>NC_140996.1:89253904-90476476 GCF_052327205.1 Somniosus microcephalus | reverse complement strand
ATCATCAGGTTCAGGGGATTTGTCGGCTTTTAGTCCCATTTTTCTCGAGTATTTTTTCTATACTGATCTTAATTATTTTAAGTTTCTCACTCTCATTAACCCTTTGGGTTCCCGCTATTTTTGGTATGCTTTTTGTGTCTTCTACTGTGAAGACAGATGCAAAATATTTGTTTAAAGTCTCTGCCATTTCCTTATTTCCCCATTATAATTTCTCCTGTCTCAGCCTCTCAGGGACCAACACTTACTTTTGCTGCTCTCTTCCTTTTTACATACTTGTAGAAGCGCTTACAATCTGTTTTTATATTTCTGGCTAATTTACTCTAATCTATTTTCTCCCTTTTTATCAATGTTTTGGTCATCCTTTGCTGGTTTCTGAAGCTCTCCCAATCCTCAGGCTTGCTACTATTCTTCGCAACATTATAAGCCTCTTCTTTTAATCTAATGCTATCCTTAACTTCTTCAGTTAGCCACGGATGGATCACTTTTCCTTTTGGAGTTTTTATTTCTCCGTGGAATGTATATTCACTAATAATACATACTTAGTTCAAGAGAAAATGCAGTGTACCAGTTGAGGAGCCCCTTAGCAACTTACCAAAAGGCTCTATTTAGCAATATGTTCTCATCCAAGATATAGTTACCTTTGTATGCATGGGAGTTACTCCTATCCACAGTACCAACCCAAGTAGGACCATCTCGTTGGGTCTTAACTTTGGTATTTATACAGGCACTGGTTGAACCTGGTGCAAGTTTGGCTTTGCACTTTAGTTTCAAGTCATTTGCAGGAGCCAGCGGCTAATTTCTTTAATATTTTGGTTTCTTTGGCTAATGCTAGTGATCAGGTATGGGTTATTATGGATAACATTACCCAGGCATGCAAAACTGTTATAGCAGTAACAAATGGACTTGTTAGATAATGGAACCAGGACATCTACTAGAGTATTATCTGGCTCTGCTTCACTTAACTGAGAATTTCAAGATTTTGGCCCACTTCACAAAGAATAGCTAAAGGGTTGACCTTTTCAGGGATGAACCTTTGGGGACATCAGGTTGTCAGATCGAGAAAGTCTCAAAAGGTACTTAATAATGGGACAGACTTTTTACAGCTGGGCAGCAAACCCCTTTTAAGGGGAGTAGCAGTTTTTCCCTTGGGACTAAACACCTATCGGAATGATCAATAGTGGTCCAGAAATAAAATACCTGCTGTTCCTGTCACTTCTAACAGTGACTTCTGCCACAGTTCTGCAGGAAAGGACTCACGAGTGCGTCCAACTATTGAACAGCAAATGGCTGCTGATTTTGCCGGCTGCCTGGATAAGAAATCATTCGAAGTCCAAAAGCATCCTTAAACAAGTTGTGTTACGAGTTAGCTGCTGTCTTTGAAAATAATCTTAATACAGTATCAAAGAGTAAGTTGCAGAATAGAGAGACAAGTTAAAGGTCTTGCTTATGATACTTTACAGGTACCGATGTCAGGAGTTTCTAGATCCATTCAGCAACCTTGGTTTTTTCAGCACCCAAAAGGATGAACTCACACTGATGAGAAAATTGTATAAATGTTAGATAATAGATTTCTAAAATGTTAATAAAATCAAAATTCAATACTTTCACATGCTCTAAAGTGATCCAAGTGGTGTGCAGTTCAGCGGCACAGCACCTACCCTCTATCAGCCAGGTTGTCTCACCCATGATATTAGAGACTGAAACTCCTTTTCAGAAAATCTTGATGTCTGTGCCTTGGGGACTTTACTTTTCAGCACCTTCTTTCACCTCTGGTATTTCTTCCCATGTTATTATCTTGGCTCAGTGGTAGCAGCCTCACCTCTGATTTCCAGTCCAGAACTTGAGCACATAATCTAGGATGATACTTCATTGCAGTACTGAATATGTGTTGCATTGTTGGAGGTGGTGTCTTTTTTTAGATGTCTGTTCAGTTGAATGTAAAAAATTCCAAAGCATTATTCAAAGACGAGCCGGGGTGTTCTGGTGTCCTGGTCAGCATTTGTCCTTCAGCCAACACCACCCATAATATTGACTGGTCATTTATTGCATTGTTGTTTGTGGGATCTTGCTGTGTGAAAATTGGCTGCTGCGTTTCCCTGTAAGACAATACTTCAAAATTGGCTGTGAAGTGCTTTGGGACATCTGAAGGGGTGTGAAAGGTGCTACAGTATATAAATGCAAGGGGGGAGAAATTCGGTATCGCCCCGTTTGGGGCGCAATTATCGGTCGGGCGCAAAGTTTAGCACCTGGCGCTAATTATCGCCTCCGACTGCAAGGTAATTGGAACGCTAAATCAAGCGCTACACACCTCTCTTAAGCTACCTCAGAGCGCTGGCGAAGCTCATGTGATGTCAGTCAGCAGTGGAACACAGACACACTGGCGCCGGGCAGTTCTTAAAGGGGAGGGTTGATTTTTAAAATCTGTACATTTGCAGAAAGTAAAATAGCTGCAGTAATCTTTTTGAATAAATATTACTACATGTAAAAATTCTCAGAAAAGTTGTTTTAATGTGAATTAAATGTTCATGGAAATGTGGACCAGCATTGAATTAATTAACAACAGTAACTTGTGTTTATAAAGCGCTTTTAACGCAGTAAAATGTCCCAAGGCGCTTCATAGGAGTCAGACAAAAAAATTGACACCTAGCCAAAGAAGGAGACATTAGGACAGGTAACCAAAAACTTGGTCAGTGAGGCAGGTTTAAAGGAGCAAAGATGTTTAGGGAGGGAATTCCAGAGCTTAGGACCAATGTGTCCCTGTAATTTATTTTTGGGTGTGCGGCCCATTGACGTGAAATTTGAAGAGCTGCATGGCCGCACAGCTTAGAGGGAACCTTTGCTTAGGACCTAGACATCTGAAGGCACAGCCGCCAATGGTGAGGCGAAGGAAGTCAGGAGGCACAAGATGGCAGAATTTTTTTATGAATCTGGCAGCCTAAAGAATTAGGCCTAGAAATTCGGTTGTGGGTCCGCCAGGGCTTTAACGCCCGAAATTTTGCGCCGGCGTTAATGCCGCTGCGCCCGACGAAAATTCGGTTGCCCCGGGCCCAGACGGCGGCGGGCGCTAATGGAGGGTTTTTGCGCCTCACTATGGGCGTTCGGTGCAGTTTTCAGGCGCTAATCCCCCGCTGCGGCACCCGAGGCGGTGCGGCAGGCTGGGGTACTGCAGGCCTCCTCCTTCTGTTAAGGAGGAGCTGCCTGCAGACGACCGCTGGCCGGTCGATTCGCCCGACAAATGAGCCCGGCACCTATGAAGAGCCGGGCTCGCGGGCCACACACATCAGTGCCGCGGGGGGGTGGTGGAGGAGTCCGGGGAGGGAGGTGCAGGCAGGCGGCCGCCGGGAAAGCGGCCGGCCGCCGCTCCACCTTTATGCGCCGGCGCAAAGGTGTGTAACATCCCTTTCAACAATCGTTGGTTGCGGCTGCCACGGGCGAGGCGGCCGCAACTGAATTTGGGCTTGGGGCCGGGTTACCACGGCAACCGGGACGCTGCGCACACCGATGACGTCATCGGTGCCGGCGCAGCACTACCGGCTAACGCCGATGGTAGGGCCCAACGCAATTTCGTTACCAGCTATAATTCCGGCGCAAGACCCTCTAACGCCTCTAATTGGGCGCTAACCCCACCGAATTTCTAGGCCTTAGAATCTAATGCTGATTGCTCAGAATACCTTTATTTAAATGTATATATTGTAAATTGAAGTAGTTCCAGAGCACGTGTGGCTGAGCTGCTATTTTGAGACAATTGCATAATTTCAACATGTTTTCTTAAACTGCCGTTGATTTTTAAACTTCTGTTAAATTACCTCTTTTTAATTGTAATTTACAGGCTGAGGAGCAATTGAAAATTGTTGAAGAGCAAAGAAAAATCCATGAAGAAAGGATGAAGCTAGAGCAAGAAAGACAGCGTCAACAAAAGGAAGAACAAAAACTGATCCTGGGCAAGGGGAAGTCCAGGCCAAAGCTGTCCTTCTCACTGAAAAGCTCTGTTGGATAACTTTGTGCTTGTGTTCTTTTTTTTAACCTTGTAGCTTCATGTTGAAGTGTTTTTGGGAAAGACAAAGTTCGAATGGTCAGATGTGGGCTGTGCTCTACAACATTTCTTAGCAGAATGAGAAATGTGATTTTAAAACTGAAATTCAAACATCCTGTTTATCAGTACAATGGAACCCTGTATAGAGCATCTCTGATTTGCAGATGTAAAATGTTATCAAGCGGAAATCATCCTCATCAGTTTTCTTAACAGATTGGCTATACTAGATTGGGACTTTGAAAGATAAAGGGGATCTTCACAGAGATGATCTAAAGATGGGTTCCGCTGTAGTAAACTTAGCAAACCCAATGTGATGTAAATGTTAAGTAGTATTGGGATGATGTAGTAATATCAACTGTAAATGAAGCAAATTAGCAATGGTACCCATTTTAAACAATTGTTTTGATCTGTAATCAAAATTGATTGCCCAACAAACCCTGAATTAACTGTGGAGTCTGTCTGGTGTGTTAACAAATACAATGCTGTTGTCAGTAGAATGGCTCCTGACATTCACAGGTAAGGAAAACCACCACATTTCTGGGGGTGGGGAGAATTATTGTTCTGGATCTGCAGTACATATACCTCTTAATGTTCTGATTTGTTTTCATCATTTAGCAAAAGTTAGCCTGCTTTTTTCCCCATATTGTAAATGTACGAACTTCACAAATAAAATAAGGTCTTAAATGCACTACAGAGCTGGTGTATTTTTATTTTTAATCACTTCAGAAAACAATTTGCAACTGCTGATCATTATTGCATAGCTGAGTGTATGAGAAAGTACACATGCAAGATACTGGATAGATATTGTATGCATTTATACAAAGCACTCGAGGGGCATTTTGCAGGTACACATTATGACCAAATAACACACAGGCATGTGGTGTGTTGTAACATCAGACCTAACAGTTGTATAAATATTGTATTCAGTGGGAATACTGCATTCTATTTCTACCATGGTCCTACAACACCCACTGATGTGGGCAGGCATGTCAGCTTTTTATAATTTCACCTGTACAGGGGCTGACAATATGATATTTGGCACCCATAATGCTGCTGCACATTGTGGCACTTTCTAATAATGTGCTGGTGCCAGCTCAGTACCTGTTGTGCATTGTGCTTCATCATGTGATTTGGAAGCATGCTTGGCACTGAGAACCTGCGTACCTCTTGTGTACTGAGCTCGTTAACTTACTGAAAAAAATGCATATTAGATCAGCCATGTTATTAATTTAGGTCTATCGTTGATACCTTACCGGGTTTAATGCTATCAGTCGCTCCCTTAGGCAGTCTTGAGTGTTTTAGTCAACTCACATTGCCCTATATCTACTGTATGATAGCATGGTCCAAGCATCTCCTTGTGATTTGTACCAGATACAGGAGACTTTGGTTTATCCGGAGGTTGTATGTCTGGAAACCTCGATCTACCGGCAGAAATCAGGAGCCATTTTGTTGGGTTTTCTTATCGTGGCTTTTTTTTCCAACAGTCAGGCTCTGTAAAGTCTCTCTGAAGCTGTTGCTAAGCTACAGAGACACTTCCAAGGTACGGGCCGACTGTTTGAAGCTGTTGCTAAGCAACATTGTTTGTTGTCAGATACGGAGATGAAAACCTCCGTATGCTTCAACATTAACGTTGGTATGTCCGGCAGTTTTGATAGATCGGCAACAGCTCGGTCCCGTTGGTGCCGGATATAACAAAGTTTCCTGTAGTTGTGCCTTTCACACTTGTATTTCTTCAGTCCCTTTGAAGGTGGACTGAGCGAACACTTGGTGAAATTAATCATTAAGCTGCTTTATTTTGCATCAGAGCAACAGTTGTGATCGGTGCACATTTTTCAATCGGTGAAACTTGACTTTGCGTAATATAAAATAATGAACACACTATGCTTTCCCACATCACTGGGTCATTTGACTCTTGAACTGAATAACTGCTGCTTTCTGGCCTTTGGCCAAGGGCAGAAGCACTTCTCCCTGAAATCTCCTGCCTTTTTCTAAGCCTAACATTTCAGGGATTACTCTCTTCACAGATACAGATCAAAGGATTTTCCAACATCTGTACGAGGTGTCTTCCAATTATCCAGATAAACTAATTAATTGCCTATTGTTGGCCTCAGGAAAATAACTTCAGTTTAACATATTAACCACCTGTTGTCTAGGTGCTTTTTTATTTGAGCTCAGGAGAATAAATGAGTTTCTTTTACAAAGTCAACATTAAAAGTAACTTTTTCCAAATCTTGAAACCTGACACCCATAATGCAATTAATTATGTAAATAATGCTCCAGATACTTTGAGCTATCTAAAATGGGTGCTGATATTTTTGGGCCTTAGAGTGGATTTAGTAGCTGCACTGTTTCCACCAATGTCAGTACTGCTTTGGTGTTTTGCATTTCCACAGCTAATCTTACATTGCTGCCTAAAGCTGTACTGCCCTGTTATGTGTACCTGTTTCCTCAGGGAATTGTCATTGTATACTGCATAATATATAGGCATCCTTTGTCATCCCTTTCTATGTGAAAGTTTAGGAGAAGAATTAGAGGAGGCACACAAGGAGGCATTTGTACCTTATAGGACCCACCTTTATGCTGCTACCCATTTATACAGGCCAAGATTTACAAGAATGGTTCCAGGGATGAGGGACTTCAGCTATGTGGATAGACTGGAGAAGCTGGGGCTGTTCTCCTTAAAGCAGCGAAAGTTGAGGGGAGATTTGATCGAGGTGTTCAAAATCATGAGTCTAGACAAAGTAGATAGAAACTTCCCATTGGCAGAAGGGTGGAGAACCAGAGGACACAGATTTAAGGTGATTGGCAGAAGAACTAAAGGCGACATGAGGAAAAACTTGTATGCAGCGAGTGGTTAGGATCTGGAATGCACTGCCTGACCGGGTGGAGGCAGATTCAATTGTGGCTTTCAAAAGGGAATTGGATAATTAACTGAAGGAAAAAACATTGCAGGGTTATGGGTGAGTGGGACTAGCTGAAGTGCTCTTGCAGAGATCCGACATAGGCTCGATGGGCCAAATGGCCGCCTTCTGTGCTGTAACCATGCTATGATTCTATGAAAATTATATCTGCGAATGGCTGAAGAAATTTGTACATGTAGACTACCATTCCCCAAGTTGGCTGTGATATAACTTTACATTGTTCTGGAAGGTCCTAAAAAATCACCTCCAGGACAAGAGTGGCTGTCGGTGACTGTCAAAGTAACCACTGCCATCACTTTTTATTCCAAGCAATAGCAGGAGCTTAAGTCACATCTCCCAATCTGCAGTGCGCAGTTGTATTATGTGGGACGCAAATACCTTGTCCATGCTGATGATTTCAGCAATTTCTCCTTGGAGAAGAGCAACAAAAGAGCCTTGGACTTTTACTGCTTGGCTCCCTAAAGGGCATGATGCAGATGGCCATATGGGCCACTAGCTGCAATTCCACACTCCATGAATAGAAAGGGTTTCTACTCCATGAATATGGAACTGCTCTGTGATTGTAGGTACAGAATCATGCATACTTTTAGCAAGTCCATACAAAAGTCCATTACTCTTGTAGATGCCATTGTTTCATCCATCTAATGGCATTCCTTGGTGCCATTAATTCATGGGCTACACCTGAAGAGAAATAAAATAACACATGCAGTTACTAGGGTCTTTGTACAGTTAAAATTATTGTTGCGTACTTTGCTGTGCAAAACGGCCTTGCTAGAGCAGACAGGAACAGTAGCTCCGGTTGCAAAATATATCTGCACAACCACTCATCACTCAACAAGTGTTAAGGTAGTCTCTTACGTAAAATAATGATCCGCATATGTGCCCTATCTCCTGGTCCAAAACCATTTTTGCCATTACCCACAATCTTGCATCAGGACCTGATCTACGAACAGAGCAGCCTTTCCACCCCCGCACCCCGCAATTCCAAAAGAAGTCTCTCAATGCAGTACCTTTTAAGTCAAATTATATTTACGTCCAACACTGTCATGCAGGAGTGTACAGAATGTTTTATAAGTGTTTCCTGTTTGTGGTAATACTTTTCTACTAACCATCTGCTCATTTTAACTATTTCTGCAGTGAGGAGGAAGCGAGGTGGATGGCTGCTGCTTGTCAGTGCCTACCTCTAGGAAAGGCTATGCAGCTGCAGATGCCACTGACACTGACATAAGCCTGCCTGGCCTTTTACACTATATAACACACTTGCTGTCTTTGAGCAGGGCGGCTGGGTATTACAGATGTGGTTATCATCTGTACCTTCTGGCATTACCTTAAGCCAGAGATCTATGTGAGCACAGACTGTTGGGCATAAATGAAGTTGTTGAAGCCCAGCATTATGGCTCTTAATCTGATTATCCAACATGGACTGCTGTAAATTGAAGCCCAAGTTCTAGGCAGTACCAGTCAAAGCATTCATGATGGAAACTGCCTAAGTTCAGGATCTTGGTCATGGGATGGGTGGAGGAGAGGGGGAGGAAGAGTACTTTGTTACAGAGGGTACTTGAGTGTCCATGTTTGCCATGGTCTGCAACTCTTATCAGCCGACCATGCAGCACTGTATAGATATGGGCTTTGGACACCAACATAGGTGCAACCAAATCACAGGCTGTTGATGTATGGGCTGCTTGGGCCTTTAAGCACAACACACTCTAGAAACATAGGAGATAAGAGCAGGAGTAGGCCATTCGGCCCCTCGAGCCTGTTCCCCCATTTAATGAGATCATGGCTGATCATCCAAATTCAGTACCCGGTCCCTGCTTTCTCTCCATAGCCCTTAATCCCTTTAGCCTTAAGAAATATATCTAACTCCTTCTTGAATATATTGAATAAGTTGCCCTCAACTGCCTTCTGTGGTAGAGAATTCCACAGGTTCACCACTTTCTGGGTGAAGAAATTCCTCCTCATCTCAGTCCTAAATGGCTTACCCCTTATCCTTAGACTGTGACCCCTGGTTCTGGACTCCCCTGCCATCGGGAACATCCTTCCTGCATCTAGTCTGGCTAGTCCTGTTAGAATTTTAAAAGTTTCAATGAGATCCCCTCTCATTCTTCTAAACTCTAGCGAATATAAGCCTAATCGACCCAATCTCTCTTCATACGTCATTCCTGCCATCCCAGGTATCAGTCTGGTGAATCTTCGCTGCACTCCCTCCATCGCAAGAACACCCTTCCTCAGATAAGGTGACCAAAACTGCACACAATACTCAAGGTGTGGTCTCACCAAGGCCCTGTACAACTGCAGCAAGACATTCTTGCTCCTGTACTCAAACCCTCTCGCTGTGAAGACCAACATACCATTTGCCTTCTTAACCGTCTGCTGCACCTGCATGCTTACCTTCAGCGACTGGTGCACAAGGACACCCAGGTCTCGTTGCACTTCCCCTTTTCCCAATCTATTGCCATTCAGATAATCTGTTTTCCTGTTTTTGCCACCAAAGTGGATAACCTCGGATTTATCCACATTATACTGCATCTGCCAAATCACCCAACCTGTCCAAATCATACTGGAGTTTCTTTGCATCCTCCCTACAGCACACATGCCCACCCCGCTTTGTGTCATCTGCAAACTTGGAGATATTACATCTAGTTCCCTCGTCTAGATCATTAATATATATTGTGAATAGCTGGGGTCCTAGCACCGATCCCTGCAGCACCCCATTAGTCACTGCCTGCCACTCGGAAAAAGACCCGTTTATTCCAACTCTTTACTTCCTGTCTGCCAACCAGTGCTCTATTCAAGTCAGTACCTTACCCCCTATCCCATGTGCGTTAACTTTGCACGCCAATGTCTTATGCGGGACCTTATCGAAAGCCTTCTGAAAGTCCAAATACACCACATCCACTGGTTCTCCCTTATCTATTCTACCAGTTATATCCTCAAAAAATTCCAGTAGATTAGTCAAGCATGATTTACCTTTTGTAAATCCATGTTGACTTTGTCCAATCCTGTCACTGTTTTCCAAGTGCTCTGCTATTACATCTTTTATAATGGACTCTAGCATTTTCCCCACTACCGATGTCAGGCTTACCGGTTGATGCGCCATCAATTACTCAAAAGACTGAGGTTAAGCGAGTAACAACCAAGCTTTTATTAACTAAAGAATGAAGGTCTTGTCTCGAGTGGTCGACCCGTCCAGAATACTAAAGGACTGGGAGGTAGTCACTTATATACCTGGAATAGTGGGAGGAGTCAGCCGAGGCATGTCCAGACCTGTACCTAGTGGAATACACATACACATACAGACAGGTATAACAGTGGTTTACCACATTCACCCCTTGTTTAAAAATGAGTCCGGCGGGGTGAAGTTTATTTAAAAGTTCGTGTATTGGAGTCTCTCCGGAGGTCTTGTCTGCCACTGTGATCGACGTGGCGACGGCAGGGGTGGTGGAGCTTCCGGCGTCGCGTCCCGTGTCGCGTCCCGTGTAGGCTGGGGCCCTGGAGTGTAGTCCTCGTGGGTGACGGTCCAAGGCGAGCCGGCTGCTGGGGTTGGATATCGGGTCGTGGAGGGGGGTGGTAATGGGTAGTGGGTTACAGCGGTCCCCGAGGATGTGAGGTCTCGTATGGAGACTGTGTCGTAGTGGGTTACAGCGGTCCCCGAGGGTGCGAGGTCTCGTATGGAGACTGTGTCCTCCCGCCCATCCGGGTACGCAATGTAAGCGTACTGGGGGTTGGCGTGGAGGAGGTCGACCCTCTCGACCAGGGGGTCCATTTTATTGGCCCTCACATGTCTTCTCAGTAGTACCGGCCCTGGGGACGTCAGCCATGGCGGTAACGATGTCCCCGATGTGGATGTCCTTGGGAAGACAAACATTTTCTCGTGAGGGGTGGCATTGGTGGCAGTGCAGAGCAGTGACCGAATCGAGTGGAGCGCATCGGGGAGCACCTCCTGCCAGCGGGAGGTCGGAAGGCCCCTAGACTTTAAGGCTAGTAGGGCGGCCTTCCAAACTGTTGCATTCTCTCTTTCCACCTGTCCGTTCCCCCGGGGGTTGTAACTGGTGGTCCTACTTGTGGCTATACCCCTAGCGAGCAGGTACTGGCGGAGTTCGTCGCTCATAAAGGATGAGCCCCGGTCGCTATGGATATAGCTGGGGAAACCGAACAGGGTGAAGAGGCTGTTCAGAGATTTAATGACCGTGGCACTGGTCATGTCCGGGCAGTGGATAGCGAACGGGAAACGGGAGTACTCGTCAATGATGTTGAGGAAGTACACATTGCGGTCGGAGGAGGGGAGAGGCCCTTTAAAATCGACGCTCAGGCGTTCGAAAGGGCGAGTGGCTTTTATCAGGTGGGCTCTGTCTGGTCTATAAAAGTGCGGTTTGCACTCAGCGCAGACTTGGCAGTTCTTGGTCATGGTCCTGACCTCCTCGATGGGGTAAGGCAGGTTGCGGGCCTTGATGAAGTGGAAGAACCTGGTGACCCCCGGGTGGCAGAGGTCATTGTGGAGGGCCCTCAGCCTATCGATCTGCACGCTGGCACAGGTGCCACGCGATAGGGCATCTGGGGGTTCATTGAGCTTCCCAGGCCGGTACAAGATCTCGTAATTGTAGGTGGAAAGTTCGATTCTCCACCTCAAGATCTTGTCATTTTTGATTTTGCCCCTCTGCTTGTTGTTGAACATAAAAGCAACTGAACGCTGGTCAGTGAGCAGGGTAAATCGTTTTCCGGCCAGGTAGTGCCTCCAATGACGCACAGCCTCCACAATAGCCTGGGCCTCCTTCTCGACCGCGGAGTGTCTGGTCTCCGGGCCCTGGAGGGTTCATGAGAAGAATGCCACAGGTCTCCCCGCCTGATTAAGGGTGGTGGCCAGAGCGAAGTCGGACGCATCGCTTTCCACCTGGAAGGGGATGGATTCGTCCACTGCGTGCATGGTGGCTTTGGCAATGTCCTCCTTGATACGGTGGAAGGCCAAGCGGGCCTCTGCCATCAGGGGAAAAGAGGTGGTTTTGATCAGCGGACGGGCTTTGTCTGCATAGTAGGGGACCCACTGAGCATAGTAGGAAAAAAACCCTAGGCACCTCTTCAGAGCTTTTGGGCAGTGGGGCAGTGGGAGTTCCATAAGGGGACGCATCCAGTCCGGGTCGGGACCGATGACCCCGTGTTCCACAACACAGCCAAGGATGGCGAGGCGGTCTGTGCGGAATATGCACTTCTCCTTGCTATATGTCAGGTTCAGGAGTTGGGCGGTGCGGAGGAATTTCTCGAGGTTTGCGTCATGGTCCTGCAAGTCATGGCCACAGATGGTCACATTGTCTAGGTAAGGGAAAGTGGCCTGCAGCGCGTTTTGATCGATCATCCAGTCCATCTCCCTTTGGAAGACGGAGACCCCGTTGGTAATGCCGAAGGGAACCCTAAGGAAGTGGTAGAGGCGGCCGTTTGCCTCCAAAGCAGTATACTGGCGGTCTTCAGGGCTGATGGGGAGCTGGTGGTACGCTGATTTCAGGTCAATGGTCGAAAAGACGCGGTACTGCGCGATCTGGTTGACCATGTCAGCTATGCGGGGGAGTGGGTAGGCGTCCAGCAGGGTGTAGCGGTTTATTGTTTGGCTGTAGTCGATGACCAGGCGTTGTTTCTCGCCGGTCTTAACGACCACAACCTGGGCTCGCCAGGGGCTGGAGCTGCCCTCAATAATCCCCTCCTTCAGGAGCCGCTCCACTTCGGTTTTGATGAAAACCCTGTCCTCGGCACTGTATCGCCTGCTCTTTGTGGCGATGGGCTTACAGTCGGGGGTGAGGTTAACAAACAGTGGGGGGGTGGGACTCTGAGTGTGGAGAGGTTGCATCTGGTGCGCGGCGGGCAATTTGGAGGCTGCTGGCTGCGGACTGTGAGTGGGGGGAGGGGGCCACCGTACGCCAGCGTAACGCTTTTGAGGTGGCACTGGAAATCCAACCCCAGTAGGATGGCAGCGCAGAGGTCGGGCAGGACCAGGAGTTTAAAATTATTGAACACAGTCCCGTCTACTACTAGTGTCACCACGCAGTAGCCGCCAATGTCCGCTGACTGGGACTCGGAGGCCATAGAAATCCGCTGGTGCGCAGGCAGGACTGGGAGAGAGCAACGCCGCACCGTGTCAGGGTGGATGAAGCTCTCTGTGCTCCCGGAGTCAAAAAGGCAGTTTATTGCATGGCCATTTACCTTAACGTCCATTGTGGACCGAGCTAGTTGGTGCGGTCTCGTTTGGTCCAGCGTAACAGAGGCCAGCGTAGGGGTCGGTGTGTCGCTGCGGGTATCAGATGGGGGGGGTTGGCGGTCTGCTGCGTTCCGGCTGGTGTCCAAGATGGCGGCGTCCATGATTCCCATGTGGCTGGAGCCGTCCAAGATGGCTGCTGCTGCGGTGGTTCGCACATGGCTGGGGAGGCCCAAGATGGCGGCCCGCCCGGCCCACACGCGGCACTGCTGGCGTTCGGGGTGGCTTTGGCCTTGCAGACGCTGGCGTAGTGTCCCTTTTTCCCGCAGCCCGAGCAGGTCGCATTCTTCGCCGGGCAGCGTGCTCTGGGGTGTTTGGCCTGGCCACAGAAGTAGCATTTCTGGCCTTGGGATACTGCTGTCTGGCTTTGGGACACTGCTGCGGTAGTTGGGTCGTTGTTGGGCTGTGGCTGGGGTGGCACGGTGCTATGGGGCTGTCCTACCGTGTCCCAGGTTGTCGTTCCCCGCGGCGTCCACGGTGCAGAGGAGTAGGCTTCCATGTCCCGGTAGGCTGCGTCCAGCGTTAGTGCGATTTCGGAGGCTTTGTCGAGGGTGAGGTCACTCTGCTCCAGCAGTCGCTGTCGGGTGTAGTTGGACCTGTGGCCCGCTACGAAGGCATCCCGGATCAGCTCCTCCGTGTACTTAGCGGGCGTTACCGCCTTACACCCACAGGCCCGGCCAAACACGGACAGTGCTTGGAGGTATTCCTCAGTCGATTCCCCAGGTTGTTGCTTGCGACTCCCCAGAAGGTGCCTGGCATATACTTCGTTCACAGGGCGCGTGTACTGGGTCTTGAGGAGCTGGAGGGCGGCTGTGTACGAGGTCGCGTCCCGGATGACTGAGTACACTCGGTGGTTCACCTTGGAGATCAGGACAGACAGTTTGTCCGCATCCGTTACGACCGCAGTGGAGGCAGTCAGGAATGTCTCGAAGCACGTGAGCCAGTGAGCAAACTTGGTGGAAGCGTCCGCTTCCCGACTGTCCAGGTCCAGGCATGCTGGTGTGAGGATCTTCTCCATTATAAAAAATTTAGTTAATAAAATTGATGCACCATCAATTACTCAAAAGACTGAGGTTAAGCGAGTAACAACCAGGCTTTTATTAACTAAAGAATGAAGGTCTTGTCTCGAGTGGTCGACCCGTCCAGAATACTAAGGGACTGGGAGGTAGTCACTTATATACCTGGAATAGTGGGAGGAGTCAGCCGAGGCATGTCCAGACCTGTACCTAGTGGAATACACATACACATACAGACAGGTATAACAGTGGTTTACCACACCGGTCAAATGACTGCACGAACTGCTGAGCTACCAAACTACATTTGTAGTCAGGCCCTGTGATGTCTAATACTCTAGACTCAGCAGCTGCAGGAGCCCTCGTGTTGGCCCTTCAGCTGGTCACTTATGTCTCCTCATTGTGCTTCACCAATTGCTTCCTCGTGCAACTTACTAATTGACTGCGATGAAGTGGATGTATCTGTGCTGGTGTTGCTACTGTTGGAGTGAGTGATGCAGGCTGCTATAAGGTGGTAGAATGAGTTTGCATATTGGGCTCTGCCATCCCCATACTGCAATCCTGCACAGTATGCCTATGGGTGAGGAAGTGAATGAGTCAGTGAGTAAATAGAGAGAGAAAAACAAAGGACAATGCTAGCCATGACTGTGGGGTGGCCTCTAATCTCCCACTCCATTCCCTTTAGTTCCAGGATCTCCAAAGCATTATGTGTAGCGTTCAGCTCACCTCTCTGTCAACATAATTCATATATATACAATATTAAAGGAGCAAAATTGAATAAAAAGGCGAGGTAAAAGCTCAAAAGTGCACAGCACCAGTCCATATCCTGCCAGACCGAAAGCCACTTTGTTTTCACAGCCCTGTAAAATGACCATCTCTGTAAGTGGGTTGAAGAATAATGGTGCCTGACAGTATTTTTGCTATCATCTCCCAAGGGAGAAGAGAATGCATTCTTGAAAGAACTGGCAGTGGTCTGTGTGCAAACAATTATGTGGCCGTGATCCAGACAACTTTAAAATCTTGTTACCTGGCAACCTATCATAACTGGGAAGAAAGAAGTCTGAGATAGATACAAATGACATTCTGACAGCGCCAGCAATGGAACTCCTGCTACTATTTTAATCTCAAAAGCCAGGCCAAGACTCTTGACAGCTTCAAAGGTTTGGTCTGAATCATCATCCAAATACCAGCTGTGTATTTCAAGTGCTGGAATTCCTCTGCAACCTTTCAAATAAGAAGCATTCCAGCAAGTGCTAATGTTTGATCCAAAGTTACCCCACCAGGAAGGACTAGGATGCAAATCATATAAAACAACTCAATGAAATCAACTATTTTGAAGGTTTGAAGGCCACCAGAAATGATATAATATAATATGAAGGAATGTCTAATTGAAAAGGGGGCCTGGTTGTATTGTTTATGAATGTAAGAACAGCTTTCTACAATATCCAAAAGAAAGTAGCATGCCATGCTTTGCTGAACCTGCATAAATTGAAGCAACCACACATTGGATAAATGATTACTGAGAAATTTAAAACCATATTATATATATATATTGTATTCTATAAAATTGAATAGAAGATATATAAAATATATACACATATATATAGTGAAAGAGAACAGAATATATACTGTACAGTATATATATTAATTACATTCCCCATATGTCAAATATTTTACATTCTAAACTGATAAAATTTGACTCCTCAATCAAACTATGTCAAACTGCTGAGAACTAAAGTCAATTAAATGTGTTCATTACACTTTATTTGCATATGCAAATTATGCATTATATATAGCAGCCCAATAATAGCCTGGAAGTGAGGTGTAAGTTTTGAAGTTGCTTTTTGGATTAGTCAAACAGAATCCAGTAAATTTGCCATTAAGTCTCAAATAGGAGATATTTATGCTTCAGCTTTTAGCATAGGTATATTCGGATGGTAAGAATTGTCATGCTCCAGTTAAGAAAACATAGATTCAAACCATAATTAAGGGGATGACTCTGTTCTTTTTTGACATGTTGCAGTTTCTAGTAATTACATGGGCCGGAATTTTCCCTACCTGGACAGGTCGGTTGTGGGCATTCACCATGGCGGGTCGCCAGCCCATTGCTGGTTCCATCCCGCTCCACAAAACAACTTTACGTCAATAGGGCCTATTAAGCCCACCCCGCATGTTACCCAGCCCAATGAAATGGTGCAGGTCTGCTGACGACATCCATGACGCGTTTTCAGCCAGGATATTTAAAGGGGCCATGGCCACATTACATTTGAAGGTTAATCGAAAATAGTGCAGTCAGTGCACGACAGCATTGGAGTGCTGTAAACACTTTGGAAATGGCTGCACAGAGGCAGAGGGCTGCATCCAGGTTCGCCGATGACTCTCTCCATATGCTTGTGGAGGGAGTCAGAGCAAGCAGGGAGGTCCTCTTCCCTTCCAATGGGCAGAAGAGTCCTCCCCAGGAAACCAAAGCAGCCTGGTTGGAGATTGCAGAGGAGGTCAACAGCAGGGATGTGGTCAGGAGGACCTGGGTGCAGTGCCGCAAATATTTCAATGATCTCATTAGATCTGGAAATGTGAGTGCAAAGCCACACTCAACTTCATCCTGCTGTGCCTCCCATCACATCCCCATCACTCTGCCTTCCCAACCCTACTCCTGCCCATCCTTACTCACAATATACCTTGCATGTCCACCCATCCCTCTCTCTCTATCTACATTATTACATCCCCATCTTACTAGCAACCCCTCACACTCACACTCATCCTAGTGCAATTATATCAACTAACAACACACAAGGAGGCCACTTGGCTTTGGCACCCCACTCCATTATAGTCTCCCTCTAAAGATCTAACCCATCCGTTCCTTACACTCATTCCATCACTCTCACACAACCTTCTCTTCTTTTCCTTCTTGCCCGAAAAGAGAGCCCAAAATAAGAGGGAGAGGGAGAGAAGCGTTACTTGCCAACCTTACAACAGCTGAGCTGAAATATCTGGAGTCGCCGAGAGCTGGAGGTGGGAGACCAAGAGAGGGGGTCATCTCAGCAACCTGGTGACAGAATTACATAATATAGAGCTACATGGCATACATCAGTCACTCATATGGGGACTGATGTCAGCAGCCATTGAATGGTCATCATGTGCATAATGGTATCTCTACCCATTCTTCATATGACATCTAACTCATCTCTTTACTCTCCCACAAGTCAATCAAGAGCCCCCCCACTGACCAGGAGGAAGAGTAAGACGACTCCTCAGAGCAGCCTCCAGCATCTAAGTGCACACTGTCACCAGTCAGAAACGCACTCAGCACCAGCGCAGATATGCACACCTGGGTAGGTCCCACGTGAGATAGAGTAGTGTTGTCACCTGGTGTCTCACAACTCACAAGTGAGCAAGAACAGATGCTGGAGACAGGGACAGCAGTGGCGAGTCTTCACCAGAGGGTGCAGGATGCTCCCAGCTCTGCTCAGCTGCATGCAGACGCTGAGTCTCGGGCCATCTAGAAAGAGGGTGATCCTGGAGGTACAGGAAGAAGTGCAGGAGGCTCTGACAGGTTTTGTGAGTGTGATGCCTGCAAATGTTGAGAATGGAGGAGTCCATCTCCAACATGATCATCACCGTGTCACAAGCGATGGCGACTGTAGGCTGCTCCATAGATAGATGGCCACCTATATTTTTTTTTAATCGTTTATGGGATGTGGGCATCACTGGCAAGGCCAACATTTATAGTGGTTTATAGTTTCTAAAGTGTCTGTGGTGTAGCGGGGTCTGTTTGTAATCCAGGGCCCTTAAATATACCATTTAACTGTAGTGTAATTGGTGGGATTGATTTGATTTAATTTAATTGCAATTAATTAAAGGGTAAGTCATGACAGGACAGCCCGGTGCAGTGGTATGCTCCTCCTGCGCTATGTGGGAACTAAGGGACACTTCCTGTGTCCCTGACAACCATGTGTGCAGGAAGTGTGTCCAGTTGCAGCTACTGGCAGACTGCATTGTGGTGCTGGAGCAGCAATTGGATACATACTGGACCATTCGCGATGCTGAGGACGTCGTGAATAGCACATTTAATCAGTTGGTCACACCGCAGGTAAAGGTGGCACAGGCAGAAAGGGAATGGGTGACCAACAGACAGAGTAGTAGGCGCAGGCAGGTAGTGCAGGGGTCCCCTGTGGCCATCCCCCTCTCAAACAGATATACCGCTTTGGATACTGATGGGGGGGAGGGCTTACCAGGGGAAGGCAGCAGCAGCCAACTTCCTGGCACCAGGGGTGGCCCTGCTGCACAAGATGGGAGGAAAAAAAGGGGTAGAGCTATAGTAATAGGGGACTCTATTGTAAGGGGAATAGATAGGCGTTTCTGCGGCTGCAAATGAGACTCCAGGATGGTGTGTTGTCTCCCTGGTGCAAGGGTCAAGGATGCTTCAGAGCGGCTGCAGAACATCTTGGAAGGGGAGGGTGAACAGCCAGTTGTCGTGGTGCATATAGGTACCAACGATATAGGTAAATAACGGGATGAGATCCTAATAGCTGAATATAGGGAGTTAGGAGGTAAATTAAAAAATAGGACCTCAAAGGTAGTAATCTCAGGATTGCTAACAGTGCCACGTGCTAGTCAGAGTAGAAACAGAAGAATATTTCAGATGAACACGTGGCTAGAGGAATGGTGCCAGGGGGAGGGATTCAAATTCCTGGGATTTTGGAACCGGTTCTGGGGGAGGTGGGACCAGTTCAAACCGGACGGTTTGCACCTGGGCAGGGCCGGGACTGATGTCCTAGGGGGAGTGTTTGCTAGTGCTCTGGGGGAGGGTTTAAACTAAAATGGCAGGGGGTTGGGAACCTGAGCAAGGGGACAGAGGAAAGGGAAACAAGGTTAAAAGCAAAAGATAGGAAGGAGAAAAACAAAAGTGGCAGTCAGAGAAATCAACGGTTTAAATCAAACATGGCCACAGTAAATAATAGTTCTAATAGGTCTAAGAGCGTTAAAAAAACAAGCCTGAAGGCTTTTGTGTCTTAATGCGAGGAGCATTCGTAATAAGGTGGATGAATTAGCTGCGCAAATAGAGGTAAACAAATATGATTTGATTGGGATTAAGGAAACATGGCTCCAGGGTGGCCAAGGCTGGGAACTCAACATCCAGGGGTATTGAATATTCAGGAAAGATAGGCAAAAAGGAAAGGGAGGTGGGGTAGCATTACTGGTTAAAGAAGGGATTAACACAATTGTAAGGAAGGATATTAGCTCTGATGATGTGGAATCTGTATGGGAAGAACTGAGAAATACCAAGGGGCAGAAAACGTTAGTGGGAGTGGTATATAGACCTCCAAACAGTAATGTGGAGGTTGGGGATGGCAGTAAAAGGGAAATTAGAGAAGCATTCATCATGGGTGACTTTAATCTACATATAGATTGGGCTAACCAAATTAGTAACAATACTGTGGAGGAGGAATTCCTGGAGTGTTTACGGGATGGTTACCTGGACCAATATGTCGAGGAACCAACCAGAGATCAGGCCATCTTAGACTGGGTATTATGTAACGAGAAAGGATTAATCAGCAATCTTGTTGTACGAGGCCCCTTGGGTCAGAGCGATCATAATATGATTGAATTCTTCATTAAGATGGAGAATGAAGTAGTTGACTCAGAGACTAGGGTCCTGAATTTAAATAAAGGACAATGGTCTGAGGCGCAAATTGGGTAGGATTGACTGGGGAATGTCACTCAAAGGGTTAACGGTGGATAGGCAATGGCAAACATTCAAAGACCGCATGGATGAACTACAGAATTTGTTCATCCCAGTTTGGCATAAAAATAAAACAAAAAAGGTAACTCAGTGAAATACATATTTTGGTTCTGTCTTCACAAAGGAGGACACAAATAACTTCCCAGAAATGTCGGGGAACATAGGGTCTGATGAAAGGGAGGAACTGAAAGAAATCAGTATTTGTAGGGAAATGGTGTTAGGGAAATTGATGGGATTGAAGGCCGATAAATCCCCAGGGCCTGATAATCTACATCCTAGGGTACTTAAGTAAGTGGCCCTAGAAATAGTAGATGCATTGCTGATCATCTTCCAACATTCGATGGAATCTGCAACAGTACCCATGGATTGGAGGGTAGCTAATTTTATCCCACTATTCAAAAAAGGTGGTAGAGAGAAAACGGAGAATTACAGACCGGTAAGCCTGACATCGGTAGTGGGGAAAATGCTAGAGTCCATTATAAAAGATGTAATAGCAGAGCACTTGGAAAACAGTGACAGGATCGGACAAAGTCAACACGGATTTACAAAAGGTAAATCGAGCTTGACCAATCTACTGGAATTTTTTGAGGATGTAACTAGTAAAATAGGTAAGGGAGAACCAGTGTATGTGGTGTATTTGAACTTTCAGAAGGCTTTCGATAAGGTCCCACATAAGAGATTAGCGTGTAAAGTTCAGGCACATGGGATTGGGGGCAAGGTATTGACTTGGATAGAGAACTGGTTGGCAGATAGAAAGCAAAGAGTTGGAATAAACGGGTCTTTTTTCGAGTGGCAGGCAGTGACTAGTGGGGTACCGCAGGGATCGGTCCTTGGACCCCAGCTATTCACAATATATATTAATGATCTAGACAAGGGACCTAGATGTAATATCTCCAAATTTGCAGACGACACAAAGCTGGGTGGGCGTGTGTGCAGTGAGGAGGATGCCGAGAAACTACAGGATGATTTGGACAGGTTGGGTGATTGGGCAGAAGCATGGCAGATGCAATATAACGTGGATAAATGTGAGGTTATCCACTTTGGTGGCAAAAACAGGAAGGCAGATTATTATCTGAATGGCAATAGATTGGGAGAAAGGGAAGTGCAACGAGACCTGGGTGTCCTTGTGCACCAGTCGCTGAAGGTATGCAAGCAGGTGCAGCAGGCGGTTAAAAAGGCAAATGGTATGTTGGCCTTCATAGCGAGAGAGTTTGAGTACAGGAACAAGGATGTCTTGCTGCAGTTGTACAGGGCCTTGGTGAGACCACATTGTAGTGTATGTACCCGTCTACCTTTAAGGGAACTATTGAATGTAACCGTTCACCTTTAAGAGGACTACTTTCGGTGTGGCACTATTTGTTTGGCTTCTGTATACTGTAATACCGATAGTGACCACACCAGTATATAAGTGTTGTGGCAGGATTGCTGGGACAGATTCGCCCGGACCTTCGAATAGTAAAGACCTGTTTGTTGTTACTTCTGAAGTCTGTGTATTTATTAACTGCACAACCCACAGACTTTACACACATCTTGAGTATTGTGTGCAGTTTTGGTCGCCTTATCTGAGGAAGGATATTCTTGCCATGGAAGGAGTTCAGAGAAGATTCACCAGGCTGATACCTGTGATGGCAGGAATGACGTATGAGGAGAGTTTGGGTTGATTGGGCTTGTACTCGCTGGAGTTTAGAAGAATGAGAGGGGATCTCATTGAAACTTATAAAATACTGGCAGGACTGGACAGACTAGATGCAGGGAGGATGTTCACGATGGTCGGGAAATCCAGATCCAGGGGTCACAGTCTATGGATAAGGGGTAGGCCTTTTAGGACAGAAATGAGGAGGAATTTCTTCACCCAGAGAGTGGTGAACCTGTGGAATTCTCTACCACAGAAGGCAGTAGAGGCTAATTCATTAAATATATTCAAGAAGGAGCTGGATATATTTCTTAAGGCTAAAGGGATCAAGGGGTATGGGGAGAAAGCAGGGACCGGGTACTGAACTTGGATGATCAGCCATGATCGCATTGAATGGCGGAGCAGGCTTGAGGGGCCGAATGGTCTACTCTTGCTCCTATCTTCTATGTTTCTATGTTATTGCCCATCCCTAATTGCCCTTGAGAAGGTGGGGGTGAGCTGCCTTCTTGAACCACTGCAGTCTGTGTGGTGAAGGTACTCCCACAGTGCTGTTAGGTAGGGAGTTCCAGGATTTTGACCAAGCGATGATGAAGCATCGGTGATATACTTCCAAGTCAGGATGGTGTGTGACTTGGAGGGGAACTTGGAGGTGGTGGTGTTCCCATGCACCTGCTGCCCTTGTCCTTCTAGGTGGAACAGGTTGCGGGTTTGGGAGGTGCTGCCGAAGAAGTAGATGGTACGCACTGCTGCCACGGTATGCCCTTGGTGGAGGGAGTGAATGTTTAAGGTGGTAGATGGGGTGTCAATCAAGCGAGCTGCTTTGTTCTTTATGGTCTCAAGCTTCTTGTGTCTTGTTGGAGCTGCACTCATCCAGGCAAGTGGAGAGTATTCCATCACACTCCTTGTAGATGGTAGAAAGGATTTGGGGAGTCAGGAGGTGAGACACTAGCCGCAGAATACCTAGCCTCTGATCTGCTCTTGTTGCCACAGTATTTATGTGGCTGGTCCAGTTAAGTTTCTGGTCAATGGTGACCCCAGGATGTTGATGGTGGGGGATTCGGTGATGGTAATGCCATTGAGTGTCAAGGGGCGGTGGTTAGACTCTCGCTTGTTGGAGATAGTCATTGCCTGGCACTTGTGTGGTGCGAATGTTACCTGCCACTTATCAGCCCAAGCCTGAATGTCGTCCAGGTCTTGTTGCATGCGGGCATGGACTGCTTCATTAACTGAGGAGTTGTGAATGGCACTGAATACTATGCATTCATCAGCGAACATCCCCATTTCTGACCTTATGTTGGGGGGTAAGTTCATTGATGAAGCAGCTGAAGATGGTTGGGTCTAGGACACTGCCCTGAGGAACTCCTGCAGCGATGTCCTGGGGCTGTGATGATTGACCTTCAATCACCACAACTATCTTCTTTTGTGCTAGGTATGACTCCAGCCAGTGGACAGTTTTCCCCCCGATTCCCATTGACTTCAGTTTTACTAGGGCTCCTTGATGCCACACTCGGTCAAATGCTGCCTTGATGTCAAGGGCAGTCACTCTCACCTCACCTCTGGAATTCAACTCCTTTGTCCCTGTTTGGACCAAGGCTGTAATGAGGTCGGGAGCCGAGTGGTCTTGGAGGAACCCAAACTGGGCATCAGTGCGCAGGTTATTGGTGAGTAAGTGCCGCTTGATAGCACTGTCGATGACACCTTCCATCACTTTGCTGATTGAGAGTACTGATGGGGCGGTAATTGGCCAGATTGGAGTTGTCCTGCTTCTTGTGGACAGGACATTCCTGGGCTGTTTTCCATATTGTCAGATAGATGACAGTGTTGTAGCTGTACTGGAACAGCTTGGCTAGAGGCACGGCTAGTTCTGGAGCACAAGTCTTCAGCATGATAGCTGGGATGTTGTAAGGGCCCATAGCCTTTGCTGTATCCAGTGCACCGACCTGTTTCTTGATATCAAGTGGAGTGAATCGAATTGGCTGAAGACTGGCTTCTGTGATGGTGGGGTCCTCAGGAGGAGGCCGATATGGATCATCCACTCGGCACTTCTGGCTGAAGATGGTTGCAAACTCTTCAGCCTTGTCTTTTGCACTGACGTGCTGGGCTCCACCATCATTGAGGATGAGGATATTCATGGAGCCTCCTCCTCCCCTTAGTTGTTTAATGGTCCACTACCATTCGCGACTGGATATGGCAGGACTGCAGAGCTTTGATCTGATCTGTTGATTGTGGGATCGCTTAGCCCTGTTTATATCATGCTGCTTCTGCTTTTTAGCATGCATATAGTCCTGTGTTGCAGCTTCCCCAGGTTTGCACCTCATTTTTAGGTATGCCTGGTGTTCTACACTCCTTATTGAACCAGGGTTGGTCCCCTGGCTTGATGGTAATGGTAGAGTGAGGGATATGCCAGGCCATGAGGTTACAGATTGTGGTGGAATACAATTCTGCTGGGGCAGATGGCCCACAGCGCCTTATGGGTGCCCAGTTTTGAGCTGCTAGATCTGTTCTGAATCTATCCCATTTAGCACAGTAGTAGTGCCACACAACACAATGGGGGGTGTCCTCAGTGTGAAGACCGGACTTTGTCTCCACAATGCCTTTGCGGTGGTCACTGCTACCAATACTGTCATGGACAGTTACATCTGCGACAAGTAGATTGGTGAGGATGAGGTCAAGTAGGCTTTTCCCTCGTGTTAGTTCTCTCACCACCTGTCGCAGGCCCAGACTGGCAGTTATGTCCTTTAGGACTTTACCAGCTCAGTCAGTAGTGGTGCTACCGGGCCACCCTTGGTGATGGACATTGAAGTCCCCCACCCAGAGTACATTCTGTGCCCTTGCTACTCTCAGTGCTTCTTCCAAGTGGTTGTTCAACATGGCAGAGTACTGATTCATCAGCTGAAGGAGGGCGGTAGGTGGTAACCAGCAGGAGGTTTCCTTGCCCATGTTTGACCTGAAGCCATGAGTGGGGGGGTCAATAACAAGGGGGCATAGATTCAGGGTAAGGGGCAGGAGATTTAGAGGGGATTTGAGGAGGAGCTTTTTCACCCAGAGGGTGGTTGGAATGTGGAACTCAATGCCTGAAAGGGTGGTAGAGGCAGGAACCCTCACAACATTCAAGAAGCATTTGGATGAGCACTTGAAATGCCATTGCATACAAGGCTATGGACCAAATGCTGGAAAATGGGATTAGACTGGACAGGGATGGATGGGCGGCGCAGACACGATGGGCCGAAGGGCCTCTTTCTGTGCTGTAAAACTCTATGACTCTATGACTCTATGACTTTATGGGGTCCAGAGTCAATTTTGAGGACTCCCAGGGCCACTTCTTCCCAACTGTATACCACGGTGCTGTCACCCCTGGTGGGTCTGTCCTGCCGGTGGGACAGGACATACCCAGGGATGGTGATGGAGGAGTCTGGGACGTTGGCTGAAAGATATGATTCTGTGAGTATGACTATGTCAGGCTTTTGCTTGACTAGTCTGTGGGACAGCTCTCCCAATTTTGGCACAAGTCCCCAGATGTTGGTGATGATGGCTGTGCAGGGTTGACTGGGCTGGGTGTGTCGTTACCGTGTCCAGGTCAATGCTGGGTGGTCTGTCCTGTTTCTTTCTTATTATTGTGTTTCCTAGTGGTTTTTTCAAACTGAGTGACTTGCTAGGCCATTTCCGAGGGCAGTTAAGAGTCAACCACATTGCTGTGGGTCTGGAGTCACATATAGGCCAGACCAGGTAAGGACGGCATATTTCCTTCCCTAAAGGACATTAGTGAACCAGGTGGGTTTTTATGACAATCCGATAGTTTCATGGTTACCATTACTGATACTACCTTTTTATTCCAGATTTATTAATTAACTGAATTTAAATTCCCCAGCTGCCGTGGTGGGATTCTGAACTGATGTCTCCGGATCATTAGTCCAGGCCTCTGGATTACTAGCCCAGTGACATTACCACTACGCTATCATTACCTATTACCACGGAGCACCTAATACGCCACTCACAGGAGCACATGTCTCTATGGAGAATGGATGGCTATCCATGGAGAATAGATGGCAGAGACTCATAGACCTCCTCTCTAGGAGGGATGTTAGCGTAGATGTGGGTCCTCGTGGCCCCACTAATGTGCAGCAAGGTGCTCTCCAGTTCCTTGGCAGCAGGGAGGTGAGCAGGCTGCCTCTACCTCTGCCACAGGGGTAACACCTCATAGAAGCACACCGAAGAGAAAGATGACATGCAAGTAGATTCACAAGGGTAGCCACTTGGGTGTTTTATCCAATGTTTATGTAAAGTTTCTGTTAATGTGCTGTCAAACATAAAAATCTTTATTTTCACCACTTTCCAGTCTTGGACAGATTTATGTGCACCTTTGGAAGTGGCTTAGTGAGTTGCAGTGAATGGTGAGACATAACGGTACCCCCCGCAATGGCAGTGAATGTGAAAGGAATGGCTTGGTCATTGTAAGGATGCTTTATGGTGTTGGTGTGGGGTGGTGCCAATCTGGCGCACCATGTGGCAGCCATATGGGTGTACAGCATAATGTTAACTAAATCTGGCCATGATGAGGCCATCCCTGGTCTCCTGGGAGGCAATGTGCTTGGGTGCTGATGCCCTCTTTCCTATTCAGTATCAGGTGGTTGAGGAGAAGGTTGGTATTGTTGTTCATGCAGCTGGTGTGCCTGGTACTGCTGGTTTTGGGGCCCATCGTGATCCGATTCTGAGGACCAAGGCAAGAGAGTATAAACAGCACCCATGTTGATGGAATACATGGCAGGTGAAGTAGAGATGACAGAAGCAATATGTCAATGGTAAGAGAGGTTCTTCCAGTGAAGTGACACTGGATGGAGACTTTGCTGAAAAGACAGAAAGCTCAATCTATGCTGGGAATGCAGTCAGTAACTGCTTCTGACTGAGGAAAATGATCAGTTGTCAGGTAGGAGCTTATTTTGCTACATTTGATGCTGTCAACTAATCAGTTGGATCAATGGCCAATCAACTCCTGGCTCAGATTGACAGACTTGGTTCCTGAGCAGCATGAGTCCCATGGTCAGCCAGTGAAATTGGAAAGGTAAGGCTAAAAAGACTCTTAAGGGTCTGACAACAAGCCAATAATCCTTTAAATTGGGTCGCCCACCTCTGCCGTTCGGGTCACTGCCGCGCTGGCAAACATGTCCGAGGGAAAGGCGCATGGGGGCGGGTTGACAGTGGATTCCTGACTCGCTCCAAGATATTTCAATTTTTCCACTCAACCCACCTCCATTCACACCCACACAGATCCCAGAAAATTGTGTACAAATCAGGAGGTCATAAGCCCTATACTCAGAGGAGTAGACCTTAATGCAGGTTATGAAAAGTAAGTGTGATGGAAGACAATTAATATCATGTAGAATGTCTCACTGAAAAAGAGTGACCTTGCCATACCACTGCATAGAGCATAACAACATAAGAATGAGCAGCAGGAGTAGGCCTGAGTGCAGCAGCACAGAGTAAACAACTGCGAGTTTGGTAAGTGTGGGAGTTTTAAGGGTTAATCTCTTTTAAAATCTAGTGTTAATTGCTAGTAGCTCTTAAGTAACATCAACTGTTTAAGTTAGAATGTATACTTTAAATTTTTAAGTTTCTTCAGGCTTAAGCAGAGACAAACAAGCATGATCTCCTGCTGGAGAGCTGCTGTAGTTAGTTAATTAGCTAACTGGATTATACTGGTTCCTGAAACAGTAGCAGAACAGTGCTGACTCATCTGAATCACAAACAGTATAAACACAGGGGCCTGTGAGTGCAGCGAGCACAAAGTGAACAACTGGGATTTCGGTAAATGTGGGAGTTTGGTGAAGTGGGGAAGGAGGTGCTTGCTTTTCTTAACTTCTCCTGCAGAGCGCCGGTGGACCTGAGCGGGAGCAGACTGAGGTCCGAGAGTGGGGATAAAAGCAGCAACAGACCTGCATCAACAAGAGAAAATGGCAGTGTGACATTACAGGTAACGCAGGTAAGTGATTAGTAGTGACTGTGGCCTAAGTTTTAAGTTAACATATAACATATAACTAAATTTTTAAAACTAAACTTAATTTAATTAATTTAATAAACTAAACGAGGTAAATAATTTGATTAATACTAAACTAATTAATTAAACAAATAAAATAATGGGAGAACAGGAGATGTGTTGCTGCTGCAATATGTGGGAGCCTGTGAACATTTTTGTTTAGGGTGACTACATCTGCAGTAAGTGTCTGCGGCTTGAGGAACATCAGCTCCGAGTTGAGGAGCTGGAGTCCGAGCTGCAGACATTGCGAGACATCAGGGAGGGAGAAAGTTACCTGGTCCTTTTGCTCCAGGAGGCAGGCATGCCATTAGATTAAATATTTTAGAATTGACACGCGGTCAGGGACAGGAGGGTGTGACTTTGAGCGAGGCAGGTACGGGGATCCAGGAAGTAGTATTGCAGGAGCCTCAGTCCCTGTATTTGTCCAATAGATTCGAGGTTCTTGCAACCCTTGTGGACCAGTGCGGGGACTTCCGGGAGGATGAGCAAACTGACCATGGCACCATGGTACAGGAAGCCGTTCAAGTGGGGGGAGTAAAAAGGAAGGTGGTTGTCGTAAATGACATTATAGTTAGGGGGATAGACAATGTTCTCTGCAGCCAAGAGCATGAGTCCCGAAGGTTATGTTGCCTACCCGGTGCCAGGGTAAAGGACATCTCCTCCGGGCTGGAGAAGAACTTGGAGTGGGAGGGGGAGGATCCAGTTGTTGTGGTCCACTTAGGTACCAATGACATAGGTAGGACAAAGAAAGAGGTTCTGCTGAGAGAGTTTGAGCAGCTAGGGACTAAATTAAAAAGCAGAACCACAAAGGTCATAATCTCTGGATTATTACCGGAGCCACGAGCAAATTGGCAAAGGGTCAATAGGATCAGGGAGATGAATGCGTGGCTCAAAGATTGGTGTGGCAGAAGTGGGTTTCAATTTGTGGGGCACGGGCACCAGTACTGGGGAAAGAGAGAGCTGTTCCATTGGGACGGACTATACCTGAACCAAGCTGGGATCAGATTTCTAGCAAATCAAATAACTAGGGATGGTCCCGGTGGAGAGAAATCTAGAATGCTAAAGAGAAAAGACAAGGAAGCAGTGCAGCAAAGTGATTGGGATAAGGATAACCAGATTGTGTCAGGAAGGGACAGAGCATACAAACAAAGGAGTGCACTAACAAATAGGGTCTGGGTAAGAAAAAATGGTAATAAGACAAATAGCGCCATAGTACAAAAAAATGTTAAGATGCCTAAAAATGTTAAAAAGACAAATCTAAAGGCACTGGGCTGGATTTTCATTCAGAAGTCGGGAAGGAGACGTGACTCCAACTTTCGGGTTGTAGTCCCGCCTCCATCGAGATGCGGCCAATCCACGCGATTTTCATTTGATTGACCTTGTTGAGCCCGCCCAGCGGGCTCAGCAGGCCAATTAAGGGCCACCCGGCAACAGACTGAAATTTCATCTGTCAACACGTGTTGACAGATGAAATATTAGTGTTTCACAGCTGTTTGAAGCTGTCAAACACTGACAGTCTTACTTCTAACCTGAGTCCTTCTACGCAGACTCAGTTAGAAATCTCGCCGGCACTGAAAGCTGCAGGCTGTCACTTTTGACAGTTCGCAGCCGTTCTGCTTTCTATGCTGGCTGAATGACGAACTCCCGACACCCAGAGGAAGGGAGGCTGTAAAGGTAAGTACAGGTAATTTAAACTTCTTTACACACTTTAGACACATCAAACACACTTACCTTTGCACTCATGCACCCATCACTCACCTGAACACCGACATCTCGACCCCTCCAAGTCCTTCAACCCGATGGCCCGACTCCTCTAACCTGGCGTGGTTTGGAGCCGTCGGGAATCCCACACGACAACCTTCAAAATAGGGATTAGGCTAAAAACTACCTGTTAACTATCTGTTAACAGGCAGTTAATTGGCACTAATCCCTTCCCACCTCGGGTCGGCAGGTCCCAGTGCGTGGCCGGTACCTGCCTCCTTTGAAACTTACATGGAGGCGGGTTTTGGGCGGGGTGGTGTCAGGACCCCCGAATTCAGGATTTTAGCCCCCCGCACGCCTAAAAGCCCGCCTCACGGCACACTGAAAATCAACCCCACTGTATCTGAATGCACGAAGCATTCATAATAAGGTAGACGAATTAACAGCACATATAGATGTAAATGGATACGATATAATTGCAATTACGGAGACATGGCTGCAGGGTGACCAAGGCTGGGAGCTGAATATGCAAGGATATTCGATATTTAGGAAGGACAGGTAAAAAGAAAAAGGAGGTGGGGTGGCCTTGTTAGTAAAGGATGAAATCGGAGCAATAGTGAGAAAGGATATTGGCTCAGAAAATAAAGATGTAGAATTAGTCTGGGTGGAGCTAAGAAGCACCAATGGGCAGAAAATATTGGTGGGAGTTGTCTATTGGCCTCCAAACAGTAGTGATAATGGAGGTGATGCCATCAAAGAGGAAATTAGATATGCATGTAACAAGGGTACTACAGTAATCATGGGTGACTTTAATCTACATATAGACTGGCCAAACCAAATTAGCAATAATACTGTGGAGGATGAATTCCTGGAGTGTGTACGAGATAGTTTTTTAGACCAGTACATTGAGGAGGCAACTAGGGAACAGGCAATCCTAGATTGGGTATTGTGCAATGAGAAGGGGTTAATTAATAATCTTGTTGTGAGGGGCCCTTTAGGGAAGAGTGACCATAACATGATAGAATTCTTCATTAAAATGGAAAGTGAAGAAGTCCAATCCGAAACTAGGGTCCTAAATCTAAACAAAGGAAACTACAATGGTATGAGGAGTGAGATGGCTATGATAGATTGGGAGCTTCATTAAAATGCATGATGGTGGATAGGCAATGGCTAACATTTAAGGAACAAATGCATGAATTGCAAGTTATACATTCCTTTCTGGCGCAAAAACACAAGGAAAAGCGGCCCAACCATGGTTAACAAAAGAAATTAAGGAAAGTATTAAATCCAAAGAGGAGTCATATAAAGTTGCCAGAAAAAGTAGCAAGCCTGAGGATTGGGAGCAGTTTGGAGTTCAGCAAAAAAGGGCCAAGAGATTGATTAAGATGGGAAAAATAGAGTATGAGAGTAAATTGCAGGGAACATAAAAGTGGATTGCAAAGGCTTCTACAAGTATGTAAAAAGAAAAAGATTAGTGAAGACAAATGTTGGTCCCTGACAGTCAGAAACGGGAGAATTTATAATGGGGAACAAGGAAATGGCTGAGCAATTAAACAAATACTTTGATTCTGTCTTCACGGAAGAGGACCCACAAATAACCTCCCAGAAATGCTAGGGAACCAAGGATCTAGTGAGAAGGAGGAATTAAAGGGAATTAGTATTTGTAAAAAGTAGTGCTGGAGAAATTAATGGAACTGAAAGCTGATAAATCCCCAGGGCCTGATAATCTGCAAACCCAGAGTACTAAAAGAGGTAGCCATGGAAATATTGGATGCATTGGTTGTCATCTTCCAAAATTCTATAGATTATGGAACAGTTCCTGCAGATTGGAGGGTGGCAAATGTAACCCCACTATTTAAAAAAGGAGGGAGAGAGAAAACGGAACTACAGACTGGTTAGCCTAACATCAGTAGTAGGGAAAATGCTAGAGTCTATTATAAAGGATGTGATAACAGGACACTTAGAAAATATCAATGGGATTAGACAAAGTTAACATTGATTTATGAAAGGGAAATCGTGTTTGACAAACCCACTGGAGTTTTTTGAGGATGTAACTGGTAGGATAAGGGAGAACCAGTGGATGTGGTGTATTTGGATTTTCAGAAGGCCTTTGATAAAGTCCCACATAAGAGGTTAGTGTGCAAAATTAAAGCACATGGGATTGGGGTCATTTACTGGCATGGATTGAAAATTGGTTAACAGACAGGAAACAGCGAGTAGGAATAAATGGGTCTTTTTTGGGGTGGCAGGCGGTGACTACTGGGGTACCGCAGGGATCAGTGCTTGGGCCCCAGTTATTCACAATATATATCAATGATTTGGATGAGGGAACCAAATGTAATATTTCCAAGTTTGCTGACAACATGAAACTAGGTGGGATTGTGAGTTGTGAGGAGGATGCAAAGAGCCTTCAAGGCGATTTAGAGAAGTTGAGTGAGTGGGCAAATACATGGCAGATGCAGTATAATGTGGATAAATGTGAAGTTATCCACTTCAGTAGGAAAAACAGAAAGGTAGAGTATTATTTAAATGGTGATAGATTGGGAAATGCTGATGTACAAAGGGACCTGGGTGTCCTTGTACACCAGTCACTGAAAGCAAACATGCAGGTGCAGCAAGCAGTTAGGAAGGCAAATGGTATGTTGGCCTTCATTGCAAGAGGATTTGAGTACAGGAGCAAGGATGTCCTACTACAGTTGTACAGGGCCTTGGTGAGACCACACCTGGAGTATTGTGTGCAGTTTTGGTCACCTTACCTAAGAAAGGATATACTTGCCATAGTGGGAGTGCAGCGAAGGTTCACCAGACTGATTCCTGGGATGGCAGGACTGTCTTATGAGGAGAGATTGGGTCGACTAGGCCTGTATTCACTAGAGTTTAGAAGAATGAGAGGGGATCTCATTGAAATGTATCAAATTCTGACAGGGCTAGACAGACTGGATGCAGGGAGGATGTTTCCCCTGGCTGGGGGGTCTAGAACGAGGGGTCACAGTCTCAGGATACGGGGTGGGACATTTAGGACTGAGATGAGGAGAAATTTCTTCACTCAGAGGGTGGTGAACCTGTGGAATTCTATACCACAGAAGGCTGTGGAGGCCAAGTCACTGAATATATTTAAGAAGGAGATAGATAGATTTCTAGACACAAAAGGCATCAAGGGGTATGGGGAGAGAGCGGGAATATGGTATTGAGATAGATTAGCCATGATCATATTGAATGGCGGAGCAGGCTCGAAGGGCTGAATGGCCTACTCCTGCTCCTATTTTCTACATTTCTAGGCCATAGGGCCCCTCGAGCCTGCTCTGCCATTCAATAAGATCATGGCTGATCTTCGGCCTCAATTCCACCTTTCTGCCCTATGTCCATAGCCCTTGATTCCGCTAGAGACAAAAATCTATCTCAGCCTTGAATATACTCAACGATTCAGCATCCATAGCACTTTGGGATAGAGAATTCTAAAGATTCACAATCTTCTGACTGAAGAAATTCCTCCTCATCTGTCTTAAATGGCCGACCCCTTATCCTCAGACTATGCCTCCTAGTCCTAGACTCTCCAGCCAGAGGAAACAAACTCTCAGCATCAACCCTGTCAATCCCCGACTGAATCTTATATGTTTCAATGAGATCATCTCTAATTCTTCTAAAATCCAGAGAGTTTAGGCCCAATCTACTCAATCTCTCCTCATAGGATAACCCTCTCATACCAGGGATCAATTTAATAAACCATTGTTGCATGGCCTCTAAGACATGTATATCCCTCCTCAGGTAAGGAGACCAAAACTGTGCACAGTACTCCAGGTGTGGTTGCACCAAAGCCCTGTACAATGGTAGTAAGATGCCCTTACTCTTGTATTCCAACCCCCTTGCAATAAAGGCCAACATGCCATTTGCAATCCTTATTGCTTGCTGTACCTGCATGCTAACTTTCTGTGCTTCCTGTACGAGGACACCTAAATCTCTCAGAACACCAACATTTAATAGTATCTCAAAATTTTAAAAATATTCTATTTTTCTATTCTTCCTACCAAAGTGAATAACCTCACATTGCCCCATATTATACTCCATCTGCCACCTTATTGCCCACTCACTTAACCTGTCTATATCTCTGTCTCTATCCTTAGGTCCTTCCTCAGGTAAGGAGACCAAAACTGTGCACAATACTGCAGGTGTGGTCTCACCAAAGCCCTGTACAATTGTAGTAAGATGTCTTTACTCTTGTACTCCAACCCCCTTGCAATAAAGGCCAAAATGCCATTTGCATTCCTAATTGCTTGCTGTACCTGCATGCTAACTTTCTGTGCTTCCTGTACGAGGTCACCTAAATCTCTCTGAACAACAACATTTGTGTCCTCCCCACAGTTTACTTTCCCACCTAGTTTTGTATCATCAACAAATGTGGATACATTGCACTTGGTCCCTGCATCTATGTCATTAATATAGATTGTAAATAGTTGAGGCCCAAACACTGATCCTTGCGGCACCCCACTAGTTGCAGCCTGCCAACTGAAAAATGACCCATTTATCCCTACTCTGTTTTCTCTCTGTTAACCAATCCTCTATCCATGCTAATATATTAACCCCAACCCCATGAACCCTTATCTTGCATAGCAAATTTTTATGTGGCACCTTATCGAATGCCTTTTGGAAATCCAAATATACTACATCCACTGGTTCCCCTTTATCTAACCTGCTAGTTACATCCTCAAAAAACTCTAATAAATTTGTTAAACACGATTTCCCTTTCATAAAACCATGTTGAATCTGCCTAATCATATTATGATTTTCTAAGTGCCCTGTTACCACTTCCTTAGCAATGGATTCCAGCATTTTGACGACTGATGTCAGACTAACTGGCCTGTAGTTCCCTGTTTTCTCTCTCCCTCCTTTCTTGAATAGAAAGGCTTCCTACATTAATACAGGACTGGTAAACATATTATTGAATAAATGAACATAAGAAACAGGAGCAGGAGTAGGCGATTTGGCCTTTTGCACCTGCTCCGCCATTCAATAAGATCATGGCTGATCTTGTACCTCATCTCCACTTTCCTGCTCCATCCCCATATCCCATGATTCCCTTAATATCCAAAAATCTATTGATCCCTGTCTTGAATAAACTCAACGACTGAGTCTCCACAGCCTTCTGGGGAAGAGAATTCCAAAGATTCACCAGACTCTGAAGAAATTTCTCCTAATCTCAGTCCTAAATGGCCAACCCCTTCTTCTGAGACTGTGACCCCTGGGTCTAGACTCCCCGTCCAGGGGAAACATCCTCCCTGCATCCACCCCATCAAGCCCTGTAAGAATTTTGTATGTTTCAATGAGATCACCTCTCATTCTTCTAAACTCTAGAGAATATAGGCCTAGTCTACTCAATCTCTCCTCATAGGACAATCCCCCCTATCCCAGGAACCAATCTGGTGAACCTTCGTTGCACTCCCTCTATGGCAATTATATCCTTCCTTAGGCAAGGAGACCAAAACTGTACACAATACTCCAGATGTGGTCTCACCAGGGCGCTTTCTAATTGCAGTAAGACGTCTTTACTCTTATACTCAAATCCTCTTGTAATAAAGGCCAACATACCATTTGCTTTCCTAATTGCTTGCTGTACCTGCAAGTTAAATTACAATGATTTGTATACAAGGACACCCAGGTCCCTCCGAACAATAACATTTCCCAATCTCTCACCATTTAAAAAATACTCTGCTTTTCTATTTTTCCTACCAAAGTGGATAACTTCACATTTCTCCACATTATATTCCATTTGCCATGTTCTTGTCCACTCACTTAGCCTGTCTATATCCCCTTGAAGCCTCCTTGCATCTTCCTCACAACTTACATTCCCACCCAGCTTTGTATCATCAGCAAACTTGGATATATTACATTTGGTCCCCTCTTCCAAATCATTGATGTAGATTGTGAATAGCTGAGGCCCAAGCACTGATCCGTGTGGTACCCCACTAGTTACAGCTTGCCAACCTGAAAATGACCTGTTTATTCCTACTCTGTTTTCTGTCCGGTAACCAATCCTCAATCCATGCTAGTATATTGCCCCCAATCCCATGAGCCCTAATTTTGTTTAATAACCTCTTTTGTGCCACCTTATCGAATGGCATCTGAAAATCCAAACACACCACATCCACTGGTTCCCCCTTATCTATTCTGCTAGTTACAACCTCAAAAAACTCTTAACAGGTTTGTCAAACATGATTTCCCTTTCATAAATCCGTGTTGACTCTGCCCAATCCTATTATTATTTTCTAAGTGCCCTGTTACCATGTCCTTAATAATAGATTCTAGCATTTTCCCTACTACTGATGTCAGGCTAACTGGTCTGTAGTTCCCCATTTTCTCTCTCCCTCCTTTCTTAAATAGTGGGGTTACATTTGCTACCTTCCAATCTGTAGGAACCATTCTAGAATCTATGGAATTTTGGAAAATGCCAATCAATGCATCCACTATCTCTATAGCCAACTCTTTCAAAACCCTAGGATGTAGGCCATCAGGTCCAGGGGATTTATTGGCTTTCAGTCCCATTAATTTCTCCAGTACTACTTTTTTACTAATACTAATATCTTTCAGTTGCTCATTCTCACTAAACCCTAGGATGTTCACTATTTCCGGGAAGTTTTTTGCATCTTCTTCTGTGAAGACAGACACTTGGGGCTCAATTTTAATAGCCCGGAGGAGGCGGGTTTGGAGGCGGGTCAGCTGCGAAAACTGGAAAAAATGGTTTCAGACACCCAACCCGCTTCCATCCCGCCCCCATGCGATTTTCGTGAGTGTCGGGTCAGCCGCTCCCAAACTGGCTTAGTAAAGTAATAAAGGATAGTATCCGACTGAAAACAAGGGCATATAAAGTAGCCAAATCTAGTGGGAGGATAGAAGATTGGGAAGCATTTAAAAGCCAGCAAACAATAACTAAAAGATTAATTAAGAAAGGGAAGATCGATTATGAAAGTAAACTAGCAAAAACTATAAAAACAGATAGCAAGAGTTTCTACAGCTATATAAAAAGAAAAAGGGTGGCTAAAGTGAACGTTGGTCCCTTAGAGGATGGGACCGGGAAACTAGTGGTGGGGAACATGGAGATGGCAAAGATGCTGAACAAATATTTTGTATCAGTCTTTACAGTAGAGGACACTAAAAATATCCCAACACTGGACAAACAGGGGGCAATGGGGGGGGGAGGGGGGGGAGCAGCTAAAGACGATTAAAATCACTAAGGAGATGGTACTCAGTAAAATAATGGGACTTAAGGCGGATAAATCCCACGGACCTGATGGCCTACATCCTAGGGTCTTGAGAGAAGTGGCAGTAGGGATTGTGGATGCATTGGTGATTATTTTCCAGAACTCCCTGGACTCAGGAAAGGTCCCGGCAGATTGGAAAACTGCTAATGTAACACCCTTATTTAAGAAGGGAAGTAGACAAAAAGCTGGAAACTATAGGCCAGTTAGCCTAACATCTGTGGTGGCAAAATGTTGGAGTCCATTATTAAGGAAACAGTAACAGAGCATTTGGATAAACATAATTTAATAGGACAGAGTCAGCATGGTTTTATGAAGGGGAAGTCATGTTTGACAAATTTGCTCAAATTCTTTGAGGATGTAACATACAGGGTGGATAAAGGGGAACCAGTGGATGTAGTGTATTTGGACTTACAAACGGCAGTTGACAAGGTTCAACACAAAAGATTACTGATCGAGATAAGAAATCACGGGATTGGGGGTAATATACTGGCATGGGTGGAATATTGGCTATCTAACAGAAAACAAAGAGTTGGGATAAATGGTTCATTCTCGGGCTGGCAATCAGTGACTAGTGGTGTTCTGCAGGGGTCAGTGCTGGGACCACAACTCTTTACAATCTATATTAACGATTTGGAGGAAGGGACAGAGTGCAACATATCCAAGTTTGCCGACGAAACAAAGATGGGAGGGAAAGCAATGAGTGAGGAGGACATAAAAAACCTGCAAAAGGACATAGACAGGCTAAGTGAGTGGGCAGAGATTTGGCAGATGCAATATAATGTTGGAAAGTGTGAGGTTATGCACTTTGGCAGAAAAAATCAAAGTGCAAGTTATTATCTAAATGGAGAGAAACTGCAAAGTGCTACAGTACAATGGGATCTGGGGGTCCTGGTGCATGAAACACAAAAAGTTAGTATGCAGGTGCAGCGGGTGATCAGGAAGGCCAATGGAATCTTGGCTTTTATTGCAAGGGGGATGGAGTATAAAAACAGGGAAGTCTTGCTGCAGTTATACAGGGTATTGGTGAGGCCACACCTGGAATACTGCGTGCAGTTTTGGTTTCCATATTTAAGAAAAGATATACTTGCTCTCGAGGCAGTTCAGAGAAGGTTCACTCGGTTGATTCCGGAGATGAGGGGGTTGACGTATGAGGAAAGGTTGAGTAGGTTGGGACTCTACTCATTGGAGTTCAGAAGAATGAGAGGCGATCTTATCGAAACATATAAGATTGTGAGGGGGCTTGATCGGGTGGATGCGGTGAGGATGTTTCCACTGATGGGTGAGACTAGAACTAGGGGGCATAATCTAAGAATAAGGGGCTGCCCTTTCAAAACTGAGATGAGGAGAAACTTCTTCACTCAGAGGGTAGTAAATCTATGGAATTTGCTACCCCAGAGAGCTGTGGAAGCTGCAACATTAAATACATTTAAAATGGAGATAGACAGTTTCCTAGCAGATAAGGGAATTAGGGGTTACGGGGAGAGGGCAGGGAAGTGGACGTGAGTCTAGATTCGGATCAGCCATGATCCTATTGCATGGCGGAGCAGGCCCGAGGGGCCGTATGGCCTACTCCTGCTCCTACTTCTTATGTTCTTATGTTCTTATGTTCTTGACCTGACTCCAACCGGTGGGACAGGTAGTTAAGGCAGTTAAGAGCCTGTTAACTGCCTTGATAATCCTATTTTGATAGAGGCTTCCCATTTCCATGCCTCTGGCTCCTGTTTCCTGTGTTGTCAGAAACAGTCCAGCTGCAAGGAGATGAGTTGGTGGAGGACATGATCTGTAGTCATTATTGGTGCAGAACTTTAAAAGCACTCCTGTAACATGGCTGGTATTCAAATGCAACAACTTTGTTGTTGGAGGTTTGGGATAAGATTTTGCAAATCTACTGACCTTGTGACTGGTCAAGCTGACACACATCTGCTGTTTGATCCGATTGGAATAATTTCAGGCCACTTTGAGTGTGCGCTTACAAGCTTCTTGCCTCAACTGAAATCTATAATAACGGGATGGGAACCATTTACATCCTCGCATCCTGGTCGTCAGATTCAGAGGAAGAGCAGCGCGGCTTAGTGCTGCCGGATGAACAAGTGGCTCAGCACACAGCCTCCTTGGAGGAAGCGGAAGAGGACGAGGAGGAGGATGAGTAGGAGTGATGCCTTGCGGGGCTGGATGTGGCCAATCCAGCAACAGGTGACCACATTGCTGGCCGTCAGGCAAGGGATGCAGTCAGCCATGCCAGATTCGCGTAATCTAATGCTTCAACCACAGGTGGCTGGCACATAGAGATGAATATAAGTCCGACAGTCTCAAACTCCAGGCATCATCTGTCCAATCAATGGTGGTTTGCACTCAGTGTCACCACCATCATTGTACATGGAAATCACCCTGAGCCCTCACTCTTGAACTTCCATTTCCCAGAACACAGAGGCCACACTTTAGGTGATCTCAGCAGATCATTAAACCTTTTTCGACACTAAACCCATGCGCGTCTGCACACAGATCTCGAGCTCACCTCCTCAGCAATTTGCAGCCTATCTGCCTTGGTTTGCTGAGGAGGCCTCCTCCTTCCATTTCCAGGGAAGAGGAGCTCATGACATCCTCTAACTCCCTCAACAAGAGCATGGAGAGAGCCCTCATTGAACCTGGCTACAGCCTTAGTTTTTGGGGCTACCATTCCTGCAGTTCCCAGCACCTTTAAGAGAAAAAAGCATTAATATTACTAAGCAATTATTTGGAACACATCTGGCATCTTTTTCATTTCATAGTCAGATAATAAAGTCATATATCAAAAAATCATGAATCTCTTTCTGGAATAATATGACCAGCAATATCATTCATTAAATTTTGCTCAGAACAGACACTATCAACTCCCCTTTCAAGATAATAAAGCACCAAGCCATCCTAATGACATTTGTATGCTAAGGGGACATAGCCCCTTTAAATTTTCAAACAAACAAGACGTCATCAGATGTGAGAAACTGACATCCTCCAAGCAATTGCCCGGAGGGACCCGCACATCAGCCGTAACAAGGCCAATGAAGCCAAAATTGGAAGTGCTGGGAAGCAGCAGCCGGGTGGGGGTCCGAAAGCTGCTGAGCAGCAGTCCCGCCCTCAACCCGCCTCCATTATCAAAATCAAGCCCAAAGTATTTGTTTAACTTCTCTGCCATTTCCTTATTCCCCATTATAATTTCTCCTGTCCCAACCTGTAAGGGACCCAAATTTACTTTCACGAATCTTTTCCTTTTTACATACCTATAGAAGCTTTTACAGTTTGTTTTTATGTCTCTCACTAGTTTACTCTCATATTCTATTTTCCCTTTCTTTATCAATTTCTTGATCCTCCTTTGATGAATTCTAAAATCCTCCCAATACTCAGGCTTACTATTCTTTTTGGCAGCATTATAAGCCTCTTCCTTTGATCTAATACTATCTTTAACTTCTCTTGTTAGCCACGGTTGGACCACTTTTCCTGTGGGGTTTTTGTGCCTTAAAAGAATGTATATTTGCTGTATATTATGTATTAATTATTTAAATGCTAGACATTGCTCATCCACTGTCATACCTTTTAATGTAGTTTCCCAATCTACCTTAGCCAACTTGCCCCTCATACCTACATAGTTTGCTTTGTTTAGATTTAAGACCCTAGTTTCGGCTTTAACTAAGTCACTTTCAAACTCAATATAAAATTCTAACATATTATGGTCACTCTTCCCTAAAGGCTCCTTTACTACAAGGTTATTAATTAGCCCTTTCTCGTTGCGCAATACTAGATCTAAAATATGTTAAACACTTTGCATTGCACTGTAATCACATGGTATTACAAATTTATTTTTTATCTTGTTGCCAATTTTCACCCATCCTGACTGAAGGCAGCTCCACAAATGGCAATCACCCTTCGCTTTTGCAACTGGCAACAGAAAAAAATCAAATAATGTAATGTTATTGCATCTCTCAGAGAAAATAGCTCCAAATCATGCTGTTATGTTCAAAGAACAGTTACTGTTCCACCAAGGATAGTGAAAACCACCCTGGTGAAGATCTGTTCTTGGTATAAGGGCGACACTGGTAAAGCTGCCTTTGTTACTCATCCCTAGTTGCCCTGAATAGGTGGTGGTGGGCTTTCATAGAATCATAGAAATTTACAGCACTGAAGGAGGCCATTTGGCTGATCTTGTACGTGCTGGCCGACAAAGAGCTATCCAGCCTAATCCCCCTTTCCAGCTCTTGGTCTGTATCCTTGAAGGTTACGGCACTTGAAGTGCATATCCAAGTACTTTTTAAATGTGATGAGGGTTTCTGCCTCTACCACATTTTCAGGCAGTGAGTTCCAGACCCCCACCACCCTCTGGGAGAAAAATAATTCTACTCAAATCCCCTCTAAACTTGAACTACATACATATGAACATACAAAAAATGACAGACAGGAAAACGCCTACTGGTCCATACAGCCTGGCCCATATAGTTGTGATTCCCTGTGCATCACAATACATACACTCTCCACTCCACCCAGAGTCATGCAATCTCCTGGTGGAGGTGAAAAACCCTCGCCAATCAACTCCCTTAGGCAATCAAAACTAGTCCAGGAGACCACTCTGGCCCTGATTAAAGTTATTAGGTACCTACCTCTTATGTGAGAAGATCTCCACCTCCAGCCAGAAAAACATTCAGCTCTCGCTTGATGGGATTCAGGGAATCAGCGTTCACCACGCGAGCCAGCAAACCTGTTCCACAGGTCCACTATTCTCCGAAAGAAGAACCCCCTAACATCTAACCTATTTCTGCCCTTACATAACTTGAGAGACAATTGCTGCACTCTTTATGCCTGAAATGTGCTCCTGTTGTGTGAAACTCCTGTTGCACGTGGGGATGGTGCTGCCACAATGGTGTTAGGCATTTATGAATTGGAATTTGAAAGACTGGCTTGGAGGCAGTAAAATAGACATAATTGAGAAGGATAAAGAAGTTACTTTGATAACAAAAAAATTGGGGCTAGATTTGGGCCAATTTTCATTAATAGCACAGACAGAGGTAGGTGGAACGATCGCACAGCAAGCCTTAAAGCACCGAACAAATAAGAAGGACCTTGCATTTATGTAGCACTTTTCACTAACTCAGGACATCCCAAAGGGCTTTACAACCAATTAAGTACTTTTTATTTTGACATGTAGTCACTGTTGTAATTTAGGGAACTAGCAAGAGGCCTGCACCATTTCAAGGACCCTTGGTTTGGCCACTCTACATCCAATACTAATGTGCGGCACACACTTCAGTACTTGAAAATTGTGTTGTCATCCTACAACTGGCGAAGGACACCAATTTAAATACTGGGCCACAATTTGCTGTGGTAAGGCATCTAACAGCGTCTGCTGCTAGTTAGACTTGCCCTTGAATGTTGGACTGGACAGACTAGATGCAGGAAGGATGTTCCCGATGGTCAGGGAGTCCAGAACCAGGGGTCGCAGTCTAAGGATAAGGGGTAAGCCATTTAGGACAGAGATGAGGAGGAATTTCTTCACCCAGAGAGTGGTGAACCTGTGGAATTATCTACCAAAGAAGGCAGTAGAGGCCAATTCATTAAATATATTCAAGAAGGAGTTGGATATATTTCTTAAGGCTAAAGGGATCAAGGGATATGGAGAGAAGGCAGGGACAGGGTACTGATTTTGGATGATCGGCCATGGTCTCGTTGAATGGTGGAGCAGGCTCGAGGGGCTGAATGGCCTACTCCTGCTCCTATCTTCTATGTTTAGGTTTTCTTAAATTTTTGCGTGGCAAGTTGCTGAAAGTGTGAGCTGCTAACGTTGCAACGAGGGAAACAAGGCATCTGGGGCCTGAGTGAACAGGGTAAGCAACTGTGTATCTCCTTAACCAATCAGATTGAAGGATTGTGAAATTAACAATGCAAGGACTGAGAAGGAAGTGTAACTTAGAATGGGTGATTCAATGTTAAATCAGCTACAAAAAAAAGAAATAAAGAGAGGGAGAGAAAGACTGGTTTAAGAAAGAGAGAAAAAAGAGACAGAAAGGAAAAGTTTAAAAAAATTACATTTTAAATTTGACATTTTTAAAATCTCCAACAATTAAAATCTGAAGGAATGAGACTCCATATGTAATAGTTAATTTTCAGTGTCAGAGAGGTTAATTGGCAGTAATTAAAACTTATCAGGTTGTGAAAAGGGTACTTAGACTGAAATGGACAAGACTTAACTTTCTGTGACGAGTTTAGTTCGTATCTACCGTGCCAATACAGGAATTTCACGCCATTCTATGCTTTTTCATATTGAGGCAGACAGCGTGATGCCATTTTTGCAAAGCTAACAGTGAGCAATGCATCTCAGACAGCAACTTTTGGATTTCCGCATTTAACTATGCACCTGCCCTTGCCTGAAGTTGCTGTACCATTTGCACATAAATAATGGTGAGAGCTGTTAGCTTCACCATTATTTTGACAGCAAATAAAGGGCCATTATAATAAGACGCCCATCTTTCTTGAGTGGGAGCACTGGCTGCCTATTTCAAAGCCCGCTCGAAAGGCGAGTGGCCAGTTGATGATAGTTTTTAAAAAAAAATTCCGTCTGCTTACCACCGTCTTTTGCAAAGAGAATGGGATGGTAGGGAAACATAAAAACAAATTCAATAGAAGAGTAATAAACAGTTGAGATATTTCTATTAAAATCTAAATTTAACAGATGATAGCTACAAAGTCAATATATTTCAGTGGAATGCCTTCAATAACTTTGTATTTCCATTGAAAACTGCTGTGCAAAAACATGTAAGAGATTAACTGCTAATTACATAGTAATAACCCTATGTCAATATATGAGATACACGTATTTGCTGAAGGCATGAAAACATGGTTTCCTTTCTGCTTTTTAAATGTATGGGAAGCTGGCTTTCACGCTTTGGGAGAATTCATCCAAAACAATACAATCTTTCAGTCTGCCCTCTCGGGTGGACGCAAAAGAGCCCATGGTGCTTTTTGAAGAAGAGCGAGGGAGTTTTCCCGATGTCCTGGCGAACATTAATCCCTCAACCAATATCAATAAAAAAACTGATTATCTGGTCATTAACACATTGCTGTTCGTGGGACCTTGCTGTGTGCAAATTGGCTCCTGTATTTCCCTACATTACAACAGTGACTACACTTCAGAAAGTGCTTAATTGGCTTTAAAGTGCTTTGGGACATCCTGAGGTCATGAAAGGCACTATATAAATGCAAGATCGACCTGTCCATCAGCAGACAATACACAAGATTTGCAAAATTGTTTTACGAGAATAAATAATTGCAGGTTGGAGAAAAATGGCCATCGCTGTCTCCCCGAGGCCAGTCTTTCTCTTTATCATCAGCAGTGTCTAATGTCACATTCACTTCTATTCATTAGAATTGATCAGCATATATTAGCGTACATAAAGTGGCTAGTTGGGACACTACAACAACAACAACTAGTATTTATATAGCGCCTTTAACATTATAAAACGTCCCAAGGCATTCACAGGAGTGTTATAAAACAAAATTTGGCACCGAGCCACATAAGGAGAAATTAGGGCAGGTGACCAAAAGCTTGGTCAAAGAGGTAGGTTTTAAGGAGCGTCTTAAAGGAGGAAAAAGAGGTAGAGAAACAGAAAGGTTTAGGGAGGGAATTCCAGAGCTTAGGGCCTAAGCAGCTGAAGGCATGGCCACCAATGGTTGAGCGATTAAAATCAGGGATGCTCATTACGCCCGAATTAGAGAAGTGCAGATATCTAGGGGGGTTGTGGGGCTGGAGGAGATTACAGAGATAGGGAGGGAGAAGGCCATGGAGGGATTTGAAAACAAGGATGAGAATTTTAAAAGTGAGGTTGTTGAGATACCGCGGCAAACATGGGAGTCGAGACCAGAGTTGATGGAACACAACTGCTTTAATTTACATCATGGCAAAACAAGTGAAGTTAAAAAGCCCGTGCAACCACTTAAATACTCCCCAGACAGGAAGTGCTCCCGGCAGCCTGTCCCTGCGGGAAACAAGTTGCCGGAGGAAAGGGCCCATGGCTGGGGGCGGCTGCTGCCGGCAGTGCACCTGCGTAAACTGTCCGTGCTGCCGTGAGCGGATTATGTCCAATGGTGGCGTGTTGCCACAGAGCTCCCCCCAGAATCCGCTTAGGAGGAGTGGACGAGTTGTGACGGTGGTCTAATGGTTCTGCCGGAGCGGCTCTGAGTGGCCGCCGGTCTAGTTGGTGGGGCCGGGCGGTTCACCGCCGGCTGTGCTGGCTTGCTGGCGGGACGGCCTCTAGTTGGAGGTCGGGCCACGGGGACCTGTTCCCCTGGTTCTGTGTGTGCTGGTTTGAGTCAGTCGATGGAGACCGTTTCGACCCTGTCGCCGAGTCGCAGCTTGAAGACCTTGTCCCCGGTTTGTAGTACCTCGTACGGTCCGCAGGGGTCCGCGGTGTGCGTCGTGTCACACGAAGACAAAGCGTGCCTGCTGTAAGTTTGGCGGGACGTGAGGTGCGTGTTCGCCGTGTCGGTTAACCGGAAGTGGGGCGAACTGTTGAGCGGAAGAGAAAGAGTTGAGCCGCTGCTGTTCGGCCGACCAAGGCATGGTAGCCTCTGGGAGGAATTCGCCTGGTACGCGCAGCGGTTGTCCGTAGACTAACTCCGCTGCTGAGGACTGGAGGTCTTCCTTGACCGCGGTGCGTAGGCCTAGTAGCACCCATGGTAGGCAGTCAGTCCAGGTACTGTCCTGCAGGCTGGCGTGGAGTGAGGGCTTGAGTGACCTGTGGAAGCGTTCACACAGCCCGTTGGCCTGCGGGTGGTACGCCGTGGTTCGGTGGAGCGTCACCCCGAGGTTGCGCGCTGTGGCCGTCCAGAGTTCGGAGGTGAACTGGGCGCCTCTGTCGGGGGTTATGTCGGCCGGTACGCCGAACCTCGCGACCCTGGTGTTAACGAACGCCCTGGCGATGTCGGCTGTGGTGGTGGAGGTCAGCGACACTGCCTCAGGCCAGCGTGTGTAGCGGTCGACCATCGTGAGGAGATAAGTTTGGCCTTGCGATGGCGGCAGAGGACCAACGATGTCGACGTGTACGTGGTCGAAGTGGCGGCTGGGTACCTCGAAGTCTCCCAGGGGTGCTTTTGTGTGCCGCTGCACCTTAGCCCATTGGCAGGCGAGGCAGGAGTTGGCCCAAGTCCGAACATCTTTGCTGAGGCCGCGCCAGACGAAGCGTTGGGAGAGGAGTTTGACGGATGCGCGGGAACCCGGATGGGAGAGCCCGTGGAGCACGTCGAAGATGCGGCGGCGCCAGGTTGCAGGGACAACCGGCCTGGGTTGGCCGAGTGAGACGTCGCAAGTGACTGCCGTGGCTTCGGGCCCATGCGCGACCTTGGCTAGGCATAGCCCTGGCAGGCTGGTAGCCGCTGAGAGGAGGACTGGGTCCGTGAGCTGGGCCACTGCTAGTTGCGCGTAGTCGACCGCTAGGTGATTCGCGCAGATGGCGGGACGGGAAAGGCAGTCGGCGACAACATTGTCTCTACCGGAGACGTGCTGGATGTCCGTAGTAAACTCGGACACGGCCGCGAGCTGGCGTTGCTGCCTAACGGACCAGGGGTCGGTGTTCTTGGCCATCGCATATGTGAGCGGCTTGTGGTCCACGTATGCGGTAAAGGGGCGGCCCTCCAGGAGGAACCTGAAATGGCGGACCGACAGGTGGAGCGCGAGGAGCTCGCGGTCGAAAGTAGAGTATTTGACCTCCGGGGGGCACAGTTGGCGGCTGTAGAAGGCAAGTGGCTGCCACGCGCCATTGACCCACTGCTCGAACACGGCTCCGACCGCATGGTCGGAGGCGTCGGTGGTGAGCGCGACCCGGGCATCGGCCCTCGGGTGCGCGAGCAGGGTGGTGTCGGCGAGTGCGTTTTTGGTGGCGTCGAAGGCGGCTGACGTGTCAGCGGTCCAGGCTACGGCCATCTTGCCAGATTTACCTCAGAGGGAGTCGTATAGGGGCTTCATGAGGGCTGCAGCTCTGGGGATGAACCTGTTGTAGAAGTTCACCATCCCGAGGAACTCCTGGAGGCCCTTGATGGTTTTGGGGCGGGGGAATTGCTGGACGGCCTGCACCTTGTTGGGCAGGGGGACGGCCCCAGCAGGGGTGATGTGGTGGCCGAGAAAGTCGATCTCAGCTAGGCCGAATTGGCACTTCGCCGGGCTGAGGATGAGCCTGTGTTGGGCTAGGCGCCCGAACAGGATGCGAAGGTGTTCGAGGTGTTCCTGTTTGGAGGAGCTGGCCACGAGAATGTCGTCTAAATAGACGAATAGGAAGTTCAAGTCCCGGAGGACTGAGTCCATAAGGCGCTGGAAAGCCTGGGCTGCATTCTTGAGGCCGAATGGCATCCTCAGGAACTCGAACAGGCCGAATGGGGTGATGACGGCCGTTTTGGGGATGTCCGCGGGGTGTACGGGGACTTGGTGGCAACCGCGCACCAGGTCGACCTTGGAGAAGACGGTTCGTCCGGCCAGTCGGGCCGAGAAGTCCTAGATGTGCGGCACCGGGTATCGGTCGGGGGTGGTGGCGTCGTTGAGGCGGCGGTAGTCCCCGCAGGGGCGCCAGCCTCCGCCGGGCTTGGGGGCGATGTGGAGGGGCGAGGCCCAAGGGCTGCTGGAGTGGCGGATGATGCCGAGTTGCTCCATGGTGGTGAACTCGGCCCGCGCGATTTCCAGCTTGGCCGGGTCGAGTCTGCGGGCGTGGGCAGAGACCGGGGGGCCGGTGGTGGGGATATAGTGCTCCACACCGTGTTTGGCGGCTTTGGCCGAAAAGGTCGGGTTAGTGAGGGCGGGAAACTCGGCTAGTAGTGCCGAGTAGTCGTCCGTGGCTCTGGCGAGGCAGTAGGTCGTCAGGCTGGCCGAACGGGCCGGGGTGAATGTGCTAGGGATGGGGGCCATAGTGTTGATGTCGATGAGGCGGTGCCTCAGAATGTCGACAAGGAGGCCGTGGGCGCATAGGAAGTCGGCGCCGATGAGTGGGCAGAGGACCTTGGCTGTGAGGAACTCCCAGCGGTAGCGGCGGCCTGCGAGGTCGAGCGTGACCATGCGGGTGCCGTATGTGCGGATGTCAGAGCCATTGGCTGCGGCCAGCGTGATACCCCGTGCGCCGCGTTGGATTTCGAGGGCGGAGGCGGGAGTGATGCTGTGCTGGGCTCCTGTGTCGCACAGAAATCGGCGGTTGGTGCTGTCGTCGGTGACGTACAGTAGGGGCCCCTTTTGCCCCACGGCCATCGTGGGGGCCGGTGCGGGGGGGTGGTTTGAAAGTGCACGGCGGCGTGCAGCGTTGGGCCCTAGTGCCAAAACGGGTGTGGTAGTAGCAGTGACCCGGAGTGGAAGGGCGGTCGGGCCTAGTGGGCCGGGGGGTCCGCGTGGTCGTTGCCGTGAGATCGGGTGCGACGTCGCGGGCGGTCTGCGCAGAGAGCAGCCGGTCGGCCTTTTCGGCTATCTCGTTCAGGTCCATGGAGCCAGACTCCACAATGAGCGGGCGGATGTTGGCGGGGAGCAGCCGAATGAAAAGCGTGCGAAAGAGGGCGCCGGGTTTTTTGTCGTCCGAGAGGGACAGCATGTGGGAAAGCAGGTCTGATGGCGAAGCGTCACCAAGGCCTGGGAGGTCGAGGAGTTGGCAGTTGCGCTGGTAGGAGGACGCCTGAAATTTTTTAAGGAGCGCGGCCTTCAGATGTTCGTACTTGCCTTCCTCTGGTGGATCCTGCAGCGCTGCCCAAACCTTGGGGACTGTGGCGCAGGTGAGAGAGGCGATGAGGTAGTCGTACTTCGTGGCGTCGACTGTAATGCTTCTCAGCTGGAATCTGGACTCGGCTTGAACAAACCAGGCCTCGACCAGGTTCTCCCAAAAGTCCGGTAGTTTAACCGTGACTGCGTTTGTATCCGCCATGCTAGCTTAGGATTCGTCCTGAGCATCGGGGTCACCAGTGTTGAGATACCGCGGCAAACGTGGGAGTCGAGACCAGAGTTGATGGAACACAACTGCTTTAATTTACATCATGGCAAAACAAGTGAAGTTAAAAAGCCCGCGTAACCACTTAAATACTCCCCAGACAGGAAGTGCTCCCGGCAGCCTGTCCCTGCGGAAAACAAGTTGCCGGAGGAAAGGGCCCATGGCTGGGGGCGGCTGCTGCCGGCAGTGCGCCTGCGTAAACTGTCCGTGCCGCCGTGAGCGGATTATGTCCAATGATGGCGTGTCACCACAAGGTATTGCTTAACCGGGAGCCAATGTAGGTCAACGAGCACAGGGCTGATGGGTGAACGGGTCTTGGTGCAAGTTAGGACACAGGCAGCTCAGTTTTGGATGACCTCAAATTTACATAGGGTAGAACGTGGGAGGCCAGCCAGGAGTGCATTGGAATAGTCAAGTCTAGAGTTAACAAAGGCATGGATGAGGGTTTCAGCAGCAGATGAGTTGAGGCAGGGGTGGAGATGGGTGATGTTACGGAGGTCGAAATAGGCGATCTTAGTTATGGTGCGGAAGCTCATTTCAGAGTCAAACATGACACCAAGGTTGCAAACAGTCTGGTTCAGTCTCAGACAGATGCTAGGGAAAGGGATGGAGTCAGTGGCTAGAGAATGGGATTTGTGGTGGGGAGCAAAGACAATGGCTTCAGTCTTCCCAATATTTCGTTGGAGGAAATTTATGCTCATCCAGAACTGGATGTCGGACAAGCAGTCTGACAATTTAGAGACAGTGGAGAGGTCGAGAGACGTGTTGGTGAGGTAGAGCTGGGTGTCGTCAGTGTGGAAACTGATGCTGTGTTTTCGGATGATGTCGCCGAGGGGCAGCATGTAGATGAGAAATACGAGGGGGCCAAGGATAGATCCTTGGGGGACACCAAAGTCAACTAAACTTAAATAACAGCAACTAACTTCCTGTGTGTCTTACTGCCAGTAGATGGTCCAATTGGTATTTATTGGAAACCGCACCGCTCCCAATTGGGTAGCAAATGAAGGCATTTAAAGCTATATAACTCCCTAAATGACCTTCATTCCCAGAGGTTAGAAACTTACCTCCAGTATGTTATTAGGATAACATAAATTATGCTAATTATTCTAATTTCATAAGGCAGATTGGGTTAATTACTAAATACCTTCTTCCTGTAACAAAGGGTAAGGTTTTCTCTTTATGACGGTTCAAGGGTATGATTATTGTGGTATGATGAAGGATAATAAAATCAAAAATAAAATTAATTAGCCTAATGTACATATATAAATTGTGTCCCTTTGTTATGCTTTCTCCTAAAATTCAAAAATCATAAGGCCCAGTTTTATGCTAAATTTGCAGTCTATGTCAATTTTTCTATCAGTTACTGCATCATTGAGTTGCACTAATTAAATTAAATTTACACATGCTGAGTCTTCCTATGGCTGAAAGAGCCATAAGTGCCTATTCTGCAACAGAATTAATGTTATGTTACTATATTGTAAAAGGCATCCACTTTTAAAATAGTCGCAAAGATTTTTTCTCAACAGCAGCTAATCATAAACATCAGTCATTAACATTAGATTTTTCTATCAGATTCTTTGTCTCCCTCCACCTCCTTGCTTCTTCAAGACACGCCTGATAAAGTCCTTTAGCTCTCGGCTTAAATACATTGTTGCTCTGGGAACGGAGGCTGCCTAATTAGAGGAAACTGGGATTGCTGATCTATAAATATCTATATAATTAAAAGCCATGCATCTAGCATGCATCCTTCACATTGCATCTTTCAATAGTATCATGCATCGTACGTATTACTCTATAGACCATCACACCTCAAAGCATCACACATCATTAGGGCAAAAATAAGTGATTGGCTAAAATAAGCTCATATGTTAAATTACCAATCAAATATCTGATTGACGAAATGTGAACAAATTAAAAAGTAGTAAAAAAGGTCCAAAGAGGAACAAGTAATTAGCAAAAAAATGTTTAATTAAATTCCTCATTTTTTTCAAAGCTACCATCCATAAGCTAGCAAAACCAACAAATCATATCATCCAAATCATTTCTGCACAATTTCAAGCTGCTTTCTTCACTCAGGTGAATATATACATCAGATAACATGATGGGAAAATTTACATCATTCTGGAAAACATCTTTACGCTTTCCTAGAAAATTGCTTTCAATGTTAAAAATGCCTACAATAAATTTCACACAAATAGACCTGATGTGACACAAATGTGGTCTTTGTGTTTCGTTTTGATCTGGTAGCTGTGCCTTTAAATCCAGTTCACAGAACATAAGCAGTTTGAAAAAATCTGCAGTTCATAACCAAAAGTTTCCTGTACCTAAAGTATTTTGATATGATATTGCAAGGTTTGTTGGTTGCAGGCTGTTGAGAAAAATAATTCAAACTTAATGCTGTCTGATTGATTCAGTTGATATATTCTTTTGTATGGTTCCTTTTTGAATCTGAACAGTGGGATTTTCAAAATCTAAGAAGTCCCAGGATATATAAAGGAACCAGCAGATTCTAATGAATGAGTCTGCTTGAGGAGTCAGTTTGAAACTTCTGAGACAGATATAAAAAAAATTATTGTGTTTCCAAGAAACAATGTAAATTAAACAAGACTCCCACAGTGTAATAAATTGAAGGAAAAGAATGACTGTATTATTTAAATTATTTACAAAGAGCTTAGTTTTTAGAGTTGTGATCTCCTTTAATATTTTGCTTACTTGAGGAATTAGATCAAAATTGTTATTGTAAACATATAACTATAGAGTCATAGAAATTTGCGGCACAGAAGAAGGACATTCGACCCATCCTGTCCATGCCAGCCAAAAAAGAGCTATCCAGTCTAATCCCACTTTCCAGCTCTTGAGCCATAGCCTTGTAGGTTACAGCACTTCAAGTGCATATCCAAATACTTTTTAAATGTGATGAGGGTTTCTGCCTCTACCACCCTTTCAGGCAGTGTGTTCCAGACATCACCACCCTCTGGGTGAAAAAAGTTCTCCTCAACTCCCCTATAATCCTTCTACCAATTACTTTAAATCTATGCCCCCTGATTATTGACCTGTCTGCTAGGGAAAATAGGTCCTTCCTGTTATGTTCATAAATAAATAGACGTTTTCATTATGAACAGCTAGCTTGAGCTAGTCATTTATTCAGCCATGTGGACTAGTGTACAGGCATCCATCTTGACTACTGCCTTGTGGGTAGCCCACTACTAAACATACAGCTCCACCTAGTGTACCATTCTAGAATGACATGTTACTGATCATTACATCCCCCTTCCTTAGAGGTTAAACAAAATCAATATCAATCAATCATAATGACATAAACATCTTCACAACAGTCAACACATTTTCAAAGCTTTACTTTATGAACTCTTAAGCTTTTCATTCTTTTATTATATTTTTCTTTGTACTCAAAGATTAAGTCTATCAGGCTTTTTTACTTCACGTGTGGATCTTCTCAGCACAGGTAAGTCTGATGTGTTTTCATGAGAGCCTGTATGTGTGTTTGTGTTAGATTGTTCTGGTGGTGAGTGACAAGATTCAGTTGTGGCATTGTCATCGATTTGCTCTTGGATAGTTTCTTGTGTTTTCAGGAGGGAACGGCGGTTCCTCCTGAGAATCTGTCCTTCCTCAGTTCTAAAAGTGTATGACCTTGGTCCTACTTCCTCAACAACTGTAGCTTTCCTGTTCCATGTATCTGGATCCTCAATCCTGACAACATCATCCCTTGTCAATGGTTTAAGAGTTTTGGATGACTTGTCATAGTGTGATTTCTGTTTCAGCTTTGACAGTTGAAGTCTCTGTCTCAGTTCCTTACTCTGCTTTTCTTTTGCACAGCAGGGTAGTGTGGTGCGCAACTTGTGACCCATTAGGAGTTCAGCAGGTGAAGAACCACAGTCTAAAGTTGAGGCTCGGTAGCTCAGCAGGGCGAGATAAGGATCAGACTTGCTTTCTGTTGCTTTCTTCAGTAGCTGTTTGAGAACTTGAACACCTTTCTCTGCCTTACCATTCGACTGAGCATGCAGAGGACTGGATGTGATGTGTTGAAAGTCATAATGTGCTGCAAACTGTTACCACTCCTTACAGTTGAAGCACGGACCATTGTCGCTAACGGCAATCCTGGGAATTCCATGTCTCGCGAAGATGGATTTAACATGCATTATAACACTGCTTGCTGATGTGCTTGAGAGCAGCGCCATCTCCGGATAGTTAGAATAGTAGTCAATCACTATTAGATAGTCTTTACCATTCAAATGAAAGAGGTCCATACCAACCTTTTGCCATGGTGCTGTTGGTAAGTCAGCTACTATCATTGGTTCCTTTGCTTGTTTGTTTTGGTGTTTCTGACATGTCTCACATATGCCTATCATGTTCTCAATGTCCTTATTTATGCCAGGCCAATAAACAGTGTCTCTTGCTCTCCTTTTGCATTTTTCAATTCCGAGGTCTCCCTCATGAATCCTTTTGAGCATGTCTTGACATAGAGCCTGTGGAATGACTATTCTGTTCTGTTTTAGTAATAGTCCACTTGCGACACTTAACTCTGACCTGATGTGATAGTACTTTGGACAGGAACCTTTTGGCCAACCATGATGAATGTCCTCTATTACTGTTTGTAACACTGTATGTTTTACTGTTTCTTCTGCTATTTGCTTTGATTTTGTGTCTGACACAGGCAGCGCAGCAGTGACCATACTCACATGAACATCCACGTCTTCCTCAGTAGAACTCACATGACTCATTGTGGGTGCTCGGGATAGTGCATCTGCTAACACTATGTGTTTGCCTGGTGTGTAGATCAGTTCAAAGTCATATCTTTGCAGCTTCATCATGAGTCGTTGAATCCTTGGAGACATCTCATTCAGATTTTTTTTAATGATGGCAACCAGTGGGCAGTGGTCTGTCTCAACTGTGAAGGTGGGAAGTCCATATATGTAGCCATGGAACTTTTCTAGTCCAACTACCAAGCCTAGACATTCCTTTTCAATCTGGGCGTATCGACACTCAGAATCAGTCATAGACCTGGAGGCATAGGCAACAGGCTTCCAATCTTCACCCTCTGCTTGTAGCAAGACCGCGCCTAGGCCATCTTTTGATGCATCCGTTGACACTTTGATTCACTTTGTTGGGTCAAAGAAGGTGAGTACAGGTGTGGTTGTCAGCACTGTTTTGAGGTTCATCCACTCTTGTTCATGTCTTTCTGTCCATGCAAACTCATTTGCTTTATGTAGCAGGTCTCGCAGACAGGCTGTCTTGGCTGACAAGTTAGGAATGAACTTTCCAATGAAGTTTATCATCCTCATGATGCGTAGCACTCCTTTTTTGTCAGTGGGTCGGGGCATTTTGAGTATGGCGCTTATTTTTTCCAGATCTGGCTCTATTCCTTTACCAGATAGATTATCTCCTAGGAAAGTGACTTCCTGGACGCGAAACTGACACTTGGCTTTGTTGAGCTTCAGTCCATTCCAGCGTATGCTCTGTAGCACTTTAGTCAGTCTCTCATTGTGTTCTTTCAGTGTGGAGCCCCAGATGATGATGTCATCAACATAGACCCGAACTCCTTCCAGACCTTCAATTATGTGTTCAATCGCTCTGTGAAAGATTTCAGATGCAGATATTATCCCGAAAGGCATTCTGAGGAAACAATACCTGCCAAATTGTGTGTTGAAGGTACAGTATTTGGTGCTCTCTTCATCCAGTTTTAGTTGCCAAAATCCTTGTGAGGCATCGAGCTTTGTGAAGTATCTGGCACCTGACATTTCACTGGTGATTTCTTCTCGCTTGGGAATCTGGTAGTGTTCACGTTTTATGTTTACATTTAAGTCCTTTGGATCCAAGCATACTCTTAGATCATTGTTCTTTTTCTTTACACATACCATGGAGTTAACCCAGTCTGTTGGCTCTTTGACTTTCCTGATGACTCCTAGTGTGGTCATTCTGTCCAGTTCTTTCTTGAGCCGGTCACGCAGGGGTGCTGGAACTCTCTGTGGAGCATGTACCACTGGCTGAGCATCCTCCGTTAGCTGGATCTTGTAAGTGAATGGTAGAACTCCAAATCCATTGAACACATCCTGGAAATTACTCACTACAGAATCCACTGAGTCATCTGGTCTGCTTATGGCACAGTTTATACGGTAGACTCTCTTGACCAGTTCTAAGTCCTCACAACCTTTGTCACCTAATAGTGAATCAAGTCCTTCAGCCACAATAGAAAACATGAGATGATGCACTTTGTCTTTGACTGTCTCTTTAAGTCTGCATACAACTAAGCTATTTATTTTCTGTCCATTATAGTTCTTCAGTAGTACTGACTTTTTCTGTATTTTGGGCTTTTCTTTCATATTTTTAATGTCACTCATACTGATTAAGTTTGCTTTTGCCCCAGTGTCTAGTTTCAATGTAACTAATGCTCCATTTACCTGCAGTGACATCATCCATTTGTCCTCTTTTACTGCATTAACTTTATGTTCACCATTGTCCATTCCTGAGGGCTGCACATTTTCTGTATCCTTTTCTACATTGTCACATGACACCATTCCTACAAAAATGTCTCACTTAAATCAGTGTCCTCAATCACATTGACTTGTTGCCCTTTCTTTGTTTTTACTTTTGAAAAGCATTGTTTGGCAAAGTGATTCTTTCCATTACATTTTGTGCACATTTTTCCAAATGCTGGGCATTGTCTTGGCTGGTGCTGGTAACCACAGCGTTTACAATTAAAAATTCCATCCTCCAATTGCTTTGCATTTCTGTTCTGCCCATGTTTCTTCCCCTCATAGGACACAGCACCAACAGCAGCACAGTCACTCATTACAGTCGCATCATTATTAATTTCACTGAAAGTCTTTGCATGCTGCCGAGCTAGCTCACTGGCATGGCATATTTTCACAGCATCCTCCAATGTTAGTTCGGTTTCTCTCAACAAACGTTCCCTGACCTTTTTATCATGAATACCAAACACAATCTGGTCACGAATCATGGATGATTTCAGTTCAGAGAAATTACATGTCTGTGCTTTCAGTTTCAGATCGGTCACAAAGCTATCAAAAGTCTCATTTTGCTGCTGTGTCCGTGAACGGAACACGTACCTCTCATAGGTCTCGTTCTTTTTGGGAGAACAATGTGTATCAAACTTCTTTAGCACATCGTCCATTTTTTTTCTGTCCTCCTCTTGATCAAATACAAACATATTAAATACCTCTATCGCCTGCGGGCCTGCAACCGTGAGCAGCAACGCTATTTTCCTTGCGTCTGGCATCGTACCGAACCCGATGGCAGCAATGTAGAGTTTGAATTGTTGTCTGAAAGTCCGCCAATTGCAGTCGACATTCCCCGTGAGTTTCACACCCTCCGGTGGCTTCAAATTCTCCATGTCGCGTTTCACAATATTTAGCAGATATTACCAATCCTGGTACCATGTTATGTTCATAAATAAATAGACGTTTTCATTATGAACAACTAGCTTGAGCTAGTCATTTATTCAGCCATGTGGACTAGTGTACAGGCATCCATCTTGACTGCTGCCTTGTGGGTAGCCCACTACTAAACATACAGCTCCACCTAGTGTACCATTCTAGAATGACATGTTACTGATCATTACACTTCCTATCCATTCTATCTAGGCCCCTCATAATTTTATGCACCTCAATCAAGTCTCCCTTCAGCCTCTGTTCCAAAGAAAACAACCCCAGCCTATCCAATCTCTCCTCATAACTAAAATTCTCCAGTCCTGGCAACATCCTCGTAAATCTCCTCTGTACCCTCTCTAGTGCAATCAATCTTTCCTGTAATGTGGTGATCAAAGCTATACGCAGTACTCTAGCTGTGGCCTAATTAGTGTTTTATACAGTTCAAGCATAATCTCCCTGCTTTTATATTCTATGCCTTGGCTAAGAAAGGAAATTATCCCGTATGCCTTCTTAACCACCTTATCTACCTGTCCTGCTACCTTCAGGGATCTGTGGACATGCACTCCAAGGTCCCTCTGATCCTCTGTATTTCTCAGTATCCTACCATTTATTGTGTATTCCCTTGACTTGTTAGCCCTCCCCAAATGCAGTACCTCACACTTCTCTGGATGGAACTCCATTTGCCACTTTTCTGCCCACCTGACCAATCCATTGATATCTTCCTCTAGTCTACAGCTTTCTTTATCACTATCAACCACACGGCCAATTTTTGTATCATCTGCAAACTTCAGATCATGCCCCCTACATTGAAGTCTAAATAATTGATATATACCACAAAAAGAAAGGGACCTAGTACTGAACCCTGTGGAACGCCACTGGAAAAAGTTTTCCAGTCACAAAAACAACCTGTCGATCATTACCCTTTGTTTCCTGTGCCCTCTATACCTTTAACACTGATTCTATCCAAGTTGATGTTAGTGTAGTTGAAATCCCCTACTATTACTGCCCTATTGCTTTTGCACTTCTCAGAAATTTGTCTATACATTTGCTCTTTTATCTCCCTCTGACTATTTGGGGGTCTATTGTACACTCCCAGCAGTGGAATTGCCCCTCTTTTGTTCTTCAGTTCAACTCATATGGCCTCATTTGAAGATGCTTCTATCATATCATCCCTCCTCACAGCTGGAATTGATTCTTTAACCAATATTGCAATCCCTCTTCCTTTTGTTATACCCCTCTCAATCCCATCTGAAAACTCTATAACCTGGAATGTTCAGCTGCCATTCCTGCCCTATATTATAATGCTATTGCTTATGTGCTTGTTTATCTTTTGTAAAATTCATTTGCTTGATATTTTCAAGTTGAAACAAAAGTCTGATGTGATGTTTTACCACTTTACAAGGCAGTCATGAGATTTAATAGAGGCATTAAGAAGCTAAAAGCAATTACCAGATAAAGTCTGCTGTCCATTTCTTGGGTGCATTACTGAGAATTTGAATTCAGTTATATAAAAACTAAATACATTTGGAATACAAAGCTGGTATCAATAAAATGACCATGAAGCTGTTGCATTGTTGTAATAAACCAACTGTTTCACCAATGTAATTTAGGGAAGGAAGCCTAGCAATCTACCTGTCGCAGATGTATCTGTCCATGACAGCAGCGGTAGCAGTGACCACCGCACATTCAATGTGGAGACGAAGTCTCGTTTTCATACTGAGGACACCCTCTACCGTGTTGTGTGGCACTACCACCGTGATAAATGGGATAGATTCAGAACAGATCTAGCAGCTCAAAACTGGGCATCCATGAGGCACTGTGGGCCATCAGCAGCAGCAGAATTGTATTCCGCCACAATCTGTATCCTCATGGCCTGGCATATCCCTCACTCTACCATTACCATCAAGCCAGGGGACTAACCCTGGTTCAATAAGGAGTGTAGAAGGGCATACCAGGAGCAGCACCAGGCATACCTAAAAATGAGGTGCAAACCTGGGGAAGCTGCAATGCAGCACTCCATGCATGCCAAAATTTGGAAGCAGCATACTATAGACAGGGCTAAGCGATCCCACAATCAACAGATCAGATCAAAGCTCTGCAGTCCTGCCACATCCAGTCGTGAATGGTGGTGGACCATTAAACAACTAAAGGAGGAGGCTCTATGAATATCCCTTACATAAGAAAACTACTAGGCACTTGGTCTAAGCGTTAAACAAAGCTTTAATCAACTGTTTTACAACATGGAGGTCTAGTTGGGTTCTTCACTAGTTCCTGTTAAGAATGTCCTGTGCAAGCTGGGCCCATGCCCAAGTATTTATACTCTCCCTGGACAGAGCCACCCGCAGGCCCCTCAGTATTGTTTCATAAGTCTTTCTTTCATAGAAACATAGAAACATAGAAGATAGGAGCCTGCTCCGCCATTCAATGAGATCATAGCTGATCATCCAAACTCAGTACCCTGTCACTGCCTTCTCCCCATATCCCTTGATCTCTTTAGCCTTAAGAAATATATAAGAACATAAGAAATAGGAGCAGGAGTAGGCCAATCGGCCCCTCGAGCCTGCTCCACCATTCAATAAGATCATGGCTGATCTGATCCTAACCTCATATCTACTATCACTCTACATCCCTCCCGAACACATGTGATCTCCTGGGAGAGGCGAAAAACCAGATAAAAAACCCAATGGCCAATTTGGGAGAAAAAAATCTGGGAAATTCCTCTCCGACCCATCTTAGGCGATCAAAACTTGTCCAGTAGATCACTGTCCCTATATTTTCTACAGTACTTACCTTCTGTAAAAGGTGATCTCCACCCCAACCAGGAACAGGAATAGAACCATCTCCTGAAATCTAACACATAATTAGAACACAAGAAGTAGGAGCAGAACCAGGCTACACGGCCCCTGGGCCCGCTCCGTTACCCACAGGGCCATGACTGTTCCGAACATAGACTCATGTCCAATTTCCTGCCCGCTCCCCGTAACCCCTAATTCCCTTTACTTCTTAGAAACTGTCTATTTCTGTTTTAAATTTATTTAATGATGTAGCTTCCACAGCTTTCTGGGGCAGCAAATTCCACAGACCTACTACCCTCTGAGTGAAGAAGTTTCTCCTCATCTCAGTTTTGAAAGAGCAGCCTCTTATTCTAAGATTATGCCCCCTAGTTCTAGTTTCACCCATCATTGGGAACATCTTCACCACATCCACCCGATCAAGTCCCTTCACAATCTTATATGTTTCAATAAGATCGCCTCTCATTCTTCTGAACTCCAATGAGTAGAGTCCCAATCTACTCAACCTCTCCTCATATGACCACCCCCTCATCCCCGGGATTAACCGAGTGAACCTTCTTTGTACTGACTCGAGAGCAAGTATATCTTGTCTTAAGTATGGACACCAAAACTGTATGCAGTATTCCAGGTGCGGTCTCAACAATACCTTGTACAACTGCAACAATATCTCCCTGTTTATATATTCTATCCCCCTAGCAATAAAAGCCAACATTCCATTGGCCTTCTTGATCACTTGCTGCACCTGCATACTAACTTTTTGAGTTTTGTGCACCAGGACACCCAGATCCCTTTGTACTACAATACTTTCCATTTTCTTGCCATTAAGATAATAACTTGCTCTATGATTTTTCCTGCCAAAGTGTTGTATTGTATTCCATCTGCCAAATCTCTGCCCACTTACTTAGCCTGTCTATGTTCCTTTGCAGGTTTTTTATGTCCTCCTCACTCACTACTTTCCTTCCCATCTTTGTATCATCTGCAAACTTTGATATGTTACACTCGGTCCCCTCCTCCAAATCATTAATATAGATTGTAAAGAGTTGGGGACCCAGTACTGACCCCTGTGGAACACCACTAGTTACTGATTGCCAGTCTGAGAACGAACCATTTATCCCAACTCTCTGCTTTCTGTTAGATAGCCAATCCTCCACCGATGCCAGAATATTACCCCCAATCCCATGATTTTTTATCTTGAGCAATAATCTTTTGTGTGGCACCTTGTCAAATGCCTTTTGGAAGTCTAAATACACTACGTCCACTGGTTCCCCTTTATCCACCGTGTATGTTACTTCCTCAAAGAGCTCAAGCAAATTTGTCAAACATGACTTCCCCTTCATAAAACCATGCTGACTTTGTCCTATTAAATTATGTTTATCCAAATGTCCCGTTACTGTCTCCTTAATAATGGACTCTAAAATTTTACCAACTACAGATGTTAGGCTAACAGGTCTATAGTTTCCAGCCTTCTGCCTACTACCCTTTTTAAATAAGAGTGTTACATCAGCAGTTTTCCAATCCACCGGGACCTTTGCTGAGTCCAGGGAGTTTTGGAAAATTATTACCAATGCATCCACAATCCCTACCACCACTTCCCTCAAGACCTTAGGATGTAAGCCATCACATCCAGGGGATTTATCTGCCTTGAGTCCCATTATTTTACCAAGTACCACTTCCTTAGTGATTTTAATCATATTTAGCTCCTCCCCCCCAGAGCCCCCTGTTTGTCCAGTGTTGGGATATTCTTAGTGTCCTCTACCGTAAAGACTGATACAAAATAATTGTTCAGCGTTTTTGCCATCTCCATGTTTCCCACCATTAATTTCCCTGTCTCATCCTCTAAGGGACCAACATTTACTTTAGCCACCCTTTTTCTTTTTATATAACTATAGAAACTTTTGCTATCTGTTTTTTATATTTTTTGCTAATTTACTTTCATAATCTATCTTCCCTTTCTTAATCAATCTTTTAGTTATTTTTTGCTGTCTTTTAAAGACTTCCCAATCTTCTATCCTCCCACTAGATTTGGCTACCTTATATGCCCTTGTTTTTAGTCGGATACTATCCTTAATTATTTTACTTAGCCACGGATGGCTATCTTTTCTTTTACACCCTTTTTTCCTCAGTGGAATATATATTTTTGGAAGTTGTAAAATAACTCCTTAAATGTACACCACTGATCATGTACCGTCTTACCGTTTAATCTATTTTCCCAGTCCACTCTAATCAATTCCGCTCTCATACCTTCATAGTCTCCTTTATTCAAGCTCAGCATGCTTGTTTGAGATCCAACCTTCTCACCCTCTAATTGAATATGGAATTCAACCATGTTATGGTCACTCATTCCAAGGGGATCCTTTACTATCTAACTCCTTCTTGAATATATTTAATGAATTGGCCTCAACTGCCTTCTGTGGTAGAGAATTCCACAGGTTCACAACTCTCTGGGTGAAGAAATTCCTCCTCATCTCTGTCCTAAATGGCTTACCCCTTATCTTTAGACTATGACCCCCTGGTTCTGGACTCCCCCGCCATCGGGAACACCCTTCCTGCATCTAGTCTGTCTAGTCCTGTTAGAATTTTATAAGTTTCAATGAGATCCCCTCTCATTCTTCTAATCTCCAGCAAGTATAAGCCCAATCGACCCAATCTCTCCTCATACGCCATTCCTGCCACCCCAGGTATCAGTCTGGTGAATCTTCGCTGCACTCCCTCCATGGCAAGAACATCCTTCCTCAGATAAGGCAACCAAAACTGCACACAATACTCAAGGTGTGGTCTCACCAAGGCCGTGTACAACTGCAGCAAGACATCCTTGTTCCTGTACTCAAACCCTCTCGCTACGAAGGCCAACATACCATTTGCCTTCTTAACCACCTGCTGCACCTGCATGCTTACTTTCAGCGACTAGTGCACAAGGACACCCAGGTCTCATTGCATTTCCCCTTCTCCCAATCTATTGCCATTCAGATAATAATCTGCCTTCCTGTTTTTGCCACCAAAGTGGATAACCTCGCATTTATTCACATTATACTGCATCTGCCATGCATTTGCCCAATCACCCAACCTGTCCAAATCATACTGGAGTTTCTCGGCATCCTCCTCACAGCCACGGTTGAGTCACCATTTTTGTTTTATTTTTATGCCATACAGGGATGAACAAATTCTGTAGTTCATCCATGCGATCTTTGAATATTTGCCATTGCCTATCCACCATCAACACTTTGAGTAGTATTCCCCAGTCAATCCTACCCAACCCATGCCTCATACCATCGTAGTTTCCTTTATTTAAATTCAGGATCCTAGTCTCTGAGTCAACTACTTCACTCTCCTTCTTAATGGAGAATTCGATCATATTATGATCACTCCGCCCCAAGGGGCCTCGCACAACAAGTTTGCTAATTAATCCTTTCTCATTACATAATACCCAGTCTAAGATGGCCTGGTCTCTACTTGGTTCCTCGACATATTGGTCCAGGAAACCATCCCGTATACACTCCAGGAATTCCTCCTCCACAATATTATTACTAATTTGGTTAGCCCAATTTATATGTAGATTAAAGTCACCCATGATAACTGCTGTGCACTTATTGCACGCGTCTCTAATTTCCTGTTTAATGCCATCCCCAACCTCCGCATTACTGTTTGGGGGTCTGTATACAACTCCCAATAATGTTTTCTGCCCCTTGGTATTTCTCATTCTACCCATACAGATTCCACATCATCAGAGCTAATATCCTTCCTTACAATTGTGTTAATCCCCTTTTTAACTAGCAATGCTACCCCACCTCCTTTTCCTTTTTGCCTGTCTTTCCTGAATATTGAATACCCCTGGATGTTGATTTCCCAGCCTTGGTCACCCTGGAGCTATGTTTCCGTAATCCCAATCATATCATATCCGTTTACCTCTATTTGCGCAGCTAATTCATCCACCTTATTACGAATGCTCCTCGCATTAAGACACAAAGCCTTCAGGCTTGTTTTTTTAACACTCTTAGACCTTTTAGAATTATTATTTACTGTGGCCATGTTTGATTTAAACCCTTGGGCCTAGAAATTGGGTATAGCCCCGCTTGAGGCGTTAGAACTGGCGCTGTGCAAAGTTTATAGCCAGACGAAACTTATCGCCGCCTGGCGCGATATTGGGTTGCATCGCCCCTAAAGGGGATTGAGCCGCGAATTCAGGCATTACATGGGACTCCTAAGGCGCTAATTTTCTGGCGCAACCCAATATCGGAGTGGACGGGCACAGCGCAGGTGCTCTCTATTACTGATGACCACGAGACTTCCAGGCGCCGGCCAGCTCTTAAAGGGGTGGGTCAGTCAGCTTCAGCATGCACACTCTTCACCTTGCAGGCCTCAGAATCAGCGCAGGCCCTTCTCTGGTGCTAAAAACTTGGACCAGATGGGGAAGGTGAGACAGAGAGCAGAGCGCTTCACCAATGAGGCTCTGGAGCAATTGGTGGCCGCAGTGGAGCGCCGGTGAGATGTTCTCTACCCAGACAATGGCACGAGGCCAAATCATAAGGACTACCGATGAGCTTGGAGGGATGTATGCCAGAGGGTCAACTCCAGCAGCATGGTGACCAGGAGCCCTGTCCAATGCAGAAAGAAATTCAACGACCTCACTCGGGTCGTGAGGGTGAGTGTTGTTTCTGCAAACTTCTGCATCCCTTCATTTGCACCTGACTTTATGGCTACAGGGTGGGCTGTGCCCCATTGGCCATCTGCCAGCAAGCACCCATGGCCCTTTCTGGGCACACACATGCACATTTGACTCAGGGCGTCATGTAAGGGCTCTTGCACCATGGGGGGCATGAGATGATCACTCAGGGCATCATGTAAGGGCTCTTGCACCATGGGGGGCATGAGATGATCACTCAGGGCATCATGTAAGGGCTCTTCCACCATGGGGGGCATGAGATGATCACTCAGGGCATCATGTAACATAACTTCCCCTCCTTTCCCCTGCAGTCCAAGCTGGCGAGGATTGGCAAAGACCAGCTTCGCACCGGTGGAGGACCTCCACCAGTGGTCATTCTCACGGATCTCGAGGAGAGAGTCCACCAGATTCTTGGAGGACGTCTGAGTGGTCCTGTAACCACTGCAGCTGCCGACCCCATTGTCGACAGCGATGGTAATTTTCTCACCTTTTACAACTGTCTCCTTACACTTGTTCCCCCCGCCAGCATGCTTTCTCACTGTGGACCCATGTCATAGCCTTGCCGCAATCTGGCATCCCTTGCTGCCAAGCTGTCCTTTTGCTAAAGCCACTCTTCCACCTCCCTGCTTTCAGATGCTGCATCACCAGCTCGGGAGCTGGGCCCTCAAGCTGCCAGTGCCAGTGTCTCCGAAGGCTCAATGAGAAAATTACTGTCCTACAGAAGGTCAGCAACTCTCTCCAGCAACGATCAGAATGGCCAGCCCAAATGGCTGTAGCTTTTATACTAGTGCTGTCCCCTTTAAATAGCGTCCCCCCCGAGTCCGAGAAGGGCCTGGAAACGCTCCATCCAACTGTCACTAATAGCGCCAGGCGAAAAGGTTGCGGGTGCCACCGAATATCCGGTCCGGGGCGTCAAAAAGGCGTTGCACACTGAAATGACGTCATGATCTGCCTGCGCCCGCGGGCGAGCGAAAAGAGTTAGCGCCGGCGCTAAAAGGATGCTCAATATGGGAGGTGGCGCTATATTCACTGCGCCCGCCTGAAAATTGGGTAATGCCCCAATTCTCGGGCTCTTTAGGCGTTAATCGCTGGCGCTACCAACCGAATTTCTAGGCCTTGATTTCTCTGACCGCCACCTTTGCTTTTCTCCTCCCTGTCATTTTGTTACCTATGTCGTTGGTACCTATATGCACCACGACAACTGGCTGTTCACCCTCCCCTTCCAAAATGCTCTGCAGCCGCTCTGAGACATTCTTGACCCTTGCACCAGTGAGGCAACATACCATCCTGGAGTCTTGTTTGCAGCTGCAGAAATGCCTATCTATTCCCCTTACAATAGAATCCCCTATTACTATAGCTCTACCCCTCTTTTTCCTCCCGTCCTGTGCAGCAGAACCACCCATGGTGCCAGGAAGTTGGCTGCTGCTGCCTTCCCCCAATAAGCCATCCTCCCCAACAATATCCAAAGCAGTATATCTGTTTGAGAGGGGGATGGTCACAGGGGACCCCTGCACTACCTGCCTGTGCCTACTACTCTGCCTGGCGGTCACCCATTCCCTTCCTGCCTGTGCAGCCTTTACCTGTGGTGTGACCAACTCATTAAACGTGCTTTCCATGATGTCCTCAGCATTGTGAATGCTCCAGTGTGTATCCATTCACAGCTCCAGCACCGCAATGCGGTCTGCCAGTAGCTGCAGCTGGATACAGTTCCCGCACACATAGTTGTCAGGGACGCAGGAAGTGTCCCTGATTTCCCACATAGTGCAGCAGGAGCATACCACGGCACCAAGCTGTACTGCCATGACTTACACTTTAATTAATTCAAATTAAATTAAATCAATCCCACCAATTACACTATAATTAAATTATATACTCAAGGGTCCTTGTTTACCAGCAGTCCCCGCTACACAACAGAGACCTTAGAAACTATAAACCACAACATTTAAGTTTGGATAAAAGCGAGAAAGAGAGAAATGTTCACAAACCAATCACTTACCTGCTTTCTGGTGACATCACACTTCGATTACTTTTTACTTCTCTCTCTCCTCTCACAGGTCTGCCTCTCCCGCTCTCGGAGCTCGGTTTAAATCAGCCTCTCCCGCCTCTCCTCTCGCAGGTCCATCTCTCCCGCTCTCGGAGCTCGATTTAAATCAGCCTCTCCTGCCTCTCCTCTCGCAGGTCCGCCTCTCCCGCTCTCGGAGCTCAGTTTAAATCAGCTTCTCCCGCCTCTCCTCTTGCAGGATTCATGTCAATCCCCATCCTCAATGATGGTGGAGCCCAGCACGTGAGTGCAAAAGACAAGGCTGAAGCATTTGCAACCATCTTCAGCCAGAAGTGCCGAGTGGATAATCCATATTGGCCTTCTCCTGAGGTCCCCACCATCACAGAAGCCAGTCTTCAGCTAATTCGATTCACTCCATGCGATATCAAGAAACGGCTGAGCACACTGGATACAGCAAAGGCTATGGGCCCCAACAACATCCCGGCTATCGTGCTGAAGACTTGTACTCCAGAACTAGCTGCACCTCTAGCCAAGCTGTTCCAGTACAGCTACAACACTGGCATCTATCTGACAATGTGGAAAACTGCCCAGGTATGTCCTGTCCACAAAAAGCTGGACAAATCCATTCCGGCCAGTTACTGCCCTATCAGTCTAATCTCAATCATCAGCAAAGTGATGGAAGGTGTCATCGACAGTGCTATCTAGCAGCACTTACTCACCAATAAGCTGCTCACTGATGCCCAATTTGCATTTCGCCAAGACCGCTCAGCTCCCGACCTCATTACAGCCTTGGTCCAAACATGGACAAAGGAGCTGAATTCCAGAGGTGAGGTGAAAGTGACTGCCCTTGACATCAAGGCAGCATTTGACCGAGTCTGGCATCAAGGAGCCCGAGTAAAACTGAAGTCAATGGGAATCGGGGGATGGGGGGAAACACTCCATTGGCTAGAGTCATACCTAGATGGTTGTGGTTATTGAAGGTCAATCATCACAGCTGCAGGACATCGCTGCAGGAGTTCCTCAGGGCAGTGTCCTAGGCCCAACCATCTTTAGCTGCTTCATCAATGACCTTCCTCCAACATAAGGTCAGAAATGGGGATGTTTGCTGATGACTGCAGAGTGTTCAGCGCCATTCACAACTCCTCAGATAATGAAGTAGTCTATGCCCGCATGCAACAAGACCTGGATGAAGTTCAGGCTTGGGCTGATAAGTGGCAGGTAACATTTGCGCCACACAAGTGCCAGGCAATGACTATCTCCAACAAGCGAGACTCTAACCACCACCCCTTGACATTCAACGGCATTACCATCGCTGAATCCCCCAACATCAACATCCTGGGGGTCACCATTAACCAGAAACTTAACTGGACCAGACACATAAATACTTTGGCAACAAAAGCAGGTCAGAGGCTGGGTATTCTGCAGCGAGTGTCTCACCTTCTGAATCCCCAAAGCCTTTCCACCATCTACAAGGCACAAGTAAGGAGTGTGATGGAATACTCTCCACTTGCCTGGATGAGTGCAGCTCTAACAACACTTAAGAAGCTCGACACCATCTAGGACAAAGCAGCCCCTTGATTGGCACCTCATCCACCACCTTAAACATTCACTCCCTCCGCCACCGGTGTAGCGTGGCTGCAGTGTGTATCATCTACAAGATGCACTGTAGCAACTCGCCAAGGCTCCTTCGGCAGCACCTCCCAAACCCACGACCCCTTCCACCTCGAAGGACAAGGGCAGCAGGCGCATGGGAACACCACCACCTCCAAGTTCCCTCCAAGTCACACATCATCCTGACTTAGAAGTATATCGCTGATCCTTCATCATCGTTGGGTCAAAATCCTGGAACTCCCTATCTAACAGCACTGTGGGAGTACCATCACCACACGGAATGCAGCGGTTCAAGAAGGCAGCTCACCCCCACCTTCTCAAGGGCAACTAGGGATGGTCAATAAATTCTGGCCTTGCCCGCGATGCCCACATCCCATAAATTAATTTTTTAAGTCCCACGCCAATGTGGTTGACGCTTAACTGCCCTCTGCAATGGCCTAGCAATCCATTCATTTGCATAAGCCCTCTACAAAAAGGAATAAAACTGGATGCTCCACTCGGCTTTAGCCGAGGCATTGCATTGGACAGGACAAATGCACACTAAGCCTAGTCGACACTGCAAAGTCCTCCTCACTAACATCTGGGGACTGCTGCAAACGTTGGCAGAGCTGTCCAACAGACTAATCAAGCAACATAGTCATACTCACTGAATCATCCTATCAATCAACTTCCCAGACTCCTCCATCAACATCCCTGGGTATGTCTTGTCCCACCAGCAGGACAGACCCAAAGAGGTAGGGGCACAGTGGTATACAGTTGGGTGGAAGAGCCCTGGGTGTCCTTAACATTGATTCCAGACCCCATGAAGTCTCATAGCATCAGGTCAAAAATGGGCAAGGAATTGTCCTGCTGATTACCACCTACTTTCTTCCCTCAGCCGATGAATCAGTACTCCTCCATGATGAGCAACACTTGTATGAAGCATTGAGGGTAGCAAGGGCACAGAATATACTCCGGGGCCTAGAAATTCAGTTGTTAGCGCCAGCCGCTAGCGCCTTAGAAGGAGGAGAAGTGGGGCGCGAAGCGGCTAGCGCCCGGGCGCGGCACGGTCTGCACCTCTCGCGAACTTCAGTCAAGATTTAGCGGTGGCGCAAAACCGTAGCGCCCGCTCAGCTGTGCGCACAGATCCTGACGTCATTTCATGGTGCAACGCCCTTGATGCACCCCGAACCGGAACTTCAGTGGCGCCCCCCTTCTGTGTGCCTGGCGCCCCCAGCAACTGGTTGAGTGGAATGGTTCCCAGTCGCTGCGGGGCACGGGGGGCGCTATTTAAAGGGGACTCTTCCTCCATTCTTTGTGGCAGCCATTTTGTTCCATTCCTTCTGTGTGAGAGAGAGATATTTGGAGAGAGACAAAGGGAGAGAGCTTTCTGCTTTGACTCAGTGCTCGCACAGGTACTTCTGGCTTCAGGCCAGAGCTTTGCAGTTGGATTTAACTTTCAGGCCTAGAAATTGGGTTGGGGCACCAAAGTGGCGCAAAAGTCACCTGAGCGCAGGATTTAGCGCAGCGTTCGAGGGTTTAGCGATCACCAGATATTCAGTTTCATTGCTCCTCGAGGGACACGGGGCGAGGCTCGAGGCGCTCCGCGTCCCTCTTAGGGCGCTGAAACTGAATATCGCAGCGCAACGTGCTGCAGCGCCACACGCTGCAGCACGGCACGCTGCAGTACTGCAGGCCTTCCTCCCACTGTTAAGGGGGAGGTGCCTGCAACAGCGCGAGCCCCGATCGCGAGTGCCGGCAAATGAGCCCGGCACCAAGGAGAAGTGCCGGGCTCTCGGGAAACAGCCGGCAATGCCACGGGGGGGTGGTTAGGAGGTCGGGGACGGAGGTGCTGGCAGGCGGCCGGCGAAAAGGCGGCTGCCCCGCACCTCCACCTTAACTTGCGCCGCTGCCGGCACAGTAAGGCCCCGTGAACCGGGCGCGGGTAGCGAGCGGCGCAAATGCGGCGTTTGTTACCAAATATCGTGAACGGGGCACGAATGGGGCGCTGCGCACACCAATGATGTCATTGGTGGCGGCGCAGCGCAAATGCCTAACGCCACCATTAGCGCCCCTACTGAATATCGCGGAAGGCGCAGCCAGTGGCACTACAGCCACTGACTGCCTCTTTAGGCGCTAACAGGTGGCGCTACTCACCCAATTTCTCCCCCTCATTGCCATAGCCTTGAGTCGCCACATATAATGGGGGCTGCAATGGGTGGAAACGTTGGCTTTCTGCATTGCATTCAAAGGGCTCAGAGATGCCGAGAGAGAGTGCCAGTCATGGCCAGACGGAGAAGGGCCAACAGGCGTCGGCACAGGAGGCCTTACCCACCCAGGGTATACTGCCAGCAGTTCTCATATCTGAACATGTCTGAGGAGCAGTGTGTTCAGAAGCTGTGATTCAGAAGGGAGGTGGTCACAGAGATCTGCCACCTGCTTCAGAGAGATCTGCAGCCACAGCTGAGGAGCAGGACGTCTCTGTCGGTAGCAGTGAAGGTGACGGCGGCTCTCAACTTCTATGCCACCGGCTCCTTCCAATCCGCTACTGGGGACATTGCCAATATCTCCCAGTTCGCAGTACATTGCTGCATCCGCCAGGTGACGAATGCCCTCTTCAGAAGGAGACGTCAGTACATCTCCTTCCCCATGACCCTGGACAAGCAGCAAGAGTGTGCAATGGGATTTGCAAGAATAGTGGGCTTCCCCATGGTCCAGGGTGCCATTGACTTCACGCATGTGGCTTTGCGGGCACCACTGGAGAATGCCGAGGATTACCGCAACCAGAAGGGCTACCATTCGCTCAACGTCCAGTTGGTGTGTGACCACAGGCAGCTCATACTAGCTGTCAATGCCTGCTTTCCAGGCAGCAGCCACAATGCCTACATCCTGTGCCAGACTTCTGTGGCAAACATTTTCAAAGCTCCGGCTCACCCAGGAGGCTGGCTTCTCAGGGACAAGGGCTATCCTTTGTGCACCTGGCTGATGACCCCGCTCCGTGCGCCTAGCACCCCTGCTGAAGAACGATACAATGACAGCCATCAAGCTACCAGGAACATCATTGAGCACACAATCGGCGTGCTCAAGCAACGGTTCTGCTGTCTGGACCGTTCCGGAGGAGCACTACAGTACTCGCCTGAGTGAGTCTCCCATTTCGTTGTAGTGTGCTGCATGCTGCACAACCTGGCTATCCTCAGGGCTCAGCTACCACCAGCAGACATTGGAGGACCACCGGAGGAGGAGGAGGAGGAGGAGGAGCACCAAGACGGGAGGGAGGCACAAAATGCAAGGGCTGTCCGTCGGCGGATTCACAGAAATCACAGAAATCACAGAAACCTCACAGTGCAGATAGAGGCCATTTCGGCCCATCGAGCCTGCACCGACACATATCCCACCCCCGATCCCCGTAACCCCTACACCAACACATATCCCACCCTATCCCCGTAACCCCACGTATTTAATCCCCCTAACACTAAGGGTCAATTTATCATAGCCAATCAACCTAACCTGCACATCTTTGGACTGTGGGAGGAAACCGGAGCACCCGGAGAAAACCCACGCAAACACGGGGAGAATGTGCAAACTCCACACAGACAGTCACCCGAGGCCGGATTCGAACCCGGGTCCCTGGAGCTGTGAGGCAACAGTGCTAACCACTATGCCACCGTGATTATTGCAACTCGGTTCTAGGCCCCCTCTCAGGGAATGGCTTGTGCCAATGAAAGAATATGAATGGAACTGCTCTGCAAACCTCAGCCAGTCAAGGCAACAAATAGTTCAAAGTGTAAACATGGACAATTTGAATAAAGAAATTTTTTTATTTTACAAACTCTGTGCCCTTCCCGCATGACAAACAAATTCAGAGAAACCCCCCAAAGAACAGTCAGACACATAACTGGCTCTCACAACATTGAGAAAATGAAAAAAAGTTAAACAAAAATGACCATGATTCTCGGCCTTCATATAAAAAACAAACACAACATTCTCGGCCTTCATATAAAAAAAACATTTTGCCACACCTTCTACTTTTTCGCCTGCGAGGGTGATCCGCCTCGCTTCTGCGATTGGCCCCTTCCCGCCCTGCAGCTCCTCCTCAATGGGACCCCAGTGGCTGCAGTAAGGCTGGGGGAAGGCTGCTGAGGGTCAGATGGTGAGACGGCAGATGCCCTTGGGGGACGGCCTGGACCAACTCTGGGCCTGGAGGGCCCAGCTTCTGACTGCTCCAACTCTGCTTGGGCGGCAGCAGTCTGTCCTACGGGTGGTGGCAGCTGCAGTGGAGGAGTGACAGTGTTGGCTGCAGGAATGCTGCCAACCTGACTGAGCACAGGCACTCCCTGGTCGGCCGAGACACTGGCAGTCACACGGGCCAGCACTGAAGCATGCGCAGCAATCTGCTGAAGCACAGACTGCTGGGCTGTTGCGACGTGGCGAGGGCCCCGTTGATGCCTGGCCGATCCAGTGAGGGTGGCAGCAGTTAGTGCCCGTGTGGCCCTGGTCTGTGTCTGCATCACACCAGCCAGTGAATGCACGGCACGACTGAGCACTTGGCTGGAAGCCGCCTGTGCTGCCCCGAATTCCTGAACACTCCTTGCCAGTGACGCTATGGAGTCAGGCATCCTTGCCACTGCAGCCATGAGCTCAGTGTTCCTGCACTCAGCCTGGGCGCCCATTTCACCAAGGAGCCGCACCTCCTCTGCGTTCACCGTAGCAGGACTGGAGGCCGCACTCACCCTCCGGGGAGAAGGCCGCCGAGCTTCCCCACCCCTCCCGCGTTGCTGCAGTCCGCTGGGCACCGGAGCTTCACCATCATCAGACCCTTCCCCCCTGCTCTCCTCCAGGGAAGACGTGTCCCCATCATGGCCATGGGCTGCGTCGGCTGAGGGTGGCACTGATGGGCCGGCTTCCTCTTCCTCCTCCTCGAATTCAGAATCAGACACAGTGCCAGCTTGAGGGCCCACCTCCTCACTTGGCGAATCAGCATCTGAAAGCAGGGAGGCACAAGAGTTGCTTTAGAGTGAGGACAGGGCAGCAGCGAGGGAGGCATGAGTGCTGCTATGCACTGCATTGGTTTGAGAGTGGCAAAGGATGCTGGTGTGAGGCACAAGTGGAAAGAGAGAGGTCAAAAAGGTGATGACCTTACCATTGCTGTCCAGAACGGGGTCGGCATCTCCAGTGGCGACGGGGCCAATCAGCCGGCCTCCCATAATCTGCTCCACTCGCTGCTCCAGGTCGCTGAGCTCTTTAAGGTCAGGACGGCCTCCCCCAGTCCATCGCTGCTGCCTGCGATTGTGGGCCAGCTTGCCCTGCAAGAGAAAGGATGGACTCTAAGTACAGTGTCAAGCCCTGATCTTGCCTGCACTGCCTCCCATGGTGGAATAGCCCTGACAGTGTCAAGCCCTGATCTTGCCTGCACTGCCTCCCATGGTGGAATTGCCCTGACAGTGTCAAGCCCTGATCTTGCCTGCACTACCTCCCATGGTAGAATAGCCCTGACAGTGTCAAGCCCTGATCTTGCCTGCACTGCCTCCCATGGTGGAATAGCCCTGACAGTGTCAAGCCCTCATCTTGCCTGCACTGCCTCCCATGGTGGAATAGCCCTGACAGTGTCAAGCCCTGATCTTGCCTGCACTACCTCCCATGGTGGAATAGCCCTGACAGTGTCAAGCCCTCATCTTGCCTGCATTGCCTCCCATGGTGGAATAGCCCTGACAGTGTCAAGCCCTCATCTTGCCTGCACTGCCTCCCATGGTGGAATAGCCCTCACAGTGTCAAGCCCTCATCTTGCCTGCACTGCCTCCCATGGTGGAATAGCCCTCACAGTGTCAAGCCCTCATCTTGCCTGCACTGCCTTCCATGGTGGAATAGCCCTGAGAGTGTCAAGCCCTCATCTTGCCTGCACTGCCTCCCATGGTGGAATAGCCCTGACAGTGTGTAAAGTGCTGAATGTGCAAGTGATTTTCATGAGAGTCCCATAGCTGTTGGATGAGGGCTGGGCATTGGGGCTTTCAGGTCCCTTTGGCCATAAAGTGAGGTGCACATGCAGGGATGAAGAAGATACTGGAAAGGGTACTCACCCTGACAACCCGAGTGAGGTCGTTGAACTTTTTTCTGCATTGCACAGGAGTCCTGGCAACCATGCTGTTGGAGGTCACCCTGTTTGCCACCTCCCTCCAGGCTTTTCTATACTCGCTGGGCAGCGGCCTCCTGCCACTATCAGGGAAGAGGACAGGTCGCCTGCGCTCCACTGCGCCAACCAGTAGCTTCAGGACACCCTCGCTGAAGCGCTGCGCTCGCTCCCTAGCCTTCTCCATAGTCCTGGGCATTGAACTGGTGAAGCAGTTATGTTCAGGCCTTGATTCAGGGCTGCAGTATGCAGGGCGTCGCAGCAAAACAAATCGACCCTCCCCCTTTAAGAGCTGACCGGCGCCAGTGTGTCTGCTTTCAATCAGCAACTCGCCGCACCTGCCCTCGGTGGTAGCGCCCCGGCTCGCCGGTTTAGCACCTTATGATAGTCATGCACCGCAGCAGCAACCTCTTGGGGCGATGCAACTCAATTTCGGCGTAAGTGGCGCTAAGTTGCGCCAGTCGCTAAATTTAGCGATTGCCTGGCTGCAGCACCCCAAACATGGCGATACTGAATTTCTAGGCCTGGGTGAGGGACATCAATATCCATCACCAAGAGTGGCTCGGTAGTACCACCACTGACTTACCTGGCTCAGTCCTGAAGGAAATAACTGCCAGACTGGGCTTATGGCAGGTGGTGCGAGAACCAACTCGAGGGAATAACTTACTTGACCTCGTCCTCACCAATCTACCTGTCGCTGATACATCTGTCCATGACAGTTTTTGTAAGAATGACCACCGCACAGTCCTTGTGGAGATAAAGTCCTGTCTTCACACTGAGGACACCCTCCATCGTGTTGTGTGGCACTACCATTGTACTAAGTGGGATAGACTAAGAACAGACCTAGCAGCTCAAAACTGGGCATCTATGAGATACAGTGGGCCATCAGCAGCAGCAGAATTGTATTCACCACAATCTGTAACCTCATGGCTCAGCAAATCCCTCACTCCTCCATCACCATGACCAAATGACCAGATGATGCTAGTTCAATGAGGAGTGTAGAAGAGCATGCCAGGATTAGCACCATGTGTACCTGAAAATTAGGTACACGCTAAACAGTGGAACCAGCATACTCTAAACAGAGCTGAGTGATCCCACAATCAACGGAGCAGATGAAAGCTCTGCAGTCCTGCCACATCCAGTCGTGAATGATGGTGGACAATTAAACAACTAACGGGAGGAAGAGGCTCCATGAACATCCCCATCCTCAATGATGGTGGAGTGCAGCATGTAAGTGCAAAAGACAAGGCTGAAGTGTTCACAACCATCTTCATCTAGAGGTGCCGCGTGCATGATCCTTCTCGGCCTCCTCCTCAGATCCCCACCATCACATATGCAATTCTTCAACATGATATCAAGAAACAGCTGAGTGCACTGGATACAGCAAAGGCTACGGGACCCGACAACATCCTAGCTGTAGTGCTGAAGCCCCATGCTGCAGAGCAAGCTGCACCTCTAGCCAAGCCATTCCAGCATAGCTACAACATTGCTATTTAATCGACTATGTGGAAAATTGCCCAAGTATGTCCTGACCATAAAAAACAGGGCAATTTCAACCCAGCCAATTACCATCCTACAAGCCTACTCTCAATCATCAGCAAAGTGATAGAACGTGTCACTGACAGTGCTATCAAATGGCACTTACTCACCAAAAAACTGCTCACCAATGCTCAGTTTCGGTTCAGCCAGGACCACTCAGCTCCAAATCTCATTACAGCCTTGGTCCAAACATGGACAAAAGACCTAAATTCCACATGTGAGGTGGAGTGACTGCCCTTGCCATCGAGTCAGCATTTGAGCTAGTGTGACACAAGGAGCCTTAGCAAAACTGATTCAATGGGGTCTAGGGGAAAACTTTCCAGTGGCTGAGTCATACCTAGCACAAAGGAAGATGGTTGCGGTTGTTGGAGGCCAATCATCTCAGCCCCAGAACATTGCTGCAAGAGTTCCTTAAGGCAGCGCCGTAGGCCCAACTTTCTACAACAGTTTCATCAATGACCTTCTCTCCATCATAAGTGGGGCTGTTCACTGATGATTGCACAATGTTCAGCTCTATTTGCAATTCCTTAGATAATGAAGCAATCCATGCTCACACGCAGCAAGACCTGGACAACACCAGACTTGGGCTGAAGAGTAGCAAGTAATATTTGTGCCAAGTGCCAGGCAATGACCATCTCCAACAAGAGTGAGTCTAACCACCTCCCCTTGATATTAAATGGAATTACCATCACCGAAGCCTCTACCATCAACATCCTGGGGGGTCACCATTGACCAGAATCTCAACTGGACTAGCCACATAAATGCTGTGGCTACAAGAACAGGTCAAAGGCTGGGTATTCTGTGGTGAGTGTCTCACCTCACAACTCCCCAAAGCCTCACCACCATCTACAAGACACAAGTCAGGAGTGTAATGGAATACCCTCCACTTGCCTGGATGGAAGCAGCTGCAACAACACTCAAGAAGCTTGATGCCATTCAGGATAAAGCAGTCCATTTGATTGGCTGCCCATCCAACATCTAAAACATCCGCTCCCTTCACCAGCACACCATAGCTTATCCAGAGCAACTTGCCAAGGCTTATTTGGCAGCACCTACTAAACCCACGACCTCTACCGCCTAGAAGGGCAAGGGCAGCAGGTGCACGGGAGCACAATCACCTCCAAGTTCCCCTTCAAGTCACACACCATCCTAACTTGAACTTCTTTCATTATTGCCGGGTCAAAATCCTGGAACTCCCTAACTAACAGCACTGTGAGAGTACCTTCACCACACCGACTGCAATGGTTCAAGAAGGCTCATCAACACTTTCTCAAGGACAAATAGGGATGGGAAATAAATGCTGGCCTTGCTAGTGACACCCACATCCTGAGAATTAATTAAAATGTACATTATTATATATTATATATATATATATATGTATATAGCTAGATAGATATGTGAGAGAGATGCCTCATGGGAGTTGTTGTTTCCATCCTACTTCTGTGGAAATACAAGACCGTTATGTACTGTAACAATTTGGTATGAGCGGTGGAAGAAATTAAAAATAAAATGATCCCCAAGTAATGCTACACTGAAAGCAAAAACCATAGATCCTTTGTGTGGGGTATAGCAAAAGAAAATAATGTAAATAACTGGGAATAAAAGATTTAGGAGCGTCCTGGAATAAAGTTATTTGCATCAGAAGCAAATTTTGTAAAATTGTAGGTAAATGTTATTACAGTTATGATTGTGAGGCCTTTATTTTTCAGCATTAGTAAGGTATCATATATTTTTACTTTGTGTTCTGTCATGTCATGTGTCATCCTGACGAACTGTATCACAGTATGGTATGGCAGCTGTAGCTCCTATGACCGGAAAGCCCTGCAGCGGGTAGTCAAAACTGCCCAACGTATTACCGGCACCCGGCTACCGACCATAGAGCACATATACCAGAAATGCTGTTTACGGAGGTCACTGGCCATCATCAAAAACCCTACCCACCCCAGCCACAGTCTGTTCGCCCCCCTGCCATCTGGGAGATGCTACAGATGCATTCGCACCCGAACGACCAGATTTAGGAACAGCTTCTTTCCCAGGGCTGTCATCCTACTGAACTCCACAAATAAACTCTAAAGCCTGCACATCTGCCAATGCACTTTATTATGTTTATGTTAATGTATTACAAGCCAAATGAATGTTGAATGTTTAAATGTCTTAATCTAAATGTACACTCTCGGGAGCCGCAAGCCTACATTTCGTTGTACTGCACTTGTGCACTAACAATGACAATAAAGTTGATTATGATTATGATTATGATGTGATATATGGCTTCAGCAAATTCACTGCATTACTGTGATGAGCAAAGCATTGTCATGCTTGGACTGAAGCGGATCATAGTAAACTTCAGATACTTCACTTCAGGTCCTGGACTACCCATGAGCAACAGCACAACAGGTCTACTAGTTTGTAGAAGCACACAAGAGGTAGCTGTAATGCTTGAGTGGTGGACTGCCAACTAGAACACCTGAGTTTGTATACCAGTTTTGACAGATTCACACTAAAAGGATGAGCTTGTTGGTATTCTGATGAAAGGTCATCGACCTGAAACGTTAACTCTGTTCTCTCTCTACAGATGCTGCCTGACCTGCTGAGTATTTCCAGCATTTTGTTTTTATTTCAGATTTTCAGCATCTGCAGTATTTTGCTTTTGTAGATTGTTGGTATTACCTGACTTGTCCAGGGAAGAAGAGAAAACTGGTTTGGCAGGGATTGTCCCCTTCATATGCCTCCTAGTATGTCAACAAAATAATAGTGTGGATAGCAGTCGCAGAGATATTTAAGGTTTGCATGTGCCCAACCTCCAGACTAAACATTGTATGGCAAATTTAGAGGCTGGGAAAGAAAAGAAATCAGACTTTAAAATACATACATTGAAGTATTTAATAAAATAAATTCTAATCCCTGTGTCTCACAGTTTGAAGACCATAAGGTATACTTACTGACCTTCCCATGGGAGGCATGACAGCTTGTACTCTTTTGCTGTTATATTTCACACTTGGGTTGCAGCACACAACAGGCTTCAGCAGTTGTTTATTGATTGTGACAGCCAAGCATCTGACCACGTATTCAGTAAGGACTCTCACAATTTAGAGAAGGAACTTGCTTCTTCTTAGAGAGATGAGCGCTTTCTATTGTTTTAATCTCAATGGGAAGGGCGAGGGTAGTAAAAGAAGATCCACCGAATGGAATTTGGTTGGTATTAATTGGTCATCCTAGATTATTGATTTATTTTTGCACTCCATTGAAACTACTGGCCAGATGTGATACAAATATTAACTCTTAGATTGCCAGCAGCCCCAGGGAATCATGTGTTCCCAGAGTCAGCTATTTCTTTCTGAGATTACAGTCCACACACTGTAGTACTGAGAAGTTCCTTGGTGCTGCAGTATACACATATTACTATTATGTTGCTTAGTAGCTTTCTTACTGTAACACTGATGTTATAGCAATGGAATATGCCCTTTAAAACAATTCTAAGTAAAAACTAAAATGTTTTAATAACTTTTTGTTTGCCTCCCTTTTTCACTGTTTCCTCTTGCTTCTTCTTCTTTCTTCCATATCTACTTTTTAAAGTTAGCTGATCCTAGTCAAGGTGGCAAGAAGGGCACCGCAATTGTCTTCAGCCTCCCTGTACTGGAGCGGGAGGAAATAAGCCAGAGTTGTTATTCCATTATGTGATGACTTTAGCTAGAAAGTGGGTGTGCATGTTAGTTGAGGATGGGATTGGGATCAGTCGTGATGACCCCCATGGTCAAATAGACTGTCTCGGCTCACACATGAAGAATGACCACTTGGGTTAGGTACTTTTCATCAAGCCAGCACCTTCAGAAGAGGAGAAAAACATTGGAGGGACTGAAACGACCTGTTAGAATAGAATGATACAGCATAGGCCCAGCAGCGCCTATATTTCTTGAGGAGGCTGAAGGGATGTAATCTGTCACCCCCGATCCTCTCTACCTTCTACCGCTGCACTATAGAGAGCATCCTGACAAACTGTATCACGGTATGGTACGGCGGCTGTAGCTCCCATGACCGGAAAGCCCTGCAGCGGGTAGTCAAAACTGCCCAACGCATTACCGGCACCCGGCTACCGACCATAGAACATATATATCAGAAACGCTGCCTACGGAGGGCACGGACCATCATCAAAGACCCTACCCACCCCAGCCACAGTCTGTTCGCCCTCCTACCATCTGGAAGACGCTACAGATGCATTCGCACCCGTACGACCAGATTTAGGGACAGCTTCTTTCCCAGGGCTGTCATCCTACTGAACTCCACAAATAAACACTAAAGCCTGCACATCTGCCGATGCACTTTATTCACTTTATTATGGTCATATTTATGCTAATATACATGTACAAATGTATGTTGAAATGTCCTAATCCAAATTGTACACTCTCGGGAGCCGCAAGCCTACATTTCGTTGTACTGCACTTGTGCACTAACAATGACAATAAAAGTTGATTTGATTTGATTTGATTTGATTTGATTGATTAGGAGGCCATTTGGCCCATTGTACCTATGCCAGCTCTTTGAAAGAGCTATCTAATTAGCCAACTCACCTGCCCTTTCACCATAGCCCTGCAAATTTTTCTCCTTCAAGTATTTATCCATTTCCCTTTTGAAAGTTATTATTGAATCTACTTCTACCACCCTTTCAGGCAGTGCATTCCAGATCATAACCATTCGTTGCATAAAAATATTTCTCCTCTGGTTCTTTTGCCAACCTTTCTGCCACTGTAAACAGTTTCCCATTATTTACTCTATCAAAACCCTTCATGATTTTAAACAACTCGATTAAATCTGCCCTTATCCTTCTCTGCTCTAAGGAGAACAACCCCAGCTTCTCTAGTCTCTCCAGGTAATGGAAGTCCCACATCCCTGGTACTATTCTAGTAAATCTGCTTTGCACCCTCTCTAAGGCCTTGACATCCTTCCTAAAGTGCGGTGCCCAGAATTGGACACAATACTCCACTGGGGCCAACCAATGATTTATAATGGTTTAGTGTAGTTGCCAGGTTTATCCCTCTCCCCTTTTTTGAACAGGGGTGTAATATTTGCAATCCTCCAGTCCTCTGACACCACTACCATATCTAAGGAGGACTGGAAGATTGTGGCCAGAGCCTTTACTATCTTCACCCTAACCTAGGATGCATCCCAGCCAGACCAGGTGACTTTTCTACTTTGAGTGATGCCAATCTTTTAAGTACCTACTCTTTATCTATTTTTTTCCTATCCCATTTATCTACCTCCTCCTTTACTGTGACATTGGCAGCATCCTCTTCTTTAGTGAAGACAGATGTAAAGTATTCATTTACTACCTCAGCCATGCCCTCTGCCTCCACAAGAAGATCTTCTTTTTGGTCGATAATCGGCCCCACCCTTGCTTTGACTAACCGTTAACTATTTATGTTTATAAAAGACTTTTGAGTTCCCTTTTATGTTAGCTGTTAATCTATTCTCATACACTCTCTTTGCCCCTTGTATTTCCTTTTTCAGTTCTCCTCTGTACTTTCTGTATTCAGCTTGGTTCTTTACTGAATTATGAGCCTGTCATTTATCATAAGCCTCCTTTTCTGTTTCATTGTAATCTCTATATTTTTAGTCATCCAGGGAACTCTAGCTTTGGATGCCCTTCCTTTCCCCCTCAAGGGAATGTGCCTAGTCTGTACCCAAACTATCTCCTCTTTGAAGGCCTCCCATTCACATTTACTGTTTTTCCATGCTACCACCATTCTGCCATTCACTTTGAAAATCTATCAATGACTGGCCAAGAATTGGCACCAATTCAGACAGTGAGGAGAATGAATATGAAATGTTTTGACATGGTTGTCTGTACCACAGCATGAGTGTGCGCCACTAGGGGAGGACAGGGGAACTTGTTAAACATTTGGCCTGGTCACGTGGTTGAAGCCACCATGTGAAACATGTTATTTTAGGCTGGAATTCAGAAGTCTGAAGCAACCATAAAGATAATTTGGCTTGATGTGGCAAGCTTGCTAAAACATGACGCTATTATTTTCTGGAACAAAACATGCAGCGATTATATCACAAGCATTAATATTTCAGTGTGGTTATCTTTGTACATTAGCAACATAGTATGTGCTCGCCATTCTTATTTGCCATACACACGGCTACCAACAAACCAATGGATGCAAAACTGATTCAGACACCCCCATAGCTTTTCAACTTGTTATGAAAGAAAGGCATACAGATGTATATATCCTGAAATGATCTGGTTGTAAAAACTCGCTGAGCTTCAAGCTTGTATTTTGTTGCATTTGATGAGGTATTTGCTATAAAATATATATTGACTATTGCATGGTCTGGTAGCCTAATGTCAATCATCAGTTGATAAACATGCAGTCATTAAAGCTTTAGTTGGAACATCAACCTGAATTAACTGCATAGTGAGTAATAATGCTGATGATGTTTGCCAGGACAGCAATAGTCAAAATAAAACCACCCCACCAATTCCAGGGGATAAAGATAAATACATGGGAGCAATTTCATGCAAAAGTTATAAACAGTTTTTATTTCGTTCTCACGGTTTATGATGCTATCAGAACCTCAATATTATATTGTTCCAGGCAGTCGCCCTCATGTATACATTTTCTATGTAACAGAAGCTCGCACCTTCTCATTGCAGGACACCTACTAATGGTTGTGGCCTATATATCTCGGTTTTCGAAGCTCGAAAGCACCAGTTATTAACATTTCAGGTGAGCCAACAAGTGACCTCCGTGCCTTAGGAAAAGGGGTCGTGTTTTAGTCATAAAAGCAACAACAGGACGTATCGGAAATAACAAGGCGGCTGTAAGGTGAGATAATGACAACGTTTAAAACGAGCTTAATGGACTGTAATAGATTTCAAGTCTAGAAAGTATCCAAGACATGAATGCTTTGAAATACTGGTCTCTCAAAGTGGAGCCTTTCTTTCTGTCCGGGTCTGCTGCCTGCGTCTGTCGCCTGCTCTTCCGTCAGATTACCATTCGCTCGCTTTGATGACCTCCACGAAACTGGATAAGCCGCCCTCTGAAAATTATTGCGAAAAGACTATCATCATTGTTATGAAGTTGTGTGTAATTATTGTATAAATCTATGAAATACCTGAACCTTTCATAAGATCACACGAAGGCGAGATTTTTTTCTGTAAACGCTAAAATCTTGGAGTGTAAACAGAATCGCCAGCATTTCCGGGTTAGCTTTTACTGGATTGCTGCTTCTTGTCATTTCACTGGGTTCACTGAACCGGAAATCTACCTATGTAGTTTTCCAAAAGCTGGTTCATAGAGGCTTGCCTCACCTGTCCATAGTTGAACTAAACTTACTCAGCCATTCTCCGATCGTAAGTCTTTCCATTCGCTCTCTGCTTTTTCCCTCTCCCTATCTCCCTCTCTCCCATATATACATATCTCATTAAATCTCAATGCTTTCCCTCAAAGACTGCAGTGAGTTTTTGCGCTGGAATTAGATCACGGTTAAATAACATCACTGAGGAAACATTTGAATCATTTTAGAAGACAAGTGCGAATCTTGTAAACAGGTTTCATAAAACTGCATGTTCTTAAAAATTAGATGTATAGCTGAAATGGAAACAAAATGCAGGGCTGTAGAGAAAGAGCAGGGGAGTGGGACTAACTCTCTCAAAGAGCCAGCATAGGACCGATGGGCCGAATGGCCTCCTTCTGTGCTGTAAGATTCTATGAATTCACCTTACCATCCATCCAGTTATAAAACATTTTAAGTAATCCAGTTATAATACATCTTAAATAATGGTGTACATGAAACTCTGGCAATATAGAAAGAAAGACTTACATTTATACAGCGACTTTCACGACCACCGGACGTCTCAAAGCGCTTTACAGCCAATGATGTACTTTTGAAGTGGAGTCACTGTTGTAATGTGGGAAAGGGCGTGTTTTCTTTTATTTCACACTGTATCACTGAAACGGGCTTGTTAAGAAAGTTTCCATCTGACCAGCCCACAGGTCTCGGCGTTATTAATAAAGATTGTAGGCTGTCAAAAATCATCTTTCAATTTAGCTGGAGACTTCGATTCTGTGCGAACAGGCTCGTTTCAGTTGCGCCTCCTTTTGATTCCTGAGCCATCTATAGCAACTTTATTTGAAGAAATCCAAGTTGGCATTGCATTTCGGCACCGCATCTTCACAATCGCTACTACGTGTATTGATTTTATCAAAACATATTTAGGATGAATACAATACACAGCTAAATTATGGAATTACTGTCCTTATTAGCAGAACATAGAACAACCGTTTATACACACACCAGCGTATTTTGTCATAATCACTGGGAAATAAAACTAATTTTGAATTGTACTCTAGTACTATGTGCAATTACATTGAAACAGTAACCCTCATGATCAAAGCGCACCAAAACCTAACAATTCACCAGTATATCACAAACCTTTTGTTAACTGTCTGCTTTGATTTTTGATCTATCTCTGTATCAATCTGTCACCGATTTTCAAGAAAAAGTATATTGATTATATTGACCAGCCAAAGAAATAATTGAATTGGGGACAACATTTGACCAAAATTAAATAACAATATCACACACTGAATCAACATTTGGCTAATCTGAATTGTAAAAAGTGTTATTGTGTACATAGAAATGCAATATCTTACCAACAAAATGCTATCCAACGGTTTGGGACGGCCCAGTGTTATTCTGACGGGTGATAAATATTAATTTATAGTCCCCCACTTTGCATAACGAATGCATTGCGGGACATTGTAGGAAAATGGCGAATTGCCATTTAATGGGTTTATGAGTTTGCTTTGAAATAGACTTTTGGATCTTGCGCGATATGTAACCGATACTATTCCGGTATCTCACGGAGCAGTTACATTGTAGATCGGACGCAGTGGTGGTATTTCCTATGTCTTTGGTTACGCAGTGCTGCCAATTCTTCTCGTTTTGTGGGTCATAGTGAAAGGGAAAGATCAGACACTGAGCAAATCTACTATTTCCTGTACGTTTGAGGCTAAAACCTAAACGGTAGCCGGAAAACAGATAAAAGTAACACTTCTGCTGATCTACATCAGAAAAAGAAATCATTTAGCTTTTCGCCTATTTGTTGTGTTTTGAAAATTTAACAACCAAATTCGATAATAAAGAAAGCATCAACGGACGTGAATTTGTGTTAACTAATTTCACCCCACGCGTCCTTTGCCACGGTCTCAATATGGCACATATATTAATACGGTTCTCACTTGTCCGGGTTTTGGATCAAGTTGCAGCCCGTATGTCGCACACGCTGGAGAAACAACAGGAAATTCAGTGTAGACAAGTTTTTGCAAACACATTTCGACTGCTGTTGGAACTGAATTTATTCAAACTAACGTGAATGCTGCAAGATAACGGGTTATCCTAGTTGATGGACCTGCAAACAAACACGCCGGTCTTTACTTCGATTTGCATTTGTTGCATTCGCGTAACTGGAGAACCTAACCGCTTCTGAAAGCGCATTTCCCCTCCCGCCGATCTATGTTATTAATTACCAAAGGGCAGAAACGTTTCACCGACTTGATGATCACCGTGGAAATTGCCACATAAAATTCTGCAGTAAACGTGTCGACAGCTGTAGTCGTTAGGGGTGATGTTGAAAGGGTTTACGATCGTTTCTAATGCTTTGCTGTTGTTGGGAGACACGCGTGACGATTTCTGTTTAACTCATTTATTCTCAGTTCGGTGGGCGGGATAAGCAAACGCCCAGAATATAACTAAAAGTCTATGCTGTTGTAATTTTAATTTATCGATAAATGGAGTATGATCTTGATACTTTGAAGGAAAATGTGGGCATGTTATCCATCCATTCATTTATCTATCACCCCACTTGGTAATAGAATGTTGCTACTTCTAAACTATTTTTGTGTTTAAATTGACCTCTCCCCATTAAAAATACTGAAACCAACATGGAAATAGGGTTAAAGCGACACTCTAGATAGAAAAGCATGCATGGAGGGACAATAAAAATGAACACAAATTGGCGTCTGTTGAGGGGTCTGACAAATCCTGGCTCTTTGCTTTCTATATAATCGCCTTAAATATGCGAAAACTGGGGATATTTTCACAAGTGTCGATTCAATCTGCTGAGGGTTAATAAGGATAAACCAGGATTCACGATGGATTTATTTAAAAAGCATGTCTTACCTTCAATTCATTATTAAAAGTTATTTATTGTCATTATACAGTTTAGAATTGTTTTTATCGTACTCTGTAGCTACTTTTTATGCGAGTTTATTATTTTTTATTTGGAGGTGAGAGGAGAATTCAAATTTGGGCAATGCACCTGAAAACAAACAGGAATGTTGTCCCGTATGCTTGCTGAGAATTTGTCGCCGTTTGAGATGATTCAATCACTTGTACAATATATAAACTAGCTCATTCTGATCAGATTGGACACTTCATTTTTTGTTGCTTGATTTCCTTAGTACGAAGTTCATTTAATGTCACAATCGAGATTCACCATTAAACTCCAAACCCGTTTAAAATAAATTGGATTAATCGCTAAGGGTTCCGGACACTCGGGTCACGTAGCTGTAAATTAGATTATGTCTGGCGTCTTCAAAATTTGTTTGATTTATAAAACTAACACGCTATTAGCACCTTTTTAGTCTTTGAGATTTAGATACAGACCATCCGTATGGAGCATATATTATTTGGGACCTTTGTCCAGCATGTCTATACTTGCATTTTCCACCAATTGTATACTTACACTTTTCCATTAATTGTGCACTTACATTTCCACTAATTGCACACTATATTTTCCATTAATTGTACACTCATATTTTTCCATTAATTGCACACTTACCCTTTTCCATTTACTCAAAATGTCGTATTAGTATAGAGATTTGGAAGAATTATTACTGCATTAGAGCAATTGTGCAAGGGCTTTGTGGCAGAAACTGATGAAATGGCCGTACCATCAGCTTTTTCTAAATCTGCTGTTCATTGTTGGATGCCTATTTTAATGTTCCATGGTAAATAAACCGAACAAACAAACTTATTTCAAAGACAATGTTGCCCCTTAAGAAAATATTGTCCTAAACTCAATGTATTCAGGGCTCTGATCTCTTACAGGAATAATTTAAATATTGCACGTAGAAATTGCTTCAAAGTCTGGATTTCAGTTTTTGCTGACGATTAGTCTCCACGAACTTCAAAAGTTACAATACTAAATCATCTCAGTGGGGTTAAATTACCCCAAGAAGCTAAATGTGTCGATCAAGTCAAGACAGTCTTCATAACATTTCAATGATAGGTGTAAGAATCGAAAAAAAACACGTTTACCGTGACAGTGAATTCGCCGCGAGAGTGCCTCAGGACTTGCAAGGCGGTAAGACCCAGAGTCATCGCGGGGATATCTGGTGAACATTTCAGATTTAATCTCTAGTGGGCGCTGTTGATCCATGAAAAAGACTAAAGTCAGTCGGATCCTGGCTGGTGCCTCACAATATCATACCTTGACATCACGGCATCTAATGCCCAGCCCAGCCCCAGCCGTTTCATTCCTTAAACACAACACGACTGCATGGAATTGCAGCAAGTCAACGGATGGTGCATAATTGATTACTTCTAGAGTTAGATGCAATAGTTATTTAACTCTAAAGTGAATGTTTCTCAAGAATTAGACTTTTCCCCTTCATTTAATTCGTGCATATATGAAACCTTGCATCTGCAGTCGGTGCCTTTTTCCCCTCCCCCAATGCAATGTTACAGATTTGGACAGTTAGAGAACATTTGTCAGGGAATCATGTTGAACTTTATTGCAAAGTGCAAACTTTATCAGTTTATTGAAGTGATGGTGAGTGCAGTGGACTGCGGGTATTCTCCCCGCCTCCCATCACCACCTAAAATCAGACGATAATGAGATTTGTGCTAAAACGCATTCCTTCCCATTATCAAGTGCAAATGAAATAGTGTGAGGGTTTACACAGAAACGCTGCAGTTATGTTTATTTGCTCTGTTTTATTTGGTTACCTGTGCTGTTCGACTGGCTGCTAACAATCTCGCTCAGCTCAGCCTTAATCGGATGAAACAATAACAATGGAGGGGGAAGGCGTTGATTGACGGCTCCTGCGACCAATGAGAGCGCGACTTTGCCTGTCAGTCAGGTGGAGCGGCGGCTGCAGGTGGCCGGATGGACCAATGAACGGGGGCTCGCTCTCACGGTGGGTTGTTGGGAGGTATATAGCTTTCTTGCAAAGAGCTGGCTCATCACGTCCTGGATCGTGAAAGTGACCAAGTGGAGCGCAGACCGAGACAGGAATACACACACACATAAAACACACACAGACAGAGCGCGCTTGTATGCACATCGCTCCGTACTTCTGTTAACCTATCGGGCAGATTTGGAAATCGCAAACAGCAAAGATTAATTAGACAGAGAGAGAAAAAAAGGTTTGCAGCTGAAAATTTTGGCTCATTCTGCTGTTGCAATGCAAGCAAGTGCCTAGATGCAAAAAGAGTTGCAGCGATTTACAGTAACACGGGGGGAATGAGGAGGGCAAGCGGCCGAGTGTGAGACCGAGTGCCCCGCTCTGCAAACAACTCCACTGGATCAGCAGCGACTGGAACGCGAGAGTCCATTTCAAGTTTCGGCGAGGCAGAGGCTCGGATCAAAAGTGTGCTTTTGGGAAAGGGATACCGTCCAGACATTTGAGAGGAGACGCACCCAGGACGAAGACACGCGATAATATTTATACCTATATTGTCGGAGGACGAAGTGAACGGTGATGATGGCAATAAGGAACTCGCTTTGGAAATACTATTTGGGAGTTGTGTTCGTTTTATGCAGGCTGGCTATATCAAACTGTGAAATTTTGGCACCTATATATTGGAATTCCTCAAATCCCAAGTAAGTGAAACAACTGATGGTCTTGGTCAGGCTCAACACCTGCAACTTTGATATTTTATTTCTCATGTTCTAGATACACACAGCACGGTACAAGGTGGAATTGACTTGATCGCAGCCCCCGTCCCGATCTCAGTGTTATTGTAATCACAGAGGTGTAATAATCGACACACTCGTGCGATAAATTCTATTTAACTAGGTCCTCCTGTAACTGTCGGAGAGACTTGAGCAGTTCCTGAGGATTCAGCCGCGGTTGTTTGTTTGTACAGAAGCCGGACCGAGACCGCGATCAGCGGGGATCTCGGGGACTCAGTTGCGAATTGCTGGCCGCCGGTCTAATGTAGACGCAGGTTTTTGTAATATTACAGCCTTTGATATATTGAAGGTGTTTTTATGTGGTGGGTGGTAGAGACGGATTTTACGAGCGGTGCGAAATTAAAATACCCCGGTGTCTATATGGACTCAGCCTCTCTGGGTGACCTCGGCTGGGAGAACAGGAATGGGGAGGTGGCGAGATAGAACCAGGAGACACTCGGGTCGCAACAGAGACCGTGTCGAGCTTTTGGGGGGAAAAAATCCACACTCAACAGACGTGCATCTTAACCCCAGAGCGATTTATATTCTAAGCAGCAGCCGAATAGACAAGGAAGCAGGTGGCGTTAGTATAGGGTTCGGTGCTAATGTTCGGGAGGAAGCGCTTCTACCTGTCAGTGTGTTGGATGAGACTCTGCAGCCAACAATAAGCCTGCATTCGAGGCTTTGCCGAAGTTTTTACTGCAAGGCGAGTCTCTCCAGGAAATCTAATCAGTTATACAGGTTTTATTTCCTGAATTATCCCAAACCCAAGTTATAGTTGGTATAGAAAAGCAAGTGCGGGGAAATCGCCCCGATAATTTCTGCATTGAGACACACGCGCTATTAAATGAACACTGTATTTAAAGCCAAAAATAAAAATGGCTATCCCCCCACCCCAAACACCTCCTTTGTTCTGTTTCAGAAATTATAATTTGAAACTCATTGCTCCGAGTGCAACTGGTGCTCGTGCTAAAATAAAAAGAAAGCAAAATTTTAAAAATATATAAAAACTATGAATTGTAATTTACCCCAACATAAGCCTGTACCGCTGTCAACCCACCCCCCTCGAGATGAATGATCCTTTCAGGATTCTGTTCGCAGTCTATCACTTTAACGTAAAGGAAAAGCACACACACAGTTAAAACTGTGTTCGCCCGTGAAGTGTGTTGTCTATGAATCAGCTTCTTATCGGAGTTGTGTTAAACCTTTCGTTTGGAACTCAATAAGCAAATGTTTGTTTAAAGTGTTAGAGTAAATGGAGTGTCCCAGCTACCAAAAACTGGTCAAGATAAGAAACTTGATGACCAATGTAAATCTGCTCAGCTTTGCTCCTTTTTTTAATTACTCAGACCTTTCCTGCCACATCCCTGAAAAGTTTAGTTCACGATCAGCCTCACTCAGGCAGGATTTAAAGTTGCTAGGGAATCTTCCTGGGCAATTTTGCACCGGTTTATAAATTATAGCACATTTAAAAAAGTGTGTACGAACATTTTTTAATCATATATTTGAATTTTAACATAATTACTTAAATTCTAAAGCACCACGCTGCAAGATGCAGTGCAACTTTTAATGCTGCCTGTTTGGTCAAGGCTGATACACGTTCGCTTACAAAGGCAAAGTGAAAAAATAAATATTTCCGCGCTACAAATGGCGGGATATCCAAATTGCCTGTAAGAGTGCGAAATGTAACTTTGTTTGCTTCTGGGCTCTGTCTCTTTGTCAAGAGCAGACTCTGGAGGTTATTATGTGTTTTCTTTATATAAAAAAAACATTCACACCACATAAAACTGCGAGTTAGTGACGGAGGAGGTGCCGCTGGAAAAGGCTGCTTGTTCCTGTAAATCAGGGATCGATGGAGTTTAAACCAGGTTTGGATTAGATTTAGGGACAGAATAAAAAACTGGAAAATTGATTGAGAAATCACATTACAGCCTCGCCATTTATCTTCAGCCAAGTGACACTTTCGTTCAATAAAAGTTACGTCAATTTTCTTCCGCACGTTGGAAAGAAAAAGTTGTGGAAACTTGCTTTTAACGCACCACATGTTCCAAATAAAAAGTTCATAAAATCCAGAGGACGGGCTTATTCCCTGGCCCCAGACTTTATAGAACGTGATCTCATCTTAATTTAGGAGTCGGCCGGCAGGTGTGAACCTTTTGCTCAGTGCTTGGGTGGGAGAAGATAGTCAATTTAAAACTTAAGAACATATTGCAAGTGTTCGAGTGATCGCCAATGGAGAATCTATTTCTCAAGGAAGGGAAACATTTCTCGCTCTTAGCACAGCAGCCGTCCAGCCGCTCTCCGACACGTTCAGCTATCTCCTCGGCTATTTACCGGAGTCTTACTTCAACAACTCGACTTAGAATGGGTTGCAGAAGTATCCCAGTCAGCAACCACTAAAAGGGATAAAAAAGTTGCGAGGAGATTTTAGATGAATCATTCTCCAGTCTCCTCCAAGCGAGCACCGTCATCCCATCCACCGCTTCCTTTGGGACAACAGCAACAGGTTAATAACTATACTCAATGGTTAAAGATACATAATCACCAAATAGAGAAAAATACAACTTCTGGTGCAGAAAATGCTTGAATCAGTCGAGCATTGTATCCAGTTGTTCGGTTCTGGGGCATCCTGTGCGAATTAAAACATTTGGTTACAGTGCGCTCTTGAAAGATTTTAGATCTTAAAATGATCATCATAGCCAGCCGTGCAAACCTGACGGATCAAGTTGGTGCTTGCGGTAAACCTGATAATATTCTCAAATTCTCTCCTAAAAAAACTGACACACATCCTTTAACTCGGGTTTTTTCTGACCGATAGGTAATCAGATCTTGTATGGCATTACGTTTGCGAAATTTAAAGTTTGCCCAGCATTGGTATTTTGCGGTTAAATATTAATTTTGCGGCATAGCGCTTGAGCGGGTCTGAATATTTGTCCATTTAAACAAGCTGTAATGTTTAATATATCGTTCAACTTAGATATACAGTATTGTTAATGTATCGGTGGCAGTGTTCATATCGATCTACAAAATAAAAATACCAAACTTGGAGCACAACAAACTAAATTGGCAGTGTTTTCTAATAGCTGTAGTCAAGAGGGAAACAAAATAGTAGAATATTGCTGAATTAGAAATTCTGGGGCTAGTTATTAAATAATGAAAAAAAAATGGAAGACTTCTAATGAAAAGCGAAGGGAAATTTCAGTCAGATGATCGAGGTTTATTTCTGAAGTGCAGCTCTTTAGCTCACTACAGGGGAGAGATGCAAATCTCGGCAATAGTACAATCCTACAGAGGTCACTCTTCAGATGCTGAAAGCAGCCAACCCCTTCAACAGGAGTTCGGACTCAATAGCTGTCTAGCCATTTTTCCTTGTGGGTTATTGATATTTTCTCCGTTTCGAAAATTTTATTTCCTACAAGTCGGGGTGAAAAAGGAATTTGTATTCTGTAATCGTTGCCAGATTGTGCAAGCATTCTGGGACAATTTAACAATCTGAATGGAGTAATCCCATCAGAATAATTGGAATATTGCACCTGATGGTACATTACCAGTATTCTTGTTTTCAGGTGAGAGACTTTGAGTGGTTTATTGCATTGATCAAAGCACCACCATTACTAACCAACTACCTTTAATATATGCAGGAGACATAGGGTGCCAACCTCCCAGGATTGCCCCCAAGTCTCCAGGAATTAAAGATGAATCTCCTGGACACTGCTGCCAGCAACCCAGGAGAAAAATCACAGGGGCATAAAAAATGTGTGTTTTTCTCTTTTTCTTTGAGCACTTGCGTTAATTAGTTATTAAAATATTGGAGATGGGGAGAAACGGCTGTTTGACCGGGTGGGGTGGTTAGAGGTGGGAAGTCATCTCACCAAACCTCCAGGAATACATCCAAACCAAAGTTAGCAAACCTAAGGAGACAAAACTTTGCTTAGAAGTTACTGCATTTTCGCTATGCTGTGCATCTGTTTACAAGGGCCTGCTTCAAGGTGGCCCTTAAACTGCCTGACAAGGGCGGGCTTGTCAGATCTGCGCAGTCTGCTTTGCGATGTGTCAGAAAGTGTCTTCATGCATTTCAGGGAACTGATCCTTTTCTACAGCTCATTGGTTTGATGCAATAAAATCTCACCAGAGAATGTCCATGTAGTATGTTGAGATTAATGAGCATCCTGTTCATAGACAGGAGCATTTGCTGAAGTATAGGTTCATTGCCTGTTTGCTCACAGTGAGGAGAGAAGGGAGCATTTTTGCTAGCTTGCTGTAATGTTACTCAAATGCTTTTACTGTATTTACAGGAAGCATAGATCAATCATTGTTAAATTCACTAATGCATGTAACTTATGTTATGTGCTCCTTTTTATCCCTATATACTAGACTATCTTGCTAGATTGTTAGCTCTGTAACTCTTGGAACTCAAAGGGATGGAAGTAGAATTCATATTTTCAATCAGTGATAAGATCAGGTGATTTATTCCATAAAATAGTAGGACAATGTGTATAAAATTAATTTTAACAAATCTCTCCCCTTCCAAAAAAATCTGTCATGAAATGGTTTTTAATTTTACTTATGAGGGTTTACAGCAAATTATTTATCACTTTGTCCCCGGGTTATATTCTTTCCCTTCAGTTCTATCTCATCATAAACTTAATTGCCTTATCACAGTAACAAAGGTGCAGTCTTATGCTTATTCATGAGCACTGGTAATATTATGCAGTCAATGACAATTAGAAACTAAAGAATTGTTGTTGGCATTTTGGTGAGCACTGCACTGGGGGCTGTACTTACACAGTGGTCTTGCGCACATTTACTGCCCTCCAATTGATGCTGCTTGCTCATTTTTGCAACAAATCTCTGTTGCAGTAAAACCTCAGGATATGGGCAGAAATTTCATAAATAATTGGAACTGTTTGACAATTAACATTTTCCAGATATACAAGAGTACAAAAAAGTTAATTTTCAAATAACATATATACAAAGAAACATATTTATTTGGTGAGGAGTTGTTGCCCATAAATAACCATAGAAAGATCTGAATTTTTCATTCGCCTTTTCATCACTACTTGAAAGCAAATGATGCAAGTCTCAACAGTATAGCTAGTTATTCCATTTACTTGTGTTCATAATGTACTGAAATAGACCATATTATTGTATTGATTATAGAACCATGTAAATTACAGCACATATGGAGGCCACTCGGCCCATTGAGTCTGTGCTAGCTGTTCAACTGGATCTATCCTAATCTAATTTCCCTATCCTTTTCTCATTTCCGTAAAAATTCTTTCTTTTCAAATGCTTGTCCAATTCCCTTATAAATAATGCTAGAATCTCTATCTCAATAGTTACTCATGCTAAGGCATTCCATGTTCTAATGACCATCTGTTAATACATATTCACTACTTACCTTTTTTGTTTCTTTATTGATAATCTCGAGTCTGTTCCTCTTTATCCATTCGCCAGTTAGTGAAAAGTGTCTTTTTATTACTCACCCCTTCCCAAAACCCTTCATAATTCTGAAAATCTCTGTTAGATCCCCCTTTTAATCTTTTTTGTACCAGTGAAAAAAGCCTCAATTTTTCATTCTCATTCCTAGTATCATTCTTCACTGCACGTTTTCTGTGGCTCTAATATCCTTCCTGTCATGGGGGAATGATAATAAAGATGCAGCTCTTATGATCAGGAATTATTCTTTTGTATTTCCCTTGTTGATAGAAGTTTTTCCTGACAAAATATATTTCTATTGAAATTCTGTGGGCTACCAGGAAGTAGATTAACAAAGAAAACTCAGTGACAAAATCATTCTGTTCTGACCAAACAAGAGGACTGTTTTGTTATATGTGGTAAACTATAATTATTCATAATTTCAGAAAATAATAATAAATGCTAAATCATTGGAGTCTTTAGGAACGATAGCGTGCTTTTAAGGTGAGAGTTTTGTGAGAGGTCTGTACAGATACCATTACTGGTATTGCTTCTGAATCTGGTTTGATTGCTTAAGTTAGCAGTAAAATGTGTTTCTTTTTCTAATTCCTGTCATGAGTAGTGTGTTTAGAGGATGCTGTGAAATTTGTTGGGAAAGGTTGTTGTTTGCTCTGTTCAATCTCAGTGCCACAATTCTCTGTCTGAAAGAAATTCAGAGATGAGAGTAAAATATAATTTCTACCAATTTCTGTGCACAGCACATTTTACCACAGCCTGTTTGTTTAGTTCAAATCATCAAAGGTAGAGGCAACACCCTTGATACTCCTCGATAAAAGCATAATAAACCTAACCGCAAAGGAAAAAGACTAGTCATTATGTTAGACAAAATATCCCAGCTATTAGTCTCCTTGGAGGCTGGGGACCGTGAACAGACAGTAGCAGCTCATGGCACACAGAGCATGAGGAATGGAAATGTCGACACTGGTGCTGAGCAGAAAGACTGTGCTTTATGCTCACATACCCAGAATGGCCAGGCAATGGATTTAACTTCATTAAAAAGCATGTCACTTTTCAGAGAGAGGACAGCTCTCAGATGACAAGTTATTCCATTTGCATTTTGAAGACACATCAGCATCTGCGTTATTGAGGCTTTCAAAATTCATAGGCATAATTTAAACAAGAGTGTGCTGTGCACTGATGTGACTATTTGATGGCAGAATGAAATACTGAGATTTGATTTTAGGTCAATGAACATATTCTCAGTTCACGGCCAGCCACCTCAAATAGCTCAAATGATTCATTCCTGGCAGTTGTATGTTTACTGTTAAAACAGAGACAGTTTTCCTACTATGCAGTAGAATGTTTATTAATATTATTGCATTGTCAGGCTCCTTTGATGGCTTGGTTCAGTAGGTAAATTCAGCACACAGTGTGATATAGAGTCAACTGATGTCACCTGGGATGGCAGTGGGGGTGCTACAGTTAGTTTTTGTGCCCCTAAGCTGGGGAGGAGAAACAGCCAGGGTCCAACTACTGATGGCCCCCGTTGGAAAGTGCGTGTGGGAGGTGAGCAAAGATCAGATTGTCCAGGTTTCCACTTGAAGAAAGGTTATTTCAGTATGTCACCAACTTTAATGACCACATCCTATCCACAACAAACTACAGGTAGCCTCTTTTCTGTGGGTGGAGATGTGTAAATTCACTTTCGTAAATATTATAAAGTTCTGCAGATATATAATTATTTAAAACATTTAAAAAATGTCAGGTGGTTTAAGGATCTTTAGAGCCAAACCTGGTTTGAAAATGTACTGCACACTTGTTTCTAGTTACTTGAGAAAGATCCTTTCTTTGCCATCTTGATTAAATAAAAGTTCCAGTTCCGACTGCACCCAATCTTTTCTCTTAATTGAATTTAGATATGTTGCTTCATTAATAAGTTGCTTAAAGTCCAAGGGTGTTGCTGGACACGGAACACATTGATATAATCAGATTTCAAGAACAGAAAGACTCAACTTCTGCATCGTGACAACTGCAAACATAAATTATATAAGCCTGGGAATTAAATTGTGCAATATTATCATATGAACACTTAATGGCTTAACATGCTTGTAACAAATTTATCTGTCTGCAATATTAAGGGTGACATTAAACTGTATAAAATAAGCAGGTTAATGCCTTTGTTAAAATAGGAATTTGATATGATTATGTTGCACATTCATAGAGCAATATCTCAGGAGAGAATTTATAGGGTCCTGTTACTAAGTTTGGGGAAACCTCTATTAGTTAGCCCCAAGGATTAACCTTATGCGTCAGCGCAGTTTTAAATTAAATAGGACTGATGAGCCCTTTCAAGCATAATAACAAAAGAAAATGCTGGAAAAACTCAGCAAGTCAGGCAACATCCGTGGAGAGAAATTTGAGTTGACGTTTCGGGTTTGACCCTTCTTCAAAACTGGAGAGAAAAGGAACTAGGGCCCTTTCAAGCAGATCATTCAGTGCTACAAACTGGTCTCATTGTATTAAACATTCCTTTATTTGTAGGTAAACAGGTACATATTGACTGCATTTTGAGTAGGCCCTAGAATTAAGCACTGCATTTATATCTGGGCACATCTTGTTTTAGTATTTGGGAAGAGGAAAAAGGAAGAAAGATCTTGCATAAGTACAAATGCCTTATGTGTGCACTTCCACAAAATTCTATTAAACAAATTGAATATCTATGGATAAATTGAACCAATAGAAGTAAGAGCCTTGTTTTTTTTTAAATTGAGAAGGCTTTAGTTGTGTTCCAGCAGGAACCACCATTAACCAGGAAACGCGGCTTATGCATAATGGTGCAATTTTGCCCCCTCCTTCTGGTGTCACAACAGCATGTGATAGGATGGGTATGTGATTAGACTTAAAACAGTACATAATTGTCTTGATGTCTTTAATGCTCTTAAACTGAATGACAGGTCTCCAATTCCATGACGATTTGTGTCTGCTTTTAGAAAGTACTGCTATGCTTATTAAAACAAGGCTGATATTTTATTGTCAGGAGAATTTTAAGTTGTTACATTCCTATGAAGAAATCAATAATTTGATAAAAATAGATTGCTACAAAGTACTGTACATGGGAATCAGCAGGGAATGTTAAGAGAAGTCGTAAATACCAATTAAAGGAGTATGACAAAACAAACCTGTACTTGCTAACAGCAGTGGCATTGTTGTGGTATGTGTCCCATGTCCTTGCCTGTAAAATTGCATGATAATGTAGAAGGTTCAGCTGCCTTAAAGCAAAAAAAAATCAAGCGAAGCCTGTCTCCAGACTTTACTCCCCCACTCTCATGCTTAACCCCTGAGGAATTTTAATTTTGGCAAATATGCAAACCTATTTCTCAATCCTATCTACCTCCAGATCAATTGTGGGAAAGGTAGTGCACCCAATTGCTTATTGTCCCGTAAGGCAGATCTGTATACATTAAGGGACGAAAATATGTCCAGTTGCGCCGTTTGACTGTTGAGCTCTCATCGGAAAGGAGATTATTTTGTCCTCTTTTATCTTGAGGGATTTCCATATAATTTATGTATCAAATTGTTGATTAAAATTATGCAATATTAAAGGAATCTAGACATTATGGTGTTTGTGTGGGTGCGGATCATCTTATAATTTGTTTTAGCTTACAAAGGAGAAAAGTAACAAAGAAAAATGCAACTTCTGTGGCTTCATTGCAGAAGTTAGGCCAGGCAAAAACTGTATTTTTGATGTTGGATAATTTTGTGCATAAGTAGTGCCAGAAAAACATAGGTAATGACAATAAAGTCGAGGTTTTTCCTCATAAACTGGTCTACCATGATGTACTGTGTGTATCACAAGCCTTTTGTTGCGGTTTTATATTTCAAAGTTCAACACACTCAAAGCTGGATATTTATGTGCAAAACCTGCAGAGCGGAAGAGTTGACAAACAGGTTCCCCGAACCACTGAGAGTTAAGTAATAATCTCCCTTGGATGTGTTTTCTCCCCTGAATATCCTTACAGACCCAAGCTACAATAAGTCAATTAAATGCATTCTTTTTTTCTGTAATTAAACTTCAAGTAGGATTGAGAAATGTTTATATATTTTCCAAAAGTAAAACTGCACCCAGTTTCCCTAACACAAAAGCAAAATACTGCGGATGCTGGAAATCTGAAATAAAAACAGAAAATGCTGGAAATACTCAGCAGGTCAGGCAGCGTCAGTGGAGAGAGAGAAACAGAGTTAATGTTTCAGGTTGATGACCTTTCATCCACTGCATCCAGTTTCCCTATGTTGATGTGCATATTTTTTGATATGGATTTGACTTGTTTGACACATTCAATATTTTTTGTAGATGCATCCATGTGTTTTCTTCAGAGAGACCTCTTTCAAGTGTGGAATATAAAATTAAGAGAAAGCCATAACACAATCTTCTTTAAAAGGAAATCAGCCTTCAAGTTATTGACAATAAAAGGATTACACTGCAGATCAGAGCAGTAATGTAAATCAAGGGACTGAATAGAAAGAGCCGGATCTAGCACGATTGAAATAAACAGACACAAAGAAATCAGCTGTAGTAATCCGATCGTTTCTAAAGGAAACCACCGGTCTATTCCTTTCTGATAAATAGTACAGCAAATGCACCTATTTTATATACAAAATATAAGCAGGAACCAGGGGTTACCAAGGCAACATATAGATTTTGTTCATGTCCAAACTGACACATCTATCATTGTAATTTGAAAAGGAAAGGAGGGAAGCAGTGTTCAGAGCTATTGAGCATTTTACTATATAAGAGCAGGTTAGGATTAGGATATATAAAAGGCCTGTATTTTTTGGCTTGGGATGGAGGATGGTAAAGAAAAGTTGCTCAGTTCTTGTTCATTCATTGTGTGTAATATGAAAAAGGTAGATTTAATTTGGGGCTTTATTGAAGTCCTGTATGCCTAAAGCCCCAGATTGTACCATGGGTTAGTTCGGAGGCTTTTTTAAAAACTCCTGGCCCAGCAGCAGCTATTCGGTCGGATTAAGCTCACTTTGAGATTGTTTCTTTCATCTATTTGTGCCACAGACAGGAACATGCTGAGTAGCAACAGAACGCAGGAGGATTGGTGGGGTGAGGTTATCTGAAAGGAAAACAGAGCGCTTTTGATGCAGCCATCTTTCAGGCACAGGCTTTGGTCTCACACTCCATGAGAGAGGCAAAGATAAACAAGCCACATTGTTCCTGTACTGCTCTGTTAACTATGTTCCTCCGAGTGCTGCTTCTTACCCAGCAGAACTAGCCTGATCTTCAGTATCCAAGCCAGCCATTTCCCACCATGATCCCAATAAGTATATCCAGCTGGCCTTCTCTCAGTCTCAGGAAATCAGGAGAAAGACTAAATGAAGTATCAAATGACAAATGCACAATCTTTCATAAAAGGAATTTAAATTCTGTACAGAGGAGATTGTGGAGATGGGAGAACGCTAGAAATCCCTGCATGAGCAAGATGGTTTCTTAATTTTTTTGCTTTTCAAGAGCCAGTTGTATTTGGAAAAGGGTTAAATTTTGAACCTGTGCTCAATCCTGAAAAGGCTTTGGCATAAAAGGGCAAGTGGAGCCGAGCTTTGGGAGTACCTTGGGGTCTCTCCAGGTGCAAGCAAGTGACAACTGTTTTATTGGCTGCTAGTTAGTTTATCAGCAGGACAGATCCATTCTGTGCCATTTGGAAGGAGGTTTTCAGATTTGGACTTTTAAATGATAACAGAAGTGATTTTCTTGAAGAAGATTCATTTTTACAATCAGGTTTCAAATAGCTTCTGTTAGTGAGAGTCTTAATGAGGTTCTGATGAGTTTTCAAGGTTTCTGTGTCACTCTGCACATGCAAAAAAAGGTCGAGAAAAATTGGGCACATTTTGTTTTGCCAATAATCTTCACCAGTTTTTTCCACTGCCTCCCTGTCACTCCTCTCCTGAAGGCATTGACTCCTTCTAGAATTCAGTGCTGTTCACCCTCCAGTATCTCACTCAAGTGGCTATTATTCACCTGTGAGCCTTGTCAGTGAGTAGCCAAGCTTGATTTGTCCTGACCCAATGTCCACTCAGGCAGGGGAGGGGGGGGGGTGTCAATGGATGGTGATTTGAAGCTGGCTGATTTTTTTCCCCCTCCCGAACCCAGAGACACCGAAACCAATTGCAGCACCCTTAACTGCACTACAACTGGGATCAGCAAACTCAGCACAGGCTGAGGATCAAAGTTGGGATCCTCTTGTTCTGTATGTCCCAGCTACTCGTCGAACAAACTCACTAAGTCAATGTCAGAGCTTCAAATGTTTTTACCTGAAGGCAAAACAATCTCAAGAAGACATGTAACCTTAATGCCACTCTGTTAATTACAAATATGGATAGAGCAAGCTGTTTAGAATATTCTGATTTGCTCATGGAGAGAGATGGTAGTATAACTGTAGTTCAAAATGAAAATTAATACAAAACAATTTGTGTAAACATTTTGCCAGATTGCAAACTGAGAGGCTGAAATTCTTCCATTTGGTCAATGTATTCAAATTTAGAGGTTCGTGAACAATGGTGGAATCTGGGGCGGAAACGCTAACAGATAATTTGTCTGTGTTTAGCACTTCTGACGATTCCTAGCATTCCAAAAATGGATCAATGAACCTTAGCAAAAAGGTAGGTGGAAAAGCATTTTGTGCTTGTGAAGTACGTTATTGGAGAAATCACTCAGTCTTCTACTTCTGTGCAGAAAAATCAAAAAAGGGAGTATTTTATTTGATATCTTTGAGCTGAACAGAGGGGGCATATTTCATCAAAGATTTGCTGATGAATTATCATCAAAGATGCAGGTGGAGGCATAGTTATAGATTTAGTCTGTTAGCTAGAAATGAGACATTTCACATACTCTGGGGGAAGAGAGGAAATTAAACAAAAGAAAACTTCCAAAAAATGTTGATAAGCCAGTTAGCAAATTGCTGCTTGCTGATTCAATGTTGAAGGCAACTTTCCTCAGTGGCAGATAGAGATTTCTGAAGGTGGTGGTGGGGGGTGGGGGTGGGGGGTGCAGGGGTAGGGGGTGTGAGGGATTAAAATGAGGTTTCTTTTCTAGGAAGGCTTGAGGTATAACTTCCCTCTCCCTCTCCCCAGAAAATTATGACGTGTGTTGACACTTTATTTGCTGCATTTTCTAGCATTTTAGAACTCAAAGCAATTGTATTTTCTCACAATTCATAAACTATTACCTTCCAAGTCTACAGCAACTCCGATAAGTTAATTTGCACCATTATATAGAAATTTAAACCCCTCACATCATTTAACATCAGTTAATTTTTAATATATTTCTCAATGTGCTTTTCTCATAACAAAACACACTGTAATTGTCTAGTGATACATTAATTCCATCCAGCAGCTTCTGAATTATTTCTTCTGCATCACTTACTCTCTTGATTGCATTTGTTCTGATGAGTCCCTAGTATAGCCAGGTTTCAAAGCTGTAGCTTAAAACCTTGGCATCTAAACACCAAATGTAACTTATTCAGTTTGTGAGACTGGGACCTTATTGCAAATAATTAATTTTATATATCCAGACACATGGCTAAAAATATTTATTTATACAAGTTAGTTATGCAAATACATTTTCATTTACAGGGGAAGGAAGATCCAGGGAAAATAGAAAGCAGATTCAGTTTCTTACCAGCATGGAGACCTTTAAGCCAGGTCTCCCTCTCTGCTAGGGCACTAAAAGGACAGTAAAGGGTTCAGCTCTAAATGCACCTCCAGTGAAGTTATGCAATACGGCGGGATAAGATCTGAGGACATTTCTGGCCTTGTGTCTTAAAGTTGCATTACTGAATATACAAAATGTGTATGAAGGTTTAAATTGCACTTTTGCTGAAAAATGAATTATGCCACTTAAAATATTAAAATTCAAAAAGGCAGTTATCTAGAATCAGTTACCAGAGTCAAAAATGGATGATTTTTGGATAAAAATTCTGATGTGACCACTCCTGGCCCACAACAGGAGTGCACATCTTAAACTTGCACACTTCCAGGCCAGGATGCTGCACTAAAATGAATGGATGGAACATCACAGGCCTTGAATGTACAATTTTGTGATATGAGCTCCCTGGCATGTCTCAGGAGTGGCTGAATTGGAATTTTTTATCTCCTTATATCTACCGCATGTGAGTATTGACAAGAGGAATGGGAAGCTAAGCACAAGCAGTGTCTAATGGGTAGATCAGTATTTTCATTGCTGGCCTTCAGCCCTTTTCTACTATGTTTACACACTCCATAGCAGGATGAACAAACTTTGCTCACATTTATGTTGATTCAGTGGCGCATGAGAAATGATGAATAATCATTGTTGGGTGTGGATTGTAAGTAGCTGATTACTGCTACTTTTCATCTTCAACCTTGCAGGCAGAGTCTTGTGTGCTGAGGGGGCTCATATCGGGAACCCGGGCATTGGTCCGCCAATGGATGGAAAGTCATGGGCACTGTGCTTAATGACTCAATCTGTGCTCCTGGTGGGTGAGTCTCGGTGAGGGGAATGTTAAAGCTGAAAATTAGCCCCTTGACTTTAACCCCCCAGAGTATCAATGCAAGGTGAAAATGCAATCTTCTTTGTCTAAGTAGCACCTGGACTGTAACTGTTTGCCTTTCTCTGTTAAACAAAAATAAAGACATTTAAAACCATGAAAGTTAAAATTGTGAAGTTCCAGAGAAATGCATTTCTTGACTGGTTGGATGAATTCTTCCTGCACTAACTCACCATCCACTGTGGAACCTCTTTCCGAAGTCCTCTTTAATCTTCACTCATCAATATCAAAGGTTCCTTTTCCCAGTATGATGCTTGAAAACATTGTAACACCTATCCTTTCTCTTTTGAGCAAATCACATCCTTTGCATTAACCTTATTGACTGTGTTTGGTCAGGGGCAGCTCACAAGGTATTTGCTTTATAACAGGGAGCAAGCCACGATAAGTATCAAAGCCAGTCCTTCTTGAAATCCATGTATGTGCCTATTATTAGCAGGCCAACTTGAAATTGCCATAATCTTGGAACAGCCTTGGAGCAAAGGTTACAATGATCACCAACAGAATAACCCCAAAGCTCTGTTTGATTATCCTCATCAAATATATCATTCCACACAATTGCTCCATGGTCTTGTCAAGGAAACAACAGAGATAAAATTATGTTTGTGGCAATGCTATCAGTGATGGTCCTTTTTTTTAGCCCAAAATGGGTGATTTGAGTGTGATACCTGTATAGTTTGGGTTGTTGATAGCATCTGCATGTTATCAGTTACAAAGAGCTGTTTAAACTTGGCATTTACAGTATCCAAAATCTCCAGTCACCTTTCAGTAAAACAGTTTACATGTTATTCTGGCAAGTGATCTGATATGAAACAATTCAGTACAGTACATTTTTAAATCATCCACATAGAGTATATAAAATTCTTACTGTTATTTGTACCAAGAACAATGTTATAAATCTTTAAAAACTGTGGCTTAGCTCATGTCTAATTTACTCTTGTATTTAAAGCAGAAATGATCATTCATGTTTTAAAGCTGGGTTTCTCAGTGTTGAAGGCAGCATCAAGTAAAAGTGGTACTGAGAATACCCTGCCCACTTTAAGTATTACCCTGCCATTCAAAGACTTTAATGTAAAATGCAAATGGTTTCAAACATTAATCTCAGAGAACCAAAACCCTCAGTGAGTATCTAGCTTCAAGCATTTGGTCTTTATTAAGCAGATAAACACACCAAAATAAACAGTTTGGTTTAGTAGAGCAATTTAAGAAAGTGTCTTGTGGGATTTTAGGAGGAGTAATGTCTGTGTTTATCTAGGAGCATTTAATAGTTTAACTTCTTTAGCCACATTAATTGATTTTTGTCTTGCTGAATAATCCTTGTTGCAATATTAATTTGTATAAATGATTTATATAAGTACATTCTTTTGGATTTTGAGGTCTCTTTGTCTCGCCACTGGAAATTAATTTGTATCCTAACCGTTGGCAGTCGATGTATGGAGTAATTGTATCGTAACTCAACAAGGTAAACACAGAGCCATTTCACTCGCTACCACTTTACAGTGTAGGACTTGGGACCTGTGCCAGACTGCAGCTTGTAGGAGCTGAGAGTGCTGGAATCATGTCCAGACCCATTTCCCCATCAGAGCAGGAGGCTGGTTCCATGCCTGTGTGATGCTTTCATTAAGATCCATCTGGCTTTCTTTGCCCTAGAATGTTTAGGCACTTTGCTTAAGGAAGGCACATTGAAGCCCATGCGGAGTTGTTTGCCCCTCTACACAGTTCATCAGAAGGCAGCTTTCACTTCTAGTTATGATCTGTTTATATTTTATAAGAGCCTAGCATCTGCTGCCTTTCTGTACAAACTGCAGTTGGTCTACCTGACTGGATCAGAGCCTCGGTTCCGAATGTCCAGCATCTCCTCAGAAGTCCTGTACTCTTATCACAAACCCACAGCAATCCATTAACGTTCTGGTTCCATGACAGTTGGGTAGGTGTCTCTCCAGATTCAATTGCTTCATGTTATTTCACCTTTGCCAACCCACAGTTCTTTCAAACTAGAGAAAAGAGGAACCATAACTGGGAACCATAGCTAGCCAATAAAAGTTCTGATTTTTTTTTTATATAAGGACTATAAATCTTCGACATCAAAGTGGCATTTTTGATGAAAGCTCCAAATATACTTGTTGGAATCTTTTTTCATGATAGGTGAAGCAATCCAGCTGCTTTTTCTCATAAAAAAGAGTGCTACTCTGCCCCTTTCTAATTACTTTTGGCGAAAAGGATACCTGAGAACATGACTATACAAGTGAGAGAATATTGCAGCAGAGAGTATTTCTTTATCTCTTTATCTGCTTTCTTCATACTGGTTTTGACAAGATTTTTATTTATAATAGAGGTGACATAAACAGTGCTTTATTGTTCCACTCATTTTGTTATCATTCCAATTCTCACCATTTTATGTGCGATTTAAAAGAAAAAGTATTTTCAAGAGTTTACAGTCACACATATATTTCACGAAGCCATTTTACAATTTAATTATACAGTGAATGTAGGAAGAGTGCATTGATATATTAACATTGCTTGGAAAGGTTTTGTTCCATACCTTTTATAACTAGGTCCAACCATACCTGCAAAGGTTTGCTGCTGTTTCCTCACATAGTTATGGGTTCCATTTAATCTCTCAGCGATGTAGGTTAGAAATGTAATATCAACATGACTTGTAAATCTAAATTTAATAGAAATAAATGGATTAAAAATATGTTCGTAAGTCAGTGTAAACAGCACAGCCTTGAGTTTGCCAAGCCGAAATGGGACCCTCTGGCTTTGAATTTTGTGAATAACTAATTTGCTTGGTTTGAGATTTACGGCCTATGGTTTGCCGACAATGATTTGAGTTGCGAGCGCCTCAGTCATTCCAGGACTTGTGTGCAGCTTGCGATGGGATCTTGTATTTATTACGGCCTGGAGTTTCCTGGATCAGTGCAAATCAAAAGATATGCTGCAAAAGACGCCGATTTCTACGTCAATCTTGCCAATTAGTACTTACGCCAAATTACCCCTGTCTCATTAGCATACACTGGATCGTAAAAACCAACATAAACCAAGCAAAATCAGTGTAAGCAGTCGGGGCCTGAGGAAAGTGCAGAACTAATGCAATATTCTTTCATTAAGTTCCTCCTTATCTATGAAAATTGAAGTTTGAAGCCATCAAACCATTATTTATGTACATCAGACGTTCAAAAAAAATAAAATTGTGGAAGCTTTTCAATTTTTAACGTAACATTTTATGATGCCATGAAAAAGCATTCAAAGATATAGAACAGTACAGATTGAAGTAAGATTTTTTTTTTTAATTGTAAAACTCCCTAAATAGTGACTTTGGCCCTTGCTGCATCTGAATGTTTTTGGCTTAAATCTACGCCTGCAAAAAACAGTGTAAACGCAGGAAATTTGCGCAAGTTGGTGTTTTGTGTGGGGGCGGAGCTATGTTAATAAGGGCAGATGTTTCATGGAATCTGCGCAAAACATCGAGGCAACGCGGGCGTAGTTTAAAAACCGATGTATAATCTTCGAATTTCCTCGATCTTTTGTGCTAAACTTGAGCATTACGCCGATGTTTTGGTGCAAGCTTGCAGGAAACTCCGGCCATTATCTTTGGGGGTTTATTTCTATTAAAAATCATTTGCTTTCATGCCAAATGACTGCCCACTACAAGTACACTGCTCACAAACCTGCATGAAAAAAAAATTGAACCGCTTACAGAGCTAGCTAATCTTCTGCCGTGCTGCTTTCTTGTCTGTAATAAGAACCATGCAAACTCTATCTCCTAGGATCAGTGCTGAAGTATTTATTGGCTATGCTGAAGAGAGGGCACCTGACCCTATGAATGCAAATGCAGAATAACTCAGTAAGGCTTCAGGAAGGATATTGCACATTTTTCTGGCATCTCTTCAATGCTCCACATTTGAAGCTCGACTATATTCTGGTAATTGTGGATCTAGGCTAATTTTCTGCAAAGAGAAACTTCCAAAATTGGCCACTAGCAGTTTTCGAAGCCAATTATACAATAAAATGTCATTCCTTAAAGCTACCAAAGATTGTCCCCCAAGCAGTAAGGATTTTTGTGATAGATTAATTTATCAATCTATCATCTTGATTAAACCAACTAAAGAAATAAATTGCTATATTCAGACTAAATTGTTTAACACTTTAGAAAATGAAGTGGCAGTCTATATTACAGTTACTGAAAATTTGAAGGGTAACTAGGAAGAAAAAAGATGATTGCAGATTTTTTTTTCCAGAATATAGCCCCTAAGGAGGAGTGATCCATGATCCTTGGTTAGGCTGCCACTAGCAAGCTCTAAAAATAGGATCGGCTTCTTACATAGAGTCCCATTTCATTCCTGATGCCCTAACTATAAAAGATGATGATGATCCAAATACCAACGGTAATTGTTCAAGTGCAAATCAGATGCTGATAGGTAGCTGATCACAGACAGGCCACATTCACATAATGGCCTATGTTAAATATCTACGGAGACAATCACGTTCAGTGATCAATAATCAGTAATCATTTGCTACAGTCAGAAAACTCAGAGCTAGATTTTCACAAGGATTTGATCTTCACAGTTTATGCAGAACTTCTGCTATAGGGATAGAAATAGTCTCCTCCGAGCCTTCTGTCTAAATGATGTCATTAAGCTATTTAATACTGTAATACAGTCTAACATGCTAAAGGCATCTAGTGGGAGTTAAAGGGACTGTGCTGACTATATTTTATTTAAAATTAAACCTCTAATAGGCTACTGGTCATACATTAGTGTTGTTATATTGTGTTAGTGCAAATTCAGTATAACAGTGCCAGATTTAAAATCACCAAACTAGCGTTGTTACTCGTCAAACCTATGGAAAGTGGTAGTCTGACAACAAATTCAAGCGTAGCAGCTGGAGCTGAGGCAACAGATCAGGAACATAGAAAGAGATCTGTTCACTGGCCCAGGTCCAAACACTCTTACAGTTGCACTGGTAAGTTGATTTCAGAAGAGTCCATTGAACTCAGATAAAATCTAATCCCATTTAGGATCAAATATAATCTATCCAGAAAATCATTTCCATTTACAATGATATCATAGAATGTTCCAGCACAGAACAGGCCCGTGTCATTCAGCTCATCAAGACTGAACCGATGTTGTTCTCCACATAAGCCACCTCATCTAATCCCACCCTCCTGCTCAATTCCGATACCCTTTCCAACCAACAAAATCACGTTTTAAAGAATGTATGGGGGTAGATTTTGACTTTGTGCGATAGTGTAAAATGGGTAATAATGAATCGGCAGCCCGTTTTACATCTGTCAGGATTTTTATTTCCATTGAGGTCACTATTGTATAAAGTCAAAATCTATGCCATGGACTCTGCTTCAACAACAGGTTGGTAGCCGAGAATTCCACATTCTTACCACCCTCCATCTAAAGGTTTTTTTTCTAACTTCCCCTTTAATTCTTATTGTGATTATCCTAAGTTTGTGCCATTTAGTTGCTGTCTTGCCAACCAGTGGAATCTGACCCCAGGATCTGTTGTCAGGTGAAGTAAGCTGCAGGCACTGAACATTCCAGTTCCCTTTGGCAGGCATAGCCGTTTTGGCACAAGTTGGGTGGCATTGTTCAACTAGTACCGGAGCCCACTGTGCCAGTGTTACAGGTATATCAGTATAAAATTTTAACCCTCCACCAACCTTTATAATAGTCACTGTTTATATTATACTGCTCAAGGTGAGGAATGTTAGGGGGGAAATCGGGGTAAAAGAGTCATGGAGATGAGCAGCCATGACGCCACTCTAAAATGGATAGGGCATATTCGAGTGTGCAGTGCATTCTGGGTACAGAAATCTGCCCTTGGGGCCCAGATTTGCGGAACGGATCCTTTTAAAATCGGGCCGGGGAGAATCGCTTTTGCGGATTGATAACTTGAATTAAGTATTACATACTTTGTGTTCCTTGGCTGCAGTTCGGATCGGTCTCTGAACCACGAGAAGTGAAAGTGGATAGACTAATGCGCAGCTCAAGTTCTGGCTCACGTTCTATCTCTGTCCCATCCAGCAGGCCAGATAGAATGACTTGGCGGGCCATATTTTGTCCACCACTGTATTCGAGAGCAGTCTGTAAATGTTTTCTGGACCTTAACCACGCCCCCACACCCCCACCACCCCTGATTAGATTACTGCTTTGAATGGCAGATTAGATCATTATGAACTAGATGGGCTGATTGGTACTTTCTTGTTCTGCCTTCTTATGCTGTCACTTCCCAGAATCCTTTTTGCTTGTGAGTTTCTTTGAGCAATGATTATGGCAGTGAAGGTGGATAGGGGGTGCAAACCCAGATTTTCTGATTGGCATTATTTTGATAACTGGTGTTAATCCATTTAATTTAAATGGGTTAGTTCTGGTAATAAAATAATGTTGATTGGGCAATGGAGGGTTCTATCTTCTATAGTACAGTGATGCTTACAAGTGGGTGTTAATCTCTCATGATGCTATCAGTAACAATTTTTATTTTGCATGTAATTATGAGAATTAACAATCTTCAGTAAACGTTATTGAAACAATTGGATTGTTAGAGATTTAATCAACACACGATTGTGCATTGGGATGGTGAGCAGGCAGTTTGATTTAATTGTACAAAATGATGTAACCGTAAACCAATTATAACAATGGATAAGAGTAATGTAATCTATGTGAGACCACTGATTTTTCCAAGAGCTAACGGTTTGTATAGATGAATGTGACACTGCCTTCCCCTAGTCTCCATATTTCTGATCAAGGTGGGGTAGGTACTTTAATATAGATTGTGCTGTTACACAGCCATATTTTTTTATGTCTCGCACATTGATCAGTCCCTGACCACATGATATCATAATATCAGAAGCTGACTTGGAGCAGAGCAGATTAATTCCTTCATTTAAAAAAGAACTCAGTGTAAGATTATATCAGGCTATAATACTAATTAAAAATTATAGAGCATAACATTAATGATATAAGGAATCCTCCCATGTACTTGGCAATAAGTGCCTCCCATGTGATATGAAATTACTGTGATTCAGCATGTTTCTCAGTGCACTGGTATAGTTTAATCCTTTTATCAATTCAGGGACACCTCTTTTTCGCTTAAATCAAATTAGTCTTGAATATGTTGATTCTAAGCAGGATTTTACCTTGCAGAACTGTTACACTCCAGTTATGGTAATGACTTTGTTCACATTTGTTTGATCATAATATCTTAAAATGATTCCACTTTAGTTCCAAAGTGATAAAAGAATCCCTAAAATAAAGTTGCTCCCTTTGATAATTTCATGAACAAAGACATTGGAGGGAGTTTTAACCTAAAAAAAACAGGTGGGTTGGGGGCGTGTGGGTAGTTAAAGTGTTAAAAATCTGAATCCCGACCTGAACCCGCCTTCAACCTGCCCACTTGCGGTTTTAATAGAGGCAGGGCGGGCGACCAATCCGCTGCCAGGAGGCGGGTTGTCTATTTAGATTTTATAGTGAGGGTGGAAACCTCTGCTTTAACCTCCATTTTGAATGTAACTTTAGTTGGTTGGGTTTTGCATGTCTCGTGAAACCCGCCAGCTAAAGTAAGGTGAGAACTGCTGGATCCAGGAGGTAAGTGCCTTTACACTTACCTCCAGGATCCAGGCTCACTATCTAACCCACCCCTCATGATCGGAGACCCTCCACGAGACCTCCGATCACCCCCCAGACCTTCGATTTCCCCCCCCCTCCCACATCCCACTCCGGCCTCTGATTTTCCCCCCAGATCTCCAAATGTTCCCCCGAGACCTCCAATCCCCCCAGGCCCAACCCCACCCCCACCGCTCCTCTGGCCCTTCCCAAACTGCTCCGAGCCCACGATCCCTTCAGACCCCCACTCTGCTGCTGCTGCTGCAGCTGCCCTGCGCCCCCAATCCTCCTCGGACCCCCCACCTCTGCTGCAGCTGCCCCTTGCTCCGATCCTCCTTTAATCCCCCCCCCCCCCCCCCCCGCTGCTGCTGCGGCTGCCACTCGGCCCCCACGCAATCCCTCCCTCCCTCTTCCGTGCAGCCTAGTGCCGCAGGCCTATCCTTTCGGAGCCAGCCAGCCTCTCAATCTGGTTGGCTGCGGGTAGGAAACAAAGGCTTACCTATCAAATAAGGCCCTGCCCTTAAATTCGACAGGTCCTGCTGGAAACCCGTTCTTCCGGGTTCACGACTGTCTCGGAGCCCCTCCCCCCCCACCCCCCAACCCACCTTCCCCATTAAAATTCAGCCCATTGCTATTTGCGAGTTTTTATTGCAATGCGTGGTTATTGCAGCCTTAACCAGCAGCCTAAAACAAAAATAGAATGGGATAGGTTAAACTGAAGTATATCAATGATGTAAACATCATTGCATATTTTTTAGTGATTAACGCAGACCAGCATGGAACATCTATAGTTTTTTAGGATTTTAAATGGTTAGATTCCGAAACAATATGCCAATGATAGACAAATAGGTTTTACATGGACAGAAAGCATGTCCCCATGGCTTGTGCTTCTCAAAGTAACTTACATTAAGATAAGGCTGTATTTGCTGGCAATCATGTTTTGACTAGTATACAGCTGTACAGACAACACAGGGTAGTGGGCGATGTAATTGGAAAACACTCATCCAGCATTATAAGAACATAAGAAATAGTAGCAGGAATAGGCCACTTGGTCCCTCAAGCCTGCTTCGCCATTCAATAAGATTATGGCTGATCGGGGGGTGGGGGGATTCTGCCTAGAATGTGTAATTGAGTGGCAGTCAGGCTGTAGACAAGCTCTTTACATTCCTGAGTTGAGACAATGCACGGTCCTAACAACAACTTGCATTTATATAGAACCTTTAATGTAGCAAAACATCCCATGGCGCTTTATAGGAGCATTATCAGACAAATTTTGACACTGAGCCACATAAAGAGATATTAGGAAAGATTGGTTAAAGAGATAGGTTTTAAGGAGTACCTTAAAGGAGGAGAGTGAGGTAGAGAGGCAGATAGATTTAGGGAGGGAATTCCAGAACTTGGGGCCTGGGCAGCTGAAAGCACGGTCGCCAATTGTGAGGCGATGGAAATCGGGGATGCGCAAGAGGCCAGAATTGGAGGAGTGCAGGGATCTCGGAGTATTGTAGGGCTGGAGGAAGTTACAGAGATAGGGACACTCCTGAGTTTAGACAACACACAGTTGTGATGTCATCTGGTGGCCTGGTGCATGCACAGAAGGATGACACGATCAGGTCATCTTGAAAACCGCAAGTTCCCACACAGTGTCACCAAACATTGCGTAAGATAAATGGTATGGAAAACAACAAACACTTAACCCACCTTACATCATGTGGTGAATCTCAATGCTATTCACTCCTGTTGAGTTCCATTCTATAAAGCAGAATACAATTAAACTGGAGGAGATGAATCCCTTGAGGTGTCACTCAGAATCCTTAGTATGCAAATAAACTTACAGGAGAGATCGACTAACTGACACACGTGCTGCATAATGGGTAAAATGCTGCTTCGTGTTGCAATGTTTGGCAAGCTCTGTAGTTTTGGTCTTGTGCAGCTGTGGTTAGATTCTGTGTAAAAGTGAATCAGCTTCATGGGGCAAAGGCACTTTGCCCTGGGCCTTGGGGATATTGAATCAGCAGCTGCAAGTTTAAGGAGCTGCTTCCAAGTATTAACTGGAGCAAACACATCTAAAGGCAAGGATTAGTGACAGTGTACAGATATGAGTGCACCAAGTGCAACTTATGAGCATATATCCCCAAGACAAGTCAGCCTATATACCAGGATGCACTTTCACGAATAAAACAAATTGTGCAACAACAAGCCCTTTATTGCAATTTATAAAGTCCTTTTGGGTGGAACCTTTTTATGGAATGGAACTGTTGCAAAAAGTGCTTTCAAATTCTATTCTAACCTAAGATATCTGGCCAAAAATGTACATTAACGCTTGTCTTGTGTGGTGCAAGGATCTGTTTTCATCTCCTTACTTCTGTGCCATGGCAGCCTGTAAAATTATAATGCTGAACATCACAAGAAAAATAAAAATTACTTTTCAAATTTTATTTTGAATTGTTCAACAAACAGCAATATTCTCTTGTTTATAATACAGTTAATAATGTGACAAGCAAGCTTAAAATATAGGAATAGAAGTCATTTGTTAGTCTTTTGATAGTTAACTTTTTGGAGTGGGGCAGTGGGACGGGCAGGATTAAAAGGGAGACTGTCCGACAAATAGAGCTGAATGGAATATTTTTTCCTTTGCTTTCATTTAATAACCCATCCTCATGTACTTTGTTATTGCAGCCAGTCACTTATCAAGTTCCAGCTTCCTGCAAAAACCTGGAAAAAAGAAACTTGTGAAACAGAATATTTCTTTGTGTTCTTTGGCAAGCAACAACACATTTATTTATGTGTTCCTCTCTTGTGTTTTTATTTTCAGGTTCCTACCAAGTAAAGGACTGGTGATGTACCCGCAGATAGGAGACAAACTGGACATTATCTGTCCCAAGGTGGACTCCAAGATTACTGGACAGTATGAGTACTTTAAGCTGTACATGGTGTCGAAAGACCAAGCTGACAGCTGCAATGCTGTGCCTAGCCCCACACCATTACTCAATTGCAACAAGCCAGATCAAGATGTCAAGTTTACTATCAAGTTTCAGGAATTCAGCCCTAACCTCTGGGGACTAGAATTCAAAAAAGATAACGACTATTTCATTATTTGTAAGTATTAACAATTTTTGTATCTTGACTTGCCTTACCAGCTTTGAATTAATTACAAGCACTTAAAAAGTCAAAAAGAAAGTCTTGAAAGAACTTGCATTCATATAGCACCTTTCCTGACCTTGGGACATGCCAAAGTGCTTTACAGCCAATGAAGTTCCTTTGAAGTGTAGTTACTGTTGTAATGTAGGAAATGTGGCAGCCAATTTGCACACAACAAGGCCTCACAAACATCAATGAAATAAATGACTAGCAAATCTGTTTTTTAGTGGTGTTGGTTGAGAGATAAATATTGGCCAGGACTCTGAGGAAAACTCACCTGCTCTTCTTCAGAGGTATTGTTTCAACTAAATAAGGAGTCTTTGAGGTTTCTGATATATTTGTTTTTAGTATGTTCTCAGTTTTGTATCCGACCCCATTTATTTGAACCCTTCTGTCTCCGTCAATTCCCGCTCTTGCAGTATTGTTGTAAATCATTGTGTACATGCAGCTCATTTGTAGGATCAGATGGTATTTTCCTTCTGCAATCCACATTGAGTTAACAGCTCTCTTCGTTTATATAAACTTGGAAAATAAAAAGGGTCATTTCCTTGTACCCAAATGTGCTAAGGGAATAAAACAGGCACAGAGAGCCAAGATGGATGGCAGCTTATTCCTCACGTTAATCACTTAAGGTGTAAACGGAAGTCTCGCCTGGAAAATGCTGCATGTTAAATTTCAATCCTCCTTTAAATGTGAACAGAATTTTCTTCTGTCTGCAATTCAGTTACTAATTGTAAAGGAAAAGTCTAATTATTGCCTTAGGTCTTGGCAATTAAAAAAAATGTGAACGGAGACTGAGTACAAAGAGAATTAACATTCTGACACAAGAAATCTGTAACCAAAAAGCAACTTACTGTAAAAAAACATGGAATATGTATATAACAATACATGAATGAAATAAGTCCTAATGTCAATTGACTGTATGAGCTTCTCTTTCTGTTTTTAAAAATGCTTCATTCTAGTGCTTTAAGGTTTGGGGTCACTGGGGTTAACTATTTCAACACACGATAACTTTATAAATAAGCTAAGCCATATGCTAAAACAATGCTACAATTTGTAAAGCAAGTCAAAAGCAATGCATTTCTCACCTTGGAAAGTAATTGACAAGTGTTCCTCAGATCCTTCTATGAGGTCTTGTCAGAGGATCAACTTGAAGATGACATTTGAACCCCAAATGCTAAGAATATTAGAAAGCAGGGAACAAAAAGTCAATCCAGACATTTCCTTCCATTAAATATGCATTATCTACATTATCATTGACTCTACCCGACCCATTTGATCTCCCTGAGGGAAAACGCTGCATAGAAACTTTATGATGCTCATTAATTAAATAATACAGCAACAATAACTTGCACTTATATAGCACCTTTAACATAGAAAAACATCGCAAGAAGCTTTACATAAGTGTTATTAGACAAAAATGGACACTGAGCCAAAGAAGGAGATATTAGGAGGGGTGAGCAAAACTTGATTAAAGAGGTGGATTTTAAGGAGGGTCTGAAAGGAGGTGAGCGAGGTAGAGGGGCTTTGAGATGGAATGTTAGAGTATGGGCCCAGATGGTTGAAGGCATGGTCACCAATAGTAGAGTGCAGGGAGGAGAGAAGCACAAGAGGCCAGAGTCGGAGGAATTGAGAGTTCTGGGAGGAGGGGTTATGGGCTGGAGGTGAGTATAGAGATAAGGAGGTGCAATTTTCCAGAATATCTGTCCATTGCATATCTTCATTATCCAACCATGGCCGACTGCCCTCCACAAATCAGAGACTGCCAGTTCCCAACCAACAGCCCCTTCTCCTCCTCTCCCCTGTGACTTAGTGGTAGCATTCTCGCCTTGGAGTCAGAAGGTCCTGTGTTCAAGTCGCACTCCAGAGACTTGAGCACATAATATGGGCTGATACTTCAGTGTAGTAATGAGGGAGTGCTGCTCTCTTGGAGGTGCTACCTTTTGGATAAGTTGTTAAAACAAGGCCCTGCCTGCCCTCTTGGGTATAAGGTCCCAATGGGCTATTCAAGGAAGAGCAGGGGAGTTCGCCCTGGTGTCCTGGTCAACATTTATCCTTCAACCAACATTACTAAAATGGATGATCTGGTCATTTATCTGATTGCTGTTTGTGGGACCTTGCTGTGCACAAATTGGCTCCTGTCTTTCCATATATTACAACAGTGACTACACTTCAGAAGTATTTAATTGGCTGTAAAGCACGTTGGGATGTCCTGAGGGCATGAAAGGCTCTATATAAATGTAAGCTCTTTCATTCTTTGACCCTAACAACTATTTTGTCCCATGGAGTAATATATGATCCCAACCTATACTTATCCCTGCAACCTTTAATCTGAAGGATTTATTTACGGCTGCTACATAACAGTCCATTTAGTTATTTAAAAAATAAGACTATGAGAACTCAGTCAAAAAGTTAGGTGTTCATTTGAGGATATAGAATGTGTTTGATTTTGAAATGTCAGGCAAGTTAAAAAAAATGGTAAGATGGTGTTTAAAATTTACATATCGAAATTTCTTTATTTCAAGGTGTAAAGTTCAGATCCTCTTACATTTCTTTTAATGAGCAGCTACATTCATGATAGTATATTAAGTGTGTGACTATACAGCTTTAATTAGAATAGAGCAATGAAGAGTTGGAGATGAGTAAACTTCACAACATTTTGCTTGTACTGCATGTCTATTAATAGTCTATAAGCAATGCTTCTCACACTCCTACTGTAGCTGAATGTTGTGCATTGTATAAATTCCCATGCTAGTGAGTTGTCTGGTTTTCTAATCAGTCCTAAATTTATATATGAAACAACCTTATCACAATCTGGATTTAACTAGCTGAGTCCTGGCTTGTCTTCGGTTCACAAATCACCAGGGCTGCAAAATTGGCCATTTGAGTTTCCCCCAGCCTTGCTCAATCTCCAGTTACAGCACCTTCATTAATTTACAGTCCTTTCATTGCTCTAGTAGGACACATTTCTGACTTAGGGACTAGAAATGAGGAAGCGCGCAAATGCTTTGGGTCAGCAAGTAGACCTCATTTTGAAGAAGGGTTCGACCCAAAACGTCAACTCAAATTTCTGTCCACGGATGTTGCCTGACCTGCTGAGTTTTTCCAGCATTTTCTGTTGTTATTTTAGTAGACCTCATTAGTTCAGCTTACAGTTGGATGATGATTACTTGCTATAACAGTGTTCACGACATGTAACATTTTGAGGTGTTGTCTGTAAATTGGTTGTCTGATGGTGTCTGACTTAATTAATGGACCCTAGTGGCTGAACAAAACTAAGCCCGAGAGCTAAACCCCATCCTAAAATTTGGAGTCTGTGGTGAAGACCTTTTGTCTGGTGATAGATCCTGGCAGAAACAGACCGTCCAAAACAATGCCAATAATTATGAAAGAAAATCCTGGCATTGGCTTAAAGCAAAAGGCACTTAACACTCAGCTTATAATAAGACTTGAAGCTGTCATCTTATACAAGACATTTAAGTGCCATAGTTCTGGGAAGCACAGTGACAAGGGGTGGCCTTTACATGATGTGTGGACCTGTAGTTATTTCCTATGAGAAATTAGCAACAGGAAATTTTATTAGGCATGGATAGAAAGCTTTAAGTAGAAACTGCTGTACTAATGTAAAGTTCATGAAGAACTGATAATGAAAACAATGTGGGTAACATTTGAAGCATAAAATTACTTCTCGTAAGTACATTCTAATGTAACTGGCTACACTCTAAATTCAGTGGTATCAGTTAGGTTAATGACTACTAGTGTACATGAAAAACAAGTACATGAAAAATTGTATATAGGAAGAAAGAGCTTGTATTTATATAGCGCCTTTCACTACCTCAGGATGTCCCAAAGTGCTTTACAGCCAATGAAATGTAGTCACTGTTTTAATATAGGAAATGCGACAGCCAATTTGTACAAGCAAAGTCCCACAAAGCGAAATGAGATAATGATCAGATAATCTGTTTTTTTAGTGATGTTGGTTGAGGAATAAGTATTGGCCAGGACACTGGGGAGAACTCCCCTGCTCTTCTTCGAATAGTGTCATGGGATATTTTACATCCACCTGAGAGAGCAGACAGTATGTCAGTTTAATGTCTCATCCCAAAAACGGCACCTCCGACATTGCAGCACTCCCTCAGTACTGGATTGGAGTGCCAGTCTGGATTACGCGCTCAAGTCTCTAGAGTGGAACTCCAACCCACAGCCTCTGACTCAAGGGTGAGAGTGCTACCACTGAGCAACGGTTGACATATAATGTGGCAACAAATAAAAACCTGAAGACCCTCATGTCTGATACCATTGGAGATCTACAAGATTTATTGGAATTATTGTGTAATAGAAATCAATCATTTGAAATTCGTAAGATAGTGGTATTTTTTGACCTGAAACATGCTAATTGGGGGATGACTTTAACTCCACCCCCCCCACCCCCAAACACATGGCAGAAACCAGGCAGTTAAAATAAACTGGGCGACTTATCCACTCCATTCCTGCCCAGATCTGGCTGACTGTAATTTTAAATTTTAGCCGGCAAGGAACCCAGCCCAAGCTGGCGGGTACCTCCTTATATAGGTAGCCAGCCAGGGCCAGAAGATGCTCAGCAAGGTAAGTTTTATTACTTTTTTTGTTATTTTCCTTGTGGCTTAGAAGGAGCAGAAGTGTTCCTCTGGGACTCACAAGGAAACCGTAAGCCTCCCTTGCCTTGGGCTTCCCACCCTCTCCCAACCGGGATTCCCCTCCCAGAGCACTTACCTTGTGCCAAGGACCATTCGTCTGGGTCCTTGACGGTGGCCTCCTGATCCTCAACTTTAACTGGCGGGTAGCTGATTCCCGCTGACTTCCTGTCCGCACTGTTCGGGAAATCGGCAAGCGGCACGTTAATCAGGACCTGCCGTTAAAATCGGCCGAGCGTTCCTGCTGCTGATCCTTGCCGCTTGCTTTTCCACGTACCCGCCCGGAAGGTAAAATTGAGCCACATTCTCTTTTAGACCATTCCGACATACTGCTGCAGGAAATATGTAGAGTCCCACTGAAAGTGCAGCATTGACCTGTCTTATGGTGAGATTGATAAATCGCCTGGTGGGAAACTGACACATTCACGGTAAGTAAAATTGGGGGGGGGGCATGTAAAATGGTCGGCCAATCAGATAACGTCAGTTTGTCACCAGGTGACTTAGGTTAAAATTACCCTCACCTGTGGTTGGTTGATGATGTTATTAATTATTATTAATGATGTGCCTGATGGTACGCACAATATGTGAACTGTCAAGAAACTTAAACTGGAGACGTCAAATAAATTTCTTCTTGAAGAAAATGGTTGCAAAAGAGAATTGGAGCAATGCTCTGCTTTCCTCCCATCCCCATTTCATATCTTTGCAATATCATTAGTTTTGTTCAGTTTGACATGAATGTTGGATTTTGTTGGTTTTGAAGCATAGGCAATACATTTAGGACAACAGCTCTACACCGTATAGAGTTTCTAGCTTTGGATAATGAAAGAGGTGTCAAACTCAGCCGTCCCTAGTGTCACAATATGTATGGAAATACCCCATGTTTAATTATTGAATCCCACAACCTTAATTGCTAGCCATGCATCTTGATCAAAAACTTTTGCCTCACTGCTGTAACTTTGCCCCAGTGCCAAGACATTTAAAGGTGTTCTTCCAAAAAAATCGGAGCTCTCAGTATTTGAAGAAATGTTCCCGAGATGTGGTGAGAGTTGATTCATTCATCCACTGAAGATGAAATACAAAATTCTGATAGATGCAAACATAATCCTGTTAAATACAACGTAACGGCAGCTACATGATATCAATGACAGTTTGTGTTTTACAAACATTATATTGCTGTCTTTGATCTAAAAACACATGACAAACGCATGTTTTATTGAAGCAGACAAGTAGAAAATTGCTCTAGATTCCTACCGAGTAAAGATTCTTCTTGTAAAGCAGTAAGGTTCATCAGTGGGGCACAACCTGACTGTGGGACTTTATTAAGTTTACTGGAGGACTGTTTGTAGTCAAAGCAAATAGCTCCATGTACATCATGGTTTAAAAACCAGCTATTGTGCTGGAGAGTGGTGTGTTTTCTCATTAGTTATGTTGTATTCCAAACTGTCAGTTGGCATTAACTCAGTGAATGTAGACATCGACTAACCAAGGGATGACCTTCTGCTTAAAACGGTACATTCTGCCTGACTGGAGCCTACAAGGCAATCATTGGGTCATTAATATCATTGCTTGTGTTTGCGATTGGACAGTTTTCAAAAGCGAAAACCATTGGATTGAAATGGGTTGATTTTAATGCTTCTGAATTATTTTCCAATTAACCCTTTGAGGACCGACCTCTCTGTCATTTCTAACCCAGAATTTCAAAGTGATTATCGGATTGCAATATTACTTATTCCAATGGTCCTACAGCGTTGAGTGTACAAGTACCCACTGGCTTTGCCTAATATAATTTGAGCTTTCGCTGTCTACAGTTTTCCAACCATTCATGTTAGTGGTTGTGGAAATTATGGGTAAGGAGATCCCAAATTTTCCGATTTGCATTGTTTCATAATGAATTTGGGCATCTATTTTTATAAATGATAATGCGCATATTTGTTTTCAAAACAGCAAAAGTCTTCAGAGGATAAATACTTGGATACTGATATTGCACCATGTGACACAAACACACAGATGTTAAACATAATCATCAAAACAAACCTGTCTGCTATTTAAACATTAATCCATTTGTTTTAAACATATTAATGCCTCTACCGAAAACAACAGAGAGGGATTAAACACTTATTTATTAGTATCCTGCAGTGTAATTTCAGGGTCATTATTTTCAAGAGAGATGATGCATTTCAATAGTTAACTCGTAAAACATAACCTTCTGCTCAACTTTATATAACTTCTTACTATTGGCCATCAATATTTAAGAAAACACTCAATCAGGAGAATCATTCAAAAGAGAATTGGATCAATCTCTGACTCAGCATGAAGTGGAGGATTATAGATGACTTGGTCCTATAAGAGGAAGTGGATGGGCCAAATAGATTTTCTTGGTCTTAAGTCTTAATTTTCTTTCTGTTATATCTGCATCATAGTTCTGATGAACAAACTAGGTGCAATTTGAGATTGTGCACTCTGGTCCATTTACACTTACAAATTGGATTTTCAGAACATAGCATTTAAATAGACAGAACCGGCTTCTGTCCCTACACATCCCCTTACTGTGCACACTGAGCCTAGACAGCTAGGCTGTGATGCACCTAAGCTTAGCATGGGCTCCTACTAATTAGAAAAATGTTCTCTGAGGCTTGGAATCAAACAGGAAATGCTGAATTTGACTACCGGCTTGTGCTAACACAGTTTACACGGCTGTTACAATGACCAGCGTCACATCAACGCTGTCACATTCTAATGGATTCCTGTTGCAATGTTACATGAGTTAGAGATGACAGTGATGGAGAATGCAGTAACCTTTTCAATCGACAAATGTGCTGCTGAATAAATTGATTGCACCATAATTAGTATCGCACACTTTAGAATTTGCCTGTTGGTGCGTCTAACCGCAGTGCTCCGCTTACATTTTGATGGCTGTTGGCTCTCCTCCCTTATGCATCCTCCTCCACCACTGACAATGTGGAGCAGCTCAAGCCATGGAATTCTGTATTTGCCGTGCTAATGTGGTCTGTAGTCAGCCAGCAGGAGGTGTGGTTGGAGCAGGATAAATGACCACTGTCAGCCCTTCCTCCCATCAAGGCGTGACTGTTTCTGTGAAGCGTTTCATTTAGCAGCCCAACCGAGAACTCAACTGAATTCAACCCAAATGCTGGGTGGCAGATTTGAATGGGAGGCACTCCTGACTGGAGTTACGATTGATGACCATTTGGCAGAGAAGGAATGTAAGTATCTGGGGGTGAAACTTACACCAACTGTCTGCTGATACGAATCTAAAGTAAAACTCAAATCAGACCCATTGTGTGAAAGGAGCAATTATTGTATTTTGTCCTTTTAGCCTAAAATCTAACCGTAACATTCAAAGGAAGACATTTTAAATGCACAGCATCTCTTTCCTGTTCAGCCATCAGCCAAGATAATTTGAACTGTATTGTCTAAAGAACAAGAGCCTAGAAACTCTGGCACCTTTTGGGCACAGCAATTTGGGTGGGGGGAGGAATTTGGGATGAAACACGTTTCCACCCCTTTCTGGCCACGTTCCGAAATTCGGGTTGAGAAGGGAATCCAAACGCTTTTTCCGCATTTCACCCCTCTCACAGGCGTGATGTCACAGACTGGCAGGGTAATAATCTCAGCCCAAAAACCCGTTGGCTCCACCCTGCCTACAGCCAATAGTAAGTACTCCTGCGCAAGGTAGGCATACTTCCCATACAAATGCCATAAAGTGGGCCCCCAGTGCCTACTGGCACTTGATCTCAGAGAAAAGCAAATTGAAATTTGTATCTTCTGCCACCCCTCTCTGCCAGGGTGCCAATTTAAAATTCCTTTGCTCCCACTTAGCAGACTACTAGGGAGCCCTGCAAATGGTACAGGTGCCCGCCCCCCTCATGCAAATTACCCTGCCCCCCTGCATTTTGGGATGAGATCATCATCAGGGTTAATTTCACTCCTCCATTTTGAAGTTTTGATGGAGAAGATTAAATAAGAAATTGAAAATGACCAAGTGCTCTCTGTTCTTTTATTTTTGTGGCACTTACTTTACACTCGCTACTTTTGTAAAAGATGATTGCTTTCTAGGGCTTCTTGTCGCTCATCCAGGAAGGCAGTACTATTTATAAACCAACAAAACAGAAAAAGGAAGAAACAAAACAATGCTTTTGAGCTCTGAAGTACCATTACTTTTTAATTTCAAAAGTCCAAACACCTTTGCCACAGTGAAAGTACTGTCAATTTGTAACTGCTAGTCGAATTTGATCCTTCCTGAGAGCTATAGCAGATACAGGGATGTTGTAACAGGCATGGGAAGTGGCTGGTGATCTTCTCACACACTTTCTCTTTGCCACGGGCAACGTTTGAAGCTCGCATTTTGGAAGACAATCATGGCCCCTAGAATCTGTGCTCATTAAATCGAGACACTCGAGTTTAAAGAATTCATTGTCGTCCTTGAAGGACCTGGGCATAATGCGAGACAATTACTGCGGAGCTTGTTGCTTCCATTTCAGATAAGTGGCCTTATTGATGAAGGGGGTGGGGGAGGTGAATACTATATTCTCATGCTTACCAATAGAAGGTTAGTCTTTGTGAGCTGATTTAAAAAAAAACTTGCCAGCATTAGGAATATTCATAGGCACCCACCATGCTTTTGTTTAACAGTAAAGGGAAATCCCCCAGATGGAGAAAGACGACTGCATAAAACTTGACATGGCAGTGACCTTTCCTGTTAGCTAGACAAATCAAGTAACCCCCGTCAAGCGACCCACTGCGTTAAAGGCACTGTGGTGTCTCCTAAAATAACGACACATACAAGAGTTGGAAAATCTTCAATCCATTTAGTTTCCTTATTCATTTTTATTTGACTGGAGGCAGTTTTTCATATCTAATGAAGGTGTTGACGCAGTACCCCTTTAACATTCTGACAATTTTCCCTTTGTTACCCTATGTTCAGAGAATGTATAAGAATTTATTTTAAAGGCAAAATATTGGATCAATGCCAGTGCATTTTATGCAATTATTAAATGTCATAATGCAAGGAGGCACATAAAAAGTACTCTTGACACTTGAATGTAGCATAATTAATTTGGCTGCAAAAAAAACATTAGATCTACTGCTGGTCGATGTTTTATTGGGTGCAGGCTAATTAGCAGAAAGCATTAAACTAGAATGGGCCCTCATTTCTGTCTTCCACAGTCTCAAAGATAGAAAATGGGAGCCTGGTCCTTTTGCCGCCAACAGAGTTCAGATTCCTTTAGCATTCTTCAGCAGTGTGTTCTATTCAGCAATTCATCAGCAGCGTGTAATCCAGTTACTGCACGTCTAGTCCCAGTCCCTATAAAATTATTTTTACATCATCTCGGACCAAATAGAAGTGCATTTTGTGGAACACATAGAGAAAAAGAAACGTGTTTTCTTTTATTCATCATAAAAATGTGAAAAGGGATTACAAGTGGTGCAGTTCAATGGGGCCTTTTTCCACAGTCTGCTTTACAAAGGACCGATTTTTAGGGGAGGAGCCCTTGTCGTTCCTGCTCCTTGTTGCAGCGAGCTTAAATGTTACATTCGATTTATTTCCACCTTTTGTGTGGACATTGCTGTCTGTTTAAAAGCTGGAGTATTGTCCTTGAGATGTCATGAGCAGCTGATGTTAGATAAATAAATGTCGTTTTACCAAAGCTACATTTGATCTGTGATCCATAAGTCAATTTGATAAATTCAAAAACCCATCAAGCGCTGATCTGTGTCTTGATGTTGATTTACGAACAGGACTGGTGATTACTGGAATACTTACTACAAAGTACAGAAATTTAAACAAGAGATGAGCTTTTCTTTTTCTAGATTTTTATGTTGGTGAGTAAATGAATATTGTAGCTTTAATAGAGAATTTTATCCTTTGGGCTGTTTTCGAACTAAATTAAACATGAAAATAATTAGTTGATGTTTTGCTCTTTTCTTAACCAACAGCAGCACAGTACTATTTATAAAGTAACTTTTTCCTATATTTCATTCCCATGCTTCTGTATGAGCTGCTTTGACACCACTAGCGTTTTGTGTTCCAAGTACTGGGCTAGTTGCTACGAGGAAAGATGTGTTGTGCCAGGTCCTGTATGGAAAGGGGACACATAACATTTTCATGATGCGCTGTGACCTAGTGTCTCGGTCAAGTGTGCTGGATGCAGTGCAGAGACTTGAACCAACTCTCAACTATGGTTGACAAGTGAGCATCTTAACTGGTATTCTACTGTTCTGGCTTTGCTGCTATTATGTCTTATCAGAAGAGCCAACAATAGAAAATAGCCTCTGGGTCTTGTTCAGAGGTTCAAGAACTAATGGACATGTATGTGTGATATGGAATGTTTTGCCAAATCGAGGATAGATGGGACTGTTGGAAAGTAAAACTGAAGACCAAAATTCAGTCTGTTCTCAGTTTGGTAGCAGAATAGCACAGAGAATTCGACCCAACACAATTGTCACTAAACAAAAGGAAAAATACCTGTCATATTGGGCAGAAACAACAAAAACCCAAAGCAAACTCAATTGCTACTTGGCCCTAAACAGACAATACAACATGGCTGAGTACCTGACCATGGTAAAGGATAACAAACTGAGAAAAACCTTGACAAGGTACAGACTTAGCGAACATAGCCTAGCGATCGAAAAAGGCAGACACAGGCAGACCAGGCTGCCAAGAGAGGACAGGATATGCTCTCACTGCAGTCAGGGAGTAGTGGAGACAGAGATGCACTTCCTCACAGCCTGTGGAAAATATCAGGGCATCAGGGAGAATTTCTACCAAAAATTCTCACAAATATGCCCTGAATTCAGAAATTTGAATGGCGACCAAAAACTCCCATACCTACTGGGGGAGGAGAGAAGCTGTGTAGCACTGGCGGCACACTATGTTACAGCTTGCCATGAACAGCGGGACAACCAGTAAACCTAAGAAAAGAGTAAATATAAATAATGCGAATGTATATTTATACACTCAGGGATATACCTGTTTATACACTGTATGAATAGAACTGCGTTTATGTGTTCAACCATAAATGTATTTTGATGCTTTGGCAACATAAGATGTACCTTATCATGCCAATAAAGCGATTTGAATTGAATTGAATTGAATTGAATGTGCAATCTCCTGCTGAAAGGTTTTTTAGATTGCAATTTATTATGTTTCTTGCTTTCAAATAAGGGCTAAAAATTCGGTGGGACACAGCCGGCACTGCCCGGGGGGGGGGATCAAGAGGCCGGGGAGGGCAGTGCGAGGAGGTGCTGGCAGGCGGCCACCGAAAAAAATGGCCGCCCCACACCTCCATCTTAATTTGCGCCACTACCGCCACAGGTAAGCCCCGTGAACCGGTCGCGATTTGTGACCGGCGTTACGGGGGGGGGCGCGACCCAATATCGCATTCGGGGCGGTAGTGGGGCGCTGCGCACACTGATGACATCATCGGTGGTGGCGCAGCGCTACAGGCCAACGCCACCATTAGTGCCCCGCTAAATTTCGCGGGAGGCGTGGCCAGTGGCGCTAAAGCCACTGAGTGCCCTCTTTAGGCGCTACCTGGTGGCGCAGCCCACCGAATTTCTAGGCCTTAATGTTTAACGTGATTCAAGTACAACTCTCCCCATGGGCTCAAAGTTACATCCAATGAAGATCAGTTCAACCAATTGATTCACTAGTTTGAATTGGCATCTGTTAGGATCTGAAGCAACACTACCTGTTGTTAAATCCAACTAGATGTGGCACTGCCATGTTAACACATTCAAAGAACCTCAACAGGTTCAGTTACATTTGGTTAACAGCTGAAGAGGTATTCCAGCTAATCAGTGTCCAGCATTCAGTTGGGATGTGATTTAATATTGGCAAATGCCTATTGATGCATTTATCCAAGGTAGAAATAAATCCTGTCATACCCTTGAGCCATAAAGCAGCCGGGGAGGGGAGGGGGGATATGTGAAAGAAAGAAATAACTTTCATTTATATAGTGCCTTTCACAACCTCAGGACATCCTAAAGCACTTTACAGCCAATGAAGTACTTTTTTTGGAAGTGAAGTCACTGTTGTAATGTAGGAAATCCAGCAGCCAATTTGCACACAGCTAAGTCCCACAAACAGCAATGAGATAATGACCAGATAGTCTGTTAATAGAGGGATAAATATTGGAGAACTCCCCTGCTCTTCTTCAAACTAGTGCCATTCAATCTTTTCCATCCACCTGAGAGAGCAGACAGGGCCTCAGTTTAATGTCGTATCTGAAAGATAGCACCTCTGTCGATTTAGCACCCCTTCAGTACTGGTGGGTCAGCCTAGATTTTGTGCTCAAGTTTCTGGAGTGGGACTTGAACTCATACGACTTGTGAGGCGAGAGCGCTACCAACTGAGCCACGGCTGACACCTTAGGTTGACTTCAACCATCTGATCTGACTGTTGTGTACTTGTCCAGTGGATTTTCTTTTAAAGGCTAGAGACACCTGCTCCATAACACTGTACGGAGACAATTGAGCAAACGCTGGCTTCAGCTGGCCAAAATGCAGTCGAGATTTTTGGAATGTCAGAGTACAAGGCATTCACCTTTCTGATAAAGTGTCAATGTTACACAGATTCTCTCAGCTCATTTCCACGTGTATGTCATCAGGGAATCGATTTGAGAAAATGAGTTAAAAATAGAAAAAAATTGACACAGGCTGACTCTAGTTGCAAATTTAACTCTGTTAGAAACAATAAGCCTTTTTAATGCAAACTATTTCCATTGAACTTAATCTTCCTTTTCTCCATTTTTAATTTGCCTGTTGTGAATGGTGTTAACTGGCTCAAGCTACTGATTACCTTTGGAAAGAAAGTAATCGCTCTCTTGCGATTGTTTTTAGGGGAGAGTGAGAACCTCTTCGCTGCATTCCAGCCAGATCGTTTAAAAATGGTTTTGAAATCTCTGCATTCTGGCCTTTTATAATTGGCAGGACCTATGCTGAATTCACAAAATTCACCTGAAATTGACAAGCAAGTTGTTGGGAAATGGAGGCGAGTTTTAAGGCTGCAATTTGGGTGAACTATAAGCAGCAGATGGAACATCCTGGCTAATCTGAGTCAACCAGAAAAAGTCAAAGCATCAATTGCTTCTCTCTTCTATTGACGGGGTATTGGAGGATGAAGCAGCACTGAATCTGTTGTTACTCTTCGAGCTCCTCTGATCACTGGCAGTGAAAGCGATGGTATAGGCACAAATCCAACAGCTTAATTCATCATGTGATTAACGCAATGTGACTGACCTGATAGACCAGAGATAGCCAAGACACATGCTGTATATGAAGCACAGTCAGTCCCTGGAGAAGCAGCGTAATAATGATCAAATGAAGACATATTAAAATGTAATATTACTTCCCTTCCGTTGGGGATTGGAAAAATATCAAATCCAGAAAAGGCACTTGTGTTAGCGCATTCCTCTTCTACTCATTAATTCATATCATCAACCTATTTTAAAATTGTGCACAATTTTGATGAGAACCTTGCAACAGCGGCTATAGTTCTTGCTATTTCTGACAGGTGCAACGGCTAGATAAACATTACGAAGCCAGTGGTGACATTGTTCTCCTTGGAATTGTGATGTAAATCACGTCCTTCTCCACCCGCCCCCCCCCCCCATGCCCCCCAAACAGAATAAAAATTTCCATCCGTTCCTTCAAACCACTTCATTGTTATTAGGTTCCTTATGTGGGCTAGCATCGCCATCACAGAGACATAAAAGTGAACACAGCGCACACGAGCAAAAAACAGAAATAGCTGTTATCGGTTGAGGTTACTTGGAGCAAGCCTTGCAGCAGCACATTAGTCTGATACTTTTTTGTGTTGGTTTTAATGTAGTCATGACTCAGACTGAACGATGCTGTTGTGGGTCTGATCTATTGACTGTCAGATTACCTTCATTCAATGTTGCAAGCTATTGTCATTCAATGTTTTTCTCCGCTAAACTAACACGGCCAGATTTTGATGTATTGATTAAAAAACCCACATAGAGCAGACAGTAACCCGCACTGCAACTATAGCATATCTAACCCCGAAGCACCATTTCCCCCACAAGAAGCTATTGGGATATAGTCGGATGAGTGGGCTAAGCCCTCAACCTGAAAATCTTGCATTCAGCTATTTTTGTTTTGAACACTGTATTGCAGAAACAATGGGACATTATTTTGGGATTTCATTATTACTGCTAGTTGGCATTCAGCTGTCATTTGCAACTGACGGATGGAGCTCAAGTTTCCCATAATCCTACACAAAGCACTCATGGAATTAGGCAGTTCCAGGATTTACCATCAAATACTGGTTTCAGTTTATTTTGACTGCAAGAATGTGTGGTGCTGCTCCCCAGACTGTGAAATATGGATTCACCTTGAAAAGCCGATGAATTTTTCCAAGACTGTCCGGTGCAACGTTTTACCTTGTAAAATAGGACTTGATGGACACACCGGGGTTTAAAACCCAAACCACAGAGGGTTAATTCACGCTATTTGTTTTCAAAGCTCGTTCCAAACAACATGGTGTGTTAAACAGTTGAGGTGGGAGTCAGTTTGCAGTTGAAAGGTATTCTCAAGTAGGGAAGCAAAACTTCAAAAAAGGGGGTCGCAGCTGATATTTGCTTCGTGATCAGTCTCTTACACAGCTGCAGTCTGTCGGGAATACTTTGCACTTGCTCCCGTGTTTGACTTACACACATAGCTTTCAACAGGTACTAATGGCACAAAGCTCTGGTATCCTGAGCATCACCAGCTGATTTGTCTCTTTTAGCAAACGTAGAGCACAGCTTTGCAGTGGGAAGCTTTGCTTATAGCTTGACCCCGTGCAGCTGGATGTGTGAGGCGATAGCTTGACAACCCCTATGAATTTTTCAAATAATTTCCTCAAGCATCTTTGCTAATTGTCAGATTAATTATGTGGGCAGGCTTGTGATGTGGCTCCAGTTAAGACGGTCAGATTACCTTCTCCCAACAGTCTATTATTCTTTGTCCAATGTGGGGTTTAAATAAAAAAAAACCCACCCCAGAAATTTCATGGGGAAAAGGATTGAGAAACTGGACACCATCTGACGCAAACTTAAAGGATCCTTTGAAATTGTTGGTAGTAGAATTGCTAATTTCATTGTTACTTGACCTCAAAAACCTGCCAAATTATACAACACTTTATTATACCAATATTTCTTTTATACATTTTGAATGGAGTGCACTCAAGCTATCTTGCCAAGATGGGCACTTTGCACACTGGCAGACTGAACGGACCACAGCTGTATGTCTCTGGCTGATCCCATTTCACAGCCGGAACATAGTACACTGATGGAGACACAGATTTCTGATTGTGTCTGTGCCACCAGCTAGGATGGAGGGAGGTGGAACAGGCTAGATTAAAGGATCAGAACTTCCCAATTGTAGAGACGTGGGGAGGGAGGGCGGGGGAGAGGAGCAAAACTATGGCCCTGAAATTAAATTGTTTGCTAACAACCTATAGGCACTTAAATACGTTTGTCTGAAATTTGGTGGAAGTGGTAACAATTTAACTTGGTGAATGCCTACACTAAAAGGAATTTCAGACAGATGTGTTGAGTGTTTGCATGCAAGTATCCCGAGATGTAATTTGAGGGATGATATATTTAAAATAAGAAGTAGCCACATGAAGGATACATCAAAGCCCTATTTAAAATAAGTAATCACTGCAGCTGCTTTTAATTTTTTTTCTCTTTTTTATATGCTTTTGTTAATTAGTTCTGTACTGAGCTGCAAGGTCATCTGTCATAACTGATGGCCTTTGCATTCTTCTGTTCTGCTACAGGGGCTCCCTTTTGTCCCAGTCTATGGGAGAACCGTAAGTTTCCATCGTTAATTTTTAATTGAGCTTTTCCTGGTCACATGCTTACAGGTGCCCTTGAGTGGCTCAGTTCATTAATCAACCTATCACAACTGGTCTCAGTTAAGAACTTTCCCTTTTCAACCTGCCATGCAAGCCTCAGTACCTCTGCATTAAATTTATTTTAATGCCGCTTTTACGCAGTAGTTGCCTCATGGGCTGCAATGATGGGAATTATTGGTGTCAGCCAGTGGCTCAGTTGGTAGCACCCTTGACTCTGAGTCATGAGGGTTGTGGGTTCAAGTCTTCAACTCCAGTAACTTGACCATATAAACCTAGGCTGACACTCCAGTGCAGTATTGAAGGAGTGCTGCACTGTCAGAGGTGCCGTCTTTTGGATGAGATGTGAAACTGAGGCCCTGTCTGCGCTTTCAGGTGGATGTAAAAGATTCTATGCCACTATTTTGAAGAAGAGCAGCAGAGTTATCCCTGGTGTCCTGGGCAATATTTATCCATCAATCAACATAAAAAGACAGATTATCTGGTCATTATTACATTGCTATTTGTGGGAGCTTGCTGTGCACAAATTAGCTGCTACGTTTCCTACATTACAACCGTGACTACACTTCAAAAAAGTACTTCATTGGCTGTAAAGTGGGTTGGGACGTCCGGTGGTCGTGAAAGGCGTGATATAAATGCAAGTCTTTCTTTTATTAGGGACGTTCAAGCTTTCATCTACACATAGGAATTGGCATTAGTGCCTCTCCATCTTTTATCAGTTTTTCTTCAGCAACAGATCTGGCCTAACTACAGGGCCTCAGCTGGCTGTAGGTCTGGGTGTGCAATGACCCCATCACACGCGCATATCCAATTTGGCAACTGTAGGCAATGTTCGCGGATGAACCCTTAGCCAATTTGTGAAATTTCTTTGTCCGCTAGTAAATAGGCTGACAACTGTGTTAAGGTAACATAGTATCATAATTGTACGCTAAGCCTAGCAGTATCACCAATGGGAATTTCTAGGCTGTAGAATGAATTGAGTGTTTTAATAAAGTCTGTGAATGCATGATTTGCGTGTATGCATGTGTGCGTACTCAAAGAGGAACTAAATCTCCACTCATAATCTAAAATAAAAAGAATTCTACTTCATTTGGGGTTTTTTGGATTTTTTTTGCTTAAACAGTGAGCAGTCATGACATGGTGCCTTGGAGGAGTTACTGTATTGGAAGAGAAAGTAATTAACATAAGTAGATATATTTATTAACCCCAGGTGGTTCAGCAAGCTTGTAATTTCAACTGCATGCATTAATTCAGCAAAATCACACTGTCAGGCCCACTAACACCCTTCTCTCCACTGCAGCCTCAATCGTCTCTTCGGTACTCATTGCTATTAAAAATAAGTTAAACCGAGGTTCCGTCTGCCCTCTCAGGTGGACGTAAAAGATCCTACGGCACTATTTGTAGAAGAGCAGGGGAGTTCTCCTCAATGTCCTGGCCAACATTTATCTCTGAAACGATGGACCTGAAATTGGGGTCAGAGGCTTCCTGTGGGCGAATACCTCCGATCCGCAAGAAAAGTATGCACCTACCTGGTGACTCCATATCTTCGGATTCTTCGGGTCCTGGGCCTGCAGGTGTACGCCTGCGTAAACACCCATGTATCCCAGGGGCGCATGCAGTTCGCAAGCGTCCCTGGGATCACGTGGGCCGGCCCAATAATCAAAAAGGGGGATTCTCATTATGCTTATGGGAATTTCATTTATGTACGGAATCTCCTTAAGCATAATAGGAATGACATAAAAAACACACTTTCACACAACCTAAATAAAAATAAATCATCATGTTTAAAAGTAATTAAAATACAATTTAATTAAACATTTAAACCTAAATATACATTTTTTTGAAAAATAAATTTAAACATTTTTAAAAGGGCCAAAGATAACCTAAACTAATTTGAAAGGTTTTTGAATGTTTAAATAATTTTAAAAGTTTTATTTTGATATTTATTTAAACCCTTATGCTGGTAAAAGAAGGCCTTGCTCCTGCTTTTACCAGGCGTAAGAGTTTTGTGGGCATTCGCCGGCAGTAGTCTCCACCAGCGAATGTCCATTTCCTTCGGATTCGTACGATCTGTCAAGCTGAATCTTGACAGATCGCAAGTTTTGGCTTTTCATGCATACGTATCGCAACCGGAAACCCGGAACTTGCGGGGCACGTATTACCGTGTCATAGGCCTCAGAAAATCCAGGCCCATACCACTAAAAACAGATGATCTGGTAATTTATTTCATTGCTCTTTGTGGGAGCTTACTGTGCACAAATTGACTACCATATTTCCTACATTACAAAAAGTCTCTACAGTTCAAAAGTACTTCATTGGTTGTAAAGCACATTGGGACATTCTGAGGTTGTGAAAGGCGCAATATAAATGCAAGTTCCTTCTGTTATCCTATGTTGAAAAAAATGAACATGGGGAAAACACAAAGTCAAAATCTTTAACTTTAGTTTTTTCAAAGCAGTACTGATGGTATGGAAGGACTTTGTTTCAGGATTACTAATACATTGTGTAGTGTTTTGCATTAGTTATTCAGCCTTTGCAGTATTTGTTCTGCCCTTCCTTGTTGCCATTTTCAAAAGTGTCTGGATGTTAAACTAAAGTCTGATCCTGTCTGGAAAGACACACGGTTTCCCAGGCCCCTAAATAGATTGATTTATTAACATATTTTAATGGTCAAAGTGCTGAACCGATCGCATTGCAATAAACAATTACTTTGGTACCTGAATGCTTTTCTAAGAGTTAATAGTGTTTGGAATTAGTTTCATAGCTTGATTTCACCTGCTAAGCTATTAGTAAGTGTACACCTGTAACCAAATGACCAGGTGGAGTGATGAAGATAACCATCTTTATTAGCCATTCCAGAGCCCCCAGTGCTTGGGTGCTGTTTTAACAGTGATGTCCTTGCTGTTGTCATCTAATAGGTCATAAAAAACCTCTACCAATATTGACGAGCATGATTTACACACAAAATTGCTTCATGTTATTGATTTTCCCGTCTAAAAACTATAGTCTCCACAGTACTCCAAATCTTTTGATGTGGTGCCACATTATAGGCCTATTCTTAACTATCTTCTAGAAGATTAGATTTCAGTAGCTGATAGAGTACCATGTTACCTTAAGTGAATGGGGGAGGGGGAGGAAATGAAGCTATTGGATAAAATGTTTTAGTGTTCAGGTTTGTTGATGTATAACTGTAATATGTTTATTTAGTGACTTTGTTAAAGGTAATACACATTTTCTACAGATGACACTGGATTGAATTTTGATGATTACACTTTCTTTTTCTATTTTCCCAGCAACATCAAATGGTACTTTGGAAGGGCTGGAAAACCGGGAAGGAGGGGTGTGCCAAACCAAAGGCATGAAGCTTATAATGAAAGTTGGACAAGGTAAGAGTATTTCTGGGAGACACGAGCAATCATCTCTTTTTCCCACTTTATAAACTGCTCCTAATCATTATGACAATTAGAGACACAATGCAGTCTCTTCATTACTGTGAAAATCAGCAGGTTCTCTGCAGGCATCAGAACTGAAGAGCATCCAATACTTCATCATTGTTCTGTAACTTTTCTGGAGTTTCTGAATCACTGTCTCTGTTATATAAAAGGATTAGAAGTGACCTAAAAGCTTGTCCTAAATTTTGATCACATGGTTGCAGTGTAAAATGAAATAAAACAATCTGTCTGTGGCCCTTCCTTAAGGTCAGTGAGACCAAGGCATCAACTTGAGGCTGTTATATTTTTAATTTCTGGAAAAAAGCACTTTGCATTTTTCTGTTACCTCAAGATTTGAAAAAATCAATTAGCGTTTTTAAATTTATAAAACAGTAATTATACAATGCAGACTTGTGCTTATCTTTGTTTTTAAGCCATTAATATGAAGTAGATTTTGCTAGAATCTGGAGGCTTATTGGGTTAAATGTTTCGAATGTAACTTATTAAATAAGAAAGCCTTCAATAGATTACACCTTCCTTGTAATATCATTAGTTGATGGTAAATAGAGATTAATTCTGTTTCATTTAACAATTTCAATTTTGAAATACAATCTGTGTTGACATTAGAAATCTCTTTAACATCTCTAGAATTTGCAAAGCGAAAACTTGTTTCATACACATTCTCTGTTGGCATAGTGTTCATTTAGCATTCTGTCAGCATCCTCTATTCAATCGAACTATCATCTACAAAGCCTTTGCCTGCTATTGGTAGGCTTCTCTATGGCTGTTGTAGATGGTGTTTTAGTGGTCAGCATCTCCACCAAGGGTGTACATATAATGGCAACTCAAAAACCTGGTAAACCAAGCAGAGCAGTGCCACTGTAAAAGTGAAAGTTTTAAATCACATTGTTACCAGACAAAGTACCTGTGCGTTGAAATGAATTGCTTATCACCTCAGATTTTGACAGGACAGAAAATACACTAACACTTTAGTTATAAATAGAACTTCTGCTGGTTCATTTTGTTAAGTCATAACTAAAGATTTTTTAAAGAACATTGCTGCTCATCAAAGTGACTTCCACAGTGTTAAGCCAATAAAGTTAAAAGCAAACAGACTTCACTCCAATCATGGCACTTGGAGTCTGCAATGGCCTCAGTGTGTTGCTCGTGAAGCAAAACATCAGTGTTGAGGGATGTGCCCCTTTGTCTGACTGATGAAGGTATCAGCGTTACGGTTTGTAACTGAAACAACCTTTTTAAAAACTTTTTAGATGCAAATTCTGTGGGAGGAAATGAAAAACCAACCAGAGCTCCTGGAAAAGAACGGGATGGCACCACAACCAAGCCCACCCAAAAGACCGAGAATGAAGGTAACCATCTAGTAGAAGCTGATTATAATGAAGATACCTCACCTGTGAGCTGGAGTTGTGGAGCTTCTTTCATCTGCCTGAAAGGCCCATGTCATGTGCAAGTTAAACAGGAGGGTCATTGGCAAGAGTGAACAAATGGCAGGAACTCTTTGTCTTTGGGGTGATTCTGTGAGGAGCGCTACTTCCATTTGAGACTTAAGAATGTCTATATGAGCCACAACCATTCACTACTTAGTTTGGCTCAGTTTTGCATGTATATGAAGTGCTGATCAAATGGGAAGCTTGCACTTAGAATCATAGAATCATAGAGCACAGAAGGAGGCCATTCGGCACATTGTGCCTGTGCTGGTTCATTGAACAAACTATGCAATCAGTCCCACTCCCTTGCTTTTTCCCCATACGTCTGCAAGTGTTTCCATTTCAAGTATATATCCAATTCCCTTTTGAAGGTTACTATTGAATCTGCTTCCACCACCCTTTCAGGCAGTGCATTCTAGATCATAACAACTCTCTGCCTTAAAAAAATTCTCATCTACCCTCTGGTTCCTTTGGCTATGATCTTAAATCTGTGCCCTCTGGTTACCGACCCTCCTGCCAGTGGAAACAGTTTCTCCTTATTTACTCTATTAAATCCCCTCATAATTTTGAACACCTCTATTAAATCTCCCTTTAACTTTCTCAGCTCTAAGAAGAACAATCCCAGCTTCTCCAGTCTCTCCAGATAACTGAAGTCCCTCATGGTATAATTCTGTTAATTCTCCTCAGCACCCTCTTCAAGGCCTTGATATCCTTCCTAGTGCGGTGCCCAGAATTTGACACTATACTCCAGCTGAGGCTTAACCAGTGATTTATAAAGGTTTAGCATAATTTCCTTACTTTTGTACTCAAAGCCAAGGATCCTGTATGCTTTCTTAACAGTTTTATCAACTTATCCTGCCACCTTCAAAGAGTTGTGTACATGAACCCCTAGGACAATTTGTTCCTGCAGCCCCTTTAAAATTGTACCATTTAGTTAATATTGCCTCTCCTCATCTTCCTCCCAAAATGTATCACTTCACACTTCTCTGCATTAAATTTCACCTGTCGTGTGTCTGCCCATTTCACCAGTCTGTTTATGTCCTCCTGAAGTCTGTTACTATCTTGCTCATTGTTTACTACATTTCTGAGTTTTGTGCCATCTGCAATCTTTGAAATTATACCCCCTATACCCAAGTTCAGGTCATTAATATATAAAAAAGAGCAGCAGTCCCAATATTGACCCATGGGGGACACCACTGGACACTTCCCTCCAGTCTGAAAAACAAATGTTCACCACTACTCTCTGCTTTCTGCCTCTTAACCAATTTCATATCCATGCTGCCACTGTCCCTTTAATCCCACAGGTTTCAATTTTGCTAATAAGTCTATTATGTGGCACTTTATCAAACAGCTTTTGAAAGTCCATATAAATAACATCAACTGCACTACCTTCATCACCCCTCCTTTATTTCATTGAAGAACTCAATCAAGTTTGTCAGACACAATTTGTCTTTAATAAATCCGTGTTGGCTGTCATTTATTAACCCGTGTTTCTCCAAGTGGCAATTAATTTTGTCCACTTGCAATATAATAAGAGTTTCATACCCACATGGGTTATGTGGGTCAATAACTGACCCATTCACAATAGGTCAGCTGCACTCCCATTCCTGCTCAAATAGAAGGAAGGCTGCTAGGCTGAGCTGCTTGGCCACTTGCTAGCTGGTCTCAGAATCTCCTAAGGTACTAATTATACTTTTTCAAAATCTATTTAAACAACATTAGAACAAAGTTAAACCATCAAGAAGGAAATATTTTATACAGTCTGTTACATCATCAACTGTCTGTGATAGTGACCCAGATGTTGAGTTATACGAGGTGGCTGTTAGTGGTCAATCCAAAAAGCTCCTTACTAAAAGCCACCAGGCCCCTTTAAAACGCACAACTTCAGTGAAGTGAGGGAGGTAACATTTGCACTTCACAAAACGTACAGGAGATCTGAAGTATAAAATGAACCATCTGTGTCACTGTGCAATGTGCATTAAACCAGCAGAAACTTTAGCATTTTTCAGTATTTGTTCTTTAACAATCCTAAACTAGGACTATGAAAAGCAACAGGAGTTCTCCACTTTCACAAGATAGCTGTAGAGAGAGCCAATCTTAAACCGTAGCAGGGCGATGCTTTCACAGCACCTAGAACTCTGTCAGGATTAGTACAGTTTTCTGCACTTGGATTGTTTGTATCTGCTACAGTTATTTCCTTCCTATTGCCGAAATCTTGACAAGCTCCTTTACTCCTAATCCTTTTAGACTTTCTCTCTGTCTTTCCATTTTGTTGAAAAGTGAGCAGCAATGTGGATTTGCGATATAGCCAGATTAAAAGTAGAGAATGTAATATTCTAATTTTCTTCCTAGGGAGTTTGGGTTGTGAGCAATTCCAGATGTTTGACAGATAATGAGAGCTTCTATGTACTGTGCTTTCAAGAGAGGAAAGCCTTTAATTTCTTCCTGTGCTTCTTCCTCACTGTGTCAGGCTGGCACTCAGCTACAGCTTACAAGAATCAGTTTAATGTAAATGTGATTGATTCCATCATCTTACTAGCGCGCCTTACTTTGCCTCAGCTTCGGGAGACTGTTATAGGCCTGCTAAGCAGAATTTTTTCAGCAAGGTTCATGTTGCTGTCTCTGGTTGTCAATTCTTTAAGCAGCAAAAGGAAGGGCTAAGACTGTATATTACATTTTCTCAAAGCCGTGACTCACCACGGGGATCTGTTTATTATTTCAAGGATTTAAATCCATGTTTCAAACCCATGAGCTTGCTTTACATTAATGTGTCAGTAAATAAATCATCTGCCCTTTTAAATAAACTACCACCCTACATTTCTGTGAACGACTAGAATCTAGGCAGATTGCTGGAAATTTAGGGGGAAAAAGTAGCGCCCTGAAAAAGCTAGCATCCTCACGCCCGAAATTCAATGGTAGCGCCCCAAGCAGGAGGCGGGGCGCCACTGGAAGCGCTCCCCCTCCCTCTTGGGGCGCTCCCATTGAATATTGTGGCGGTACGTGCAGCAGCGCCGCGGTACTGCAGGCCTCCCTCCCCCGATTAAAGGGGAGGGGCCTAGCGCAGCACACACCGGGGCCCTGCTGGACCACCGGGGAGCAGGGTGCTGGCAGAAGAGCCCGGCACTCAAGAGGAGTGCCGGGCTGACCGATCGTGGTCGGCACCCCACAGGAGGAGGCAGGAGGGGGCAGGAGCTGGCAGGCGGCCCCCAAAAAAATGGTCGCCCAGCACCTGCCCTTTAATTTGCGCCGCCATGGCTGCAAACACGGCACCCTGAGTCTGTTGGATGTAGCGTCTGGTGGTAGGTCAGGGGGTGCAAGCCAAGTTTGCGGCCAGGGCGCTGCACATAGCGATGATGTCATCACCAGAGGCGCAGCGCCGCGGGGTGCTACTGCCGCTGCTAACCTCCCGCTGAATTTCACGGGAGGTGTTAGCGGTGCCACGCCCGGGCGCTAGGTGCTTTGCACCCCATTAGCGCTTTCTCAGGGCGCTAACAGGAGGCACAAAGCAACCAAATTTTCCCCCTTAGTATCTATATAATAGTTTTATTTTTATTGTAGATATAAAGTGGTCAAATACATGTGGGATCACGTCTCAGTGTATAACTCTACCTTAGCAGGACAGTAGAACTCTATTTCTCAGGCCTGTATCTCAGCAAATTAGATCAGTTGTGTGGAAATTGCATCATTCCAGCAAAACAATTTTCTACTGGTAGCAGCTTTTGCTGTTACCTCAGTAACTGTGCTGCCTCTATGTGAGAAGGCTCATGACATGATGTCACCAGTTATTAATCCACAAGAACAATTGGATGTAAACAGTTGCTTTAGGTTCTACAAAAATACAAAAACAAAATACTGCGGATGCTGGAAATCTGAAATAAAAACAGAAAATACTCAGCAGGTCAGGCAGCATCTGTGGAGAGAAAAACAAAGTTATCATTCAGTTCGATGACCTTTCTAGTAGGTTCATTAGGTTCTAGTAGTCTGTTAATTTATTGAACTATTACCATTTTGCACACTAAGTTACACGAAACATCTCTCTACCCTCTCTGTCTCTCCATCTCTATTTTATTAACACTGTAGTGGTCATCGCTGTTCTAAACTTCTCAGTCTTGAAGGCTGCAATTAACCCAGCATCCAGTCTTTTGGGGAATAGAATTGCAGATTTCTACTATGCTTTGTGTGAAGAAGTGATTTCACTCCTGAATGGGCTAGCTCTAATTTTAAGATTATGCCCCCTTATTCTGGACTCTTCTACCAGAGGAAATAGTTCCTCTGTATCTATCGCATTGAATCCTTTCATCATTTGAAACACCTCGATCAGATCACCCTCAATCTTCTATACTCAAGGGAATACAATCATTTCCTGTGGGACTCCTTCTTCCTCTCAGTCTTTCTTTACTCTTACAATCTTCTGGATTTTAAAAGATTTACATTGACTTCTATCCTGCTCTTTTCAGTTAGGCACTTCAACTAGTTTTTTAAAAATAAAATAAAAACTGTGGAATGGTGTCGTGTGGATTTGCAACTGCAGCTCTCCACACAGAATGTTTCCCGTGTCAATTAAGCCATTGGGGAAGTGCAGCAGATGTAAACCTCTGCGAGAAGGTCACCTGGTTGCCATCACAACCCACTTAATGGCGCCAAGCACCAGGATACCTAAAGGATGGGAAGTGGAGATATTTACTTGTAAAAAAACTCCCACTAAAGTAGAGATCCAGCCTGGGGGGAAAGAAAATACCAGACAAGTGGATTTACAAAGATGGAACATCATTGTTGGTTATAAAGTTTTGATTCACAAAGGAGAAATTGCCATGTAAATTAATTTTATGGTCAGTCGGATATGAAATTGTAAGCTGGATAAATACAACATGCCTTCTGAGTAAAAAGAAAGCTCAGATGCACAGTCTAATTTCTGAGTGAATAGACTGGCTTGTTTCTCGGCATATGGAATGACTAATACATCCAGCACCAACAGCAAAGGGGCTGCAGCTAGTCAGACAGTATGACTAGGGACAATTGTCTTAAACATTTACATTTTTTTTACTCTTCCCCCATGCTGCCTCAGGCAAGCCTGCATCTGTTTTAAGTGAAGCTGTCAGCTCCATTCTTTGCTAGTGACTGGCGAAGATTTATTAATAAAAAAATAGTCCAGGGATAACATGTAAGCATATGTCATTTTAAATATTCACTGCTGACCACTAGTGCCAATAAATAATCTCATTTGTTTTTATTGAAGACCAAGGCCTAGAAATTTGGTGGGCTGCGCCACCAGTTAGCGCCTAAAGAGGGCACTCAGTGGCTTTAGCACCACTGGCCATGCCTCCCGCGAAATTTAGCGGGGCGCTAATGGCGGCATTAGCCTGTAGCGCTGCGTTGCCACCGATGACATCATTGGTGTGCGCAGCACCCCGCTACCGCCCTGAACGTGATATTGGGTCGCGCCCCCCCCCTGTAGCGCCGGTCGCAAATCGCGACCGGTTCACGGGGGCCTACCTGTGGCGGTAGTGGTGCAAATTAAAGGGGAGGTGTGGGGCGGCCATTTTTTTCGGTGGCCGCCTGCCAGCACCTCCTCGCGCCGGCCTCCTGATCCCCCCACCCCGGGTAGTGCCGGCTGTGTCCCGAGAGCCCGGCACTTCTCCTCGGTGCCGGGCTCTTTTGCCGGCACTCGCGATCGGTGATCGCGCTGGTGCAGGCCCCTCCCCTTTAAGAAGGGGAGGAAGGCCTGTAGTACCACAGCGCGCCGTGCCGCAGCGTGTGGCGCTGCGGCACGTTGCGCTGCGATATTCCATTTCAGCGCCCCAAGAGAGATGCGGGGCACCTCAAGCAGCGCCCCGCATCCCTCTTGGGGCGCTCAACCTGAATATCGGGCTGGCGCTCCGGGTCCTTCCGGGGCGGGACTTCTGGTGCCCAGGTGAGCCTGGTGCCCAGGCGAGCTTGGCGCCCCAAACGCGGCACCACCGAATTTTTAGCCCCAAGTCGCTTCATTTTGATGGTCTATTCAAAGTCAATTGGTGTGTTAAAAGAAGTATATTATGTATTATTTTAGCGGTTATTTAACGTTAATTTATTTCCTTTGCAAGCTCTTCCTTCAGCGACGTGTTTAATGGCGGAATCACTAAATCTGCCTCACCATACAGAGATGGCTGGTTGGTTGATTCAAAGTATATCAAAATGGATGCCCTAAAATATCACCAGTGATTCCTTGGAAACACACTGACTGCATCTTCAATCATTTTTCAATACAGAGGTTTTATTTAACAACATTTAATCCTAGGAGTGAAATAATATTCTGAGAGATGATTTTAAAGGGCATTTTGTCGAGAGCCAAGTTATTCAAACAGTTCTTCTTTGTTTTCAGGAGGGACACGCTCATTGAGTGGTGACAATAAACCTTCGACTGCACCCAGGGACTCAGACAAGGGCAGATTCCTCAGTTCTGACGTGGCCTTATTTGCAGGCATTGGATCGGGCTGTGTGATCTTCATCATCATCATCATCATGTTGGTGGTCCTGCTGCTGAAGTACAAGAGACGACACAGAAAGCACTCCCCGCAGCACACCACCACTCTGTCCCTCAGCACGCTGGCCACCCCCAAACGGGGAGGCAACAACAACGGCTCCGAACCCAGTGACATTATCATTCCGTTAAGGACTGCAGACAACGCCTTCTGCCCGCATTATGAAAAAGTCAGCGGAGACTATGGACATCCTGTGTATATAGTCCAGGAGATGCCACCACAGAGCCCAGCGAATATATACTACAAAGTCTGAGATGAGAGAACTGAGGCTAGTTTGGGATCCCGAAAAAAATTCTTGGCCTGTTGCATACCTGGGTCTTCTGCTGAAATTAGTGGTGACTCTTTTTTTTTGCACCAGGATTGACTTAAAATGTGTAGGAGATTTAAAGGGGAAAATGGAAGCTTGGCAGGAAATTCAGCTGAAGAGAGAGTTGGTTAGTGTGTATGGTCTGTGTAGGAATCTGCTTACAGTAAAATAACAGGAGCGGCAAGCCGGAGGACAGTTGAGTCAGGACTCAACTAAACTGTTCCACATTTTATTCTCACCATTAATTTCTGGACCATATGTTACAAACATACCAGGAAGCAAGAAGCAAAGGGATGTTTGAACTATCTAACACTGTATTTATAACCAGTAACGTTTTACGCTTTGGATATTCAGCAATAGAAAATAGTCAGTCTCCACTTTCCCTGGACTGTTATCTTTTATATTAACCGGATTTCATAAATCCGCCTCTGTCTTTGTTCTTGTGCTTTTGATTTTTATTCCCTCTTATTGTTTTCCTGTTACCAGTATTACTTGTTAACCCGAAGGCCACTTTGCCTTTGAACACAATCACTGTAACTTCAGGAACTTTCTAGAATGTGCCACGACATTAAACTTAATCAAACATCCCAGTCACCAGTGGTAGTATTCGCACAGCAGCCACACTTTAATCAGTCATACAGAAAGTGATAAACCATGTCCACAGATATGCAGGGCTCCCTCCAGCCAGATGTGGGACACATTGTTAATGAGCAGGAGACCAGGAGTTCACCTGTGAAATTTAACTGCAATTGCAGTTGTATGCTGCTGCCTTTTTGAATCTGAAAAGGAAGTGTAGAGATAGATTATTTAGGGAGCGCTTTGGTACTAAAAGTTCCAAGATGTAGGCTGGTAGACATAGTGACAAGCACAGTGCTGTAGGGCTGCACTTTAAATGAACTAAAATAATTATTTTGAGCAAAATTGAACTAGAGAGAGAAAATGAAAGGCCTCCATCTGCATGGTGCTTTATTGAGGTATTAAAGGGAAGGGCACACATCAGTGATAAAAGGCACCAGTGGGGCTAGTGATAATGCTCTTTAAGAACAGAGCAACAGTGGTATAGACCACTGAGGAAATATACTGCTTACGGTTTGAATCCTCTAATGCTTTGTATGAATAGACTGTGGAGCAGTCTCCGTATTACATGGTACAGCTTCTCTTACTGTGGCTGGCATACCACTGCAGCTTCAATGACCTTTAAGGCATTACCCTTGAAGTACTCATGAGACAGAAAAAATGAAATACTCTACATAAAACGGACAAGGGAGAAAAAGGAACTAAGTGATCAAATGGAAGACTTGAGGAGCAGATTATTATGGGTCAATTTTTGTAGTCAGAATTGCTCTAAGTATGCACAGTGGGCAAATGAAGATCATTTGAACATGTGACTATCTGGATGGTCATAGCACAGCCATAAAATGTTTGGACATTTGCCTCTGAGAATGGAATCTTGTTTCCATAAATAACAAATACAAAAATAGAGTCCTCATAAGACTTCTTAAGTAACAAAAGCTGGGAAATCAGTCCTACTTCATATTTGCAAGAACTAAAGGGCTTTTTAGCCTTGATCCATTTAGTTTACATATGGGCCTAATTTTTAGAAAATACTTTTTTAAAATTAATATTAAACAGTAGTAGCCTGGCACTGGGAATGTCTGCTCCAAAATTGTCTTCACTCCTGGGGTGACTTGCAGTGCAAACTGTGTTATTAGTTACTGCGTGGCACTGTGCAAATTGTGATACATTGTAGTTTAAAATTCAAAGAACGTGCAGCAATAGCCGTGTGAAAAGACTGGGCTCAGGAATCCCAAAGGGGAACCCGCAAAATGGCTGCCCATCCTAATCCTTGAACCTGAAAATTACGTTGGCGACAAAAGTGAGACACTTTGCATATACTTAGGTCGTTGCTACGGCGATGGAGTACATTACATGTGCATCTGATTTTCTACCGTTTCCATGCAAAGTGTTGTTTTTGTGGGCCTTCAGGATAAGAGACATATTAGCAGAGACTCTCTTCATTATACAAGATCTTGTTTGTTCTTTATGAAGTACTTTATGGATTATCTGTGCCCGGCTGTGTTGTCGTTTTAAACCACACTGTGAAAACAGCAGGTGAATTTCCAATTGGAAAAAAAAATCTAATATGGGGGTCGATGGGTTTTCTGGTTTATAAAACGTGCAGTGGTTGTGTGTCTGATGTAGAGTAAGGCACTTTAAACTGATCCCTTATAATTTGTCTTACTCGCCTCCCACCACCCCCCCCCCCCCAAGAATGTCACTGTAACCACCTTGCAGATGCAATCATCCCTATCACCTGGTTTTAGAATTTGTACCACACAGTAAACTGATGCTAGTTGTGAAGAAGCTGTAAATATGTGGAATATTTTAATGTATAAGAATTTGGGCAGGGAGGGAGGGGAGAGTTAAAATAGCCTTATTCACCTTTTTAGTAACAGAAGTTCACAGCAGAGCATGACTTAATTTTCCTTAAAGTAAAATGTTTTGTGTAAATAGAAGATTTTTTTTAAACAAATTCTAAGGAGGATGTTTTGTATAAAATCTGAATTTTTTGCAATGTATTTTTAGCTATAGCTTGTTTTCAAGGCAGTGTCATTCCCCTTTGCACTGTTTAAAAATGGAGAAAAAGAAAATTGGTAAGGTTACCAAATTGACCGCTGCATATTTGTGCCATGAATATTTATTTAATTGTTTCTTTGTCCAGTTTGTACACACAGTATTATGCTTGCTTTATAAATATTGAATGTTGCTTTCTCCTCATTTTCCCCCTTTTTTGTCTGCTCTTTCAATCATGGTTTTTTTTCTGAAGCAGGTTTAATTTTCACCTTCACTCCCCTGCAGTCCAAGGATAAACAAATAAAATTAAAATCACATTCCATAAGTCTGTTACAAACTGAAATTGTTTTTAAATAAAAGACTTTTTTTCCTATGGAAACTTGCCTGGGGTTCATTTTTTTGCTTCCTTTCTTATACTTCCTGAAATCTGGCAAAAACAAAGGTCTTTTAAAATAGCTTGCTACGTTTCGAATAAAATGCAGGAGATTCAATTATGAAGTTGTGTTTTCAGTGCCCCTGGGTTAGGGAGAGGGAAAAGCCAGCCAGTGCTCCCATTTCTGATTAGTATCATGCTGGAAAGTATACTTATATATGTCAGGTGAGGAGAGGATTGGGCTTGGCTGTAACAGCCCCTCCCCACCAAGGTCAAATAACCTGGTGACACTCGCTGTCAAGGTTCATGCATAAATAACAGCAACTTGCATTTATATAGCACCTTTAATGTAGAAAAATGTGCTTGACAGAGATCTAATCAGAAAAAAATGGACACTGAGCCAAAGAAAGGAGGGGGTGACCAAAAGCTTGGTCGAAGAGGTGGGCTTTTAGGAAGGTCTTAAAGGAGGAGAGGGGGCAGTGAGGTGGAAAGGTTTCGGGAAGGAATTCCAGAGTGTGGGGCCTAAAAGAATGGAAAACTGATCCGTGTACCAGAAGGTAACTAATAACTGGAACATACTCCAGCATGAGAGTAAGTGGAGTAAATTCTTTAGTCTTCCTGACACTGTTCTGCATCCATAGGGGCGATTTTGCCAGCCCTGGGGAGGCAGGAATAGAGGCTGGACAGCCGGGAAAGTGGCAGAATCTGGGAGCGGGTACCCATCCCACCCCCAACCCACCTCCATGCCATTTTCCCAGGAGGTGGATACCCAACCCGCGCCAGGCCCCATCTGCTCGAGGCGGGAAGGGGATTAGTGCCAATTAACTGCCTGTTAACAGGTAGTTAACAGGCAGTTTTTTGGCTAATCCCTAGTTTGAGCCCTAAAGTGTGGGCTTCCCGATGGCTCCGAACCTCGCCAGGGTCAACGAGGCAAGCCGTGGGTCTGCGGGGGTCAGAGGGGCCGAAATGTCTGGTGTGCAGGTGAGTGATGAGTGCAAGTGTGGACAGGTAAGTGTGTGAGGTGACTCTAAAGTGTTTTAATAAAATGACTTACCTTTGCTTCTTCCTCCAGGCTTCGTCCCTTTAGGCTGCGGAGCTGCCTCATCTCACCGGCAGAGAAAGCAGAATGGCCGCTGCCTTCTGCTTTCTGCTCAGGAAAGCTTTCTAAATGAGTCTTCAGTATAGGACTCAACTTAGAAGACAGATTGTCAGTGTTTGACAGCTTCACAGAGCTGTCAAATGATGACAATTCATCTATCAAAAAATCTTGATAGATTAAACGTCATACGCTGATGTTCTCTGTCACCGGCTTTCCCTTAATTGGCCTGCTAAGCCTGCTGGGCGGGCTTAACATGGTCAATCAAGGGAAAATAGTGCGGCTTGGCCAGACGTCGATGGAGACGGGACTAAAACCCGACAAGCAGCAGTCCCGCCTCCATCACGTCCCGATTGATAAAATCACCCCCATATATCGGGAATTTTGTGTGGGCAGTCCCAATTTCCCATCTATTAAAATGAATGGATACAAATTGCTGGCAGCACACCCAAATCCATCATATAATTTCCCAGCACGTGATGTTCTAAAGAAGGACATTAATCTGGAGAAGCGGGGTAAAAACAGATTGTGCTTGTGCAGGTCTTCACTAAAATGTCCTTCACTTCTACCTTCTGGCTGGGAGAATGTGACTTGTGTACTGTTCCAGAACAATGCTAATACACCTTTACCATGAGTGAGCAGGAGGTACCATAACTGTGAGTGGTTGGGGGGGAGACTGGAATGCCTCTGCTTTCTGTATGGAAGGCCTTCCTACGTGGCTTGGTAGTCCAATTGAGGACTGCTTAACTTCACACACCCAAAACAAGATAGTCTGATTGATTGGTAGCCCTGAAACTTGAACTTTTGGTCTCATGACTGAAGTGACCAAGTCTTGGCTTTAGTCACTACTTTGAAACTCACCCCCAAAGTGTTTTTTTTTCAGAAATCGGGTTGGAGGCGGGACTACAACTTTCGGGGTTGTAGTCCCGTCTCCATCGAGATACGGCCAATCTACGCGATTTTAACTTGATTGACCTTGTTGAGCCCGCCCAGCGGGCTCAGCAGGCCAATTAGGGGCCACCTGGCAACAGGTGACGTCACAGACTGAAATTTCATCTGTCAAGACGTTTTGACAGATGAAATATCAGCGTTTCACAGCTGTTTGAAGCTGTGAAACACTGACAGTCTTACTTCTAACCTGAGTCCTTCTACACAGACTCAGTTAGAAATCTCTCCGGCACAGAAAGCTGCAGGCTGTCACTTTTGACAGTTCGCAGCCGTTCTGCTTTCTGTGCCAGTTAGATGATGGACTCCCGAAACCTAGAGGAAGGAAGGCTAAAAAGGTATGTACAGGTAATTTAAACTTCTTTACACACTTTAGACACACCAAACACACTTAGCTTTGCACTCATGCACCCATCACTCACCTGAACACCGACATCTCGACCCCTCCAAGTCCTTCAACCCGACGGCCCGACTCCTCTAACTTGGCGTGGTTTGGAGCCATCGGGAATCCCACACTTCAACCTTAAAAATAGGGATTCGGCTAAAAACTGCCTGTTAACTACCTGTTAACAGGCAGTTAATTGGCACTAATCCCTTCCCGCCTCAGGTAGGCGAGTCCCAGTGCAGGGTGGGTACCCGCAGGAAGGGATTAGTGTGTATCAGCTCCCCTGAGAGTTAATCCAGTCAGTACCTATGCAGACTAGGAAGGATCCAAAGTCTGTTCTCAGTTTGCAGTTCTCAGCTTGGCAGCACTAAGGGTGGTATAATTGGCCTCAGTATGACTGAGCTAAGGAGGGCATAATCAGGCAGCATTCCCGCTCCGGATTGCTATCCAGTAAATCCTGCTGAAAGGCTGTGTGTTTGGATCTTGCGTGACTATAGCTTGACTGTGATACCCTCCATGGGTAAAAAGCCTGTCAGTTTCAAGGCTCACACAATAATAATGGCTACCCGGGTAAGCTATAGAAGGAGCATGGTGCATGTGTGTTGCCAGGTATGAGTCAGTGTCTTCAGGAGAAAAATAGAAAGGGGTCGATTTTCTTACATGGAGGTGGGTTGGGGGCGGGATGGTGTCGGGACCCCCGAATTCGGGGCTTTAACCCCCCGCACGCTGCCAAGGTGAGATCCGCAAACTGAGAACAGACTTTGGATCCTTCCTAGTCTGCATAGGTACTGACTGGATTAACTCTCAGGGGAGCTGATACACACATATAATAAATGAATCAATCTAAGAACAATTCTACAGCACTGCCAAAAATAATCGGAGCTGGGAATTTTCTACATTCTTCAAAGTGCTCTGAAAATAGGCCTACTCTATGCATGCTCCACTGCAAGCTGCATTCTTTCATAAATAAGGTTCCCAGACACTTAAATTGCTACCATAGCAATTTGGAAGGAAATCTCCAGGATAATTTTGCAGTGTCATTCTCACTGCAACAACTGCTACATTTGTGCAAAATACACGAATAGAAACACAGTGCTCCTCACATGATGCCGACAATTCATTAAATGTCGAGTTTGGTCAGTGGCGGGAATGTGGGGGGCAGGGGGCGGTGGCATTGTGAGACAGCGCACGTTTTAACCATTATGTAATTTTCAATTTGAGGTCAAGAGTCAAAAGAAAACATGTAGACAGATTGTTATTAATCAGGGGTTAGAGATATGCTATGCTAACAAAAATGTGTATCATATGTTTGTTTTTTGAGTAATTAAAGCATGTTTAAGTCTTTATTCAGGGTCAGTGACTGATTTCCATGGGTTAAGAATATTATGCATTATGCTTTACTTTCTCAGCTTCTTTAAATGCCTCTTCATTCTGTAACATTTAATACACCTCAAATCATCCTCATTACAACATATACTGTCCCTGTTTTAAAGGGCATCATTGCTCTGTAAGCTTATAAGAATATTTGCACCCCCCACACCCCTGCCATTTACAGCGATGCTGGAGGACTGACAGTAGCTACGGAACTGCACTCCAGCATAATTGCCATCAAGAATGGTGTGCAGAAGAAAAAGGAGATAAGAAAATGTTAGCTTTTACATTTTGTTTATGAACACGCACTCACAGTTCAATGACATCACCAAAACATTTACATTGCAAATATGGCCCTGTGCTGCTTTGAGTGTTGTCATGGTAACGGCAGTGACACTTGACAAGGGACAAACAACTCCAAATCTCTAGCTTGCAGGAATATCGCCCTAAGACACCAGAGTTGGTGCTCTGAACCTTTTTTTTCTCCCAGCGCCCGAAATATACAAAAACAAAGGACAGGAGAAGACCAGTTGGTCCATCGAGCCTGTCCTATACTGTCCTGGTGCCATTTCTACACACCATCATTCCCCTCCCTCTCCCCTGCCCCCACCCCACCATCACCACCAGCAGCCACACATCACATGGAGGAGGCAAAAACAAAACCTTCTGCCAGTGTCAGAAAAGTTCTCGGAGATCCTTCTCTGACCCACAAAGAGAGGAGCCCACAGTCACTGGGAAACACATCCTCCAATGCTCGCCGATCTACATGTAGGTATGGAACTCAGGAAGTTGTCCAGCTCCCATATGCATTTTATGCCAAGTTGCCAAATATTTGTCTCCCAAGCGGCAAATTATAAAGGGGAATGTCTTCTAGTTAAAAGAGAAAGGCCTAAAGGTTGTGTAGTGGGTCCAAAATGGTGTCCGATCAGTGCCGGTTGTGATGAAATATACCATTCATCACTGCCTGTGACTGTGGTTGGTTTCAGGTTTCCCCTCACCATTGTATTGCCTGTGACTGTGGTTGGTTTCAGGTTTCTCCTCACCATTGTATTGTATATTGGAATGTATGGAATGTGTTGTGTGTAGGGCTCCGCCCATACCTGGCCTCTATGTAAGCTAGCTCAGTCTGGCCTCATATCCAGTACTGCAGAGCCCCAGATGGAAGATACCTCTCTCCACTGCATGTTATCTTCTAAGTTAATAAAAGCCTTGTTTTGTTTCGCTAACATCGAGTCTCGGGATTATTGAGGCACATCAATTTTATTAACTTATTTTTCAACACGATGGATCAACTCCTGAAACCCGAACGTTTGGATTTGGATCAGCATGCTCCAGACGCATCAGCACGCTTCGGACACTGGTTTATGTGTATGGAATTCTTCCTGGACAATTCCGCAGCCGTCAAAGATGCTACGGACGCTGCGAGTATGAAACTCGGAATTCTGCGGAATTGGGTAAGCCACCGGGTTTACCCCCTCATCCAAGACGCCGACATGTACCTGGCCGCCTGCGACATCTTAAAGGCGCATTACCAGCAGCCTACGAATGAGGTGTATGCTAGGCATCTGCTTGCCACTCGCGCACAGCGACCTGGGGTATCGGTGGAGGAGTTCCTAGGCACCCTGAAAATGCTTGGCAAAGACTGCAAGTGCCGAGATGTAAAAGCCGCAGTGTACACCGACGAGCTTGTTCGCGATGCCTTTATCACAGGCCTCAGCTCCACTTACATCCGGCAAAGACTGCTGGAAAAAACGGGATTGGACCTGAAACAGGCTGCGGACACCGCGCGATCCCTGGATGTGGCCCAGAGAAACTCGGACGCCTACTCTTCAGCCCGCGCCGTCCACGCCGCCACGTGTGCACCAAGGGCGCCGCCATCTTGGAAGGCATCTTCCCCGCCCGGCAGCCCGACACCGTCGGGGCCCCGCTCTCCCCCCAGAAGCCCTACGACAGCCGCGACGTGTTGGGGACCCAACTGCTACTTCTGCGGGCAGCCAAAGCACACCAGAAACCTGTGCCCGGCGAAAGGCACCACCTGCTTTAAGTGCGGTAAGAAGGGGCACTTCGGGAAGGTGTGCAGAGGGAACCCCGCCGGAAAACCAAAACCCGCCACCACCGCGTGTGCGCCGTGGGAGCGGCCATCTTGGACGCCATCTTGCCCGACCTCGTGGGGTCCGCCATCTTGTGAGCAGACAGCGTGGACGCCATCTTGTCTCGATCAGGGCCCTACAGTGGCATCGGTCACAGTGGACCAGACCAGGCCCCACCCGCTATCCAAATCAATGGTGGACATTGAGGTAAACGGGTGCCGGGTTAAATGTTTAATTGACAGTGGAAGCACGGAGAGTTTTATCCACCCTGAACTGGCACAACAACTCTCCCTAAAGGTGGTCCCTACTCGGGGTACCATCTCTATGGCTGATAAAACCCAGACATCGACCATTCTGGGTTACTGCACGGTACAATTCTCCGTTAACGGGACTGTATACGATAATTTTAAAGTATTAATCATGAAAAATCTATGCGCGAGCGTGATCTTGGGCCTGGATTTCCAGTGCAACCACCAAAGCATCACGCTCAAGTACGGTGGGTCCCAGCCGCCCCTCACAGTGTGCGGCCTGGCTACCCTGAAGGTAAAGCCGCCTTCGCTATTCGCGAACCTTACCCCTAACTGCCGGCCAATAGCGACCAAAAGCAGGAGGTACAGCTGGGAGGACAGGCGGTTTACCGCGACCGAGGTAGACAGGCTCCTGAAAGAGCGCATTATTGAATGCAGCAATAGCCCGTGGCGCGCCCAAGTGGTGGTGGTAAGGGGTAGCGAGAAGAAACGGATGGTGATCGACTATAGCCAAACGATCAACAGGTACACCCAACTAGACGCCTACCCGCTACCCCGCATATCAGAAATGGTGAACCAAATCGCCCAATACCGGGTGTTCTCCACCATCGACCTCAAGTCAGCGTACCACCAGCTCCCTATCAGACCAGAGGACCGCCCGTACACCGCCTTCGAGGCGAACGGACGCCTCTACCAATTCCTCAGAGTCCCCTTTGGGGTGACAAATGGGGTCTCGGTCTTCCAGAGGGAGATGGATCGCATGGTCGATGACCACCACTTGCAGGCAACCTTCCCCTACCTCGACAACGTCACCACCTGCGGTCACAACCAGCAGGATCACGACTCGAACCTCGAGAGGTTCCTGAAAACCGCACAAAAACTCAACCTCACCTACAACGAGGACAAGTGCGTTTTCAACACCACGCGCCTCTGCATACTAGGCAGCGTGGTGGAGAATGGGGAAATCGGACCAGACCCCGACCGATTGCGCCCCCTACGGGAGCTGCCCCTGCCCAACACTCCCAAAGCCCTGAAAAGGTGCCTGGGGTTATTTTCTTATTATTCCCAATGGGTCCCCAACTACTCCGACAAAGCCCGCCCCCTCTTGAAAGCATCCTCTTTCCCGCTCTCTGCTGAGGCCCACGCCGCCTTCAAAAGCATTAAGCAGGATATTGAGCGGGCCACGCTACAGGCAGTGGACGAGAACACTCCATTTCAAGTGGAAAGTGATGCATCTGACTTCGCCTTGGCGGCCACCCTCAACCAGGCGGGGCGGCCCGTAGCTTTCTTCTCGAGGACCCTCCAAGGGCCCGAGATCAGACACTCCTCCGCGGAAAAGGAGGCCCAAGCCATCGTGGAGGCAGTGCGCCACTGGCGCCACTACCTAGCCGGCAAACGCTTCACCCTACTTACCGACCAGCGGTCGGTAGCGTTTATGTTCAATAATAAACAGAGGGGGAAGATCAAAAATGATAAGATTCTTAGGTGGCGGATCGAGCTCTCCACCTTCGAGTATGACATCATCTACCGGCCAGGGGCCCTTAACGAATCCCCAGATGCCCTCTCACGAGGGATGTGTGCCAGCGCCACCGGGGATCGGCTACAGACCCTCCACAACGACCTCTGCCACCCAGGGGTCACGCAGCTGTTCCACTTCATAAAGTCCCGCAACTTACCCTACTCGATTGAGGAAGTTCGGTCTCTGACCAGGAACTGCCGCACTTGCGCTGAGTGCAAGCCTCGGTTCTACCACCCTGATAGAGCCCACTTAATCAAAGCTACACGGCCCTTTGAGCGGCTCAGCTTAGATTTCAAGGGCCCCCTCCCGTCCGTCGACCGCAATGTTTACTTCCTGAACATTGTGGACGAATACTCCCAGTTCCCATTCGCCTTCCCCTGCCCAGACATGACCAGCGCCACGGTCATTAAATGCCTCAACAGCCTGTTCTGCCTGTTCGGTATGCCGAGCTACATCCACACGGATAGGGGGGCGTCCTTCATGAGTGAAGAGCTACGCCAGTACATGCTGTCCAGGGGTATCGCCACGAGCCGTACCACCAGCTACAACCCCCGGGGTAACGGTCAAGTGGAGCGAGAGAACGGGACAGTATGGAAAGCAGTCACTCTAGCTCTAAGGACCAAGGGCCTCCCTATCTCCCGCTGGCAGGAAGTCCTCTCAGATGTGCTCCATTCGATACGGTCGCTATTGTGTACTGCCCCTAATGCCACGCCCCATGAACGAATGTTTAGCTTTCCCCGGAAATCCACCTCAGGCGTATCCATTCCGTCATGGCTCTCCACCCGAGGTCCGGTATTCGTGCGAAGGCATGTGAGGGGCCATAAGACGGACCCTCTCGTGGAGCCAGTGCACCTACTCCACGCCAACCCCCAATATGCGTATGTCCGGCACGCCGATGGAAGGGAGGACACCGTGTCAATAAAAGACGTCGCCCCAGCCGGTAACGACAACAAAACTCTTACCCACCCACTACTCTTTCATCACCCCCGGAAGAACATCGACCAACGGCACCCCCACCAACTACCCCTTCAACAACCCTGGCGGCACCCCCGGCAGAGACCCAGGAGGCCACCGGGGACACCCAGCCGACACCCGCGATACCACAACAGCCACGTCGGTCGCAGAGGACTACCAAACCCCCGAACAGACTAAATCTATAGAAGGGGTGAATGTGATGAAATATACCATTCATCACTGCCTGTGACTGTTGTTGGTTTCAGGTTTCCCCTCACCATTGTATTGCCTGTGACTGTGGTTGGTTTCAGGTTTCTCCTCACCATTGTATTGTATATTGGAATGTATGGAATGTGTTGTGTGTAGGGCTCCGCCCATACCTGGCCTCTATGTAAGCCAGCTCAGTCTGGCCTCATATCCAGTACTGCAGAGCCCCAGATGGAAGATACCTCTCTCCACTGCGTGTTATCTTCTAAGTTAATAAAAGCCTTGTTTTGTTTCGCTAACATCGAGTCTCGGGATTATTGAGGCACATCACCGGTCACCACCTTGGTGAGGGTGGGAGGGCAGCCATTAGTAGCATGCTCTGGAAATATGGTTAAGTAGGCAGCTTGTGACATCAATCAGCTTTGTTGTCTTCTCGCTGGCCAGAATAGCGGACTTCCCCATGGTCCAGGGCACTATCGACTGCACGCACGTGTCTTTGGGGGCATCATATATAAATGCTGAGATGTACTGCAACCACAAAGTTTACCACTCACTGAATGTGCCGTTTGAGTGCGACCATGTTCAGCACATCATGATGGTGAATGCCCAGTATCCAGGCAGCAATCATGATGCTTTTATTCTACACCAGTCTGCTGTCCTCAGTCTTTGTGCCACCAAGACAAACCAGAAGGGCACTGGTGGAGTGGCAGGGGTGGGAGTATGAATGCTGTCACCTGAGACGGCCTCCATGGATTCATTGCCACTCCCCCGGGGCAGCGCTTCAACAATCCTAGTTACCTTAGCGGACCAACCCTGGTTCAATAAGGAGTGTAGAAGAGCATACCAGGAACAGCACCAGGCATACCTAAAAATGAGGTGCAAACCTAGGGAAGCTGCAACACAGGATTACATGCATGCTAAAAAACAGAAGCAGCATGCTATAGACAGGGCCAAGTGATCCCACAATCAACGGATCAGATCAAAGCTCTGCAGACCTGCCACATCCAGTCATGAATGGTGGTGGACCATTAAGCAACTAAGCTCCATGAATATCCCCATCCTCAATGATGGTGGAGCCCAGCACATGAGGGCAAAAGACAAGGCTGAAGCGTTTGCAACCATCTTCAGCCAGAAGTACCGAGTGGATGATCCATATCGGCCTACTCCTGAGGTCCCCACCATCACAGAAGCCAGTCTTCAGCCAATTCGATTCACTCCACTTGATATCAAGAAACGGCCGAACGCACTGGATACAGTTTGGGTTTCGCCAAGACCACACTGCTCCCGACTTCATTACAGTGTTGGTCCAAGCATAGACAAAGGAGCTGAATTCCAGAGGTGAGGTGAGAGTGACTGCCCTTGACATCAAGGCAGCATTTGACCGAGTCTGGCATCAAGGGGCCCTAGTAAAACTGAAGTCAATGGGAATCGGGGGGAAAACACTCCACTGGCTGGAGTCATATCTAGAACAAAGGAAGATGTTTGTGGTGGTTGAAGGTCAATCATCATAGCCCCAGGACATCACTGTAGGAGTTCCTCAGGGCAGTGTCCTAGGCCCAACCATCTTCAGCTGCTTCATCAATGACCTTCCCTCCAACATAAGGTCAGAAATGGGGATGTTGGCTGATGACTGCACAGTGTTCAGTGCCATTCGCAACTCCTCAAATAATTAAGCAGTTCAGGCTTGGGCTGATAAGTGGCAGGTAACATTCGCGCCACACAAGTGCCAGGCAATGACTATCTCGAACAAGCGAGAGTCTAACCACCTCCCCTTGACATTCAACAGCATTACCATCACCAAATCCCCCACCATCAACATCCTGGGGGCCACCATTGACCAGAAACTTAACTGGACCAGACACATAAATACTGTGGCAACAAGAGTAGGTCAGAGGCTAGGTATTCTGCGACAAGTGTCTCACCTCTTGACTCCCCAAAGCCTTTCCACCATCTACAATGTACAAGTAAGGAGTGTGATAGAGGACTCTCCACTTGCCTGGATGATTGCAGCTCCAACAACACTGAAGAAGCTTGACACCATCCAAGACAAAGCAGCCCGCTTGACTGGCACCCCATCCACCACCTTAAACATTCACTCCCTCCACCACCAGCGTACTGTGGCCGCAGTGTGTACCATCTACAAGATGCACTGCAGCAACTCACCAAGGCTTCTTTGGCAGCAACTCCCAAACCTGCGACCTCTTCCACCTAGAAGGACAAGGGCAGCAGGCGCATGGGAACACCACCACCTCCAATTTCCCCTCCAAGTCACACACCATCCTGACTTAGAAGTATTTCGCCGATCCTTCATCGTTGCTGGGTCAAAATCCTGGAACTCCCTCCCTAACAGCACTGTGGGAGTACCATCACCACACGGACAGCAGCAGTTCAAGAAGGTGGCTCACCACCACCTTCTCAAGGGAAATTAGGGATGGGCAATAAATGCTGGCATTGCCAGCGATGCCCACATCCCATAAACACGTAAAAAAAAAACCGTGCCATTGCCAAGAATGGCCAGTACAGTCCCCTCCAAGGTGGTGATGTCATGCAGGTGAGCCTGTCACCTGCCAGTTAATATCTGCTGGCACCGGTTATGCACCACTTTTTCCTGCAAGAGAAAGGGAAGTGTGTCAGTGAGTGTGGTGTAATGTGTTTGGGTGATGTGGCTGTCATGATTGAATAGATGACACTGTTTTCAAGCTGTGAGATGTGGGTGTGAAGCTTGCAGCAGTGGTAAGTGTATGCGGGTAAGGTGAAGCTCATGTGATGTGTGAGTTATGTTTGGTAGAGATTGGTGGTAGATGAGCGAGGCTGGTGTGGTGCATTGAGAATTATCTGAGGCTAGTGGTGCAGATGGTGAGATATGGCATTTGAAGAGGAATTCACTGATCTTGACCACTCATGTGAGGTCATTAAACATCTTCCTGCAGAGTCCAGGACCTCAGGCCTAAACTGCTGGCATTTACCACAGTGGCTATGAGCTCCCACTGTAGTCTGGTCTGTTGCCTGGAGGGCCTCCTGGACCCTGTGGATAGATGACCTCTCTCCTAGAGTTGACCTCCTGGATCAAGGCCTCCAGTGCTGCATCCGAGAACCTTAGAGCCCTTTCTCTGACCTGTTGAGCCATTATTCAGTCTTCTTCTTTCTGACCCTTGCCTCCACAACCAGTTCCAGCAGCTGCTGCAGGCAGAATGCAACTCCCCTTTAAGAGGTGCAGACTACCTTTAAGAAGTGGAGGCTAGCTTTAATTGGAGCTAGCCTCACACAAACTTGGGCCCACTGCTGAGCTTTCAGCCACTCAGAAGCACGTTCAGTGCTGGGCTGAACGCTACAATCATGTAAATTATCAGGCAGCACGAGGTTTGCGTGCTGCCTGCAGTCTACCGAACGGGTGTGGGTTGATCACGCATTGTGATCCCCGCGCCCGTTTATGCGCCTTATCCAATTTAATGGATGCTTAAAAGCTACTTCAGGCCTTAAAGTGTTATTAAAATGTACAAATGTACAAAAATGATGAAAGGAATCAATACATCAACAGCAGGGTGGAAATACATAAACATTACCTGAACACTGAATGACATGACAAACTTTCAAGGTATTGAATAGCTTCAGAGTGATCTATCCAAAGCATTTAATTTTACTTCCTAAACCAGTCCTGTACATTTGTTAATTTGGAGAAGAATAGTTTGAGTCAGTAGTGGGAAAAAGACATCAGGGATAAAGACTCAGGGTCCGTGCGAGTGCGATCGGAGGTGGGTAGGATGGGAAAGTTGACATTTCTTGGAGCGGGTCGGGAACCCACCATCATCCCACCCCTATGTGCCTTTCCCTTGGGTGTGTCTGTCAGCATGGCAGTGACCCAACTGGCAGAGGCGGGCGACCAAATTTAAAGGATTGTTAGTTTGTTCTCAGACACTTAGGAATCTTTTTAACCTTACCTTTCCAATTTCATTGGATACCCACGGGACTAATGCTGCTCGGGAACCATGTCTGTCAACCTGAGCCAGGACTTCAGTGGCCATTAATCCAGCTGATTAGTTGACAGCATTAAATGTAGTATAAAAGCTCCCACCTTACAGCTGATCACTTTCCTCAGACAGAAGCTGTTGCTGACTGTATTCCCAGCACAGATTGAGCATTCTGCAGGCTGCAAGTCTTTCCAGCAAAGTCTCCATCCAGTGTCACCTCATTGGAAGAACTCTCTCACCATTGACAGGTTGCTTCTGTCATCTCTACTTGACCTGCCATCTATTCCATCAGCATGGGTGCCGTTTATACTGTATCATATCGGTCTTTAGAATCGGACCATGATGAGCCCCAACACCAGAAACACCAGGCACACCAGCAGCACCAACAACAGCATCACCAACCTTCTCCTCAATGCACTGATCCTCTACAGGACAGAGGGCAACAGCGCAGGGCTGCACCATGCCGAAGGCGTTACCCGCAACACAGGGTATACAGGAAGAGGATGAGCTTCCTTAACATGACGGAGCAGCAGTGCCAAAGGAAAAGAAAGAAAAACTTGCATTTATATAGCGCTTTCCATGACCACCAGATGTCTCAAAGCGCTTTACAGCCAATTAAGTACTTTTGAAGTGGAGTCACTGTTGTAATGTAGGAAACGCAGCAGCCAATTTTCACACAGCAAGGTCCTCAAAAAGCAATGTGATAATGACCAAATAATCTGTTGGTCAGGATACTGGGGATAACTCCCCTGCTCTTCTTCGAAATAGTGCCATGGGATCTTTTATGTCCACCTGAAAGAGCAGGCGGGGCCTTGGTTTAATGTCTCATCCAAAAGATAGCACCTCCGACGATGCAGCACTCCCTCAGCACTACACTGGAGTGTCAGCATAGCTTTATGTACTCAAATCCCTGGAGTGGGACTTGAACCCACAACCTTCTGACTCAGAGGCAAGTGTGCTACCAATTGAGCCAGCTGACAGGAGGCGCAGGCTAGTGCGCCAGGTCATCACAGATATTTGCACATTGCCGGAGCAAGACCTGTAGCTCAGAGGATCAGGTGGACATGCCCTGCCATTGGCTGTCAAAGTCACCAGCGCCCTCAACTTCTTCGCCTCAGGCTCCTTCCAGGGATCTGCAGCAGACATTTGAGGCATCTCGCAGTCGGCCGCCCACAGATGCATCACACAGGTCACTGATGCCATGTTTGACAAGTCAGCCAATTATATCAAATTTGCCACTTATGAAGCCAGTGTTACTGAGCGGGCACTCGGCTTTGCCACTCTGGTTGAATTCCCATGGGTGCAGGGCATCATCGACTGCACACATGTGGCCATCAGGACACCCCATCATAACTCAGGGGTGTTTGTCAACCGCAAGGGCTTCCACTCCCTCAATGTGCAGTTTGTCTGCAACTATAGGAAGATGGAAGATGCATGTGTGTGCCAAATTCCATGGCAGCTGTCATGACTCTTTCTCATGCGCCAGTCCAGCCTCCCTCAGCTCTTTGCACCTCCAAACAGACTTTCCAGCTGGCTGCTTGGAGACAAGGGCTATCCACTGAAGATGTGGTTCATGACACCCTTGAGGAGGCCAAGTACTGAGGCCTAGGAGAGATATAATGAAAGCCACATATCCACAGATATGTCATAAAGCAGGCAATAGGCGTGATCAAAATGCACTTCAGATGCCTTGACAGATCTGGAGGAGCCCTTCGGTACCCACCAGCCAGAGTCTCCAGAATTGTCATGGTCTGCTGTGCCCTGCACAACATAGCGCAGCAGCGAGGATTAGCGCTGCATGAGGAGCAAGGCACTGAGCGCACAACCTCTTCAGAGGAGAAGGAGCAGGAGGAACCCGTGGGCCAAATCCCACCAGCACCTGAGCACATTGCTGCCTGGAAGGCCAGGGATAGCCTCATCATTGCCAGATTTACTTAACTTTCCGCAGTATACCCATATGGCTGCTACATACTTTGCCAGGTTGGCAACACCCCACAGCCGCAACATAAAGTATCCCTACAATGAGCAAGCCATTCCTTTCACAGTTACCACCATTGCTGGAGGTAACGTTATGGCTCACCATTCACTCCAACTCACTAAGCCACTTCTAAAGGTGCACACAAATTTGTCCAAGACCGGAAAGTTTTGAAAATAAAGAAATTTATGGTTCACATGACATTAACTGAAACTTCACATTAACATTGAATAAAACACCCAAGTGGCTACCCTTGTGAATCTACTTGTGTGGCATCTTTCTCTTCCACATGCTTCTACGTGGTGCTACCCCGTGGCTTCAGCAGAGGTGGAAGCAGTCTGCTCACTTCCTTGCTGTGACTGCTTAGACACTTTTGGCAGTCGACCTCTGGGTTTTGGAGCCTGCGATGGCCCCTCCAAAGTCTGCTCCTCCTGCGACTGTACATGGGCAGATTCGGACATCGCTGTCTGGGGAGGCATCTGGGACTCTGACTGAGGGAGTGGCAACAGGGGAGAAGTGTGAGCACTTTGAGAGGAGCCCCCACTTCCATGACCCCTCTCATCATCATCCCTCTCATGGGCCACCCGCAATTCCCTGCTAGCAAGGAGCTGGAGAGCACCTTGCTGCACATAAGTGGAGCCATGACGACCCACGTCTACGCTGACATCCCTCCTAGAGAGGAGGTCTATGAGCCTCTGCCATCTATCCTCCGTAGAGACCATGTGCTGCTATGAGTGGCGCATTAGCTGCTCCATGCAGGTGGCCATCCTTTCCATGGAAGAGCCTACAGTTGTCATCGCCTGCAACACGGTGGTGCTCATGTGGAGATGGACTCCTCCATTCTCTGCACATTTGCTGACATCGCGCTCGCAAAACCTGTCAGAGCCTCCTGCACTTCTTCCTACACCTCCAGGATCACCCTCTTTCTGGGTTGCTCCCGAGGCTCAGCGTCTGCATGCAGCTGAGCAGAGCTGGGAACATCCTGCGCCCTCTGGCGAGGACTCTCCACTGCTGTCCCTGTCTTCACCATCTGCTCTTGCTCAGTTGTGATTTGTGCCACACCAGGTGACAACACTACTTTATCTCGCGAGGAACCCACTGAGGTGTGCATCTCTGCACTGGTGCTGGGTGTGCTTATGTCTGGTGATGCTACGCCCTCAGAGGCTGGAGGCTCCTCTGAGGAGTCATCTTCCTCCTCCTCCTGGACAGTGTTGGGGGTGGGTGTTGATGGACCTGTGGGGGAGTAAAGAGATGAGTTAGGTAGGCCATATGATGAATGGGTGTACATACCATTATGCACATGATGCTGAGTTGTCTCCCTCTCTTTGTCTCCCACCTCCAGGTGGTCGGCAACTCCAGACGTCTCTAATACAGCCTCCTCTGCTGTTGTGAGGGTATCCATTGATGGTGTTCCACCACCAGTTCTCTCCCTCTCCCTCTTATTGTGGGCTGTCTTTTCCTGCATGGAGGGAAAGAAGAGAAGGTTGAGTGAGAGTGATGGAATGAGTATAAGGAATGGATGGGGGATGCCTGTAGAGGGTAACTATGAGGGATTGGAGTGGCAATTCCAAGGGGCCGCCTTGTGTGTTGTTAGTTGGTATGATTGCACTAGGATGAGGGTGAGTGTGAGGGGTGGTTAGTGAGATGGGAATGTGATAATGTAGATAAGAGCGAGAGGGATGGGTGGAGGTGCACGGTAAGTTGATGTGAGTAATGATGTGTAGGAGTAGGGTTGGGAAGGCAGAGTGATGGGGATGTAATGCGAGGCACAGCAGGATGAATGTGATTGCGGCTTTGGACTCACCTTTCCTGATCTAACAAGATGATTGAAATGTTTGCGGCACCTCACCCAGGTCCTCCTGACGACATCCCTGCTATTGACCTCCTCTGCAATTTGGAGCCATGCTGTCTTGGTCTCCTGGGGAGGTCTCTTCCAGCCATCAGCAGGGAAGAGGACCTCCCTGCTTGCTCTGACTCCCTCCACAAGCATATTGAGCGAGTCATTGGAGAACCTAGGTGCAGCCCTCTACCTCTGTGCAGTCAAGATTGCTGTTCTGGGCAGCAGTTGCATTGTGCAGTGCAGTGACTGCACTATCCCAGATGAATCTTCAAATGCAATGTGGTCATGGCTCCTTTAATTATCCCGGCTGAAAACGCGTCATCGATGATGTCACTAGACCCGCAGCATTTAATTGGGCCGGGTAACACACAGGGTGGGCTTAATAGGCCCTATTGACGTAAAGTCATTTGTTGGAGTGGGATGGAACTAGAAATGGGCTCGCGATCTGCCATGGCGACCGCCCGCACCGGACCCGCCCAAGTTGGGTAAATTCCAGCCCAATCACGATTTGGTGAATATCATCAATGGCAGATTTTACAAAGATGCAACCAGTTCCAGCTGTATTGGCTTTTAACGGCAGATGCTTTATGGTAATTACAGATTAAGTAAAGAGGGAATCCTGATCATGGTCTCTTGTTTTTGGTAAGGTTGACATTGAGGCCTAGAAATTGGACCATGCCCAAATTAGGGCACCAACCAGGTTCAGCACACACAACTAGTGAAGCTGATGGCAAGACTATGGAAAATTAGTCTGCTGGCCTCATTATTATAGTACCAGTAAGCTGTGGGCACTGGTCACGGATCAGAGGCAGATCCCCGGTCATTGGGAAGGTGGTCAATGGTGGCCATCAGAAACCTGTAATTTTAATGAGGAACCGGGATAGGCACTCCACATTAAGGTAAGTTTTTTTTTGAAAACTTTCCTTTTTGGTGGCAGGCTCCAGTGATCCCTTCAAGGACCACTAGTTAGCCTGCATGTAGACCAGATAATCCTGAATGCAGCAGGCCCAATGTCTGCTTAGTTCAGGACAAACCAATTTCCAGTTTGGGTCCTAAAATAGGTGTTAGGCTCCCTCTAATTTTATTTCTTGTGCGCGGACCCTTTAAATTTTCTGAAAGGCCACGTGTAGTGTATGTAACCTGTACTACCTTAAGAGGATACCTTAAGGTGATGGACTACTTTTTGATGGCTCCTGTACATTGTAGTACCGGTGGTGACCACACCGGTATATAAACCCTGCGGAGCAAAGTGTACCTCAGTTCCACCCTGACCCTCAATCACTAAAGACCTGTTTACTTACTTCTGTAGTCTGTGTCCTGTTATTCAGTATAACTGCATTTGTAAACACAGACTCAACAGTGGCGACGAGTCTGATCTTACCTAGCGGCAGTTTTGCATCCAAGGAAGCTTCATCCTCAGAAACGGGCGTCGAAAAAGGGCATCCGCCCTCAACATCCTGCTGAGCACCGCATCGCATGGGAGGCCATCGGGAACCCGGGTTGGTTTTCTGGCCACGAAGTCCAACATCAGTGATCATCCCTTCTACGACAGCGGCGGGTAAGCCCGATCGAGCGGCACGGGGGGGAAGTCGGCCGAGTTGTCAGTGGGAGAAGGGGAGGGAAAACAACGAAAAGGGCGGAGAACATGACCGCAGCCGGTGTCAGGGGCCGGACTGCAATCGGGGCAGAGACGCGCAGCAGCCAGAAAAGCGTTTATGGCCACAAGGACCGCGGGAGCGGCGGGGCAACAAGAGCAGCAGCGCAAGGAAAATAAAGGACTGCTGGGAGGCGTGGATGGCAACAGCGCGGGAATCGCCATCTTGAGTCGGCAGGGGAAGAAGACAAGTGCGGGAAAAGCCGCCAAGCGCGGGAAAAGCCGCCATCTTAAAAAAAAAGTCATCATATTAAATAATATCCGAAGGGAAAGGAGAAACTCAGCAAGGATGCCAAAAACGGGTAACATCACTGCTTTTGATAATGATGTGGAAGATTGGGCCACTTATGTGGAACGCATCAAAGTTTACTGTACAACGAATGAGGTACTGGATGATAAGAAAGCACTAACCCTATTAAACTCGATGGGTGCGAAGACGTACGGGTTATTAAGGAACCTTGTAACCCCAGACAAACCGGTAGGGAAGAGTTTCGCGGATATTGTTACTATCCTGCAAGAGCATTTAAACCCCACACTGCTGCTGATAGCGGAACGATATAAATTTTACAAAAGAATTCAACTTAAAGAAGAAAGCAACGCTGAATTCCTAACAGAACTGCGCAAGTTATCAAAGTACTGCCAGTTCGGAACAGGACTAGCAGACGCACTGAGAGATAAATTTGTGTGTGGGCTCCTAAGGGAAGGAACCCAGAAGCGACTGCTAGAGGAAAAGGATCTTACGCTGGACAAAGCTTTCAGCATTGCAGCATCCCACGAGGCAGCAGCACGGGGCACTGCAGAGATACAGCAAAGGCCACTGGAATTCAGCACCAATGAAATGGCATTGGGCGCAATAAAGTGCTATCGTTGCGGAAGGACAACGCATGACCAGAACCAGTGCTGGTTCAAAGACAAAGGATGCAGGCAATGTGGCAAACTTGGTCACATAGCGAGAGTATGCCGGTCAGGAAAGAAGACCAGCAGCAAAAAGTCACCGCAGGAGAAGTACAAAAAAGTACACAAGGTGACAGAGAACAGTTCGGATGAATAGAAGATGGATTCAGACTCCAGCAGTAAGGAACTGGGTTGTCTGAAAATACATAATGTGGGTAACACAGCAGACCACCAAACTATCTGGGTCATGCTCCGGATAGCAGGAGTCCAAGTGAAGATGGAATTGGACACAGGGTCGGCATTAACGGTCATGAATAAGCAAGATTACAAAAGGTTATTCTCGCACATTCCCCTGAGGGATATGGAGATTGTATTGAAAACATACACGGGGCAAATAGTATACCCCAAAGGAAAGATAAAAGTAAATGTGGTCTACAATGGTAAAGAAAGTCAGAAAATGTACTTGTATGTGTTACCTGATGGAGGTCCGCCACTACTGGGATGGGAATGGATCCGGAGAATAAATGTGGACTGGCATTCCATACAAGCACTGACTGTGGATGCCTGTAAGGAGGATGACGTCAAACCTAAACGACTGTCCAAAATCTTAGACAATGCTAAGGAGGTGTTCCAACAGGGACTTGGAACACTGAAAGGAATTACGGCAACCATCAAGGTTGAAGAACATGCAAACCCAAAATTTTTCAAAGCCAGACCGGTGCCTTATGCAATACGACCTGCTGTGGAAGCAGAGCTGGAAGGGCTAGAACGTTCAGGGGTACTGTCCAAGGTGGACTGGAGCGAATGGGCTACACCCATTGTTCCTGTCATGAAGCGTTCGTTGAGCAACAAGCCGGGGGAAACTGGGAAGGTTCGCATCTGTGGCGATTTCAAGATCACTGTTAATCCAGTTCTTCACACGGTGCAATATCCGCTTCCGCGGATTGAAGATATCTTCGCTTCACTGTCTGGCGGGAAACACTTCACCAAGATAGACCTGGCGCAGGCGTACCTACAGATGGAAGTTGATGAAGCGTCACGTCAGTATCTCAGGATCAACACAAATAAGGGCTTATATCGGTATAATAGGCTGGTTTTTGGAGTGGCATCAGCTCCAGCGATTTGGCAAAGGGCCATGGAGCAGGTATTGCAGGGAATCCCAGGCACACAATGCTACCTGGATGACATCCTGATTACAGGAGATAACGATAAGGATCACCTCGCGAATTTGGAGCAGGTGCTCATCAGATTGAAAGAATATGGGCTAAGAGCTAATCGCCAGAAATGCGAGTTCTTTCAAAAGCGAATCGCGTACTGCAGCCACGTCATTGATCAGGAGGGGCTCCATAAGTCACCTGACAAAATCGAAGCTGTTGTCAAAGCTCCAGCACCGGAAAATGTATCCCAGTTGAGGTCGTTCCTCGGGTTGGTTAACTATTACCACAAGTTTCTTCCAAATTTATCCACGGTGTTACACCCGCTAAATACTCTTTTGCAAATGGGAATACCATGGAAGTGGAGCGATGATTGTAAGCGGGCTTTTCAAAAGAGCAAGGCACTGATCACCTCTAAGGAAGTGTTGGCTCACTTTAACCCAATGCTGCCTATTCGCTTAGCTTGTGATGCTTCTCCATATGGTATCGGGGCAGTGCTCTCACATAAGTTTCCAGATGGCTCAGAAAGGCCAGTCGCTTTCGCATCCAGATCATTGACCTCCGCTGAGCGCAACTATGCTCAGATAGATAGGAAGGCTCTCAGCCTCGTGTGGGGAGTTAAGAAATTTAACCATTACCTGCAAGGCCAAAAGTTTACGCTGCTGACAGATCACCAGCCGTTGGTTTCCATTTTCAACCCTAAGAAGGGTGTTCCGGTAATGACGGCGCAGAGGCTTCAGAGATGGTCCCTTTTTCTAGGGGCACATCAATATGATATTGAATTCAAAGGTACAAAGCAACATGGTAATGCTGATGGGCTGTCGCGCCTGCCACTGCCTACAGCGGAAGAGGCACCGGCAGTTGACCCTGTCGAGATATTTCACTCGACCATCATCGAATGCTTACCAGTCACCAATGCGGGTATTGAGAGAGAGACCCGAAATGACCCGACACTGTCTCGGGTCTACGACTTGACAGTGAAGGGATGGCCAGCACATGGCGAACGACTGTTACCAGCATTCTCAGCCAGACGAAAACAGCTGTCCGTATGTCAAGGAACATTGATGTTTGGAACAAGGGTGATTATTCCTCCTAAATTAAGGGAGAGAGTTCTAAAAGAATTGCACAAAGGTCATCTGGGGGGAGTCAAGATGAAAAGCCTTGCTAGGGCTTATGTGTGGTGGCCAGGTATCGACAAACAAATAGAGGATCTGACTAAAAGCTGCTCAGGGTGCCAAAAAGTTCAGAACGCACCTCCAATTGCACCGCTGCATCCGTGGGAATGGCCTTCAGCCCCATGGCAACGTGTGCATATCGACTTTGCACGTCCATTCATGGATTCCATGTTTTTGATAGCAGTAGACGCACATTCTAAATGGCCAGAAGTGATTAAGATGTCGACCACTACCTCTGAGAAGACGATTGCAGTTCTAAGAACCGTATTTGCAAGGAATGGATTGCCGGAGCAAATATGTTCAGACAACGGACCACAGTTCGTGTCAGAAGAATTCCAGAAATTCATGAAAAAGAATGGGGTGAAACACTATACATCTGCCCCATATCATCCGGCTACAAATGGGTTGGCCGAGAGATTTGTACAAACGTTCAAAAAGGCGATAAAGGCCATGAGTGAAGATCATATTCCACTACAACACAAGGTGGACAATTTCCTAATGGCGTATCGAAATGCCACGCATGCAGTGACAAATCAAAGCCCTGCCATAATGTTCCATAACAGAAGGTTGCGGTCCTGGTTGGATTTGTTAAAACCCAATGTGCGACGGGAAGTCGAAAACAAGCAATTCCAGCATGTAAATAAAAAGGCCACTCGTAGTTTTGAAATAGGACAACCAGTGTTGGCCAGGGACTATAGGGATGATAAATGGCAACCTGGGACAATTCGTGCACGACAAGGACCCTTGATGTACACGGTAGACATTGGAGAGAACGTAATACGACGTCATGCTGACCAACTTGTGGAATCGAGAACAAGGGTCGACCCCATGTCTACGGCAGAGACACCAGTTGAAGAACTTATTGAGCCTGTAGCATCTACCTCAGACTCGAACGTATTGGATGATGTTAAATCCATAGGAGATCAAGTGGATGAGTCACCCCAGCAACGGGAACCAGAGATCCCTGAAAGGCGTTATCCGGGCCGGATCAGGAGGCCTCCTCAGAGACTGAATCTTTGAACAGTTCTTGTGTGTAAATTGTATATATGTTATCCATGTAGTGTATTAATTTGGGGTGTCCACTGTTAAGCTAAAAGGGGAGGAATTGTAGTGTATGTAACCTGTACTACCTTAAGAGGATACCTTAAGGTGATGGACTACTTTTTGATGGCTCCTGTACATTGTAGTACCGGTGGTGACCACACCGGTATATAAACCCTGCGGAGCAAAGTGTACCTCAGTTCCGCCCTGACCCTCAATCACTAAAGACCTGTTTACTTACTTCTGTAGTCTGTATCCTGTTATTCAGTATAACTGCATTTGTAAACACAGACTCAACACCACGCATGCGCGGTATCTCTTCTAGTGGCAGCAGCTGGTGAGTAGCCTGCATTGGACCTCACAATTATTGCGTGGCCATGCAGCCGCACATCTTAGGGGGAATATTGGTGTTAGGCCCCTTATTCGCTTATACAAGGGGTCTAAAGCCTGTTTTATGTTGCACCTCTACAGTGCCCGAACCAATAAGACAATGGAGTTGTTTCCAATGCTATTCAAGTGTGAGAAGTTGCTACCCTAAATTGGACCACTTTGCACCTGCTTCCTGCCTGGAAAACAGGCAAAATATGGTCCAATTTCACACCTTGAGTGCCCTCAAAGAGACAGTCTCATTAGCAATAACCCTTCTAAAAGCTGAACAGTTACAGAAAATAATTGGCTCCCCCAATGACTATGGTGGGCAACATTGAACATGTGGTGTGGTTCTGAGCTACACAGACCAGCAATGTCCAAGGTTCAACCCTTTGTCTGCACTGAATTACCTGATCTCAGCTGAGGGGCAGTAGGGTGCAACAACTGGTCTCAGCACACTGGCCGAGGGAGGGCATGAAGTCAGTTAGGGGTCCTGCTGTTTGTTGTCTAGTTTAGTAGTGAGAGGAATTATGGGTCCACAGCACCAAATATTCCACCCATTACCGTGTCAGCCTTGGCTCAGTGGTACCACTCTTGCTTCTGAGTTCGAAGGTTGAGGATTAGATGTTAAACCCAGGCCCCCTCTGCCCATTCAGGTGGATGTAAAAGGTTTCATGGCCCTATTTAAAGAAAAGCAAGGGAGGTTTTCTTGAATCCTGGCCAATGTATCCCTCAACCAACACCATCAAAAACAGATTAACTGATAATTTATTTCATTGCTGTTTGTGGATGCAAATTGATTGACGCAGTGACTACATTTCAAAAGTATTTCTTTGGCTGTAAAGAGCTGTGGGATATCCTGAGGTCTTGAAAAACACTATACAAGTGCAAGTTCTTTCTTTCTATTAAATGAATAGACTCTGAGAAATATATTTTCAAATAAAACATTTAGCAGAATAACAGACAGCTCAGACTTTTAAGGATGAGATTGTATTACAAATATTGCAACTGGTTACCCATCTATTAAATATTGAGAGAGTAATTTGATCAAAGATGAGCTTTAAGGATGTTTACTTTGAATTATGCACTTCACAGCAGTTTAATGAAACTGTTAAATTAATCTTCTGGCTATTGGAAAGAATGCTTCAAACTCAATGTACTGATCGTTGGGAACAGAAAGTAATGAGGAAATATTACATGCTGACAATCTCTGGAAGGCTGTTACAATTATGAGATGTGAGATTTAAATACTCTGCTGTTTGTTACAGGTGCGCCACATAAAGCAGCTGTAATTGTTAGTACTGTAGCCTTACTGTTAACAAATGAATAGTACATAATAATACAAAGGCTATTTTGAAAAAGCAATTACAGGCGGATGAGTGCTTCTGATAGCGTGGCAGGGAGACCATTCTGAATGTGGTTTAAAAAGGACTGCAACTGCTCCAGTGAAAAAAAATTACCATTTTTCAAGCCTTTCTTCATCACTATAACATCTTTTTCCTGGTATCATTCTGGCGACTCCTAAAACTCAGAATCTTACTGCTCTTTTTAAAGTCAATTCTACCCTATACTTCCACTTTAAAGATCTTTGGCCGCTAAATTTGGCTCCATAGCGCCCATTGTTTTGTTACTTCAGGTGCTGATTCGGGTCCAAAATGCCATCCGTGATGCCGCGCACACTTCTGGTGTAGGCCGCACTGGACGCCATCTTGGGTAGGGCGTTAGCGCGGGTGCAGGCAGATCTTGACGTCAATCAGTGTGCAATGTTGATTGCCAGTGCTGCCATTTTGGAGCTCAATGCTCCAGCTAACGACCTCTCTTAAACACGCATAGCTGAACACATGTTCAGCAGCAGGAAGGACTCCCCACCAGCGCTATACTCCTATCTGAACCTCAGCAAGGAACAGTATGTCAGACATCTGTGCTTCATCAAGGACGTCCTCACTGAAATCTGCCACATGCTACACCCAAAACTGCAACCTCAGAGCAGGGCAAGGACCGCATTGCCAGTGGCTGTGAAGGTCAGGGTGGCCATGAACATTTATGCATCAGGCTGCTTGCAGGCTGGAGCAGGAGATATTTGCAACATCTCGCAGTTTGCCATGCACTGTTGCATAAGGGATGTAAGGGAGGTAACTGAGCTCTGTTTTCCAAGAGAGCTGAATACATTTCCTTCTCTCTGGCCAGAGAGCAGCAGGCGGAATGAGCACATGGCTTCACAGCCTTCCCCATGGTGTAGGATGCCATTGACTGCATGCACATCGCTTTGTGGGTGCCGCATCTCAACTCTGAGATGTACCAACACCGAAAGGGACTTAACTCCCTCAATGTCAAGCTGGTGTGTGACCATACTCAGTGAATCATACAGGTCAATGCCTGGTATCCTGGCAGAAGTACTGATGCCTTCATTCTGCGGCAGTCTGCTGTGTCGGCTGCATTTGAGCCACGATGACAAACCAGAGGGTGGCTATTGGAGACAAGGGCTATCCATTAACACACGTGGGCAGCGTTCAAACAATGAAAGCTACTCATTGAAACATATAAGATTCTGAAGGCGATTGACAGGGTAGATGCTGAGAAGTTGTTTCCCCTGGTGGGAGAGCCTAGAACTAGGGGGCATAGTCTCAGGATAAGGGGTCGGTCATTTAAGACCGAGATGAGGAGGAATTTCTTCACTCAGAGGGTTGTGAATCTTGGGAATTCTCTGCCCTAGAGGGCTGTGGATGCTGAATCTTTGAGTATATTCAAGGCTGAGATAAATAGATTTTTGGACTCCATGGGAATCAAGGGATATGGAGATCAGGCTGGAAAGTGGAGTTGAGGTTGAAGATCAGCCATGATCTTATTGAATGGTGAAGCAAGCTCAAGGGGCCGTATGGTCTACTCCTGCTCCTAATTTTATGTTCTTATGTTCTTATGCTGCCACACGAAACATCATCGAGCATGCCATTGGCATGCTGAAGCAAATCTTCTGCTGCCTGGACTGCTCTGGAGGAGCCCTGCAGTACTCGGCAGAGTGGGTATTGAGATTTGTGGTGTTCTGCTGCATGCTGCACAGCCTCGCCATCATGAAGGCACAGCCCTTGCCACTAGCCATACGACGACCAGCTGAGGAACAGGAGGAGGAGGAGCAGGAGGAGGAGGAGGAAGAAGAGGAGGATGAGGAGGAAAAGGAAGAGGAGGAGGAGGAAGAGGAAGGGAGGAGGCAATCCAGACAGCTCCTTTCTGGCTGGGCTGTCCGGGTTACCTCCCCGTGACCAACTCATCTGGCTGTGATACCGGTAAATGCAACCCCAATTCGACATTCACCAACAGCCCCACGCCTCACCTTCCCTCTGTCACTGACCATCACAACGTCCACTTGGCCACAATGCAAAAATAAAAGCTAACACAAAATAAACATTCCAAACCAAATTTATAAATGAAATCATGCTATGTTGCAAACATGGGTAAACTAATCACTCTTGTGCATACCCTTTGTGCCTGTCTTCAGTGTGCCTTTGTCTGTCGTAGTGCTCCTATGCAGTGCTACCCCAGTGGCTGCAGCATGGCTGGTGGAAGGCAGCTGACTTTCAGTGGGGAGACTGCAGATGGCCTTGGTGGATGACATCGAGCAGCTCTGGGCCTAGAAGGCCTGGTTTCAGGCTGCACCACCTCAGCATGGGCAGCAACAGTCTGGGCTGGCTGCTGACAGGCAACAGCAAGGGCACTGGCGGAGTGGCAGTGGCGGGAGTATGAATGCTGTCATCCTGAGAGAGGACAGCAGATTCGTGCTCCACGAGGCCACTGCTACTTTCCCAGGGCGGTGCCTCAGCAATCCTAGTAATCTGTTGAAGGACAGATTGCTGGACTGATGTGAAACCCTGCAAGTCCCTTTCCACACTGTTAAACGCAGCCACAATGGCAGTAGTCTGAACTCGCGTGGCAGTAAGCTGAGCTTGCATGACAGAAGTCTGAGCTTCCACTGCAGCACCCAGATGTTGGGTGGCTGCTGCCTGTGCTGCAATGGACATCAGCCATCAGATGCTGCATTCTGGTTGGATCCACGTCCGCAGTGTACTAATGGAGTTGGCCATCACTTCCATGCTGGAAAGGATGAGCTCCAAGCTCTGCGCAAAGCCCTGTGCGAAGTTGGTGCTGGACTCCTCCATGCTCCTTGATATTGCATGCAGGCTTTCTGGCAGGCTTGCCAGTGCACCAAGCATTTCATTGTGCCTACCCATCAGCCTTCTTCTGTAGCCCGCCCCATCGAAGTGCTCATCTGAGTCTTCTGCAGCAGAACTCATGTGTGACCTCACCCTCTAGGGAGCTAAGACCTGTGCTACCATTGCCCTCTGCCCTGGCTGCAAGCCACTCATGCCCGGTGTCTCGCCATGTGCAGATCCCATGTTTAAGCTATCCTCTAAAGTATGTGGAGTGTCAATATCTGAGCAGGTGGCTGCGAGTGTGAAATCGAGTGATGATGCTGCGTCTTCATCATCACTACCTTCTTCCTCTTGCAGTTCTTGCTCCTCCACCACTGCCTGGCTAGGTGGCAGTTCTTGGGTATCTGAAATGACAAAAGCACAAGGATAGGGTTGTGGTGAGGGGAGGGGGGAAAGGAAGACGTACATGCTTACGCCATGTGCAGCTTGTAAATCAGAAGAGATTGTGGGATAAGGGCCAAGTGGGATGTGAGAAGGAGGATTAGGAATGAGGATACCTTTATCTACATTTCTTTCAGCCCTGCCGCTGGCAACAGGCTCAGCAATGGCTGCTCGAATTATGTCTAGCACCGTCTCCTCCATGGGGGTTAGGTCATGCAGGCACGCCTGTCCAACTATGTGTAGCCCCTGCTGCCTCCAGTTATGTTACAACTTGTCCTGCAAGAGAGAGGGAAGTGGGTCAGTGAGTGTGGTGCAATGTGTTTGGGTGATGTGCTTATCATGGTTGAACAGCTGACAGTGTGTGCAAGCTGTGAGATGCAGGTGTGTGGCTTGCAGCAGTGCTAAGTGTGTGAGGGTGAGGTGAAGCTATGAATGTTAGGTATGAGTGGTGATTGCTAGAGATTGTTGGTAGGTGAGTGATGGGGGTGTGGTGCATTGAGCAGTGTGTGAGGCTAGTGATGCAGTTGGTGGGACATGGTATTTGAAGATCAATTCACTGACTTTGACCACTCATCATTGAACATTTTGCAGCATTGCATCCAGGTCCTCAGGGCTTGATTTCTGGCATTGACCGCCACAGCCACCTGTTCCCACTGCTTTCGCAGAGTTTGTCTGAAGGGCCTCCTGGCCCCCTAGGGATGGAGGACCTCTCTCCTCCTGTCCACCTCCTCCACCAAGGCCTCCAGTGCAGCATCTGCGAATCTTGGAGCACGCTCTCTCTCCTGTTGCGCAATTAGTTAGTTTTTTTCCAGGTCAGACTCTCTTCCCAGCCACTTCCAGCATCTGCTCCAACCAGAATGCATCTCCATTTTAAGAGGTGCAGGCTGGTTTTAAGTAGTTCAGGCTAGCTTTAGGTGGTACTAGCCTCGCACAAGCTTGGGCCCGCTGCTGAGGTGTTCAGCCACTCATCAGCGCATTTAGCGCTACCACAATGCTGCAAACATGCAGCATGATGTTTGCGTGCTGCCTGCATCAAAACAATGGGCGCAGGTACATTGCACATCACGATCCGCATGCCTGTTTTCAGGAGCTAACAAATTTAGCCCCCTATGTATCTGCACCCGAGGTGTCTCTTCCTCCACTCTGTTAAGAATTGAACCATTTACAGTATATTTCCTTTCCTTGTTCGAACTTCGAAATGAACTACTTCATATTACCTTGCCTTGAACTGCATTAGCCATCTTTCTGCTCACTTTGCTAACCAGTTTATGTCCCATTGCAACCATAAGAGTTGATTTTAACTCAGAGCACGAGTGCGGCATTTTGGGAGAGGGCGAGTGTCAAACTCATTGGGTCACGATGGGCCATTTGAACTCCTGAGCTTCATTTCAATATTCCGAGTCGGACTTCCACCCGAACTTGGCATGAATTTCAAGATCTCTGCCGATGGGGATCTAAGGGAGCAGTTCCTGGCGCAAAGGTAAGTGCGGGGCGTGGGGGCGTGGCCGGGAGTGGGGTGGTGTCGGGATGTGATCAGGATCGTGAAAGGGGTAGGGGAGAAATACAGTGCAGGAGAGACTCAAGGTTTCCTTGTGGGGACTGAGGGAAAACGCCTGGTCCACAAGGAAACTATTAAATTAAAAAAAAAACATTCACCTTTATGGCCTCTTGTTGACCAGGATCTATCTGCCTCCAGCTCTATCTCGCGGGCCCAGCACTTGGCAAGAGCCATATGACTGGTCATCAAAATCATGTCATAGGACCCTGACTTTTAAATATTTATGAGATCTTCGCCAGCCTGTTGCAAGCAGCTCACATGCCTCCTTAAACCCGGGATTTAAATTAGTGGCGAATGAACTTTGCCCCTATTTTATCCCCCGCCCACATGCTGCATTCTCAAAGGTTGTGGATTCGAGTACCACTCCAGAGACTTGAGCACATAATCTAGGTTGAGACTTCTGTGCAGACTTCTGGGAGTACTGCAATGTCGGAGGTGCTGTTTGTCGGATGAAATGTTAAACCCAACTGGATGCAAAAAAATGCCATGGTACTATTCGAAAAAGAGCAGAGGAGTTCTCTGCTATTATACCTCAATCAACATCATTAAAACAGATTATCTGGTCATTATCACATTGCTGTTTTGGGACCTTGCTGTATGCAAATTGGCTGCCATTTTGCCTACATTGCAACAGTGACTACACTTCAAAAATACTTCATTGGCTGTGAAGCGCATTTGGATGTCCTGAGGTCATGAAAGGTGCTATATAAATGCAAATTCTTTCTTTAATTGGCAGTAATGCAATGATGGAATTACTCAGAGATCATTACAGTGTCATCTACATGCACGTGTGTACTGTGGGTGACTGGAGCACCAAGTGCATGGCCATTGGTGATCTGGCTGATGGTGATCTGAGATGTGACCAAAGCGGGGTCTGGAGATCTATTTTGGAGGGACTACATCTCCTCAGAACAACTCAATGAATTTGTTATTATCAGCAAACCTTGATACCACTCCTTTTATGCCTATGTCCAAATCATTGATATAAATAGAAAACAGAAGAGATCCCAGCATAGATTCCTGGGGCTCATCATTACATACATTCCCCATACCCCAAAAACATGCATTTACTCCTACTCTCTGCTTTCTGTCACCCAGCCTTCCGGCTATCCATGTGATGACATTCCCTTTAATAGCATCTGGCTCAATCTCCACAACAAATCTCTTATGTGGCACCTTATCAAATGCCCTCTGAAAATCATATTATACGACATCCACTGCATTCCCTTTATATAGACTCAGGGCTATAAAATAATCAGAACCAGATTTGAGCCATGGCTGAGTATAAACAAGCTATAAGAGTAATAAAATAAATGAGGCTAGATGTTATTGGACAGAAGGATGGTACTGGCTGACTAAAAAATATTGAATGCAATCAAAGTTGTTTAAAAAAGTCAAAATGATGCTTCTGGGAAATACTGGCCTAGTTGCTTGACATTTATAGGGAAATATTGGGCTTTATTCTGAAGGAATAAATTTAAGCGCATCTAATGAGTTAAGGCAATAAATCCAAGCCAGCACCTTTTCATGAAAGGCAGATAATATTTAAAAAAAATATTGGAATTCTTGGGGAATGGAGTTGGGTAATGAAGATAATATGAATTTTTGAATATTTTGTCTTTTGAAAAGCAGCTGACAAAATTCCTTACAAGAGATTTGTGGTTATAAGGAAAGCTTACAACATAATGAAGGAAGTTGTAAACCCGTTAATGAATTGTATAGAAAATAAGAAACAGAGGGTTCTGATCAGTGGTAATAATTTTAATTGACTAACTATAAGCAATAAATTTCTGGGACCTTGTTGATCATAATAATTACAACCTTTCTAAGGCAGTGACCAGTGTCAACTTTGGCTCAGTGGTAGCATCCCCACTCCAGGGACTTAAGCACATAGTGTAGGCTGATAAATTAGTGCAGTGTTGAGAGGGTGCTGCACTGTCAGAGGTGCTGCCTATCGGATGGGATGTTAAACTGAGGCCCCATCTGGTTCTCTCAGGTAATGTAAAGATCCTAAGAACAAGAGTTGGGAGTCTTCCAGTCTCCTGGCCAACATTTATCCTTCAACCAACATCACTAAAATAGATTTTCTAGTCATTTATCTCAGTACTGTTTGTGGCACCTTGCTGTATGCAAATTGGTGACGGTGTTGCCCTACACGACGAAAGGTGCTACACTTCAAAAAGTACTTAATTGGCTGTGAGATGTCCTGAAGTAATGAAAGGTGCCAAATTAATTCAAATTCTTTCTTTCTTTATTATAAGCAGCATATATAAAATTGTGGATGGCACTAATTAGGAAAGCAGAATGTTCTGAGGAGATGGAGATTCTCCAAACTAGACCATTTTGGTCATATCCCAGATCACCATTAGGCAGCTTGCAAAATCTAGAGCTGCTTAAGAGGCCGTGAATTTGGGGTTTAACTCATCCACAGTCCAGATGTATGAGTAGGTGATGTTGTAATGGTGTCTGGGTAATTATATCATTATGTACTGCATCAGCAACTCAAAAATCTGGGAATCCATGCTACAGAATCCAGGTTGCACTTTCAATATGGTCTGTATCTCCAGAATTGAACATGAGGCCACTTACTGAGATAGACATGGTATAATCCCCAGCAGATTAACACTGGTCACCTCAGTAACATATTGAACTGGAACTTGCGGTGGGTAATAACGGTGAACTAACAGCGTTCACCGTTATTACCCCTTTGAAGCTGACCACACTTTCAGGATTTAGCGCATGCGCATCTAAACGTGAAAATCCTGAACTTGCGGTCAGTGATTCACTGCTCTAACACCGGCGGTGCTGTGGCCCCCCTGCCCCCTATAGTCAGCTATCAGTGTAATCAGTAAAATCAGTGAAACTGCTGAAAACTTGGGCTTTTCCGCAGTATAGCACTGTTAAATACCTCATTAAATGTTAGGCCTTGTTGGATTAGGTGTAACTGGGGTTTTAACAGCATATTGGCTGCTAAACAAATGTTATGATCCTGAAAAACTAATATTTATTTTGTGGAGTGTCAAATTGCTCCATTAGGATAAAAAATTACAATTTTTAAAAAACTTAAAAAATATATATTTGTTTTAGAAGTTTGTTCATGATATTTCAGGTTCTACCTTATCCCCACGTGAATGTCCCAATCTTTGTTTTGCTCTCTGTAATGTTTTTAAAATGGCAGGATAAAAGCAGATTCTCATTTCGTGGTTCCCTACCTGCGAGAATTCTGCAATGTGATTGGCTGCTTAGACAGCTTGTTGACATCACAGCAGATCGCACTAGGGAATACCCACTATACCATGCTGAAATCACTTACGTGTTGAAAAAGACAAACTTCTTGCCACAGAAATCGTGAGATTCGGGGCCAGCCGCAAACATCTTTGCTTCGCCGCTGACTGCAATTATATATATATAGTGTGTGAGGAAATTTTTTGCATGTCAGTTTTGGTTAGTCCGGATAAATGGAGTCATAAAAACTACTGGTTTAATGACAGGTACCACTGAGAGGTGTATAGTAATACGTATTTGAAAATAGGACCTGTGATTAGAAATAGAGGTTATGCTATTAAATACATTCGTTCGACCTTGTTATATTGCCATCAATAATTGGCAAAGGAGATAGAATTTGCATGAGTTGTAGGCCCAGATAAATGTGCCCAACCTTCTGTAAAGTCACACTGAGGTCGCACTTCATACAGTTGTGTCAATTTTTGTCTATTATACTTTCAGCAAGACACTTATGAAAGGATTTAGAAAAGTGATAACAAGGATACTTCCAGTTCTTATGCTATGAAGAGAAACTGATGCTGCCTTTATATTGCACCATTGACGTCAACCTCACATTGATGGGTGACAGTGGTATAAAGCTGTTGTTGCTGGCCAGCATCAGTCCACAAGGTGGTCTTGTAACATTTTGCTTTAGACCAGCAGTGCTGTAACTGCAGCTAAGAAAAAGCCTCATTATATTCTTACATGTGAAAAAAACTAAAAAAAATCCTACTTTAAACCTAATTTTAACCTAACTCACCCAAGGGAGACAAGGCGGGTTCGGGTCGAATGCCTGTTTTATGCCCCACACAATTTTACTCTCTGTTGTCTTCACAGGGTACAAAATGTTCCTGCCAGATGGATTAGGTTAAAATTGGAGGTAAATGCTCTGGTGGAGTAAATCTGCGAAAGGATTGGATATAAGATGTGATTCCACCATCTGGCAATCCTAATGGGTAGTGATGTTTGCAGGGAGTGCATCTCAGAAAATGATAGGGAACTCACTAGCAATTTCTGAGGATGGGATCCCTCCTTGCGTCACTCCTCATGTGGAATGCTGAATCCCTTAATCACTCCAGTTTTTCTTCTCCTTTTGAAATGTTGAAAAAAAAAGGCTTACTTTTTTTTGTTCATTCACAAGATGTGGGCATCGCTGGCAAGGCCAACATTTATTGCCATCTCTAATTGCCCTTTGATACAACAGAGTGGCTTGTGTAAGATTTGCAAAATTTCCACATTTCCCCAAGGTTATTAATAAAAGGGACCCTGCATGGACAATTTAAAAAGGGGACCCAAAAGATGGCGGCCGCACCTCGTGACCAAAAGCCTGTAAGATTTTAAAAGCTTGGACTCTGCAGCACAGAACAAGCTGTTTTGGGAAATTGAAACTTAAAATGCATTTCTGTGAAAAAGGACTTTTGTGTTTGAAAACCTAGACAGTTAAGCAAACACTGAATATGCATTTTCGTCAGATTGGAACAGATCGCCCCAGTTAGACCTAAGCGCAAGGCCATTAGTTTGTCCGCATAAATAATCGGAAACAGCTTAGGGAAACGACCAAGGCTGCACAGGCCGATTAAAATGCATTAATGACAATACAGCTCGGACATCAGGCCATTAGGTGCGATAAACGGCCATCTAAAAAACTGTTAGTTTAGATTGCTATAATCATTTAAAACAACCTGCCAAAAGTGAAACAATGAACTGACCTGATTTGGTGCGCAGATAAGGGCCATCGAAAGGAGTATAACTGTAGGCCCTCAGTAGCAATCGCTCTCTTGCCCAGTAACCAATGCTCCTTGCCCTCATGGCTCCTGCTCTTTTTCCCCTCCCGCGCTTGCCGCCTGGCCACTGCCCGTGTCTTTCCCGACTCCATCAGAGATGCCCGGCATTGCACCAGGTGAACACTGGCAAGCCAGGCCAGACGAGGCGGGATGAGACGAGGCGAGGTGAGATGAGATGAGATGAGATGAGATGAGATGGAAGAAGATTGAAGAACGCTTCGAATAATCGGGCCTTCAATCCAGCCGACCTGTGATTATCTTCATGCAAACTCCAACTGCCGCCCGAGGAAGAGGAACCATCATCCCTGTGAGTTAAAGTACCCAAGCAAAGACTTTAACCTCGGGGTACTTTACCTGGACGATGCCCTTGCAGCGCCCTGAGATCACGTGACGATGGCAGGCCCCAGAGAGCACAAAGAGCGAACCCCAAACCCCACAGCTGTTTGAACTCTGCAGATTTTGACTCGGTGAGCATGAATTCCTGGCCCCGCATCGCTTAATCTATCTAGGTATAGGGGTGGGATAAGGCTAAGGGGATTGTTAATGTAGTTTGTTTTCCCTCAATGTGCCATGTGTTCCCCATTCCCTGTATAAGTATAGTTATTTTGTTTATGCCTGTAATTGTTTACCAGTAATTTCTCATAAGACTGTGTTTTATCTCTGTTCAATAAAATCTTGGTTTTCTTACATCCAAATCACTTGTCTACTCGACTTTTCTGTATCGCCGCCTGCACCTAAGTCCGGTGTCTAGAACCCAGGGGCGTGGGAGCGATTTGAACCGCTCACCAACAGTCAGGGCATTAACTGACTGGGTGCACGCGACGCGCCACCCGCCACCCGCCACCCCCTACAGAAAATGGCGACCGCAGCAGGACACCAGCAGCAGGGTTGTGATACAGTAGACAATGGTTCGGATGAGCAAACCATGATGGAGGAAAGGATTTCTGATTATGTGTTTAGCAAGGTGAATATCACTAAGAAGTGGATCACCACTCTGTTAAGGGCTGGGTGTCCGGTAGATGCAGTAGCTAAGTGGACAGAGGGAAAGGAACACAAGAAGTCCTTAGAGAAGGCAGTTTGGCTGATGTGTTTCAAAAAGCAGGTCGAGCTTTTGGACAGGCTCGTTGCAGCACAGGCAGCCGAGTAAAGGGAATCAGCCCTGGAGATCCAGGATAAGGCTCTAGCAAGGGAGAATTTATTAGTAGCATTGCAGGCCTTGAATCAGGAGAGAGTGCATTTAATGGGAGAACACAAGGCCCAGTTGGAATACCTGCGATGCTAAGTCACCGAGGCCAAGGGAAATGAGTTCAGGTTGCGGGAAAAGAATGCCCGCTTGGCAAGGCAGATTAGGGAACAGGAAGAGAAAGTACAGGAGGTAAAGGCAGCTTACAAGCTAGTGAGCGAACAGGGGTTTGAGGCCCCTGTAAAGAGCGGATAGAAAATCTGAGCCTGGCCCTCAGGAAGGCAAAAGGCATGGTGTGCCTCATAAGCCCAAAGGCAGGTCAGGCGGAATTTATGGGTAACGAGGGGAGGACAGTTCCAATGTCACCGGTAGTGCCCAGGGACGACCCAGTTGAGGGACAGCAGATCTCACGACCACCACCCGTAGCGCCAAGTTTCAGCGAGGTTTGGCAGCAAGGGGGGTTGAGCCAGAGGTGGAAGCGGAGTTGGAGCAACCCCCGCCAGACAGGTCAGAGCCGGGACTGATGTGCCCAGCACGGCATCGGAGGTTCGGCCCACCAGTCAATGGCAACGATGAGGGACCCCTCCAAAACCAGTTCGTATTACCCTATAGCACCCAACAGCTTAGGGCTATGGTCAACCATATCGCAAAGCTGTCCGAAAAGGGAGACCCCTCAATCCACTTTAGGGACATAGAGCAGGCAGCCAGCGTCAACGACTGCGATGGCGCTGAGCAGGCCAAGATGCTGCTATTCTCCCTGGAGAGTAGTCTCCTCCAATCCCTCTCTGACAAGTGTAAAAGGGGGCAGAGCGGGTACGAGGAGCTTAGAGATGCAGTTCTGGAGGCCATGGGGGTGAATGAGGGAAGTCCTTTCTCCCGTGTGGAGAAGACGGTTCAGCTCCCAGGGGAAACCCCGCAGTCTTTCGCGGACTGGCTGTGGCCCGTGTACCGGAGGGCCTGTCCGGGGATGCCGAACCGATAGTTCCTGAATGGGGATCTCCTGGCCCATTGGCTCCGTTGCCTGGTGGCGAACAGCTTGTCACAGGTCCGGGCCAAGGCAGAGTCTGGTTCGACCCCAAAAATCCCCAGACCACCGAGCTTTCGGTGATCAGGCAGCTAACTCTAGCCTATAAAAACGGTAGGGGAGCCGATGTGCACCCACCTAAGGGGAAGGTGCATGAGGTAAAACACGGACCGGGTAGGAAAGAGTGGCGCCAGGAAGGGAATAACCCCCCCCAACACAAAGACGAATTGTTACGGGTGCGGAAAGGATGGTCACTGGCAGAAGGAGTGCAAGAACCCTTGGAAGGATAACAAGGGAAATAATTCCACAGCCCCAGCCCAAAAGGCAGGCACAGGAATCCCTCCCACAGAGGTCGAGTCACTTTTGGACACCATGAGGTCCTTATTGACTGGCCAGGGGAGAGTAGCAGCCACTACCAGTGCTCTGACCCCATCAGCCCCATCCAACCCACAGCCCTGATTAGAACCAGCGCAGCCTGTCGACCTGTGTCCCTTTGAAAACAATAAGGGGAACAGGCCCTGTGTTCAGATGCGGGTGGAGATGGGGCAGGGGAGATATTCGCTGAACACTGGAGCTTCCAGCACGGTGGTCCATTCAGAAGACCCGACCAATCCACCCGGGTCTAACGAGGTCCCATTTAGCCTAATGGGATCTACAGGGAACGAGCAGGTTGGGGAAATGGCCAAACCTTTGGCCATAGATTTGGGATCCCTCCCGACCATGTGGGAGGGTTACCAAAGGACCAACGAGGTAGCCGAGCAGGGGGCCAGGGAAGGAGAGTTCTGGGATCCCTTTAGAACAGGCCCGGTAGCTGCAGTCCGGGACAAGGGAGGCACACAAGGGGTAGCATTGGCCCCGGACCTAAAGCAGGTCCAGGCCCAAGATCCCATCTGTAAGGCCATCTGTAAGATTTGAAATTTTCAGCAAAAATCACGCAAGAAAACCGGATAAAATAAGACTGTTTATTGACCAAAGTAAGCTTGCACAGAAAAACCTTTGATAAAAGGGCATACAAAATGGCCGCCGGGCCCCGTGATCAGTTTCTGAACCATTTTATTTCTGTTACTGCAAGCCAGACAGGCTTGCGGATTGAAGACAGTAAGCCCGCGAAAGCCAGTACCTGGGAACCGAAACTCAGGAAAACAGCATAAATATTCAATGGATTCTAAGTACAGGATGGGGCCCATCAAGATATGGGCGGACAATGCAAAAACACTTATACCCATTTATTGTACAAAGGAGAAACCGTTTAACAGCCATCAAGGAAAATCTCCGGACCGATCAATATGCGAACCAAGTCGTGATGAAAATGTAAAAGACATTAAAAGACATTATCGGCCAAGAAGGCCAGTTAAGTTATCACCGGCTCCCGTTACAAGACAAAGCGCCCCTGCAGAGATTTCTGCCCGCCAAAATTAATACAAAGACAGGACTATGATTTGGCGGGAGATAAGACTGTCCCAAAAGAGTATAACTATGGATTGAAAGTCCATCTAAGTTACTTCGAACTTCACTTCACTGCTGCTTCTTGCTGGGCGACTTCAGACTTCTACTTCTTCAAGAACTTCTTCTACAAGGAACGAACGAAGGACGGACGGTGCCAGGATCGGCGCCTCTTCCACTTCGGTAGATGCGGAATCGATGAAGACATTTCGTCTTTTTAAAGACGGACGATTTCGGTGAAAAGACAACGTGGTCGGTGTTCAGCCAAACAAGGCTCGGCCACGACGAGAAGACGACAAGGGTGGCCCGGGTACTGGGGTCGGGAGATCATCGACGACCCAGGCCGATGGAGAAGAAACCCTCTGGAGAACCGACGATCCAGGCCGGAAAGATGTTCCCATGTGCAGGCACTTCTTCAACAGCCTGCAGCTGAAGGTCTGCTCCATGAACCCAAATCCACAATAGTGGATCTCAACCTTGACGAGCGCTCATCGAGGCTGTGTCTACCCCATCACCTCGAGGGAGAGAGAATATCGACTGCGCCAGAAGTTTCCAAATCCACGTGACGACGGAAAGTGGTGCCAAAAGACTGCGAACCCCCTTTTTCGCGATTTCGAGAGTGGTGAGCATGATCCCAAGTTCCCCAGGTCGAAACTTAGTTTAGGTATAGGGGAGGGAGTTAAGGGTAATTGTAATGTGTTTCCCCTTTTACGATGTGCCGTGTGTTCCCCATTTCCATAGAGTCAAGTTCATAAATTTGTGCATGATTGTAGTAACTTTAATCTGTGCCTATGACATGTATTTTGTAATGCTTCAAACTGTTTAAAAATAAAAGCATCCATTTCGTGCTATTCAACCTGGTCTATTGAGTTCTTTCTCTGCACTACTGCTCTCTGCACCTAAGTCCAAGTTCTAGAACCGTAGGGGGAGTGGGTGGAACCACTCAAGGGTAATTATTGCACGAAGCCTGGCAGGAGACCAGAACGAGCAAGAGAAACCCCCTACAATCCCGGTACGGAGAAAGAATGGGGAGTCACTAGAAGGTCCGTTCGGGGCAGCGGACGAACCTTTAGGACAGACTCTGAAACAAGCCACTGGTTATATAAACCAGTGCAAGCTGTTTAAACCTGAAAGGGGAAAACAGCCAGCTGGGGTAAGGTCTGAGGATAAAGATCCTCAGCCTGCAGCAGGAGCAAGTTCACAGACTGCACTGGCAGGCGCTGTGGCTTGCTTAAAGGGAGGGGCCATCCCGCCCATCGATTGGGACACTCCCCCACTCTTCTGGGATCCAGACGAGGGGGAGGGACCTATGGGCGAAAACCATGCCCCGGACCTAGCCATGGGACCTGGGGGACGGAGACTCTCAGCTCGCAGCAGCAGGCTGTGAAGAGTTACCTGCCCCTAGCCCAGGTTCGGGAGAGGTCAAGCCTGAGGGAGCAGCGGTTCGGGTTAAAGGCCCATCGGCCAAGAAAGCCCCACCCGCCAAGGCCCCTAGAAGGTCCCCACGGATGCCCCAGCCGAGAAAGCCATGGTCACCAGCTCTCCAGTTACCAAGGGCCGCCCTTTGATTCAGGGGGAGGTCCAAGGACAGAGGTCCTCAGCCAGCAGCCACGGGCTGCGAGGGACCAACAGTGCAGGACGATGCAGCCACACTGGAGGTAGCGGTGAGCCGCAGTCCAACCAGGAATTAGCCTGGCTGTCCGGAGACGGGCGGCGGATGTACATAGTTTAGGTAGTTTAAGTTTTGGTTATTCTAAAGTTTAGGTATTTAGCTTAAGTTTGGGCGTTTTAGCTTAAATTAAACAAGGTGATGGGTAGTGTTAATTAAGTAAGGAATCTGCTAAGAGTGTGTGTATTTGAGTCGAGGCCGCAAGGCTCGACTATGCTTCACCCAAGCCAGAGAATCTCTTGGGGATCTGGCTGTATGTTTTGTATCTGTTACAGAAAGACTGTCGGGATGAAGGGGATCGTAATCCTACTCGCCCTGATGGGACTGAGCCTGGAAAAATGGAGCGATGTAGAAGACTCCCACATCTACGGGTGCTCGGGAGATAGAGCACCGATAGCAACCGACGGAAGCGGTGAACGGGAGATGGAGGAGACCACCGTCTACGTCCACGAGGGAAGGTGGCCAGGATGGCTGGGGTCCAATTCATCTCAGTACTTCAGCCAGACCGGGTTAAAGTACGGGGAGGCCTCCTTCCTGTGCCCCAGGGTACGGGTCGTTACCACGAGGGTCAGCGTCACCGTTAGAAAGCGTGTATGTTTAACATGCAAGGGACACATTCCTCTGGATAGGTGGTGGTAGCTCAGAAAGCTGAGCAAAGATATGAGAGACCCCGCAGTCGAGTGGGAATGGTTGGGGAACAATACCCACCGGACGATTAGAGGGACTCACGGGGGATTAAGTGTGTGTTGGGACAAGTGGTGTGAACCGGATCAAGGGATTTACATCTGTATATGGGGGTCAGAGAAGGTCTGCCCCTCAGGCATATCCATTGTTTTCCACCGGCAGTGGCATGACACCGGGGAGGGGAATGAAGTGGGACACCAGCCTGAAGGTGTGTGCGGTCCCATACACCCCGATCCCAGTCAATGCCACTGAGCTTGTGCCTCGCCCATGGCGCAGGCAGCGAGGTTACCCAAGGAAGGGTGCCCCACCACCACCAAGGGACCAGGGAATGGGTTGGTACTAGTACCTACCGATCAGATGCTGTACCAGGGGGTACACTACGCGGTAGCCTTCGTGATTTTAAATCTCACCGAGGTACATTTACCGGAGTGGTGCCCCAAAGAAACAGAGCAGCTATACCAGGCCCTACTAAAGGACATGTTCAAGAAGTTTTATGAGTTTGATTTCACCCATGTGGACAAAACCGAACTGTACACCACACACCGAGAGTTTTTGGGTAATGCAGGGAGGCAAAGAAGGGGAGTATGGAATGATGTTTTTACTGCGTTTAATACTGGGTCCTCTGTCATCAACAGTTTGGATGACATAGAGCTACAGACCCAGATAAACGGTTTAAAAATAGAGTTAAGGAAGATATTAATGGATGAGAACAAGGTAGTGGGCTTGGAGTTGCATGAGGACCAGACCATGACGGTGCATTTAAAGGAGATTATAGCGGAGTTGGAAAAGCATGCAAAGATGGTAAATGCCCTCATAAGGGAGGACAGAAATGCTTCTGACCAGGCTGCACAGAATGAGGTGTGTGTGCTGTATGGGGCGTGGTTGCTGGGCTAGGGCCGCAGTAATCTGGAGGATTTAAAACAGGGTTTAGTCCCCCCCTGGATCAGCAACAAGCACCTCATAGCCCTCCACCCATTTGAGAATGCATTCAGCCTGTGCCAACTCCGGCTAGCTTCCGAGGCCAAACCAGTCCCCGTGGACTGTGGGCGGTTCAACCACACGATCATGGGAATAGTAGTAAGGATGCTGGTCCTGGGTAGGACAGCCCGACCCACACCGGTATACAGGTTTGAGAACATTGGAGTAATTCAAGGGAGTGCGCACATTCGTTTCACAGCGGTCCCACCTTACGTCATAAAGTGGGAGCGCGCTATGACAGGTACTGACCTCTCAGGGTGCCGGAGCCGGGGAGCACACATAATCCTGTGTCCCCAGCACTTGAATGCCTATTCAAAACTGCAGTGTGGGTTCAGAGCTGCTGGCGCGAAACCTATAAATTGTACCATGGAGGCAATGGCACAAGGCCATGTTCCCCCACAGGTAGCATATATTGGAGGTGGGACATATTGTGTCACCACCGGCGCGTCCCACTACTAGCATGGACAGCATAGCTGGTGTCCGGTCAGTGACAGCAGTTTCTGTTTTAAACCCGAGGTAGAAGTTCAAGTGGCCCAGGAGCGAATTGGCCCCATTGTTGAACCCTCCACTGTTCACCTCACTGTGAAGGAGAATTTTACGAATTTGCAAAAGTACGTAACGCATTTTGGCTACGAAATTCCCCTTCTCCCTGAACGCCTTACCAAAATACTCAAAGCCGCAGAAACATTTTTACACTCTAGAGCAGAAAACAGTAGAGATAGGGGCTTAGATATTGGATATTGTGATCCCACCCTGGTGGGACATTTTCAATAACATAGAGGTCCCTTTGTGGATTAGACTGGCTTCCCACATTCTAGTGGTCTGCCAGTTAGGGATAGTGTTGTATCTAGTTGGCATTCAGTGTAAGGGAAAACGTCAGTTGTTAGAATTCCGAAACCAGAGGATCTGGAAGGAACATTATGTGAAGGTGGAGGGAGAAACACCTGTTTGAGTGTTTTCCTTGTATTTTTGATTAAAGATTGTTGTTTTTAGTGTTTGTTGTTTTTAATAAAGTTTTTCTTTTTTTGCGACGTGTTTAATAAAGATGTATATGTACCAAATGGTGCAGGGGTGTTGGACCCCCCCTTGCTTGGGTGTGTGTAAAAGTCTGTAATTTATCCTATGTATGCTTATGTACACTACATTTTCGCAGAATGGGAAGTGCATATGTCGTGGGTATATTTGATAGGTAATTACAGGGGAAGGTTGACTATGGAGCATCAGAAAATTTTGCTCACCTTGTAAGAATGATACTTCAAGCAAGTTTTAGTATCACAGGGGGGAGTGTAAGATTCACAAAATTCCCACATTCCCCCAAGGTTATTAATAAAAGGGACCCTGAATGGACATTTTAAAAAGGGTACCCAAAAGATGGCGTCTGCACCTCGTGTCCAAAAGCCTGCAAGATTTTTAAAGCTTGGACTCTGTAGCAGCACAAGCAGCTTTTGGGAAATCGAAACATAAAATGCAGTTTCTGTGAAAAAGGACTTTGTGTTTTGGGAAACCAGACAGCAAACATTGAATATGCATCAAGTCAGATCGTAGACAGATCAAAACCAGTTACGCCTATACTTGAGGCCATTGAGTTGTTTGCATAAATAATCGGAAACAGCTTATGGGAGCTGTCAAGGCTGTACAGGCCGATTAGAATGCATTAATGACAATACAGCTCGGACATCAGGTCATTAGGTGCGATAAACAGCCATCTAAAAAACAGTTAGTTTAGATTGCTATAATTATTTAAAAATGCCCGCCAAAATTGAAACAATGAACTAACCTGATTTGGCGCGCAGATAAGGGCCATTCGAAAGGAGTATAACTGTAGGCCCTCAGTAGCAATCGCTCTCTTGACCCTTGCTCTCTTGCTCTTGACCCTTGCTCTTGCTCTGGACTCTTGCGCTCTTGACTCTGACCTCTCATCTGGTCTTGGGCTGCCGCCACTCATACTCGTGCCTTGGCCTCGTGGCGGGTTCTCTCCTCTCTCCCCGTAGCAGAGTTTCATCAGCTAAGGACACCATACCAATTGCAGGGGAGGGGAACGAGACCTGAGTCCATAGCCATCCAGGATGCCCAGGCTGCACAAAGGGGTGAGATGAAAGTGAATAGGCAGTCCAGGACTTGTATAGTAACTGAACGAGATGAGACGAATCGAGACGAAGAAGAAGGTAACAACTCGATAAGAGTAGAGCCGGGCAGTGAATAACATATTGATGAGGCCAAGCATCTAGTTATAAGCTGGCGCTTGGTGAGACAAACATCTTGTTGAGCACTGCGAAAACGCAGGTGTCCACGCCACAACGAATATACTGGCATTTTAATGCTTGGGTAGGAAAATCTAGGCAGTTAAAACTGCCAACTGCCCTATAGGCACAACGTTACCGCCGACGACCGCCCGAGGGAGAAGAAGAGGAGAACCCATCGCGACGAGATGACGATGGTAGCGGAGGAGAAGAAGGTGTGTCGCAGCAGCAGCTCCAGCACCGTGCCCCTGAGACCACGTGGCATCGGTATACCTAAGAGGACAGAAGACCAGACCTCAAAATTTTGCATCCGTTAAAACAGTTGGCTTTGCTTTGGATTGGTGAGCATGAATTCTGGCCCCTCATAGCTTAATCTAGTTAGGTATAGGGGGTGGGATAAGAATAAGGGGATTGTTAATATAGTTTGTTTTCCCTCGATGTGCCGTGTGTTCCCCATTCCCTGAAAAGTATAGTTATTTTGTATTTTGCCTGTATTTATACTTGTGACTTCTCATAAGACTGTTTTATCTTCTGTTTTAATAAAATCTTGGTTTCCTTACATCCAAACCACCTGTCTACTCAAGTTTTTCTGTATCGCCGCCTGTACCTAAGTCTGGTGTCTAGGACCCAGGGGCATGGGAGCGATTCGAACCGCTCATCAACAGTCAGGGGCATAACTGACTGGGCGCACGCGCCACACCCGCCACCCCCTACAGTTTCACAGCTGTTTGAAGCTGTCAAACACTGACAATCTGTACTCCAAGTTAATTCCTTCCTCTCAGGATGATTTGGCGATTTCTCTGGAACAGAAAGCTGAATGCTGCAATTTTTGACAGATCGCGGCCATTCTGCTTTCTGTGCCGGTGAGATGAGGGTATCCCGAGACCTGAAGGAAGGAAGGCTGTAAAGGTAAGTGAAACTTCTTTAAACACACCAAACACACTTACCTCTGCACTCATGCACCCATCACTCACTTGAACACTGGACATCTCGACCCCTCCAAGCCCTTCAGCCCGACGGCCCGCCTCGCTAACTTGGCGTGGTTTGGAGCCGTCGGGAATCCCACACTTAAAGAATGAAAATAGGGATTAGGCTAAAAACTGCCTGTTAACTACCTGTTAACAGGCAGTTAATTGGCACTAATCCCCTTCCCGCCTCGGGAAGGCGGGTCCCAGTACGGGTCGGGTACCCGCCTCCTTTGAAACTGGCATGGAGGCGGGTTGGTTTCGTGCCCCCCGATTTCAGGATTTTAATCCCCCACACGCCTCCAATCCTGCCTCCACGGCCCAATGAAAATCCTGCCGAGTATGTTTCTATCTACCCTGCCATCCACTCATAATTTTAACCACTTCCATTATATTGCCCTGTAAACTGCATTATTCTAACAAAAACAGGCCACTTTTGTAACTCTTTCTTTGTATTTGTACTTCCTCATTTCATTTCAGGCAACATCTTTGTTATGTCTGTGTTGTACCTGCTCAAAAGCTTCAATTGCCTTCTATTTGTGGGATCTTGCATTGCGCAAATTGGTTCCCGTGTTTGTCCACAAAACAACGGTAACTATACTTCAAAAGTAATCTATTAGCTGGGAATTGCTTTGGGATGTGAAAGGGAATAGAGTCATAATGGCACAGAAGGAGGTCATTCAGCCCATCGAGTCCATGCCAGCTCTCTGTAGAGCAATTCAGTCAGGCCCATTCCCCCGCTCTTTCACCGTAGCCCTGCAAATTTATTTCCCTCATGTGCCTATCCAGTCTCCCCTTGAAAACATTGAATATCTCCGCTTCCACCACTTCCGTCGACAGCGAGTTCCAGGTCCTCACCACTCGCTGCATGAAAAAGTTTTTCCTCACATCCCCCCAAGTATCTCTTGCCCAAAACCTGAAATCTGTGCCCCCAGTCCTTGTACCATCAACTAGTGGGAAAAGCCTTTCCCCGTCTAGCCTATCCAAACCCGTCATAATCTTGTACACCTCTATCAAATCACCCCTCAACCTCCTTTGCTCTAATGAAAACAAATCCAGCTTCTCCAACCTGTCCTTGTAGCTAAGATCCCCCATCCCTGGAACCATTCTGGTAAATCTCCTCTGCACCCTCTCAAGGGCCTTCACATCCTTCCTAAAGTGTGGTGACCAGAACTGGATGCAATACTCCAGTTGTGGCCTAACCAGTGCTTTATAAAGGTTCAGCATATCTTCTCTACTTTTGTACTCAATACCCCTCTTTATGAAGCACAAGATCCCATATGTTTTGCTAACCACTCTCTCAATATGTCCCGCCACCTTCAGGGACCTATGCACACTCTTTAAAACTGTGCCATTAAGTGTATATTGCCTCTCCCTGTTTCTTCTGCCAAAATGCATCACCTCATACTTCTCTGTATTAAATTCCATCTGCCACTTGTCTGCCCATTCTGCTAGCCTTTCTATGTCCTGTTGCAGTCGATTGATATCATCCTCACTGTTAGCCACACCCCCAAGTTTGGTGTCATCGGCAAATTTAGAAATCCTACTCTGTATTCCAATATCCAGGTCATTTATATATATCAAAAAAAGCAGTGGCCCCAGCACTGATCCTTGGGGAACACCACTGCCTACCATCCTCCAGTCTGAAAAACAGCCATTTACCACAACTCGCTGTTTTCTGTCCTTAAGCCAATTCCTTATCCAAGCTGCCACTGACCCGCCTGTTGCATGAGCCTCAATTTTGTTAACCAGCCTTCTATGTGGTACTTTGTCAAACGTCTTCCTAAAATCCATGTAGACAACATCCATTGCATTCCTTTCATCAATCCTCCCTGTTACTTCATCAAAAAATTCAATTAGATTAGTCAAACACGATCTGCCTTTTACAAATCCGTGTTGGCTCTCCTTAATTAGCTTAAACCTCTCCAAATGCCCATTAATTTTTTCCTTGATTATTGTTTCTAAAACTTCACTCACCACTGATGTTAAACTGACCGGCCTGTAGTTACTAGGATTGTCCTTACACCCTTTCTTGAACAATGGTGTCACATTTGCCATTTTCCAATTCTCAGGCACCTCTATATAAATGCAAATAATTTCTTTCCTTCTGATGTGAGGAGCCATTTCTTCACACAGAGAACGACTAATACTTGGAATGATCTTCTGGGTGGGATAGTGGATGTAAAAACTGGAGCCTCTCATTCGAGAGGGATTTAGATGCTGTAATGGGAGAAAAATATAGATGATGGGCCCAACGACCTTCCTCATCTGTGCTTACTCTTTGTATTCCACCAATGTAATAACACTATGAACTAGTGTGTCAGCCATGCTCAGTTGGTAGCACCCTTGCCTCTGAGTCAGAAGGTTGTGGGTTCAAGTCCCACTCCAGAGACTTGAGCACAAAAACCTAGGCTGACACTCCAATCCAGTACTGAGGGAGTGCTGCACTGTCGGAGGTGCCACCTTTCAGATGGGACATTAAACCGAGGCCCTGTCTGCTCTCTCAGGTGGACGCAAAAGGCACCATGGCACTATTTTGAAGAAGAGCAGGGGAATTATCAATGGTGTCCTGGCCAATATTTATCCCTCAATCAACATAACGAAAGCAGATCATCTGGTCATTATCACACTGCTGTTTGTGGAAGCTCGCTATGTGCAAATTGGCTGCCGTGTTTCCTACATTACAAGACTGCCTACACTTCAAAAGTATTTCATTGGCTGTAAAGCACTTTGGGACGTCCAGTGGTCGTGAAAGGCGCTATATAAATGCAAACCTTTCTTTTTTCTTTTTATTTTACACCCTAGAATGAGAGTTATTGTGAATTCTGCTATAGCTTTGACTCAGTAGTAGCACTCTTGCCTGAGTCAAAAGGTCATGGGTTCATGGCCCATTCTAGAGATTTGAGCACATAATCCAAGCTGACACTCTAGTGCAGTACTGAGGGCGTGCTGCACTGTCAGAAGTGTCGTCTTTCAAATAAGACGTTAAACCGAGGCCCTGTCTGCCTTCTCAAGTGGATGTAAAAGATCCCATGGCATTATTCGAAGAAGAGCAGGGGAGTTCTCCCCGGTGTCCTGGATAATATTTATCCCTCAAGCAACATCACTAAATACAGACTATCTAATTATGTTTCTCATTGCTGTTTGTGGATCCTTGCTGCATGCAAATTGGCTGCCACATTTCCTACATTACAATAGTGGCTACACTTCAAAAGTGCTTCATTTGTTTTGAAGTGCTTTGGGGCAACCTGAGGTTGTGAAAGGTGTTATATAAAGGCAGGTAGTGCAAGGGTCCCCTGTGGCCATCCCCCTCTCCAACAGATACACCACTTTGAGTACTGTTGGGGGGGATGGCTTATCATAGGCAGGCAGCAGCCAACTTCCTGGCACCAGGGGTGGCTCTGCTGCACAGAATGGGAGGAAAAAGAGTGGTAGAGCTATAGTAATAGGGGATTCAATTGTAAGGGGAATAGATAGGCGTTTCTGCGGCCGCAAACGAGACTCCAGGATGGTGTGTTGCCTCCCTGGTGCAAGGGTCAAGGATGTCTCCGAGCGGCTGCAGAACATCTTGGAAGGGGAGGTTGAACAGCTAGTTGTCATGGTGCATATAGGCATCAACGATGTAGGTAAAAAGCGGGATGAGGTCCTAAAAGCGGAATATAGGGAGTTAGGAGGTAAATTAAAAAACAGGACCTCAAAGGTAGTAATCTCAGGACTGCTACCAGTGCCACGTGCTCGTCAGAGTAGAAATAGAAGGATACTTCAGCTGAATACGTGGCTAGAGGAATGGTGCCAGGGGGAGGGATTCAAGTTCCTGGGACATAGTAACTGGTTCTGGGGGAGGTGGGACCAGTTCAAACCGGACGGTCTGCACCTGGGCAGGGCTGGAACCGATGTCCTAGGGGGTTTGTTTGCTAGTGCTGTGGGGGAGGGTTTAAACTAAAATGGAAGGGGGTTGGGAACCTGAGCAGGGAGACAGAGGAAAGGGAAACAAGGATAAAAGCAAAAGATAGGAAGGAGAAAAACAAAAGTGGCAGTCAGAGAAATCAACGGTTTAAATCAAACATGGCCACAGTAAATAATAATTCTAATAGGTCTAAGAGCGTTAAAAAAACAAGCCTGAAGGCTTTGTGTCTTAATGCGAGGAGCATTTGTAATAAGGTGGATGAATTGGCTGCGCAAATAGAGGTAAACAAATATGATTTGGTTGGGATTACGGAAACGTGGCTCAAGGATGGCCAAGACTGGGAACTCAACATTCAGGGGTATTCGATATTTAGGAAAGATAGGCAAAAAGGAAAGGGAGGTGGGGTAGCATTACTGGTTAAAGAAGGGATTAACACAATTGTAAGGAAGGATATTAGCTCTGATGATGTGGAATCTGTATGGGTAGAATTGAGAAATACTAAGGGGAAAAAAACATTGGTGGGAGTGGTATATAGACCTCCAAACAGTAAGGTGGAGGTTGGGGATGGCATTAAAAGGGAAATTAAAGAAGCATGCAATAAGGGCACAGCAGTCATCATGGGTGACTTTAATCTACATATAGATTGGGCTAACCAAATTGGTAACAATACTGTGGATGAGGAATTCCTGGAGTGTTTACGGGATGGTTTCCTGGACCAATATGTCGAGGAACCAACCAGAGATCAGGCCATCTTAGACTGGGTATTATGTAACGAGAAAGGATTAATTAGCAATCTTGTTGTACGAGGCCCCTTGGGTCGGAGCGATCATAATATGATCAAATTCTTCATTAAGATGGAGAATGAAGTAGTTGACTCAGAAACAAGGGTCCTCAATTTAAATAAAGGAAACTACGATGGTCTGAGGAGCGAGTTGGGTAGGATTGATTGGGGAATGGCACTCAAAGGGGTGACGGTGGATAGGCAATGGCAAACATTCAAAGACCGAATGGATGAACTACAGAAGTTGTTCATCCCAGTTTGGCACAAAAATAATACAAAAAAGGTGACTCAACCGTGGGTAACAAGCAAAATTAGGGATAGCATAAGATCCAAGGAAAGGACATACAAATTGGCCAGAAAAAGCAATAATCCTGAGGATTGGGAGCAGTTCAGGATTCAGCAAAGGAGGGCAAAGGGATTAATTAAGAAAGGGAAAATAGAATATGAGAGTAAGCTTTCAGGGAACATAAAAACTGACTGTAAAAGCTTTTATAGATATGTGAAGAGAAAAAGATTGGTGAAGTCAAGCATAGGTCCCTTGCAGTCAGAATTGGGGGAATTTATAATGGGGAACAAAGAAATGGCAGACCAACTAAATACATATTTTGGTTCTGTCTTCACAAAGGAGGACACAAATAACCTCCCAGAAATACCGGGGAACATAGGGTCTGATGAAAGGGTGGAACTGAAAGAAATCAGTATTTGTAGGGAAATGGTGTTAGGAAAATTGATGGGACTGAAGGCCGATAAATCCCCAGGGCCTGATAATCTACATCCCAGGGTACTTAAGGAAGTGGCCCTAGAAATAATAGATGCATTGCTGGTCATCTTCCAGAACTCGATAGACTCTGGAACAGTACCCATGGATTGGAGGGTAGCTAATGTTACCCCACTATTCAAAAAAGGTGGCAGAGAAAAAGCAGGGAATTATAGACCGGTAAGCCTGACATCGGTAGTGGGGAAAATGCTAGAGTCCATTTTAAAAGATGTAATAGCAGAGCACTTGGAAAGCAGTGACAGGATCGGACAAAGTCAACATGGATTTACAAAAGGTAAATCATGCTTGACTAATCTACTGGAATTTTTTGAGGATGTAACTGGTAAAATAGATAAGGGAGAACCAGTGGATGTGGTGTATTTGGACTTTCAGAAGGCTTTTGATAAGGTCCCGCATAAGAGATTAGCATGCAAAATTAAGGCACATGGGATTGGGGGCAAGGTATTGACTTGGATAGAGAACTGGTTGGCGGACAGAAAGCAAAGAGTTGGAATAAACGGGTCGTTTTCCGAGTGGCAGGCAGTGACTAGTGGGGTACCGCAAGGATCGGTCCTAGGACCCCAGCTGTTCACAATATATATTAATGATCTGGACGAGGGAATTGGATGTAATATCTCCAAGTTTGCAGATGACACAAAGCTGGGTGGGAGGGTATGCTGCGAGGAGGATGTCATTAAACTCCAGTACGATTTGGACAGGTTAGGTGAATGGGCAGAAACATGGCAAATGCACTATAATGTGGATAAATGTGAGGGTATCCACTATTGGTGGCAAAAACAGGAAGGCACATTATTGTTTGAATGGCAATAGATTGGGAGAAGGGGAAGTGCAAAGAGACCTGGGTGTTCTTGTACACCAGTCGCTGAAAGTAAGCATGCAGGTGCAGCAGGCGGTTAAGAAGGCAAATGGTATGTTGGCCTTCGTAGCAAGAGGGCTGGAGTACAGGAACAAGGATGTCTTGCTACAGTTGTACAGGGCCTTGGTGAGACCGCACCTTGAGTATTGTGTGCAGTTTTGGTCGCCTTATCTGAGGAAGGACGTTCTTGCCATGGAAGGAGTGCAGCGAAGATTCACCAGGCTGATACCTGGGATGGCAGGAATGACGTATGAGGAGAGATTGTGTTGATTGGGCTTATACTCACTGGAGTTTAGAAGATTGAGAGGGGATCTCATCGAAACCTATAAAATTCTGTCAGGCCTGGACAGGCTAGATGCTGGAAGGATGTTCCCGATGGCCGGGGAGTCCAGAACCAGGGGTTATAGTCTAAGGATAAGGGGTAGGACATTTAGGACTGAAATGAGGAGGAATTTCTTCACCCAGAGAATGGTGAACCTGTGGAATTCTCTGCCACAGAGGGCGGTGGAGGCCAGTTCATTAAATATATTCAAGAAAGAGTTGGATATATTTCTTAAGGCTAAAGGGATCAAGGGATATGGGGAGAAGGCAGGGACAGGGTACTGAATTTCAATGATCAGCCATGATCTCATTGAATGGCGGCGCAGGCTCGAAGGGCTGAATAGCCTACTCCTGCTCCTATCTTCTATGTTTTCTATGTAAGTGCTTTCCTTACCTTTTACAGTAAATTATACTTAATATTTTATCGCAAATTTCTGATGTGAAGACAATTTTGTGGACACCAGCTCAAACAGGATTCGGTTGCATGTAAATTCTTCCAACACAACCCACCAACCCGCAGCCCCCCCACCCCCCAGCCCGCCCCCTCACTCGCATTCATTAGCATTGTCCATTAAACCTTGTTGTTCTTGGGTGTATATTTTCCAATCATCCTTGAGTCTGGCTAGCCACATGCCTATTTTCTTCTAGCATCATTGGCAGACTTAATACAAAGGGTTCTCTTATCAACTGCTGATTTTTTTCCTTCGACATAGAATCATAGAATCATAGAGCATAGAAAGAGGCCATTTGTCCCATCGTGCCTGCGCCAGCTCTTTGAAAGAGCTATCCAATTAGTTTCACTCTCCTGCTCTTTCCATAGCCCTGCAAAATTCTCCTTTTCAATTATATATCCAATTGTCTTTTGAAAGTTACTATTGAATCCACTTCCACCACCATTTCAGGCAGTGCATTCCAGATCATAACAATTTGCTGCATAAAAAAAATTCTCTTCATCTCCCCACTGTTTTTTTTGCCAATTATTTTAAATCTGTGTCCTCTGGTTATTGACCCTCCTGCCATGATGTAACAAGAAGGTCAGTTAATAATCTTGCTGATAACATCGATGCAACATGGAATATTGCCTTATTTTGGTGGCTCACTGAATGCTGGACTTGATCCGGCTCACACTAGATCACATCAGCATCCTTGATTCCCTGATTATTACAACTTGGAATCAGCTCACTAAGCATTTCAATATATTAATACGAGCTTTAAACCACCAACTAGAAGATTCCAGTTCAGGGCATTGGTGGATTTTATTTTTCTCCTGTAGTAAAGACAGTAAATCTGTTACAGTCTACCCTGAGGAAAATCCTGCACCATGTGACGTGCTACCAGGATTGTTATTATTTTGTATATGAGACACTGTACTGGATACAGCATAACGTGTGTGTTTCTGATAGCTATTTACTCCCTTCAGCAATGTAACAATATTGAAAATTTGTTTCAACATGTAATTGTTTTAAAGGTTTTGCTTCACTGGGCAATTTGCGGCATTGATTTTCCACTCACAGTGCATTATTTAAACTTACATAGACAGGATACTCATGTAATCTGATCTAATTATGCTAGTGGAATATCAGAAACACGCAGTCTATTTCAGAAAGAAAGTGTCAGCATCACTAATCTGCTCAATATAGACAGATAACAATGTCACAATCAGAACTGGGCCAAGCATTTTATTAAAGTTTGAATTGTGGAATAAACTATAAACAATGAATTCTAAAATTCTTCTGGCCAATATTTATCCCTCAACTAACTTCACTAAAACAGATTATCAGGTCATTATCACATTACTATTTGTTGGACTTTGCTGTGTACAAATTGGCTGCCGCGTTGCCTACATTCCAAAAGTGACTACACTTCAGAAGTACTTAATTAGCTGTAAAGCATTTGGGACGTCCTGAGGTTGTGAAAGGCACTATATGAAAGCAAGTTCTTGCTTCTCTTCTTTCTTTAAAATAGTTAACCTTATTTTTTTGAAATTAGTTTTGGTCCTCAACCTCAATGAGGAACAGTGAATGCAATATCTCTGCTTCACTATGGAGGTGCTCACTGAAATCTGCCACCTGTTGCAGGCAGAACTGCAGCCTGAGAGCTGGGCAAAGACAGCATTGGCAATGGCTATCATGGTGAGCGAGGCCATGAACTTCTATGCGGCGGGCTCCTTCCAGGCTGCAGCAGGCTATATTTATAACATCTCCCAGTTCGCTGTGCACTGTTGCATAAGGGAGGTGAGTGAGGCAAAGAGAGTTGAATACATTTCATTCTCTTTTACCAGAGAGATGCAGGCAGAGTGAGCATCCAACTTTGCCTGAATAGGAGGCTTCCCCATAGTGCAGGGTGCCATTGGCTGCACACACGTCGCTTTGCAGGCACCACATGTGAATTCAGAGATGTACCGCAACTGGAGGGATTCCACTCCCTCAATGTCCAGCTGGAGATGTTGTGAAGGAATCAGTCATAAAACCTATTCCGAAAAATACACCGTTCTATGAAATAATTCTGGCCTTATTAAAACAGGACAAACTGGGTCTGGAAATCGGGAAACCGAACGATGGAGAAGCTGTATTGTTAACAGCATTCTGCCTATGGGGATGGGATGGTTGTTGACACTGAGTTAATGGCCTTGTTGAAACAGAAGATTGGAGGCTCCTGATGGTCTGAATCTTTGGAAAGAAGACAATGGTGCATCCTGGTAAAGGTGTTCTAAGTTACACTTCGTAAAGAGGCATATAAAATTAAGAAACACATGCCTTCGTAAAAATGACATCAAGTTAAAGAAACACCTACCGACACACTGTTTTTGTGTTAAGCTTAAGACACCTACACAGGAGACATAATTCTGTATTGTAACCAGCTGAGGTGACTAAGAATTGCATAGATCACCCTAGTTAAGGTATTCTAATTGCAAGAGCACAAACAGAAGGCCTTAGTAAAAATGACATTAAAAAGAAACACCTGCTGTCACACCGTTTTTATGGTAAGCTTAAGACACCTACACAGGAGGCATAATTCTTAATGGTATCAGCTGATGTGGGCTGTAAGTCAGCAGAAAAATGATGAGAGATAATTAACTTACATCAGCAGAAAACCTTAAAGGAATACCATTGGAAAAGGGTATAAATATTGAACTCTCAAATAGAATACTAGTCTCGCTGTAAAGGAGCAAAGCGATTCTCAGGCTTCAGAGCGGCTCTGTAAGTTTACAACTCTTTGTATCTTGGGGATCAAGGTACTGTATTTGATTTTGGTGGATATCCTGAATAAGCTTTAAGAACTGTAAAACTGTAGCAAAGTTAAGATTTGAGAATAAGGATCTCTGTTAAAAGAATTATAAGATTTCTCTTTTTGGAACTGTTAATGTTGCGATTGACCCACCAACTGTAAAATACACGTTGGTTCTTTAATAAATCTATATATTTTTAGAATTGTCTCATATAATACTTCTGTATCAAACTCACAAACTCAATCTCTGTACACTCTTTGGTGAGGAGTTGCAGAATTCTGGGGGGGAGTTTTCCATGCCCTCATAATATCTGGAACGTTGCAGTCTAGCTAAACTTATTAAAAGTGCTATCTGAAGGACGGTAACATTTTCAGGCTGTTCCTTTCCTTTAGGGAGAGATAGTCCAGACCTTTAGACCCAATTAAGCGTCTTTAGGATTCGGCTACCTCAAACTTTAGTTGAAAGTGAACGTCTGAAGAATACGCCTGATCCGGGGTTGCCCTAAAGGGGCTAGGACTAGTAATTATCCCTTCAGTTGGCGCCCAACATGTGTATTAACGAGTTGATACAGAACCCTATACTTATATTTATATCTATATCCATCTTGTAGATTGTTAAGTGTAGAAGGAGTGTTTTACTGACAGTGGTACTAAGACCCAGATTTAAGTCTATAGAGATGACAAATCCCTGATCAGGCCTTGTAGAACTTAAATCAGAACTCCCTCAATATACCATTGAGGTCTAAAAATTTCTTACAAAGATCATATTAAACCCTAACCAAGGTTAGGTCATGATGAAATGGCAAACCCTGTAGGAATTGGCCGTCTTTTTATTAGGAAATTCAAATGATTGCTTTATTAGGGGAAATAATCCTATCCCTGTACCTCCACAAAACCAAGTGATAATTTTTGAAATAGAAGGCTTTGATGCCGATGGAGCCATTAGACCTCATGGCGCGATTGCTGTTGATCACCAAAACCAGGATACAGAATATCCAGTGGGATAATCAAACACATACTCCAAACCCACTAAATTCCTTAATGATAAGGTGCACATTCGCACAATTGGGAGGCCTAATGAACGGTGCCCAACAAGGTGGTGGCAACCGTGGCCGAATAGTAGGACCCGGAGCAGCCTATGCTCCTGGGGGCCATGGATTCCAGTTAAGGTGGCAAGCTCATGATGAAAGAAATGACCAGAATCTTCGAGAAAACTATAGACAGCTTCGAATCCATTATAATCAATGCCGACAGGCACTAGCTCAATCTTATCTAAATGCTGGAGGCGCAATGATTGCTGGTCCAGTAAGCCAACCCCAGCAACCACACATTGCACCCTTAGGTCAAGTAAACCTGAGCTCTGTCTACACAATGTGTGGTAGACCGGGAAACACCAGCCAGGAAAACACCTGCTGGATTCTAGCTAACCTTGATAAATTGGAAACCTGTTGCCAAGATTGGAATGCCCAACATCTGAGGCAACTACTGCAAATGATACTAAGTTCAGACTTAATTCCTCCATTAAACCAGTGTACTCTTTTTGATTGGACCAAAAACAAATTATCTGTAAATTAAACAAACTTTAAATAAACCTTAACAAATCAAATTAAAATTTGGTTGTCCGAATTTATTATGCACTCCAGTCCCCGCGGCGCCCACCGGTCACGGAAGTACTCAAGCGTGCCGGCGGACACCGCGTGCTCCATCTCCAGGGCCACCCGGGCGCGAACATGGCCGCGGAAGAGAGGCACGCAATCTGGCTGGATGACCCCCTCGACCGCCCGCTACCTGGACCAATTAATGGCTTTTTTAGCCAGGCCCAGGAGCAGTCCTACGAGGAGGCCCTCCAACCTGCCCGCTCCCCTCCGCACCGTAGATCAAGAGCGTGGGACTGAAGTGCAACCAAAAATCGAGGAGCAGCCCCTTCAAGTAATGAAAGAGGGGCTGCAACCTCTCACATTCTATGTAAACGTGAAAAACGGACTCCTCCAGGCCGCAGAAAATGCAGGCGGCCTGGGAGTCCGTGAACCTATTTAAAACCAAATTGCACGGGACTGCTCCATGCAACACCCTCCAGGCCAAGTCCCCGATAGAGCAAGGGAGGACTCCCGCATAGAGAGCCCTCCATTGATTAAACCAGTGTAACAACTGGGTTCAAATATACGCCTATGTTCTCACGGCAACTCAGGGCAGGCATGTAATGGGTTCCATCAAGGAAATATTCACTAATACAGCCACATCTAAAGGGCTGGTAGCTGCCTACAGATTAGGCAAAGTACTTACACAGGATAACTGGGACATTATCCACGGTTGCCTGGCCAATCAATACCAAAATACAGCCCTTAAACGTGCCTTTGAGGGTGCTCTAAATGATTATCGAGATAACCAACAAAGATGGGATAATGTCAATCACAATATCCAATTAAATCATGACCTCTTAGGTCTACCCCAAACTAAATCTATAATGAGATCAGAAACTAGGGATAATAAAAACAGAGAAGGTACCTTTGGTACTCAGAAACAAGGAGTGTATAGACCCAAGTCTCAAGTCCACCCCGCCCAGACACAAACTCGTGGCTCAGGACCCCCAAGAGGGTATTCCAGAAGATTTACACCCCCAACTCGCCCACAATATGAGAAAGATTTCTCCCTGGAAAGATGGGATAGATGATGAGCTAGACCTTGAAAGGAAAGCGAAGTGGACTCCCTATGGGGACAGCTTTTACACTGGCCAAAACTATCAGAGAGCCATGGGAGGATGCCGGGAAAACTGAAATGGGGATCAAAAAGATTCCCGGCAGAACCAACATCCACCCCAACTGGAGGATTGTCAACCTCCTAAGGGATCTGGAAAGCATGGTACCCTCAAGAGGGAGGAACAAAAAATAGTTAAAATGATTAAAGATAAAGCAGCAAATGAAACTCAGGATCCTGAGGATGAACAATCCCAGGATTGAAGGCCTGGCACCCAGCCAGGGCCCCTTGAATTCCCCTATGCCCTGGCAACCTTGCCCACAAACACATAAGTGAAAGCTCTGTTTGATATGGGAGCTGATTACACTGTAATAAATCCTGCAATTATAAAAACTAAGTGGACAGATTTGGGGAGCCCAATTTGTAAAAGACCATTAGGGGGATTCACACAAGATAAAACCCAAATAATTAATTTTTACAAAATACCTATTACCATATATGGAATCACGGTGACCCTAGATGTAGGACTGGTACCACAATTGGCCTGTTCCCTCATTATTCCAAAATCTCAACCCAACCTGTAGAAGCATCCACAGACCAGGATGACAGGGAAAAACATGTTCGGACACAGCTTGATCGAACTTGCCTTGAGGGGGGAGGCAAAGACCTCCTCGAGCAACTCATTAATAGATACTACCCTTATCTACAACGCCATCCAAATCAATGTGGAAAGGTAGACATCAAACCCCACCCACTTGATGCTGACTGGCACAAACCTAAAAATCAGTGGCCTATTCAAGACCACAAGGGAAAAATAGATCTCCTAACAATGCTCAAAGAACTAACAGAACAAGGTGTCTTAATCAAAATGGCATCTAGAACTAATTCACCATTGTTTGGTGTTGCTAAACCAGATGAGAGGTGGAGATTAGTGGTCGATTATACAGCCTTAAATAGGGTAACAGCCCCACATACTGCACAAGAGCAAAATTCCACAGCCCTTCTCTCTGGAATCACGAGGGAAAAATATAAATCTTGTATTGATCTAGCAAACGGCTTCTGGTCACATCCAATTGAAAAAGCTGATTGGCCAAAAACAGTGACGACTGGACCTGATGGTTATAAGTATTGCTGGACCAGATTGCCCCAGGGATTTCAAAACAGTCCCTTTCTCTTTTCAGCCCACATCATTGGCCTTTTAAAAGTCCTACCTAATGTCAATTCTTATGTGGAGGATATATATCTGTCACATGACAATCTCCAAGAGCACTTGAAAGCCATTGATAGTGTTTTATCCAGACTTACAACTGCTGGGTACTTAATCAACAGAAGAAAGAGTCAACTAGTAAGGGAAGAGGTAGATTTTCTGGGCCTGCGAATAACTGAAAATGGTAGAGGATTAACTCAATCCTATAAAGAAAAATTAGCCACCATTCAATATCCTAAAACTCTGAAAAATCTGCAAGCAAGTTTAGGACTCCTGAATTTTGCTCAATCCTTTACGCCAGATTTTGCCGAGCTCTCAGCACCCCTGTATGCTAGAGTGGACGAAGCAGCAAAAGGACCATTCATATTTTCACCAGATAATTACTCAAATTGCAACAATTATGCCTAGAGGTACAAAAAGCTATAGACCTGGAACAGAGGGACTTACAAGTTCCCCTCAATAATCATCGCAGGTCATCACCTAAAGTGGCAGTTGCAGTATTCTATAGTGAAAAGAGCATTGTGCCCATTCAGTTCCATTCTTATAACTTTTCCAATGTCGAAAGGAGGTACATTAAAAAAGAAAGGGTCATGACTATGGTAGTCAAGGCACGAACCCTTCAAGGGAAATACCCCATTACCATCTACACTGAGATTCCTGATTTAAGATCAGTATTGAGGATGGCCTCTGATGAAAAAAGAGCCACTCAGATCCGATATGATAAATGGGCATCGTTCTTGAATGATCCTACACTCATTTTTAAATTCCTCTCCCCAGAAATGGACTTAGAGCATCTTCGCATCATGGAGGACGATGATACGGAGGAGGGAATCAGACAAATACCGATGAGACCGCTTATAGAGTACCATCAGTCATTTACTGTGATGGATCTTCAATGACGATTAAAAAAGGGGCATCACAACAATCCTCAGCTGGGATGGGGATAGTAGTAGGGACTTTTTGAGATTCCTATTCTTTTTATCCAGAAGAATTACTGTCCATACCCCTTGGCCATAAGACAGTGCAATATGCTGAAGCTGCAGCATTATGGTATGCTTTAGAAAAGGCAGACCCTATTAAACCTATTACATTCAACAAGAGAGAATCCACCAGGATATCCACCAAAGTACTTTTACTCGGAAACCCCTACGGTTATTGTGCTAGTTAAGTTGCCCAAGGGAAACCGAGAAGGACCCCCGAGACACAAACGAGAACAGCTTGTAAAAGAAGCTCACAAGGGCATAGGTCAAGCATATTGTGGTGCCAGAAAAACATTCTGCAAATTGACTCCCTTATATTGGTGGCCAGGCATGCTTAAGGCCTGTAAAACATATGTGGCAAATTGTGAGTCATGCCACTTAACCAATAAGTCATCACTTGTAAGGCTCGCAAAATTATACAGATTCCCCCAAAGTAAGAAAAGAGATATTGGACTGTTTGAAATAATGTTGGGCCAAAGGGGATCTAAAATCAAAACCCCAGGAAGATTTGGCTAGTTTAAACGGCATGTTCAGGGTTGTGGAAAAAGCTGCAACAAAAGGAATGGGTTGGACATTGGGACAGACAGTTTGGGTATTGGAAAGGCCAGATTGTCTGAGAATGTTCTGGGCCATCCCAGTCATTCTACATAAAGACAATAAGCCCACGGAAAAGAATGTTCCCGCCTAAACCTACAATGCCACCAAGAACATGAATAATACAATACATGCCACTATTCAACAAAAGAGACCCTGGCCCCCAGCAGGAGAAAACAATCAAACAACAGTTTAAAACCACTCAGAAAGATTTCCAAAAACACTTTGCACATTTAAACTGATTTCGAAGCAATCCCGAAATCAGTTAAAGGCCAATTAAAAATAGATGGGACCAGCCCCGAAACTCGATGAGAATTTAAACCTATTAAAATTAACGAGCCTGCCAAAATTAACAATGGACCGGAGGAGATTTGGCGGTCAGATGAGCCAGGCCTCAACACAGTATAATTGAGGCCTGCTTGTTCAGAAAAGACAGTTGAAATGAGCAGTTGACAAAGAAGACAGTTCGACAGTACAGTTCGAGTTGAGAGAGTCAGTTGAGGACACAGCTCAAGAAGGTTCAAGTTCAGTACAGGAGAGAGAAAGTACGGTTCAGATAAGGTATCAATATCACTGTACTTAGTCGGAGGATCGGAGACTTGAGGAAAGAAGAACGAAATGGAAGGAAAAGGAAATCGTGGCAACCAAAGGCCTTAAGAAACCAACAACTAACAATATTACCACCAACTAGGTAATATTGGGCCACTGCGACCAACAAGAAACCAACCAACAAGAAGTCAAAAATTCGCAAGTTTTGTTTCCACTCTACAAGCTAGCCTGACTTACCCCTGGGTAAGATTTGACAAAAAAACTCTAAAAATCTATACCTAACCAAAGGAAATTGGGTACTTACCCGATAAATCCAACTGCATCAGCAGACAGGCGAAGACTGAAAACCCAATGCAGGTGTAGTCTTCCACCACGTCCGGTGTACGGCAGCCCCCAACCGCCACAACTAAAGAGAACTCCGAAATCGCGAACCTCTACAATCTGTCAAGAAAGTCGTTTGGTGAGCATTTCCTGGTCCTCTGGAATTCAACCTAGTTAGTGTAGTGGGTTTGGGAGGGTAAGGTATTTTCTGTCTATTGTCATTCTCCCTCGCATATTCCGAAGTGTTCCCCCTTTTAGAGTATAACATTTATTGTATTGTATATTTTCCTGTCTCAAAAATAAAAATCTCAATTCTTTTGACCAACTCAGGTGTCTGTTGCAATTTCATTACAACCCCCAAATAAGTCCAAAGCCGAGAACCAAGGGAGTGGGAGTGATTTGAACCGCTCAGGGAGTCAGAGGTTAAGCTGATCATACACACCACCCCTTACAGGCTAATTAAGCCACCACCATTGACTCCTGTGAAAGCTGATGAGCCAATGGGAAAATTCTTTATTGACTTTATTGGACCACTTCCCCCATCTTTGGGATACAGACATGTTCTTGTTTGTGTAGATGGATGCACTTCCTTCTTTCTGCTGGCTGGTCCCCACAAAATTTGTTTCAGAAAACGCACTCGCCAATGCTATTACTGACATAATTACTGTAGCTGGTGCACCCAAAATCTTACACTCCGATCAAGACGGAGCCTTTGTCTCCAAGGCCTTCAAAGACTACTGCGAACAAAGGGGGATTGGGTTAGAGCACAGCACACCACGTCATCCGCAATCAGCGGGGCTAGTGGAACGTAAAAACCAGGAAGTAAAAATGCTATTGGTCAAACTGTTGAGAATCGGGGAAATAAGTGGACCACCATCATTCCGGAGCTGCAGCTATCACTTAATAATGTGCCTGTATCTGCATCAGGGACAGTGTCCCCTAAAACTCCATATTTTCTGATGTATGGAGTTGAGATGCATACACCGCTTACCCATAGTTCTTTTATTGCCTCTACACTCTCTGATTCCTTGACCCGACAGCGACAATTAGATTTAAAAAAAGAAGTAACAGAGGAGATTCATCAAATTGATCAGAGGATAAGGGAGGCAAATAGGCAGAAAAAATTGACAAACAAAGCATGGCAACCCATAGTAGGAGAATGGGTACAGGAAAAGAAGTTCAAGCAAAAACCTGGTTTAAGACCGAAGTGGAAAAAACCTGTTCAAATACATTCTGTTATTAACAAAAGAACAGTTAAAATACATATTAATCCATAGACAATCTGAAAAGATATCCTGCGGGATATCGAAATGCAGGAACAATACAAGGTGCAGTCGTACACTGGCTTTCAAGACCCAGCTTGGAGCACGACACAGGAAATGGATGCGATCGAATTACTGACGAAGGTCAGTCAGACGGTGTCACCGGCTCTTCCACACATTGCGTGGCAACGCCTCAGGAATTGGATTCGCAAAAAGCCACAACCAAAACAAGTAAAGATCAATGAGTTACTTCAACGAAGGAGGAAAACACTGCAGATGAAGAAGGAATCAACTGAGCTCCTGGCAAGGCCTTTATGAAAACAGGAATCTGTCCTCACACTGGATCAAAGAAACAGCGTGTCGAGCTTCAGCTAGTTCCAAATAATGTCTCCTTGACACGTATGAATAACTCACCTCTACGGAACATACATCTGCCAATTGGACATTCTAAGTACATGTTGTTTTGCGAATTGCATGACAATGTATCTATAATCCTTTTAATTTGTGTTCAATTTAAAATAAGGCAAAATATTGTCCTGGGATGACTTAAAAGGAATTTTCATGTAGCACATGATTAGGCTTTTTGACATTTTGTGATATTAATGTGCTACTGTAATCTTATTAGTAACATTGACCAAACTCTGTCTTGATGCTGAAGTTCATTTTTTGGTCAAGAGTGGGGTGTGAAGGAATAAGTCATAAAACCTATTCAGAAAAATACTCCGTTCGATGAAATAATTCTGGCCTTATTGAAACAGGACAAACTGGGTCTGGAAATCGAGAAACCGAACGATGGAGAAGCTGTATTGTTAACAGCATTCTGCCTATGGGGATGGGATGGTTGTTGATACTGAGTCAATGGCCTTGTTGAAACAGAAGATTGGAGGCTCCTGATGGTCTGAATCTTTGGAAAGAAGACACTGGTGCATCCTGGTAAAGGTGTTCTAAGTTACACTTCGTAAAGAGGCACATAAAATTAAGAAACACATGCCTTCGTAAAAATGATATCAAGTAAAAGAAACACCTGCCGACACACTATTTTTGTGTTAAGCTTAAGAAACCTACACAGAAGACATAATTCTGTATTGCAACCAGCTGAGGTGACTAAGAATTGCATAGATCACCCTAGTTAAGGTGTTCTAATTGGAAGAGCACAAACAGAAGGCCTTAGTAAAAATGACATTAAATAGAAACACCTGCTGTCACACCATTTTTATGGTAAGCTTAAGACACCTACACAGGAGACATAATTCTTAATGCTGTCAGCTGATCTGACTGTAAGAATTGCAGAAGCCAGCAGAAAAATGACTAGAGATAATTAGCTTACATCAGCAGAAATCCTTAAAGGAATACCACTGGAAAAGGGTATAAATATTGAACTCTCAAATAGGATACTAGTCTCGCTGTAAAGGGGCAAAGCGATTCTCAGGCTTCAGAGCGGCTCTGTAAGTCTACAACTCTTTGTATCTTGGGAATCAAGGTCCTGAATAAACTTTAAGAACTGTAAAACTATAGCAAATGTAAGATTTGAGAATAAGGATCTCTGATAAAAGAATTATAAGATTTCTCTTTTTGGAACTGTTAATGTTGTGATTGACCCACCAACTGTAAAATACATGTCGGTTCTTTAATAAATCTATATATTTTTAGAATTGTCTCACATAATACTTCTGTAACAAACTCGCAAACTCAATCTCTGTGCACTCTTTAGTGAGGAGTTGCAGAATTCTGGGGGAGTTTTCTGGACCCTCATAATATCCGGAATGTTACAGTCTAGCTAAACTTATTAAAAGTGCTATCTGGAGGATGATAACATTTTCAGGTTGTTCCTTTCCTTTAGGGAGAGATAGTCCAGACCTTTAGACCCAATTAAGCGTCTTTAGGATTCGGCTACCTCAAACTTTAGTTGAAAGTGAACGTTTGAAGAATATGTCTGATCCGGGGTAGCCCTAAAGGGGCTAGGACTAGTAATTATCCCTTCAGTGCGACCATACTTAGTACATCATGCAAGTCAATGCTTAGTATCCTGGCAGCAGTCATGATGCCTTCATTTTGCGGCAGGCCGCTGTACCATTCGCATTTGAGCCACCAACGCAAACCAGAGGGTGGTTACTGGGCTATCCACTGACCACCTGGCTCGTGACTTCGGTGCGCAACCCAAACACACGTGGGCAGCATGCATATAACAAAAGCCATGCTGCAACATGCAATCTGATAGAACAGACTATTGGAGTCCTTAAACAATGCTGCAGCTGCCTGGACCAGTCTGGAGAAGCCCTGCATTACTCACCAGAGTGTGTCTCAAGATTCATCATGGTCTGCTCCATGATCTTGCTATCATGAAGGCACAACCCCTGCCACCACGTACGGCAAGAGCTGAGGAGAAGGAGGAGGAGCAGGAGGATGAAGAGGAAGAGGAGGAGGAACACCATCACTTGCAAGTTCCCCCCAAGTTACACACCATCCTGACTTGGAAATATATTGTCGCTGGGTTGAAATCCTGGAACTCCCTCCCTAAAAGCACTGTGGGAGCACCTTCACCACAAGGACTGCAGCTGCTCAAGAAGGCAGCTCACCACCACCTTCTCAAGGGCAATTAGGGATGGGCAATAAATGCTGGCCTTGCCAGTGATGCCCACATCCCAGAAATGAATTAAAAAAAAGAGTCATAGAGTTAGAGTCATAGAGTCATAGAGTTATACAGCACAGAAAGAGGCCCTTCGGCCCATCGTGTCTGCACCGTCCATCAAGCCCTGTCCAATCTAATCCCATTTTCCAGCATTTGGTCCATAGCCTTGTATGCAATGGCATTTCAAGTGCTCATCCAAATGCTTCTTGAATGTTGTTAGGGTTCCTGCCTCTACCACCCTTTCAGGCAGTGAGTTCCAGACCCCAACCACCCTCTGGGTGAAAAAGTTCCTCCTCAAATCCCCTCTAAACCTCCTGCCCCTTACCTTGAATCTATGCCCCCTGGTTATTGACCCCCCTACTAAGGGGAAAAGTTCCTCTTTATCTACCCTATCTATGCCCCTCATCATTTTGTACACCTCAATCAGGTCCCCCCTCAGCCTTCTTTGCTCCAAGGAAAACAACCCCAGCCTGTTTAGTCTTTCTTCATAGCTGAGGCGCTCCATCCCAGGTAACATCCTGGTGAATCTTCTCTGCACCCTCTCCAAAGCAATCACATCCTTCCTATAGAGAGGGGACCAGAACTGCACACAGTACTCCAGCTGTGGCCTTACCAGCGTTTTGTACAGCTCCATCATAACCTCCCTGCTCTTATATTCTATGCCTCGGCTAATGAAGGCAAGTATCCCATATGCCTTTTTAACCACCTTATCTACCTGTTCCGCTGCCTTCAGGGATCTATGTACATGCACACCAAGGTCCCTCTGACCCTCTGTACTTCCTAGGGTCCTACCACTCATTGTGTATTCCCTTGCTTTATTTGTCCGTCCAAAATGCATCACCTCCCACTTTTCAGGGTTAAATTCCATTTGCCACTTTTCCGCCCATCTGACCAACCCGTTTATATCGTCCTGTAGCCTGAGGCTTTCCTCCTCGCAATTTACCACCCCACCAATTTTCGTGTCATCTGCAAACTTACTGATCATACCTTTTACATTCTCATCCAAATCATTTATGTAGATCACAAACAGCAAGGGACCCAGCACCGATCCCTGAGGTACCCCACTGGACACAGGCTTCCAGTCACAAAAGCAACCTTCGACCATCACCCTCTGCCTCCTGCCACTCAGCCAGTTTAGGATCCAACGTGCCAAGGCACCCTGGATCCCATGGGCTGTTACCTTCTTGACCAGCCTCCTATGCGGGACTTTGTCAAAAGCCTTACTGAAGTCCATGTATACCACATCCACAGCATTTCCCTCATCCACACACCTAGTCACCCCCTCGAAAAATTCAATCAGATTGGTCAGACATGATTTACCCCTGACAAAGCCATGCTGACTATCCCCGATTAATCCTTGCCTCTCCAAGTGGAGACTAATTTTGTCCCTCAGAATTTTTTCCAATAATTTCCCTACCACAGATGTTAGGCTCACTGGCCTGTAATTCCCTGGTTTATCCCTGCTACCCTTCTTGAATAATGGTACTACGTTAGCTGTTCTCCAGTCCTCTGGTACATCCCCTGTGGCCAGAGAGGTTCTGAAAATTTGTGTCAGAGCCCCTGCAATCTCCTCCTTTGCCTCACACAGCAGCCTGGGATACATCTCGTCCGGGCCTGGGGATTTATCCACTTTTTGGCCTGCTAAAACCGCTAGTACCTCCTCCCTCTCGATGCTACTATGTTAAAGTATATCACAGTCCCCTTGCCCGATTTCTATGTCTACATCGTCTTTCTCCATAGTGAACACAGATGCAAAAAATTCATTTAAAACCCCGCCTACATCATCTGGCTCTACACACAGATTGCCACTTTGTTCCCTAATGGGCCCTACCCTTTCCCTGGTTATCCTCTTGCCCTTAATATACTTATAAAACATCTTAGGATTTTCCTTTATTTTGCTCGCCAGTGTTATTTCATGGGCCCTCCTCGCTCTCCTAATTTCTTTTTTAAGTATGCCCCTGCACTTTTTATACTCCTCTAGGGCTTCCTCCGTCTTTAGTCTTTTGTAACTGCCAAAAGCCCCCCTCTCTTTCCTAATGCATTTTTGTATATCCCTTGTCATCCAAGGTTCCCTTTGCTTGTTGGTCCCACCCTTGACCTTTACGGGAACATGTTGGCGTTGTACTCTCACTATTTCCCTTCTGAAAGTCTCCCACTGCTTTGATGTGGATTTTCCTATTAGTAGCTGCTCCCAGTCCACTTTGGCCAGATCCTGCCTTATCATATTAAAATCGGCCTTCCCCCAATTTAGAACCCTTATTTCCGGGCCGTCTTTGTCTTTTTCCATGACCACCTTAAATCTCACCGAATTATGGTCACTGTCGCCAAAATGCTCTCCTACTGACACTTCCACCACTTGTCATTAGCGCATGTGGATCCAACCATGATGCAGTGTCTGATGGCTGATGCCTCAGCTTCCATTACAGCACAAGTGGAAGCCACCCAATGTCTGAGTGCTGCAGTGGAAGCTCAGATTGAAGTCCAGAGGAGGAGGAGGAAGGGAGGAGCCAACCAACACCACCCCTATCTGGCCAGGCTCTCTTGATTGACTTATTCGACTGTGATACCAGTGAAATTCCGCATTCACCAATAGTCCCACACCTTACCCCCCTCTGTTACTGACCATCACCACGTCCTCTTGGCCACAATGCTACAATAAAAGCCACAACAAAACAAACATTCCAAAACAAATTTAGAAAATCAAACCATCCAATATTACATCCCAAAGCCAACTAATTACCCTTGTGCATTCCCTTAGTGTCTGTCTTCAGTGTGCCTTTGCCTGTCCTAATGCTTCCATGCAGTGCTACCCCAGTGGCTTCAGCATGGCTGGTGGAAGGCTGCTGACTTTCAGTGGAGTGACTGCAGATGGCCTTGGAGGACGTTCTTGAGAAGCTCTAGAACTAGAAGACTCGGATTACATAGAAACATAGAAGATAGGAGCAGGAGTAGGATTGGACTGCACCACCTTGGCATGGGCAGCAGCAGCCTGGGCTGGCTGGCAGACAGGCAAAAACAAGGGCACTGGCGGAGTGGCAGGAGTAGGAGGATGAATGCTGTCATCCTGAGAGAGAACAGTAGGTTTGTGCTCCACAGAGCCAAAAGGTGGTGCCTCAGCAATCCTAGTAATCTTTTGGAGGACAGATTGCTGGACTGCTGTGACACCCTGCAAGCCCCTTTCAACACTGGTATCGCAGTCATGATGGCAGCTGTGTGTGCTTGCATGGCAGCAGTCTGTACTTGCATGACTTCAATCTGAGCTTCCACTGCAGCACTCAGACATTGGGTGGCTTCCACTTGTGCTGTAATGGAAGCTGAGGCATCAGACACTGCATCATGGTTGGATCTACATGCGCTAATGGATTTGCTCACCACTTCCATGTTGGAAAGCATGGGTGAAAGCCCTGTGCAAGGTTGGTGCTGGACCCCTCCATGCTCCTTGACATTACATTCAGGCTTTCTGGCAGGCCTGCCAATGCACCCAGCATTTCATTGCGCATACCCATTGCATTCTTCTGTAGGCCACCCCATCGAAGTCTGTAGTGTATGTGCTTTAAGCCAGAACTACTTTTTACAGCTCCTGTATACTGTAGTACCGGCAGTGACCACACCGGTATATAAGCTGTGCGCATGCCTCTGTACCCCAGTCTAGAGATTACCCTCCTCCAGTAAAGACCTGTTATTTGTTTATGTACAGCATCCGTGTAATTATTTATCCACTGAACCACGGATCTAACAGTGGCGACGAGTGTTGATGCGAATCTACCTGCAACATAAAACAAAAAAAAAACAAAAAAAAATAGTTGAGTCCAGGAACACGGGCGTCGACCGTGAGCAACCGCCCAGCAGTCAGGCAGAGATCCAACTTCGCTGGGGAGGCTGTGGAGAGCCGGGCTTGGTTCCCCAGCCACAATGAGCAGTAAGAGACCGACGACAGGTCCAGAGCAGACCCTTCCCGAGCAGCGGCGGCTGGAGCCGACCGACGGCAGAGAGAGAGAGCTGGGCAGCGTCGATGGGGTAAGAAAGAGGGTGAAGAGAGCAGGGCGCAGCCGGGGGTTGATCACCGAGCGGCGTCGAGGAAAAATACTGCAAACCGGAGAGAGAGAGGGTAAGAAACAGCCGGGTCCTAGACTGAGCGGCGTCGACAAATATCAAGAGAAGAACACGCAGAACACAGCCAGGGATCACGGGCTGATCAGGGTCCGCGGGGCGAAGCAAGGGGAGACGCCATTGAGCCGCGGAGAAGCAGGGAGAGTGCGGGAGATGCCATTTTGTGAAGCCGCAGCGGAGAAGACGGGCGAGCGCGGGAAGGAAGGAAAGCGCGGGAGACACCATTTTGTGCCAGCGGAGAAAAAGGGGAAGCGCGGGAGGCGCCATTGGTGATAGTTAACGCACAACCAAGGATGCCGAAGAGTGGCAGTATCTCTACGTTTGACAATGAAGTCGAAGATTGGGCGACATATGTGGAACGTATTGAGGTGTACTGCAGGGCGAATGAAGTGCCAGATGCTAATAAAGCACTGATTCTGTTAAATTCCATAGGTGCAAAAACTTAGGGGTTACTGCAAAATCTAATAAGCCCACAGAAGCCGGTAAACAAGAATTTTGAAAGCATAGTAGAAATCCTACAGGACCACTTAAACCCCACACCGCTGCTGATAGCAGAACGATTTAAGTTCCATAAAAGGAACCAACACAAAGACAAAAGCAATGCTGAGTACCTAACGGAAATGCGCAAGCCATCGAAATACTGCCAGTTTGGAGCGGGACTAGCAGACACGTTAAGGGACAAGTTTGTGTGTGGGCTACACAGTGAAGGAACCCAGAAACGGCTTCTATCAGAAAAGGACCTTAAGCTGGACAAAGCTTTCAGTATGGCAGTATCACACGAAGCAGCCGCAAGGGGCGCTGCAGAGATACAATGGAGACTGCAAGAATATGGCACCAACGAAATGACCTATGGAACAGGGAAGTGCTATCGCTGCGGCAGAACAACACATGACCAGAAAGATTGTTGGTTCAAGGACCAAGTGTGCAGACAGTGTGGGAAAGCAGGACACGTAGCAAGAGTCTGCAGGTCTGGGAAGAAAACCAACAGCAAGAAATCTCCACAGGAGAAGTACAAAAAGGTACACCAGGAGATGGGCAATGGTTCAGACGAACAGAAAAGTGACACAGACTCCGGAAGCAAGGAGCTGGGTTGTCTGAAACTACAAAATGTAACAGAAATGGAGGATCACCAGACTATCTGGGTTACACTCAAGATAGACGGAGTCCAAGTGGAAATGGAATTGGACACAGGGTCAGCTCTAACAGTCATAAATCAAAGAGACTACAAGCGGCTATTTTCACACATACCCTTGAAAGCTACAGAGATTGTCTTGAAGATGTATACGGGGCAAAAAGTCTACCCCAAAGGAAAAATAAGGGTGAAAGTGACATATAAAGGTCAGGAAATACCTAAAATGGATATATATGTATTGCCAAATGGAGGACCACCACTGCTAGGATGTGAATGGATCCGGAAGATACATTTAGATTGGCATTCCATACAGGCACTGAAGGTGGAGGCCAAAAAGGATGACGACGTCACACCTGGACGACTGTCAAAAATGCTAACTGACGCAAAAGAAGTGTTCCAGGAGGGACTAGGAACGCTAAAAGGAATAACAGCAACAATTAAAATAGAGGATAATGCAAGCCCAAAGTTTCTGAAGGCCAGACCAGTGCCTTATGCGATCAGACCAGCAGTCGAAGCAGAGCTGGAAGGGTTGGAACGTTCAGGAGTACTGTCGAAAGTGGACTGGAGCGAGTGGGCTACACCCATCGTTCCTGTAATGAAGAGGTCGTTGAGTAATACGCCTGGGGAACCAAAGAAGGTCCGCATCTGTGGGGATTTTAAGGTGACAGTGAACCCAGTCCTTCACATGATGCAATATACGCTTCCACGAATTGAGGATATTTTCGCCTCGCTATCTGGTGGTAAACGCTTCACCAAAATTGATCTAGCCCAGGCGTACTTGCAAATGGAGGTAGAAGAAGCTTCGAAACATTACCTTACGATCAACACCCATAAAGGTCTCTATCAATACAACCGGCTGGTATTTGGAGTAGCCTCGGCTCCGGCTATCTGGCAAAGGGCGATGGATCAGGTCCTGCAAGGGATTCCAGGGACCCAGTGTTATTTGGACGACATCTTGGTCACGGGCGAAAATGACGGTGATCACCTCACTAACTTGGAGAAGGTGCTCGCCAGATTAAAGGAATATGGGCTACGAGCTAATCGCCACAAGTGCGAGTTTTTCGAGAAACAGATCTCGTATTGCGGCCACGTCATCGATGAAGAGGGGTTACATAAGTCCCCTGACAAGATAGAGGCAGTAGTCAAGGCTCCAGCACCGGAAAATGTGTCACAACTGAGGTTGTTCCTCGGGCTGGTAAACTATTACCACAAGTTCTTACCAAATTTGTCTACGGTATTACACCCGCTGAACACCCTACTGCAAACAAGGGTACCATGGAAGTGGGATGACGAACATAGACGAGCTTTCCAGAAGTGTAAAGAATTGATCACATCAAAAGAGGTGCTGGCCCATTTCAACCCAGCACTACCAATTCGTTTGGCATGTGATGCATCACCCTACGGCATTGGAGCGGTGCTGTCGCACAAATTCCCAGATGGGTTGGAGAGGCCAGTAGCCTTTGCGTCTCGGTCACTAACCTCAGCCGAGCGCAACAATGCCCAGATTGACATGGAGGCCCTCAGCCTAGTATGGGGCGTAAAAAAATTCAACCACTATCTGCATGGACAGAAGTTCACCTTGCTGACTGACCACCAACCACTTGCCTCCATCTTTAATCCTAAGAAGGGCGTGCCAGTAATGACTGCACAGTGGTTGCAAAGATGGTCAAAGTTTCTAGGGGCGAATCAATATGAAATAGAATATAAAGGCCCGAGACAGCATGGGAACGCTGATGGGCTATCGCGCCTGCCACTGCCTACTGTGGAGGAAGCACCAGCAGTGGACCCTATCGAGATATTTTATTCGTCGATAATTGAACGATTGCCAGTAACGAACGCGGATATAGAGAAGGAGACCCGCAATGATCCGATGCTGTCACGGGTATATGAATTGACGGTGAAGGGATGGCCAACAAATGGCGACTCACTGTTGCCAGCATTCTCACCCAGAAGAGAACAGCTGTCAGTATGCCAGGGGACAGTGATGTGTGGATCCAGAGTGGTGATTCCACCCAAGTTAAGGGAGAGAGTGCTAAATGAGCTACATGAAGGTCATCTGGGGGGAGTGAAAATGAAAAGCCTAGCTAGGGCTTATGTGTGGTGGCCGGGAATTGATCAACAAATCGAAGACCTAACTAAGAGCTGCTTAGGATGCCAGAAGGTCCAAAATGCACTACCACATGCCCCTCTACACCCATGGGAGTGGCCCTCCTCTCCATGGCAATGGGTGCACATTGATTTCGCTGGTCCATTCATGGACTCAATGTTCTTAATAGCAGTGGATGCTCATTCAAAGTGGCCTGAGGTGATAATGATGTCTTCAACCATTACAGAAAAAACGATTGCAGTCCTACGGACCATATTTGCCAGAAACGGGTTGCTAGAGCAGATCTGCTCTGATAATGGACCACAGTTTGTGTCCGACGAGTTCCAAAAATTCATGAAAAGGAATGGGGTAAGGCATTACACATCCGCCCCGCATCATCCAGCCACCAGTGGATTGGCTGAGAGGTTCGTACAAACCATTAAGAAGGCGATAAAGGCCATGTGCGATGAGGAAATTCCACTACAGCATAAGATGGACAATTTCTTATTAGCCTACCGAAACGCGACACATGCAGTTACCAACCAGACCCCGGCCATGATGTTCTTTAACCGAAGGTTGAGATCTCGTCTGGACTTGCTCAGACCAAATGTGCGAAGAAATGTTGAGGACAAACAATTCCAGCACATCAACGAGAAGCCGACAAGGAGCTTCAATGTAGGGCAACCAGTCTTGGCCCGGGACTATCGAACAGAGAAGTGGCAACCCGGAACGATATGTACAAGGCAGGGGCCATTAATGTACACAGTGGGTGTCGGGGAGAACATTGTGAGACGCCATGTTGATCAGATCTTAGCATCACAGGAATGCGTCAACCCCATGTCTCGAGTACCTGGGGATGAACCCGACATACCGGTGGTATCTACTTCAGACCCAGTAGCAGTGGAACCCGATGAACTACCCGATGAAAGGGGGTCAGAATCGCCTCTGCACCAAGAACAAGAACCTCCGGAAAGGCGCTATCCCGAAAGGGTCAGGAAGCCGCCCCAAAGACTGAATCTATAAATGGACTTTTGTTATTGAATGTACGTGTAAAAATGTAATTGTTATTTGAATATTAAGGGGGTATTATTAATCTAAAAAGGGAGGAATTGTAGTGTATGTGCTTTAAGTCAGAACTACTTTTTACAGCTCCTGTATACTGTTGTACCGGCAGTGACCACACCGGTATATAAGCTGCGCGCATGCCTCTGTACCCCAGTCTAGAGATTACCCTCCTCCAGTAAAGACCTGTTATTTGTTTATGTAGAGCATCCGTGTAATTATTTATCCACTGAACCACGGATCTAACAAAGTCCTCATCTGATTCCGGTGCAGCTGAACTCATGTGAGACTTCACCCTCCGATGAGCTGGCACCCACACTACCCTTTCTCCATGCCTTGGCTGCAGGCCACTAATGCCCAGTGTCTCACGACATGCAGATCCTGCCTCAATGCTACCCTCTAAAGTACATGCACTGTCAGTATCTGAGCTAGTGGCTGTGAGTGTGAAAGCGAGTGACGGTGCTGTGTCTTCAGCATCACTAGCTTCTTCCTCTTGCAGTTCTTGCTCCTCCACCACTTCCTGGCCAGGTTGGAGTTCTTGGCTATCTGAAAGGAGAAAGCCACAAGGGTAGAGTTGGAGGGGGGGGGGATGGTGGAAGCAAGAGATGCATGCTTGCACCATCTGCAGCTTGTAAATCAGAAGAGATTGTAGGATCAGGGGGAAGTGGGATTTGAGAAGGAGGGTTTGGTATGAGGATACCCTCATCTTGCAGTGTTTCAGCTGCGCCGCTCACCATGACCGCTCCAATAATCTCCAGCACCGTCTTCTCCATTAGTGTAAGGTTATGCAGGTGCGCTTGTTTCCCTGCGGGTAGCCCCTGCTGCCTGCGGTGATGAGCCATCTTGTCCTGTAAGAGAGAAGGAAGTGTGTCAGTTAATGTGGTGTAATGTGTTTGGGTGATGTGCCTCTCATGGTTGAATAGCTGGCAGTGTGTTCAAGCTGTGAGATGTGGGTGTGAGGCTTGCACAGTGCTAAGTGTGTGAGGATGAGGTGAAGCTATGAATGTGAGGTATGAGTCATGATTGATAGACATTGCTGGTTGGTGAGTGAAGGGTGGGTGGTGAATTGAGCAGTGTGTGAGGCTAATGGTTCAGTTGTAAGGATATGGCATTTGAAGGCGAATTCACTGACCTTGACTACTCATGTGAGGTCATTGAACTTCTTGCGGAACTCCATCCAGGTCCTCGTGGCTACACTGCTGGCATTGATCACGATGGCTATCTGCTCCCATTGCCTTTTTCACATTTGCCTAGAGGTCATCCTGGCCCCCTGTGGATAGAGGACCTTTCTTCTCCTGTCCACCTCCTGCACCAAGGCCTCCAGTGCTGCATTTGAGAACCTTGGAAGATGCTCTGTCCTGTTGTGCCATTGTACTTCTTCATGCTCACATACTGTTCCCCAGCCAGTTGAATCACCTGCTGCAGCCAGAATGCACCTCCCCTTTAAGAAATGCAGCCTGGCTTTAAAAAGTGAAAGCTGGCTATAATTGGTGCTAGCCTCACACAAACTTGGACCCACTGCTGAGCGTGCAGCCACTCAGCAGCGTGTTCAGTCATTTTAATTAGCAGGCAGCACGAAGTTTGCATTACTAGTCCAGTACTATAACCACTACATTGAGCCGTATCCACTGGGAAGGTCTCCATTTGGGGCCTTGGTCCAGGCTGAGCCTGCTGATCTCAGCCAGGCAGCTGTAGAGATGCCCAATCTGAATGCCTGAGCTGGAAGAAGGTTCCCTCAGCTGAATGCCTTCAATTGGCCCCTCCTGGTAGGTATGCATGTGTGGACACTGGGTGAGCAGAGGATGGGATTCAGTTGTGATGTCACTCATTAAAAAAAAAAGCCAACCAATGCTCATGTGAAGAATGGCCTCTTGGGTAAAATGCTGCAGAGCTGCTGCCACTTGTGCAGCTGTGCCCAGTAAGAGCCAGCATTAGGGAAGAAAATTGGGAGCATTTTGCTCAATTCTTTTGGTAATTATAATTAAACGTAAATGGTTTGTAGAGTTTTATCTTTATATAAAACGTCCATTTTATTTTGTCATGGTAATGGGCAATTTCAGCGAGTGGAGATTTAAGCAATAACATTTCCAGCAAAGGACATGGCTCTCAAAATAAATGTCGTAAATCAATCTCCGTAAAATGTTTTCACTTTTTTACGTAGCCAACCTGCAAAGAAATCAGTAGGACAAGAATATGCACTAAATTGTAGTGGTGTACTATCAGAATCACTCAAGGACAAACGTTTAAATAGATATTCCTAACCTGACAGTTTCCTGGCACAATGTAATACACAGAGTTTCTTTTGAACTAATCTCACTTTAAATTGAACTATTAATCCCCTTCACTGACTCATTGTATTTACAGAAAAGCTCTTACAGTACATTAAGCATAGTCAGTGTGCAATTACCTTTAAAGTTAACTTTTTGTTGTTACGTGGCTGGATTTTATTGAGCCCTGAATGGAATTGCTATTACATTGACCTTGTCTGCATGTGCAGGTATTGTGCATACAGGTCCACATGTCTGTCCATGTGTGTGTGTGTGTGTGTGTGTGTGTGTGTGTGTGTATATATTATATATATATAGTGTGTGTGTGTGTGTGTGTGTGTATATATTATATATATATAGTGTGTGTGTGTGCAAATGTGAAGAAAGAAAGAATTTGCATTTATATAGCACTTTTCACGATCTTAGCACATCCCAAAGCGCTTTACAGAAAATGGAGTACTTTTGAAGTGTAGTCACTGTTGCAATACAGGAAATGCGGCAGCCAATTTGCTCCCAATAAGCTCCCGCATTAGCAGAACATCGGGAGAACTCCCCTGCTCTTCTTTGAATAGTGTCATGGGATCTTTTACACTTATCTGAAAGGCCAGATGAGGCCTCAGTTAACATCTTATCAGAAAGACAGCACTCGCTCAGTACTGCACTGAAGTGTTAGCCTAGATTATGTGCTGAAGTCTCGTGGAGTGGGGCTTGAACCCCCAACTTTCTGACTCAGAGGCGAGAGCACAGCTGTCACCTATATGTATGCATCTGTGTATATATATATATATAATATATATGCATATCTGTACATTTGTGTATCAATATGCAGGTAATTGTGTTTGCTAGTTGCTATAATACAGGTTACATGTGTTAATTAAAATGTTTGTTTAAAGGGAATACCTGCTCAAGTATTAATTCATTGCCTGTACTTTCTTCTCATGGGGCTATTTATATGAAGTTACTGTACTGCAATAATTTATTATTCGGTATATGACACAGTGCCTGGAATAATTATGTTGATATGAATGTGCTTCAGTATACGATAATGAAACAAGGAAATGGTGCATAATTGTTTCAATGGGATTTCAAACTGCTTCCACCTCCTAAGGCATCGAGCTTCTTCGGGCTTCTTAAACAGGAGGGACAGACTCAGCTGGTAGCAGCTGACTAGACATGAAACGAAGGTATTGCCATTGACTATCCTTGGAAGGACGGGTAAAGCTCCAGTCTCTGAGGCTGGCAAGTCTCAGCCCTGTGAAGTCGGAGTTGGCTCCTTTCTGCTGCTAAGCTGCAGATGCTATCACAAACATGGAAGAGTTAAAAGGTTCTGGCTTGTGGATCTAATTTGGGAACATACGGTGGGGTGGGGGTAAAATTGGTCTTGGGCGGTATCACAAAATGGGCAACAGCGAATCAGCGGCCTGTTTTACACTCCGCCTTATTTTCTTTTTCATTTAACTCACTGCACAATAACATATTCCCAGCTTTAACATCAAAACTGCTGCACAGATGTATATTATACAGAATAAAATACTCGTGGGAATGGCTTCTGGGAGGTAATGTGATCTCTATGTTCTTCTGACCTTATAAAGTGCATTAGCTGCTCTTTCACAGCTTATGGCATCAGCAGACCCCCTCAACTGTATTATGGCTTTCCTATGGTTCAATGTTTAAACCTTCAGTGTGAGCTTCAGCTATCTTGAAACGCTATGATTTTCCTTCCTCCCTCCTCTCACCCTTTCTCCTTTCCACTTCACCCCCAAGCAGTATATAAGGACTCAAGTTTAAGAACTGCACTAAATTGTGATATTAACTTCCCCACATCTAGTGTGAGATGCATAACAAGAGCGAGAGTCTCAGAATCTGTGGGCTGGATTTTTCCAACCTCGACAGGTCTGTGGCAGGCGACGTCCGTGGCGTGTGGAGACCTCGCATCTGTCTCAATCCCGGCCTCCAACAAGATTTTACGTAGATTGGGCTTCTTAAGCCCGCCCTCCGAAGTTTCCAGCCAATTAATAGGAAGCAGGTCTGATGATGCCATTTGATGACACATCATCAGCTGGTTTCCTTAAAGGGGCCATGCCCAAAATTATTTTGATAGTTCTGCTGCCAGTATTCTGCAGCACTGAGGTGCTGCAAACACTGACAAGCGCTGCACAAAGGTGCACGGCTGCACCCAGGTGCTCCCGTGACTCCACGCAGGGAGGTTCTCCTCCCTTCCAATGGGCAGAAGACATCTCCCCAGGACACCAATGCAGCCTGGTTGCACATTGCACAGGATGTCGTCGGGAGGACCAGGCTGCAGTGGCGCAAACCTTTCAATGATCACAGTAGATCACAAAATGTTACTGCAAAGCCACACTCAACCTCATCCTGCTATGCCACTCATCACATCCCCATCACTCTGCCTTCCCTACCCTACTCCTGCACATCCTCACTCACACCAACTTACCTTGCACCTCCACCCATCCCTCTCTATCTACATTGTCACTTCTCCATCTCACTAGCCAACCCTCACACTCGCCCTTGTCCAATCATACCAACTAACAACACACAAGGGTAGGCACTTGGGTGTTTTAGCCAATGTTCATCAAAAGAACAAGAAAGGGGTTTGATGAGAGGTGAGAATTCACAGTTAACCGAAAGTTTGTGGTATTCTTTGTTTGTTTGTATCTCGTAGGGCATTTATAAGGATCATAAGGTAAAACTCGTAGACGTCGCTTACTACCTTTTGGGTTGGACCAGCAGAAGGTCCCGGGGAACCACCGATACATAGGTTGCACGTACGCTCGCTTCTCTTCGTGAGGAGGACGTACCTCTGACAACACAGGGTAAGGAGAGGATTTACAAGATGACAGATTGAATACTGCAAGCAAAAGGTGACAGCCCCAAAACAACATGAGGCTGTTAAGTGTTTTATGTATGGTTGCGTTAATTGGTATTGTCACGGAAGGTATACTTAACTCCCGCAAGAAAAGGGAGCTGCATGTAAATACGTTTTTATATATGTCATATAAGTATGCCAAACTGAGTGGGATAGATGCCTGTTGGGTATGTAGCCATACTCCCACTCATGCGAAAGGAGGGATACCCTTGCGACCAATACCCTTGAACCTCACAGATACTGACAACCAGATGGGTTTTACCGTCTTCCGCGCCAACATAAACCCCGAACAACCGGGACTGATAATGACAGCCTATAATGGGACATACTTCATATGCGGTCATAGAGCATACCCCTGGCTACCAGAGAATTGGGCAGGATCATGCTATTTGGGGTATGTAGTACCATACGTACACCACATAAAGGAATTGAAAGACCACCACAAGCATAGTCGTACTAAAAGAGAACTTCCCACCTGGCAGGTGGTACTAGGAGCTATGTTCCCCACGGCTGGAATAGTGTTTACTTCTCAAGAAATATGGTTATTGGCAACCATAATTGAGGGAGTAGCCAATGACACGGCTGAATCCCTGAGAGAGATGAGTGCCGAAATGGTAGCCCTAAGAACTGTTGCCCTACAAAATAGAATGGCACTAGATTACCTACTAGCTGCACAGGGAGGTACACGTGCCATGATCGGAGCAGAATGCTGTACATACATCCCAGACAGTTCTGAAAATATTACCAACCTAGTGGACCATATTCAAAAACAAGTAGCTTTGCTCCATCAATCCAATATTGGAGGCGGATGGTTTGATTGGTTACTGGGAGGATCAGGCTGGGGTGCTTGGCTAATGCAAATGATATTGATCATAGTTGTGATATGTATACTGCTGTGCTGTGCATTGAGTATCATTAAAATGTGCTGTCAAACTGCTGTGAAAGCTGTGCTGCCAGTAGCTTCTGTCGAAGAATACACCGACCTCCTGCCCAGAAATACGGGTGAAGAAGAAGAAACGTATGATGACGTGGCCAGAACGGCCAGTTCTCACGAGATGAGTCAGTGGTTGTAAACCAACCCTGTGAAGAAACGAAGAATGATGGTCATCTGGGAGCAAGAGGATCGTGCTCCAGGACCAAAAGGAAGGGCTGTTGAAGGAAAATTTTAAATGGCACTGCAGTGCCTGCTGAAATACTTGACATTTATTGACATTTTGCAGACACTGGCTTAACAGACAGCTGACTTGATCTGCTTGCACCAACTTGTGATATCACTTGTACAGACGTAAGACAGGAACGGCTAGTCAACTGTTGGGGTAAAACTGTAAGAGCGAAAAATTATGTTTAGGAAGAACAAGGGAGGTAAAGCATGTTTAAAGGCGGGGTTACGCAACTGGCAGGACATAGGTGTCACTGTGAGAATAGGGTTGCGAAATACCAACATGTCACATGAAAGAAGCTGGCTAACAGTAATATAATTAAGTTGTTTGTGAAAGAAGCTAGCTAACGGTATAATAATATAATTAACTTGTTTTTGACAGAATGTGATTAAGGGTTGCTAAGGTATCGGATTGGCCAAAGTTGAAGGATGCTAAAGTACCAGATTGGCCAAGGAATTAATGTAATAACTGCTGATATGGTACCTTTCCTGTTTTTAAACTGTATAAAAGAAGCTCAGCTACTATTGTAAAACCGAGAAGCTGGCAGCTGAGACCGCGGGGTCTACTGTTCTTCTTCTCCCAGAGCGCTCTGTACATTAAACTGTGCATTTTTACTTCTCTCAAACGATTTGGTTGTGTGAGTTTATTCACTTAAGTCTAAGTTGGGTAACGCGTTAACCTCGTATATCACTTGGACCGCTCAGGCTCCAATTAGACCCTAACAATGTGTTGTCAAATATTGAGAGATTTATTTTCACCACTTTGCCTTCTTGAACAGATTTTTGTGCACCTTTTAAAGTGTGTTAGTGAGTTCCAGTGAATGGTGAGACATAATGTCCCCACCCCCCCCCCCAACGCCAATGGTGATGAGTGAGAAAGGAATGCCTTGGATATTGTAGGGATGCTTTATGGTGCTGGTGTGGGGTGGTGTCAAGCTGGTGCATCATGTGGCAGTCAGAGTGTACAGTGTTAAGTGAAGCAAATCTGGACATGGTGAGGCCATCGGTGGCATCCTGGGCAGCAATGTGCATGGGTGATGATTTCCTGGATCCTGTGCAGCATCAGTTGATTACGGAGAAGGTTGGTGTGGATGTTGGTGCTGCTGGTGTGCCCGGTGCTGCTGGTGTTGGGGCTGATCACGTTGGGATTCTGATGACCAAGGTGAGATTTTTTCAAGGTGCTGATGGAATACATGGCAGGTGAGGCTGAGATGACAGAAGTAATCTGTCAATGTTGCAATAGGTTGTTCCAAGGAGGTGATAGTGGATAGAGAGATTACTCCAAACACTTCAAAAGTACATAAAGCTCAAAAGTGGGTTCCAAATCATTAATGCTCCAGCTTCTAAGATTGGGATGTGAACAGCTGTGAAATGGTAGGTTTCAGACCACTTTTGCAGCTTTCACCTATTCACAGCAATCTGCAGTCATTGAGAACCCGACATACTTACCTGACGTGATAGCCACTCTCCGGGAACCTCGTTGAAAACCTGAAAAAGTGGCAAGTACATGGGAAAATGGTTCTTAACTACCTTTTACCTATCTAAATTGGCTTACCCGCTGCTTGGTGTTGGGTCTATTCAGGGATGACAGACCTGACACTTGGGAAACTGACAAGGAGGCGGGTTTACAGCGGGATACTGACCAATTGTCAATCTTTATGATTTTGACAGTGGACCCGCCTACAAACCCGCATTCTGAGTGCCGGCAAAATTCGCCCCAAGTGTTTAGATGGTTTGTTTTTCATTCTGTTTTCCTCATGACACGAAGGGTTGGATTTTACCAGCCCTGAGGAGGTGGGTTTGGAGGCGGTACTGCTGGGAAAATGGGAAAAATTGGGAGCGGGTCCCAACCCTGCTCCCAACCCGCCTCCAAACCATCTTCCCGGGAAGCGGGTCCCCGACTCGCGCAGGGACCCATCTCCTAGCAGTGGGGAGGGGATTGATGCGGGCTTCCTGATGGCGGGAAACCCCACCAGGGTCAGCGAGGTGAGCTGTGGGTCTGCTGCAGTGTAAGTGTGCAAATGAAAGCTGCAGAGGTAGTGTGATGGGTGCAATGGTTCACAGGTAAGTATGACAGGTGAGAGAACGTAGTGAGAAATATTTTTATTCTGTTTATATGTATCTGCAGGTGACAGGATTTGATGTTTCTGTGAAGCCACATCTGATCGGGAGAATTGACAGATGGCTTCTGCAATCTCGCATGCAGCTGCCATCTATTTTCTCCTAAGGAAAGAGTCATTGGTGGGCTTGGGTGCAAGGGTTCACCTTTGGACAGTGATTGTCAGTGTTTGACAGCACCTCAATGCTGTCAAACACTGACAATCCATTTGTTAAAAAATTATGGGGCCTGTCCCTTTAAGAAAACCGGCAGATGAAGCGTCATGCACTGACATCATCTGACACCGGCTTTCCCTTAATTGGCCGGCAAGCCCGCAGGGCGGGCTTAACAAGGCTAATCAAGGGAAAATAGCGTCTGTTCGTCAGATGTCACTGGTGGCGGGACTAGAACCCGGAAACCAGCAGTCCCGCTCCCATCGTGCCTCATCAGGTAATATCTCGGCCATAGAGAAGTGAGCCTTGGCTTAGTGGTAGCATTCCAACTGCTGAGTCAGAAAGCCCTGCTCCAGACAGCCCTAGCGAGTGGAGACCAGCGCTCTGGCCTCTGAATACTGGGTTGACATCCAGCTCAGTACTCATGTTTGATGTGAGTATAGTAGCGACACTCCCCCATTGCAATTAGCCTGTCCCCCTGGTCAGGCTAATGATTTATCCACATAAATATGGGTTTCTGTTACAGAATCAACTCCGAGCATGATCTACGGATGTAAAAGTAGTGGAAGAAATAAGTTGCCTCATTAGACACAGGAGAGAAGAAGATGTCACAGAGAGGAGGCAGATGCTCATTAGCTCAGGCTGAATTAAGACTGAAGCCTGGGACAAGGGCGGTTTTCTGCGATCTGTAAGACAGGAACTGATGACATTGCTGTCTTTAAGTTTCTTACAAATTCCAACAAAGCCACCTTAAGTCACATGCAGCTCCAATCTAGAAAAAAACAGAACGAAAATGTTTCCACTTCTGGGAGAGTTCAAAACTAAGGGTTATAGATATAAGATAGTCACTAATAATTAAAATAAGGAATTCAGGAGAAACTTCTTTACTCAGTGAGTGGCGAGAATGTGGAACGTGCTGCTACATTGAGCTGTTGAGGTGAATAGCATAGTTGCATTTAAGGGGAAGCTAAATAAGTTCATGAGTGAGAAAGGAATAGAAGGATATGTTGCTAGGGTAGATGAAATAAATAGAGTGGGAGGAGACTCATGTGGAGCATAAACACTGGCGTAGATCAGTTGGCCTGTTACTGTGCTGTAAATTCTCTGTATTTCTATGCTGAGTGTTTCTGCACTGTTTCACTGACACTGCGTTCCAAGCTTATATGGAGCTTACAAACATACAATGGCGAACAGGAAAAGACCCACTGGCCCATCCAGCCTGTCCCACTCAATTGTGATGCCTTGTGCATCACAATTTATACATTCCCCACCCCACCCTACTCAAATGCCATGTAATTTCCCGGGAGAGGCAAAAATCAGATATAAACTCAGGCCAATTAGGGGAAAGCAAATCTAGAAAATTCTTCTCCGACCTTCTTAGGCGGTCGAAACTAGTCCAGGAGACCACTCAGGCCCTGATTAATGTTAAACAGTACCGCCCTCTGATCTAATGAAGCACTTTCCTTTTAACACGGACTGATGAGAACACTGATTCTATGTTAATGTGGAGGAACCAGAGCCAGGAAAGTAATGTGTGATGTTCATGATATGCTGTTATATGCATTTTGCCACAATTCGTATTGATGGATTGTAGGGTGGACTTTTACGAATTTGTTGTCAAGGGGCGGTGCTTTGCATGGTGAGACCATATACTGGGAATTTGGGTGCAGAGCTCAGTGGGACCTGCGGGATTTTCAGCCCCTTAACTTTAAAAGGACAGTAAATCCTATTGGGCCTACTGACCTGCATGCCTGAATTTCCAATATGCTTCTGACATATGAAACTGGGAGCGCGGATTTGCAACATCTACCCTCAAGGTTTTATAAAAAGTAATAAATTTGCCAAACAATTTTTTAGGAAGGCGATGCCCTTTTAATAACCTTACCTAATGATATTTAGAACCTGTGTTTATTTTCAGGAAGTTTTCCCTTTACTTGAGGAAGCACTTGTATATAAATAGTTAGTGGATGATAAACTGGATGGTTATTTCAAGGATTAGCGTCTCATTGGTAATGACAGACACATTGAAGGGCCAAATATTATTCAACATCCCATGTTTTACACCATCATCACCTGGATTCCTTTTCCAGTTTTTCAGCAGGCTGTATTTTACATGAAGTATGCTATAGTATGGTAGTGTCATGGTTATTACATGGTATTACATAATATTTACAGCACAGAAACAGGCCATTCGGCCCAACAGGTCCATGCTGGATTTTATGCTCCACACGAGCCTCCTCTCACCCTTCTTCCCTTTTGAAGGTTGCTATTGAATCTGCTTCATCCACCCTTTCAGGCAGTGCATTCCAGATCACAACAACTCGCCTCTGGTTCTTTTGCCAATTACCTTAAAACTTTGCCCTCTGGTTACCGACCCTCCTGCCACTGGATTATTCATGATTTTGAACACCTCTATCAAATCTCCCCTTAACTGTCTCTGCTCTGAGAAGAACAACCCCATGATTAGCCCCATTAATTATCGGACAAATGGTAAGGTTTAAATTATTAGAATAAAAGGCCAGAATCTTACCGGTGCTGCGAGTGCGAGTTTGGAGGCGGGTCTGCTATCAAAATGGCAGTGATTGACAGCGGGGCAGAAGTCCGCTCTGAACTTGCCTCCTTGTTAATTTCCCAAGTGTTGGCTCTGCCTGTGGTTTGCGGACTTAAGAAGCTGCTTAAAGGTATTTAAGCAGCATTTTACCAGGTCCTAATGATTTTTTTTCTGAGTTTCCCAGTGCTCAGGGGATCACTTCAGGTAAGTGTGTCGGGTTCTCAATGACTCTCCATTGCTGTGAATAGTTGACAACTGCAAAAGTGGTATAAAAGCTACCATTTCTCAGCTGTTCAATTTCCAATCTTCGAAGCTGGAGCCCTCAGGATTTGGAATACACTTTTCAGCTTCATGGAGGTTTGAAGTGTTTGGAGCAAACTCTCTATCCAGTGTCACCTCCTTGGAGCAACCTCTCTCACCAATGACAGATCGCTTCTGTCATCTCAACTTCAGCTGCCATCTATTCCATCAGCATCAGTGCCCTTGAAAAATCTTACCTTGGTCCTCAGAATCCCACCACAATCAGCCCCAACACCAGCATCACCAGGCACACCAGCATCACCAGGCACATCAGCATCACCAGGCACACCAGCAGCACCAACCTTCTCTGCAATCACCTGATGCTGCACAGGACAGAAAGCATCAACACCCGACCACATTGCTGCCTGGGAGGCCAGGGATGGCCTCACCTTGGCCAGATTTACTTCACTTGGCGCTGTACACCCTGGCTTCCACATGATGCACCAGGTTGGCACCACCCCACACCAACACCATAAAGCATCCCTACAATGTCCAAGCCATTCCTTTCACACTCATCACCATTGTGGGGGTACTGTTATGTCTCATCATTCACTGCAACTCACTAAGCCACTTCCAAAGTTGCACACAGATCTGTCCAAGAAGGCAAAGTGCTGAAAATAAATATCTCAATGTTTGACACCGCATTAATAGAAACTTTACATGAACATTGGCAATACCACCCAACTGCCTACCCTTGTGTGTTGTTAATTGGTATGATTTCACGAGGATGAGGGTGAGTGTGAGGGGTGGCTAGTGAGATGGGGAAGTGATAATGTAGATAGAGAGGGATGGGTGGCGGTGCAAGGTAAGTTGGTGTGAATAAGGATGTGCAGGAGTAGGTTAGGGAAGGCAGAGTGATCGGGGTGTAATGAGTGGCACAGCAAGATGAGGTTGAGTGTGGCTTTGCAGTAACATTTTGTGATCTACTGAGACATTGAAAGGTTTGCAGCACTGCAGCCTGGTCCTCCTGACGACATCCCTGCTTGTGCCCTCCTGTGCAATGTGCAACCAGGCTGCGTTGGTCTCCTGGAGAGGTCTCTTCTGCCCATTGGAAGGGAAGAGAACCTCCCTGTGAGCTGTCATGAGAGAGCCTGGGTGCAGCCGTGCACCTCTGTGCAATGATTATCAGTGTTTGCAGCACCTCAATGCTGCAGAACACTGACAGCACAAGTGTCAAAATGAATGTGGCCATGGCCCTTTAAGGAAACCGGCTGATGACGCGTCATCAAATGATGTCACCAGACCCGCTTCCTTTTAATTGGTCAGGAACGCATAATGAGCCTCATCAAGGTAAAATCATTTCGGAGGCCAGGATCGACACAGCTGCGGGGTCAGGACCCGCCACGGACCTGCCAAGGTTGATAAAATGCAGCCCAAAGTGTAGTGTATGTGCCTTTAAGACAGAACTACTTTTACAGCTCCTGTATACTGTAGTACCGGCAGTGACCACACCTGTATATAAGCCTTGCGCATGCCTCTGTACCCCCAGTCTTGAGACTACCCTCCTCCAGTAAATACCTGTTTATTGTTAAGTTACAGCATCCGTGTGGTTATTGAAAAACAGCATACTCTCAGAATCACGGATCTAACAGTGGCGACGAGTGGCGATTCGAATCTACCTGCAACTCTGCATTTCCCTTCGAGGATTCACTCCGGGAGGGCGGTGTAACAAAAAAAAAAAAAAGTCGAGGCCAGGAACACGGGCGTCGACCACGAGCAACCGCCCAGTCGTCCGGCAGAGAGTGAACATCGCAGGGGAGGCTGTGGAGAGCCAGGCTTGGTTCCCCAGCCACGACGATCAGCAAGAGACTGACGACAGGTCCAGCGCAGACCCTTCCCGGACAGCGGCGGCTGGAGCCGACCGACGGCGGAGAGAAAGCCAAGCAGCATCGACGGGGTAAGACAGAGGGTGAAGCGCACAGGGCGCAGCCGGGGGTTGAAAACCGAGCGGCGTCGAGAAAAAAAACAAACAAACCGGAGAGAGGGTAAAGCAACAGCTGGGTTCAGGACCGAGCGGCATCGAGGAAAAAAAAAAGAGAACGCGCAGAGCACAGCCAGGGCTCAAGGGCTGAACAGTGTCCGCGGGGAGAAGAAGGGAGAGCACGGGAGATGCCATTTTTAGAAGCCGCAGCAGAGAAGAAGGGCGAGCGCGAGAAGGAAGGAAAGCATGGGAGACGCCATTTTGTGCCAGCGGAGAAGAAGGGGAAGCGCGGGAGATGCCATTTTTGACAGTTAAATCACACCCAGGGATGCCGAAGAGTGGCAGTATCTCTACGTTCGACAATGAAGTCGAAGATTGGGCGACATATGTGGAACGCATTGAGGTGTACTGCAGGGCGAATGAAGTGCCAGATGCTAGTAAAGCACTGGTTTTGTTAAATTCCATGGGTGCAAAAACTTATGGGTTACTGCGAAATCTAATAACCCCAGAGAAGCCGGTGAACAAGAATTTCGAAAGCATAGTAGAAATCCTACAGGACCACTTAAACCCCACACCGCTGCTGATAGCAGAACGATTTAAGTTCCATAAAAGGAACCAACACAAAGACGAAAGCAATGCTGAGTACCTAACAGAACTGCGCAAGCTATCGAAACACTGCCAGTTTGGAGCGGGACTAGCAGATACGTTAAGGGACAAGTTTGTGTGTGGGCTACAAAGTGAAGGAACCCAGAAACGGCTTCTATCAGAAAAGGATCTTACGCTGGACAAGGCTTTCAGTATGGCAGTATCCCACGAAATAGCCGCAAGGGGAGCTGCAGAGATACAACGGAGACCGCAAGAATATGGCACCAATGAAATGTCCTATGGAACAGGGAAGTGCTATCGCTGCGGCAGAACAACACATGACGAGAAGGATTGTTGGTTCAAGGACCAAGTGTGCAGACAGTGTGGAAAAGCAGGATACATAGCAAGAGTCTGCAGGTCTGGGAAGAAAACCAACAGTAAGAAATCTCCACAGGAGAATTACAAAAAGGTACACCAGGTGATGGACAGTGGTTCAGACGAACAGAAAAGTGACACAGACTCCAGAAGCAAGGAGCTGGGTTGTTTGAAACTACATAAGGTAACCAAAATGGAGGATCACCAGACTATGTGGGTTACACTCAAGATAGACGGAGTCCAAGTGAAAATGGAATTGGACACAGGATCAGCCCTAACAGTCATAAACCAAAGGGACTACAAGCGGCTATTTTCACATATGCCCTTGAAAGCTACAGAGATTGTCTTGAAGACGTATACAGGGCAAAAAGTCTACCCCAAAGGAAAAATAAGGGTGAAAGTGATATATAAAGGCCAGGAAATACCTAAAATGGATATATATGTATTACCAGATGGAGGACCACCACTGCTAGGACATGAATGGATCCGGAAGATACATTTAGATTGGCATTCCATACAGGCACTGAAGGTGGAGGCCAAAAAGGATGACGACGTCACACCTGGACGACTGTCAAAAATGCTAACTGACGCAGAAGAAGTGTTCCAGGAGGGACTAGGAACACTAAAAGGCATAACAGCGACGATTAAAATGGAGGAAAATGCAAGCCCAAAGTTTCTTAAGGTCAGACCAGTGCCTTATGTGATCAGACCAGCTGCCGAAGCAGAGCTGGAAGGGTTGGAACGTTCAGGAGTACTGTCCAAAGTGGACTGGAGCGAGTGGGCTACACCCAACGTTCCTGTCATGAAGAGGTCGTTGAGTAATACGCCTGGGGAACCAAAGAAGGTCCGCATCTGTGGGGATTTTAAGGTGACAGTGAACCCAGTCCTTCACACGGTACAATATCCGCTTCTACGAATTGAGGATATTTTCGCCTCGCTATCTGGAGGTAAACGCTTCACCAAAATTGATCTAGCCCAGGCGTACTTGCAAATGGAGGTAGAAGAAGCTTCGAAACAATACCTTACGATTAACACTCATAAAGGTCTCTATCAATACAACCAGCTGGTGTTCGGGGTAGCCTCAGCTCCGGCTATCTGGCAAAGGGCAATGGATCAAGTCCTGCAAGGGATTCCAGGGACCCAGTGTTATTTGGACGACATCTTGGTCACGGGCGAAAATGACAGTGATCACCTCACCAACTTGGAGAAGGTGCTCACCAGATTAAAGGAGGATGGGCTACGAGCTAATCACCACAAGTGTGAGTTTTTCCAGAAACAGTTCTCGTATTGTGGCCATGTCATCGATGAAGAGGGGTTACATACGTCCCCTGAAAAGATTGAGGCAGTAGTCAAGGCACCAGCACCGGAAAATGCGTCACAACTGAGGTCGTTCCTCGGGCTGGTAAGCTACTACCACAAGTTCTTACCAAATTTGTCCACGGTATTACACCCACTGAACACCCTACTGCAAACAGGGGTACCATGGAAGTGGGATGACGAACGTAAACGAGCTTTCCAGAAGTGTAAAGAATTGATCACATCAAAAGAGGTGTTGGCCCATTTCAACCCAGCACTACCAATTTGTTTGGCATGTGATGCATCACCCTATGGTATTGGAGCGGTGCTGTCGCACAAATTCCCAGACGGGTTGGAGAGGTCAGTAGTCTTTGCGTCTCGGCCACTAGCCTCAGCCGAGCGCAACTATGCCCAGATTGACAGGGAGGCCCTCGGCCTGGTATGGGGAGTAAAAAAATTCATCCACTATCTGCATGGGCAGAAGTTCACCTTGCTGACTGATCACCAACCACTTGTCTCCATCTTTAATCCTAAGAAGGGCGTTCCAGTGATGATTGCACAACGGTTAGAAAGATGGGCCTAGAAATTCAGTCGCGTTTGCGCCCACTTATTGGCTATAGAGTGGTTTGCGCCGGAAGTTTTTGAGCGCCCGAAATTCAGTTGGTCCCTAACATCAGCGTTAGCCGGTAGCGCTGCGCCGGCACCGATGACGTCATCGGTGTGCGCAGCGCCCCGGTTCCAATGCTATTCCGTGCCGATGGCCAAATTCAGTTGCGGCCGCCTCGCCCGTAGCGGCCGCAAACAGCGTTTGAAAAACGGTGCCTTGCAGCTCCGAGAGGCCGGCGCATAAAGGTGGAGGGGTGGCCGGCCGCTTTCCCGGCGGCCGCCTGGCCGCACCTCCCTCCCCGGACTCCTGCACCACCCCCCCGCGGCATTGGTGTCTGACTCCCGCGAGCCCGGCACTTCTCCGTGGTGCCGGGCTCATTTGCCGGGGGAATCCAGCGGCGATCTCACGGCTGCAGGCAGCTCCTCCTTAAGAGAAGGAGGAGGCCTGCAGTACCCCAGCCTGCCGCACCGCATCGGGTGCCGCAGCGGCAGCTGGACGCCTGAAACTGACTTTCATCGCCCCAAACGAGGCGGCCAAACCCTGCAATAGCGCCCGCCTCCGTCTTGGGGCGGCGCAACTGAATTTCAGGTGGGCGCTACGGGAATCCGGGCGAGCGCAAAATTTCGGGCACTAAAGACCTGGCGTGGCGATACCGAATTTTTAGCCCATGGTCCCTGTTTCTAGGGGCGAATCAATATGAAATAGAATATAAAGGCACGAAACAGCAAGGGAACGCTGATGGGCTATCGCGCCTGCCACTGCCTACTGTGGAGGAAGCACCAGCAGTGGACCCTATCGAGATATTTTATTCGTCAATAATTGAACGATTGCCAGTAACGAACGCGGATATAGAGAAGGAGACCCGCAATGATCCAACGCTGTCTCGGGTATATGATTTGACGGTGAGGGGATGGCCAACACATGGCGACTCACTGTTGCCTGCATTCTCATCCAGAAGAGAACAGCTGTCAGTATGCCAGGTGACAGTGATGTGTGGATCCAGAGTGGTGATTCCACCCAAGTTAAGGGAGAGAGTGCTAAATGAGCTACATGAAGGTCATCTGGGGCGAGTGAAAATGAAAAGCTTTGCTAGGGCTTATGTGTGGTGGCCGGGAATCGATCAACAAATCGAAGACCTAACTAAGAGCTGCTTAGGATGCCAGAAGGTCCAAAATGCACCACCACATGCCCCTCTACACCCATGGGAGTGGCCCTGCTCTCCATGGCAATGGGTGCATATTGATTTCGCTGGTCCATTCATGGACTCAATGTTCTTAATAGCAGTGGATGCTCATTCAAAGTGGCCTGAGGTGATAAAAATGTCCTCAACCACTACAGAGAAAATGATTGCAGCCCTACAGACCATATTTGCCAGAAACGGCTTGCCAGAGCAGATTTGCTCTGATAATGGACCACAGTTTGTGTCCGATGAGTTTCAAAAATTTATGAGAAGGAATGGGGTAATGCATTACACATCCGCCCCGTATCATCCAGCCACAAATGGGCTGGCTGAGAGGTTCGTACAAACCTTTAAGAAGGCGATAAAGGCCATGTGCGATGATGAAATTCCACTACAGCATAAGATGGGCAATTTCTTATTAGCCTACCGAAACGCGACACATGCAGTTACCAACCAGACCCCGGCCATGATGTTCTTTAACCGAAGGTTGAGATCTCGTCTGGACTTGCTCAGACCAAATGTGCGAAGAAATGTTGAGGACAAACAATTCCAGCACATCAATGAGAAGCCGACAAGGAGCTTCAATGTAGGACAGCCAGTCTTGGCCCGTGACTATCGAACAGAGAAATGGCAACCCGGAACGATATGCACAAGGCAGGGGCCATTAATGTACACAGTGGATGTCGGGGAGAACATTGTGAGACGTCACGTCGATCAGATCTTAGCGTCACAGGAACGCGTCAACCCCATGTCTTGAGTACCTGGGGATGAACCCGACATACCGGTAGCATCTACCTCAGAACCAGTAGCAGTGGAACCCGATGAACTACCCGATGAAAAGGTGCCAGAATCGCCTCTGCACCAAGAACAAGAACCTCAGGAAAGGCGCTGTCCCGAAAGGGTCAGGAAGCCGCCCCAAAGACTGAATCTATAAATGGACTATTGTTGTTTAATGTACATGTTAAAGTGTTAATTGTTATTTGAATATTAGGGGTACTACTAATCTAAAAGGGGAGGAATTGTAGTGTATGTGCCTTTAAGACAGAACTACTTTTACATCTCCTGTATACTGTAGTACCGGCAGTGACCACACCTGTATATAAGCCTTGCGCATGCCTCTGTACCCCCAGTCTTGAGACTACCCTCCTCCAGTAAATAGCTGTTTATTGTTAAGTTACAGCATCCGTGTGGTTATTGAAAAACCGCCTACTCTCAGAATCACAGATCTAACACAAAGTGTTTTTAACGCCTGTTTCTTTCCCCTCAGTAAAATAGTAGGCTGTTAAACTAGGCTGTATCATAGTTCAACAACTTTCACTTTTTGGACTGATCTTAAACATGGTTATTTCAAAACCCCGTGGCACTGAATATTTCACTGTTATTCAACCATTACATCCTCCCACGAGAAGTATTATAAATGGCTGATGTCCGCTGTTATTTACTGCTACATCACATAATATTCTACTTTTGTTTATTTAAAACCTCTGTCTTAATAAACATTATTATAATACCTCATTGGTGTCTTAAGCATTCTAAGCATGTGTAGTTCATTGGTTGTATACTATGCCAAAGCAGATTACTTGATACTGCCAAGGTAACGTGCAATGATTATGTTACTGGATTAGTAATCCAGAGGCCTAGCCTAATAAGCTGAAAAGCATGAATTCAAATCCCACCAATTTGAGAATTTGAATTCTGCTTTTTACAAAAAAAAATCTGAAAAAAAGGACCAGGAAGCTTTTTGGATTGTCATTAAAAACCTAACTGCTTCATTAATCTCCCTTTAGGGAAGGAAACCTGCCATCCTTACCAGGCCTGGCCTGGCCCTAAGCTCTGGAATTCCTCCCTAAACCTCTCTGCCTCTCTACCTCTCTCTCCTCCTTCAAGAGGCTCCTTAAAACCTAGCTCTTTGACCAAGATTTTGATCATCTGTCCTCATATTTCCTTATTCGGCTCAGAGTCAAGGTTTGTTTGATTGTGCTCTGGTGAAGCACCTTGGGACATTTTTCTATGTATAAGGCACTAAGTCAATGCAATTTCTTGTTTTTGTCATTCCGAATGTGGAAACTGCATTTTGATGTGTTAAAAAAAACTTGACAGGTGAGTGAAACTTCTGATGGACTCTATTTTTGCCACACATATCTCACAAAATCGTTCAATAACGGCTTGGATTTATTTTACATTCCATGGGGAAAAGCAATAGTTAAACTAAAATGTTGCAATTAATATGGCTAATTATACTTTATGTGGAATTATTTTATGGAACAAATGTACAAATTTATTAAATAATGGGTTGTTTAGGTGTTGTATTCTGCCATTTATTCCATAATTGAACTCATTACATTCATTACATTCTATACCTGATAAACAGTCAGTGTAGAATAAAAGTTGATTAATGGCAAATAGGGGTTGAAACTTGCAGGGTAACCATACAAATGTGTGCACGTAGCACTGAGCTTTGTCAGAGCAGAAATCAGGAATTCAGGCACATAGGTCAAGTGGCTCTGCAAGATATTTTGTCCGTTAAATTAACAGGTGGAAATTTCTGCACAGCCCATTTACTCTGCACCAGACTTCACAGCAAGTGGTCCTAGTGGGTAAAGCTCCACAGCATGAGCACAAGTTCATCAGATTTACCCTCCAGTGTAAAGCAAAGGCCACTAACTGCCGGGTAAAAATTGGTCCTCATTGCACCCATTTTACAGGTAGAAAACAGGGAGCAAAAGCAATCAATTATGGGGTGCAACAGATCTACGCCCAATCAGTGCCTGTGGTACAGGTGCCGCCATATTGGTAAAGGTGGCTTTGCAGGCATCCCGGGCGGCAACCTTAAACAGGCAGTAGACCCCTAAAATATGTTAATGAGGAGCCTAACACCAGTTTATGGACCCTTCCAGGAAACTTGTCAGCATTGAGAGGGGCAGGTGTTGGGCCTGCTCCACTCAGTTTTCTTGGCCTAGCCATTGGCCCTTAAAGTGACTGCTGGAGGCTGCCACTATGAAGGTAAGTTAATTTAGTAAACTTACCTTTCTGTGGAACAGCGGTGAGAACAAGTGCGTCTCCCGATGCTACAACCTTCCTGAAGACTGCTGCCAGCCTGCATTTGACCCCCCTCCCATTTGCGTATCCTCCCCCCACCCAAGGACTTACCTGAGTGCTGTCACAGGCATCACAGTGGTCCTCCTCACCGGTGAGCTGCCTGGGTACACACAGCAGGCATCGGCAACTCACCAGACTTATTTGAATGAAGCCCAAGGACAAATTTTGAATCGGCCTGAGGCCTACATGTTTGGGCACAGTGATCGTTCCCTAGGCCCAGTTCACACCGGCCTAGTAGCTCTAATGAATTTCAATCCCTGTATCCCTTAGTTGGTATTAAAGGTTTTAAAAAGGAGTAAGGATTCTATTTTTTTGAACTTTAAAATATGTTTCCGTTCCAGTCATAGAATATTGGCTGCTGTTGGGGTAAAAAACTTTATCTTGCTTGAGAAAGAAAACTGAGGAAAAGGCCAGGGTCAAAGGTTATGAAAGTCCAAGAGGTGCCAAACAAGCTCCTTAAAAAAATTCCACTTTAATGACAAATAAAGGGGGAACGTATTCTGCTGAACTGTCCCATGATCGTGAATATTTTAAAAGGAGGTATCTGTGCAGTAATAGTGTATATCAGTCGTCCGTCCTTATTATGTTTTATATTTTGCAATTGGTTGTTTGAGGCAGCAGAGAAGCAGAGTTTTTATTATGAATCTCTTCCTTATATGACATCATGATGTTCTGGCCAGTGACATCATGAATCGGAACACTCTCCATTCACGATGTCACAGAAGTAGAACTCGATATTTAATAATAATAAGGAGGCGACTGCTGCCAACGAACTGGAATTTTAAATGCCGAGGAGGGAGTGGGCTCTGGGGAAAAATGCTGGGAGGGAGCGGGCTCTGGGGGGAAAAATGCTGGGAGGGAGCGGGCTCTGGGGGAAAAATACTGGGAGGGAGCGGGCTCTGGGGAAAAATGCCGGGAGGGAGCGGGCTTGTGTAAAAAACCCAGAAATAACATGCTTCTGGTTCCAGATTAATTCGCAAAACGCTTCTGTGCAGCTTCCGGTCGTTGGCAGCAGTCACTCCGTAATAATAAAATGGACACGTCTAGTAATTGTGGCGCTGTCAATAGCACTTTCTAACCCTAACCACTAACCTTAACCCCAAATCCTACCCCGAAATCTAACTCCAGCTCCTAATCCTAGCCACTAGCCCTAACCCCTAACTCTAATCCCAACTCCTAATCTCAACTCTAATAATCTAACCCTAAAACTGAATCCCAACACTAAACCTGAACTCTAAATTATGCATGGGGGCAATATCGTGACACAGGATCGGCTACACTGTCAATAGTCACTGTGGTGCTATCAATGACAGAGGTCGGCCACGTTGTCAATAGTGATTGTGATGATATATAACACTGATGGCTTTGGAAGTAATCTGGTAGAATGTACTTCCCTCTTAAACATTAAACTTAAAATAAATAAAAGATCTATCCCACTAAAAGAAACAAATGAATAATTCCTCCTTTCATTTTCACCCCGTCTCATTTTCTCCTTGTCTTGTACATTGCTGTGTTTGCATCTGTTCTCTCTCTCTTGTCCATCATCATTGTTTCCACAGTTGCTGACTTTTGCTCCTCTGTCTGTGCCATCCTTCTCACCATGGTCTCCAAATATTTATCCAGGCAGGGGGCTCTACTGCTCTGCTTTGAACATTACTTCAAACAGCAGCATCTCACACCTCTCGGGATGCATTTATGTGCATCAGCTCCCTATTACAAAAAAAGAAACTGGGAAAAAATTCTTCCCACCTTGAACTGTCAGAATATCTCCACAATGCATGGTTTAAGCGATAACAAGCTTATATGAAATTCTATTTCCCACTTCTTAAACAGAGGTAGTCAATGTGTTTATTTTAAATTTGGTCAACACCTTTGATAAAATAGGAGGAGTATCAAAGGAGTGCTTTAGTGTGTTCAGTATTAATACTGACAAATGTGATTTCAAGCTCCCTATTGAGTCAGGCTAACATAACCCATGAGCCTTTTACATTCCCTACCATCACTAAGTGGTTTGCTTTTCAGTAAACTACACAGCTCTGTCATGTAGTTATTATTTTATTGATAGACAAAGTTCTACTGAGTTTTCCTTCCTTGTTCCTCTTGCAATTTAGCTCCCTTAAGCAAAGCAGTATTTAAGCTCTTCACCAGCATAAATTTTGTTCCAGCAGGAACAACAGGAAGCTTGGATAAAGAAGGCTCTCGTAATAGAAAACTATTTCCCATCAAGACTATAAATGTATTTCTATTCGTGTGTAATGTGCTGATTTGGCACAGTGTTATCTAAGTGCCCTCATGTAACATTTAAATGTTGATCTCAATGTGACGGCTGAGAACATCTGGATAGATGTACAGTTTAATGTTAAAGCATTTCCACTGTATACAGCAAATCAAGCTTGATCTCATCTACAGACACTTCTTCCCACACCCGTATACCTCTAGGCAAACAATGGGGATGAATGACTTCACTCTGTTTAAAGTGTGACTTAATCCATCACCTCGGGGCCCAGCAGTTGTTTTTTTGTAACATTTGATATAAAATCAGATGTTAAGTCTAGACTTGTATTTTGATAGTTCACCGAGCTAAGTCCGGGCCTATACACTGTCTGCTTTACTGTTGGAAGTACCCAGAGAATGATTGGATCACAATCTGGCTGAAGACTGTATGCATAGCTTCAGTCTTTGCTTGCTGGCCTAAGACCTTGCTTGACCTCACCAATACTGAAGCATTGCCTCACGTCAAAGGACAACTAACACAGGCAAAATGGAGATGCTTACTGGCCACAAGGCAGGTCAGAGGGATCATCAAAGATGACACCATCGACAGAAGCCTGCTAAGAGCTTGCATGACCTGACATGCGGGCAGCAGCACGGGCTAGCTGTGCTGAACAATACATTTTTCTTAAAAAAGAAAGAAAGCTTAAAAGAAAGATAAGCCTGTTTCCGAACAAAGGACCTATCAAGCTAAATGACAGCACTTGAATGGACAAACACGTGATGTTATTTATTGGCATTTGGAAGCAACAATTCAAAGCCACTAACTAGAGACTTACTATCTTGGATGAAAGCAAAATCAGATTACTTAGATATTAGGCAACATGTCAAACAAATCTTGCAGCCACACTGCAGTCTTGCTTTATTCTGAAATCTCACTTCATACCAAACCACCCACTGTTGGTTATCACTCATTTTGCAACATAAGAGGCCACCAAACTGAAGTTGCTTTCAGCAGGTTACTTGGGTTTGTATAGTCTTGTGTTGCTTTTAAGTAAATATGCATATGTGAATGTATATATAATGTATATTGCTAGACAATAAAAGACCAAGGGGTAAAAATTGGATAACGCTTTGGGATGCTACCTTTGCCGGGGCGCCAATTTTAGCGCCCCGAAAAAGTTAGCGCCCCCGCGGCCGATTTTCCCAGGTAGCACCCCGAGAGGGAGGAGGGGCGCTACTGGAAGTGCCTTGCATTCCCCTTGGGGTACTGCGAGCCAATATCGCAGCGCCATGCACTGTGGCACGTCGCGCCGCGGTACTGCAAGTCTTCCTCCCCTTATTAAAGGGGAAGTGCCTGGCACACCACGTCCCGACACCCAGGGATCGGGAATGCCAGCAAATGAGCCTGGCACTCGAGGAGTGCTGGGCTCACGAAGAGCAAACAGCACCCCGCGGGGGAGCTTCACGGGGGCCGGGGACAGCAATGGGGGCAGGTGCTGGCAAGTGGCCAGCAACAAAAATGGCTGCCCGCCACCTCCCCTTTAAATAGCGCTGCCCAGCTGCAGGTAGGCCCCCCTAACCCCGGCGGACATAGCGTCTGGTGGTAAGTCGGGGGGCGCCACCCAATATTACAGCTGGGGTGTTGCGCACAGTGATGACATCATCGCTGGCACCGCAGAGCGGCACGCCGCTAATGGTTAGTGCCGCCGCTAACCTCCCGTTGAATTTTAGGGCACTAATGGGGTGCAAATCAACCAAATTTAGCCCCCCCAAGATCTATCTAGATCACCACCTACCATCCTGGTAGTTGCATGATACAAAGGGCTCGATTTTCCAAGCCCCAAGGAGGCGGGTTTGGAGGCGGGAGTGTTGGGAAAATTGCAGAATCGGGGGGCAGGAACCCATTCCGCCCCCAACCCGCCTCCGTGCCAATGTCCCAGGAGGTGGGGAACTGACCTGCGCCGGGTCACCCCTCCCCGAACTGGGAAGGGGATTAGTGCCAATTAACTGCCTGTTAACAGGTAGTTAACAGGCAGTTTTTTGCCTAATCCCTAATTTTAGCCCGAAAGTGTGGGCTTCCCGAAGGCTCCGAACCACGCCAAGTTAGCGAGGCGGGTCGTTGGACTGCAGGGGTTGGAGGGGTTGAGATGTCCATTGTGCAGGTGAGTGATGGGTGCATGTGTGCAGAGGTAAGTGTGTGAGGTAAGTGTAAAGTGTGTTAATAAGTTTTACTTACCTTTTGTGGTGATTATTCTTTATGTTAGTAAGAAGTATTGTGATTGGTTGTTTGTTTCCTGCCTTGGGATATATGCTGTAATCTCATTGGTAGTTGATGTCATGTGATTTGTGGTGGCCATCTTAAATTCAGTTCTTTCTAGCTTTGGTTGGGACTGGGTGTGGAAAGATGTGCTACAGGATTTTAAAGTTAATAAAGCCTAGATTAGAAAGGCAAATCTATTCTTTATTTCAATTTATTAACTTTATGTCAGAATGGAGCGATATCTTCAACCAGAATGATTCAATGCTGACCCTAATTCTGCTGGAGTGGATGATAAATGGAAACACTGGTATTGTACATTAAAAAACTTTTTGGGCGTGTTGGATCAAGAGTCTCTAAATAAGTTGAATATGCTGATCAACTACATTGCTCCGGATGTGTATAAGTATATTTTGGACTGTAAAATTTACGAAGTGGCTATTTCTACATTGGAAAAGATTTTTGTTAAACCAAAGAATGAGGTATTTGCACATCACCTTCTATCTGCCCGTAGGCAGCAGGTGGGAGAATCTTTGGATACTTATTTACAAGCACTTCGGTGCCTTAGTGTTAACTGTAATTATAAGGCCGTGACGGCTGAAGAATATAAGGAAGAATCGGTACGGGATGCTTTTATTAATGGATTACTGTCTAGATCAATTCGTCAGCGGTTGTTAGAAAATAAGACTTTGGATCTTAAGAGTGCTTTTGAGCAAGCTTCTACATTGGATGTGGCTCAGAGAAGTTCGGATTCTTATGCTCTTTTTAATCAGCCTGTGACTGTGGTTTCAGCAGTTCCGGATGAAAAGGAATTATGTGGACTTAATAAGAGTGGTTTACTAGATTCTGAAACAGTTTCTACTTCAGCGGCTGTTGCCTCTAGGACTCAGAAGTGTTATTTTTGTGGGAACGTCCGGCACCCTCGTCTGAAGTGTCCTGCTCGGGAGGCTGTGTGTAGTAAATGCGGCAAGAGAGGCCATTACGCACGTGTGTGTAAATCATCAGGTTCAATTACCTCCTCTGTGACTATTCAGCCTTTAGATAGGGCGTTTATTGCATCAATTTCTGCTGCATTTGCTCATGGCCTAAACAAAGCTATAGTTACGGCCCAAGTTAATGGGTTGGAAGTGAAGGCCCTTATAGATACGGGCAGTACTGAGAGTTTTATAAGTTTTGCCGAATACCATTTGGTGTTACTAATGGTGTTGCTTGTTTTCAATGGGCAATGGATGCTTTTATAAGTGATAACTCTCTCTCTGACACCTTTTCATATTTAGATGACATCACGGTGTGTGGCAAATCAAGGGTGGAGCATGATTCTAATTTAGAAAGATTCCTTCAAGCTGCGGAAAAAGTTGGTTTAACTTTCAATAAAGAGAAGTGTACCTTTTCGACCACTGAGGTAAATCTACTGGGGTACATTATCTCGGGAAACAAGATTAAACCAGACCCAGAATGTCTGCGACCATTGATTGATTTACCTTGTCCTACTAATTCTAAGGCTTTGCAACGAGTTGTTGGACTGTTTTCTTACGATTCTAATTGGATTGCAAATTTTTCACAGAAGATCCGGCCTCTTATTCGGGTTACAACATATCCTCTATCATGGGAGGCCAGGACGTGTTTTGATAATTTTAAAAAGGATATCCTTGGAGCAGTTGTGCATTCTATTGATGAGCAGGTTCCTTTTGTGATTGAGACGGACGCTTCTGATTTTGCAATTGGGGCTACTCTGAACCAAAATGGAAGACCTGTGGCCTTTTTCTCACGTACCTTGAACAATAGTGAAAAAAGGCATTCTTCAATAGAGAAAGAGGCGTATGCAATAGTAGAAGCACTGCGTAAATGGAGACATTATTTATCGGGGCGACATTTTATGTTGGTAACTGATCAAAAGTCTGTGTCCTTTATGTTTGATGTCAAACATTTTGGAAAGATTAAGAATGATAAAATAATGAGGTGGAGGATTGAGTTGGCATGTTACCATTTTGATATAGTTTATCATCCAGGGAAGGATAATGTTGCTGCTGATGGGCTGTCGAGGGCTTATTGTTCTGTGATTCACGGAGATACGCTTATTAATCTTCACAATGCCTTGTGCCATCCTGGGGTTACGAGGATGATACACTTCGTACGCAGTAAGAATTTGCCCTTTTCAGTTGAAGACATCAAGCGGATGACTTCATCATGTTCTATCTGTGCTCGGTGTAAACCGAATTTCTTTAAGCCTCAACGAGCTCATCTTATAAAGGCTACTTCTCCTTTTGAACGTTTGAGCGTCGATTTTAAGGGGCCTCTTCCTTCAACTACTCAAAACCGATATATATTTACTGTTGTGGATGAGTTTTCAAGGTTCCCTTTTGCTTTTCCTTGCGCAGATGTATCAGCTGCTACAGTTATCAAATGTCTAACTCAACTTTTTGTCATCTTTGGGATGCCTGCATATATCCATTCGGATCAGGGAAGTTCTTTTATGTCTTCCCCGTTGAAGGAATACCTTCAGAGTCAGGGAATTTCTACTAGTAAAACTACCCCGTATAATCCCCAGGGTAATGGACAGTGCGAACAATACAATGGGGTGATCTGGAAGGCAGTTATGTTGGCTTTGACATCCCGGAACCTTAAGAATACACAGTGGGAAATGGTACTGCCTGATGCCCTGCATTCCATTAGATCATTGCTTTCAACGGCTACTAATGTGACCCCCCATGAAAGGCTCTTTAACTATCCGTGGAGATCTACTACGGGATATTCAGTACCTTCATGGCTTACTATGCAGGGACCTGTGCTGCTTCGATGCCATGTTAGATTGTCAAAATATGATCCTTTAGTGGAGGAGGTGGAGCTGTTGGAGGCAAATTATTCCCAATATGCTCATATTCGATTCCAAGATGGGAAAGAAAGTACCGTTTCAATTAAAGACTTGGCTCCTTGTGGTGGCCAGCCCTCTTCTGAGGATATTAACAATAGTCATGATTCAGATAATGTGAATGCTGTTACAGATACTATGAATATTTCCAATCCGATTGCAGATAATTATACTTCTATTAGTCAGCCCTCGATGGATGTTTATGACCATCCCAGTTTACCTCCTGATGGGATTTCTAATCCGGAAACCGTTGAGAATCGGGATATGGATAGCCTTCCTGCAGAAGATACTTCTGTGTCTCCTGGTGTGGGAGGGCAAGGAATTTCACCAAGGTTAAGAAGGTCGACACGAACAAGATATCCGGTCGACTGATTGAAAATGGACTTTTAAATTGATAGTGGTGTTTTAAAATTGTTGAAATATTATATTATATTGTTTTAGTTGAGAGATACTTAATACTTATGTGCAATGTTACTATTTGTTGTTGTCACTTAGTATTGTGTCATGTTGAATAGTTTTATTCTTGTCTGTGCATAGTTTTAGTTGTAAATAATTAATTATAAATTGTAAAGGTTATTTAGGTTGGAGTATATTTTAAAAGGAGGGGTGAATGTGGTGATTATTCTTCATGTTAGTAAGAAGTATTGTGATTGGTTGTTTGTTTCCTGCCTTGGGATATATGCTGTAATCTCATTGGTAGTTGATGTCATGTGATTTGTGGTGGCCATCTTAAATTCAGTTCTTTCTAGCTTTGGTTGGGACTGGGTGTGGAAAGATGTGCTACAGGATTTAAAGTTAATAAAGCCTAGATTAGAAAGGCAAATCTATTCTTTATTTCACCTTTACTTCCTCCTGCAGGCTTCCTTCCTTCAGTTCTCGAGAGTCCCTCAGCTCACCGGTACAGAAAGCAGAATGGCCGCTGAACTGTCAAAAACTTCAGCCTCTGCTTTCTGGTCTGGAGAGATCTCTAACTGAGTCTGAGTAGAAGGACTCAAGTTAGAAGACTGATTATCAGTGTTTGACAGCTTCACAGAGCTGTCAAACGCTGATTTTTCATCTGTCAAAAGCTCTTGACAGATGAAATGTTAATCGCTGATGTCACCAGTAACCAGGTGTCCCTTAATTGGCCTGCTAAGCCCGCTGGGCGGGCTTAACAAGGTCAGTCAAGGGAAAATAGCGTGGGCTGGCCACAAGTCGATGGAGGTGGGACTACAACCCAGAAAGTGGGAGTCCCGCCTTCGAAAGCTCCCCATTGACAAAATCCAGCCCAATAATAATGGAGTTGTAAGGGTTGGGGCTTCTTTAAACTGGTTTAAAGTAATTTTCCTGGTCTTGCAGCCTTTGCCTGCACTCAGACCAATTCCAATAAAACCAATTTTAAAACAGCAGTTTCGAATCGCTACCCCACCTTCCAGTTCTGACTGCAGGGCTTATAATTATTGATATTAAAACAGACACGTGGTTTGGATGAGAGAAAAAAATCAAGTTTTATTACCTAAATAAACTGCAATCAAAAGAATAAACTATACCACACGAACACAGTAATTACAGTAAAACTATATAACAGGGGGTTGCAGACGGCGAAAACGAGGGATACAATGGCTACAATGTTATTTAAACAATCTTAGCAATACCCTTAAATCACCACCCTTTAACTCCTGCTAGGTTGCCTGGTTGAGGAGTCAGAACACTCTGCTCACCTGTGGTCCAGCGAAGTAAAAAGAGAGAGAGATAGCTTCTCAGCATCTATCTTTATACCTGGTGAGGCCCCTGCCGTTCTGCCTTGCAAGGGCTATGTGCAAAATTCCCCGCCCAAAGGGTCCAATGCACAAGAGAAAGCTGTGATTGGTTAACTCAAAGTGGTTAGACTGGGTTAATGTGCCTTCCGGAGCTCCCTGGGCTGAAACAAAGAGAATGCAACAGCCCTATTGTCCAGTGCTGGGTGATTTAAAACCCATTCAATTCTTAAACGTTTCCCATTCAAGATACAAAAGTCTCTTCTGCAGTTTAGATGTATCCACTCGATATACAAACAAATGCTAATAGCATTAAATTGCTTTGTAAACAAAGCATTGTCCTGTGGTAACGTCTTGTAAACAGGCATCGATTGTCCTGCTGCAGGGGAGATGGGGACACCCCTTTGGTTGGCCGCTCCATTGAACCTTACTACCAGACACAGAAAGCTGCATTCCAAGTCTTTGGCCATGTGGGGCGACAGCCATTTTTATCCCTGGAAATTTAAAAGCACAACACCCAGGGATTCTTTAATCAAAAATTAATCTTCAGAACTGTAAATTATTGCGAATTCTTAGAGTTGTTGGCTAATCATGGCAAACAATTTCTATCCATTAGTTGAAAACAGACCCAGACATGAGGTGAGGAAAACCCCAGTGGTGGACAGCTTTGGGAACCATAGGTTCAAAGTCAGACTTTCCTCCCAATCTTTCTAAACTTACCATGTCTTGTCTCAAATTATTCATACTCTATCCCAAAAAGATACGTTTTGAATTAAAACTATCTGATTTGCACTTGAATGAATCAATACTATCTGCTTCCACCACCCCCCTAGAGAGCCTCTTACACAGAGTGACCACTCTCTCACTGTCTCTCTAATGAGCCTCTTACACAGAGTGACCACTCTCTCACTGTCTCTCTAATGAGCCTCTTACACAGAGTGACCACTCTCTCACTGTATCCCCAGAGAGCCTCTTACACAGAGTGACCACTCTCTCACTGTATCCCCAGAGAGCCTCTTACACAGAGTGACCACTCTCTCACTGTCTCTCTAATGAGCCTCTTACACAGAGTGACCACTCTCTCACTGTATCCCCAGAGAGCCTCTTACACAGAGTGACCACTCTCTCACTGTCTCTCTAATGAGCCTCTTACACAGAGTGACCACTCTCTCACTGTATTCCGAGAGAGCCTCTTACACAGAGTGACCACTCTCTCACTGTATCCCCAGAGAGCCTCTTACACAGAGTGACCACTCTCTCACTGTCTCTCTAATGAGCCTCTTACACAGAGTGACCACTCTCTCACTGTATCCCCAGAGAGCCTCTTACACAGAGTGACCACTCTCTCACTGTCTCTCTAATGAGCCTCTTACACAGAGTGACCACTCTCTCACTGTATCCCCAGAGAGCCTCTTACACAGAGTGACCACTCTCTCACTGTATCCCCAGAGAGCCTCTTACACAGAGTGGCCACTCTCTCACTGTCTCTCTAATGAGCCTCTTACACAGAGTGACCACTCTCTCACTGTATCCCCAGAGAGCCTCTTACACAGAGTGACCACTCTCTCACTGTATTCCGAGAGAGCCTCTTACACAGAGTGACCACTCTCTCACTGTATCCCCAGAGAGCCTCTTACACAGAGTGACCACTCTCTCACTGTATCCCCAGAGAGCCTCTTACACAGAGTGACCACTCTCTCACTGTCTCTCTAATGAGCCTCTTACACAGAGTGACCACTCTCTCACTGACAATCCATGGAGCCACTTGCACAGAGTGACCACTCTCTCACTGTATCCCTAGAGAGCCTCTTACACAGAGTGACCACTCTCTCACTGTCTCTCTAATGAGCCTCTTACACAGAGTGACCACTCTCTCACTGACAATCCATGGAGCCACTTGCACAGAGTGACCACTCTCTCACTGTATCCCTAGAGAGCCTCTTACACAGAGTGACCACTCTCTCACTGTCTCTCTAATGAGCCTCTTACACAGAGTGACCACTCTCTCACTGACAATCCATGGAGCCACTTGCACAGAGTGACCACTCTCTCACTGTATCCCTAGAGAGCCTCTTACACAGAGTGACCACTCTCTCACTTTCTCTCTCTGGAGCCTATTGCACGGAGTGACCACTCACTCACTGACTCTCTTGAGATTCTCTTACACAGAGTGACCATGCTCCCACTTTCTCCCTCCGAAGAATCTTACACAGAGTGACCATTCTCTCTCTGTCTCTCTCGGGTGTCTACTTCACAGACTGACCACTCTGTCCCTGTCTCCCTCGGGAGCCTCTTGCATAGAGTGACCACTCTCTCACTGCCACTCGAGAGATTCGCTTACACAGAGTGACAACTCTCAATCTCACTCTCAGAAGCATCTTACACAGAGTGTCCACTCTCTCGCTGTCTCTCAAGAGAGCCTCTAAGACAGAGTGACCACTCTCTCACTGTCTCCCTAGAGAGTCACTTACACAGAGTGACCTGTCTCTCACTGTCTCCCTAGAGAAGGTCATACACAGAGTGACCACTCTCTCACTGTCTCCTTCTGGTGCCTCTTGCACAGAGTGACCACTCTCTCACTGTATCCTTCAGGAGCCCCTTACACAGAGTGACCACTCTCTCACTGACTCCCTCGGGAGCAGCTTACACAGAGTGACCACTCTGTCACTGTCTCCTTCGGGAGCCTCTTACACAGAGTGACCACTCTCACTGTCTCCCTCGGGAGTCCCTTACACAGAGTGACCACTCTCCCACTGTCTCCCTAGATAACCTCTTACACAGAGTGACCAATCTCTCACTGTCTCCCTAGATAACCTCTTACACAGAGTGACCACTCTCTCACTGTCTCCCTCGGGAGCCTCTTACACAGAGTGACCACTCTCTCACTATCTCTAGAGGGTCTCTTACACAGAGTGACCACTCTCTCACTGTCTCCCTCGGGAGTCACTTACACAGAGTGACCACTCTCTCACTGTCTCCCCCAAGAGTCACTTACACAGAGTGACCACTCTCTCACTGTCTCCCTCGGGAGCCTCTTACACAGAGTGACCACTCTCTCACTGTCCCTAGAAAGCCTCTTACACAGAGTGACCACTCTCTCACTGTGTCCCTAGAGATCCTCTTACATAGAGTGACCAATATCTAACTATCTTTCTAGTGAGTCTCTTAAACAGAGTGACCACTCACTGCGTCACTCTCTCTCTCTCGAGTCTCTTACACAGAGTGACCACGCTCTCACTCTCTCTCTCTCTCTCTCTCTCTCTCTCTCTCTCTCTCTCTCTCTCTCTCTCTCTCTCTCTCGGCTCTTACACAGAGCGACCACTCTCTCACTCTCTCCCTCGGGAGCCTCTTACACAGAGTGACCACTCTCAATGTCTCTCTAGAGGGTCACTTACACAGAGTGACCACTCTGTCACTGGCTCCCTCGGGAGCCTCTTACACAGAGTGACCACTCTCTCACTGTCTCCCCCAAGAATCACTTACACAGAGTGACCACTCTCTCACTATCTCTCTAGAGAGTCTCTTACACAGAGGGACCACTCTCTCACTCTCTCTCTACAGAGACTCTTACACAAAGTGACCACTCTCTCACTGTCTCTCTAGAGGGCCACTTACACAGAGTGACCACTCTGTCACTGGCTCCCTAGAGAGCCTCTTACACAGAGTGACCACTCTCTTACTGTCTCCCTCGGGAGCCTCCTACGCAGAGTGACCACTCTCTCAATGTCTCCCTCGCGAGCCTCTTCCACAGAACGACCACTCTCTCAATGTCTCCCTTGGGAGTCTCTTACACAGATTGACCAGAATCTCACTGGCTCTCTAGGGAAACTCTTACACAAAATGACCACTCTCTCACTGTCGCTCTCTCTCTCTCTCTCGACTCTTACAAAGAGTGACCACTCTCTCACTGTCTCTCTAGAGAGCCTCTTCCACAGAGTGACCACTTTCTGACTGTCTTCCTAGAGATTCTCTTACACAGAGTGACCGCTCTCTCACTCTATCCCTAGAGAGTCTCTTACAGAGAGTGACCACTCTCTCACAGTCTCCCTCGGGAGCCTCTTACACAGAGTGACCACTCTCTCACTGTCTCCCTCGGGAGCCTCTTACACAGAGTGACCGCTCTCTCTCTGTCTCCCTCGGGAGCCTCTTACACAGAGTGACCGCTCTCTCTCTGTCTCCCTCGGGAGCCTCTTACACAGAGTGACCACTCTCTCACTGTCTCCCTCGGGAGTCTCTTACACAGAGTGACCACTCTCTCACTGTCTCCCTCGAGAGCCTCTTACACAGAGTGACCGCTCTCTCTCTGTCTCCCTCGGGAGCCTCTTACACAGAGTGACCACTCTCTCACTGTCTCCCTCGGGAGTCTCTTACGCAGAGTGACCACTCTCTCAATGTTTCCCTCGCGAGCCTCTTCCACAGAACAACCACTCTCTCAATGTCTCCCTTGGGAGTCTCTTACACAGATTGACCAGAATCTCACTGGCTCTCTAGGGAAACTCTTACACAAAGTGACCACTCTCTCACTCTCTCCCTCGGGAGCCTCTTACACAGAGTGACCACTCTCTCACTGTCTCCCCCAAGAGTCACTTACACAGAGTGACCACTCTCTCTGTCTCCCCCAAGAGTCACTTACACAGAGTGACCACTCTCTCACTATCTCTCTACCGAGATTCTTACACAAAGTGACCACCCTCTCAATGTCTCTCTAGAGGGTCACTTCCACAGAGTGACCACTCTGTCACTGGCTCCCTAGAGAGTCTCTTACACAGAGTGACCACTCTCTTACTGTCTCCCCCAAGAGTCACTTACACAGAGTGACCACTCAATTCAATTCAATTCAGTTCAATTAAAAATGGTTTAATGGCATGACAAGTTACATCTTATGTTGCCAAAGCACCAAAAAAAACATTTATGGTTGAACACATAAACGCAGATCTATCCAGACAGTGTATAAACAGATATATCCCTGTGTGTATAAATATACACTCATATAATATGTATATACTCTTTTCTTAGATTTAATGGTTGTCCCTCTGCTTATGGCAAGCTGTAACATAGTTTGCCGCTAAAGTTACGTAATTTCTCTGTTCCCCTAATAGGTATGGGAGTTTTTGGTTGTCATTCAAATTTTTGAATTCAGGGCATATTTTTATGAATTTTGGGTAGAAATTCCCCCTTATGCCCTGATATTTTCCACAAGCTGTGAGGAAGTGCATCTCTGTCTCCACCACTCCCTGACTGCAGTGAGAGCATATCCTGTCCTCTCTTGGCAGCCAGGTCTGTCTGTGTCTGCCTTTTTCGATGGCCAGTCTATGCTCACTAAGTCTGTACATAGTCAAGGTTTTTCTCAATTTGCTATCTTTTACCATGGTCAGGTATTCAGCCATGTTGTATTGTCTGTTTAGGGCCAAGTAGCAATCGAGTTTGTTTTGGGTTTTTGTTGTTTCTGCCCAATATGTCAGATATTTTTCCTTTTGTTTAGTGACAATTGTGTTGGGTCGAATTCTCTGTGTTACGATGTCACTGTCCTGGGGCTGGTTATTATTAGTAGTGTTAGTAGTTACTTCACTGAGTCCCAGGACTAGTTGACTGAGGGGACTCTTCTTTATGATCCTCTCTTGGCATTTCAGGGCTTAGTAATGATAGCAGTGGGGGTTGCTCATTTTTAGGTGTTTCCAAAATTTGGTGGCTCTTTTTTGGATAGTAATTAGTAGTAGATATTGGCCTAGTTCTGCCCTGCATGCATTGTTTGCGGTTTTCCTCTGAGTCCGGAGGATACTTTTACAGAATTCTGCATTTAGGATCTCAATTGAGTGTTTGTCCCATTTTGCAAATTCTTGTTGTGTTAGTGGTCCCCACACCTCACTGCCACAGAGTGCAATTGGTTCAATTACTGATTTAAAAATTTTGAGCCAAATGCCAATTGGGATTTCTATTTGGATTGATTTTTTAATGGCATAGAAAGCCCTTCTTGCTTTCTCTTTCAGTTCATTCACAGCCAGATGAAAATTTCCCGTAGAACTGATTTTTAAGCCTAAGTATGTGTAGTTTGTGGTTTGTTCAATTTTAGTTGTTCCTAGTGTGAAATTTATTGTGGGTCCCTGATGTCTGGATCTTTGCTGGAACACAAGAACTTTTTTTTGGGGGGTTTATTGTCAGGGCCCAGGTCTGACAGAACGACTCTAGCAGATCCAGGTTCTGCTGTAGACCCTCCTCAGTTGGTGAGAGCAGAACCAGGTCATCTGCATAGAGGAGGAATTTAACCTTGGATTCATATAGGGTGAGGCCGGGTGCTGTAGATTGTTCAATTAGTTTTGCCAATTCATTTATGTAAATATTAAAGAGTGTCGGTGAGACGGGCAAGCCCTGTGCCACACCACGCCCCTGTGAGAAGTAAGAACATAAGAACATAAGAAATAGGAGCAGGAGTAGGCCAATTGGCCCCTCGAGCCTGCTCCGCCATTCAATAAGATCATGGCTGATCTGATCCTAACCGCCAATCCACTATGACAGGGCTATCTCCTGAATCTAACAGAATTAGACACACGAAACAGGAGCAGGATCAGGCTACATGGCCCCTGGGCCCGCTCCGCTACCCACAGGGCCATGACCGATCCGCACCTAAACTCATGTCCAAATTCCTGCCCGCTCCCCGTAACCCTTAATTCCCTTTACTTCTAGGAAACTGTCTATTTCTGTTTTAAATTTATGTAATGATGTAGCTTCGACAGCTTTTTGGGGCAGCATATTCCATGGACCTACCACCCTCTGAGTGAAGTAGTTCCTCCTCATCTCAGTTTTGAAAGAGCAGCCCCTTATTCTAAGACTATGCCCCCTAGTTCTAGTTTCACCCATCATCTGGAACATCCTCCCCGCATACACCCGATCCAACCCCTTCACAATCTTATATGTTTCAATAAGATCGCCTCTCATTCTTCTCAACTCCAATGAGTAGAGTCCCAATCTACTCAACCTCTCCTCATATGTCCATCCCCTCATCCCCGGGATTAACCGAGTGAACCTTCTTTGTACTGACTCGAGAGCAAGTATGTCTTTTCTTAAGTATGGACACCAAAACTGTATGCAGTATTCCAGGTGCGGTCTCACCAATACCTTGTACAACTGAAGCAATACCTCCCTATTTTTATATTCTATCCCCCTAGCAATGAAGGCCAACATTCCATTGGCCTTCTTAATCACTTGCTGCACCTGCATACTAACCTTTTGAGTTTCGTGCACCAGGACCCCCAGATCCCTTTGTACTTCAGTACTTTCCAGTTTCTTGCCATTAAGATAATAACTTGCTCTACGATTTTTCCTGCCAAAGTGCATAACCTCACACTTTCCAGTATTGTATTCCATCTGCCAAGTCTCTGCCCACTTACTTAGCCTGTCTATGTCCCCTTGCAGGTTTTTTATGTCCTCCTCTCTCACTACTTTCCCTCCCATCTTAGTATCATCTGCAAACTTTGATATGTTACACTCGGTCCCCTCCTCCAAATCGTTAATATAGATTGTAAAGAGTTGGGGACCCAGCACTGACCCCTGCGGAACACCACTGGTTACTGATTGCCAGTCTGAGAATGAACCATTTATCCCAACTCTCTGCCTTCTGTTAGATAGCCAATCCTCTATCCATGCCAGAATATTACCCCCAATCCCGTGATTTTTTATCTTAAGCAATAATCTTTTGTGTGGCACCTTGTCAAATGCCTTTTGGAAGTCTAAATACACTACGTCCACTGGTTCACCTTTATCCACCCTGTATGTTACTTCCTCAAAGAACTCCAGCAAATTTGTCAAACATGACTTCCCCTTCATAAAACCATGCTGACTTTGTCTTATTAAACTATGATTATCCAAATGTCCTGTTACTGTCTCCTTAATAATGGACTCCAAAATTTTACCTACCACAGATGTTAGGCTAACCGGTCTATAGTTTCCAGCCTTCTGTCTACTGCCCTTTTTAAATAAGGGTGTTACATTAGCAGTTTTCCAGTCTGCTGGGACCTTTGCTGAGTCCAGGGAGTTTTGGAAGATTATTACCAATGCATCCACAATCCCTACGGCCACTTCCCTCAAGACCCTTGGATGTAAGCCATCAGGTCCAGGCGATTTATCCGCCTTGAGTCCCATTATTTTACCGAGTACCACTTCCTTAGTGATTTTGATCGTGTTTATCTCCTCCCCCCCTATAGCCCCCTGTTTGTCCAGTGTTGGGATATTCTTGGTGTCCTCTACTGTAAAGACTGATACAAAATATTCATTCAGTGTTTTTGCCATCTCCATATTTCCCACCATTAATTTCCCGGCCTCATCCTCTAAGGGACCAACATTTACTTTAGCCACCCTTTTTCTTTTTATATAACTATAAAACCTCTTACTATCTGTTTTTATATTTTTTGCTAATTTACTTTCATAATCTATCTTCCTTTTCCTAATCAATCTTTTTGTTATTTTTTGCTGTCTTTTAAAGTTTTCCCAATCCTCTATCCTCCCACTAGATTTGGCTACCTTATATGCCCTTGTTTTTAGTCGAATACTATCCTTAATTTCTTTACTTAGCCACGGATGGCTGTCTTTTCTTTTACACCCTTTTCTTCTCAGTGGAATATACTTTTTTTGGAAGTTGTAAAATAACTCCTTAAATGTACACCACTGATCATGTATCGTCTTACCCTTTAATCTATTTTCCCAATCCACTTTGCTCAATTCTGCTCTCATACCTTCATAGTCTCCTTTATTCAAGCTTAGCACGCTTGTTTGAGATACAACCTCCTCACCCTCTAATTGAACATGGAATTCAACCATGTTATGGTCACTCATTCCAAGGGGATCCTTTACTAGGACACTTTTAATTAATCCTGTCTCGTTACACAGGACCAGATCTAAGGTTGCTTGCCCCCTGGTCGGTTCAGTTACATTCTGCTCAAGAAACGCATCCCTAATACACTCAATGAACTCATCCTCAAGGCAGCCCTGCCCAATTTGATTTGTCCAGTTAATATGATAGTTAAAATCCCCCATAATTATAGATGTTCCCTTATTACAAGCCTCAACTATTTCCTGATTGATACTCCGTCCAACCGAGTTGCAACTGTTCGGAGGCCTATAGACTACGCCCACTAGTGTTTTTTCCCCTTATTATTCCTTATCTCCACCCAAACTGTTTCATTATCCTGATCTTTTGACCCAATATCATTTCTCTGTATTACAGTGATTCCTTCCTTTATTAACATAGCCACCCCACCTCCCCTTCCTTCCTGCCTGTCCTTCCTGATCGTTAAATAACCTGGTATGTTTAATTCCCAGGCATTGTCACCCTGCAGCCATGTTTCTGTAATGGCCACAAGATCATACCCATATGTAGCTATTTGTGCCATTAACTCATCTATTTTGTTACGAATGCTACGTGCATTCAGATAGAGAACTTTCAAATGTGTTTTTTGACACTTAGTTCCTGCTTTTGCCCTTTTTATTACTTTACCTTTTACTCCATATCTTCTGCCCCTTCCTGACACGCTCTGGTTTTTCATTTCCCCACTGCTACCTAAGTCTATGACCTTCTCTGTTGTCATTGTTATTATTTGTTCTCTGGGAACCTCCCCCCCACTAGTTAGTTTAAAGCCCTCTCTACAGCCCTAGTTATATGATCCGCCAGGACCCTAGTCCCAGCACTGGCCAAGTGAAGCCCGTCCCAACAGAACAGCTCCCTCCTGCCCCAGTACTGGTGCCAGTGTCCCAGGAAGCAAAACCCATTTCTCCCACACCAGTCTTTGAGCCACGCATTTAACTCTCTGATTTTATTTGTCCTAGCCAAATTCGCTCGTGGCTCAGGTAATAATCCAGAGATTATTACCCTTGAGGTTCTGTTTTTTAATTTGACCCCTAGCTGCTCATACTCCTTTATCAGAACCGGCTTCCTAGTCCTATCTATGTCGTTTGTACCAACATGGACCACGACGACTGGATCCACCCCCTCCCACTGCAAGTTTCTTTCCAGCCCAGAGGAGATGTCCTTAACCCTGGCACCGGGTAGGCAACACAGCCTACGGGACTCTCGCTCTTGGCTGCAGAGAACTCTATCTATCCCCCTAATAATACTATCCCCTACCACTACAACATTTCTATTTACTCCCCCCTCTTGAATGGCCCCCTGTTCCACGGTGCTGTGGCCAGGTTGCTCATCCTCCCTGCAGCCCCTGCTCCCGTCCCCACAGGGAGTAAGAACCTCGAACCTGTTGGTCAAGAGCAAGGGCTGCGGCTCCTCCAACACTACCTCCTGGTTCCCCGTACCTGCCTCACTCGTAGTATTTTGTTTGTTTGTCTCCAATATTAACTGCACATTTATTGTTTGTATACATTGATTTAATTACATCATATGTTTTTCCCCCTACACCACTTTCAAGAATAGACCGTCATGCCAAATAGAATCGAAAGCCTTCTGGAAATCTATAAAGCAGGCAAAAATTTTGCTTTTGTTTTGGTGAACATGTTTGTCAATTAGGGTGTGTAGGGTGAAGATATGATCCAATGTTCTATAATTTGGTAAGAATCCAATTTGGCTTTTACTCAAGACATTGTGCTCCTCAAGGAAGTTTATAAGTCTTTTGTTTATGATACTACCGAATACCTTCCCCAGGTTACTGTTTACACAGATGCCGCGCTAGTTATTTGGGTCAACTTTGTCTCCATTTTTGTATATGGGCATTATGAGTCCTTTGTTCCAGATATCAGGGAAGTAACCGACACTCAGAGCCAAGTTGAAGAGTTTTAGGATAGCCAATTTCATTTTATCATCAGTGTGTTTAATCATCTTGTTTAGGATGCCATCTGCACCGCAAGCTTTTCTTGGTCGCAGGTCCTTGAATTTTTCAAGTAGCTCTTTTTCAGTTATTGGGTGGTCTAATGGGTTTTGTTGGTCTTTTATGGCCAGTTCGAGCTTTTCCAATTACTTGCATATTAGATCTTGCCCTGGGCTTAGTGTGTTTTTCTGGTATAATTTTTCAAAATGGTTTTCCCATATGTCTCCATTTTGAATGGGCAATTCTTCGCATTGCTTTTTGTGTAATGTATTCCAGTTGTCCCAGAAACAATTAGAATCGATAGATTCCTTAATGGAGCTGAGTTTATTCTTAATATACTGTTCTTTCTTGGCTCTGAGTGTGTTTTTATATTGTTTAGTGCCTGACAATAAGCAAGGCGTAGTTCCTCGTTTTCTGGTTGTCTGTGTTTTTGGTTTGATATCTTTCTGAGTTTTTTCCACATGTTATGACAGTCTGAATCAAACCATTTTTCGTGGTTTTGTGTTTTGTGTTTACTCTTGCGAGATATCAAGTTTGACATTGTTGCCAAATTATCAAAAATATTATTTAGGTTATTCACTGCCTGGTTTATGCCTTCTTTATTGTGAGTGTATGTGTTTTCCAGGAAGTTGCCCATGAGGGATTGAGTTGATTGGCTGCTAATTGCTTTCTGGTATTTTTCCGTACTGTTTTGGGCCCATCTGTAGGATTTCTAATGTTGTACAGCTTACTGGGCTGTGTTTCTGTGTCGGTTGTTTCTGTCCTTTTAAGATGCGCAGTAATTTGGCTGTGATCTGACAGTGGTGTTAGTGGTTTGACTGTGAATGCTCTGAAAGAGGATGGGTCCAGATCTGTAATCATATAGTCTACGGTGCTGATGCCAAGAGGTGAAGAATAGGTCAGTTTTCCTAGGGAGTCGCCTATGAACCTACCATTGATGATGTACAGACCCAGGCTTCAACAGAGCTGCAGGAGCTGCTTTCCGTTTGCATTTATCTGTTTGTCGTAGTTACACCTGTGTGAATGCAAAGGGAGATCAAACTGGTTATTTCCAAATATGTAATTATTCCCCTGAGTACTGATAAAGTCTGGTTCTTCACCAGTTCTTGAGTTGAGGTCACCACAGATCAACACATTCCCATGGGCCTGGTAATGGTTAATCTCCCTCTCAATGTTGGAGAAGGTGGCCTCTTTGAAGTACGGGGATTCTATAGGGGGGATGTAGATTGCGCAAATGAAAACAGTTTGCAAGCTAGAAATTATGTATTTCTTAATCTTGAGCCATAAGTGGTTTTCGCCCTTTTTTATAAATTCGATGTAATTACTAAGCTCTGCTTTAAACCAAATCAGTATGCCTCCAGAGTCTCTGCCCTGGGTTACTCCTGGTAGTTTATTGGAGGGGACCACTAGCTCTGTGTACCCAGGGGTACAACCTGTCTCTAGAGAGTCTCTTACACAGAGTGACCACTCTCTCACTGTCTCCCTAGAGAGTCTCTCACACAGAGTGACCACTCTCTCACTGTCTCTCTACAGATCCTCTTACACAGCGTGACCACTCTCTCACTGTCTCCCTCGGGAGCCTCTTACACAGAGTGGCCACTCTCTCACTATCTCTCTAGAGAATCTCTTACACAGAGTGACCACTCTCTCACTGTCTCTCTCTCGAGAGGCTCTTACACAGAGTGACCACTGTCTCACTGTGTCCCTAGAGTGCCTCTTACACAGAGTGACCACTCTCTCACTGTCTCTCTACAGATCCTCTTACACAGAGTGACCACTCTCTCACTGTCTCTCTACAGATCCTCTTACACAGAGTGACCACTCTCTCACTGTCTCCCTAGAGAATCTCTTACACAGAGTCAGCACTCTCTCACTGTGTCCCTTGAGAGCCTCTTACACAGAGTGACCACTCTCTCACTGTCTCTCTACAGAGCCTCTTACACAGAGTGACCTCTCTCTCGCTGTCTCTAGAGGGACTCTTACACAGAGTGACCACTCTCTCACTGTCTCCCTAGAGAATCTCTTACACAGAGTCAGCACTCTCTCACTGTGTCCCTTGAGAGCCTCTTACACAGAGTGACCACTCTCTCACTGTCTCTCTACAGAGCCTCTTACACAGAGTGACCTCTCTCTCGCTGTCTCTAGAGGGACTCTTACACAGAGTGACCACTCTCTCACTGTCACCCTGAGGAGCCTCTTACATAGAGTGACCACTCTCTCACTGTCTCTACAGGGTCTCTTTCACACAGTGACCACTCTCTCACTGTCTCTCTACAGAGCCTCTTATACAGAGTGTCCACTCTCATACTGTCTCTCTCTCTCTCTCTCTCTCTCTCTCTCTCTCTCTCTCTCTCTCTCTCTCTCTCGAGAGAGAGAGAGAGAGAGAGAGAGAGCCTCATACACAGAGTGACCACTCTCTCACTGTCACTCGAGAGCGTCTCTTACACAGAGTGACCACTCTCTCACTGTCTCACTCGGGAGCCTCTTACACAGAGTAACCACTCTCTCACTGTCACTCGAGAGCGTCTCTTACACAGAGTAACCTCTCTCTCACTGTCTCGCTAGAGAGTCTCGTACACAAATGACCACTCTCTCACTCTCTCCCTCTGCAGCCTCTTACACAGAGTGACCATTCTCTCACTGTCTCCCTCAGGATACTCTCAAACAGAGTGACCACTCTCTCACTCTCTCTCTGCAGAGGCTCATACACAGAGTGGCCACTCTCTCACTTTCTCCCTCGGGAGCCCCTTACACAGAGTGGGCACTCTCTCACTGTCTCTCTAGCGAGCCTCTTACACAGAGTGATCACTCTCTCACTGTCTGCCTCGGGGGTCACTTACACAGAGTGACCTCCCTCACTGTCTCTGTCGGATGCCCCTTACACAGAGTGACCACTCTTACACTGTCTCGCTAGAGAGCCTCTTACACAGAGTGACCACTCTCTATTTGTCTCAATAGAGATTCTCTTGCACAGTGTGACCACCCTCTCACTGTATCCCTCAGGAGCCTCTTACATAGAGTGACCACTCTCTCACTGTCTCTCTCGGGATCCTCTTCCACAGAGTGCCCACTCTCTCACTGTCTCTCTAGAGAACCTCTTACACGGAGTGAGCACTCTCTCAGTGTCTCTCTAGCGAGCCTCTTACACAGAGTGACCACTCTCTCACTGTCGCTCTGCAGAACCTCTTACACAGAGTGACCACTCTCTCTCTGTCTCTCTCTCTCTCTCTCTCTCTCTCGCTCTCTCTCTCTCTCTCTCTCTCTCTCTCTCTCGAGAGAGAGAGAGAGAGAGAGAGAGAGAGCCTCTTACACAGAGTGACCACTCTCTCACTTTCTCCCTAGAGAGCTTCTTGTGGTGTATGTAACCATTCCACCTTTAAGAGAACTATTTTAAGAGATGCACTACTTTATCTTGGCTGCTGTATACTGTAATACCGGTGGTGGCCACACCGGTATATAAGTGCTGTGTAATGATTTATTGGGCAGTTCAGTCTGACCTCCGACTAGTAAAGACCTGTTGAATTTACTCTTGTGGTCTGTGTGCAGTGATTCTTACTAACAATAACTAGAACACACAGACTTAACACTTCTTACACAGTGTGACCACTCTCTCACTGTCTCTCTAGAGAACCTCTTACACGGAGTGAGCACTCTCTCACTGTCTCCCTCGGGACTCTCTTACACAGAGTGACCACTCTCTCACTGTCTCCCTCTGGAGTCTCTTACACAGAGTGACCAATCTCTCACTGTCTCTGTCGGGGGCCTCTTACACATAGTGACCACTCTCTGACTGTCTCCCTACAGAGCCTCTCACACAGACTGACCACTCTCTCACTGTCTCCCTAGAGAGTCTCTTACACAGAGTGACCACTCTCTCACTGTCACTCTCGGGAACCTCTTACACAGTGTGACCACTCTCTCACTGTCTCTCTAGACAGCCTCTTACACATTGTGACCACTCTCTCACTGTCTTTCTAGACAGTCTCTTACACAGAGTGGCCACACTCTCACTTTCTCCCTCGAGAGCCTCTTGCAGAGAATGACCACTCTCTCACTGTCACTCAAGAGCTTCTCTTACACAGAGTGACCACTCTCTCACTGTCTCCCTCGGGGGCCTCTTACACAGAGTGACAAATCTCTCACTGTCTCCCTAGAGAGACTCTTGCAGAGAGTGACCACTCTCTCACTCTCTCTCTTGGGATCCTCTTATACAGAGTGACCATTCTCTCACTGTCTCTCTCGGGATCCTCTTACAAAAAGTGACCACTCACTCTCTGTCTCTAGAGACTTACATAGAGTGACCACTCTCTCACTGTCTCTTTGAATGATGTTGTCTCTCACAGGATCAAATTAGCATTGATTTTCTTGATTTGGGAGTTAAGTTTAAGTGAAGAGCCAGTGCTCACCGAGAACAAAGAACAGGCATGGTCGGGGGATGGGCAGTTGGCTCAGGTAACTTTAACCTTGCAGCTTGAACTTGCAGTTAGGGATAAAAATGCACCCACTATTAGAGCCAGGGGAGCTTAAACAGCAGAAGAGAGGAGACTGGGGGGAAAGAGAGCAAAGGATGGCAATGGATTGTCAAGGATGGCAAAGGAGCTCCCTCGGGAGCTGCCAGCACAGGAGCCATCTTTAGCCTTACGACAACTGAAGAACAACAAGGCCTCAGGAGCAGATGGAATCCCCGCCGAGGCACTAAAGCATAGCGGAGAAGCACTACTGGCGCGAATTCATGAACTCATTTCTCTTATCTGGAAGGAGGAGAGCATGCCAGGGGATCTCAGAGACGCCATAATTGTGACCATCTTCAAGAAAGGTGAAAAGCCCGATTGCAGTAATTAGAGGAGTTTCCCTGCTATCTGCCACAGGGAAAGTCATCGCAAGAATCCTCCTCAATCGCCTTCTCCCGGTGGCCGAAGAGCTCCTCCCAGAGTCACAATGCGGATACCGCCCACTAAGGGGCACAATGGACATGATCTTCACCGCACGTCAATTACAAGAGAAATGCAGGGAACAGCACCAACCACTGTACATGGCCTTCTTTGATCTCACAAAGGCCGTCGACACTGTCAACCATGAGGGATTATGGAGTGTCCTCCTCAAAGTCGGCTGCCCTCAAAAGTTTGTCACTATCCTACGCCTGCTTCACGACGACATGCAAGCCGTGATCCTGACCAACGGTTCCACCACAGACCCAATTCACGTACGAACCGGGGTCAAGCAAGGCTGTGTCATCGCACCAACGCTCTTCTCAATCTTTCTTGCTGCAATGCTCCATCTCACACTCAGTAAGCTCCCCACTGGAGTGGAGCTAATTTACAGAACAAATGGGAAACTGTTCAACCTCCGTCGCCTCTAGTCCAGATCCAAGCTCGTCCCATCCTCTGTCGTCGAATTACAGTATGCAGACGATACTTGCATCTGTGCTCACTCGGAGGTCGAACTCCAAACCATCGTAAACACTTTCACCGAAGCATACGAGAGCATGGGCCTTACACTAAACATCCGTAAGACAAAGGTCCTCTACCAACCTGCCCCCGCCACACAGTGCTGCCCCCCGATTATCAAAATCCACGACAAGGCCTTGGACAATGTGGACCACTTTCCATACCTCGGGAGCCTACTGTCAACAAGAGCAGACGTTGACGACGAAGTCCAACACCACCTTCAGTGTGCCAGTGCAGCCTTCGGTCGCCTGAGGAAGAGAGTGTTTGAAGACCAGGACCTCAAACCTGGCACTAAGCTCATGGTCTACAGGGCAGCAGTGATACCTGCCCTGCTGTATGCCTCAGAGACATGGACCATGTACAGCAGGCACCTCAAAGCACTGGAGAGGTACCACCAACGCTGCCTCAGCAAGATCCTGCAAATCCATTGGCAGGATAGGCGCACCAACATCAGTGTTCTTGCTCAGGCCAACATCCCCAGCATCGAAGTTGTGACCACACTCTATCAGCTCCGATGGACGGGTCACATTGTCCGCATGCCCGATACGAGACTCCCAAAACAAGCGCTCTACTCGGAGCTCCGGCACGGCAAGAGAGCCCCAGGTGGGCAGAGGAAACTCTTCAAGGACACCCTCAAAGCCTCCTTGAAAAAGTGTAACATCCCCACCGACACCTGGGAATCCCTGGCCCAAGACTGCACAAAGTGGAGGAGAAGCATCCGGGAAGGCGCCCAACTCCTCGAGTCTCTTCGCCGGGAGCAAGCGGAAGCCAAGCGCAGGCAGCGCAAGGAGCACATATCTGCCCCACCTGTGACAGAGACTGTAGGTACCGCATTGGACTAATCAGCCACATGCGAGCTCATTTTTAATGTGGAAGTAAGTCATCCTTGGTTCCGAGGGACTGCCTAAGAAGAAGACTGTCTCTTTAGAGAGTCTCTTACACAGTGTGACCACTCTCTCACTGTCTCTCTCTCTCTCTCTCTCTCTCTCTCTCTCTCTCTCTTAAACAGTGTGACCACTCTCTCACTGTCTCTCTCTCTCTCTCTCTCTCTCTCTCGAGAGAGAGCCTCTTACACAGAGTGACCACTCTCTCACTGTCTCTCTCTCTCTCTCTCTCTCTCTCTCTCTCTCTCTCTCTCGAGAGAGAGAGAGAGAGAGAGAGAGAGAGAGAGAGAGAGAGAGAGCCTCTTACACAGAGTGACCACTCTCTCACTGTCTCTCTCTCTCTCTCTCTCTCTCTCTCTCTCTCTCTCTCTCTCTCTCTCTCGAGAGAGAGAGAGAGAGAGAGAGAGAGAGAGACAGTGAGAGAGTGGTCACTCTGTGTAAGAGGCTCTCTCTCTCTCTCTCTCTCTCTCTCTCGAGAGAGAGAGAGAGAGAGAGAGAGACAGTGAGAGAGTGGTCACTCTATGTAAGGGACTCTCTCTCTCTCTCTCTCTCTCTCTCTCTCTCTCGAGAGAGAGAGAGAGGGAGAGAGAGAGAGAGAGAGAGAGAGAGAGAGAGGGAGAGAGGGAGAGTCCCTTACATAGAGTGACCACTCTCTCACTGTTTCCCTAGAGAACCTCTTACACAGAGTGACCACTCTCTAACTGACTCTACAGGAGTCTCTTACACGGAGTGACCACTCTCTCACTTTCTCCCTCTGGAAGCTCTTCCACAGAATGAACAGTCTCTCACTGTCTCTCACGGGAACCTTTTACACAGACTGACCACTCTCTCGCTGTCTCCCTAGAGAGCCTCTTACACAGAGCGACCACTCTCACTGTCTCCCTCGGGAGCCTCTTACACAGAGTGATCACTCTCTCAATTTCTCTCCAGAAAACCTCTTGCACAGATAGACCACTCTCTCACTGTCTCCCATGACAGCCTCTTACACAGATTGACCACTCTCTCACTGTCTCCCTAGAGAGCCTCTTACACAGTGGCCACTCTCTCACTGTCTCCCACAAGAGCCTCTTACACAGAGTGACCACACTCTCATGGTCTCCCTAGAGAGTCTCTTACACAGTTTGACCACTCTCCCACAGTCTCCCTAGAGAACCTCTTACAGAGAGTGACCACACTCTCACTGTCCCCTAGAGAATCTCTTACACAGAGTGACCACTCTCTCACTTTCTCCCACTGGAGCCTCTTACACAGAGTGACCACTCTCACTGTCTCTCCAGAGAACCTATTGCTGGGTGTGACCGCTCTCTCACTGTCTCCCTAGAGAACCTCTTACACAGAGTGACCACTCTCTCACTGTCTCTCTACAGAGCCTCTTACACAGAGTGACCACTCTCTCACTGTCTCTCTACAAAGCCTCTTACACAGAGTGACCACTCTCTCACTGTCTCTCTACAGAGTCTCTTACACAGAGTGACCACTCCAATTCCAATTCCAATTAAAATGCTTTATTGGCATGAAAGTTTACAGAGAACCATATTGCCAAAGCTTACATAGCAAAAAGGTACAGTTTTCCAACATTCTGTAGGTGTCAATCGATTTGACATTTGTTGGGTACATACAATATTACTTTTAAACAATATTAATTTTAAACAGTCTTTGTACTTCATTTGGTACGTTCAATATTAATTTTAAACAGTCTTAATTTTAAACAGTCCTCAGGTTGTGACATGTTGTTACATATTTGGCCCCAAGGTATGGTCTGTCTCCTTCTCCTAGGACTAATCTCAATTTTGACAGATCATCCAATTCCTTGAAATCTGGGGTTGTTTGGCTTAGCTTGTTGAATAATATGTTTCTTGATGTGTTGAATTTTTCGCATTTTAGGAGGAAATGCATTTCTGTTTCAACCTCGCCAGCCAGACATTGATCGCATATTCTATTCTCTCTAGGCTGCCAGGATTTCTTGTATCTGCCTTTTTCAATTTCCAGTTGGTGGTCGCTTAGTCTGTACCTGGTGAGGGTCTGTCTCTGTTTTGTGTCTCTGATGGTCGTGAGGTAGTCTGCCAGTTTATATTCTCTTTTTAGGGCCCGGTAACATTCTAATCTGCTTTGGCTTTCGGTTATTTTGTTCCAATGTTCCAGGTAGGTTTCTTTGCATTTTTTAATGATTTGGTTCACTCGGATTGGTGTTTGGACGGCTGTGTTGGTCTGGGGCTGGTCAGGGTCCGGCTGAGTACTTAGTTTCCGTAGCAGCTGACTCAGGGGACTCTTTTCTGGGTTTAGCTCTTGGGTCTGAAAGGCTTTGAAATGAAGGGTGTCTGGGGAGCTAGATTTGAGGTGATTTAGGAAGTTTAGTGCTCGTTTTTGGATGTTTATTATCAGTGGGTATCTGCCTAGTTCGGCTCTGCATGCATTTGTTGGCGTTTTTCTTTGGGTGCGAAGGATGCTTCGGCAGAATTCTGCATGTAGGGCTTCTATTGTATGTTTTTCCCATTTAGTGTAGCTTTGGTGATTTAGCGGGCCCCATACTTCACTACCGTACAGTGCAATGGGCAGGATTATGCTGTCAAATATTTTGAGCCAGATTTTGATTGGGATTTGGATGTTGTAGAATTTTCTTTTTATTGCATATAGGGCTCTTCGGGCTTTTTCTTTTAGTGCATTCACTGCTATGCTGAAGCTCCCTGATGCTGTAATAGTTAGACCAAGGTAGGTGTAGCTCATAGTGTGTCCTATAGTGATATCACTGAGGGTAAACTGGTATTTGTTTTCCTGACATCTGGGCCTTTTTTGAAAAATCATGATGTTGGTTTTCTTTAGATTTACTGTTAGAGCCCAATTTTGGCAGTATTTGTCGAGTAGGTCTAGTTGTTGCTGTAATCCCTGTTCTGTGGGAGACAGCAGAACCAGGTCGTCCGCATAGAACAGGGATTTCACTTCTCCATCCAGGAGACGGAGACCTGGTGACTCGCTTTGCTCCAGCATGTCTGCTAATTCATTTATGTATATGTTGAACAGGGTCGGGCTCAAATTGCAGCCCTGCCGGACGCCTCTTCTCTGGGTGAAGAAATCGGTGCGTTTGTCTCCAATTTTGACCCCGCATTTGTTTTTCAGATACATTGATTTAATAAGGTCATAGACTTTGCCCCCTATTCCACATTGAAGAAGTTTATAATAGAGCCCTTCGTGCCATATAGAGTCAAAGGCTTTCTTGAAGTCGATGAAACAGGCGAATATTTTCCCATTTTTTGTTTGGTGTATATGTTTTTCAATGAGGGTGTGAAGGGTATAGATATGGTCGGCGGTGCGGTGTTTTGGAAGAAAGCCTATTTGGTTTTTTCTGAGGATATTATGTTTGTTAAGAAAATCAAGTAATCTACTATTTAGAATACTGCAGAATAACTTCCCTAGACAACTGTTGACACAGATGCCGCGGTAGTTATTTGGGTCTGATTTGTTTCCGCTTTTATATATGGGGGAGATTAGTCCTTGGCACCAGATATCGGGAAAACAGCCTGAACGTAATATGATGTTGAATAATTTGAGTACCGCACCCTGCATCTCCATATTGCTGAACTTGAGCATTTCATTTTTGATGTTGTCTGGGCCACAGGCTTTCTTTAGGTGGAGAGATTTTGTTTTTGTGGCCATTTCTTTCCATGTGATTGGGGAGTCTAGAGGGTTTTGGTTGTCTTTGATTGTTGCTTCTAATGTGTGGAGTTTTTCTGTGACCTGATGTTGACTTGGGTTTGTTTCGTTTATTGGGATGTCTTTGTAGAGGTTTTCAAAATGTGTTCTCCAGATGTCGCCATCTTGGATTGGTAATGCTTGCAATTGTGTTGTACTCAGGTTATTCCACATTTCCCAGAATTGTTTTGGGTTGGTGGAGTTTTCAATTTCTTCTAGTATTTTGTGGGTATAGTTTTGTGTTTTGTTCCTAATGGTGTGTTTATATCTTTTGAGGGTTTCATTGTATCTAGTACGTAGGTCCGGATTGTTTGGTTGGCGATGCTTTTGGTTTGATATTTTTCTCAGGTCTTTTCTGGCATTTTTGCATTCGTGGTCAAACCATTTCTTATTTTTATTTTGTCTTTTGTGACTCTTCCTCTTCTGTTTCACGAGGTCGGCTTTTACAGCTGCCTCATGAAAGATCATATTTATATCCTCTATGGCCATGTTTACCCCATCTCTGGTGATCTCATATAGATTTTCTTTAAATTTTGAAATTTTACTTGTGAGATCAGGTGAATTTAGTGCTGTGATGAATTTATCTCCACTGTCTGGGGCCCATCTGTATGTCTGGTTTATTTTATGTAGCTTACTGGGTTCCTTTTTTGTGTCTGTAGTTTGGGCAGAAAGTTTAAGGTACACATTTATTTGGTTATGGTCTGAGAGGGGGGATTGCTGCCTGACAGTGAATGCGTTGATATCGCAGGGGTCCAGGTCAGTGATTGTATAATCCACCACACTAGACCCAAGAGTTGAGGAATATGTGAGTCTCCCTAAGGAGTCCCCTCTGAACCTACCGTTAACTATGTACAGGCCTAAGGCTCGGCAGAGTTGCACTACCTCCCTACCGCTTTTATTTATTTCACAATCGAGGTTGTTTCGGTTTGCGATGGCTGGTGTGACATATAGAGGGGTCTGGCCAAACACATGGTTGTTGCCCTGTGGGTCTATGAAGTCAGGTTCACATCCTGTCCTTGCATTTAGGTCCCCACATAGTAGCACCTTTCCTTGGGCCTGGAAATGGCTGATTTCCATGTGGAGAGTGTCAAATATCTCCTCTTCAAAATATGGCGATTCTATTGGAGGTATGTAGATCGCACATAAGTAAACATCGTTTTTTGCTATTCCTATATTTTTATCTAATTTTAGCCATACGTGTGATTTTCCCTGTTTTATCGGTGAGATGTGTTTGTTCAGTTCTCCTTTATACCACACCAGGATTCCCCCGGAGGTTCTGCCCTTGCGTGTCTTAATGTTCTTTACTGAAGGCACAATAATTTCATGGTACATTGGGGGACAGTGGGTCGGCATGTCCTTTTGGCACCATGTTTCTGTTAACACAATTATATCAATGTCTTTTATAGCTTTTAGGAATTCAGGGTCTGTACTCTTCATCCCAAAAGTTGAGGAGCGGAGGCCCTGGATATTCCAGCAGCTTATGTGGAAAGAACGCATTTATATAGTTCAATAAAACGAAATAAAATGGACCTATTTTGTGGGATGAGTGTGGAAACACTATTTTCTATAATGCTAAATGATGATTTAGTATAAATTTCATGAGGCATGCACATATATCTATCTAATAGTAGTAATAATACTGATAAGATAACAATAATGATAATGATAAATAACAATATTAATAATTTCTCCGGCTTTCTATCAGGCTGTTCAGCATCGTCATGATCTTTCTCAGTTCTTGGTCTACAGTCTGTGGTCTAGAGGGGGGTCTTGGGTCAGGTATAAAAGCACGGTTCTGTTGTTGGTTTTGTAAAGGGGGGTGGGGGACATTGGTGGTCCTGTTTGGGTTACGGCTCCCAATGGTAGAGGGGGTGGGAGGGCTGCGTCTTTTGGCAGTGTTTATGAGGTTTTTTGCAAAGACCCACATCCGCTGTTTGAGTAGATGTATTTCGTCATAGAGGTCCCTTGTGTTGATGTTTGGATGATGGGCCAGGTAGACGTTGGGGAAGACAGAACATCTCGTGTCGATCTCCCTGTTGGTGTTGTGGATTATATAGGCTGGGGTGTCCTTTCTGGGCAGTAGTGTGGAGATCACGATCCGCGCCTCGGGGAATTCCTTGCTGGCCTTTTCCGCCATCCTGCTCACCGCCCTAGCAGTGCCTTCCCGTAGGGTGCGTAGGTCGTTTGTGCCTGTGTGGATCACAAGCCATTTGGGGCTTCCAAGGGATTCTTTGTTCAGGATCTTCATTGCATGTTCTGTGTTGCTGCACCATTTTTTCAGGACTTGATGACCTGGGAACAGCCTCTGGGGGTCCAGAAACTTTCCGTTGGAGTCGGTCAGCAGGACCGCCTGAGGGGCTGGTTTTTCAGACTGGGTAGCAGTAGTCTGGGCAGGACTCGACTGATGGCTGGTTGTTGGCTGGGTTTCTGGGATATGTTGTGTGGCAGGAGCGGGGTTTGAGGCTTTCGGTGTGTCCTCGTGTGGGGGGGCATCTGACGGGTTCTGCGTCCCTGTGTGTGAGGACTGGGTAGCGGTAGTCTGGGCAGGACTCGACTGAGGGCTGGTTGTTGGCTGGGTTTCTGTGGTGAGCTGTGTGGCAGGAGCGGGGTTTGTGGCTTTCGGTGTGTCCTCGTGTGGGGTGGCATCCGACGGGTTCTGTGTCCTTGTGTGTGTTGTTTTTTGGACCTTAAGAGGTTTGTGTTGCCTGCTGAGCCTTTCTACGGCCTCCGTCATTTTGTTTAGTTGGGTATGGAGTTCTTTGATCTTATTTCTTTGTTCCTCTACGGTCTTTCTCAGATTTTGGATGGTGGACTCGTTTTCCATTTTCAGCTGTTTGAGTTCCTCCGTCCAGTTCTTGGTCTGTGTTTCTCTGTATTCGTTGAATTCGAGTTCTAGTTTGGACAGACTCTCTTTCAGCAGTTTGTTTGCGTTGAGAGGTGTGGGGGGGGTGGAGATGGTCAGGGAGGTGTGTGTCTCTGCTGGACTCTCTTCTTCTTCCTCCGCTTGGCTCTCATCATCCTCTGTTCGATTCTCTTTTGCCTCCTGTCCATTGGTCCTATTTGTGTCTGCCTTAGTTTTCAACTGGGGGAATTCCTTTTCGAAGGAGTCCAGACTTTCTACATTCCCCTGTATCATGATCTTTCCTTTTTTGTTGTAGTAGCTTATGGTTAGCAGGGGGTCATCTTTATCTAGATTTCCATCTTTACATATTTTCAGTCTGCCTCCACTGCCAATACCTTCGCTGGAGACGTATGCGTAGTATTTTTGTAAAGTCTCCTTCCATGAGGGAATGGAGTCGGTGTAGAATATGAGGTTGTTCTTCGTCTTAATCCCTTTGTGTGTGGTATAGTCAACGTAGAGGACCTCTGGGTTACTTTTTAGTGTTATGTCCTTGTGTTTTTCCTTTGCTTTATTTTTTGTGCATTGCTCAGGATATTTCATTTCCCTGCTCATTGTAGTCGTTTGTTTTGTCTCAGGTAGATAACTTTTTTTCTCTTTTTTGTGTCGTGTTCCACCTTATCCCACTTTTAGGTCCAAAATTGAGAGTTTTTCAGGGGTTCATCTTTGATATAGCTGCTCTTAAAAGTTTCTCTCTCTCTCAGGTTCCTGGTTCGGGTTGTTTATCGTTTCTCTCTGGTTTCTATTCCTTTTTTTTTTTTTTTTTCTTCGGGTTTGTTGTTCTTTTTCTAGGTTAACTAAATTTAGGTAGATCTAGGTATAGCTTTTTTCCTCCGGACCCGGAGTTTTCCTCTCTCTCCTCGCGTCGGTCTCAGGCTGTTTCTGCTCTGGTCCCAGCCCCTCGGCTCGGCTGTGCAGTCCCGGCCCGGCCCGGTGTTTGTCCGAGTTTCTCCGACCCCTCTCTCACTGTCTCTCTACAAAACCTCTTACACAGAGTGACCACTCTCTCACTGTCTCTCTACAGAGCCTCTTACACAGAGTGACCACTCTCTCACTGTCTCTCTACAGAGCCTCTTACACAGAGTGACCACTCTCTCACTGTCTCCCTCGGGAGCTGTGATAAATCTCATCATCGAGAAACTACCTATGAAATAACACTGGATGGCCAGCTGGTGGCGCCGTCCAAGGAGTATAAATACTCATGCGTGCGCCCAGCTTGCCCAGGGACATTTTGTATAGACAAGGAGCTAATGGATTCAACTAGACCTCCATGTTCTGAAACAAGTTGATTAAAGCCTTGCTTTATGCTCAAACCAAGTGCGTTGTGAGTTTTATTACGTCAATTTAATCAACTTGATATCAACTCCACGCTTTGGGTGATTCGGGAACAGCCAGCTACGACTCGAACCGTAGAAGGGAACTCAGACAAGTAATCGATCCATCATGGAGAAACAACTCAGACCCGCCCATCTTGACCTGGACCCGAATTCACTTACAGCTGCTAAGGTATGGAAGCACTGGTATCGTACTTTCAGCAACTTCCTCAGGGTGTGTGGTGAAAATTTTTCTGATAAATTAGAAATACTTGCTAATTACATATCCTCTCATGTGTTTGATTATATCGAAGACTGTGTAGACTATGACACCGCTATCCAAATACTACAGCAGCTACATGTCAAGTCCCCTAATGAAACTTTTTCTAGGCATCTACTTTCCACAACTCGACAACAACCCGGGGAATCACCTGACGAGTTCTTTCAGAATCTTCGCAGTCTCAGCAAGGATTGTAATCTTAAAGCTGTTACAGCTGAGCAGTACCAGGAGGAGTTAATTCGTGATTCCTTTATTAATGTGATTGTGTCTCCCTTCATATGTCATAGCAGGCTGCTGCTATCTCTTTTAGTGACTCTTTCAATAGGCCTCGGGCGGAAGCCCTCACGGATGATGACTCCAACCCGGCTGATGACAACCCTACCCTAGAAACCTACACTGATGACGACCCCGCCCTAGCAGCATCTTGGCAATCTGGAAGGAAGTGTTTCTTCTGTGGAGGTGCTTTCCATTATAGGAAATTTTGTCCTACTCGTAACGCAACTTGCAATCATTGCAGCAAGAAAGGTCACTTTTCTAAGGTATGCCAGTCAAGAGCCGCTGTTAGTAAGAAAGGCCACTTTTCTAAGGTATACCGGTCGAGAGCTCCTGTTAGTTTTGCAGCTACTATCTATAAAACTGCTCCTCCCCCAAGAGCAACTACTAAGGGTACAGCTGCAATCTATAAAACTGCTCCTCCCCCAAGAACCACTACTAAGGTTACAGCTGTCAAGGGTAAAACTGCCCCTCCTCCCATCACAGCTGTTTTTCCCCAAAGTTTGTCCCATGCAGCCACGAAGGTTCGATAAATGGACACATTTTAAGTGCACTAATCGACTCATGCAGCTCTGACAGCTTCATTAGTGAGCGGGCTGTCAGTAAGTTAAAACTGCATATTTACCCCTCGGGCAGGGAAATTGCAATGGCTCTGACGACACTGACCACCAATTCATCCGGCTTTTGTCTTGTCGACCTTATTCTCAATGGCCACACTTATTTCTCCACCCAGCTCGGGGTGCTCAAGAACCTATGCAGTGATGTGCTCCTGGGACAGGATTTCCAGAAACAACACAAAAGACTCACTTTCAAGTTTGGAGGGTCAAAGCCGGAGCTTACTATTTCCAAAGTACCGTTTTGTGCGCTTTTGGCGGCTTCGCTCGATGAGCCCTCCTTGTTTGCCAATCTTTCCCCCCGATGTAAGCCCATAGTCACTAAATCATGACGTTTCAGCCGAGATGATCGAGCCTTTATCGAGGCAGAAATCTCTCGCCTTCCAGCTGACTGTATCATTGAGCCATGTTCATCTTCCTGGCGGGCTCAAGTCGTCATTGTTAAAAATCCTCTGAAGCAACACAAGAAACGTCTTTGCATCGATTACTCGCAAACTATTAACCAGTATACTGACCTGGATGCCTACCCACTACCACGCATCAATGACATGGTCAATAACCTTGCCAACTACAAGGTATTTTCAACTTTTGATTTAAAGAGCGCATATCATCAAGTACCGTTAAAGGACTCTGACAAAAAGTATACGGCATTTGAGGCCAATGGTCGGCTTTACCAGTTTTGTCGCCTTCCATTTGGGGTCACCAATGGGGTGGCCATCTTTCAACGGGCAATGGATAGCCTAGTCAAACAGGAGAAGTTAACGGACACTTTTCCATATCTAGATAATATCACCATTGCTGGTCATAACCAGAAGGATCATGATGCCAATCTCCAGAAATTTTTTGACGTTCTCCGTCGTTGCAACTTACCCTTAAATAAGTCCAAATCTGTGAAATCAGTGCCATCAGTCAACATCCTTGGCTACTGGGTGGGCAACGGTGTCATCAAACCGGATCCGGAGCGACTTCGTCCGCTTCAGGAGCTCCCTCCCCCTACGAATCTCAGCTGTCTTCGTCGGGCACTCGGCATGTTCGCCTATTATGCAAAATGGATACCCCACTTCTCCGACAAGATCCAGCCCCTGCTTCACACAAAGTCATTTCCATTGGCGGCAACGGCTATTTCAGCTTTCAACCTCCTCAAGCGACAACTGGAAAAAGCCACACTTCATTCCATTGAAGAAAATCTGCCTTTCGTGGTTGAGTGCGATGCATCGGATGTGACGATCTCTGCTACCTTGAATGAAGGTGGTCGACCCGTTGCATTTCTGTCCATAACTTTGCAGGGTAGCGAGCTCCATTATCATCCTGTCGAGAAGGAGGCTACGGCCATCATCGAAGCGGTACGTAAATGGAGTCATTTTCTCGCTCGTCGCCATTTCACACTTATAACCGATCAGCGCTCCGTGGCCTTTATGCTGGATAACCGGAAACGCACTAATCAAGAATAACAAAATACAACTCTGGAGGATGGAATTGGCTGCCTTTGGATACACCATACATTATCGACCCGGCAAAGAGAATGTGGCCCCAGATACCCTCACACGGGCATTCTGCTCTTTTATGTCAACTTCGACTCTGGCGGATCTTCATACTGACTTATGCCATCCTGGCGTTACCCGTATGTTGCACTTTGTGCGATCTAAAAATCTCCCATTTTCTACGGAAGGTGTGAAAAGAACGTGTTCCTCCTGTAAAATTTGTTTGGAGTTAAAACCGCAATTCTTCCATCCATCGGATGGCTCGCTCATACACGCTATGCAGCGACTCAGCATTGACTTTAAAGGGCCATTGCCTTCCTCAATGCGGAACACCTACTTACTGACTATGGTGGACGAATATTCACGCTTTCCCTTTGCTTTCCCCTGTCCCAATATGCTTACTTCCACAGTGATCAAATGCCTTGATCAAGTCTTTTCCCTTTGCGGTATGGCCAATTTCATCCACTCTGATCGGGGTTCCTCCTTCATGTCAAGCGAACTCAAAAGTTATCTCTCCCAACGGGGAATTGCCACAAGTAAAAAGTCACCGTACCATCCCACCGGTAACGGACAGGTTGAGAGATACAACGCTATCATTTGGAGCGCTGTTCATCTTGCGCTGAGGTCACGCAATCTACCAGACCAGCAGTGGGAAACTATGCTCCCTGATGCATTGCATTCCATCAGGTCTCTCCTTTCTACTTCTACCAATGTCACACATCTCGAGCGATCCTTCAGCTTCCAGCGTCGCTCCACCTATGGGAAGTCTCTACCGTCATGGTTGGCAGCTCCTGGCCCCGTGCTGCTCCGAAGATTCGTCCGATCATCAAAAACCGATCCTCTAGTTCGACGAGGTAGAACTTACAGACGTCAATCCCACGTACGCCCACGTGCGGTACCCGGATGGCCGGGAGTCCACCGTTTCACCCCGGGACCTGGCTCCCTGTCCGGCCGGTTCCATGGACCCGACTGATGGAGGGACCCGCGGGGATGAGCCGACACTCTGCGCTCCCCCGAGGATGACGCACTACCTGGGACATTGCGGGATCTGCCGGCTGCCCCGCCGGATCCGCTCCGGGAGCCAAGCGCTCCCTGTGGGATGGCCACCCCGGGCCAGGACGCCGGTCAATCTCCGGCTAACCAACAGGATGATGCCAGTTCTGCGCCTGTGGGGACCCGCACCCGGAGTCACGATCTCCCCAGCCTCCCTCGGGTTGATCAGAGCAACACGGGCCCTGTCGATCTACCGGCACGGATCAAGCGGCCCAGGGACCAAGACATGGTCCGGGGAGACGTGCCTTCTGGGCATAAACAAAAATCTAAAAGACTGCGGCTATTCCTGGTCCGCCTAATCCGTTAAGAGGAAGTCATCGGACTTCCAAATCTTTTAGGCAGGAGGAATGTCATAAATCTCATCATCGAGAAACTACCTATGAAATAACACTGGACGGCCAGCTGGTGGCGCCGTCCAAGGAGTATAAATACTCGGGCGTTGGCCCCAGCTTGCCAGGGCCATTTTGTAAAGACAAGGAGCTAGTGGATATAACTAGACTTCCATGTTCTGAAATAAGTTGATTAAAGCCTTGCTTTATGCTCAAACCAAGTGCGTAGTGAGTTTTATTATGTCAGGAGCCTCTTACATAGAGTGACCACTCTCTCACTGTCTCCCTAGAGAGACTCTGACACAGAGTGACCACTCTCTCACTGTCTCCTTAGCGATTCTCTTACACAGAGTGACCGCTCTCTCACTTTCTCCCTAGAGAGTCTCTTACACAGTGTGACCACTCTCTCCCTCTCGAGAGCCTCATACACAGAGTGACCACTCTCTCACTGTCTCCCTCAAGAGCCTCATACACAAAGTGACCACTCTCTCACTGTCTCCCTCGGGAGCCTCTTACACAGAGTGACCACTCTCTCACTGCCTCTCTACAGAGCCTCATGCACAGAGTGACCACTCTCTCACTGTCTCCCTCGGGAGCCTCTTACACAGAGTGACCACTCTCTCACTGCCTCTCTACAGAGCCTCATGCACAGAGTGACCACTCTCTCACTGTCTCTCTAGCGAGCCTCTTACACAGAGTGACCACTCTCTCACTGTCTCTCTGGCGAGCCTCTTACACAGAGTGTCCACTCTCTCACTGTCTCCCTAGAGAGCCTCTTACACAGAGTGACCACTCTCTCACTGCCTATCTACAGAGCCTCATGCACAGAGTGACCACTCTCTCACTGTCGCTCTAGAGAGTCTCTTAAACAGAGTGTCCACTCTCTCACTGTCTCCCTAGAGAGCCTCTTACACAGAGTGACCACTCTCTCACTGTCTCCCTAGAGAGACTCTTACACAGAGTGACCACTCTCTCACTGTCTCTCTAGCGAGTCTCTTAAACAGAGTGACCACTCTCTCACTTTCTCCCACTGGAGCCTCTTACACAGAGTGACCACTCTCTCAGTGTCTCTCCAGAGAACCTCTTGCACGGAGTAACCACTCTCCCTCACTGTCTCCCACAAGAGCCTCTTACACTGAGTGACCACTCTCTCACTGCCTATCTACAGAGCCTCATGCACAGAGTGACCTCTCTCTCACTGTCTCCATTGGGAGCCTCTTACACAGAGTGACCACTGTCTCACTGTCTCTCTCTTGAGCCTCTTACATGGAGTGACCACTCTCTCACTGTCTCTCTCGGGAGCCTCTTACACGGAGTGACCACTCTCTCACTGTCTCTCTCGGGAGCCTCTTACACAGAGTGACCACTCTCTCGCTGTCTCTCTAGAGAGCCTGTTCCCTTGATTTGCACTCACTCACTGAAATAATGTTTCATACAGAGTTCATTAAAGTTAGCCTTCTTCTTCACTGACTGGTTGTGTATTTTCTATGTTGTGGATGGGCTAAGTGTGTAATTGTGTCCATGCAGCAGATGGCACAAACTGCAACTGGCTTCCTGTTGAGTTCGAGCCTGCAGCAGCCATTGTCCTTGGCCATTGGCAGGTATGATTGGTGGAATAATGGCATGGTTAGCCAGTGCTTCATGCTTGTTAATCTCTCTGGCAATACTTATTTCAACTTGTATCATTTTGACCATGGGAGTGAGCATTTGGTTTAATGGTAGCATTCCTGCCTCTGAGTCAGAAGGTACAGGCTTCATACCCTGATCCAGAGAGTCCCAGCGAACAAGACTAGCACTCCAGCTGAATGCTGGGTTGACATCCAGCAGTTTACTTGCATTTGGTGTGTGTAGGAGCCCCCATAATTGTATGGTTTGTGGGAGTCCATAAAACCCTCCTGCCATTTTGGATTAATCACCCTATTGGCTGATATAAAGATGGTTATGGCCATGGAAGAAGCATTCACATTGTGGCCTGTCAGGCTATTAATCAGCATGTGAATCCTTCCACTATATGCAAAGGAAGTGTGCGAAGATAGAAAAACAACAACAACTTCGGCCATGAAACATTGGCCTAGAAATTCGGTATGGCCCCGCCAGGTCTTTTGCGCCCGAAATTTAGCCCTCGCCAGGATTCCCGTAGCGCCCGCCTAAAATTCAGTTGCGACGGGCCAAGACGGCGGCGGGCGCTATTGCAGGGTTTGGCCGCCTCGCTAGGGGCGTTAAATGTCACTTTCAGGCGTTCAGCTCCCGCTGCGGCACCCAATGCGGTGCGGCAGGCTGGGGTACTGCAGGCCTCCTCCTTCTCTTAAGGAGGAGCTGCCTGCAGCCGTCAGATCACCGGTGGATTCCCCCGGCAAATGAGCCCGGCACCACGGAGAAGTGCCGGGCTCGCGGGACACAGACATCAGTGCCGCGGGGGGGTGGTGCAGGAGTCCGGGGAGGGAGGTGCGGGCAGGCGGCCGCCGGGAAAGCGGCCGGCCGCCGCTCCACCTTTATGCGCCGGCCTTTCGGAGCTGCAAGACCCCGTTTCACAAACGCTGTTTGCGGCTGCCACGGGCGAGGCGGCCGCAACTGAATTTGGCCATCGGGCCGGAATAGCATTGCAACCGGGGCGCTGCGCACACCGATGACGTCATCGGTGCCGGCGCAGCGCTACCGGCTAACGCCGATGTTAGGGTCCATCTGAATTTCGGGCGGTAAAAAACTTTAGGCGCAAACCACTTTATAGCCAATAAGTGGGCGTAAACGCAACTGAATTTCTAGGCCACTGTATTTAGATTGCTTCCAAATCAATTCCATCATAACATTTTCCTTTGCTTGCTGCTCACCACAGTACGCTGCAACTGCATCCCTGAAATTTATAATAGAAAACCTCCTTTTCATGTGCACTCTTCTTTCACTTGCTCCTGTAATTTCCAGTGCCTTAGCAGACAATAATGGACCTTTGTTGGGTGGCAGTGGAAAAATGTTAAAAATCAAATTTACTATATTGGATAAACAAAGCTGTCCCCCCCCCCCCCCCAAAAAAAAAATCACAAATTTGCATGAATAAAAAAATCAATAGTATTGAAAAATATTTCTAATGAAAACTCTGGGTATTGACATGGGTAGTCTTGTTGCTCTTGTTAATGACAGCGCAGACAATGGTTGGGTGTCAGCTTGTCCCCCGCCTGTGCGCTCCTGCTCCCTCCTGTTGTGCGCCATCCTGAACTGCAAGAGAAAGGAAAAGTATGTGAGTGAGTGTGGAGCAATGTGTTTGGGTGATGAGCCTTCCAAAGTTAAATAGCTGTCATTATGCGCAGGGGGTGTGTGTTGGTAAGTAGAGATTGTTGGTGGGTGAGTGCTGGGGCTGTGGTGCTTTGGGCAGTGTGTGAAGATTGTGGTACAGATGGTGGCATGTAGCATTTGTTGAAGCATTCATTCACCCTGACCACCCGAGTGAGGTCGTTAAATTTCTTCCTACGGACCACAGTGCTGCCCAAGATGTGCTGCGCTACCTCCCTCCACATGGTATGGAAGGCTTGTGGCAAGGACCCCCTGCCACTTGCCGGGTAGAACACTGCCCTCCGTCTCTCCACATCAAAAACCAACCCCTCCAATGCTTCATCGAAGAATCTACAGGCTCTCTCCCTGGGGCGTGGACCCACTGTGAGCACACCTGGGCTTCTGGTTCCGCTTCCATTTCCGCTTCTGCTTCCTGAGGCAGCTGCATAGCCAGCAATGATGAAAATGAGGTGCTGCTGCATCAATGAACCTCCCCTTTAAGTAGTGAAAAAAGCCTGTGGCAATGATGAGTTGCGATTAGACTGCATCCGATATTGGTCCACCCTTTAAGTCTAATGCCAATGAGCTTGGGTTTTAAGACTTGATTTAGGACTCCAATCATTTTATTGAGCAGTGAGCATGAATTTTTTGTGCAGTCTAAAGCATTTGCACCTGGCGCTAATTCTCCAACTTTTCTACTGACGCTGCCCATTCCTTGGCTATAAAGAATTTCTAGCCCAAAGGTTTTTAACAGGAATTTCACATCAGTTGAAGAATCATAGCTCTAGGATCCGACTAGTACTCAAGTTTGCGCTTTTGGAGAGAGAGTTAGGCTTGCTCAGAGAAAACTTGTTGAAAGTATTTCTGTCATATAATGACTAACTTTATGGCTAAGTTTAGTATTTTTCTCTGAAGACAGTTATGCTTAGCATTAAAATTATGTTGCTGTTTAACACTTAACTTGTGATGAAAAGGGCAGAGCTGAAAGTCTATTTTACAAATCTGTACTCTAGTGTTTTGCCCATGAGAAATTGGATGGCAAGGTCACCAAGTGCTGTAGGATTTTCTGTCCCAAGTTCCCAATTTACAGTCTCAGCAGGTGAAGCTTTGTGCTGGGGATGTGAATTTGTAAAACTGTACCATTCGTGTTTGGCATTATGCAATATGTATATGTGTGTGAGATTGAGTAGATTAGGCCTATATTCTCCAGAGTATAGAGGAATGAGAGGTGATCTCATTGAAACATACAACATTCTTATAGGACTTGACAGGGTAGATGCAGGGAGGATGTTTCCCCTGACTGGGCAGTCTAGAACCAGGGGTCACAGCCTCAGAATAAGGGGTCGGCCATTTATGACTGAGATGAGGAGAAATTTCTTCACTCAGAGGGTGGTGAATCTTTGGAATTCTCTACCCCAGAGGGCTGTGGAGGCTCAGTCGTTGAGATTATTCAAGACAGAGATCGATAGATTTATGAATATTAAGGGAATCAAGGGATATGGGGATAGTGCAGGAAAGTGGAGATGAGGAAGATGATCAACCATGATCTTATAGAATGGTGGAGCAGACTCGAAGGGCCAAATGGCCTACTCCTGCTCCTATTTCTTATGTTTTTGTGTGTGTGTCTGTGTATATATGTCTGTGTTTGTGGGTATATATATATATATGTGTGTGTATATATTTATATATATAGATATTTCATTAATTCCAAACACTAATTGTACATTTTTACATATCACCTCCCCAGCACAAAGCTTCTCATGCTGGGACTGAAAAAATGAATGATTTTTATTTGTTTCATGGTGGTTGCTTTTTGATGATTGGTAGATTTTCTTACCTGTGTAGTGAATGGTGTTGTGTATGTACCTTTAAGAGAATAACTGGTCTCAGACTGCAGTACCGGCAGTGACCACCCCTGTATAAAAGGCGCTAGTAAGCCTCTGCAATTTCAGTTTCCCGATTGACTCCTTTCAGTAAAGACTTGTTTTGTTCAACTCCTGCTGTCCGTGTCTCAATCATACACGGACATAATACTGGCGACGAGCAGATACGAACTTACCTACAGTCTGCACCACCTCCTGGGATCCATTCCTGCAGTGAAGTGAGCAGAGGTCAAGGCCAGAAGGAAGAAAGAAGCAGTAGAAACGGGCTTCGACCGTGGGCATCCGCCCCTGTGTTAGCGGAGTTGAAGATTGCTGGAGAAGCTGTCGAAAGCGGGGCCTGGTTCCTGTCGACGGTACTTCAGCTAATCGGGCTGGTGGCAGGTAGTACACTGATCCTTCCTGGGCTGCGGCGGTCGCGAACTCGAGCGGGTGGCTTGCAACGGGGCCGAGCAGCGTTGTTGGGAAGAGGAGAGAGAGAGGGTGAAGCACACAGGGTGCGGCCGGTGCTACGAAGCCGGGCTGCATATTGACCCGAGAAGAGGGAGGCAAGAGTCCCACAGGGTTGTGCCACGACGGGAAAAAAAAAAGAAATATTAAACGCGCAGGAAACCGCGAGGAGCTGCAGGTTGCAACGGGAACCGTGGAAAGCAGCGCTAGCAACAGCGGGGAAGAAGGCAAAGCGCGGGAGGCGCCATCTTAATCAGCGGGGAAGAAGGCAAAGCGCGGGAGGCGCCATTTTGTTAACTCGGGGAAGAAGGCAAAGCGCTGGAGGCGCCATTTTAGATTTTCAAGATGCCGAAGGCTGGCTGTATCACTGCCTTTGATAATACAATAGAGGACTGGACCACGTATGTGGAAAGAGTCGAGGTATATTGCGAGGCAAACGAAATAGCCGATGAGAAAAAGGCATCGGTATTGCTAAACTTAATGGGCGCTAGAACGTACGGCCTATTGCGGGACCTGATTACTCCAGCCAAACCGAAGGCGAAGAGTTTTAACGAAATTGTTGCTGTCCTACAGGAACACCTAAACCCTGCACCGCTGTTGATAGCAGAAAGATTTAAATTCCACAGGAGAACTCAGCATAAAGATGAGAGCAATGCTGAGTACCTTACGGAACTACGCAAGCTATCAAAGCACTGCCAGTTCGGAGCAGGACTGGCAGATACACTACGGGACAAATTTGTCTGTGGACTCCTGAGTGAAGGAACACAGAAGAAGTTACTCTCAGAGAAAGAGCTGACGCTAGATAAGGCTTTCAGCGTGGCAGTATCGTACAAAGCAGCAGCCAGGGGAGCTGCGGAAATTCAACAAAAGCCACAGGAATACGACACCCACGAAATGACACGGGGATTTGCAAAATATTATTGCTGCGGCAGAACTAACCATGACCAGAAGGACTGCTGGTCCAAGGACAAAATATGCAGGCAATGCGGAAAGATGGGACACATTGCACGAGTTTGCAGGTCTGGGAAGAAGACCAGCAACAACAAAAAGGCTACTAAGGAACCGTACAAGAAAGTACAAAAGATGACGGACAGTAGTTCCGAAGACCAGATGAGCGATAGTGAATCTGGGAACAGGAGACTAAGCTGTCTCAAACTTCACAATGTAATCGCAAAAGAGGATCACCAAACCATTTGGGTCACCCTCACGATAGCAGGGTCCCAAGTTAAAATGGAATTGGATACAGGATCAGCGCTAACCATCATGAATTGACGAGACTACGAGCGGCTATTCTCACACATACCCTTGACAGAGACATCCATCGTCTTGATGACGTATACGGGGCAAAAAGTATACCCCAGAGGAAAAATAAGGGAGCCTGTCGAATACAACGGCAAGAAAATACGGAAATTGTATCTCTACATACTGCAAAATGGTGGACCACCGTTATTGGGACGTGAATGGATCAGGAAGATAAGCTTAGATTGGCACTCCATTCATGCAATGACGGTGGACGGTAAAAAAGATGAAGACGTCACTCCTGGATGATTGTCAACAATCTTAGCTAACGCCAAAGAGGTATTTCAACAAGAACCGGGCACTCTTAAAGGCATAACCGCCTCGATAAAAATAGAAGAGAATGCAATTCCCAAGTTTTTCAAAGCAAGACCGGTACCATATGCAATTCGCCCAGCCGTCGAGGCAGAGCTGGAGAATCTGGAGAATGCAGGCGTGTTATCTAAGGTCAACTGGAGCGAGTGGGCGACACCCATCGTTCCTGTCATGAAGAAAACGTTAAGCAATAAGTCTGAGGAGCCAAGGAAGGTTCGCATCTGTGGGGACTTCAAGGTGACGGTGAACCCAGTCCTTCACACAGTACAATATCCTCTTCCAAGGATAGAAGACATCTTTGCCTCACTGTCTGGAGGGAAGCATTTTACAAAAATTGACCTAGCACAAGCATATTTGCAGATGGAGGTTGAAGAGTCCTCTAGGAAGTATCTCACGATAAACACTCACAAAGGTCTTTACCAGTATCATCGATTGGTATTCGGAGTAGCATCGGCTCCGGCGATATGGCAAAGAGCGATGGAACAAGTCCTGCAAGGGATTCCGGGGACTCAGTTTTACTTGGACGACATCCTTGTGACAGGTGAAGATAACAGTGAACACCTTAACAACCTAGAACAGGTGCTCACTAGACTACGGGAACATGGGCTACGAGCCAACCACCCCAAGTGCGAGTTTTTTAAGAAACAGATATCGTATTGTGGCCACGTGATTGATGAAGAGAGGTTACATAAGTCCCGTGACAAAATTGAAGCGGTTGTTAAGGCCCCAGCGCCTGAAATTGTGTCGCAACTGAGGTCATTCCTCGGATTGATGAATTACTACCATAAGTTTTTGCCGAATTTGTCGACAATCCTGCACCCACTGAACGCCCTGCTACGAACGGGAGTAGCATGGAAATGGAGCAATGACTGTAAGCGGGCCTTTCAGAAGAGTAAAGACTTAATCACTTCAAGAGAAGTATTGGCTCACTACAACCCAGCACTGCCGATCAGACTGGCGTGTGATGCGTCTCCCTACAGCATTGGGGCGGTACTGTCACATAAATTCCTTGATGGTTTAGAGAGGCCGATAGCTTTTGCGTCACGCTCGTTAACTTCTGCCGAGCTTACCTACACCCAGATTGACAGAGAGGCCCTCAGCCTAGTGTGGGGGGTGAAGAAGTTCAATCACTACCTGCACGGTCAAAAATTTACTCCACTAACCGATCATCAACCTCTTGTCCCCATTTTCAACCCTCAGAAGGGCGTACCGATAATGACAGCGCAACGGCTGCAGAGGTGGTCCCTTTTCCTAGGGGCACACCAATATGACATTGAGTACAAAGGAACTAAACAGCATGGGAATGCTGATGGATTGTCACGCCTACCGTTGCCAACGGTGGAAGAAGAAGACCTTGCAGTGGATCCAATGGAATTATTCCACTCGACCATAGTCGAATGTCTCCCTGTGACGAATGCAAACATAGAAAAGGAAACACGGAATGACCCGACACTATCACGGGTCTATGATTTAACAGTGAAGGGATGGCCAGCACATGGCAAACCACTGCTGCCAGCATTCTCGCCGAGAAGAGAACAGCTGTCAGTGTGCAGAGGAACCTTGATGTGTGGATCCAGAGTAGTAATTCCACCTAAGTTGATGGATAGAGTTCTCAATGAGCTTCATGAGGGTCATCTGGGTGGGGTAAAAATGAAGAACTTAGCCAGAGTGTTTGTGTGGTGGCCGGGAATCGATAGAGAAATCGAAGAGATGACCAAGAGCTGTGCAGGATGCCAGAAGGTCCAAAACGCCCCACCACAAGCTCCTGTACATCCATGGGAGTGGCCCTCATCTCCACGGCAAAGGGTGCACATTGATTTTGCTGGTCCCTTCATGGACTCGATGTTTTTAATTGCGGTGGATGCACATTCAAAGTGGCCAGAGGTAATAAAAATGTCCTCAACCGCCACAGAAAAAACTATCACAGTTTTACGAACCATATTCGCCAGGAATGGGCTGCCTGAACAGATTTGCTCTGACAATGGACCACAGTTTGTGTCTGAAGAGTTCCGGAGGTTCTTAAAGAACAATGGTGTTAAGCATTACACATCTGCCCCATATCATCCAGCCACTAATGGATTGGCCGAGAGGTTTGTTCAAACATTCAAGAAGGCTATCAAGGCAATGTGTAATGAAGATATACCCCTACAACACAAGGTGGACAACTTCTTGTTTGCCTACCGGAATGCGACACATGCGGTTACCAACCAAACTCCAGCCATGATGTTCTTCAATCGAAGACTACGATGCCGCTTGGATTTGGTTAAGCCAAACGTCCGAAGAGATGTGGAGAACAGGCAGTTTCAGAATATGAATGAAAGGCCGACCAGGAGTTTTAAGATAGGTCAACCAGTTTTGGCCCGGGACTACCGCACTGAGAAATGGCAGCCAGGAACGATTTGTACAAGGCAAGGACCTCTCATGTATACCGTGGACGTTGGAGAGAGCATTGTAAGACACCATGCTGACCAGATTCTAGAGTCACTGGAAAACGTCAACTCCACACCACGATCTGATGCACCTGTCAATGAAATCGACATACCAATTGCAGCTACCGCAGAATCGGTGATATTGGAAGCAGATGAACCAAACAACGACATTGATCCCAACTCAATCTTGCCAGAGGAACCTGATACCCCAAAGAGGCGTTATCCAGACAGAATCAGGAAGCCTCCTCAAAGACTGAACTTATAATTGCTTAAACTTAACCAATGTATCTAGCAACCGTAATTGTGATTGTAATTAGTTATCATTTAGTTGTTAAATGAATGTTATGCACTGTTTATCTAAAAGGGGAGGAATTGTTGTGTATGTACCTTTAAGAGAATAACTGGTCTCAGACTGCAGTACCGGCAGTGATCACCCCTGTATAAAAGGCGCTAGTAAGCCTCTGTAGTTTCAGTTTCCCGATTGACTCCTTTCAGTAAAGACTTTTTTTGTTCAACTCCTGCTGTCCGTGTCTCAATCATACACGGACATAATAAATGGAACCAGTTTTTAATTGTTCATGTTTACACAATTGAATGCTTGAGCCAATCAACATAGTTAACTCAACAGATAGAGTCATAGAGTTATACAGCACAGAAAGAGGCCCTTCGGCCCATCGTGTCTGTGCCGGACATCAAGCCCTATCTATTCTAATCCCATTTTCCAACACTTGGTCCATAGCCTTGTATGCTATGGCATTTCAAGTGCTCATCTAAATGCTTCTTGAATGTTCTGAGGATTCCTGCCTCTACCACCCTTTCAGACAGTGAGTTCCAGATTCCAACCATCCTCTGGGTGAAAAAGTTTTTCCTCAAATCCCCTCTAAACCTCCTGCCCCTTACCTTGAAACTATGCCCCCTGGTTATTGACCCCTCTACTAAGGGGAAAAGTTCCTTTCTATCTACCCTATCTATGCCCCTCATAATTTTGTACACCTCAATCAGGTCCCCCCTCAGCCTTCTCTGCTCTAAGGAAAACAACACCAGCTTTCCAGTCTCTCTTCATAGCTGAAGCGCTCCAGCCCAGGTGACATCCTGGTGAATCTCCTCTGCACCCTCTCCAATGCAATCACATCCTTCCTATAGTGTGGCGACCAGAACTGCACACAGTATTCCAGCTGTGGCCAAACTAGCATTTTGTACAGCTCCATCATAACCTCCCTGCTCTTATATTCTATGCCTCAGCTAACGAAGGCAATTATCCAATATGTCTTTTTAACCAACTTATCTACCTGTCCTGCTGCCTTCAGGGATCTATGTACATGCACACCAAGGTCCTTCTGATCCTCTGTCCTTCCTAGGGTCCTACCATTATTTGAGTATTTCCTTGCCTTGTTAGTCCTCCCAAAATGCATCACCTCATACTTTTCAGGGTTAAATTCCATTTGCCACTGTTCTGCCCATCTGACCAACCCGTCTATATTGTCCTGTAGCCTGAGGCTTCCCTCCTCGCTATTTACCACTCCACCAATTTTTGTGTCATCTGCGAACTTACTGATCATACCTCCTACATTCATATCTAAATCATTAATGTACATTACAAACAGCAAAGGACCCAGCACCAATCCCTGCAGTACACCACTGGACACAGGCTCCAAGTCACAAAAACAACCTTCGACCATCACCCTCTGTCTCCTGCTATTAAGCCAATTTTGGATCCAATGTGCCAAATTGCCCTGGATCCCATGGGCTCTTACCTTCTTGACCAGTCTCCCATGCGGGACTTTGTCAAAAGCCTTACTGAAGTCCATGTAGACTACATCAACTGCACTACCCTCATCCACACACCTAGTCACCCCCTCGAAAAATTCAATCAAATTGGTTAGACATGATCTCCCCCTGACAAAGCCATGCTGACTATCCTTGATTAATCCTTGCCTCTCCAAGTGGAGACTAATTCTGTCCCTCAGAATTTTTCCAATAATTTCCCTACCACTGATGTTAGGCTCACTGGCCTATAATTCCCTGGTTTATCCCTACTACCCTTCTTGAATAATGGTACTATGTTAGCTGTCCTCCAGTACTCTGGCACATCCCCTGTGGCCAGAGAGGTTCTGAAAATTTGTGTCAGAGCCCCTGAAATCTCCTCCCTTGCCTCACACAGCAGCCTGGGATACATCTCAGCTGGGCCTGGGGATTTATCCACTTTTAAGCCCACTAAAACTGCTAGTACCTCCACTCTCTCAATACTAATTTGTTCAAGTATATCACAATCCCCCTGCCTGATTTCTATGCCTACATCGTCCTTCTCCATAGTGAACACAGATGCAAAATATTCATTTAAAACCTCACCCACATCTTTTGGCTCTACACACACATTGCCACTTTGGTCCCTAATGGGCCATACACTTTCTCTGGTTATCCTCTTGCCCTTAATATACTTATAAAACACCTTGGGATTTTCCTTCATATTGCCCGCCAGTATTTTTTCATGTCCCCTCATCGCTCTCCTAATTTCTTTTTTAAGTACCCCCCTGCACTTTCTATACTCCTCTAGGACTTCCACTGTTTTTAGTCCTTTGTATCTGCCAAAAGCCTCCCTTTTTTACCTAATACATTCTTGTATATCCCTTGACATCCACGGTTCACTGGGCTTGTTGGTCCCACCATTGACCTTTACGGGAGCATGTTGGCGTTGTACTTTCTCTATTTCTTTTCTGAAAGACTCCCACTGCTCTGATGTGGATTTTCCTACAAGTAGCTGATCCCAGTCCACTTTGGCCAGATCCTTCCTTTTCATATTAAAATCGGCCTTTCCCCAATTTAGAACCTTTATTTCCTGTCCATCTTTGTCCTTTTCCATGACTACCTTAAATCTCACCGAATTATGGTCACTGCCACCAAAATGCTCTCCTACTGACACTTCTACCACTTGCCCGGCTACATTCCCTAGAATTAGGTCCAGGTCCGCCTCCTCTCTTGTAGGACTTTCTACATGCTGGCTCAAAAGGCTCTCCTGGATGCACTTTAAAAATTCTGCACCCTCTAAGCCTTTCACACTCTGACTATCCCAGTTAATATTGGGGAAGTTGAAATCCCCTACTATTATTACCCTATTATTTCTACACTTCTCTGAGATTTGCCTGCATATCGGTTCCTCTATCTCCACCTGACTGTTTGGGGGCCTATAGTACACTCCCAGCAAAGTGTTTGCCCCCTTTTTGTTTTTAAGTTCTACCCATATTGCCTCATTAGAGGAGCCTGCTAAGATATCATCCCTCCTTACAGCAGTAATTGACTCCTTGATTAATATTGCAACACCCCCTCCTCTTTTACACCCCCATTTGTCTTGTCTAAAGATTCTATACCCTGGAATATTGAGCTGCCAGTCCTGTCCCTCCCTCAAACATGTCCCTGTGATAGCAACAATATCATACTCCCATGTGTTCATCAACACCTTCAATTCATCTGCCTTACTCGCAAGACTCCTTGCATTAAAATAAATGCCACCCAGCCTTGCCATACTCCCTTGTGCCATTACATATTTGCTCTGCCTTCCATGCTGGCTTGATTTTTCCTCTATATTTGGCTGTGCATCACTCCCTACTATAGCTCCACTCCATATCCAATCCCCCTGCCAAGTTAGTTTAATCCCCCCCCCTCCAACAGTACTAGCAAACTTCCCCCCAAGGATGTTGGTCCCATTCCAGTTCAAGTGCAACCCGTCTGACTTGTACAGGCCCCATCTTCCCCAGAAGCAGAACCAGTGACCCAGGAAACTAAAGCCCTCCCTCCTGCACCAACTCTTTAGCCACACATTCATCTGCTCTATCCTCCTATTCCTATACTCACTAGCATGTGGCACCGGGAGTAATCCAGAGATTACAACCTTTGAGGTCCTGCTTTTTAATCTGCTACCTATCTCCCTAAATTCTTGTTGCAGGACCTCCTCCCTCTTTCTACCTATGTTGTTGGCACCAATGTGAACCACGACCTCTGACTGTTTGCGCTCCCCCTTCAGAATGGCCTGCAGCCGTTCAGTGACATCCTTGACCCTGGCACCAGGCAGGCAACATACCATCCTGGAGTCACGTCTGCAGCCACAGAAACGTCTATCTGTTCCCCTTACGATAGAATCCCCGATCACTATTGCTCTCCCACTCTTTTTCCTCCCCTCCTGTGCAGCTGAGCCACTCGTAGTGCCACAGACTTGGCTCTTGCTGCATTCCCCTGAGAAACCATCTTCCCCAGCAGTATCCAAAATGGAAAATCTGTTGGAGAGGGAGATGGACCCAGGGGACTCCTGCACTACCTTCCTAGTTCTTTTACTCCGTCTGGCGGTTACCCATTCCCTGTCTGCCTATGCACTCTTTACCTGCGGTGTGACCACCTCGTTAAATGTGCTATCCACGAAGATCTCAGCTTCGCGAATGCTCCACAGTGACTCCAGCTGCAGCTCCAGCTCCGAAACGCGGATTTCAAGTATCTGCAGCTGGAGACACTTCCTGCACGTGTTCACCCTGGACACCGAAAGTGTCCCTGACTTCTCACATAGCACAGGAGGAGCACTCCACGCTGCCGAGCTGCCCTGCTATGTCCTACCCTTAATTTACTCCCTTTGCTTCCTTTAAATTAAAGAATATTAAATACACTAGGGACTTTACTTCCCTTTAAACACTACTTACTCTAAACTAGAGACCTTACTTTTACTTCAACGACTGGACTGTAGAAATACTCACCAGGTCCTACTTACCAATCAGCTCCTTCCCTGGTTGTGATGTCACTTTAGCGGTTTCACAGTTGTTGTTGTTTGACTGCTCCCGCTCGCGAACTCTTTCCCAACTTGCAGCACTCTGGTGTCGGTCCTCCTCTGCAGTACTCTTTCATGGCCACTCCACCTTCTCTCAGGTCCCGCTGCCGCTCCCACACAGGTCCGGCTCCTCCGGTGTCGGGCCTCCTCTGCAGTGCTCCTTTATGGCCGCTCTGCCTTCTCTCAGGTCCTGCTGCCGCTCCCACACAGGTCCGCCTCCTCCAGATAGTAGATATTTGAATTTTTAAGGAATGATACCTTTGAACTGTGACACTATGGACATGTGGTAATGGAAAATTTCTAATAATGTGTTGTGAATTTATTCTTTATTTTGATGGCCATCCTTTTGTCAACATAATTCTTGAAGTGAATATGTGCATGCGTGGAAATGAGCCTTTAGATTTAGACATTCTTATGACTTACTCTCAAATGCCTCTGTTGTCCAAAGGGCAACACGATGCTAAAGGCCTTCAACCCAATCAGTAATTCAACTTTATTCTGTTGCACTAGTTGTCGCGGCTAAGCTTTGAATTAGATTCATACTGATTGTTAGCTCTGTTGCCCTCTTGTAAATAAAACTTCAGCGGTTCCCCAGACTTTTGGAGATAGCAAAGGTTTTCTCTTTGTTTCACGGCAAATGTTCTGGTTGATTCTATACCTTTAACATAGAATAGTAAACCCAATGAACATTTTATGTACCAGTGATGAGTTAGTTTCAATATGTTTAGATGTTATTTTTTAATGAATTGATTTTATTTTCAGGTTTGAAAGTTAACCATGGAATTTCTTACTTTATATTCTGTTCCTCCTACAATTACAGAATTTTAAAATCCAACCTAGGCATGGTCTATCTGATTCCCCCCTCCCCGCCCCCCGTCTCTGCAGTCTACTCTTATTTGAAGTAATTTAATTTGATCGATCTTTGGAAAACCAAATCTGCTGCTGTTTATGTTGCTTTTGTTTGTTACATAGAATTTACAACACAGAAACAGAGAATGAATAATAAAGGAAATTAACTCCTCCAAAAAGTTTCGCTCCTCTTGTTTCTGGTGTCAGACCAGGCCCTGACACGGGATTGAGGCTGCTTTTATAATAAAATGGCAGCATCGGTGCAAAACAGAACCCCTTTACACCGACACATCCATTATAGCACGGACACCAGCGTGTACATTTTCAGAAACTCCATTCCCAGTGCTGGGACTTGCTCCTCTGGAGCAAAGATTGGAGAATAGGACACTTAACTCAGCAGGCCCAAATTTTGGTGCTCCTGATTTTCTGGTCATTTAAGCAAGCTTCTAAAAATTTAACCCCAGGAGTCAGTAAACTCGACACTTGTTGACAAAAACTGGGATTTTAAATAAAGTTTTGATCGACTCGAAACTCCCATGACCTCATGTGAAGGTGCTGGATTGAAACATTCTTCTATCTTACTGAGAAATGGAAACCCTTTGAGAAAGAAACCAGTGCATCAGCTTCATTTGACTGATTATAGCTTGCTAGTGAGTGAGCAACTTATCTTGTGAATCTATTAGAGAAAAGAACAATCCCTAACAGCCCCTCACACCTGATGCATTGTATATCCTAGAAACTCAGAATAATTGTTTTTACGTCGTTTGTATTTTGATCACAATTAACCAGGACTTTACAACACTTTTCATGATCTCTTCAGTTCTGTCAGTGTAGCCTGCGTGGTTTATGTTTGGTAAATACAGTACATGAATGGTTCATGTTTATAGGTTATGGATGTATTAATGAAAGATGGTAACTTTAGTCATTTTTAAGCACAGTGATTATTTGCATTTTTCTCCTCCCAAATCTGTGAAGGATGACATCAGATTTCACGCTCTTTCCCCCTTTGCCGCACCCTCTCTGGGTTACCTTGGTGACGGGGTTGCTAGGGATTACACAGTGGGAGTTGTAACGGCCAAAGAAGATCAGAGCTTTGTCATTCTCCATTCAAAGGCAATTGTCCCTGAAAAATGTGAAGTGCTTCAATATCTGAAGGCCTGGGTACTGATAGAAAGGCAGACGGCTACTCCAAGTAAAAACTCATAATTAACTTGCTGTTCACCAATAGATCGCTCATTAATAGGTATTTCATGAAGTGGACAATTCTCAGGCATTCATCGTGTAATACCCACAGAAGATTAAACAATGCAGCTCCCCGACATTCCAGGGTAATTGTTGTAATTTATTTCATGCCCTCACCAAACACTTGAGACCTTACATTCCCAAGTCTCTCTCAGACTAAATTGCATGCATCTTCAGATTGCATAAAATAATGTGACTCCTGTTAATACTCACTGCCGTATGCTTCTTTCTGGAGACCTTTATGGTCTACCTTTTTTTTGTTGCTGAAGGATTTATGTTAAATCTGCGCCGTGAAAAGAAGTAGTGGTGGTCCTGGGGTGAAAGAGCTACTCCCAGGATCTCCATCCTACATTTCCATCCCAGCTCTATCTTTCCCTTTTGCCGCCTGCTGTTTTTTAGATGCCATAAAAACTGCTTCCTGCCTCAGCCTTTCATTAAAGCTGTGGTATGCCTTTTTATCAGCTTCAAAACGATCTAAATACTGCTGTAGTTCTGCCTCCGTTAAGGCTTTTGATATTCTGAGCTCTATGTATGATGGAAAGATTTTTTTCACCATCTGTTACCTCAGGCTACGGAGAGACACAGTGCATCGATAAAAGTTAAGTTGTTTCTCAACATTAGTAGGAATCTGTTTGATACACTTGCTGCATGTCACAAGGGGTTGTGGAATCGACAGGATTTTTTGATGTTTGTATTTAAAATTCTTGCCTCAGCCTGCAGCGAGGAGACCCTGTAGCTTTGGGGCCTTGTTTGTGTGCAATAAGGGAAATGAATATGAATTGCGTTCAGCTGAATTTGCCTATTGTGTTTCCCTTTCCTTCTGAGTTCATGTTCAGAAGCAGGGTGCCATTCAAGATTTCAGATGTGTACTGTTCATACATCACTGTGTTCCCTCTGTCATTGTGTCAAGTGTACCACTTGTGCCAGAGAAAAATCAATATTACCAGACTCTGGCATGAACTTGGCAGTTCATCTCCAGCCGAATTATGTGTTACCATCTTGTATTGCCATGAAGAACCATACCCCCGCTTCAGAGGTGCAGCAGCATAAACCCAACCCATAATGGAAGCCAGTATCTCTATCCCAGCAGCCTCTCTGTTGCCTTGGAAATGCCTTTTCAGATGTCCGACTGCTGGCATCTGTCCAGCCAGCACAGCACCACTCTGTCTAATGCGATCCTCCATCACAACACCTCACACTGACCCTAGCTCTGGCTCCCACAGAAAGTCGTACTGCGAATTGTTTGCATGAATTGGGGCATTACAGTTCCATCACTGCGTGCAAACAAAATGATGGATATAGTCATGTTAACCTGTACACTGACGCACTGCATGTATGCTACCACAGATAAAAGACCGATTGATGAAGTTCACATACAAACCTTAACACCCTCATGCTATGTTGCTGCTATTCTCATGCAGAATTCACATATTTAAATTAGATAGCACACAGAAGAATGTTAAGTTTTCAGGCATGAGTTCCACCGATCAAAATGTTTACCCTGTAATACCAACTGGCATACCGAGTTCATAATCTGAAGCAGCTCATAGCAGTCAATGCAAATAAAACAACTACTACTAATGTTTATCTAGTGCTTTTAAAGTGGAAAAACATCCTGAGCCCTTTCACAAATGTAAATAGACAGTGCAGTGCACATGGACCATGAAGGGAGAGATTGGGAGGGTGACTGAAAGGCTGGTTTGAGAAGATGGGATTTGAGAAGGCTTTTAAAAGAAGAGGAAGAGGCAAAGGCATTTTGAGAGGGAGTTTCAGAGAGTGGAGCCAAGGCAGCTAAAGGTTTTGCTACCAATGATGGGGACAAGGAAGGGGGCTGCACAAAAAGCTAGAATCAGAGGACTAAAGGGTGCTGGGGGGCAGGGCATAACAGGCTGGAGGAGGTCACAGAGATAGAGTGGGACAAGGTCATGGAGGGATTTATAGAAGAGGATGAGAGGGGCAGGGAGCCAGTGCAGGTCAGTGAGGACAGGGGTGCTTAGGACTTAATGTGGGATAGAATGTGGTGGGTATTATGTCCTTGTGTAATTGAGACATGGACTGCAGGAGTTGGTTACAACAGGTCTTTACTGAGTGGAGACAAACGGAAACTAACTATGCAAAGTTACTACACAGGCTTATAAACAGGGGTGGTCACTACTGGTACTGCAGTATACAGGGGCTGCAGAATATAGTTCCTTCTGCAAGGTACATACACTACATTCGATGAATAATTAAATAACATATTTACAATTACAGTTGCTAGATACATTAGCTGAAGTTAAGCAATTATAATTTCAGTCTTTGAGGAGGCTTCCTGATTCTGTCTGGATAGCCTCTTTGGGGTATCAGGTTCTTCTGGCAAAGTTGATTCGGGATCAACGTCGTTGTTTGGTTCGTCTGCTTCCAATAACACCGATTCTGAGGTAGATGCAATTGGTGCTTCGGTTTCATCACCAGGTGTATCGGATCGTGGTGTGGAATTGACGTTTTCCAGTGACTCTAGAATCTGGTCAGCATGGCGTCTTACAATGCTCTCTCCAACGTCCACGGTATACATTAGAGGTCCTTGCCGTGTGCAGATCATTCCTGGCTGCCATTTCTCAGTGCAGTAGTCCCAGGCCAAAACTGGTTGACCTATCTTAAAACTCCTGGTCGGCCTTTCATTCATATTCTGAAACTGCCTGTTCTCCACATCTCTTCTGATGTTTGGCTTAACCAAATCCAAGCGGCATCGTAGTCTTCGATTGAAGAACATCATGGCTGGAGTTTGGTTGGTAACCGCATGTGTCACATTCCGGTAGGCAAACAAGAAGTCATCCCATGGATGTAGAGGGGCTTGTGGTGGGGCGTTTTGGACCTTCTTGCATCCTGTACAGCTCTTGGTCATCTCTTCGATTTCTCTATCGATTCCCGGCCACCACACAAACGCTCTGGCTAAGTTCTTCATTTTTACCCCTCCCAGATGACCCTCATGAAGCTCATTGAGCACTCTATCCTTCAATTTGGGTGGAATTACTACTCTGGATCCACACATCAAGGTTCCTCTGCACACTGACAGCTGTTCTCTTCTCGGCGAGAATGCTGGCAACAGTGGTTCGCCATGTGCTGGCCATCCCTTCACCGTTAAATCATAGACCCAGGAGAGTGTCGGGTCATTTCATGTTTCCTTTTCTATGTTTGCATTCGTCACAGGGAGACATTCGACTATGGTCGAGTGGAATATCTCCACTGGATCCACTGCAGGTGCTTCTTCCACCATTGGCAACGGTAGGCGTGACAATCCATCAGCATTCCCATGCTGTTTAGTTCCTTTGTACTCGATGTCATATTGGTGTGCCCCTAGGAAAAGGGACCACCTCTGCAGCCGTTGTGCTGTCATTATCGGGACGCCCTTCTGAGGATTGAAAATGGAGACAAGAGGTTGATGATCAGTTAGTAGAGTAAATTTCTGACTGTGCAGGTAGTGATTGAACTTCTTCACCCCCCATAACTGGGCATAGTTACGCTCGGCTGAAGTTAACAAGCGTGACGCAAAAGCTATCGGCCTCTCTGCACCATCAAGGAATTCATGTGACAGTACCGCTCCAATGCCGTAGGGAGACGCATCACACGCCAGTCTTATCGGTAGTGATGGGTTGTAGTGAGCCAATACTTATCTTGAAGTGATTAGGTCTTTACTCTTCTGAAAGGCCCGCTTACATTCATCGCTCCATTTCCAGGCGACTCCAGTTTGTAGTAGGGCGTTCAGTGGGTGCAGAATTGTGGACAAATTCGGCAAAAACTTATGGTAGTAATTCACCAATCCGAGGAATGACCTCAGTTGCGACACCTTTTCAGGCGCTGGAGCCTTAACAACCGCTTCAATTTTGTCAGGGGACTTATGTCACCCCTCTTCATCAATCACATGGCCACAATATGATATCTGTTTCTTAAAAAACTCGCACTTGGGGCGATTGGCTCGTAGCCCATGTTCTCTTAGTCTAGTGAGCACCTGCTCTAGGTTGGCAAGGTGTTCACTGTCATCTTCACCTGTCACTAGGATGTCGTCCAAGTAACACTGAGTCCCCGGAATCCCTTGCAGGACTTGTTCCATCGCTCTTTGCCATATCACCGGAGCTGATGCTACTCCGAATACCAGTCGATTATACTGGTAAAGACCTTTGTGAGTGTTTATCGTGAGATACTTCCTAGAGGGTTCTTCAACCTCCATCTGCAAATATGCTTGTGCTAGGTCAATTTTTGTAAAACGCTTCCCTCCAGATAGTGAGGCGAAAATATCTTCTATCCTCGGGAGAGGATGTTGTACTGTGTGAAGGACTGGGTTCACCGTCACCTTGAAGTCCCCACAGATGCGAACCTTCCTTGGCTCCTCAGACTTATTGTTTAACGTTTTCTTCATGACAGGAACGATGGGTGTCGCTCACTCGCTCCAGTCTACCTCAGATAACACGCCTGCATTCTCCAGATTCTCCAGCTCTGCCTCGACGGCTGGGCGAATTGCATATGGTACCGGTCTTGCTTTGAAAAACTTGGGAATTGCATTCTCTTCTATTTTTATCGAGGTGGTTACGCCTTTAAGAGTTCCCAGTTCTTGTTGAAATACCTCTTTGGCGTTAGCTAAGATTTTTGACAATCGTCCAGGTGTGACGTCGTCACCCTTTTTACCAGCCACCGTCAGTGCCTGAATGGAGTGCCAGTCTAAACTTATCTTTCTGATCCATTCACGTCCCAATAACGGTGGTCCACCATCTTGCAGTATGTACAGATACAATTTCTGTATTCCCTTGCCGTTGTATTCGACAGGCACCCTTATTTTCCCTCTGGGGTATACTTTTTGCCCCATATACGTCTTCAAGACAATGGATGTGTCTTTCAAGGGTATGTGTGAGAATAGCCGCTCGTAGTCTCGTCGATTCATGACGGTCAGGGCTGATCCTGTATCCAATTCCATTTTGACTTGGGACCCTGCTATCGTGAGGGTGACCCAAATGGTTCGGTGATCCTCTTTTGCGATTACGTTGTGAAGTTTGAGACAGCTTAGTCTCTTGTTCCCGGATTCACTATCGCTCATCTGGTCTTCGGAACTACTGTCCGTCATCTTTTGTACTTTCCTGTACTGTTCCTTAGTAGCCTTTTTGTTGTCATTAGTCTTCTTTCCAGACCTGCAAACTCGTTCAATGTGTCCCATCTTTCCGCATTGCCTGCATATTTTGTCCTTGGACCAGCAGTCCTTCTGGTCATGGGTTGTTCTGCCGCAGCGATAACATTTCAAATCCCTGTGTCATTTCGTGGGTGCCGTATTCCTGTGTCTTTTGCTGTATTTCCACAGCTCCCCTTGCTGCTGCTTCGTACAATACTGCCACGCTGAAAGCCTTATCTAGCGTCAGCTCTTTCTCTGAGAGTAACCTCTTCTGGGTTCCTTCGCTCAGGAGTCCACAGACAAATTTGTCCCGTAGAGTATCTGTCAGTCCTGCTCCGAACTGGCAGTGCTTTGATAGCTTGCGTAGTTCCGTAAGGTAATCAGCATTGCTCTCATCTTTATGCTGCTTTCTCCTGTGGAATTTAAATCTTTCTGCTATCAGCAGTGGTGTAGGATTTAGGTGTTCCTGTAGGATATCAACAATTTTGTTAAAACTCTTCGCCATCGGTTTGGCTGGTGTAATCAGGTTCCGCAATAGGCCGTACGTTCTTGCGCCCATTAAGTTTAGTAGTACCGATGCCTTTTTCTCATCGGCTACTTCGTTTGCCTCGCAATATACTTCGACTCTTTCCACATACGTGGTCCAGTCTTCTATTGCATTATCGAAGGCAGTGATATTGCCAGTCTTCGGCATCTTGGAAATCTAAGATGGCGCCTCCCGCGCTTTGCCTTCTTCCCCGATTTAACAAAATGGCGCCTCCTGCGCTTTCCGTCTTCTCCGCTGCTGCTAGCGCTGTAGCTGGCATTTTATGCCTTGATGGCGACGCCCTATGGTCTTCGCGCACTTCCCCCCCGCGCTGCTGCTAACGCCGCTCTCCGCGGTTCCCGTGGCAAACTGCAGCTCCTCGCGGCTTTCTGCGCTTCTAATTTCTTTTTCCCCGTCGTCGGAGCAACCCTACGGGACACTTTCCTCCCTCTTCTCGGGTCTGTACGCTGCCCGGCTTCGTAGTACTGGCCGCGCCCCGTGTGCTCCACCCTCTCTCTCTCTCTCCTCTTCCCGACAACGCTGCTCGGCCCAGTTGAAAAGCCACCCGATCGAGCTCTAGCCCGCCGCAGCCCAAGAAGGATCAGTGTACTACCTGCCACCAGCCCGATTAGCTGTAACACCATCGACAGGATAACCAAGCCCCGCTCTCGACAGCCTCTCCTGCAAATCTTCAACTCCGGTGAATCAGAGGCGGTTGCCCACGGTCGACGCCCGTTCCTTCTGGCCTCAACCTCTGACAACTTCGCTTCAGGGATGGATCCCCATGAGGTGGTGCAGACTGTAGGTAAGTTCGGATCTGCTCGTCGCCAGTATTATGTCCGTGTGTAATTGAGACACGGACTGCTGGAGTTGGTTATAACAGGTCTTTACTGAGTGGAGACAACCGGGAACTAACTATGCAAAGTTACTACACAGGCTTATATACAGGGGTGGTCACTACTGGTACTGCAGTATACAGGGCTGCAGAATATAGTTCCTTCTGCAAGGTACATACACTACAGTAGGGGGAATGCATTTTTGATGAGGTGGTGTTTGTGGAGGATGTAAGATAGGAGAGCACTGGAATAATCCAGATCAGACATAGACAAAAGCATGGATAAGGATTTTGGCAGAGGAGGGCCTGAGTTGAGGTTAAGGTGGGCTATGTTGGGCAGGTGGAAATAGGCATTGATGGATAGGATGTGCATTTGAAGCTTAGCTCAGGCTTGAACAGATTGCTAAAATTTTGCACAGTCTGTTTCAGACTAAGAGAGCACCTGTGATGGGGTGGAATGGAGTTGGGTGGGAAGGGAGTTCGCTCAGGGGCTGGATTTTGTTTAGCGGAGAACAAAGCGTGCCAGTCGTTCATCATACTTGCACTTGCCCGCAGACTTTGTATGGGATTTTGCACTGGAACTTACTGTAAATTAGAGAGCCAAAACTACACAGCGCCCTCTACAGGGGATCTGGGAACTGTATGAACATGATAAGCAACTGTGTATCTCTTTAACCAATAATAGTTAATGAGCAGTGCAGAGTCTGAACCAGGAAGTTTCAGTTAGAATATTTAATTCAGTGTCAGATCAGGTACAGAAAGCAAAATACAGAGAGGGAATGAAAGATGGGATTAAGAGAGATGGATAAAAGAGACAAAGAAAAAGTAAAAACAATGCTTTATTAAAAATTATTTTTTTTAATCTCCAACAATAATTGAAACCTGAATGAGACTCCACACTTGTAAAAGTTAATTTTCAGTGCCAGAGAGGTTGTCTGGTAGTAATTAAGACTTATCACACTGTTAAAAGGGTAGTTACACAGGAATGGAGAAGACTTAACTTTTTCTGGCGAGTTTAGTTTCTATTTCTGAGGTAAGTACAACAACTTCATGCGGTTCCATGTATTTGAATGGTGCATCAGACGGTAAGAAACTGTTATAGTGTAACTTTTGGAGGAGCATAGCATCTCGGACTACAACTTTCAGATTTATGAGTCGGCAGAAGTTGTTGTCCAATTTACTCCTTAATACGGTGAGTGCTGTTAGCCTCACTGTTACTTCTACAGTAAAATCCGGGTTATGATTACGGGGTGGGGGAGGCTGAAAATTGTGGCTTTGGTCTTTCTCATAAGTGAGCTGAAATGGCACATTCACAATCCGTAATGAAGTAGAAGATTCTAGAAGTTTACAGTAAAGCAGGAGGCCATTTGACCCATCGGCTCTGTGCAGGCACTTTGCTAGCGCAATGCAAAGCTAATCTCACCATTCCGCTGTCTCTCCTGCATCTTACTCTGCTTTAAATATTTATCTGCTGCTCCCTTAAAAGATACTATTTTTGCCAGCAGAGATAGGATTGACAAACCTGAACAAGCCACGAGCTTCATTTGGATCACGCTTAGTTAGTGTTTATAAATCAAACTTTTGTGAATCCTGAGTTCTGAAAGATGTGCTTTTGTTTGAATTCACTCCAACTTTAAATCATTTGGGCTTTTCATGCAGATCTCTTTTTAATTTGAATTGGCTTCTACTATAAAGACGGCTAATATGATAGTACCAACATACTTATACACTTGTGACAGCCTTTCCTACAAATTCACGGAGTGTTTGAAATACCAATATGCTGTTCTGAGGGACTTGTTATAAAACTATAAAGAAAGATTTTTTAATGAAGGGTTTTCATTGTTGCTGAACACACCTGGGACCATATTTGCCGCTCTTTGATAATATTAGTAAAAAAAGTAGATACGAGTTAAAAAGTGGCATATTGCCAGTGGAAAACACTCATGGGTTATTTCCTCAGTGTTCTCTGAGCATTTTTCCTAATCAAAAATGTGTTTACAAAATGTAATGACGTGAGGATAAAAGCAGATTTTTACTTGCTTTGGCCTGGATAAAGGACATTTGTTAAAAACTCATCCAGAATAATGGTAGATAATCAAAAAGAGCATAGTGGTGACTCCAGTCCAACGCCAACATGGTTGACTCTTAACTGCCCTCTGAAGTGGCCAAGAAAACCACTCAGTTGTATCAAACCAATACACACAGCAGTGGTTCAAGATAAAGGCCCACCTACAAGTTTGCCGATGATACAAAGATGGGAGGGAAAGCAGTGAGTGAGGAGGACATAAAAAACCTGCAAAAGGACATAGACAGGCTAAGTGAGTGGGCAGAGATTTGGCAGATGCAATATAATGTTGGAAAGTGTGAGGTTATGCACTTTGGCAGAAAAAATCAAAGAGCAAGTTATTATCTAAATGGAGAGAAACTGCAAAGTGCTACAGTACAAAGGGATCTGGGGGTCCTGGTGCATGAAACACAAAAAGTTAGTATGCAGGTGCAGCGGGTGATCAGGAAGGCCAATGGAATCTTGGCTTTTATTGCAGGGGGGATGGAGTATAAAAACAGGGAAGTTTTGCTGCAGTTATACAGGGTATTGGTGAGGCCACACCTGGAATACTGCGTGCAGTTTTGGTTTCCATATTTAAGAAAAGATATACTTGCTCTCGAGGTGGTTCAGAGAAGGTTCACTCGGTTGATTCCAGAGATGAGGGGGTTGACGTATAAGGAAAGGTTGAGTAGGTTGGGACTCTACTCATTGGAGTTCAGAAGAATGAGAGGCGGTCTTATCGAAACATATAAGATTGAGAGGGGGCTTGATCGGGTGGATGCGGTGAGGATGTTTCCACTGATGAGTGAGACTAGAACTAGGGGGCATAATCTTAGAATAAGGGGCTGCCCTTTCAAAACTGAGATGAGGAGAAACTTCTTCACTCAGAGGGTAGTAAATCTATGGAATTTGCTACCCCAGAGATCTGTGGAAGCTGCAACATTAAATAAATTTAAAATGGAGATAGACATTTTCCTAGCAGATAAGGGAATTAGGGGTTACGGGGAGAGGGCAGGGAAGTGGACGTGAGTCTAGATTCAGATCAGCCATGGTCCTATTGAATGGCGGAGCAGGCCCGAGGGGCTGTATGGCCTACTCCTGCTCCTACTTCTTATGTTCTTATGTTCTTATGTACACCTTGGATAAACTAGGGATGAACGATAAATACCGGCCTTGCCGGTGAAGCCCACCGTATAAGAATTAATTTTTTAAAAAGCTCTAGGGCAGACTTGGGAGCTTAAGAAACACCGATTTAGAAGTATCATCACAGCAGTGACGGAAGTGAATAGTATAGAGGAGTTTTTTTTTGACTCAGCTTAAGGGTATAACAACCATTGTGAAAATCTTGCAGTAAGACAAGTTAAGGACAGTCTGAGAATGCAGAAGGCATGGGAGAAACTGGGCTTGCAGCCAACAGCTGTGTTGCAAGAGTCAATTAACTAGGCGTGGAAGAGAAGTGCATGGGAAGATGCAGGCTTAGACTGAAGACGACCTGCAGGGACAATATGCCATTTGTGCTGCACAAAAGTAGCAGTGAAGGTCACCTCTGTCCTCCACTTTTATTCCCCAGAGTCCTTTCAGGCACCGACAGGGGACATAAGAACATAAGAATTAGGAGCAGGAGTAGGCCATACGGCCGCTTGAGCCTGCTCCACCATTCAATGCGATCATGACGAATCTTCGACTTCAGCTCCACTTTTCCACCTGATCCCCATATCCCTTGATTCCCCAAGAGTCCAAAAATGTATTTATCTCAGCCTTGAATATACTCAATGACTCAGCATCCACAACCCTTTGGGGTAGGGAATTCCAAAGATTCACAACCCTCTGAGTGAAGAAATTCTTCCTCCCCATAGTCTTAAATGGCCGACCCCTTATCCTGAGACTATGACCCCTAGTTCCAGACTCTCCAGCCTGGAGAAACAACCTCTCAATCCCCCTCAGAATCTTACATGTTTCAATGAGATCACCTCTGATTCTTCTAAACTTCAGAGAGTATAGGCCCAATCTACTCAATTTCTCCTCAAAGGACAGCCCTCGCATTCCAGGGATCAATCTAGTGAACCTTCGCGCACCGCCTCTAAGGCAAGTTTGTCCTTTCTCAGCTAAGGAGACCAAAACTATGCATAGTACTCCAGGTGTGGTCTCACCAAAGGCCTGTACAATTGTAGTAAGCCTTCCTTAATCTGGTACTCCAATCCCCTTGCAATAAAGGCTAACATGCCATTTGCCTTCTTAATTGCTTGTTATACCTACATGCTAACTTTCTGTGTTTCTTGTATGAGGACACCTAAGTCTCTCTGAACACCAACATTTAATACTTTCACACCATTTAAAAAAATTCTGTTTCTCTATTCTTCCTACCAAAGTGAATAACCTCACATTTCCCCACATTATACTCCATCTGCCACCTTATTGCCCACTCACTTAATCTGTCTATATTGTGGCATTGCCACATTGGGGAAACACTGTGTGTATGTAGATAAACCTGTATAATCCCCTTTTAACTGCTGTATTCCCCTCCCCCCGCAAGACAGTTGCAAGCTGAGAGGAATAAGGCATGTTCAGACTTGCCTGCTGCTGAGAGAAGGAAAACCAATCAGGTTCCAGCAGGTGACCAATCCGTGAGTCATCACAGGTTCGCGGGCTTTACGAATTCAGTACTGTATTGTGAGAGTTGGAGTAAAGACCTATTTCTTGTAGCTCGCTGTGTTGCCTATTTCTTTATGCGGGCAACCGTAGTCCCCCACATTGGTGACCCCGAATGTCGGCGGCCGAAGCCCCCGACTCACGCAGCCCTACAGAGGCCAGCAACGACCCGACGGCAACCAGCAACAGCCCGATGTCGGCCGGCGCTGCGTCCTTGAAGCTCCCTACCTTCTGGGAACACCAAACACCAGCTTGGTTCGCGCACTCGTAGGCCCAATTCACCCTTCGCAGGGTTCAAGAAGATGAAGAAAGGTACCTCCACGTAGTCTCAGCACTAGCAAGCTCCACCGCCGCCGAGATTCTCGACCTGCTGGGGAACCCACCACAGACCGGCAAGTACTCAACCATTAAGAGCCGCTTGCTGCAGGCTTACGGCCTGTCCAGGAAGGAGAGGGCCCGCAGGCTTCTCTCACTACCAGGCCTCGGCGACTCTACCCCGACCCAGTTGATGAACCGGATGCTTGCGCTCCTGGGCTCTGAACCGTAGTGCTTCTTGTTTCGGGCCCTTTTCCTCAGCCTGCTTCCTCAGCAGGTACAGACTGCCCTCGCGGGGTCCCCGATCACGGACTGCGTACAACTGGCAGCCGCCGTGGGCAAAGTCTTCGCCGTCGCCCAACTCGGCTGTGCAGCCGCGAGGCTCCCCGACACCACTGAGCGTGCGCCGCCACGCCAGGCCGCAGAACTATGCTACTACCACACGCGTTTCGGCCACAAGGCCCAATGCTGCAGAGCACCCTGCTCTTTCGATCAAACCAAGAGGGCCGCCCGGCCCAACGCACCAGCCCCGCGCCGCCGCCTAGGCCCGCTCGACCGCACCCCCGCCGCCACGATGGCCATCGGCACCGCAGGTAAACTGCTGTACATAACCGACTCCCTTTCAGGGCGCAGATTCCTTTGCGACACCGTAGCCCAATGCAGCTTAATTCCTGCCTCCCAGCTCGACATCCAGGCAGGCCGCAGCGGCCCACCCCTCGTGGCGGCAAATGGCGCAGCCATCGCTACTTTCGGAAAGCGACGGGCCGAGGTTTGTTTCAACGGCCAGCGATTTACGTGGGATTTCGTGACGGCCTCGGTGGCACATCCCTTGCTGGGCGCCGATTTTCTTTGCGCCCACGGACTCCTGGTCGACGTCCGCGACAGGCGCCTGATCGACGCAGCAACTTTCGCTTCACTGGCCTGCCAGCAGAGCAACAGCCCGGCCCTCATCGGGTCCTGCTCCGCCCCGGCGCATGACGACTACGCTCGCCTACTCGCAGATTTCCCGAGGCTCACACAACCGACCTTCTCGGCTGCGGCAGCCAAGCATGGGGTCGAGCACTACATCGCCACTACAGGACCACCAGTGTTCGCCCGAGCCAGACGCCTGGACCCAGCCAAGATGGCAGTGGCCAAGGAAGAATTCGCCACGATGGAGAAACTGGGCATCATCCGCTGCTCGAACAGCCCCTGGTCGTCCCCCCTCCACATTGTGCCCAAGCTGGGCGGTGGCTGGCGCCCCTGCGGCGACTACAGATGGCTCAACGATGCCACCATGCCCGATAGATACACCATTCCGCACATCCAAGACTTCTCGGCACACCTAGCAGGAAAGTCCGTCTTTTCCAAGGTCGACCTGATTCGCGGCTACCATCAGGTCCCCGTCCACCACGCAGACGTCCAGAAGACAGCGGTCATCACCCCCTTCGGACTGTTCGAGTTCCTGCGCATGCCCTTCGGGCTCAAGAACGCTGCACAGGCCTTCCAACGGCTCATGGACTCCGTCCTACAGGACCTGAGTTTCCTGTTCGTCTATCTGGACGATATCCTCGTGGCCAGCACCAGCAAGGCCGAGCACATCGCGCATTTGCGCTCCCTTTTCCAGCGCCTCAGCCAACACGGGCTAATCATCAACCCGGCCAAATGCCAGTTCGGAGCAGCCCAAATTGACTTTCTCGGCCACAGAATCTTGCCAAGGGGAGCCATTCCCCTACCTTCCAAGGTGCAGGCGGTGGCGGACTTTCCCCAGCCCACCTCGGTCAAGGCGCTGCAGGAATTTTTGGGGATGGTCAATTTCTGTCACCGTTTCGTGCCCAAGGCCGCCTCACTCATGCGCCCCCTCTACGAAGCCACCAGGGGCAAAACGGCCAAAGAGCAACTCACCTGGTCCAGCGAGATGGCGACAGCCTTCCACCAGACCAAAAGCGCCTTGGCCAACGCCACACTACTGGCCCACCCCACCCTGGGCGCCAAGATCGCCCTCACCATGGACGCCTTGGATTACGCCGTCAGCGCCGTCCAGCAACAGTGGGTCGAAGGCGCGTGGCAGCCACTGGCATTTTTCAGCCGACAGCTGCGCAAGAACGAGCAGGCCTACAGTACGTTCGACAGAGAGCTCCTGGCCCTGTTCCTGGCAATCCGGCACTTCCGTTTCCTCCTGGAAGGCCGGCCGTTCACCGCATTCGTGGACCACAAGCTGCTCACTTTCGCCATGGCCAAAGTAACCGAACCCTGGTCCGCGCGCCAACAGCGCCAACTCAACTTCATCTCGGAGTTCACCACGGACATCCGCCACGTCGCCGGCAAGGACAATTTGGTGGCCGACTGCCTCTCAAGACCCTCGCTCCACGCAGTGCACCTGGGCGTCGACTACGCCAGCATGGCGAGAGACCAGGCCGCCGACGCGGAGATCCAGGCCCTCAGGACGTCAACCACCAGCCTCACCCTGGCCGACATCCACTTCCACGCAGCCGGCACAACCCTCCTGTGCGACGTCTCAGTCCCCTCGCCTAGGCTGGTCGTCCCATCCGCCTGACAACGGAGCCGTGGTCGGCTGCCAGACAGCTTTCCCTGCACCAGGACGTGGCCCAGCAATTCCGTCCAGTGCCCACTTCGCAACACGGCCCGCAGCCGTCCTACGTGCCTCGAGACTTACGACATGCGGAGTTCGTCTTCGTGCACCGGGACGCGCACAGAGGCCCGCTGCAGGCACCATACACCGGCCCCTTCCCAGTATTGGAGACGGGGGACAAAGCTTTTCTTATCGACGTCGGCGGGAAGCCGGACCTTATTTCAGTAGACCGCCTCAAACCGGCACACCTGGACCTCAGCTTCCCATTTCGGCCGGCTCTTCCCCCACGGTGGGGCAGGCCTCCCGCGTTGGCGGCGGCCCCACAAGAGGACCAAGACACGCCAGAACCTTACTTCCCGGCTGCCGCCCCACCTTCGCCGGCAGCCCGTCCAGCCAGCCCACCGGTAGACCAGCCGCCAGACCAGCCGACGAACCAACCGGCCGACCTCCCAGACAGCCCTCCTCACATGCCAGATGGCTACTACAGCCGCTACGGCCGCTTGGTCAAACCTCCGCAGAGACTGACTTTTACAGTTAACGAGGATTCTGGGGGGGCGTATGTGGCGTTGCCACATTGGGGAAACCCTGTGTGAATGTAGATAAACCTGTATAATCCCCTTTTAACTGCTGTATTCCCCTCCCCCCGCAAGACAGTTGCAAGCTGAGAGGAATAAGGCATGTCCAGACTTGCCTGCTGCTGAGAGAAGGAAAACCAATCAGGTTCCAGCAGGTGACCAATCCGTGAGTCATCACAGGTTCGCGGGCTTTACGAATTCAGTACTGTATTGTGAGAGTTGGAGTAAAGACCTATTTCTTGTAGCTCGCTGTGTTGCCTATTTCTTTACGCGAGTGACCGTAGTCCCCCACAATATCCCTTTGCAGGCTCTTTGTGTCCTCTTCACAGCTTACTTCCCCACCAAGCTTTGTATCATCAGCAAACTTGGATCCATTGCATTTGTCCCTTCATCTAAGTCATTAATATAGATTGTAAGTAGCTGAGGCCCAAGCACTGATCCTTGCGGCACCCCAATAGTTATAGCCTGCCAACTGCAAAATGACCTGTTTATCCCTACTCTCTGTTTTCTGTCTGTTAACCAATCCTCTATCCATGTTAATATATTACCCCCAACCCTTATCTTGTGTAGCAACCTTTTATATGGCACCTTATCGAATGCCTTTCAGAAATCCAAATATACTACATCCACTGGTTCCCCTTTATCTACCCTGCTACTTACATCCTCAAAAAACTCTAATAAATTTGTTAAACATGGTTTCCCTTTGATAAAACCATGTTGATTCTGCCTAATCATATTATAATTTTCTAAGTGCCCTGTTACCATTTCCTTAATAATGGATTTCAGCACTTTCCTAATGACTGATGTCAGGCTAATTGATCTGCAGGTCCCCGTTTGTTCTTTTCCTCCTTTCTCAAATAACGGGGTTACATTTGCTACCTTCCAATCTTCTGGGACTGTTCTAGAATCTAGCGAATTTTGGAGGATCACAACCAATGCATCCACCTCTTTTAGAACCCTAGGATATAGGCCATCAGGTCCAGGGAATTTGTTGCCTTTTAGTCCCATTAGTTTCTCAAGTACTTTTTCTCTACTGATATTAATTACTTTAAGTTCCTCAATCTTATTAGCCCCTTAGTTCTCCACTATTTTTGTATCTTCTACTATGAAGACAGATACAACATATTTGTTTAAAGTCTCTGCCATTTCCTTGTTCCCCATTATTTCAACTGTCTCAGCTTATAAGGGACCAATGCTTACTTTTGCTACTCTGTTCCTTTTTACACACATGTCAAAGATTTTACAATCTGTTTTTATATTTCTTGCTACTTTACTCTCATTTTATTTTCTCCCTTTTAATCAATTTTTAGTTCATCCTTTGCTGGTTTCTAAAGCTATCCCAATCCTCAGGCTAACTACTATTATTTGGCCTGGATTTTCATGGGGAAGGTGGGTTGGGGGTTGGGTGGGGGTGCTCCAATGTGGGCGGGAAACCCTGGAGAACAGGTTTTCTACAGGTCCCGAATTTAATGGCAGGGCATGATTTGCATGTGAGGCCTCTGTTTCCCGCCTGCCACCAGCCAGATGGAGAGGTTAGCGGGCTGCGGGTGGGTAGGCCCGGGGCACCAGGCCGCACAGAGGAGGAAGGGATGGATCAAGTGGGGACCGGTGCCAGCCTCCGGAGGATGGGGGGGGGGAAGAAGAGAAGATTGGGGATGTCATGCGATGGCGGAGGGAAGGAAGATCACTTCGGGGCTGGCCATCAGAGGATTATGATTGGCTTTAAGATCATCGGTGAGGCAGGGGGGAGGGAAGATTACTTCAGGGCTGGCCACCAGAGGATGATGGCTGGCCTCAAGATCATTGGTGGGGAGGGGTGGGAGGAAGAATATTTTGGGGCCGGGTATCGGAGAATCATGGCCAACCTCGAGATGATCGTGGGGAAGGGCCTGGGAAGGCGTTCGGAGGTCTATGGGGTCTCTGATCACTGGATGTGGGCTAGGCCAGGACCCTGGATCCAGGAGGTAGGTGTAAAAGGCACTTTCCTTCTGGATGCAGCAGTCCTCGCCTTGCTGCAACTGCCAGGTTTTATGAATTGTGTAAAACCCGTCCAGATAGAGTTAAAAACAAAATTGAGGTTTAAGAGGTGGAGGAAGAAATACGCAGACAAATTAGAGAAATGGGTAAACAACATAGAATAATAATCATGGGGCATTTCAGCTACCCCGATATTAATTGGACAGAAGAGTTAGGTAAAGGGGATAAGGGAATGGAGTAACTACAGTGTGTACAGGACACCTTTCCAACCCAATATGTAAAAAGCCCAAAAAGGGAGGATTTGTTATTGGATCTAGTAATGGGGAATGAATGAGAGCAGATAAGAGAAGTAAAAGTAGGGGAACATCTAGGCAATAGTGACCATAATATAATACACTTTATGATGATAACTGAGAAGGACATAAGTATGATGAAAGACAGGGTAATAGATTGGAGAAAAGCTGATTTTGAGGGGTTGAGAATAGAACTTGGGAAAATAAAATGGGCAACAATATTGGCAACCAACGATATAGAACAGCAATGGGAAACATTTAAAATGGTGTTCAACAGAGTGCAGGAACAATATATTCCACTAAAAGGAAAGAACAAACTAAACGCTAATGAGACTCCATGGATGAATAAAGCCATAAGAGAACAATTGGGGGTAAGAAAGAGGCATACATTAAGTACATAGACAGCAGGGGAGTGCATGATAAGGGAGAATACAAAGAGATTAGGAGAGAAGTTAAAAAAAATTAGGAAGGCAAAGAGGAACTACAAAATTAAATTATCAAGGAACATAAAACGAAATAGTAAAATATTTTACAGGCACATCAATAAAAAAAGGAAGGTTGGGATGGGAATAGTGCCATTAAGGGATAGACTGGATAAAACCACAGGTAACGATAGAGAAATGGCAGAAATATTAAATAATTATTTTGCTTCAGTATTTACCAGGGAGATCGAGCAGGTGGACATGACATTGGATTATGAGATTAGTAATGAGATATGTGCATTTAAAATAACAAGAGGGGATGTATTAAATAAACTAATCAAACTCAAAGAGGATAAAACCCCTGGTCTACATGGATTGCCTCCACACATTTTAAAATAATCTAGGGAAGAGATAGCTGAGGCATTACTACACATATTTAATAATTCATTAGAAAAAGGTGTAGTGCCAGAGGAGTGGCGGATAGCTAATGTAATACCTATATTTAAGAAGGGGATAGAACATATCCAGGGAATTATAGACCAGTCGGCTTAACATTGGTAGTCAGAAAAATAATGGAATCCCTACTAAAGGAGCAAATAAAAGAACATCTAGAAACAAAAATATCGTAATGATGAATAGTCAGCATGGATTTCAAAAGGTAAAGTCTTTGCTTGACCAACCTCATTGAATTTTTTGAAGAGGTAACAGAGAGAGTAGACAATGGTAATGCAGTAGACGTAATTTATCTAGATGTTCAAAAGACCTTCAATAAGGTACCCCATAATAGACAGATGAACAAGGTCAGAGAATGCGGAGTCAGGGGACAAGCAGCTGAATGGATAGCTAGCTGGCTTCAAGACAGAAAGCAGAGAGTAGAGGTAAAAGGTAGCTATTCACAGTGGCAGAAGGTGGGTAGTGGTGTTCCACAAGGATCAGTGCTGTTCATAATTTATATTAACAATTTAGACTTTGGAATCAAAAACACAATGTCTAAATTTGCAGATAACACCAAATTGGGGGTGATAGTCAATACAGAGGAAGACTGCAACAAATTACAGGTGGACCTTAATAAACTTGCAGAATGGGCATATAATTGGCAAATGAAGTTCAACACAGATAAATGTGAGGTATTACATTTTGGTAGGAAGGATAGGGAATTCACTTGTTACTTGGAGGGTGCAAGTCTAGGTGGGGTAGAGGAACAAAGGGATCTCAGAGTACAAATACACAAATCACTAAAAGTTGTGACACAAGTTAGCAAGGCCATAAAAAAGCAAACCAAGCACTAGGTTTATTTCTAGAGGGATAGAATTGAAAAGTAGGGAAGTTATGCTAAATCTGTATCAAACCTTGTTCAGACCACAATTGGAGTACTTCGTACAGTTCTGGTCGCCATATTATAAAAGGATATAGAGGCACTGGTGAGGTGCAGAGAAGATTTATAAGGATGATACCAGAAATGTGAGGGTATACATATCAGGAAAGGATGAACAGGCTGGGTCTCTTTTTTTTTGAAAAAAGAAGGCTGAGCTCTTTAAAATTATGAAAGGTTTTGATAGAGTGGATACCGAGAGAATGTTTCCACTTGTGGGGAAGAGCATAACTAGAGGCCATCAATATAAAATAGGCACCAAGAAATCCAATAAGGAATTCAGAAGACACTTCTTTACCCAAAGAGTGGTGAGAATGTGGAACTCGCTACCACAGGGAGTGGTTGAAGCGAAAAGTATAGATGCACTTAAGGGGAGGCTAGACAAGCATATGAGAGAGAAGGGGATAGAGGGTTATACTGATAGATTTAGATGAGGAAAGACAGGAGGAGGATCGAGTGGAGCATAAATGCCGGCATGGATTGGTTGGGCCAAATGGCCTGTTTCTGTGCCATATACCCTATGTAAAAAGAGGCTTCCAGCCTCATTATAATATTTAAATTGACATCCCACCTCCTTGGAGCGGGTTAGCTGCCATCCACCATCCCGCCCCCGTCCCGCCCCACCCTGCTCCCCCCCACCATCCAACCTCCGTTAACAACGAAAGTGGGCGGGTTGGAGGCGGGTTCAGGTCAGGAATCTGATTTTTAACAACTTAACTAACAACCCACCCCACTCCAAACCCATCTTTTTTTAGGTTAAAATTCCCCCTATAAGTTCCTTCTTTTAATCTTATACTATCCTTAACTTCAATAGTTAGCCATGGATAGATTATTTTCCCCATGTAGCTTTAATTTCTCAATGGAATGTATATTTGTTGACAATTTTGGAATATTTCTTTAAATGTTTGCCACTAATTATCTACCTTCATAGCTTTTAATCTAATTTCCCAATCTACCTTAGCCAACCCGCCGCTCATACCTATGTAATTCATTTTATTTAAGTTTAAGACTCTTGGTTCAGATTTAAGTATTTCACTCGCAAACTCTCTGTGAAATTCTACATATTATGATCACTCTTCCCCAGAGGATCCTTTACTATGAGATTACTAATTAACCCTGTCTCATTACACAATACAAGTTCTAAGATAGCCTGTGCCCTGGTTGGTTCCATGATGTATTGTTCTAGGAAAGTCGACCTCCAGACTACCTTTGCCAATTTGATTTGCCCAGTCTATATGAAGATTAAAGTCCCCCACGATTATTATATTACATTTTTTTATAAGTGCCTATTATTTGTTGATTAGTACTCAGTCCAACTGTTTGGGGGCCTATAAACTACTCCTACTAGTATTTTCTGCCTCTTGTTATTTCTTATTTCCACACATACTGATTCAACTTCCTGTTATTCCGAGCCAAAATCATTTCTCATTACTGTCATTATGTCATCCGTTATTATCAGGGCTACACACCTTCTTTTCCATTCTGCCTGTCTTTTCAAAACATCAAGTACCCTGGAATATTTAGTTGCAACCATGTCTCTGTAATGGGTATTAGATGAAAGACATTTATTGCTATTTGTGCCACTAACTTGTTTATCTTGTTATGAATACTTCGTGCATTCAGATAAAGAGCCATTAATTTTAACTTTGACCATTATTCACTGCTTTAACCTTATTCGCTGATGCACTATTACCATTAAGCTCTCTTGGGGTGAAATTCCCTTAGTTTGCATCTACGGTGGGAGGCGCTAATGGGGCGCAAATGCTTTTTGCCCCCCCCAAGGCGATAACCATGCCTCCCGCAAAATTCCATGGGAGGTTAGCGGCGGCATTACCGGGTATCGCCCTGATCTTCTGCACCTGGAAATCATGACGTTATCTCCGGACGCAGCACCCCGTTAACGCCTCTGGAGAAAAATTTGCACTCGCGTCTCGCAGCAGCGCCGAGCGATGTTACCGACTGCTGCAGGGGCTGCGAACAGTGAGGCCGGCCACTCGCGGGGTGCAACTTAAAGGCACCGTGGGCGGCTGGCCAAAAACAAATACGGATTTGAAAAAAATTATTTTTGGCCACCGGTTGCGGCATCCGTGCCACGGTCGCTTAGCCTGGCTCTTTGCTTGAGTGCCGGGCTGATCACGCGGCACTCCCGCTCCCCAGTGATCCAGAAATCTACAATGAAACCTGCAGAGCACGCAGCGTGGGGCCCTTCCCTTTAATGAAGGGAAAAGCCCCAGCAACGCGGCAGCACCACGCGTGGCCACACATGGCACTGCTGAGCACATCGCCCTGGATTGGGACATTCCCCACCTCTTGCGCTCGAAGAGGTTGATTTAGCACTTGATTTAGCACTCCAGTTCCCTCTTGGAGCAAAAAGAGGGGATTTAACAAATGTTTGAAAAGGTTAGCACCTTCTTTCCAAACATTTTTCACTTAGCATCCCAAACGGCCCTCTAGGGGGATTTCTCCCCCTCTCTCCCTTCCTCTCACACTCTGCTTATCTTTACCCAAATCGCTACACAGCTCCATTGCCATGACCTTTCTCCTTACCTGAACTCTCCCCACCCTGCCCTGCCCTCCCCTCCCCGCTACATCTCAGGAATCATTTGTATTGCTTGGCACGGCCCTATTATGGAGATGACTGAAGCCCTGTATCTCAATGCACCCAGCTACATAAACTTCAGCCTCAACCAATCAGGCAGCAGACACCTAAAGCTCTATCAAATTTGTAACTTTCCCAAGGTAAAACCAATTGTGGCCATTTGTGCATCCATCTAGCATACCCCAGCTCTTTGCGGGAGATGGAATAATAGAATGCCGAATCCTCAGTGATCTGTGTTACAAGATGCAACCCTGCAACCATAGCTGAGGACATCTCTGCATAACCCCTGTACCCTGGGGGCGAATAATTACAAAGAATCACATAGGCAAAAAGTGCCCTTTTTGAACAGACATTCTGAGCAATGCTTTAGATGCCTGGCTAGGAAGGGGTGGGTGGGGCCTCCTGCATTCCCCAGAGAAGATTTCCAAAATTCTAACATGTGCTGTGCTATATTGCTACATTGACAGAGGCCTCACCATGGGCTTGTGTGATGAGCAACTGCAAAACGTGGAGGAGCATGATGATTGTCTACAGGTAGATCAGTGACTGCAGATAAGAAGACACGTGCACAAAGCCTTTTGCCAGTTCTTGCAGTGAACTCTGCAATTGGTCACCATTACTTTTGACTGCAATCACAGAACAGCTATTTGCTATATGTTTAGCTTTTGTAGTGTACTCCATATGTTCTTTTGGGTTTGCTTTGGATACTGATGTTTTATTTTCTGCACAACAGAAGCATGGCAGACTGCAAGATATATTAAAAGTGAGTTCATTTTATTTTGTGTTTCAATGCATGTGGTGTAAATGCGTAACACTGATACTTTTACCCGTTGTTTACTGTGATTTTCTGCATAAGTGTTGTTGAAGGTCTATCTCTGGTTGGTACATCTGCAACTAGGTCTATACCTGCACCAGTGCCAATGATGTTTGTGCCGGAGTCTTTGTTTTCAGAGTTAGTGTCTGCTATCACTTGTGTAGAACTAAATGATGGCTCACACTGGCCAGCGACATGAATGCCAACTGGCTCTGGTAGAGGACATTTCCTAAAATTGCCCTGTGAGCACAGAGCAGTGAGCATTTGAAGTGATTGAACCTCTTCCTTACCATTGCTTGTGAGCATTCTCCAATTGTGGAGATGGCCTTGGACTTCAGACTTCAAAGCCTCTAAAGCAGCAATGGGAGGTTTTGTGTGATATTCCTTCCATATCTATGACCTGCATTACTGAAGTTGCTACTGCAAATGGCAATGGTATAGCCACATGATCAATGGCAGATTGGAGTGCAGACAACCATTCATCCAATCTAACTATGCCTCTTTCCGCAGTCATGTTTATGGGGACAGAATTGTATCAGTTTCACTGAGCTGGACAACGGAGTTGGCAGCACGTTTGCCTCTGATTCAGGAAGCTGTCGGTTCAGGCCGCACTCCAGGATTTGAGCACATAATCTAGGTTGACACTTCAGTGCATTACTGAGGGTACAAAATATTGTCAGAAGTGTTGTCTTTCAGATGAACTATTAAACTGAGATCCCCATTTGCCTGTCTAAGTGGGCGTAAGAGATCTAATGGCTCTATTCAAAGAGGAGTGGAAAGTAATCTCCTGGCCAATATTCCTCCCTCAGTCAACACCACTAAAACAGATTATCTGGTCATTTTCTCATTTCCTATTTGCGGAACATATTGACTGCTCCATTTGCCTAAATAACAACTGTGACTGTACTTCAAAAGTAATTCACTGGGCTGTTCAGCGGAGGGGAAAGGTGTTAGATAAATGCAAGGCATTTTTTGTTTTTCTAACAACAAAGCTCACTAAGGTTTGCATCTGTGTCTAACTCGGGAGTTGCTATCAGTAAGTTGAACTTCCACGCTGTTCATGTTGGCCCCTCATCAACTTGCATCATTCCATCACTGGAAGCATATGCTAATAGGGTTAGATGAAGTATGGTGAGAAGAGGCTAAACACTGTGGAGCATAAACACTGGCAGAGACCAGTTGGTCCGAATGGGCTGTTTCTGTGCTGTAAATTCTATGTAATACTTTAGGCTACACCTTGTGCTTCCTTGTCAACCTCACTAGTATCTTATATATATCTGAGCTGGTGTCTGATTCAAATGTGGGTGGTTGGCAGTTGCTGCTGCGGTGAGCCAATGCCCTAACCTGTTTAACAACATACATAATGAATGTTGTCATTTTTCAACTAACTTCCATTGTGGGCTTAACGTTCCTCCACAAGTGAGTTTTTCCACTTTTTGCCTGCACAACACTACAAAGAAATCAGAAGTGAGGAGAGAATCATTAGCCTGTCATGCTTTTCTTTCATTGACCAGCTCAGTGTGACTACGCTTGCTTGGTCCCACTCTTGCCTATCTAATCGTAGCCAGAACATCTCCAGCAACGGCTTCTCTTCCTACCCCTGCATCATTACTTCTGGAGTCCCCCAATGATCTATCCTTTGTCACTTCCTCTTACTCACCGACATGATGGCCCTCGGTAATACCATCCAACAACATGAGGTCATCATCCACATACGCACTGACAACATCCAGCTCTACCTTTCTTGGATGAGCCATAACTTCTTCCAGTTAAACATTGAAAATACTGAAGCCATTGCCTTCGTTCCTCACCACCGATTTCATCCTTCTGTCCGGCCACTGGCTCAGGTTGAACCAGACCTCGGTGTCCTATTTGACCCCAAGGTGTGCTTCCAATCTCATATCCTCTCCATTACACAGACCGCTTACTTCCACCTCCTTGATATCGCCTGCCTCTACCACTGCCTCAGCCGATCGACTGCTGCAACACTTATCCATACTTTTGTCACCTCCAGATTCGACTATTCCAAAACTCTCCTGGCTGGCCTCAATCCTTCACCCGCCATAAACTTCAGCTCATAAAAACTCTGCTGCCCATATCCTATCTCACACCACCTTCTGTTCACCCATCACACCGCCCTTGCTGACTTACATTGACTTTCAGGCCCCCAATGCCACTTAATTAAAATTCTCCTTTATGGGTTTGAATTCCTTTATGGCCTTGCTCCTTCCCATCCCTGTAACCTCGCCCAGCTCCACAACCCTCCAAGAAATCTGTGTTCCTCCAACTTTGGTCTTTTGTGCATCCCCAGCATTGGTGGCCATGCCTTCAGCTGGCTACTTGCTACACTCTGGAATTCCCTCCCTAAAACTCTCCACCTCCTTAAAATCCATCTCTTTAATCAAGCATTTGGCAACCTCTCCTAATATCTTGTTCTTTGGCTTGGCATCCATTTTTTGTCAGATTATGCCTCTGCAAAGTGCTTTGGGCTACTTGCCTACATTAAAGGTGCTTTATAGATGCAAGTTGCTGTCATATAGCTGCTTCCTCACATTTATGTGGAAAACTGTTACCAACATGTGCAGTACTGAAATGGGAAAGAGAAATGCAATGCGTTAACAATTACTTTGAGGACAGTATAACACTTTCACGTATGGTGAAATAGATACTGTAATTTTAATTTATGTCACTTTAAGTACCTTCCCATGATCTGACAAGCCTCTGACAGAAACAATAAAGAATTAAAGTTTGACAGGTCAGGTAACCGTGGCAAGGTTTGAAACAGCCTTGCTTTCCTAATTTCCTCTATCCTTCTCTTGTTTACTTTCCCCACATCAGTTCACTCCTGCCTTTTTCTCCTCCCAGTTGTCCCTTAATCCCTTTCTCCCATCCCCTTTCCATCAAGGCCCTGGCTGAAGTAACCAACCAAGTGTCACTTCCTTAGTGACCTGCGTTTCAATAGAATCTTAATGCAACAGTTTTAACAAAGAGATCAAGGGACACCTTAATGCTGGACGGAGCATTCTCAAAAGACACAAACAGTCCACATTTCCTCTTCCAAAGCCAAACAGGGTTTAATGCAAGATGGACCGGGGGATGGGGGGAGGGGAACAGGTGCATTCTTTATTACCTAGTAGAACAACAAGCCCCTGTATTCAGTCAACTCACTGCAATGCAAGATAAGCAGACCTCCTACCGTTGAATTATGACCTAGCTTTCAAAGAGATGCCCTCAGGATCTGCGGCGATCCTTCAAACAGCTTGAAAAATTGAAGCATTTCAAAAGAAAGCCTCACTGCTGCTGTTTTTGTCTGATTACAAGGCCTTTATTTTACTCAGACCTTTAAGTGCATCAACAGTAGGAAAAGTTCAATGTCAGCTGTCTCCATAAAGGTGCTACTGTTCTTCATGATCACTTTTCACTGTGTTTAGACAACGGCGGAAAAAAGTACACAGCTAAATCTGGGAAATTGGAGCAGGCCAGGCACTTGTATATTGAAGGAATGCTGTTGCTGGCATGGGCACAATTATCACCCCCTCCACCGCCCCCCCCATTTATGATACTTTCTGGTATAAAGATGGTGAACTCCACATTTCTGTGAGTCCCACGAGTTACCATTAGTCCCCACTTTCCCCTTCGAAGAACAAAGGGGCAACATTAAACATAAGAGTAAAGCGAACCAATGGGGTTTGGGCCTCCATTTGAGTGCTGTCCTTCTGGGACTGCATGTATTAAATATGAAAATGTCTAATATTGCAACATATATGTGTTCATGTATCGTGTTTTGTAGTCGGCAAGGTTTAAATCTGCTTTTCAGCAAAATAATCCATTAAGAGTGCTAAATCACAAACATAAATATGTCTTTCTCTTCCCCATTGAAGTGTCTGTTAACCCCACCCCCTGTGTCTCAACATCTTTTACTTCTGTTCCAGTCAATCACTTTCAATCATGCAGGGTCCTCAAAGGTCCTCACTAATAGCTGACTGTTCAGTGTCAAAGAATGTGGAACAGGGACATGTTGACATTTTTTCAGTATCTCTGTTGAATCCCAAAATATCATGGATTTTCTTCGCTGTTTTAGTGGAACTGCTGCCTTGCATCTTGACGAATTGCCTCAGGATATTATCGTGACAAAAGAAAAATAACCTTCAAAAGTTTCTGTGACTTTAATTAACTATTGGATTGGTAAAATTCAGCAACTGTAGCAGGTGGAGACATCTAGATAAATGAGACCAAATATTTCCAGAGCTTTATCACTGAAAGTGTCGGTGATGTTTGCGAGACAGAATTCACAGTGTGTTTACAGAGCAGATAATTGATCTTCACTGATGTTGTCTGCTTTGGGATAAACCTGAAATATTGATATTTTAACTTTTCAAAAGCTGGAATAGTGTTTCTGCACTACAAATAATGATAAGTAATGCTTTGTGATGTAATAAAACTCACTATGCACTTGGTTTGAGCATAAAGCAAGGCTTTAATCAACTTGTTTCAGAACATGGAAGTCTAGTTGTACTTCACTTGTTCCTTGTCTTACAAAATGTCCCTGAAAAGCTGGACCCATGCCCGAGTATTTATACTCCTTGGACGGCGCCACCAGCTGGCCGTCCAGTGTTATTTCATGAGTCGTTTCTTGATTATGATGAGATTTATAACACTTTGTTTTATAATTTCTTCAGAAGTTGTTGACACATGAAATACTATTCAGTTTTAAGTCCTTTTTCAGTTTCTCCCGATCATATTCAGTATGAAATACTTTCAGAACGTGTTTTTCTGCTTTTTGTATGATACACGCACCTTAATAATTCAAAAGTCAATTTCATGTACGCTTCAAGAATGAGCTAACCACATAAAGGCACAATCCGACAAGTTCCACTGGGTTACCAGTAAGATTACGACTGTATCTATTTGAGATCTATGCCATTCCACACTATAACAATGGCAGCATAGCTGTTGGTGAGTCCCTTAAACTTCAATGCAATGGCTCAGTCTAATGATAGAAGTGCAGTTTTCCAAAGAATTCAAATTCTTAAAGATTGAGGCTGTGGGACACAAACATTTCAGGTAAACAGAAAGTGTGACATTTGAAGTTCATCACATCTTTGCAATTATTTGGAGCTCTAAACATAAGTATTCAGGACACTTGTTAATGTGTACCTGTTTGGTAGTGAAATAGAGTGACAGTTTCCTCTGATTATCACTGCTAATTATGTATAGGATGCAACTTAACATGTGATATAGTTTTTATATAAGGACTAGGCCTAGATGCAGAGAAAGTTTACTGGACTAATACCTGGAATGAGCGGGTTGTCTTATGAGGAAAGGTTAGACAGGCTAGGCTTGTATCCACTGGAGTTTAGAAGAATAAGAGGTGACTTGATTGAAACATATAAGATCCTGAGGGGTCTGGACAGGGCGGATGTGGAGAGGATGTTTCCTCTTGTGGAAGAATCTAGAACTAGGGGTCACTGTTTTAAAATAAGTGGTCGCCCATTTAAGACAGCGATGAGGAGAAATGTTTTCTCACAGAGGGTCGTGAGTCTTTGGAACTCTCTTCCTCAGAGGGCGATGGAAGCAGAGTCTTTGAATATTTTTAAGGCAGAGGTAGATAGATTCTTGGTAAGCAAGAGGGTGAAAAGTTATCGGGGGTAGGCGGGAATGTGGAGTAATCGGATCAGCCATGATCTTATTGAATGGCGGAGCAAGCTCGAAGGGCCGAGTGGCCTACTCCTGCTCCTAATTCGTATGTTCATATGTTCGTATAACGTACATGATCATCAAGTCCATGAGACATATGCAAATTTATCCCATGTGTCTGGGATCTGGTCACTGTACAAAATAAAGTTGATTCTTTTAAAAAATAAAGACACTGACTTTCTCACCATTTAAAAAAATTATGTTTTTCTATTCTTCCTACCAAAGTGAATAACCTCACATTTCCTCACATTATACTCCATCTGCCACCTTAAATATGAGATGCTGTTCCTCGAGCTTACGTTGAGCTTCCTCGGCCACTTACATTGTTTCAACGAAGCTCAACGTAAGCTTGAGGAACAGCATTTCATCTTTCTATTAGGCACTTTACAGCCTTCTGGACTTAACATTGAGTTCAACAATTTCAGACTATAAATTGGCCCCTGTATTTCTTTCTTTTTTTTCCCTCTTGTTTCCTCACATGGTAGCTGTTAATGTTGCTGCCATCATCATCCACACATTGTCTAGAGCCATCTTTTGTTTCTTAGCTTTTCCCATTACCTCTCCTTTTGCCTTGCACTATCATCCCTTTTGTCATTCAATCTCTCCTACTTCCACCCTATCACAAACCTTCCCTTTGTTCTTTCCTCCCCTCCTCCCTGCCCCTGCTTAAAAATCTCTCCTCCCTAACCTTTTCTAGTTCTGACGAAGGGTTCGACCCGAAACGTTGACTGTTTCTCTCTCCTCGATGCTGCCTGACCTGCTGAGTGTTTCCAGCACATTTTGTTGTTATCCCTACTCTCTGTTTTTTGTCCGTTAACCAATCCTCTATCCATGATAATATATTACCTCCAACCCCATGAGCCCATATCTTGAGCAGCAACCTTTTATGTGGCACCTTATCGAATGCTTCTTTGAAATCCAAATATGCTACATCCACTCGATCCCCTTTATCTACTCTGCTACTTACATCCTCAAAAAGTACTAATAAATTTGTTAGACATGATTTCCCTTTCATAAAACCATGTTGACTCTGCCTAATCATATTACGATTTTCTAAGTGCCCTGTTACCACTTCCTTAATAATGGATTCCAGCATTTTCCCGATGACTGGTGTCAGGCTAACTGGCCTGTAGTTGCCCATTTTCTCCCTCCCTCCTTTCTTGAGTAGCACGGTTACATTTGCTACCTTCCAATCCGCTGGGACCATTCTAGAATCTAGGGAATTTTGGAAGATCACAACCGATGCTTCCAGTATCTCTTCAGCCACCTCTTTTAGAAACCTAGGATGTAGGCCGTCAGGTCCAGGGGATTTGTCAGCTTTTAGTGCCATTAGTTTCTCAAGTACTTTTTCTCTACTAATATTAATTACTTTAAGTTCCTCACTCTTATTTACCCCTTGTTTTCCCACTATTTTTGGTATGCTTTCTGTGTCTTCTACTGTAAAGACACATACAAAATATTTGTTTAAATTCTATGTCATTTCCTTATTCCCCATTAGAATTGCTTCTGTCTCAGCCTATAATGGACCAATGCTTACTTTTGCTACTCTCTTCCTTTTTACATACTTGTAGAAGCTCTTACAATCTGTTTTAATATTTTTGCTAGTTTACTCTCATATCCAATTTTCTCCCTTGCACTCACAGAATGATGCTGGCAGAAGCTTGGATGCAAGTCATCCATTTGCTTAATTGGCCAGAAGTGGTGCATAATGAGGGGATACCAAGGATGCAAAATGTCAAGGAAACAAATTGCGGGGAAAAACTTTTTTTTTAAATGCCTGTTTTTCATTCAACTGTGATAGACTGAGGTGCTGAATATGGTCAAAAATCCCACAAGAGATTCCTATCCTATAAGTACTGGTGAAAATATAAGATATTTTTGTCTGATTATGCCCGTGAAGTGCTTTGGGACATTTTGTTATGTTAATCGCACTATATAAATGCAATTTTTTTTTGAATTTATGAAATGACTGCTTTGTACGTCAATAGGCGTACAGTCAGAATTTATCCTTTCTACACTGTTCAGCGCATTTTACTTTAAATTTCTGTTTCTCCGTAAACCTTAATAAAAGGATAATATCATCCAAGTCTCAAGACAACACATTTTAATTATCTATTTTAATCCCCATTTTCACACCAGCTGCTTAGAAACCCTGTCGTCATCTTGCTGTGCAGTTCTTTTCTCGTCGAAGGTGGTGGGTGAGTGGGGAGCGATGTGTTTGTGCACGTGGGATCGCAGGGGCTACCCTCTGCAGTCTCTCTCTCTCTCTCTCTCTCTCTCTCTTGAGTTTCCTGGAGGGTTGTGTCTAATCAAGTGTGAGTTAATCCCGGGGATGAGGGGGTGGACATATGAGGAGATGCTGAGTAGATTGGGACTCTACTCATTGGAGTTCAGAAGAATGAGAGGCGATCTTATTGAAACATATAAGATTGTGAAGGGGCTTGATCGGGTGGATGCGGTGAGGATGTTCCCAATGATGGGTGAAACTAGAACTAGGGGGCATAATCTTAGAATAAGGGGCTGCTCTTTCAAAACTGAGATGAGGAAAAACTTCTTCACTCAGAGGGTAGTAGGTCTGTGGAATTTGCTGCCCCAGAAAGCTCTGGAAGCTACATCATTAAATAAATTTAAAACAGAAATAGACAGTTTCCTAGAAGTAAAGGGAATTAGGGGTTATGGGGAGCCGGCAGGAAATTGGACATGAGTCTAGGTTCAGAACGTTCATGGCCCTGTGGGTAGCGGAGCGGGACCAGGGGCCGTGTAGCCTGGTTCTGCTCCTACTTCTTGTGTTCTAATTCTGTGTTAGATTTCAGGAGATGGTTCTATTCCTGTTCCTGTCTGGGGTGGAGATCACCTTTTACAGAAGGTAAGTACTGTGAAAATATAGGGACAGAGTGATCTCCTGGATGAGTTTTGATCGCCTAGATGGGTCGGAGAGGAATTTCCCAGATTTTTTCTCCCAAATTGGCCATTGGGTTTTTATCTGGTTTTTCGCCTCTCCCAGGAGATCACATGGATTCAGGTGGGATGTAGAGTGATAGTAGATTTGAGGTTAGGATCAGATCAGCCATGATCTTATTGAATGGTGGAGCAGGCTCGAGGGGCCGATTGGCCTACTCCTGCTCCTATTTCTTATGTTCTTAAACATGGTGCTGTTTTCACTCCAATCCCTAGGGAATAATGATCATAATTAAAAGAGTGAGACTCTAAGATTATAGAACCTCACAGCCTGTTAATCGTCGGCATAAAGGTTTCAGATTTATTTTCTCTCAAGAGGTGGATTCAAGGTTGACTAAAACATATAGCTTGCAATGGATGCTCAATGTCCAAAATGCAAGATTTTGGAGATGTAATTGATTAGACGAGAAGGATCTATTTGCTTGGCTAAAATGTCATAATAAAGAGTTTCATTATTACCGACTGACCTGTGTGAACATAGCATTCACTATTCAGGATTTACTTTACAGGATAATCAACTAGATTGCTGTCTAACAAAGAACAGAGTGAAAGGGTTGTTTTGAAAGTACAGGAAAGGATATTGCCCACTGAAACACTCAGCACAACTAGCAAGTGATTTGTAGTGGGGTGTTATAAAATTGCATCTTGATTGCAGTTTTTCTTTTCTAAAGGCTCAAATGAAATAATGATGAATGAGAAGTTGTAGCTATCCATTTGTATTGTGAAGTTTGTTTCATCAGAATTTTTCAGCAAAAGGTTGAAACTTAATGTGGAAATGAGCCAATGCAATAAACCAAAGTGGGTGTGACAGGAATGGGATTAATACAATTTTCTGATTTTTATCTTTATGTTGTATGACACCCTATTCATCTCAATCTTTTGTCACGACTGCATCAGCTATGATGCTGACATGAGGTTCAGGACTGAATGAAATTGTTCCTCAGTCCTGGGGTTTCCAACCACTTTCAGTCATCAGGAACTGATTAGGATCAGGAACCCTAGCTAATTTGTTTCCCCCTCCCTGGCTTAAGGACACTGTAGTGCCATCAATCATAGGATGTTACAAGACGAAAGTGAGCCTTTCAGCTCATCAAGTCTGTGTTGGTGCTTTTTCTCTGCATGAAATGAGATTATCCAATTCAGCACAGAGCAGGGATCTTTGCCTTACTCAGTGTGTTATGGAGCTATAAAGACCATTTAGCAATTGGGGAGCTTCCCGGTGCACTTTGAGCATCATCATTTTTCCGTATTGTTCAAACTGGAATATCCTAGATTAGCAAATTTGATAAATTTAGCATGCATTGTACAGTAAAGACTGAAGGGGTTAAATTGCCTCCTAAGGCCCGAAAATGGTGGGCAGGAAGTGTGTGCACATTTTGGACTGGAAGTGTGTGGCCACCATTCTGGGTAGGGTGAAACCAGAGGCGTCATTTACTCACACCTGAAGCAGGCGTTAGTCCATTTGCACATGCAAATAAGGGGCCTTAGAAGCCTGCTTGAGGTCCCTGCTGCAACATTGGTTTGCCCCAAGGCAGCCAATGCCAACATTGCAAAAGTTAAAAAGGTAAGTACTCACTATCATCATCCCGATTGCCGTCAGTCCCGAGATCCCCAACATCCGATCTCCAGGCCTTGGCTCCAACTTCCGATCTACCTCCCCCAGCTCTGACCTCCAGCTCCCACCCCCCACCCGCCGATTCAAACTTCGAATTCCCCAATCGTCCTCCCTGGTTGCCTGATGCCGAGCTGAAGTATCTACCTGTGCTAACGCAGCGGCACAAACATGGAGTACCTGCCTCCTCCTGCAGCGCCATCTTCATGATGTTGCAGTCTGAGACCCAATATCTGAGGCTCCTCGGACCTCACCATTTGTGTGTGAGGATCTAATGCTGGGCCGTAGGGAATCCAAAAGTGGGCACTCCCAAAATAATCCCCTGAGACTTGGGCGGTAATCTTAACCCCCAGAAACAAACGGGTTTGGTCGGATGGGAAGTAAAAATGTTAAAAATTTCAAACAAGACCCCAACACACCTTGAACGCTTTCAACCGAGCTGGGATGGGGACGGTCAACCAATCTTCTCTCAATAGGCGGGTCGGTCATTGAAAGCTTTTAAGGAGGCTGCATGCCTCCATTTTAACGAGGCTTCTGTTTTTAAATGTTGTCAGTGGGGTTTCCCTGGCCTCGGGAAACCCGACAGGTGAAAGGAGGAGAATGGCATGGATCCATAGGCCACTGCTTGTGGGCCAGGAGGAGCAGGAGTGTTTCCTCCAGGCCCAACAAGCTACCCCGTGATTTGTCATCTTCCTCCCCACCCCGTGATCACCAAACCCCCCAACCACACTCTACCCACTCCCCCCAGCCCCTCCTGCGATCCCTCCCTACTATACCATTACTTGTGCCTTGTGCCACAGCCTTCTGTGTCTGACAGGCGGCCAAGTCTGTCAATCAGACTGGCTGTTGGGTGGGGAACCTGGGTAAAATAAATCACACATGCCCTGCTGTTAAAACTCCGCTGCGTTGGGGAAAACTGCACCTCAGGGTTTCCCGACCATAACCACTTCCACCCCTGCTCCCAAATTACACCCCACTAAATATTGGGGCCTTAATTTATATGAACATACAATAAACCAGATAAAAACCCAGGACAATTAGGGGGAAAAATTCTGGAAAATTCCTCTCCGACCTCTTTAGGTGATCGAAACTGGTCCAGGAGATGACTCCGACCCCAATTAATGTTATATAGTTCCTACCTCTTGTACGAGGTGATCTCCGCCCTAGCCAGAGGGAATTCAGTGATGCAGTGTTCACCGCACGAGCTGGCAGCCTGTTCCAGAAAGAAAGAAAGAAATACTTGCATTTATATAACGCCTTTCATGACCACTGGACATTCCAAAGTGCTTCGCAGATAATGAAATACTTCTGAAGTGCAGTCACTGTTGTAATGTAGGAAACGCGGCAGCCAATTTGCATGAAGCAAGGTCCCATCAACAGCAATGTGATAATGACCAGATAATTTGCTTTTGTTATGTTGATTGAGGGATACATATTGGCCAGGACACCGGGGATAACTCCCCTGCTCTTCTTCGAAATAGTGCCATGGGATCTTTTACCTGAGAGGGCAGCCGAGGCCTTGATTTAACGTCTCATCTGAAAGACGGCACCTCCGACAGTCTAGCACTCCCTCAGCACTACACTTGAGGTCCACTAGTCTCTGGGAAAAGAACCACTTCCTAACATTTTAACCTAGTTCTGGCCTTACTTAACTTGAGATTGTGACCCCTGGTCCTTCCTAACCTATTTAGTTGAAACAAACTGTCTATACAAACACAATCTATTCCCATCGTCATCTTATTAACCTCGGTCAAATCATCATTAAAACTATGCTTCTTTAAAGTGTAGAGTCCCAGCTCTTTAAGCCTCTCTTTTGATAACTAAGATGCTTCAAACTGGGAATTAATCTAATGGCCCTCCTCTGCCATCTTTCCAAAGACTCAATACCACCCACCATGTGAGGAGACCAAACATGGACACAATATTCTAACTGAGGCCTAGCCAATGTCTTGTACAAGGACACAGTAGTCTTATAGTGATATTATAAAGTGACATATAAAATAATAGCTGAGCAGTGCATTCCGGTTTAATTCTGCAATACAATCTTGGCTACTATTGTGTCGGCTGCTTTTTTATGCAAAACTTCTGGGTAGCAGGATGTATTTTTCTGTGTTTATAAATATCAAGAGTCCAATGCAGGGTCAGACTAAGATTTTGGTTAATTTTCAATTGCCAGTCTGGCGCTATCTATGGATTGGAAGCTCAGCTGACAGAACAGAGCTATATTGCTGAAGGTTGCAATACGGTTGGGACAATAGAGCTTTGCATGTACACTTTCAAATTGTGGCTTTGCGCTGGTCTAGATTTAAACTGCAGCTTTTGTTAACTCAGACCAATGGGAGAATGCCTCTTGGATGGGGTCTTCGGTGACAGCCATGGCCCACTGGTAGCATTTGACAGCTCGCCCACAGGGTCCACGCTGGTCGTGGACCATGTCTGTCAAGCTGAGGCGAGAGTTCAGTGGCCATTGAATCAGCTGTTGAGTTGACAGCTTCAAATGTAAAGTAAAAGTTCCCACCTTACAGAGATATCTTCCCTCAGCCACAAGCTCCTTCTCACTGCATTTCCACAACAGATTCACCATGCTGCAAGTCTTTACCCAAGTTTCCATCCAGTCTGACCTCGTTACCTCTCTCACCATTGACAGATCGCTTCTGTCATCTCCAATTCACCTGCCATCTATTCCATCAGCATTGGGTGCCCTTTATATTTTTTCACCTTTGTCCCCAGATTCGGACCATGATGAGCCCCAACATCAGCAGCACCAGGCACACTATCAACACCAACCTTCTCTGCAATCATGTGATGCTGCACAGGATAGAGGGCATCAGCACCCAAGCACATTGCTGCCCAGGAGGCCAGGGATGACCTCACTATGGCCAGATTTACTTCACTTGATGCTGTACACCCTGCCTGCCACATGATGCGCCAGGTTGGCACCACCTCACACCAACACCATAAAGCATCCCTGCAATGCCCAAACCATTCCTTTCACAACAACAACAACAACACCTTTAATTTATATAGCGCCTTTAACGTAGTAAAACGTCCCAAGGCGCTGCACAGGAGTATTTTAAGACAAAAGATTTGACAGCGATCCACATAAGGATAAATTAGGGCAGGTGACCAAAAGCTTGGTCAAAGAGGTAGGTTTTAAGGAGTGTCTTAAAGGAGGAAAGAGAGGTAGCTAGGCGGACAGGTTTAGGCAGGGAATTCTAGAGCTTAGGGCCTAGGCAACAGAAGGCACGGCCACCAATGGTTGAGCGATTATAATCAGGGATCTTCAAGAAGGCAGAATTAGAGGAGCGCAGATATCTCGGGGGGGTGGGGGGGGGGGGGAGGTTGTGGGGCTGAAGGAGATTACAGAGATAGGAAGGGGCGAGGCCATGGAGAGATTTGAAAACAAGGATGAGAATTTTGAAATTGAGGTGCTGTTTAACTGGGAGCCAGTGTAGGTCAGCGAGCACAGGGGTGATGGGCGAACGGGACTTGGTGCGAGTTAGGACACGGGCAGCCGAGTTTTGGGTGACCTCAAGTTTACGTGAGGTGGAATGTGGGAGGCCAGCCAGGAGTGTGTTGGAATAGTCGAGTCTAGAGGTAACAAAGGCATGGATGAAGGTTTCAGCAGTGGATGAGCTGAGGCAAAGGCGGAGAGGGGTGATTTTACGGAGGTGGAAGTAGGCGGTCTTTGTTATGCTGCGGATATGTGGTCGGAAGCTCATTTCAGGGTCAAATATGACACCAAGGTTGCGAACACTCATGACCATTGCAGGGGTCATTATGTCTCACCATTCACTGCAACTCGCTAAGCCACTTCCAAAGGTGCACACAAATCTGTCCAAGAACACAAAGTGTTGAAAATAAAGGTTTCAATGTTTGACAGCACATTAACAGAAACTTTACATGAACATTGCATAAAACACCCACGTGCCTACCCTTGTGTGTTGTTAGTTGTTATGTTTGAACTAGGATGAGGGTGAGTATAAGGGGTGGCTTGTGAGATGGAGATGTGATAATGTAGAGAGGGATGGGTGGAGTGCAAGGTAAGTTGGTGTGAGTAAGGATGTGCAGGAGTAGGGTAGGGAAGGCAGAGTGATGGGGATGTGATGAGAGGCACAGCAGGATGAGGCTTAGTGTGGCTTTGTACTAACGTTTCGTGATCTACTGAGATCACTGAAACATATGCGGCACTGCATCCAGGTCCTCCTGACCACATCCCTGCTTTTGCCCTCCTGTGCAATGTGCAGCCAGGCTGTGTTGATCTCCTGAGGACGTCTCTTCTGCCCATGGGAAGGGAAGAGGACCTCCATGCGTGCTGTGACTCCATCCATAAGCATATGGAGGGAGTCATGGGAGAGCCTGGGTACAGCCCTGCACTTCTGTGCAGTGCTTGTCAGTGTTTGTAGCACCTCAATGCTGTAGAACACTGACAGCACAAATGTCAAAAGAAAGTTGACCATGATCCCTTTAAGGAAACCGGTTGATGACGCTTCATCAAATGACGTCATCAGACCCACTTCCTCTAATTGGCCGGCAAATGCACTGGGTGGGCTTAACAAGCCTAATCTTGGGAAATTCATTTCAGATGCCGGGATGGAGACAGCAGCAGGGTTGGGACCCATCACCGACATCGCCCGCCATGGATCCGCTGAGGTTCGTAAAATCGCAGCCATAGAGGGAAATCTTAACCCCCAAAAGCGGGTGGGTTTGGGTTGGGTGGCATGTCAAAATTTTTAAAATCTCAAACCCGAACCCAACCCGCCTCAAACTCTCCCACTTCAGGTTTTAACGGTGGCAGGATGGGGGTGGGCGACCAATCCGCTCCCTGGAGGTGGGTTGGTCATTTAAATATTTTAATGAGGCTACATGCCTCATATTTTAATGAGGCTACATGCCTCATATTTTATCTCCATTAAAAATTTAAGCCTGGCCAGCCGGGGTTCCTGATCCTGAAAGGAGATGAGCATTGCTGCGCAAAGGAGGTAAGTGCCTTTCCAGCACTGCTTGTGGGCCAGGAGGAGCCGGAGTGCTTCCACCCAGCCCCCCAAGCTAAACTGCTTCCCTCCTCACGATCGGAACTCGCCCACGATCACCGACTCCACCACCACCCCCCCCACAGCCCCCATCTCTGCCCCGATCTGTCTCCAACTCCCCACGATCACTCCCCCGACCCTACAGCCACCCTGTACCCACAGCCCCACCCACTGACGATTTCTAAGCAGCACTACCTTACTTGCTCCTGGGCTGTGGCCTCTTCTGCAGTGCTCCCCGCCCGACGGGTAGCCAAGATTGTCAATCAGGCTGGCTTTCAGGCGGGTATCTTGTATAAAATAACCATCCACGCAGCGGAGTCAAAACTCTACAGTTTTCGGGGAAACCCGGACTTTCCCGACCAGAACTCCTTACCCACTGCTCCCCCACCCCCCGGCTTGGAAATCCTGCCACAGTAAATATCGGGGCCATTGTTGCTGCACATATCATTCCAAATTGTGCAAAGTTTCATGCAGTTTCCAAACACAAAGGGGAGGCGTGCTGAGTTGATCAGCACAGTTGACCTTCACCCTAATAAAAATGAGGACCTTTAGTGGTTAACTGCTGTTTTCAATGCTAAACTGGGCTCTGTTATTAGCTGTACTAGTGAAGAGGAAAAACAAAACCCTGGGCTGCTTCCATTACCACGAAATGGGTATTGATTTGGCTTACAGAATGAATCTGGTGTATTCTACAAGAAAAAAATGAATGTTCCGAAGACAAGATCCTAATGTATATTTAATGCATCTGTAATGAGGCTAAATCCTGCATGAAATGCAATAGGGATTAGCTCAGTTGTTGGCAGCAGTGCTTGGAGGAAGAATGCGATCGTATAAAGTAATTTTATTAATGAACCGGTAATTGAACTGATACAGACACAGTCTAGCAATAATGATTATGGGAAGGTTCACTCTACAGCCTGTCAGTTTTAGATTTTGAAACAATCTCAAGATATTACGCTTCTCTAATTTATTTATATGTATTTCTGCCACTCTCACTGGCTGGTAACTGAATTTACTGTAAATTAAATGCTGCTGTAATTGTATTATCATTCCATTGTGCTCAAGGAGGTTATATGATCATCCCTGTCACCACACAGGTATTCTATGTATATGTACATATTCTAGGAATGCCCACCTTGAAGAAGTTCTGCTCTTCTCTCCGACAGAAGTTCCGTTTGTCTCTTCAACCTTGTTCATCTTCATTGCTTTCAGTTTCCCTTCTCGTGTTTGAGCAGATATCTGCCAAGACTCGGTTTCACAGCCACATCTCTTTCTTCAGTAACTGTCTCTGGTTCCGAGTTATTCCACATGGATTCCAACTGAACTTCCACCCTTCATGTTTCGGATCCACCCAGGATTACAAATATCTCCTCGATATTCATCGTTCCTCGAACTACTGCTCTCGCCGCATCTTGAGAGCCACGCTCAATGCCATGCGCCGCCACATGAACAAACTCGACCTCTCTCTTCAGCAGCACCGATGCACTCTATCTCAAAGCTGTCCCGGTCCACAGTTCCATTTCATCCTTCGACTCATCTGATGCTTCAACAAAAAACTTTTTTTCTTCCTTTCTGATGTCAAGTCATTAACTCTTGGACACCAATGCCCCTCCGGAACCTTCTTCCCCGTAACTTTCCTCTGATCCCATCCCTTCTTCCAATCTCACCCCCTGCCGTGTTTTCACTATCCCCTCTGACATTCCCCTCTCTGACCCCGAACGATCAGTCCTCAGCAAAGGCCTGAGCTTCATCCACTTACGCCCGCATCTGAATGAATTTCGAGCTTGGCACGATGCTGAGCTCCTTTTCTGCTGCCTTCGACTCCGTGCCCACTTCTTTGGCCAGGAGTCTTCCCCCCACACGGCTGACCCATTCTCCTGCTTTCTAAATTCTCAATCTACTTGAACCCCTCCCTCTGGCTTCTAGATCTTTTCATTGCTAACTGCCGATGTGACTTTGGCCTTCTCCATTTCTCTGCTCCCCTCTCTCACTCCAACTTACCTCCCTCTGAACTTGCAGCACTCCGTTCTCTCCGATCCAACCCTAACATTATCATTGAACCTGCTGATAAGGGTGGTGCTGTTGTTGTTTGGTGAACCGACCTCTACCGTGCGGAAGCTGAACGCCAACTCTCCAACACCTCCTCCTACCTCAGCCTGGACCATGACCCCACTAGCAAATATGAAGCCATTGTTTCCAAGATTGTCACTGACCTCATCTCCTCTGGAGATCTTCAATCCATGGCCGCCAACCTCATAGTCCCCCAACCCCGCACAGCTCGCTTCTACCTCCTTCCCAAGATCCACAAACAGGACTGCACTGGTAGATCCATCGTTTCAGCCTATTCTTGCCCCACGGAACTTATCTCTTCCTATCTTGACTATTTTTTCTCCCCTTGTCCAGTCTCTTCCCACTTACATTCGCGACTCTTCCGACGCCCTCCATCACTTTAACATCTCTGACTTTTCCCTTCCCTTCCTTGACTTCTCCATCTCCATTTCTGGCAATCAGCTTTCGAAAAACATCCACTACAAGCCCACTGACTCCCACAGCTACCTGGACTACACTTCCTCCCACCCCGCTTCCTGTAAGGACTCTATTCCATTCTCCCAGTTTCTCCGTCTCTGCCGCGTCTGTTCTGATGATGCCACCTTCCATACCAGTGCTTCCGACATGTCTTCCTTTTTCCTCAACCGAGGATTCCCCTCTACTGTGGTTGACACAGCCCTTGACCGTGTCCGTTCCATTTCCCACACTTCTGCTCTCACCCCTTCCCCTCCCTCCCAGAACCATGATAGGGTTCCCCTTGTCCTCACCTTTCACCCCACCAGCCTCCACATTCAACGGATCATCCTCCGCCATTTCCGCCACCTCCAATGTGATTCCACCACCAAACACATCTTCCCCTCACCTCCCCTTTCAGCATTCCAAAGGGACTGCTCCCTCCTCGACACCCTGGTCCACTCCTCAATCACCCCTAACAGCCCTTCTCCTTCACCTGGCACCTTCCCGTGCAAGTGCAGGAGATGCAACACATGCTCTTTCACCTCCTCCCTTCCCACTGTCCAGGGCCCCAAACACCCCTTCCAGGTTAAACAGCGATTTACTTGTACTTCTTGCAATTTAATATGCTTCTTCTTCTTAGGCAGTCCCTCAGAACCAAGGATGACTTGCTTCCACATTAAAAATGAGTTCTCAGGTGACTGATGATTCCAATGTGGGATCTACAGTCTCTGTCACAGGTGGGGCAGGCGATGGTTGAAGGGGCGGGTGGGTGGGTTGCTTGGGTTGATGTGCACTCCTTGTGCTGCCTGCGCTTGGCTTCCGCTTGCTCCCGGCGAAGAGACTCGAGGTGTTCGGCGCCTTCCCAGATGCTTCTCCTCCACTTTGTGCGGTCTTGGGCCAGGGATTCCCAGGTGTCGGTGGGGATGTTACACTTTTTCAAGGAGGCTTTGAGAGTGTCCTTGAAGTGTTTCCTCTGCCCACCTGGGGCTCTCTTGCCGTGTCGGAGCTCCGAGTAGAGCGCTTGTTTTGGGAGTCTCGTATCAGGCATGCGAACAGTGTGACCCGTCCATCCAGTCTGTTTGAGCGTGGTCAAAGCTTCGATGCTGGGGATGTTGGCCTGAGCAAGAACACTGACGTTGGTGCGCCTATCCTGCCAATGGATTTGCAGGATCTTGTGGAGGCAGCGTTGGTGGTACCTCTCCAGTGCTTTGAGGTGCCTGCTGTGTCCATGTCTCTGAAGCATACAGGAGGGCAGGTATCACTGCTGCTCTGTAGACCATGAGCTTAGTGCTGGGTTTGAGGTCCTGGTCTTCAAACACTCTCTTCCTCAGGCGTCCGAAGGCTGCACTGGCACACTGAAGGCGGTGTTGGACTTCGTCGTCGACATCTGCCCTTGTTGACAGTAGGCTCCCGAGGTATGGAAAGTGGTCCACGTTGTCCAAGGCCTTGTCGTGGATTTTGTTAATCGGGGGGCAGCACTGTGTGGTGGGGGCAGTTTGGTAGAGGACCTTTGTCTTACGGATATTTAGTGTAAGGCCCATGCTCTCGTACGCTTCGGTGAAGGTGTTGACGATAGTTTGGAGTTCGACCTCCGAGTGAGCGCAGATGCAAGCATCGTCTGCATACTGTAATTCGATGACAGAGGATGGGACGACCTTGGAACTGGACTGGAGGCGACGGAGGTTGAACAGTTTCCCATTTGTTCTGTAAATTAGCTCCACTCCAGTGGGGAGCTTACTGAGGGTGAATTGGAGCATTGCAGCAAGGGAGACTGAGAAGAGCGTTGGTGCGATGACACAGCCTTGCTTGACCCCGGTTCGTAAGTGAATTGGGTCTGTGGTGGAACCATTGGTCAGGATCACGGCTTGCATGTCGTCGTGATGCAGGCAGAGGATAGTGACAAACTTTTGAGGGCAGCCGAATTTGAGGAGGACACTCCATAATCCCTCACGGTTGACAGTGTCAAAGGCCTTTGTGAGATCAAAGAAGGTCATGTACAGTGGTTGGTGCTGTTCCCTGCATTTCTCTTGTAATTGATGTGCAGTGAAGATCATGTCCATTGTGTCCCTTAGTGGGCGGAATCCGCATTGCGACTCTGGGAGGAGCTCTTCGGCCACTGGGAGAAGGTGATTGAGGAGGATTCTTGCGATGACTTTCCCTGTGGCAGATAGCAGGGAAACTCCTCTGTAATTACTGCAATCGGACTTGTCACCTTTCTTGAAGATGGTCACAATTACGGTGTCTCTGAGATCCCCTGGCATGCTCTCCTCCTTCCAGATAAGAGAAGTTAGTTCATGAATTCGCACCAGTAGTGCTTCTCCGCCATGCTTTAGTACCTCGGCGGGGATTCCATCTGCTCCTGAGGCCTTGTTGTTCTTCAGTTGTCGGACGGCCTTTTCAACCTAATGCCGGGCTGGGGTTGTGCTGAGATGGTGGCGGGTAACATGCTGTGGGATGGAGTTGAGGACACTCGTGTCGAAGACAGAGTCGTGGTTAAGGAGATCGTCGAAGTGCTCCTTCCAGCGGGCACTGACTGCTTCCCTGTCCTTGATGAGTACCTCTCTGTTCTTGGCCCACAGTGGGGCAGGGCCTTGGGTGCTTGGGCCGTAGATGGTATTGACTGCGCTAAAGAATCCACGCACGTCGTGGTTGTCGGCTAGCTGCTGGATCTCCTGCGCTTTCTCCACCCACCATCTGTTCTTCAGGTCGCGAGTTAATATACAGGAAACTCTCGTTTAAACGGCACCTAAATATTCGGAATTCTCTATTAACCGGCAAAATTCATACTCCGAAAACACCTCAATAACCGGAATTGTTGCCAAGTCTGAGTCCGAGTCTCCCACGGTGGCCAAGTTAGTCAGTGGGGGTAGTTCTCCAAACTGCCACTACTCGGCTTCTTGGCACTGTCAGAAGTCCAAACACCTCAATAACAGGAGTCTGACTCTTTGTTTGTTAAAAATAGCCTCGGTAGATAACCTTCTCCGTCATCCGGAATTTTTAATCAACCGGCACCATCCCGGTCCCGTCGGTGCCGGATACCAGAGAGTTTCCTGTACTGTATTCGCTGCTCATGATGCGGTCTCCTCTACATTGGGGAGACCAAACGCAGATTGGGCGACCGCTTTGCGGAACACCTCCGTTCAGTCCGTAAGGGTGACCCTGAGCTTCCGGTCGCCTGTCACTTTAATTCTCCGCTTCACTCCCACTCTGATCTCTCTGTCCTCAGCCTATTACATTGTTCCAATGAAGCTCAACGTAAGCTCGAGGAACAGCACCTCATCTTTCGATCAGGCACTTTACAGCCTTCCGGACTCAATATCGAGTTCAACAATTTCAGATAATAATCCCTGCCCCCATTTTACATGCTGTATGATTTTGCCATTCCCATTTGCAACATTTTCACAGTATGTTCTTTCAATTCCTTCCTCCCCTCCTAACCACCCCACCCCCCCCACCCCCTGTCTCTGCACCTGCTTAATATCTGTTACATTTCCAGTTTTTTCCGGTTGTGATTAAGGGTCCCAGACCTGAAACGTTAACTCTGTTTCTCTCTTCGCGGATGCTGCCTGGCCTGCTGAGTATTTCCAGCATTTTCTGTTGCTATTTTAAAAGAGTGTATTATCTGAGGAATGTCTTTATCATATAAGGATTTCTGACATGCTTCATTGTATTGATGCCTTGTTGTCTGTTACAAATGACAGCCTGTACAAACCGGGATTGCACTCCATTTATTGTCACCTTTTGGGACTTGATATTCTGTTCAGTATCTGGTGGAACGAGGCCCTGCTCTACTGGCTTGTGTAGGCACATGGCTGCGATATCACTTCACTCTGGCATTCCCTCCTTGCCACACTGCCATCCCTTGTTATTCATAGCAAAGGCAGGTTCGGGAGCTGCTCCAATTCTGTGTGCCATCGAAGCATTTTGTGGATTAATTCCAGAGTAGAACAACCTCCAGATGTTTGAACTAAAAAATAAATCCCTGTTAGTGACTTTATTGCATTTTTAGGAAATGACTATTAGAAAAAGCCATTTAAGGCACAATGTTTATATTCTTCTCAAATTACCCTATTGTAGATGCTACCTTCTGAGACTACCTACAGATAAAACTTCTAGTAGGTAGTAGGTCTGTGGAATTTGCTGCCCCAGAAAGCTGTGGAAGCTACATCATTAAATAAATTTAAAACAGAAATAGACAGTTTCCTAGAAGTAAAGGGAATTAGGGGTTACGGGGAGCGGGCAGGAAATTGGACATGAGTCTAGGTTCGGAACGATCATGGCCCTGTGGGTAGCGGAGCGGGCCCAGGGCCGTGTAGTCTGGTCCTGCTCCTACTTCTTGTGTTCTAATTCTGTTAGATTTCAGGAGATGGTTCTATTCACAGGGATTAGTGGAGACATCGAACAGGCTGCCAGCTAGGTGCCCTTCAAGAGTAAATTGGGCCTGTTCCTGGCTGGGGTGGAGATCACCTTTTACAGAAGGTAAGTACTGTAGGAAATACAGGGACAGAGTGATCTCCTGGACGAGTTTCGATCGCCTAGATGGGTCGGAGAGGAATTTCCCAGATTTTTTCTCCCAAATTGGCCATTGGGTTTTTTATCTGGTTTTTCGCCTCTCCCGGGAGATCACATGGGTTTGGGCGGGATGGAGAGTGATAGTAGATTTGAGGTTAGGATCAGATCAGCCATGATCTTATTGAATGGTGGAGCAGGCTCGAGGGGCCGATTGGCCTACTCCTGCTCCTATTTCTTCTGTTCTATGAAACCTTTCTATGAGGTGATGTAGTGAAACTCCAGCTATCAGTCTAACCATATAACCTACGTCATACTACCTGGACCAGTTGAATTCCCCAAGTGACATATTAGCGGTCCCAGGAACCAACGTGTCTCTCAGTCTTTTGACTGTCTGCACCTGCACTTCTTTTTACCACTTTTAACCTTGTTTTTAAGATATTGACCCACATCTCTTTGTTTTAAAGTGTTTTCTCCCGGAGTCTATTTTATGCATCAACTGATTTTTGAGTAGATTTGATTATAATCCTGAGTCTTGCTTAAAGTTTGTTAATTTTGTACTTGCATCGTCCCATTCTATGATCACCATCAAACTGCAATAAGCTGGTTCCACCTACATTTTTAAATCTGTGCTTCAAAGACCTAGATCATAGCCCCTTTCAGTTTTTTTGTTCCCCAGTGAAAATAAATTCATGAGTTTTATCAATTTGTACTCCTGATGTATGGAGCTCCTTACTCTGGGAATTTGTAAAATCTCTCTTTCTAATTCTTTCTCAAAAACTTTGAATTTTAACTCGCAGATTTATCCTCATGTGGTAACGTTAGTGCAGTTTTTTTCTAAATGGTATCAGTTTGTCCATTAGGTAGGGTGGTTCCAGCCTTTACAGAGTTTGGAGTCAGTCCTTGTGTTTATTAAATCTTTCGATAGAATAAATCAAGTATGAATTGCATGGTTCTTCCTTGACTGGATTTAAAGAGCATGATGTTTCTCTTCTGTGACTGCTCCCAATGCATCAATGTTCTTTTGAAGGTAAGGTACACAAATTTGCAAACCATTCCAACTTTGACCTTACCCAATGATCTGCACCATGTTAAAATTAATAGTTTAAAATTATAATTCAATGGCCTAGAAATTGAGTAGCCTTAGCGCCGCATTTGAGGCGCTAGAGGGCCTAGCGCCGGAGTTATGGCCAGTTTAGAAATTCCCTGGGGCCCTAGAATCGGTGGTAGCCCTGTTGCGCTGCGCCGGCACCGATGACGTCATCGGTGTGCGCAGCGTCCCGGTTGCCATGCCGACGGGCCCCAGCGCCGAAATTCAGTTGCGGCCGCCTCGCCCGTGGCAGCCGCAACTAAGACTCTGGCAACAGAGTCTTACATCAGTTAGCGCCTGCGCCTTAAGGTCGCGCGGCGGCCGGCCGCTTTCCCGCCGGCCGCCTGCCCGCACCTCCCTCCCCGGACTCCTCCACCCCCCCCCCGCGGAACAGATGCTTCCGGGCTGTGAGCCCGGCACTTCCCCGAGGTGCCGGGCTCATTTTTGAAAAAATCAAACGGCCAGCGATCGGGTGAAGGCAGCGCCTCGTTAACGGGAGGAGGAGGCCTGCACTTCCCCAGCCTGCCGCACCGCATCGGGTGCCGCAGCGCCGGATTAGCGCCGCAATGCGGCACTCAGCGCCCATTGGGAGGCACTCACACCCACCAGTAGCGCCGGCAGCCGTCTGGGCGCGGCGCTACTGAATTTTTGGCGCGCGCAAGGGAATTAGCGCTGGCGCTAAATTTCCGGCGCTAAAGCCCTGGCGCGGCGTCAACTCAATTTCTAGGCCATTGCCTTTTGAGCTACATTTCATTACTTCACTAGTCTGTTGATAAAGGCTTCACATTGAGTGGGTGCTTTCAATGAATGATCCGTAATCTCCCACACACAAGCCCTTTCCCTTTTCCCCTTTTGCTAATGGAGACTTCTTTGTGCCACTCTGACAAGGTCCCTGCCAGAGCGATCTCTCACCTTTCTGAATTCCAGTTGTACTTAATGGGCTGCCTACAGATTTGCTGGATACCTTCCATGACCAGTGGGCATCGCATGGAACATCTGTTATCATTCCCCCCGACTGTACTGTCTACTGGTTTAACTTAATTTGTTAACATCTAAAACAGCTTATATAGTAATTTATTTAATTGCTGATTGTGGAATCTTGCTGTGCGCAAACTGGTTGCCATGTTTCCTACATTACAACAGTGACTACATTTCAAAAGTTCTTCATTGGTAGTGCAGCACTTTGGGACAGCCTATGGTTGTGAAAGGTACTATATAAATGCAAATTATTTCTTTTCTGCCTTTCTTTCGTTACTGTCTTTTTATTCTCTTTCTTTCTTTCTTGGATGCCTCTGACTTCCACTCTACCCCAACCCTCTATGGCCTCCAGCCACAGAATTTTGAGGGCCCTCACCTTAAAAGGATGTCAGTGGGGATTGTTGGAAGGATCCCCTCCAGTCCACACTTGTTCCCGTCTGTTAGGTCAGGCTTTTCCTTGTAAGCAGATAGAAAAGATACTTATGTTAGAACTTAGAAGAGCAAATACAGTGCCATCCAAGTTCCCAGCTGACATACCACTTTTTATGTGTCCATGAACATGCAGTATGCACGTAACTTGTGCTGGCAGTATGCTTGGTAATCCTAACTTGCAAGATTTATGTGCTACATTAGAGGTATATTTCTGTGAAGGAACAAAGTGGATCCTGTAGCAACATGCCTGTGCCAACTAGCTGAGTACTTTGCATGCTGTCTCAATGAAGCTGCAGGTGGTTAAGAGTGAATTCTTGGCCTTCACCTTAGTAAGCAAAGTTTTGGTACTCTAACCTTGGCAATCTTCATGATTCCAGAAAATTTATTTTGTATTTGTTTGCACAAGCTATGGACATGTAAGCTTGCTTTGGCTTGCTTGGCTACCTCCACCCAGTCATTTTAAACTGTACTCTTAATATGGAGTGTGTCCTTGTGTTCCATAGAAGGCAATCCCTCTTTTGAAGCACCTTCTGGAGTAGCAGTTCCAGATTTTCATGCTCAAATGGAGTCCTGCCCCTGTTTCCCCTTGCTATCATCCTGAACTGCTATAAACAAAACTTGCACATTGGCAATGTATAACTCAGATATATTTGCAAGCAGCAGCCCTTTAAGAGCTGTTGATTCCCTGGATATACCACCCATGCATGTAGCATGCTCCTTGAGCAATCTGTGCAGAGAGTTTTTAGTGATTATTATAATGGACAGACCTCACCAGATGATGCAATGTCCACTCTGCACACAACCTGCAATCCATGCATTGTAATCCCGTATAATCATCCCCGATATATTTACTCAGCTTGTCCCAAAAGTTTCTATGTAGTCCTTAAACTAACTAAATTCAATGTCTTTGGATTCTTGTTGCTGCTTTCTACAATCTGTCTTTCTATCATTCACTTATCCCATCAAATTCTCAAACGTTTTGGTTATCCGCAAACAATTTTTTGTATGACTTGCTGTCCTCGCTGGAATCTGTTAACATTTATCTTTTAAAATAATCATCTTAGCTGTTCAGTTAGTTTTGACAGCCTCACTCAGGCACTTGATCTTGCTATTCTGCTCATTGTGATGCATTTTCTCCATGTTGCTGAGAGACTTTTTTCCTGGTCGTTAACTTAAGAGTTTAATTTACTCCAGATTTATTCTTGACCAAAAGTTGTATTTAAACAGGGCTAAGGAAAAATGGAGCCTTTACTAGTGACGAACGAGCAGACTTGCATCAAGCTTGGCGCAGCTGTGAATTACAAGGTTCTCAATTCCATCCTCCAGCTCGGTGACAAATTGAAAACTTGGCTGATCTTCAGAGTTGGTCTTAAAATTTTGGCAGCCCACCATGAGGTTAGTCATGCTTTTTTCCACTCCAGCACCTGGGCTTTTTTATCCCACCCAACCCACGTTACCATTGCCCACTGACTTAGTCTGTATTTAATCACCGAATGCTTGATATTTTCAAGTTAATACATTTCCTTCTAGGAAGTGTGGATGATCCTGCGATCTAGCTACAAGTACTTCTACATATTTCACTCGAGAAATAAAACTAGCTTTGATGAATAATTTAGGATAAGGATTTCTAAGTATCCTCTTTTTATCACTAAAAAGGTAAGAGAGTTATATATTGAGGAGAAACCAAGTGAAATACTGACTAGAAACAATACTTAGAACCCTACCATCTTTCAGTTACAGCATCTAAGGATGGATATACTTGCCATAGAGGGAGTGCAATGAAGGTTCACCAGGCTGGTTCCTGGGATGGGGGGATTGTCCTATGAGGAGAGATTGAGTAGACTAGGCCTATATTCTCTAGAGTTTAGAAGAATGAGAGGTGATCTCATTGAAACATGCAAAATTCTTACAGGGCTTGACAGGGCGGATGCAGGGAGGATGTTTCCCCTGGCTGGGGAGTCTAGAACCAGGGTTCACAGTCTCAGAATAAGGGGTCAGCCATTTAGGACTGAGATGAAGAGAATTTTCTTCACTCAGAGAGTGATGAATCTTTGGAATTCTCTATCTGCAACTTTCCATTCACCTTCAGTTACTGCTCCTTCCCATTTACCTTCACAGAGGGCTGTGGAAGCCCAGTCATTGAGTGTATTCAAGATAGAGATCGATAGATTTGTGAATATTAAGGGAATCAAGGGATATGGGGAAAGTGCAGGAAAGTGGAATTGAGATTGATAGGACATAAAAATAAGAGCTTTTCAGAATAGAAAGTCAGAAGTCATTGGAAGGGGCAAGCGATTCTCAGCTTCAGAACCACTCTGTAAGCCTACAACTTTGAGTCTCGGGTAATCAAGGTATTTGATTTTGGTGGATATCCTGGATTAGAATAATAAGAAATGTAAAAATGTACGAAGTTAAGATTTGTGAATAAGGATCTCTGAGGATAAGAAATGTAAGACTCAAAAGCTGTTAACTGTATGTCGGCTCTTAAGTAAATCTATATATTTTTAGAATTGTCTCAAGTAGTATTTCTGTATCAATCTTGCAAATTCAATTTCTGTACACACTTTTGTAAAGAGTTGCAGAATTCTGGGGGGTATTCCGATCCGTCATAATATCCAAAAGGTTACAGTCTAGTTAAACTTATTAAAAGTGCTATCTGGAGGATGGTAACATCTTCAAGTCATTTCTTTCCTTTAGGGAGAGATAGTCTGAAACTTTAGACCCCATTAAGCGTCTTATAGAATTTGGCTATCTATAACTTTAGTTGAAGGTAAACGTCTGGGGATATGCCTGATCTGATCTGGGGTAGACCGAAAAGGGCTAGGACTAGTAATTATCCCGTCAAATGCACCTTCCCATTCAGCTTCAGATAATGCATCTTCCCTTTCACCTTCAGTAAATGCATCTTCCCTTTCACCTGCAGTTATTGCACCTTCTCATTCACATTCAGTTAATGCAACTTACCATTTACCTTCAGTTAATGCACCTTCCCATTTACCTTCAGTTAATGCACCTTCCCATTTACCTTCAGTTTCTGCACCTTCCCATTTACCTTCAGTTTCTGCACCTTCCCATTTACCTTCAGTTTCTGCACCTTCCCATTTACCTTCAGTTTCTGCACCTTCCCATTTACCTTCAGTTAATGCACCTTCCCATTTACCTTCAGTTAATGCACCTTCCCATCCACCTTCAGTTAATGCACCTTCCCATTTACCTTCAGTTAATGCACCTTCCCATTTACCTTCAGTTAATGCACCTTCCCATTTACCTGCAGTTAATGCACCTTCCCATTTACCTTCAGTTACTGCACCTTCCCATTTACCTTCAGTTACTGCACCTTCCCATTTACTTTCAGTTAATGCACCTTCCCATTTACCTTCAGTTACTGCACCTTCCCATCCACCTTCAGTTACTGCACTTTCCCATTTACTTTCAGTTAATGCGCCTTCCCATTTACCTGCAGTTAATGCACCTTCACATTTATCTTCAGTTTCTGCACCTTCCCATTTACCTTCAGTTACTGCACCTTCCCATTTACGTGCAGTTAATGCACCTTCCCATTTATCTTCAGTTACTGCACCTTCCCATCCACCTTCAGTTAATGCACCTTCCCATTTATCTGCAGTTAATGCACCTTCCCATTTACCTTCAGTTAATGCAACTTCCCATTTACTTTCAGTTAATGCACCTTCCCATTTACCTTCAGTTATTGCACCTTCCCAATCACCTTCAGTTACTGCACCTTCCCATTTACCTTCAGTTAATGCACCTTCCCATCCACCTTCAGTTAATGCACCTTCCCATCCAATTTCAGTTTCTGTACCTTCCAATTCACCTTCATTTTCTGCACCTTCCCATCCACCTTCAGTTACTGCACCTTCTCATTCACCTTCAGTTACTGCACCTTCCCATCCACCTTCAGTTACTGCACCTTCCCATCCAACTTCAGTTTCTGTACTTTCCAATTCACCTTCAGTTATGCACCTTCCCATCCACCTTCAGTTATTGCACCTTCCCATTTATCTTCAGTTACTGCACCTTCCCATTTATCTTCAGTTACTGAATCTTCCCATCCACCTTCAGTTACTGTACCTTCCCATTCACCTTCAGTTACTGCACCTTCCCATCCACCTTCAGTTACTGCAACTTCCCATTTACCTTCAGATACTGCACTTTCCCATTTACCTTCAGTTACTGCACCTTCCCATCCACCTTCAGTTACTGTACCTTCCCATTCACCTTCAGTTACTGCACCTTCCCATCCACCTTCAGTTTCTGCACCTTCCCATTTACCTTCAGATACTGCACTTTCCCATTTACCTTCAGTTACTGCACCTTCCCATCCACCTTCAGTTAATGCACCTTCCCGTTTACCTGCAGTTAATGCACCTTCCCATCCACCTTCAGTTACTGCACCTTCCCATTTAACTTCAGTTACTGCACCTTCCCATCCACCTTCAGTTACTGCACCTGCACATTTACCTTCAGTTACTGCACCTTCACATTTACCTTCAGTTACTGCACCTTCCCAATTGTTGCGTATGTACCTTTAAGAGAAGAACTGATTCTATACTGCAGTACTGGCAGTGACCACCCCTGTATATAAAGCCATAGCAGGCTTCTGTACTTCAGTCTTGAATTACTCTCTGTTCAGTAAATACATGTTTTATTGTTCTCCTGCAGTCTGAGTATTATTGATCCTCAGACACTACACTGGCGACGGGCAGGTTTGAACTCACCTGCAGTACTGCATCACCTCACGGGGATCTTTTCCCTGAAGAGAAGCCTCTTGGAGGTCGAAGTCAGATCGGTGGGCGTCGACCACGGGCAACCGCCCAGGGATCCACCGGAGAGTTGCAGGGGAGGCTGTGGAGAGCTGGGCCTGGCTCTCCAGTCGAGGTGTTCCAGCAAGTCGTGCTGGTAGCAGGTAGTGTGCTGACCCTTCCGGACTGCGGCGGGCTCGGGCTCGATCGAGCGGCTCTGCAAAGGGGCCGTGCAGTGTCGTCGGGAGGAAGAGAGAGAGAGAGGGTGGAGCGCACAGGGCACGGTCGGTGCTCAAGAACAGGGCAGCATGGAGAGGATAGAACATGGGGAAGGAAAAGTGAGACGCGCCGAAGCCGCGGGTCACCGCCATTACCCTGAAGAACGCTAGGAGCAGCGTGGCAGCAAGGGGAAGAAGGAAAAGCATGGGAGGCGCCATTTTATTCCATTGGGGAAGAAGGAAAAGTGCGGGAGGCGCCATTTTATTGCATTGGGGAAGAAGAAAAAGTGCAGGAGGCGCCATTTAAAATCACCCAAGATGCCGAAGAATGGGAGTATCACTGCTTTCGACAGCGAGGTAGAAGACTGGACCATGTATGTGGAAAGAATTGAAGTGTACTGCAATGCCAGTGAGGTGGCCAATGGAAAGAAGGCGTCGGTATTATTAAATTTGATGGGCGCGAGAACGTACGGCCTATTGCGGAATTTAATTACCCCAGCTAAACCAATGGAGAAAAGTTTTGAAGAGATTGTTAATATCTTACAGGAACACCTAAACCCTACACCACTGCTGATAGCAGAAAGATTCAAGTTCCATAAAAGAAACCAGCACAAAGATGAGAACAATGCTGACTATCTTACGGAACTACGCAAGTTATCGAAGCACTGCCAGTTCGGAGAAGGACTGGCAGACACCTTACGGGATAAGTTTGTCTGCGGGCTCCAGAGTGAAGGAACCCAGAAACAACTACTTTCGGAAAAGGACCTGATGCTAGAACAGGATTTCAGCGTGGTAGTATCCTACGAAGCAGCAGCACAGGGAGCTGTGGAAATACAACAGCAACCAGAAGAATACAGCGCTAACGAAATGGCGTATGGAGCAGAAAAGTGCTATCGCTGCGGCAGAACAACCCATGATCAGAAGGACTGCTGGTTTAAGGACAAAGTATGCAGGCAATGCGGGAAAATGGGACATATAGCAAGAGTCTGCAGGTCGGGAAAGAAAACCAACACTACAAGAACTACTAAGGAAAAGTACAAGAAAGTAAAAAAAAATGACAGACAGTAGTTTGGAAGATTAGGAGAGTGATAATGACTCCGGGAGCAGGAGACTAAGTTGTCTAAAGTTACACAACGTGATCGCAAAGGAGGATCACCGAACCATTTGGGTCACCCTCATGTTAGCAGGGTCCCAAGTAATGATGGAATTGGATACAGGATCAGCCCTAACTGTCATGAATTGACGAGACTATGAGCGGCTATTCTCACACATACCCTTGAAGGACACATCCATTGTATTGAAGACATACACGGGGCAAAATGTCTACCCCAGAGGAAAAATAAGGGTGCCAGTTGAATACAACGGCAAGGAAACACAGAAACTGTATCTATATATACTACTGGATGGAGGACCACCACTATTGGGACGTGAATGGATCCGAAAAATACAATTGGATTGGCATTCCATTCAGGTGCTAACTGTGACTGATAAAAAGGATGATGACGTCACACCTGGACGAATGTCAAAAATTCTAACTGTCGCGAAAGAGGTGTTCCAACAAGGACTTGGGACTCTAAAAGGAGTAACGGCAATGATAAAAATCGAAGATAACGCAAATCCAAAATTTTTTAAGGCCAGACCGGTACCTTACGCGATCCGCCCAGCCATTGAAGGAGAGCTGGAGAGTCTCGAGCGTTCGGGTGTGCTGTCCAAGGTGGACTGGAGTGAGTGGGCCACACCCATCATTCCTGTAATGAAGAAATCATTGAGCAGCACGCCTGGGGAACCGAAGAAGGTTCGCATCTGTGGGGACTTCAAGGTAACTGTGAACCCAGTCCTGCACACAGTACAATATCCACTTCCATGGATAGAAGATATTTTCGCATCACTATCTGGAGGGAAACGCTTTACAAAGATTGATCTGGCCCAAGCGTATCTACAAATGGAGGTGGAAGAAGCATCTAGGAAATACCTCACGATAAACACTCACAAAGGCCTTTACCAGTACAATCGACTGGTATTCGGGGTAGCATCAGCCCCGGCTATTTGGCAGAGGGCGATGGAACAAGTCCTGCAAGGGATCCCGGGGACCCAGTGTTATTTGGACGACATCCTGGTTACGGGCGAAAATGACAGTGAACACCTTGCCAACCTGGAGCAGGTGCTCACGAGATTACAGGAATATGGTCTACGAGCCAACCGCCTCAAATGCGAGTTCTTCAGGAGACAAATCTCATATTGTGGCCAGATGATTGATGAGGAAGGGTTGCATAAGTCGCCGGACAAGTTTGAGGCTGCAGTCAAGGCTCCAGCACCGGAAAATGTGTCGCAACTGAGGTCGTTCCTCGGGTTGGTGAACTACTACCATAAGTTCTTGCCAAATTTATCTATAATTCTGCACCCACTGAATGCCCTACTGCAAACTGGAGTAACATGGAAATGGAGTGATGAGTGTAAGCGTTTCAGAAATGTAAATGCCTAATCACTTCAAAAGAAGTATTGGCCCACTACAATCCAACACTACCGATTCGGTTAGCATGTGATGCGTCTCCCTATGGCATCAGAGCGGTGCTGTCACACAAATTCCTTGACGGTTCAGAGAGGCCAATAGCCTTTGCATCGCGCTCGTTAACCTCAGCCGAGCGTAACTACGCCCAGATTGACAGGGAGGCCCTCAGCCTGGTGTGGGGGGTGAAGAAGTTCAATCATTATCTGCACGGGCAGAAATTCACCCTACTGACTGATCATCAGCCCCTGGTCTCCATTTTTAACCCAAAGAAGGGCGTTCCGGTGATGACGGTGCAACGGCTGCAAAGATGGTCACTTTTTCTAGGGGCACATCAGTACGACATAGAGTACAAGGGTACGAAACAGCATGGAAACGCTGATGGGCTGTCGCGCCTACCATTGCCTACGGTAGAGGAAGCACCTGCAGTGGACCCTCTTCAGATATTCCATGCGACCATAGTCGAATGTCTACCTGTTACAAACTCAAGTATAGAAAAGGAAACCCGAAATGACCCGACACTCTCTCGGGTCTATGATTTGATGGTGAAGGGATGGGCAGCACATGGCGACTCACTGTTGCCAGCATTCTTGCCTAGGAGAGAACAGCTGTCAGTGTGCCAGGGGATTTTGATGTGTGGATCCCGAGTGGTAATTCCACCCAAGTTGAGAGATAGAGTGCTCAATGAGCTTCATGAGGGTCATCTGGGAGGGGTAAAAATGAAGAGCCTAGCCAGGGCGTTTGTGTGGTGGCCGGGAATCGATAAAGAAATCGAGGATATGACCAAGAGATGCACAGGATGCCAGAATGTCCAAAACACTCCACCACAGGCCCCGCTACATCCATGGGAGCGGCCCTCATCTCCATGGCAATGGGTACACATTGATTTTGCTGGTCCATTTATGGACTCAATGTTCCTAATCACTGTGGACGCCCATTCAAAATTGCCAGAGGTCATCAAAATGTCCTCCACCACCACGGAGAAAACTATTGCAGTCCTACGGACCATCTTCGCAGGAATGGCTTGCCAGAACAGATTTGCTCCGACAATGGGCCACAGTTTGTGTCCGAGGATTTCCGGAGGTTTCTGAGGAATAATGGGGTGAAACATTACACATCTGCCCCATATCATCCAGCCACAAATGGATTGGCTGAGAGGTTTGTTCAGACCTTTAAAAAGGCAATAAAGGCAATGCATAATGACGACATACCACTACAACACAAGGTGGATAATTTCTTGTTTGCTTACCGGAATGCGACTCATGCAGTCACCAACCAAACTCCAGCCATAATGTTCTTCAACCGAAGGCTAAGATGTCGCCTGGATTTGCTCAAACCAAACATAAGACGAGATGTTGAGGATAAGCAATTCCAGCACATAAATGAGAAGCCAACCAGGAGCTTCAAGATAGGGCAACCAGTCTTGGCCCGCGACTAATGAACAGAAAAATGGCAGCCAGGAACGATATGCACACAGCAGGGACCATTAATGTACACAGTGGACATTGGAGAGAGCATCATGAGACGCCATGCTGACCAGATTCTAGAGTCACAGGAACAAGCCAAACCCATACCACGAGCAGGTGCACCTGGTAATCAACTTGAAGGACAGATTGCGTCTACCTCAGAAGCAGTGGCATTGGAAGCTGACAAACCAACCAATGACAATGAGCCAGAATCAACTCCGCCGCAAGAACAGGATACTCGAGAAAGGCGTTATCTAGTCAGGATCAGGAAGCCTCCTCAAAGACTGAACTTATAAATGATTATTTCAGTTGATGTATATAGTACAGAGAAAATTGTAATTGTAATTAGTTATTATTTAGTTGTTAAATGAATGTTATGTACTGTTTATCTAAAAGGGGAGGAATTGTTGTGTATGTACCTTTAAGAGAAGAACTGATTCTATGCTGCAGTACCGGCAGTGACCACCCCTGTATATAAAGCCATAGCAGGCTTCTGTACTTCAGTCTTGAATTACTCTCTGTTCAGTAAATACCTGTTTTATTGTTCTCCTGCAGTCTGAGTATTATTGATCCTCGGACACTACACCATCCACCTTCAGTTACTGCACCTTCCCATCCACCTTCAGTTACTGCACCTTCCCATCCACCTTCAGTTAATGCACCTTCCCGTTTACCTGCAGTTAATGCACCTTCCCATCTACCTTCAGTTACGGCACCTTCCCATTCACCTTCAGCGATGCGCTCTTCTATTTCACCTTCAGTTACTCGCTCTCATTTCATCTCAGGTTATTCCCAGTTGCTATATTTTACTGAATGGAGCATTACCATTGGGACAATCTTGAAAAGAAATACAAACTGGACCGCTTACATCAGTTAGTTGCTTTGTTGGAGGAATGACTGAGGAACTGTTGAATAGCTGGTGTTAGGGACTTCCAAGATTGTTCCTGAAACACAAAGGTCAGAGAAGGTTAAGTGTTGACATAATTCTGAGTTTTTTAAATATATACTTAATGAGCAGGAGCTTCTGGTACTGTTAGCAGCGCGGGGGAGGATGGAAACATGTGTACAACTTGCTGTAATGTAGAAATGATCAGGATGGTGATCCAATGGCTGATGGGGATGACAGTACTTCCTGGGCATGAATCTGCACAAACAGTTGTCATTTTGTGATGAAAGGTGGCTTGTATTAATGGTATCGCAATCGTCACATTTACTTGCACTACTAAAAATATCACCAAGGGAACATCTGTGCTCCTTGTAGCCTTTACTAATGTATCTGTCATCAAATAAATTGTCGTATTGTTGTGGATGCTTCTAGAAGGAGAGGAGAGTGTAATGTCAACACAAAGGAGCGCATCATGATTCTTTCATTGTGGTAGGTTGTATGTCAGATCATCTGCAGAACAATCAATAAACATGACACAACATATCTGGAGCAGGTTAGAGTAACATACACAGAACAATAAGGTGGGATGGCCTGCCAGCCAGATTATAGCTCTGTGAGTTTGCTACTCCTGCGCGCCCCTCTGGTGGGTATACATATATATATCTATATATATATATATGTATGTATACGTGAAAAAAAATCACAGGGTAACACAGCACTGATGATAGCTTGGGCAATAAGTAATTAAGATTTCCTAGTCCTGAAAATAAGCCTTAAGGAAAGGATTTAAATTACTTAGTTTGTAAGTGCCTTTTTTATCTGTCATTTAAGTGAATAAATATCTCCAAACCTATATTTATTTATTCAGAGGTGTGTTGATGTACTTTACACTTTTCAAGAATATGTGCAAGTTGAAGCTTGAGCATTTCAGTTGCTCTGTCACAAAGCAATACTTCACTACAGATACAGTGCTCAAGTACTATTTTTATCTCAGGAATTGGAAGTGCTTTGTGAGGCATTGATGATGATTTATGAGCAATTTACTCTTTGCTTTTCTTATTATAAGCTGGCTGTACTGATCCATCAATTCTAAATGATGAAGCACTTATAATTGGCAGAAAAATAAAATAATTGATTAATTGACTTGTCATGGTGACACAGGGAAGTTCTAGTTTTCTTCAGTCTGTGCAGCTGTTGGATTTGACCATTTACATCTCATCCTGCAGAAGACCAAGGACAAAATTGCCATCATAAAGTGAAGATCAATTTGAGTTTTGTAAGTTTATATTAAACAAAAAATAATGTGAATGAGCTTTGGCACGTATAGCTGTGACTTACTAGCTTTAAAAAAATGCATTAAATAGTGCATTACGCCCATGCTTACTACGTTCAATAAGCACTCTGAATCAACATCAGCACTTAGCGTAACATCTAATGTATTGATTGTGCTAGTGGAAACGCTAGTATACAGCTTTGCATACATGACAAAAGAACCAGGGGGGAAATAAGGTGATAGTTTTTTATGCAGCAAATTGTTGTGATCTGGAATGCACTGCCTGGAAGGGTGGAGGAAGCAGATTCAGTAGTAACTTTCAAAAGGAAATTGAATATATACATGAAAAGGAAACATTTGCAGGGCTATAGGGCAAGAGCAGCGGAGTGGGACTAATTGGATAGCTCTTTCAAAGAGCCGGCACAGGCACGATGAGCTGAATGTCCACCTTCTTTGCTGTAGGATTTTATACCTCTGTATAAATTAATAGTCCCCACATTTTCAGCTCATTAAATCTTGTATGATAATGGTACCACATACTCAGCTTGGTTAAGTTGGTGGTGTTCTCTCCTCTGAGTCAAAAGGTTATGCACAAGGACCCACTACAGACTTGAGCAACTTATCTAGCCTGAATTTCAGTGTAGCAATGTGTTGTCAGGGGTATTGGAATAGAAGTTCCATGACCTCCCACCAATATTTCAGCAAACCTTCCAGAGAAATGGCATAAATGGCCGTTTCTCCGGGGCTTAGCCAAACTTCTTTTTGAGAAGTTTAACTGAAGCCCCATCTGTCTGCTTAGGTGGATGCAGAAGATGAAAGTTAACATGCAGGTACAGCAAGCAATTAGGAAAGCAAATGGTACGTTGGCCTTTATTACAAGATGATTTGACTATATGAGTAAAGACATCTTACTGCAATTATATAGGGCCCTGGTGAGACCACACCTGGAGTATTGTGTACAGTTTTGGTCTCCTTATGAAGGATATATTTGTCATAGAGGGAGTGCAATGAAGGTTCACCAGACTGATTCCTGGGATGGGGGGATTGTCCTATGAGGATAGATTGAGTAGATTAGGCCTATATTCTCTAGAGTTTAGAAGAATGAGAGGTGATCTCATTGAAACATTCAACATTCTTACAGGGCTTTACAGGGCAGATGCTGGGAGGATGTTTCCCCTTGCTGGGGAGTCTAGAACCAGGGTTCACAGTCTCAGAATAAGGGGTCGGCCATTTAGGACTGAGATGAGGAGAAATTTCTTCACTCAGAGGGTGGTGAATATTTGGAATTGTCTACCTCAGAGGGCTGTGGAGGTTCTGTCGTTGAGTATATTCAAGACAGAGATCGATAGATTTTTGGATAAGGGAATCAAGGGATATGGGGATGGTGCAGGAAAGTGGAGTTGAGGTAGAAGATCAGTCATGATCTTACTGAATGGCGGAGACAGCTTGAGGAGTCGAATGGCCTACTCCTGCTCCTATTTCTTATACCATGACTTTATTTGAAGATGACCATGGAGTTCTCCATTTTCCTGGCTAACATTCCTTCCTCCATCAACAACATGTGGCCCTCCTTTCATTTGCTCTTTATGGAACCTTGCTGTGCACACTTTGGCTGCTATATTTGCCTACATAACAACAGTATCTGCACCTCAGAGTAATCCATTGATTGTACACTGGTTTGGATGTCCTGAGAATGTGATAAGGTGCTATACAAATACAAGTTCATTTCAATATTATTTATTTTTCTACTTTTCTTCCTGTTTTTCCTGAAGGTACTGATTCTTGCTGACGTACGGTTCCTTGGGTACCAGCAGTCCTTCCTTACCTCACCAAATAAACTATTCCTCATCTATAAACCTTCACACTGTGTGTTGGCAGGCATTTTGACCATGGATGATGTCACAGTCAAGCCCAGTTCTGTCCTTGCAATGTTAAAACACATGCGCACACGGCAATTAGGATGATAGCCATGCCTGATTTTTCCTCTCTGTCTAGAGGAAACTGAGGCCCAGTGAAACCAGCTCCTACTGAGATAACATCAGCTAACTCAGCACAGACTGGGATTGAACCTGGGACTTTCTGATCTTGTGGGTTAGTGCTATAACACGTGGTGTATATTCCCACTAAGCCTACAAGATAGAGCTTTCTGCCATGGCTCAGTTGGTAGCACTCTCGCCTCTGGGTCAAGCCCCACTCCAATCTAGGCTGACGCTCCAGTGAACTACTGAGGGAGTGCTGCACTGTCAGATGTGCCGTCTTTTGGAGGAGACGTTAAAACCGAAGCCCCGTCTACCTTCTCCGATGTATGTAAAAGATTCCATGGCACTATTTTGTAAAAGAGCAGGGGAATTATCCCCGGTGTCCTGGCCAATATTTATCCCTCAGCCAACATCACTAAAACAGGTGATCTGGATAGTATCACATTGTTGTTCGTGGGATCTTGCTGTGTGCAAATTGGCTGGTGTGTTTGTTACATTACCACAGGCACTGCACTTCAAAAGTACTTTTTTGTCTGTAAAGCGCTTTTGGACATCCTGAGGTTGTGAAAGGTAATTTATTTCTTTCATGTTCAAATAAGTTTTATTTAAGGTTGTGCACCCTTAATTTATGACACCGCCAGCATGCAGAAAATGATATTGAAATGGTAATCCACTGTATCAAAGTCATGGAGCTCATGGCCATTTTATCAACACCGAGCTACTGTTAGAAAAACAGACACAAAACTGCCCCATGTAGTTTGCTGCATACATGTGTATATATAAATATAGGTACCCTGCAGTGATTTTGAGACTTTGTAATCTCATTTTGGGAGTCTGATAAACGTTATAAAGCCTCAATTGCTTTACTGCCTTGTGACCACTTCCATTTATCCATTATATTCTAATTAAAAATCTGTCCAATTCCTTGGTTTAAGTTACTGCTTCATAATTAGGCCCAACTAGCTATTATTTTATATATAAACAGTCTGAATCTCTTGATGGCTTTAGACCATTTACAAGCATTTGTTACTTTATACATTTAAACTACTGAAACACCTTGATTTAGACAACTTCATTGTAACCATTCCCAGCTACCCATTATACAATACTTAATGAAGAAGTTTAATATTTTATGATAATTCAAAGTATATGAATATTCAAGACATGGATTTGATGACTGATGCCATGTTTATTTACCAGGCTGATACGCTGTCACCGATTACAGCACCATACCATTAACACCTCGCACCAAATTATTTTAGATGATCTGATTGCAGTTCATCCTGAAGCCGTTCTTTTAGTTTACCTACTTTTATTCTCTTTCCAAATAAGCTAAATTCTATTTTGCGTGCACCATGGAAAAAAATGTCTTCAGTCCACATTTTGTGGTGCAAGTACATTTTTACATAGTGCTTATTATGTTCTCTTTTGCTTTATGACACAAATTTACATTGCTGCACCAAGACAGGGATTATGGCTGTGTTAATGGCTGCTTTAAACACCATGCTCTTTTATTCTCTTGTAATCATCAGGTTGAGGCAAAATTTTGCATTTAAAGAAAGAAATACATACTTGCATTTATATAGCGGCTTTCATGACCCCAGGATGCCCCAAAGCCCTTTACAGCCAATGAAGTATTTTTAGAGTGTCGGCACTGTCGTAATGTTGGAAATTAAGTCTATTACAGGAGAAATGCCATGAACAAAAGCAACCACTGTTCATAGCTTTCATAGACTTAACTAAAGCTTTTGACACCGTCCACCGCCAGACTTTATGGCATATCTTGTCTAAGCTTGGTTGTCCTGATAAATTCATCTTAGTTCTGAGGCTGCTACATGACAACATGTCCGCAGCAGTTCTCAGCAGCAGCGATTCTATTTCAGAGCCCTTTACAGTTGAGACAGGAGTAAAACAGGGCTGCATCATTGCTCCAACCCTTTTTGCAGTGTTCATCTCAGTTATCCTCCATCTCATCGGCAATGATCTGCCCACCGGAATTCAAATCCTTTACCGTACTGATTGGCCAACTTTTCAATCTCAACAGGCTTAAGGCCAAGAGCAAAGTCTCCATCACTACCATTATGGAGTTACAGTATGCAGATGATAACGCCATCAAAGCTCTTTCCGAGCATGATCTACAAAACACCTTGAATGCTTTTTCCAGAGCCTACAAACTTCTGGGCCTCACCATGAATATAAAGAAAACCCAAGTGCTCCACCAGCCATTACCTAATCAGCTTGCAACTCCTCCCTCTATAAAGATTGATAATAACACCCTTGAAAATGTCAACACCTTTCCATATCTTGGTAGCCATTTATCCTCCAAAGCTGACATTGATTCTGAAATCCATCACCGCCTGAGTTGTGCAAGTGCAGCCTTTTCTAAACTGAGGAGGAGAGTCTTTGAAAATCATGACCTCCAAGTCCAAACTAAAATTCTTGTATACAAAGCCATCATCCTTCCCACACTTTTATGTGGAGCTGAAACCTGGACTACGTACAGTAGACATCTCAAAGCCTTAGAGCAATACCACCAACGCTCTCTACGCAAAATCTTGAGGGTCAGCTGGGAGGACAAACGTACCAACTGGAGTATACTTGAAGAGGCCAATATCTACAGCATCACTACGCTCATCATGCAGCATCAACTCCGATGGATTGGACATGTCATTCGCATGTCAGACTCACGTCTCCCAAAACAGGTTCTGTACTCCCAGTTGAAGGAAGGGCAGAGGTCTCCTGGTGGTCAAAAGAAGCATTACAAAGGTAACATCAAAGTAATCCTTAAAAAATTCCATATCGATATTAATAACTGGGAGGAAATCGCACTGGACAGAGACAATTGGAGAAAATGCATCCACAACGGTGCCGCACTACATGAAAAGAATCTCCAGCGTGCCGCTGAGGATAAACACCAGCGCCGTAAGGAGAGACAACAACTTAAGAAGACCCATACTCCAGTCACTACCAATAGTCTTACATGCCCACACTGTAGTAGAGTCTGTGGATCTCGGATTGGCCTCCACAGCCACCTGAAGACCCACAAGTAGATGACTGAGGAAGGACATACCATACTCGAATTCGTGTGGTCGCCTATGATGATGAATGTTGGAAATTAGGAGTCGAATACCAGTGATGCATAACTACAATTTTTTTCTAAACTTACCTATAAGTTATCTGACCTTGATGGATAAGGAGCTTCAGTAACTTACTTTAAATTGGGAAAGAAAATCATTGCTTTTCTCCATCCTTCAGTAAAAAAGGATTCTGTATTTAATCTAAAGTATGAGCCCATGTCACCCCGGTGCTGCAATGGGTTTCTAGTGCAGGCCCAAAAGTAGTTCAGAGTCGGATTATAATTGATCTCTTTATTATGTATATACATTGGAACTAAATAGTATTTTTCGGTTGCTGGATAAAGCATCAAGACTAATGCAAATGGAATTTAGCACTTTTTTTGAAGAACTCTACGAAGGAGGTTCTATATTTTATTGGAGATTATATTTTACTTTTGTTTATTTGGGATTTAAGATTTTGCTGCCATGATCTAGTACAGTATTAACTTGAAAGAAAAACACCCCCAGAGTTGCACTGCATTTCCAAATTGGAACATGGTGTCAATTAAATGTAAAGGGTGTTGAGAGGGGACTAAACAGATCCATTAGGAAGCTGCTTGCTATTAGGAAATACAAATACAAATGAACACTTGAAACATTAGAGCTGTTTTCCTTAAAACAGAGCAGGTGATGGGGTGATTTGATCAAAGTGTTTAAAATTATGATGGGATGGAACAGAGTAGATAGAAGCAGAGGCTGGGATTTTGCTCACCTTGGCGGGTCTGGGGTGGGCGATGTCAGTGGTGGGTCTGGGGTGGGCGATGTCGGTGGCGGGTCTGGGGTGGGCGATGTCAGTGGCGGGTCTGGGGTGGGCGATGTCAGTGGTGGGTCTGGGGTGGGCGATGTCAGTGGTGGGACTGGGGTGGGCGATGTCAGTGGCGGGTCTGGGGTGGGCGATGTCAGTGGTGGGTCTGGGGTGGGCGATGTCAGTGGCGGGTCTGGGGTGGGCGATGTCAGTGGCGGGTCTGGGGTGGGCGATGTCAGTGGCGGGTCTGAGGTGGGCGATGTCAGTGGCGGGTCTGAGGTGGGCGATGTCAGTGGTGGGTCTGGGGTGGGCGATGTCCGTGGTGGGACTGGGGTGGGCGATGTCAGTGGTGGGTCTGGGGTGGGCGATGTCAGTGGTGCGTCTGGGGTGGGCGATGTCAGTGGCGGGTCTGGGGTGGGCGATGTCGGTGGTGGGTCTGGGGTGGGCGATGTCAGCGGTGGGTCTGGGGTGGGCGATGTCAGTGGTGGGTCTGGGGTGGGCGATGTCAATGGCGGGTCTGGGGTGGGCGATGTCAGTGGCGGGTCTGGGGTGGGCGATGTCAGTGGTGGGTCTGGGGTGGGCGATGTCAGTGGCGGGTCTGGGGTGGGCGATGTCAGTGGTGGGTTTGGGGTGGGCGATGTCAGTGGTGGGTCTGGGGTGGGCGATGTCAGTGGCGGGTCTGGGGTGGGCGATGTCGGTGGTGGGACATGGCCCCGTTGCTGGCTCCATCCCACTGCCTAAAATGAATTTACGTTGATAGGGCTTGTTAAACCCGCCCAGCGTATTTCCCGGGTCAATTAGAGGAAACAAATCTGGTGACTTCATTCATGATGGGTCATCAGCTGGTTTCCTTGAATGGTCCATGGCCTACTTTCTTTTGACGTTTGTGCTGTCAGTGTTCTAAAGCAATAAAGTGCTGCAAACACTGACAAGCACATCACAGCGGTGCAAGACTGCACCCAGGTTCTCCCATGACTCCCTCCATATGCTGATGAGACCTCCCCAGGAGACCAACACAGCCTGGTTGCACATTGCAGAGGAGGTCACAAGCAGGGATGTGGTCATGAGGACCTGGGTGCAGTGCCACAAACCTTTCAATGACCTCATTAGATCACGAAACATTAGTACAAAGCCACACTCAGCCTTATGCTGCTGTGCCTCTCATCACATCCCCATCACTCTGCCTTCCCTACCCTACTCCAGCACATCCTTACTATCACCAACTTACCTTGCACCTCCACCCATCAGTGTTGGGGCTGATCTTGGTGGGATTCTGAGGACCAAGGTGAGACAGTATAAAGGGCACCCATGTTGCTGGAATAGATGGTAATAGGGGATTCTATTTTAAGGGGAATAGATAGGCATTTCTGTGGCTGCAAATGAGACTCCAGGATGGTGTGTTGCCTCCCTGGTGCAAGGGTCAAGGATGTCTCAGAGCAGCTGCAGAACATCTTGGAAGGGGAGGGTGAACAGCCAGTTGTTGTGGTGCATATAGGTACCAACAACATAGGTAAAAAACGAGATGAGGTCCTAAAAGCTGAATATAGGGAGGTAGGAGGTAAATTAAAAAATAGGACTCAAAGGTAGTAATCTCAGGATTGCTACCAGTGCCACGTGCTAGTCAGAGTAGAAATAGAAGAATATTTCAGATGAATACGTGGCTAGAGGAATGGTGCCAGGGGGAGGGATTCAAATTCCTGGGACATTGGAACCGGTTCTGGGGGAGGTGGGACCAGTTCAAACCAGATGGTTTGCACCTGGGCAGGGCCGGGACCGATGTCCTAGGGGGAGTGTTTGCTAGTGCTCTGGGGGAGGGTTTAAACTAAAATAGCAGGGGGTTGGGAACCTGAGCAGGGGAACAGAGGAAAGGGAAACAAGGATAAAAGCAAAAGATAGGAAGGAGAAAAACAAAAGTGGCAGTCAGAGAAATCAACAGTTTAAATCAAACATGGCCACAGTAAATAATAATTCTAATAGGTCTAAGAGCGTTAAAACAACAAGCCTGAAGGCTTTGGTCTAGAAATTCAGTGGCCTGCGCCACCAGTTTGCGCCCAAAGAGGGCTTTTGCGCCACTGTGCAAACCTACCGCGATATTTAGCGGGGCGCTAATGGCGGTGTTAGCCATTAGCGCTGCGCCGCCACCGATGATGTCATCGGTGTGCGCAGCGCCCCGCTATCGCCCCGCTGGCCATATTTGGTTGCTGCCGTCTCGCCCGCGCCGGCCGCAAACAGCGACCGGTACACGGGGCCTACCTGTGCCGGTACTGGGGCGAGTTAAGGTGGAGGTGCGGCCGGCCGCTTTTTCGGCGGCCGCCTGCCCGCACCTCCTTCCCCGGCCTCCTACAACCCCCCCCCCGCGGCATTGCCAGCTGTTTCCAGAGAGCCCAGCACTTCTCCTTGGTGCCGGGCTCATTTGCGGGCACTCGCGAGTGGGGATCACGCTGTTGCAGGCACCTCCCCCTTAAGACTGAGAGGAAGGCCTGCAGTACCGCAGGCTGCCGTGCCACAGCGGGTGGCGCTGCAGCACTTTGCACGCCGATATTCAGTTTCAGCGCCCCAAGCGGGGCGCCGAAACCCTTGTTTAGCGGCCGGCTTCCACTTGGGGCGCTGAAAGTGAATTTCCCGCTGGCGCAAGTGGCTCCGCGTGCAGCGGTAATTCCGGTGCCCAGGCGAGCTGGGCGCCCCTAACTGAATTTCTAGGCCTTTGTGTCTTAATGCAAGGAGCATTCATAATAAGGTGGATGAATTAGCTGCGCAAATAGAGGTAAACAAATATGATTTGATTGGGATTACAGAAACATGGCTCCAGGGTGGCGAAGGCTGGGAACTCAACATCCAGGGATATTCAATATTCAGGAAAGATAGGCAAAAAGGAAAGGGAGGTGGGGTAGCCTTACTGGTTAAAGAAGGGATTAACACAATTGTAAAGAAGGATATTAGCTCTGATGATGTGAAATCTGTATGGGTAGAACTCAGAAATACCAAGGGGCAGAAAACGTCAGTGGGAGTGGTATATAGACCTCCAAACAGTAATGCGGAGGTTGGGGATGGCATTAAAAGGGAAATTAGAGAAGCGTGCAAAAAGGGCACAGTAGTCATCATGGGTGACTTTAATCTACATATAGATTGGGCTAACCAAATTAGTAACAATACTGTGGAGGAGGAATTCCTGGAGTGTTTACGGGATGGTTTCCTGGACCAATATGTCGAGGAACCAACCAGAGATCAGGCCACCTTAGACTGGGTATTATGTAACAAGAAAGGATTAATTAGGAATCTTGTCGTACGAGGCCCCTTGGGTTGGAACGATTATAATATGGTCAAATTCTTCATTAAGATGGAGAATGAAGTAGTCGACTCAGAGACCAGGGTCCTGAATTTAAATAAAGGAAACTACGATGGTCTGAGGTGCAAATTGGGTAGGATTGATTGGGGAATGTCACTCAAAGGGTTAATGGTGGATAGGCAATGGCAAACATTTAAAGACCGAATGGATGAACTACAGAATTTGTTCATCCCCGTTTGGCATAAAAATAAAACAAAAAAGGTGACTCAACCGTGACTAACGAGGGAAATTAGGGATAGCATAAGATCCAAGGAGAGGACATATAAATTGGCCAGAAAAAGCAGTAATCCAGAGGATTGGGAGCAGTTTAGGATTCAACAAAGGAGGACAAAGGGATTAATTAAGAAAGGGAAAATAAAATATGAGAGTAAGCTTTCAGGGAACATAAAAACTCCTGTAAAAGCTTTTATAGATATGTGAAGAGAAAATGATTGGTGAAGTCAAGCGTAGGTCCCTTGCAGTCAGAATCAGGGGAATTTGTAATGGGGAACAAAGAAATGGAAGACCAATTAAATACATATTTTGGTTCTGTCTTCACAAAGGAGGACACAAATGACCTCCCAGAAATGTCAGGGAACATAGGGTCTGATGAAAGGGAGGAACTGAAAGAAATCAGTATTTGTAGGGAAATGGTGTTAGGGAAATTGATGGGATTGAAGGCCGATAAATCCCCAGGGCCTGATAATCTACGTCCTAGGGTACTTAAGGAAGTGGCCCTAGAAATAGTAGATGCATTGCTGGTCATTTTCCAACATTCGATGGAATCTGGAACAGTACCCATGGATTGGAGGGTAGCTAAAGTTACCCCACTATTCAAAAAAGGTGGTAGAGAGAAAATGGGGAATTACAGACCGGTAAGCCTGACATCGGTAGTGGGGAAACTGCTAGAGTCCACTATAAAAGATGTAATAGCAGAGCACTTAGAAAACAGTGACTGGGTCGGACAAAGTCAACATGGATTTACAAAAGGTAAATCGTGCTTGACTAATCTACTGGAATTTTTTGAGGATGTAACTAGTAAAATAGATAAGGGAGAACCAGTGGATGTGGTGTATTTGGACTTTCAGAAGGCTTTCGATAAGGTCCCACATAGGAGATTAGTGTGTAAAGTAAAGGCACATGGGATTGGGGGCAAGGTATTGACTTGGATAGAGAACTGGTTGGCAGATAGAAAGCAAAGAGTTGGAATAAACGGGTCTTTTTCCAAGTGGCAGGCAGTGACTAGTGGGGCACTGCAGGGCTCGGTCCTTGGACCCCAGCTATTCACAATATATCTTAATGATCTAAACAAGGGAACTAGATGTAATATCTCCAAATTTGCAGACGACACAAAGCTGGGTGGGTGTGTGTGCTGTGAGGAGGATGCCGATAAACTACAGGATGATTTGGACAGGTTGGGTGATTGGGCAGAAGCATGGCAGATGCAATATAACGTGGATAAATGTGAGGTTATCCACTTTGGTGTCAAAAACAGGAAGGCAGATTATTATCTGAATGGCAATAGATTGGGAGAAGGGGAAGTGCAATGAGACCTGGGTGTCCTTGTGCACTAGTCGCTGAAGGTAAGCATGCAGGTGCAGCAGGCGGTTAAGAAGGCAAATGGTATGTTGGCCTTCATAGCGAGAGGGTTTGAGTACAGGAACAAGGATGTCTTGCTGCAGTTGTACAGGGCCTTGGTGAGACCACATCTTGAGTATTGTGTGCAGTTTTGGTCACCTTATCTGTGGAAGGATATTCTTGCCATGGAAGGAGTTCAGCGAAGATTCACCAGGCTGATACCTGGGATGGCAGGAATGACGTATGAAGAGAGATTGGGTCGATTGGGCTTGTTCTCGCTGGAGTTTAGAAGAATGAGACGGGATTTCATTGAAACTTATAAAATTCTGGCAGGACTCAACAGACTAGATGCAGGGAGGATGTTCCCGATGGTCAGGGAATCTAGAACCAGGGGTCACAGTCTAAGGATAAGGGGTAGGCCTTTTAGGACAGAAATGAGGAGGAATTTCTTCACCCAGAGAGTGATGAACCTGTGGAATTCTCTACCACAGAAGGCAGTAGAGGCCAATTCATTAAATATATTCAAGAAGGAGTTGGATATATTTCTTAAGGCTAAAGGGATCAAGTGTATGGGGAGAAAGCAGGGACCGGGTACTGAACTTGGATGATCGGCCATGACCGCATTGAGTGGCGGAGCAGGCTCGAGGGGCCGAATGGCCTACTCCTGCTCCTATCTTCTATGTTTCTATGTTTCTAAGGCAGGTGAAGTTAGATGACAGAAGCATTCTCTGAATGGTGAGAGAGTTCTTCCAATGAGGTGAGAGTGGCTGGAGAGTGGAAAGTGGAAAGCCTGCAGAATCTGTGCTGGAAATGGATTGAGAAACAGCTTGTGGCTAAGGAAAGTGATGATCTGTCAGGTGGGAGCTTTTACTGTACATTTGAAGCTGTCAAGTAATCAGCTGGAGCAATGACCACACTGAATTCCCACATCAGGTTGACAGACGTGGTCCCCGAACAGCGTGGTTCCCGTGGCCAGGTAATTAAAGTTAAAAAAGCCTGTTAAGGGTCTGTTAAGTACATTATAATGAGTTTAATTGGGTCGCCCGCTGCTGCCTGTCGGGTCTGCTCAGGCGCGTTGCGGCGGGTTGACGCCAGGCTTCCGATCCGCTGTCAAAAAAAAAACACTTTCCCACCCATCCCGCCACCGATCCTGCCCGCTGAAAATTCCAGCCAGACTATTTGCAGTGATTGAGGAACCTAAAATGAGGAGATGTAGATATATGGTTAAATGTAAAAGTTTCGGACAGAGAGCAAGGAGAAACATTTTACTTAAAAGGTTGTGTGTCTGTGGATTGCTCTCGGAAAGTTAGTGATTGAAGCAGATTGGGCCAGATTTTGTTGAAAAAATAATGGTGCCTGAATGACGCACACCTTATTTCTGCGAAAATTGGCCAGCAACTTGTAGCGAGGAAGAGGTACCCTATGAATTGTGAATTGGCCCAAGTTTCTGGCCGATTTGTGCCGCTCCGCTGTTAACTTTGCGGAAATGACATTTTGCATTTAACCTTCCCAGGATTTTCATGAAGTTGCTGCATTTGCACATTAATTGCCCCTTAAACTCACCACAGAAATTTAAGTCTAGTAATTAACAATGTAAGTACCCTTTTAACAATGTAATAATTGTTAATGGCTGCCAATCAACCTCTCTTGCGTAGAAAGTAAACAATTATAAGTGTGGAGTCTCATTCTTTCAGGTAGTGAATTGTTTTAAGGTATTTTAAAAATGTTACATTTTTAATTTTAATATTTTTTCATAATTTTCCTTTCTTTCTCTTTTTCCTCTCTGTCTTTATCCAATCTTTCTTTCCTGCTCTTTATTTCTCTTTCTGTACCTGATTTGGCATTGAATTCACCCACTCTAATTCACCCTCCTTCTCAGTCCTTCCTCTGTTTATTTCTCAACTCTTTAATCCACATTGGTTAACGAGACACACTGTTCCTCCCATTGTTCACTTAGGTCCCAGATGTGCTGTTGCCCTGGCCACACCATTATCAGCTTGCACTTCCAGCAACTTTGTGGGCAAAAAAATTTAAAAACCTGAACGTGCATAAACATGTATAACTAACGGGGTATGCTGCGAGATGCCACCCACCAGCAAAATCTGGCCCATTAATGTCATCATTTAAGAATATGTTAACTAGGTGGTTGAAGGAATAAAGAGATATGGGAACAAGGCGAGCACATGGGATTTGAACTACTACTTTCATGTAAGATAAATACCAACATTGACTTGTTGGGCCGATCGGCCAATTTCAAAATAGTAATTTTATTGAATAAGAAAACTGTACTGGGTACAGAAGAATGAACCTTTGTGTAATTAATTACTGATGATAACCTGGTATTCTTTAAAATCCTACATGATGAAAGTGCTGAAAGGGACTGATGTAGATGTAAGCAAGCTATTTGACCTGGATGTGAGCACAGGAGTGAGGAACGCAGGTTTAAAATGAACAAACCTCAAGTGAGACTGCAAGAATTTCCCCCTCCTGCCCGTAGAGCAGTGCGGAGCAGGTTCCCTCCCAAATAAAGCAGCTGATGCTGAGTCGAACAACAATAACAACAACTTCCATTTAAATAGTGCCTTTAACATAGTAAAACAGAATAAGGCACTTTGCTGAGGTGTAATCAGACACAATTGGATGCCAAGCCAAAGAAGGAGATAGTAGGAGGGTTGTCCAAAAACTTGGTCAAAGAGGTGAGTTATAATGAGGATCTTAAAGGAGGAGAGAGATGGTGAAATTCCAGAGTGCATGGCCTAGATGGCTGTTGGCACAGCCACCAATAGTAACGCAAAGAGGGGTGGAGCAATGTACAAATAGCCATAGTTGGAGGAGCTGAGTGTTGTGGGGTGGGGGAATGGGTTGTAGTGCTAGAGGAGATTGCAGAGATAGGGAGGGGCAAGACCTTGAAGGAATTTAAACAGGAGGATGAGAATTTTAAATTGGAAGCATTGGGGGAACAGGGAGCCAACAAAGTCTAGGAAGGACAGGGGTGATGGGTGAGCAGGACTTGGTATGGGTAGGATATGAGCAGCAGAGTTTTGGGAATTAATTGAGGATGGAGGATGGGAGGGTGGCCAGTGGAGCATTGGAATAGTTGAGTCTGGAGGTGACAAAAAGCATGATTAGGGCTTCAGCAGCAGAGGCGTGTGATGCTACGGAGGTGAAAGTAGGCTGTCATTGTAATGGAGAAAATAAGAATTCGGAAGCTCCTTTTAAAAAGGAGCTGGATAAATATCTAGTTGGAAATGGAATCAAAGATTATAGGGCTAGACAGTAGACTGATATGATCAAATGTTCCAGTGGAGAACAATGTTGCTGTGATAATGGGGGAAGAGGAGATACTGTTTATAAAATGTAGCTTCTTCTTCTTAGGCAGTTCCTTGGAACCGAGGATGACTTGCTTCCACGTTAAAAATGAGTTCGCAGGTGACTGATGAGTCCAATGTGAGACCTACAGTCTCTGTCACAGGTGGGGCAGATGGTGGTTGAAGGGATGGGTGGGTGGGGTGCTTGGGTTGATGTGCGCTCCTTGCGCTGCCTGCGCTTGGCTTCCACTTGCTCCCGGCGAAGCAACTCGAGGGGGTCGATTTTCATTGACCTGTGGAGTCGGGATTGGAGGTGTGCGGGGGGTTAAAGTCCCGTATTCAGGGGTCCCGACACCATCCCACCCCCCAACCCAGCTCCATGTAAGTTTCAAAGGAGGTGGGGACACGCCTACCTGAGGCGGGAAGGGATTAGTGCCAATTACCTGCCTGTTAACAGGTAGTTAACAGGCAGTTTTTAGCCTAATCCCTATTTTAAAGCTTGAAGTGTGGGATTCCCGACGGCTCCAAACCACGGCAAGTTAGAGGAGTCAGGCCGTTGGGTTGAAGGACTTGGAGAGGTCGAGATGTCGGTGTTCAGGTGAGTGATGGATGCATGAGTGCAAAGGTAAGTGTGTTTGGTGTGTCTAAAGTGTGTAAAGAAGTTTAAATTACCTGTACTTACCTTTACAGCCTTCCTTCCTCTAGGTTTCGGGAGTCCATCATCTAACCGGCACAGAAAGCAGAATGGCTGCGATCTGTCAAAAGTGACAGCCTGCAGCTTTCTGTGCCGATGAGATTTCTAACTGAGTCTGTGTAGAAGGGCTCAGGTTAGAAGTAAGACTGTCAGTGTTTGACAGCTTCAAACAGCTGTGAAACACTGATATTTCATCTGTCAAAACCTCTTGACAGATGAAATTTCAGTCTATGATGTTACCTATTGCCGGGTGGCCCTTAATTGGCCTGCTGAGCCCACTGGGTGGGCTCAACAAGGTCAATCAAGTTAAAATCGCGTGGATTGGCCGCATCTCAATGGAGGCGGGACTACAACCCCAAAAGTTGTAGCCCCGCCTCCTTCCCGACTGCTGAATGAAAATCACCCCCGAGGTGTTCGGCGCCTTCCCGGATGTTTCTCCTCCACTTTGTGCGGTCTTGGGCCAGGAATTCCCAGGTGTCGATGGGGATGTTACACTTTTTCAAGGAGGCTTTGAGGGTGTCCTTGAAGCGTTTCCTCTGCCCACCTGGGGCTCTCTTGCCATTCCGGAGCTCCAAGTAGAGCGGTTGTTTTGGGAGTCTCGTATTGGGCATGCGGACAATGTGACCCGTCCATCGGAGCTGATTGAGCGTGGTCAAACTTCGATGCTGGGGATGTTGGCCTGAGCAAGAACACTGATGTTGGTGTGCCTATCCTGCCAATAGATTTGCAGGATCTTGTGGAGGCAGCATTGGTGGTACCTCTCCAGTGCTTTGAGGTGCCTGCTGTACATGGTCCATGTCTCTGAGGCATACAGCAGGGCGGGTATCACTGCTCCTCTGTAGACCATGGGCTCGATTTTCATTGGGCCGTTGAGGCGGGATTGGAGGTGTGTGGGGGGTTAAAATAGCGAAATCGGGAGGCACAAACCCATCCCGCCCCCAACCCGCCTCCATGCCAGTTTCAAAGGAGGTGGATACCCGAGGCGGGAAGGGGATTAGTGCCAATTAACTGCCTGTTAACAGGTAGTTAACAGGCAGTTTTTAGCCTAATCCCTATTTCTTTCCCTGAAGTGTTGGATTCCCGACGGCTCCAAACCACGCCAAGTTAGCGAGGCGGACCATCGGGCTGAAGGGCTTGGAGGGTTAGCGATGTCTGATGTTCAGGTGAGTGATGGCTGCATGAGTGCAGAGGTAAGTGTGTTTGGTGTATGTAAAGTGTTTAAATAAGTTTTACTTACCTTTACTTACCTTTACAGCCTTCCTTCCTTCAGGCCTCGGGAGTCCCTCATCTCATCGGTACAGAAAGCAGAATGGCCGCGAGCTGTCAAGAGTTGCAGCATTCAGCTTTCTGTTCTGGAGAGAACTCTAAATCAGCCTGAGAGGAAGGAATTAACTTAGTGTACAGATTGTCAGTGTTTGGCAGCTTCAAAGAGCTGTCAAACGCTGATATTTCATCTGTCAAAAGCTCTTGACAGATGAAATCTCAATCTGTGATGTCACCTGTTGTCGGGTGGCCCTTAATTGGCCTGCTGGGTGGGTTCAACAAGGTCAATCAAGTGAAAATCGAGTGGGTTGCCCACAACTCGATGGAGGCAGGACTACAACCCCAAAAGTTGTAGTCCCGCCTCCTACATGCCTCCATTGACAAAATCCAGCCCCATGTGTCTATAAAGTGTAGCAAAGCAGGATTGAATAGTAATAATACAGTGATGCAGGAATATTCTTGCATTTTCCTTAATTGTCAAGGAATATTTATGCAGAATATGCCCTAAGGAAATGAAATGGAGTCATGATAGTGTAGATTGTATATTGTCTGTGGAAGGATTGGGTTGCTGGAGTGTTATCTTCTGTTGCCTTCATACTTGTCTCTTGTATCAGATTCTCTGAGGCCTGTGGTTTGCAGCACTTTGTAATGGAGAATGAAATACAGAGATGGGGAGGGAAGGAGAGTAGTTTCATAACATAGCATTTCCCTGCCCTCCCCTACATATATTATTGATTGATAAGAATATGAAACTATTGATCCAACCATCCTCTCCTGGAACTGACTGAGAGCTGTAACCTGGGGAAGTTCTGTGGTGCAGGATTCCTTGCTGTTTCTTCTTTACCATGGAGAGGGTAGACGATGGACACTGCTGGAGGTGCTCTATTGGGTGCAGGTACAGGTGCAGATCAACCAAGGTCTAATTAAATGGCAGAACTAGCTCAAGAGGCTAAATGGTGCACTCCTGTTGCTGCATTCCTAGATTATTACCCAGGACAGCTTCTGCATCTGCATCAGAAGGTTATGGGCTCGATTTTCATTGGGCCAGGAGGCGGGCTTTTAGGCGTGCGGGGGGTTAAAATCGCAAAACCTGGGGGTCACGACCCCCCCCCCGCCTGGTTCCCGCCTCCACGCCATTTTAACCTAGGTGTGTCTGATTGTCCCGAATCAGTCCCACCTGCAACAGGCGGGAATGGTCTTTAGGGCCCTTAAGCAGCACTGATTGGCCTTTATAATCCCATTTTAATGGCCCTTGCCTGTTAAACCTTTTCCCACGTAAAATGCGCCTGGTGGGGATCATGCCTGTGAAACCTGGTGTGAACACTATTGGCTTGCTGACTATCAGCTGCAGGTCCGACATTAAAGAGGCTATTTGATCAGTCATCATTTGCAGGTGTCAGGACTTTGTTGTCTCAGGTCTGGGGCAACTTTTACCAGGCCTAACCACACCTGTGGAATGTTGAAGCCTCACACACTTCTCCAGTGTGACCTCCTGCGAGACCCCTCTCGCCACCCTCACTCAGCGCTTCCTCAGCTGAGGCACCTACCAGAAGCATGAGAGGCTTTTTTTTCCTTCCCCTCTTGGCATTAGAGGACCTCCAGCCCCATTCACGAAATGACACACGCCACAACTGCAGAAGTTGCCATCAGAATTTTTTATGACAATATGCAACTGTTGGCATGTTAAAAATAAACACAAAATTACACCCAAGTGACTGCCCTTGTGACTATTTGTGCTTTATTTTCCTCATACACATGCTCCTACGTAGTGGTTCCCCTGTGGCTTCAGCAGATGTGGAGGCCCCTTGCTCACTTTCCTGCTGCTCCTGTCTCGACACCTTTGGCGGGCGTCGTCTGGAATAGCGAGCCTGGGAAGGCTCGCCAGCAGTCTGCTGCTCCTGCGGCTGTGCAGGGGTTGAGACATCTATCTCTGTTGGGTGTGGAATCCGGCAGGGCTCTGACCGAGGGCTCTGCAGTGGCATGGAAGTGTGAGCGCTTGGAGAGGAGCCCACAATTCCTTGAGGTCTGCCACCAACCTCCCTCTCATGGGTCAGGTCCCCCTCAGTGCCTGCAAGTGGCTTGAGAGCAGCTTGCTGCACATCAGGGGGGCCATGAGGACCCGTATCTACAATGGCAGTCCTACTCAGAAGGACTTCCATGAAGGTCTGGTTTCTCTGTTCAATAGATGCCCATCGCTCCTCAAGAGATGTCATTCTATTCTGAACACTCACCATGTTTTCCATACCCTGGTGGCTAACCTCCTCCATGGCCGTAGCCCTCCTCTCCTCTACTGTCGCCAGCCTTAACACGGAGGCAGCAATAATTTCTGTAGTGTATGTACCTTTAAGGGGAGAACTACTTTTTACAGCTCCTGTATACTGTAGTACCGGCAGTGACTACACCTGTATATAAACCCTGAGCAGGGATCTGTACTGTTAGTTTTTAGAGTAACCCTCATCCAGTAAACACCTGGTGATTGTTCATCTGCAGTCTCTGTTGATTTATTGAAGGACACCATACATCTAAATTCACGGATTTAACATTGGCGATGAGGCGATTCTAACCTACCTGCAACTCTGCAGAAGAAGGCCGATTCCATCAGTGCGGGCGTCGACCATCCAGAGAGGACTTGAGCATCGCAGAGGAGGCTGTGGAGAGCTGGGCTTGGTTCTCCAGTCGCGATGATCCAGCACAGCGGGCTGGCAGCAGGTACGGCGCAGACCCTTCCCGGACGGCGGCGGCTGGAGCCGACCGACGGCACAGAAAAAGGCCGAGCAGCGTCGACGGGGTAAGAAAGAGGGTAAAGCGCACAGGGCGCAGCCGGGGTTGAAGACCGAGCGGCATCAACGAGAGAGGGTAAAGTGCACAGGGCGCAGCCGGGGTTGAAGACCGAGCGGCGTTGACGGAAAAAAAAAGAGAGAGGGTAAAGTGCACAGGGCGCAGCCGGGGTTCAGGACCGAGCGGCATCAACGAGCGAGGCGCGCAGGAAAACGCGCAGAGCGTGGCCGGTGTTCAAGGGCTGAGCAGCATCTGCAGGGGAAGAAAGGAAGTGAGGGAGACACCATTTGAGCCGCAGCGGAGAAGAAGGGAGAGCGCGGGAGACGCCATTTTGAGCCACAGTGGAGAAGAAGGGAGAGTGCAGGAAGAAAGGAAAGCGTGGGAGACGCCATTTTGAGCCAGCGGAGAAGAAGGGAGAGCGCGGGAGACGCCATATTTAGCCAGTCTAACCACACCCAGGGATGCCGAAGAGTGGCAGTGTCACAGCGTTCGACAATGAAGTCGAAGATTGGGCGACATATATAGAACGCATAGAAGTGTACTGCAAGGCGAATGAAGTGCTAGATGCCAGGAAAGCACTGGTATTGTTGAATTCCATGGGTGCAAAAACGTACGGCTTACTGCGAAACCTAGTAACCCCAGAGAAGCCAGTGGAAAAGGATTTTGAAAGCATAGTGGCAATCCTACAGGACCACCTAAACCCCACACCGCTGCTGATAGCAGAAAGATTTAAGTTTCACAAAAGGAACCAGCATAAAGACGAAAGTAATGCTGAGTATTTAACGGAACTGCGCAAGCTATCAAAACACTGCCAGTTTGGAACGGGACTAGCAGATACTTTAAGGGACAAGTTTGTGTGTGGGCTTCAAAGTGAAGGAACCCAGAAACGGCTTCCCTGCTCCTTCACCTGGCACCTTCCCATGCAAGCGCAGGAGATGCAACACATGCCCTTTTACCTCCTCCCTTCCCACTGTCCAGGGCCCCAAACACCCCTTCCAGGTGAAACAGCAATTTACTTGTACTTCTTGCAATTTAATATACTGTATTCGCTGCTCACGATGCGGTCTCCTCTACATTGGGGAGACCAAACGCAGATTGGGCGACCGCTTTGCGGAACACCTCCGTTCAGTCCGTACAGGTGACCCTGAGCTTCCGGTCACCTGTCACTTTAATTCACCGCTTCACTCCCACTCTGATCTCTCTGTCCTCGGGCTATTGCATTGTTCCAGTGAAGCTCAACGTAAGCTCGAGGAACAGCACTTCATCTTTCGATTGGACACTTTGCAGCCTGTCGGACTCAACATTGAGTTCAACAATTTCAGATAATTATCCCTGCCCCCATTTTTCATGCAGTATGATTTTTGCCATTCCCATTTGCAACATTTTATCTTTCCTGCCTCTTACAAAAGTACAGGATGTTCTTTCTATTTCTTCCTCCCCTCCTAACCCCCCCCCCGACCCTGTCTCTGCACCTGCTTAATATCTGTTACATCTCCAGCTTTTTCCAGTTCTGATGAAGGGTCCCAGACCTGAAACGTTAACTCTGTTTCTCTCTCCACGGATGCTGCCTGGCCTGCTGCGTGTTTCCAGCATTTTCTGTTGTTGTTTAAGATTTCCAGCATCCGCAGTATTTTGCTATTATATTCTATCAGAAAAGGATCTTACGCTGGACAAGGCTTTCAGCATGGCAGTATCACACGAAGCAGCCGCACGGGACGCTGCAGAGATACAACGGAGACCGCAAGAATATGGCACAAATGAAATGTCATACGGAACAGTGAAGTGCTAATGCTGCGGCAGAACAACACACGACCATAAGGATTGTTGGTTCAAGGACCAAGTGTGCAGACAGTGTGGAAAAGTCGGACACATAGCAAGAGTCTGCAGGTCAGGAAAGAAAACCAGCAGCAAGAAATCTCCACAGGAGAAGAACAAAAAGGTACATAAGGTGACAGAGAGTAGTTCAGATGAACAGAAAAGTGATACAGACTCCGGAAGCAAGGAGCTGGGTTGTCTGAAACTGTAGTGTCCGAGTATCAATAATACATGGACTGCAGGAGAACAATAATAAAAGGTATTTACTGACTGAAGTACAGAAGCCTGCTATGGCTTTATATACAGGTGTGGTCACTGCCGGTACTGCAGTATAAAATCAGTTCTTCTCTTAAAGGTACATACACAACAATTCCTCCCGTTTTAGATAAACAGTACATAACATTCATTTAACAACTAAATAATAACTAATTACAATTACAATTTTCCCTGTACTATATACATCAACTGAAATAATCATTTATAAGTTCAGTCTTTGAGGAGGCTTCCTGATCCTGACTGGATAGCGCCTTTCTCGAGTATCCTGTTCTTGCGGCGGAGTCGATTCTGGCTCATTGTCATTGGTTGGTTCGTCAGCTTCCAATACCACTGCTTTTGAGGTAGACGCAATCTGTACTTCGGGTTCATTACCAGGTGCACATGCTCGTGGTATGGGTTTGGCTTGTTCCTGTGACTCTAGAATCTGGTCAGCATGGCGTCTCACGATGCTCTCTCCAACGTCCACTGTGTACATTAATGGTCCCTGCTGTGTGCATATCGTTCCTGGCTGCCATTTCTCTGTTCGGTAGTCATGGGCCAAGACTGGTTGCCCTATCTTGAAGCTCCTGGTTGGCTTCTCATTTATGTGCTGAAATTGCTTATCCTCAACATCTCGTCTTATGTTTGGTTTGAGCAAATCCAGGTGACATCTTAGCCTTCGGTTGAAGAACATTATGGCTGGAGCTTGGTTGGTGACTGCATGTGTCGCATTCCGGTAAGCAAACAAGAAATTATCCACCTTGTGTTGTAGTGGTATGTCATCATTATGCATTGCCTTTATTGCCTTTTTAAAGGTCTGAACAAACCTCTCAGCCAATCCATTTGTGGCTGGATGATATGGGGCAGATGTATAATGTTTTACCCCATTATTCCTCTGAAACCTCCGGAAATCCTCTGACACAAACTGTGGCCCATTGTCAGAGCAAATCTGTTCTGGCAAGCCATTTCTGGCGAAGATGGTCCGTAGGACTACAATAGTTTTCTCCGTGGTGGTGGAGGACATTTGATGACCTCTGGCCATTTCGAATGGGTGCCACAGCGAATAGGAACATTGAGTCCATAAATGGACCAGCAAAATCAATGTGTACCCGTTGCCATGGAGATGAGGGCCACTCCCATGGATGCAGCGGGGCCTGTGGTGGACCTTCTGGCATCCTGTGCATCTCTTGGTCAAATCCTCGATTTCTTTATCGACTCCCGGCCACCACACAAACGCCCTGGCTAGGCTCTTCATTTTTACCCCTCCCAGATGACCCTCATGAAGCTCATTGAGCACTCTATCTCTCAACTTGGGTGGAATTACCACTCGGGATCCACACATCAAGGCCCCCCGGCACACTGACAGCTGCTCACTCCTTGGCAAGAATGCTGGCAACAGTGAGTCGCCATGTGCTGGCCATCCCTTCACCGTCAAATCATAGACCCGAGAGAGTGTCGGGTCATTTCGGGTTTCCTTCTCTATACTTGAGTTTGTAACAGGTAGACATTCGACTATGGTCGCATGGTATATCTCAACAGGGTCCACTGCAGGTGCTTCCTCTAACGTAGGCAACGGTAGGCGCGACAGCCCATCAGCGTTTCCATGATGTTTCGTACCCTTGCACTCTATGTCGTACTGATGTGCCCCTAGAAAAAGTGACCATCTTTGCAGCCGTTGCGCCGTCATCACCGGAACGCCCTTCTTTGGGTTAGAAATGGAGACCAGGGGCTGATGATCAGTCAGTAGGGTGAATTTCTGCCCGTGCAGATAGTGATTGAACTTCTTCACCCCCCACACCAGGCTGAGGGCCTCCCTGTCAATCTGGGCACGCTTACACTCATCACTCCATTTCCATGTTGCTCCAGTTTGCAGCAGGGCGTTCAGTGCGTGCAGAATTGTAGATAAATTCGGCAAGAACTTATGGTAGTAGTTCACCAACCCGAGAAACGACCTCAGTTGCGACACATTTTCCGGTGCTGGAGCCTTGACTACAGCCTCAATCTTGTCCGGCGACTTATGCAACCCTTCCTCATCAATCATGTGGCCACAATATGAGATTTGTCTCCTGAAAAACTCGCATTTGGGGCGGTTGGCTCGTAGCCAATATTCCTGTAATCTAGTGAGCACCTGCTCCAGGTTGGCAAGGTGTTCACTGTCATTTTCGCCCGTAACCAGGATGTCGTCCAAATAACACCAGGTCCCCGGGATCCCTTGCAGGACTTGTTCCATCCCCCTCTGCCAAATAGCCGGGGCTGATGCTACCCCGAATACCAGTCGATTGTACTGGTAAAGGCCTTTGTGAGTGTTTTTCATGAGGTATTTCCTAGATGCTTCTTCCACCTCCATTTGTAGATATGCTTGGGCCAGATCAATCTTCGTAAAGCGTTTCCCTCCAGATAGTGAGGCGAAAATATCTTCTATCCGTGGAAGTGGATATTGTACTGTGTGCAGGACTGGGTTCACAGTTACCTTGAAGTCCCCACGGATGCGAACCTTCTTCGGTTCCCCAGGCGTGCTGCTCAATGATTTCTTCATTACAGGAACGATGGGTGTGGCCCACTCGCTCCAGTCCACCTTGGACAGCACACCCGAATGCTCCAGACTCTCCAGCTCTGCTTCAACGGCTGGGCGGATCGCGTAAGGTACCGGTCTGGCCTTAAAAAATTTTGGGTTTGCGTTATCTTCGATTTTTATCGTTGCCGTTACTCCTTTTAGAGTCCCAAGTCCTTGTTGGAACACCTCTTTTGCGTCAGTTAGAATCTTTGACAGTCGTCCAGGTGTGACGTCATCATCCTTTTTATCAGTCACAGTTAGCGCCTGAATGGAATGCCAATCCAATTGTATTTTTCGGATCCATTCACATCCCAATAATGGTGGTCCTCTATCTGGTAGTATATATAGATACAGTTTCTGTGTTTCCTTGCCGTTGTATTTAACTGGCACCCTTATTTTTCCTCTGGGGTAGACTTTTTGCCCCGTGTATGTCTTCAATACAATGGACGTGTCCTTCAAGGGTATGTGTGGGAATAGCCGCTCATAGTCTCGTTGATTCATGACAGTTAGGGCTGATCCTGTGTCCAATTCCATCTTTACTGGGGATCCTGCTATCATGAGGGTGACCCAAATGGTTCGGTGATCCTCCTTTGCGATCACGTTGTGTAACTTTAGACAACTTAGTCTCCTGCTCCCGGAATCCTTATCACTCTCCTGATCTTCCGAACTACTGTCTGTCAATTTCGTTACTTTCTTTTAGTTTTCCTTAGTAGTTCTTGTAGTGTTGGTTTCCTTTCCCGACCTGCAGACTCTTGCTATGTGTCCCATTTTCCCACATTGCCTGCATACTTTGTCCTTAAACCAGCAGTCCTTCTGATCATGTGTTGTTCTGCCGCAGCGATAGCACTTTTCTGCTCCATACGCCATTTCGTTAGCGCTGTGTTCTTGTGGTTTCTCTTGTATTTCCGCAGCTCCCCGTGCTGCTGCTTCGTAGGATACTGCCACGCTGAAAGCCTGTTCTAGCGTCAGGTCCTTTTCCGAAAGTAGTCGTTTCTGGGTTCCTTCACTCTGGAGCCCGCAGACAAACTTATCCCATAAGGTGTCTGCCAGCCCTGCTCCGAACTGGCAGTGCTTCGATAACTTGCGTAGTTCCGTAAGATGATCAGCATTGCTCTCATCTTTGTGCTGGTTTCTTTTATGGAACTTGAATCTTTCTGCTATCAGCAGTGGTGTAGGGTTTAGGTGTTCCTGTAAGGTATTAACAATCTCTTCAAAACTTTTCTCCATTGGTTTAGCTGGGGTAATTAAATTCCGCAATAGGCCGTACGTTCTCGCGCCCATCAAATTTAATAATACCGACGCCTTCTTTCCATCGGCCACCTCATTTGCCTTGCAGTACACTTCAATTCTTTCCACATACGTGGTCCAGTCTTCTACCTCGTTGTCAAAAGCAGTGATACTGCCACTCTTAGGCATCTTGGGTGATTTAAAATGGCGCCTCCCGTGCTTTTCCTTCTTCCCCAATGGAATAAAATGGTGCCTCCCGCGCTTTTCCTTCTTCCCCTTGCTGCCACGCTGCTCCTAGCATTCTACAGGGTAATGGCGGTGACCCGCGGCTTCGGCGCATCTCACTTTTCCTTCCCCTCGTTTTATTTTCTCTACGCTGCCCGGTTCTTGAGCACCTGTGCGCTCTACCCTCTCTCTCTCTCTCTTTTCCTCCCGACGATGCTGCACGGCCCCTTTTGCAGAGCCGCTCGATCGAGCTCGAGCCCGCCGCAGTCCGGAAGGGTCAGCGTACTACCTGCTACCAGCACGATTTGCTGGAACACCTTGCCTGGGGAGCCAAGCCCAGCTCTTCACAGCCACCCCTGCAATTCTCTGAACTCCGATGGATCCTTGGGTGGTTGTCCGCGGTCGACGCACATTGCTCTGACTTCGACTTCCAAGAAGCTTCTTCTCAGGGAAAGATCCCCGTGAGGTGATGCAGTACTGCAGGTGAGTTCGAAGCTGCTCGTCGCCAGTGTAGTGTCCGAGTATCAATAATACACGGAGTGCAGGAGATCAATAATAACAGGTATTTACTGAACAGAGGGTACTCTTTTATTTGGACCCAAAAAAACCCAATTCGACTGTAAATAAACAAAAGTTCAACTAAAGCTTAACAAATCAAATTAAAATTTGGTTTTCCGTGTTGATGATGCACTCCAGTCCCCGCGGCGCCCACCGGTCGCGGAAATACTCAAGCGCACCGGCGGACACCGCGTGCTCCATCTCCAGGGCCACCCGGGCGCGAACATGGCCGCGGAAGAGATGCAGGCAATCCGGCTGGACGACCCCCTCGACCGCCCGCTGCCTGGACCAATTGATGGCTCTTTTAGCCAGGCCCAGGAGCAGGCCCACAAGGAGGTCCTCCAACCTGTCCGTTCCCCTCCGCACCGGGTGACCGTAGATCAAGAGCGTGGGACTGAAGTGCAACCAAAAATCGAGGAGCAGCCCCTTCAAGTAGTGAAAGAGGGGCTGCAACCTCTCACAATCCATATAAACGTGAAACACGGACTCCTCCAGGCCGCAAAAAATGCAGGCGGCCTGGGAGTCCGTGAACCTACTTAAAACCTTATTGCACGGGACCGCTCCATGCAACACCCTCCAGGCCAAGTCCCCGATGGAACAAGGGAGGACTCCCGCATAGAGAGCCCTCCATTGGGGACCTCCGCTTCCGCCGGTCGGCAAAACGCCACGCCAAGGCATGTCCGGACGGTAGGCGAAGATGGCAAAGTGGAGAGTGTGCAGGAGCAGCCCGTACAGGAAACCCCTCCGCGCGGAATGAAAAGGCACGGAGGGTATTTCCTCGAGACGGCTCAAGTTGTGAGGCGCCGGTTCCCGAGGGGAGTTTCGGGGCCGGGCGCCGATGAGGAATTCCGTCCGAACGGGGGTAAGCTCGGACGGGATCGCCCCACGTGCTTGAGCCGCCTCGATACACCTAGTGGAGTCGGGGCCCAGTGCCGCTTTTACCGATTCGATGGTTTCGACCGCGAGCCGGACGTTGGCCCAGGACAGGCGCCGCGCCAGCTCCTCCGGCGCCATCCAGCCCGCTCCTCCGCCATCGAGCAGGTCCCCGACTCTGGTCACCTTGCCAGCCACAGCCCTACCCTCCGCCAGCCGCCCGAACCCGTGTTCGTGGAGGTGCGGATTCCTGAGCAGCGGCTCCCGAAGGAGAGCCGCCGCTCCTGACGGGGGAGAGCTCCGCCTGGAAGCGACGTAGTTCCAAACCCATAGTAGTTCCTGGTAGAAGACAGGCAGCTCCCGCAGGCCGGCACGCCTGCTGCCCACTTTCGCAAACAGGAGCTGCGTGTCGTAATTGAGGCCATGCAGCTGGCGGAAGAAAAACGTCGCCAGCGCACACCATCTCGGAGGATTCTCGACGTACAGGTATCTCTGCAGCGTCTGAAGACGGAAAGTCGCAGCCTGGGTGCGAAGGCACACCAGCGCCTGACCGCCCTCCCTAAGCGGGAGACACAGAACCGCGGCAGAGACCCAGTGCTTCCTTTTGTCCCAGAAGAAGTCGATGAGCTTCTTCTGAATCTTGGCGACAAACGCAGGGGGAGGGATCAAAGTGACCAACCGGTACCACAACATGGCGGCCACCAGCTGGTTTATGACCAGCGCTCGACCCCTGTAGGACAACACTCGGAGCAGTCCTGTCCAGCGTCCTAGGCGAGCGGTGACTTTGGCCTCCAGCTCTTGCCAGTTCGCCGGCCAAGCGTCCTCGGCAGGGCTAAGGTAGACTCCCAAATAGAGGAGGTGCGTGGTGCTCCAGGCGAAAGGCCTGAACTCCTCCGGCAGGGAGTCCACCCGCCACTGACCCACCAGGAGTCCGGAACATTTCTCCCAGTTGATCTTGGCGGAGGATGCGTCCGAGTAAATCTGCTGGCATTCCCGCATCCTCCGCAAGTCAGCGGGATCTGTGACCGTGAGGAGCACGTCATCGGCGTAAGCCGAGAGGACCACCTCCACGCCCGGCCCTTGCAGAGCCAGTCCCGTCAACCTCTTCCGCAAGAGGCGCAGGAAAGGCTCCACGCAAATGGCATATAACTGACCGGACATGGGGCATCCCTGACGCACCCCCCTCCCGAAGCGAAGGGGCGCCGTCAAGGACCCGTTAACTTTAATCAGACACTCCGCGGCGGCATACAGAAGTCGGATCCGGGCGACGAAATGCGTCCCGAACCCGAATGCGCGCAGAGTCCCGAAGAGATACTCGTGATCCACCCTGTCGAACGCCTTCTCCTGATCCAGGGAAAGGAAGGCGACCGACAGACCAGCCCTCTGGGAGTGGTGGACCAGGTCCCGGACCAGATGGATGTTATCGTGGATGGTCCGGCCCGGGACCGTGTAGGACTGGTCGGGGTGGATCATGTGGGCCAGCACGGTGCCAAGGCGAGCAGACATGGCCCTGGCAAAGATTTTATAGTCCGTGCTGAGGAGGGAGACCGGGCGCCAGTTCTTAAGGAGGCGGAGATCGCCCTTCTTAGGCAGCAGGACAATGACCGCCCTGCGCCAAGAGAGGGGCATCGCCCCGGTCGCCAAACTTTCCCCCAGGACCCGCGCGTAGTCGCCCCCCAAGACGTCCCAGAACGCCCTGTGGAACTCCACGGTCAGCCCGTCCAGCCCCGGGGACTTTCCCCTAGAGAGCTGGCGGAGGGCGCCGGTCAGCTCCGCCAGACTTAGCGGAGCGTCCAATTTTTCGGCGCCCTCCGGGCCAACCTTCGTCAGGTCCTCCCACAAAACTCTGCACGCATCCTCGCTGGATGGATCCGGAGAGAACAGAGCCCCGTAATAGGCGCGGGTCTCCGTGCTGATTCCCTCCGGATCCGAGACCAGAGATCCGTCGTCGGCCAGCAGCCCCAAGAGCTGCTTACGGACCCCCGTCTTTTTTCCAGCGAGTAGAAGAAGGGGGAGCCGCGGTCCAGGTCCCGCAGGAGCTGGATCCGCGACCTCACGTACGCGCCTCGGGACCCGACGAGCTGCAGGTCCTTCAGCGCGCCCTTCTTCTCTTCGTACACCTTCCGCAGGGCCGGGTCCTCGACGACCTGACCGAGACGGGACTCCAGGTCGAGCACCTCCTTCTCCAACCGCCCGACCCGGGCCTCCCGCCTCTTGGTCGACCCCTTCGCGTACTCCTGACAGAAGAGACGGATGTGAGCCTTGCCCACATCCCACCATAGCCTCAAGGAGGGGAAGCCCCCCTGCTTCCTTCTCCAGTCGGCCCAGAATCGACGAAACGAATCCCGGAACCGTGCGTCCTCCAGCAGCAGGTTGTTAAAATGCCAGTACACGGACCCCCCCCGCGCACGCAGCGGAGCGAGCTCCGCCCACACCAGGTGGTGGTCCGTGAACGGCACCGGCCGCATGGAAGCTGCCGGAACGCAGGAGACGAACGCCCGGGAAATGTAGAGGCGGTCGATTCTGGACCTTCCTCTCCCAGACCTCACGCTAGTGAAGGTGCTGGAGTCGGGGTGGAGATTTCGCCAGACGTCCACCAAGTCGAAGGACCCAACCAGGTCCCTCAACTTCTCCATCGCCGCCGGGCTTCGCGGGGGACCCGAACGGTCCCTCGCCTCGAGGGTGCAGTTAAAATCCCCCCCGAGGATGACGCACTCGCCCACGTCGATGGAGCCCAAGAGAGCGGACACTTCTTCGAAGAAGCGCACTTGCTGCGCACTGGTCTGAGGGGCGTACACGTTCACTTGATGGAGCGGCACGTCCCCCAGGCGAACAGTGACATGGAGCAAGCGGCCCGGCACGTGCTCCTTGACCCCCAAGATCTCCGGCTTAAAATGCGGGGCCAGCAAGATAGCCACCCCGCTGGAATTGTTGGAGAGGTGACTCATGCTGACCCCTCCTTGCCACTCCAGGAGCCACGTGGCTTCGTCTCCCGGAACGGTGTGGGTTTCTTGCAGGAAGCACACCGCATACTTCCCGTCCCGAAGGACCGAGAAGTTATTGAATCTGCGGCGCGCCTCCCTGCTGCCGTTGATGTTGAGGCTGGCTATGGTTATCTTCATGTCAGAAGCATAGTGCAACCTCTACCTACACCTAACGGGGCGAGGAAGCGCAGCCGCTGGTCCGCCGCCACTTCCTCAGCAGCCCAGTGAGAAACGTTGTGAGCCGACGCAGCTCGAGCGGGTTCACACCCTCGTCCGCGCCCAAGATCTTAACGGCGGCGCGGACGGAATCGATGAGCAGCGCCAGCTCCGACCACCTGTCGAGGGCCAGCCGGACCTTATTGCGCTGACCCAGGCACGTGGCCATAAAATCCCGGAGTTCCCTTACGGAAATGAGGGGAGACTCGGCAAGGGGCACGAGGTCATCCATCGCCACGTCGGCGCTGGAGTCCGAATCGTCCTCCGTGCCCATCACCGAGTCCCCATCCTCCTCCAGGGGGTCGTCACCAGCGGCCGACCCGTCCGCCGCGCAGTGCGAAGCGAATGACTCGGCCGCGCCAGCCAGCCCCGCCTCCGCCCGGATCCCACCCCCAGGATCGGCGGCAGAGGATTTCTCCCTGGGCTCCTCTAGGGGTGCCGGGCCAGAAGACGGCGGCGGTTCAGAGCTCCCCTCCGCCTCAGACGCCGGAACGACCGGAGAAACCGGGGAGAGAACAATTTCCAGCTCCTCCAGTACGTCCGGCACCAGAGACGCATCCAGGGGGCCATCCTCCTCCCCGCCACCAACCTCCGACCCAGCGGACGGGGGGTTTTGAATTAAAAGCTCTACCAGGACGAGCATCCCCTGGGAGACGTCCGGGTCGCATTGGGCGAGCTCATTATCCTCGAGCTCGCCCGACCCAGCCCCCAGGCTGCCCGACCCGGCGAGGGGTAACGACACCGATAAAAGGTCAACTTCAATTACTGCCGCGGGTTGTTCCGCAACCCCCCCCACGGGCAGGGTCTCATCCCCATCCCCGGGAGGCACGTGCTGGACAGACACATCTGCCTCAGCCTCCCGAGGGACAGGCGACCCCTGCCGATCGCTGGTGATGACGACAGCGCTGGGGGGGCGGGGGGGCGCAGTACCCGCGGCGGGCGACGACTCCCCCTGCTCGGAGGGACCTTCCTCCTCCCGGTCCTCCTCCTCATCCAGGGGGTCGCGCCTTCTTTTTAGCACGGAGGGAGCGAGGGAGACCTCCATGTCTGCAAAGGCCTCCTCCTCGACTCCCTCCGGCGGAGCAGGTTTGTCGGGTTCCTCGGGCCCGAGCCCGGCCGCAGGTATTGGCATTACCGCTGCGGCGGTTGCGGCCACAGGCTCGGGCACGGGGCCCCTCCCGCTCACATCTGCCCTGATCAACTCCGTGAGGAGCGCGGGTGTAAGGGGCTCAAGGGGCAAGGGCTCACCATCCACGGGGGGACCTGCCCTAAGGTGCTTCTTTTTTCCCCGCGCCTTCTTTCCGGCCGGACACTCTCCCTCCCCCCCGCCGGAGGCCTTGGTGGCATCGGCCCCCGACGTCAACCGCGCATCAGACGTACTTGACGCGCGGGCAGATCCGGGGGGAAGGGCGGCGGCGGCGGCGCCAGCCTCGGCCGCATGAGATGATCCGGCGGCCTTGGAGGCAGGGCAGTTCCTCCTGATGTGCCCCACCTCCCTGCAGGCATGGCACCTCACACCGTCCGACGTCCAAAAGGCGCGGTAGGCGGTCCCCTCGTGGAGGACGACGAACGCCCCTTCAGTGTCCTCCTCCCGCGCCAGCTGGATAAACAGCTGGCGCCGGAAGGAGAAGACGTGGCGAAGGCTGGCCTCCCGGAAGCCGAGCGGGATGGGCTTGATCCCCGACCTCACCTCCCCAAGTTGTCGCAAATGGGGAAGGAGGAGCTCACCAGGAACATAGGGCGGGACGTTGGAAATAATGATCCTCTGCGCGGTGGCCTCGAGAGGATCCACCGGCAGGAAGGTCCCGCCCACGGTGAGCCCCTTGGCGACAGCCAGGGACACCGCCCGCTCCGACCCCAGGAAGAACACAGCCTTCCCATACATTTTCGAGGCCGCGACGATGGCTGAGGGGCCGACAACCCCAGCCATGGCCTTGACGCAGGCCTCAATGGTCATAGTGGGGTGAGTGTAGCTCTTCACCCCAAGCTTTTTTGTTATTAATCGAAAAGGTGACGGGGCAGCAGGAACAGCGGGAGCAGCTGTGGCTGTGGCTACCACTCTCGCATAGGTCCCGGCTGGCCCCGCCACCGGCGAAGATGCAGTCGCCATTCTGGGGTGCTTTTTTTAAGGGCTACACTCACCCCAAGTCACAGGCCTGAAGGTGTTAATGGCCTCGGTGTATATATATATTTTTTTGTCCTCTATTGAGCAGAGGGAGCTGATTAAAATGAGGACACATCTCTCTCCTTATTGATTTAAATTGGGAGAGGAGCCCTCGCCCCTCTGCTCAATTGGCAATTAATAAAATAGATGAAACTAAGGTGCCTTAGAAAGACAGGCAGAGAGAGACAAAGAGAGAGAGAGAGAGGTGGGGGGGTGGGAAGGAGGGAGGCCGCAAAGGGCAGTGTTGCCACTCAGGATGGTGGGTGGGTGTAGGCAGGGTTGCACTCTCCGATGGAAAAATTCTTTGGTGATGGTGGTCTTCTGGCAGGGGGAGAAGACGTCTTCACCTGGAAAAGCTGGAGAAGCCCAGGCTTAGTCCTGCAACAGGTCTTAACGATGTAATTAAATTAAATTAAGGACTTCACCTTGGGCAGCTCCAAGCTCTCCCAGGGCAGGCAATAGAAGGGATGCTAATTAGTGGTGTGTGTGGCCTAGCTTTTAACAAGAGCACACACACACTACACCCCTTGATGATCCGGCCTTGCTTCTTCTTTTCTCCCCCCACCTAAAATACAAAGTCTTGGGAGAGTGCCCCAAATAACACCCACCTGTAGATGTTCCGGATGAAGTTTTCTTCCCTCCTTTCAAGCAGTTGGTTTCTCTCCCCTCTCTCCCTCTCCTGAAGTGGAGGCCAAATTGGGGAGGCAGTGATAGAAAGGCCTCTCCCCTGGTTGATGTTGATGGAGGCCTCCTTTCTCCTTCTCCTCCTCTGTCCTCTCTCTCCAGGCACCTCAGTTGATGTAATGATGGTGGAGTTGGTGGTGGTGGTCCAACGTTCTCCTCCTCTTCCTGGTCAGGGGACCACCACTTTAATCCACTCTCCAAAGTCTGGCTGCTCCCTCTGCTCGTGCTTGCAGCTGAACAGAGGGTACTCTTTTATTTGGACCCAAAAAAAACCAATTCGACTGTAAATAAACAAAAGTTCAACTAAAGCTTAACAAATCAAATTAAAATTTGGTTATCCGTGTTGATGATGCACTCCAGTCCCCGCGGCGCCCACCGGTCGCGGAAATACTCAAGCGCACCGGCGGACACCGCGTGCTCCATCTCCAGGGCCACCCGGGCGCGAACATGGCCGCGGAAGAGATGCAGGCAATCCGGCTGGACGACCCCCTCGACCGCCCGCTGCCTGGACCAATTGATGGCTCTTTTAGCCAGGCCCAGGAGCAGGCCCACAAGGAGGTCCTCCAACCTGTCCGCTCCCCTCCGCACCGGGTGACCGTAGATCAAGAGCGTGGGACTGAAGTGCAACCAAAAATCGAGGAGCAGCCCCTTCAAGTAGTGAAAGAGGGGCTGCAACCTCTCACAATCCATATAAACGTGAAACACGGACTCCTCCAGGCCGCAAAAAATGCAGGCGGCCTGGGAGTCCGTGAACCTACTTAAAACCTTATTGCACGGGACCGCTCCATGCAACACCCTCCAGGCCAAGTCCCCGATGGAACAAGGGAGGACTCCCGCATAGAGAGCCCTCCATTGGGGACCTCCGCTTCCGCCGGTCGGCAAAACGCCACGCCAAGGCATGTCCGGACGGTAGGCGAAGATGGCAAAGTGGAGAGTGTGCAGGAGCAGCCCGTACAGGAAACCCCTCCGCGCGGAATGAAAAGGCACGGAGGGTATTTCCTCGAGACGGCTCAAGTTGTGAGGCGCCGGTTCCCGAGGGGAGTTTCGGGGCCGGGCGCCGATGAGGAATTCCGTCCGAACGGGGGTAAGCTCGGACGGGATCGCCCCACGTGCTTGAGCCGCCTCGATACACCTAGTGGAGTCGGGGCCCAGTGCCGCTTTTACCGATTCGATGGTTTCGACCGCGAGCCGGACGTTGGCCCAGGACAGGCGCCGCGCCAGCTCCTCCGGCGCCATCCAGCCCGCTCCTCCGCCATCGAGCAGGTCCCCGACTCTGGTCACCTTGCCAGCCACAGCCCTACCCTCCGCCAGCCGCCCGAACCCGTGTTCGTGGAGGTGCGGATTCCTGAGCAGCGGCTCCCGAAGGAGAGCCGCCGCTCCTGACGGGGGAGAGCTCCGCCTGGAAGCGACGTAGTTCCAAACCCATAGTAGTTCCTGGTAGAAGACAGGCAGCTCCCGCAGGCCGGCACGCCTGCTGCCCACTTTCGCAAACAGGAGCTGCGTGTCGTAATTGAGGCCATGCAGCTGGCGGAAGAAAAACGTCGCCAGCGCACACCATCTCGGAGGATTCTCGACGTACAGGTATCTCTGCAGCGTCTGAAGACGGAAAGTCGCAGCCTGGGTGCGAAGGCACACCAGCGCCTGACCGCCCTCCCTAAGCGGGAGACACAGAACCGCGGCAGAGACCCAGTGCTTCCTTTTGTCCCAGAAGAAGTCGATGAGCTTCTTCTGAATCTTGGCGACAAACGCAGGGGGAGGGATCAAAGTGACCAACCGGTACCACAACATGGCGGCCACCAGCTGGTTTATGACCAGCGCTCGACCCCTGTAGGACAACACTCGGAGCAGTCCTGTCCAGCGTCCTAGGCGAGCGGTGACTTTGGCCTCCAGCTCTTGCCAGTTCGCCGGCCAAGCGTCCTCGGCAGGGCTAAGGTAGACTCCCAAATAGAGGAGGTGCGTGGTGCTCCAGGCGAAAGGCCTGAACTCCTCCGGCAGGGAGTCCACCCGCCACTGACCCACCAGGAGTCCGGAACATTTCTCCCAGTTGATCTTGGCGGAGGATGCGTCCGAGTAAATCTGCTGGCATTCCCGCATCCTCCGCAAGTCAGCGGGATCTGTGACCGTGAGGAGCACGTCATCGGCGTAAGCCGAGAGGACCACCTCCACGCCCGGCCCTTGCAGAGCCAGTCCCGTCAACCTCTTCCGCAAGAGGCGCAGGAAAGGCTCCACGCAAATGGCATATAACTGACCGGACATGGGGCATCCCTGACGCACCCCCCTCCCGAAGCGAAGGGGCGCCGTCAAGGACCCGTTAACTTTAATCAGACACTCCGCGGCGGCATACAGAAGTCGGATCCGGGCGACGAAATGCGTCCCGAACCCGAATGCGCGCAGAGTCCCGAAGAGATACTCGTGATCCACCCTGTCGAACGCCTTCTCCTGATCCAGGGAAAGGAAGGCGACCGACAGACCAGCCCTCTGGGAGTGGTGGACCAGGTCCCGGACCAGATGGATGTTATCGTGGATGGTCCGGCCCGGGACCGTGTAGGACTGGTCGGGGTGGATCATGTGGGCCAGCACGGTGCCAAGGCGAGCAGACATGGCCCTGGCAAAGATTTTATAGTCCGTGCTGAGGAGGGAGACCGGGCGCCAGTTCTTAAGGAGGCGGAGATCGCCCTTCTTAGGCAGCAGGACAATGACCGCCCTGCGCCAAGAGAGGGGCATCGCCCCGGTCGCCAAACTTTCCCCCAGGACCCGCGCGTAGTCGCCCCCCAAGACGTCCCAGAACGCCCTGTGGAACTCCACGGTCAGCCCGTCCAGCCCCGGGGACTTTCCCCTAGAGAGCTGGCGGAGGGCGCCGGTCAGCTCCGCCAGACTTAGCGGAGCGTCCAATTTTTCGGCGCCCTCCGGGCCAACCTTCGTCAGGTCCTCCCACAAAACTCTGCACGCATCCTCGCTGGATGGATCCGGAGAGAACAGAGCCCCGTAATAGGCGCGGGTCTCCGTGCTGATTCCCTCCGGATCCGAGACCAGAGATCCGTCGTCGGCCAGCAGCCCCAAGAGCTGCTTACGGACCCCCGTCTTTTTTCCAGCGAGTAGAAGAAGGGGGAGCCGCGGTCCAGGTCCCGCAGGAGCTGGATCCGCGACCTCACGTACGCGCCTCGGGACCCGACGAGCTGCAGGTCCTTCAGCGCGCCCTTCTTCTCTTCGTACACCTTCCGCAGGGCCGGGTCCTCGACGACCTGACCGAGACGGGACTCCAGGTCGAGCACCTCCTTCTCCAACCGCCCGACCCGGGCCTCCCGCCTCTTGGTCGACCCCTTCGCGTACTCCTGACAGAAGAGACGGATGTGAGCCTTGCCCACATCCCACCATAGCCTCAAGGAGGGGAAGCCCCCCTGCTTCCTTCTCCAGTCGGCCCAGAATCGACGAAACGAATCCCGGAACCGTGCGTCCTCCAGCAGCAGGTTGTTAAAATGCCAGTACACGGACCCCCCCCGCGCACGCAGCGGAGCGAGCTCCGCCCACACCAGGTGGTGGTCCGTGAACGGCACCGGCCGCATGGAAGCTGCCGGAACGCAGGAGACGAACGCCCGGGAAATGTAGAGGCGGTCGATTCTGGACCTTCCTCTCCCAGACCTCACGCTAGTGAAGGTGCTGGAGTCGGGGTGGAGATTTCGCCAGACGTCCACCAAGTCGAAGGACCCAACCAGGTCCCTCAACTTCTCCATCGCCGCCGGGCTTCGCGGGGGACCCGAACGGTCCCTCGCCTCGAGGGTGCAGTTAAAATCCCCCCCGAGGATGACGCACTCGCCCACGTCGATGGAGCCCAAGAGAGCGGACACTTCTTCGAAGAAGCGCACTTGCTGCGCACTGGTCTGAGGGGCGTACACGTTCACTTGATGGAGCGGCACGTCCCCCAGGCGAACAGTGACATGGAGCAAGCGGCCCGGCACGTGCTCCTTGACCCCCAAGATCTCCGGCTTAAAATGCGGGGCCAGCAAGATAGCCACCCCGCTGGAATTGTTGGAGAGGTGACTCATGCTGACCCCTCCTTGCCACTCCAGGAGCCACGTGGCTTCGTCTCCCGGAACGGTGTGGGTTTCTTGCAGGAAGCACACCGCATACTTCCCGTCCCGAAGGACCGAGAAGTTATTGAATCTGCGGCGCGCCTCCCTGCTGCCGTTGATGTTGAGGCTGGCTATGGTTATCTTCATGTCAGAAGCATAGTGCAACCTCTACCTACACCTAACGGGGCGAGGAAGCGCAGCCGCTGGTCCGCCGCCACTTCCTCAGCAGCCCAGTGAGAAACGTTGTGAGCCGACGCAGCTCGAGCGGGTTCACACCCTCGTCCGCGCCCAAGATCTTAACGGCGGCGCGGACGGAATCGATGAGCAGCGCCAGCTCCGACCACCTGTCGAGGGCCAGCCGGACCTTATTGCGCTGACCCAGGCACGTGGCCATAAAATCCCGGAGTTCCCTTACGGAAATGAGGGGAGACTCGGCAAGGGGCACGAGGTCATCCATCGCCACGTCGGCGCTGGAGTCCGAATCGTCCTCCGTGCCCATCACCGAGTCCCCATCCTCCTCCAGGGGGTCGTCACCAGCGGCCGACCCGTCCGCCGCGCAGTGCGAAGCGAACGACTCGGCCGCGCCAGCCAGCCCCGCCTCCGCCCGGATCCCACCCCCAGGATCGGCGGCAGAGGATTTCTCCCTGGGCTCCTCTAGGGGTGCCGGGCCAGAAGACGGCGGCGGTTCAGAGCTCCCCTCCGCCTCAGACGCCGGAACGACCGGAGAAACCGGGGAGAGAACAATTTCCAGCTCCTCCAGTACGTCCGGCACCAGAGACGCATCCAGGGGGCCATCCTCCTCCCCGCCACCAACCTCCGACCCAGCGGACGGGGGGTTTTGAATTAAAAGCTCTACCAGGACGAGCATCCCCTGGGAGACGTCCGGGTCGCATTGGGCGAGCTCATTATCCTCGAGCTCGCCCGACCCAGCCCCCAGGCTGCCCGACCCGGCGAGGGGTAACGACACCGATAAAAGGTCAACTTCAATTACTGCCGCGGGTTGTTCCGCAACCCCCCCCACGGGCAGGGTCTCATCCCCATCCCCGGGAGGCACGTGCTGGACAGACACATCTGCCTCAGCCTCCCGAGGGACAGGCGACCCCTGCCGATCGCTGGTGATGACGACAGCGCTGGGGGGGCGGGGGGGCGCAGTACCCGCGGCGGGCGACGACTCCCCCTGCTCGGAGGGACCTTCCTCCTCCCGGTCCTCCTCCTCATCCAGGGGGTCGCGCCTTCTTTTTAGCACGGAGGGAGCGAGGGAGACCTCCATGTCTGCAAAGGCCTCCTCCTCGACTCCCTCCGGCGGAGCAGGTTTGTCGGGTTCCTCGGGCCCGAGCCCGGCCGCAGGTATTGGCATTACCGCTGCGGCGGTTGCGGCCACAGGCTCGGGCACGGGGCCCCTCCCGCTCACATCTGCCCTGATCAACTCCGTGAGGAGCGCGGGTGTAAGGGGCTCAAGGGGCAAGGGCTCACCATCCACGGGGGGACCTGCCCTAAGGTGCTTCTTTTTTCCCCGCGCCTTCTTTCCGGCCGGACACTCTCCCTCCCCCCCGCCGGAGGCCTTGGTGGCATCGGCCCCCGACGTCAACCGCGCATCAGACGTACTTGACGCGCGGGCAGATCCGGGGGGAAGGGCGGCGGCGGCGGCGCCAGCCTCGGCCGCATGAGATGATCCGGCGGCCTTGGAGGCAGGGCAGTTCCTCCTGATGTGCCCCACCTCCCTGCAGGCATGGCACCTCACACCGTCCGACGTCCAAAAGGCGCGGTAGGCGGTCCCCTCGTGGAGGACGACGAACGCCCCTTCAGTGTCCTCCTCCCGCGCCAGCTGGATAAACAGCTGGCGCCGGAAGGAGAAGACGTGGCGAAGGCTGGCCTCCCGGAAGCCGAGCGGGATGGGCTTGATCCCCGACCTCACCTCCCCAAGTTGTCGCAAATGGGGAAGGAGGAGCTCACCAGGAACATAGGGCGGGACGTTGGAAATAATGATCCTCTGCGCGGTGGCCTCGAGAGGATCCACCGGCAGGAAGGTCCCGCCCACGGTGAGCCCCTTGGCGACAGCCAGGGACACCGCCCGCTCCGACCCCAGGAAGAACACAGCCTTCCCATACATTTTCGAGGCCGCGACGATGGCTGAGGGGCCGACAACCCCAGCCATGGCCTTGACGCAGGCCTCAATGGTCATAGTGGGGTGAGTGTAGCTCTTCACCCCAAGCTTTTTTGTTATTAATCGAAAAGGTGACGGGGCAGCAGGAACAGCGGGAGCAGCTGTGGCTGTGGCTACCACTCTCGCATAGGTCCCGGCTGGCCCCGCCACCGGCGAAGATGCAGTCGCCATTCTGGGGTGCTTTTTTTAAGGGCTACACTCACCCCAAGTCACAGGCCTGAAGGTGTTAATGGCCTCGGTGTATATATATATTTTTTTGTCCTCTATTGAGCAGAGGGAGCTGATTAAAATGAGGACACATCTCTCTCCTTATTGATTTAAATTGGGAGAGGAGCCCTCGCCCCTCTGCTCAATTGGCAATTAATAAAATAGATGAAACTAAGGTGCCTTAGAAAGACAGGCAGAGAGAGACAAAGAGAGAGAGAGAGAGGTGGGGGGGTGGGAAGGAGGGAGGCCGCAAAGGGCAGTGTTGCCACTCAGGATGGTGGGTGGGTGTAGGCAGGGTTGCACTCTCCGATGGAAAAATTCTTTGGTGATGGTGGTCTTCTGGCAGGGGGAGAAGACGTCTTCACCTGGAAAAGCTGGAGAAGCCCAGGCTTAGTCCTGCAACAGGTCTTAACGATGTAATTAAATTAAATTAAGGACTTCACCTTGGGCAGCTCCAAGCTCTCCCAGGGCAGGCAATAGAAGGGATGCTAATTAGTGGTGTGTGTGGCCTAGCTTTTAACAAGAGCACACACACACTACACCCCTTGATGATCCGGCCTTGCTTCTTCTTTTCTCCCCCCACCTAAAATACAAAGTCTTGGGAGAGTGCCCCAAATAACACCCACCTGTAGATGTTCCGGATGAAGTTTTCTTCCCTCCTTTCAAGCAGTTGGTTTCTCTCCCCTCTCTCCCTCTCCTGAAGTGGAGGCCAAATTGGGGAGGCAGTGATAGAAAGGCCTCTCCCCTGGTTGATGTTGATGGAGGCCTCCTTTCTCCTTCTCCTCCTCTGTCCTCTCTCTCCAGGCACCTCAGTTGATGTAATGATGGTGGAGTTGGTGGTGGTGGTCCAACGTTCTCCTCCTCTTCCTGGTCAGGGGACCACCACTTTAATCCACTCTCCAAAGTCTGGCTGCTCCCTCTGCTCGTGCTTGCAGCTGAACAGAGGGTAACTTAAGACTGAAGTACAGAAGCCTGCTATGGCTTTATATACAGGTGTGGTCACTGCCAGTACTGCGGAATAAAATCAGTTCTTCCCTTAAAGGTACATACACAACAGAAACTACATAATGTAATCAAATTGGAGGATCACCAAACTATCTGGGTCACGCTCAAGATAGACGGAGTCCAAGTGAAAATGGAATTGGACACAGGATCAGCCCTAACAGTCATAAACCGAAGGGACTACAAGCGGCTATTCTCACATATACCCTTGAGAGATAGAGATTGTCTTGAAGACGTACACGGGGCAAAACGTCTACCCCAAAGGAAAAATAAGGGTGAACGTGATATACAACGGCAAGGAAACACCAAAAATGGACCTATATGTATTGCCAGATGGAGGACCACCACTACTAGGACGTGAATGGATCCGGAAGATACAGTTAGATTGGCATGCCATACAAGCACTGATGGCAGATGCCAAAAAGGATGACGACGTCACACTTGGACGACTGTCAAAAATGCTAACTGACGCACAAGAAGTGTTCCAGGAGGGACTCGGAACACTAAAAGGCATAACAGCGACGATCAAAATAGAGGAAAATGCAAGCCCAAAGTTTTTTAAGGCCAGACCGGTGCCTTATGCGATCCGCCCAGCTGTCGAAGCAGAGCTGGAAGGTTTGGAACGTTCTGGAGGACTGTCCAAAGTGGACTGGAGCGAGTGGGCTACACCCATCGTTCCTGTAATGAAGAGGTCATTGAGTAATACGCCTGGGGAACCAAAGAAGGTTCGCATCTGTGGGGACTTTAAGGTGACAGTGAACCCAGTCCTTCACATGGTACAATATCTGTTTCCGCGGAGTGAAGATATTTTCGCCTCGCTATCTGGAGGAAAACGCTTCACTAATATTGATCTGGCCCAGGCGTACCTGCAAATGGAGGTAGAAGAAGCCTCGAAACAGTACCTCACGATCAACACTCACAAAGGTCTCTACCAATACAACCGGCTGGTGTTTGGGGTAGCCTCAGCTCTGGCTATTTGGCAAAGGGCAATGGATCAAGTCCTGCAAGGGATTCCAGGGACCCAGTGTTATTTGGACGACATCCTGGTCACGGGCAAAAATGATAGTGATCACCTCGCCAACCTGGAGCAGGTGCTCACTAGATTGAAGGAATATGGGCTCCGAGCTAATCGCCACAAATGCAAGTTTTTCCAGAAGCAGTTCTCGTATTGTGGCCACGTTATTGATGAAGAGGGGTTACATAAGTCCCCTGAAAAGATTGAGGCAGTAGTCAAGGCTCCAGCACCGGAAAATGTGTCACAACTGAGGTCGTTCCTCGGGCTGGTGAACTACTACCATAAGTTCTTGCCGAATTTGTCTGCAGTACTACACCCACTGAACACCCTACTGCAAACGGGGGTACCATGGAAGTGGAATGACGAATGTAAACGAGCTTTCCAGAAGTGCAAAGAATTGATCACATCAAAAGAGGTGTTGGCTCCCTTCAACCCAGCACTACCAATTCGGTTGGCGTGTGATGCATCACCCTATGGTATTGGAGCGGTGCTGTCGCACAAATTCCCGGACGGCTTGGAGAGGCCAGTAGCCTTTGCGTCTCGGTCAGTAACCTCAGCCGAGCATAACTACGCCCAGATTGACAGGGAGGCCCTCAGCCTAGTGTGGGGAGTGAAAAAGTTCAACCACTATCTGCACGGGCAGAAGTTCACCTTGCTGACTGACCACCAACCACTTGTCTCCATCTTTAATCCAAAGAAGGGCGTTCCGGTGATGACTGCGCAACGGCTACAAAGATGGTCCCTTTTTCTAGGGGCGAACCAATATGAAATAGAGTGTAAGGGCACGAAACAGCATGGAAATGCTGATGGGCTATCACGCCTGCCACTGCCTACTGCGGAGGAAGAACCAGCAGTGGACCCTGTCGAAATATTTTATTCGACTATAATTGAACGCTTGCCAGTAACTAACGCGGATATAGAGAAGGAGACCCGAAATGACCCGACACTGTCTCGGGTATATGATTTGACGGTGAAGGGATGGCCAACACATGGCGACTCACTGTTGCCAGCATTCTCATCCAGAAGAGAACAGCTGTCAGTATGCCAGGGGACCTTGATGTGTGGATCCCGAGTGGTAATTCCACCCAAGTTAAGGGAGAGAGTGCTCAATGAGCTTCACGAAGGCCATCTGGGAGGGGTGAAAATGAAAAGCCTTGCTAGGGCTTATGTGTGGTGGCCGGGGATCGATCAGCAAATCGAGGACCTGACAAAGAGCTGCTCAGGATGCCAGAAGGTCCAAAATGCACCACCACATGCCCCTCGACACCCATGGGAGTGGCCCTCCTCTCCATGGCAATGGGTGCATATTGATTTTGCTGGTCCATTCATGGACTCAATGTTCTTAATAGCCGTGGATGCGCTCTCGAAATGGCCTGAGGTGATCAAAATGTCCTCCACCACCACGGAGAAAACGATTGCAGTCCTACGGACCATATTTGCCAGGAACGGCTTGCCAGAGCAGATTTGCTCTGATAACGGACCACAGTTTGTGTCCGAAGAGTTTCAGAAATTTATGAGAAGGAATGGGGTAAGGCATCATACATCCGCCCCGTATCATCCAGCCACAAATGGATTGGCTGAGAGGTTCGTACAAACCTTTAAAAAGGCAGTAAGGGCCATGTGCAATGACGACATTCCACTGCAGCATAAGGTGGACAATTTCCTGTTAGCCTACAGAAATGCGACACATGCAGTTACCAACCAGACCCCGGCCATGATGTTCTTTAACCGAAGGTTGAGATCACGTCTGGATTTGCTCAGACCAAATGTACGAAGAAATGTTGAGAATAAGCAATTCCAGCACATCAATGAGAAGCCAACAAGGAGCTTCAATGTAGGGCAACCAGTCTTGGCCCGCGACTACCGAACAGAGAAATGGCAACCAGGAACGATATGCACACGGCAGGGGCCACTAATGTACACAGTGGATGTTGGGGAGAACATTGTGAGACGCCATGTCGACCAGATCCTAGCGTCACAGGAACGAGTCAACCCCATGTCTCGCGTACCTGGTGATGAACCCAACATACAGGTAGCATCCACCCCAGAAACAGTAGCCTCGGAAGCTGATGAACCAACCGACGACAGGGGGGCAGAATCGCCTCCGCACCAAGAGCAAGACACTCAGGAAAGGCGCTATCCAGAAAGGATCAGGAAGCCGCCCCAAAGACTGAATTTATAAATGGACTATTTTCAGTTAATGTTGCATGTTAAAAGTGTTAATTGTTAAATGAATGTTATGGTACTGTTAATCTAAAAGGGGAGGAATTGTAGTGTATGTACCTTTAAGGGGAGAACTACTTTTTACAGCTCCTGTATACTGTAGTACCGGCAGTGACCACACCTGTATATAAACCCTGAGCAGGGATCTGTACTGTTAGTTTTTAGATTAACCCTCATCCAGTAAACACCTGTTGATTGTTCCTCTGCAGTCTCTGTTGATTTATTGAAGGACAGCATACATCTAAATTCACAGATTTAACAATTTCCACGTAGGTAGCCATCCTTTCCGTGTTGATGCGTTCATGCGCCACTGACTCCACAAAGGCTCTACTCATGTTTGCTATGGACTCCTCCATTCGCTCCACACTCGCAACGACCCTGGAGACAAAACCTGCCAGAGACTCCTGCATCTGTGCATGGAGTTCCATCACCTCTGATCTTACGGATGGACCCAGAGGCAGAGGTTCCACATGCAGCTGAGCCGAGCTGGTAGAGTCCTGTGCCCTCCAACGAGGACTCTCCACTGCTGCCCCTGTCTCCACAATCTGCTGATGCTCACTTGTGAGCTGTGATACACCAGGTGACAACTCTACTCTATGTCCCGAAGGTCCCACCAAGGTGTGAGTGTCTGCGCTGGTGCTGGGTGCACTTATTTCTGCTGACGATGCGCCCTCAGAGGTTGCAGATTCCTCTGAGGAGTCTGGCTGTTCAGGCTCTTCCTCCTGCAGAGTGGGGACAGGGGCTCTCGATGGTCCTGTGGGGGAGTCAAGGAAAAAGTTAGAGATGTGATGCCAAGGTTACATGCACATTGCATTTTGCAGATGATCATAAGTCTATATGATGTAGCTTCAGAATCATTATCAGCGACTCATGCAATGCCAATGAGAGAGATGGAAAACTATTCTGTCACCAGCTTGCAGGGATGCCCCTGCCTGTCCTTCCCCAATGTCCACATCTTGGTTAGCCCCGGCAATCTCCAGGACGCCTTCCTCCCATGGGGTGAGCTGGGCTAATGAGGGCGGCCCTCCTCCTGTCCTGGCTCGCTCTCTTCTGTTGTGAGCTCTCTTTCCCTGCAATGAGGGAGGCAAGTGGAGGCTGAGTGAGAATGAAGGAGTGAATGCAGAGATTGCATAGCATAGATACTTAGAAGGAGACAAAGATGGAGTGAGGTTGCAATACCAAGGGCCCTCCCTGTGTGTTGTCAGTTGTGTTCAAAGCATCAGAGTGAGTGGGAGTGTGAGGGCTGCATGGTGGCATAGTGCTGTGAATGTGAGCATAGAGAGAGAGGGAATGGGTAAGGGTGAATGGATGTGAGTATCTAGTGGGATGTGCAGGAAGAGATTGCTAAAGCTGAGTGCTGGTGAGGAAAGGCAATGGGGATCAGATTGAGGGTGATGGAAACATACAGTACTTACTTTTCCAGTGCGAAGAAGGTCATGGAATCTTTTCCTGCACTGCAACCACGTTCTTCGTGTAAACCCCAAGCAGTTGACTTGACCTGCCACCTCTAGCCACACAGCCTTGGTCTGGCTGGGAGGCCTCTTCCTCCCTGAAGGAGGGAAGAGGACCTCCCTGTGGGCCCTAGCACCATCCAGTAATGCCTGTAGTGAAGCCTCATCAAATTTGGGTGCAGATCTGGCCCTCCCGCTGGCCGTTCCTCCTGCAGGCTCCTGTGCCATCTTAATGTTGAAGGTTGGAAGCCTGCAGAGGAAGCAAGGCTTGCTGTGGACCTTAAAAGCAGCAGCAATGATGATGTCATATTCTGCGACTTTCTGACTGGAAATACTCAATTGCCAAGGCTTCCCACACGCTGGAAATCAATTGGCCAATTGTGTTAAATTTGCATCAGTCTCACAGACCCATTTAAAATCGTGTCGGAATCACTAAATTCGGGGAACCCGCCAATTCCCCGCACCTGAGATAAAATCGACCCCTATAGGTTCAAACGTCACTCCCGGATTTAAGCACACAATCTAGGCTGACACTTCAGTGCAGTACTGAGGGATTGTCCCTGATTTTATCTCCAGGTGGATTCCCCACTCAGGCCTGGAGTTAAAATTACAGTTGAGTCTCAATGATATCATCAGGCGCAACGTGCATATGTAAAGAAGGACTCTGTTGGCTCCAGCCACTTGTCCTTGCTGCCTGCTCAGGAGAGCAGGGCAAAATTGCAGATGTTGTGATCATGGAGGCTTTCGGTCAGGTAAAAGCCAGGGCAATTTTAACTGCCCACCCGCCAGGTTTCTGCTGAGCGATTAGGGTTAAAATCGCTCCCAATCTTGCATTGCTGGAGGTGCAGCCTTTTACAAACTGAGGCCCCATCTGCCTGTTCAGGTGGATTTAATTATTCCATGGTACTATTCTAGGGTGACCATATTTTCTAACCCGAATCCGAGGACACACAGGGTGGGAGCAAAGCAAAGTAGCCAGGATGGAAAATGTAGGTTGCACAGCGTAGCGAGGCAACATTTTTTGTCATTTTGTTGCAAACTAAATCTGCAAAAAGATGCGGCAGAAATTTCCGCCTGAATAATGCGGCTGCTGTTCACAGCATCTGCTGGCTGCAATCATCAGCTCCCCCGCCTCTTCACAGCCCGACACTCACCCATAACATTTGAGGCCGTGGAGCATGCTCTGATCCGGCTCCCGGCACAAGCACATGGCCAGGCTCCAACCGCTGCTAAATAGTCCGGTTACCAGCAGCGCCCGTCATTCGACCATTTTGGCTCTGGGGCCTATTTCTCTTCAACCGAATTTCACTGGACTATCCGGGGGTTCGGTGGGGGGAGCTGGGGGCGAGGGCTGGTGGTGGGAGGCGGCTGGTGAAGGTTGGTGGTGGTGTGGGGGGAGGGCGAGCATGCGTACTGCGGCCACAAAGCATGATCTCTGCATAAATTAAAGTTGCTCAGTGAGTCGACCCCTTCTACTGGTTGAAAACAGGAGAATGACATCCCTCCCACCAATCGGAACCCGCCCTGCCACACAGCCCCACCCACTTTATTTACCGACCGCAGGGCAGCTCAGGGTCACGTGGCTCCTGATTTAAACCCACGTGTATTTGGGCACCTGTTTCCTGAACTGGGGACTCTTCTGGGGACATTGTTTGCCCGGGGACACAGTCGCTCATCCAGGGACTGTCCCCGGAAAATGGGGATGTATGGTCAGCCTATACTATTCGAAGAAGAGCAGAGAGTTCTTCTGGTGTCTTGGCCAACACCAATCTACCAAGCAACACCAGCAAAAAACAGATTATCTAGTCATTTATCTCATTGCTGTTTATGAGAGCTTTCTGTGCATAAATTGAGTGTCACATTTGCCCATGAAACAATAGAGACTGCACTTCAAAAATAATTTATTGGCTGTGAAGTGCTTTGACATGTCCTGGGTGATGTGCCTCAATAATTCCGAGACTCGAAGTTAGCAGAACAAAAACAAGGCTTTTATTAACTTAGAAAGTAACACGTAAGAGAGAGAGATGTCTTCCTTCTGGAGACTGAGGCCAGACTGAAGCTAGCTTACAAACGGGGCCAGGTATGGGCGGAGCCCTACACACAGCACATTCCAGCACATTCCAGTATACAATACAGCACGTTCCAGTACACAATACAATGAGGTCTGGGGGAAGGGAAATGACACTGAAACCGATCTCAGTCACAGGCAGTGGTGAATGGAATATTTCATCACATTCACCCCTTCTATAGATTTAGTCTGTTCGGGGGTTTGATAGTCCTCTGCGACCGACGTGGCTGTTGTGGTGCCGCGGGTGTCGGCTGGGTGTCCCCGGTAGCCTCCTGGGTCTCTGCCGGGGGTGCCGCCAGGGTTGTTGGAGGGGTAGTTGGTGGGGGTGCCGTTGGTCGGTGTTCTTCCGGGGGTGATGAAAGAGTAGTGGGTGGGTAAGAGTTGCTGTGATCGTCGTTGCCGCTATTGCCGTGGTTGTTGTCGATGCCGGCTGGGGCGACGTCTTTTATGGACACGGTGTCCTCCCTTCCGTCGGCGTGCCGGACATATGCGTATTGGGGGTTGGCGTGGAGTAGGTGTACTGGCTCCACGAGAGGGTCCGTCTTGTGGCCCCTCACATGCCTTCGCACGAGTACCGGACCTGGGGTGGAGAGCCATGACGGCATGGATACGCCTGAGGTGGATTTCCAGGGAAAGACAAACATTCGTTCATGAGGCGTGGTATTAGTGGCCGTACACAATAGCGACCGTATCGAATGGAGCACATCCGAGAGGACTTCCTGCCAGCGGGAGATAGGGAGGCCCTTGGTCCTTAGAGCTAGAGTGACTGCTTTCCATACTGTCCCGTTCTCTCGCTCCACTTGGCCGCTACCCCGGGGGTTGTAGCTGGTGGTACGGCTCATGGCGATCCCCTTGGACAGCATGTACTGGCGTAGCTCTTCAATCATGAAGGACGCCCCCCTATCCGTATGGATGTAGCTCGGCATACCGAACAGGCAGAACAGGCTGTTGAGGCATTTAATGACCGTGGCGCTGGTCATGTCTGGGCAGGGGAAGGCGAATGGGAACCGGGAGTATTCGTCCACAATGTTCAGGAAGTAAACATTGCGGTCGACGGACGGGAGGGGGCCCTTGAAATCTAAGCTGAGCCGCTCAAAGGGCCGTGTAGCTTTGATTAAGTGGGCTCTATCTGGGCGGTAGAACCGAGGCTTGCACTCAGCGCAAGTGCGGCAGTTCCTGGTCAGGGACCGAACTTCCTCAATCGAGTAGGGTAATTTACGGGACTTTATGAAGTGGAACAGCCGTGTGACCCCTGGGTGGCAGATGTCGTTGTGGAGGGTCTGTAGCCGATCCCCGGTGGCGCTGGCGCACATCCCTCGTGAGAGGGCGTCAGGGGATTCGTTAAGGGCCCCTGGCCGGTAAATGATGTCATACTCGAAGGTGGAGAGCTCGATCCGCCACCTAAGAATCTTATCATTTTTAATCTTCCCCCTCTGTTTATTATTGAACATAAACGCTACCGACCGCTGGTCGGTAAGTAGGGTGAAGCGTTTGCCGGCTAGGTAGTGGCGCCAGTGGCGCACTGCCTCCACGATGGCTTGGGCCTCCTTTTTCACGGAGGAGTGTCTGATCTCGGGCCCTTGGAGGGTCCTCGAGAAGAAAGCTACGGGCCGCCCCGCCTGGTTGAGGGTGGCCGCCAAGGCGAAGTCAGATGCATCACTTTCCACTTGAAATGGAGTGTTCTCGTCCACTGCCTGTAGCGTGGCCCGCTCAATATCCTGCTTAATGCTTTTGAAGGCGGCGTGGGCCTCAGCAGAGAGCGGGAAAGAGGATGCTTTCAAGAGGGGGCGGGCTTTGTCGGAGTAGTTGGGGACCCATTGGGAATAATAAGAAAATAACCCCAGGCACCTTTTCAGGGCTTTGGGAGTGTTGGGCAGGGGCAGCTCCCGTAGGGGGTGCAATCGGTCGGGGTCTGGCCCGATTTCCCCATTCTCCACCACGTTGCCTAGTATGCAGAGGCGCGTGGTGTTGTAAACGCACTTGTCCTCGTTGTAGGTGAGGTTGAGTTTTTGTGCGGTTTTCAGGAACCTCTCGAGGTTCGAGTTGTGATCCTGCTGGTTGTGACCGCAGATGGTGACGTTGTCGAGGTAGGGGAAGGTTGCCTGCAAGTGGTGGTCATCGACCATGCGGTCCATCTCCCTCTGGAAGACCGAGACCCCATTCGTCACCCCAAAGGGGACACTGAGGAATTGGTAGAGGCGTCCGTTCGCCTCGAAGGCGGTGTACGGGCGGTCCTCTGGTCTGATAGGGAGCTGGTGGTACGCTGACTTGAGGTCGATGGTGGAGAACACCCGGTATTGGGCGATTTGGTTCACCATTTCTGATATGCGGGGTAGCGGGTAGGCGTCTAGTAGGGTGTACCTGTTGATTGTTTGACTATAGTCGATCACCATCCGTTTCTTCTCGCTACCCCTTACCACTACCACTTGGGCGCGCCACGGGCTGTTGCTGCGTTCAATAATGCGCTCTTTCAGGAGCCTGTCTACCTCGGTCGCGATAAACCGCCTGTCCTCCCAGCTGTACCTCCTGCTTTTGGTCGCTATTGGCCGGCAGTTAGGGGTAAGGTTCGCGAATAGCGAAGGCGGCTTTACCTTCAGGGTAGCCAGACCGCACACTGTGAGGGGCGGCTGGGACCCACCGTACTTGAGCGTGATGCTTTGGTGGTTGCACTGGAAATCCAGGCCCAAGATCACGCTCGCACATAGGTTCTTCATGATTAATACTTTAAAATGATCATATACAGTTCCGTTAACGCACAATTGTACCATGCAGTAACCCAGAATGGTCGATGTCTGGGTTTTATCAGCCATAGAGATGGTACCCTGAGTAGGGACCACCTTTAGGGAGAGTTGTTGTGCCAGTTCTGGGTGGATAAAGCTCTCCGTGCTTCCACTGTCAATTAAGCATTTAACCCGGCACCCGTTTACCTCGATGTCCACCATTGATCTGGATAGCGGGTGCGGCCTGGTCTGGTCCACTGTGACCGATGCCACTGTAGGGCCCTGATCGATACAAGATGGCGTCCACGCTGTCTGCTCACAAGATGGCGGACCCCACGAGGTCGGGCAAGATGGCGTCCAAGATGGCCGCTCCCACGGTGCACACGCGGCGGTGGCGGGTTTTCCGGCGGTTGGTTTTCCGGCGGGGTTCCCTCTGCACACCTTCCCGAAGTGCCCCTTCTTACCGCACTTAAAGCAGGTGGTGCCTTTCGCCGGGCACAGGTTTCTGGTGTGCTTTGGCTGCCCGCAGAAGTAGCAGTTGGGTCCCTGACGCGTCGCGGCTGTCGTAGGGCTTCTGGGGGGAGAGCGGGGCCCAGCCGGTGTCGGGCTGTCGGGCGGGGAAGATGCCTTCCAAGATGGCGGCGCCCTCGGTGCACACGTGGCGGCGTGGACGGCGCGGGCTGAAGAGTAGGCGTCCGAGTTTCTCTGGGCCACATCCAGGGATCGCGCGGTGTCCGCAGCCTGTTTCAGGTCCAACCCCGTTTTTTCCAGCAGTCTTTGCCGGATGTAAGTGGAGCTGAGGCCTGTGATGAAGGCATCGCGAACAAGCTCGTCAGTGTACACTGCGGCTTTTACATCTCGGCACTTGCAGTCTTTGCCAAGCATTTTCAGGGTGCTTGGGAACTCCTCCACCGATTCCCCAGGTCGCTGTGCGCGGGTAGCGAGCAGGTGCCTAGCATACACCTCATTCGTAGGCTGCTGGTAATGCGCCTTTAAGATGTCGCAGGCGGCCAGGTACGTCTCGGCGTCTTGGATGAGGGGGTAAACCCGGTGGCTTACCCAATTCCGCAGAATTCCGAGTCTCATCCTCGCAGCGTCCGTAGCATCTTTGACGGCTGCGGAATTGTCCAGGAAGAATTCCATACACTCAAACCAGTGTCCGAAGCGCGCTGATGCGTCCGGAGCATGTTGATCCAAATCCAAACGTTCGGGTTTCAGGAGTTGATCCATAGTGTTGAAAAATAAGTTAATAAAATTGATGTGCCTCAATAATTCCGAGACTCGAAGTTAGCAGAACAAAAACAAGGCTTTTATTAACTTCGAAAGTAACATGTAAGAGAGAGAGATTTCTTCCTTCTGGAGACTGAGGCCAGACTGAAGCTAGCTTACAAACGGGGCCAGGTATGGGCGGAGCCCTACACACAGCACATTCCAGCACATTCCAGTATACAATACAGCACGTTCCAGTACACAATACAATGAAGTCTGGGGGAAGGGAAATGACACTGAAACCGATCTCAGTCACAGGCAGTGGTGAATGGAATATTTCATCACACTGGGGACATGAAAGTTGCAACATAAATGCATATACTTCCTTCCATCCCTCCATTTTCCCTTCCCTACGCTTACCTTCCTTTCCCTACCCTCTTGCTCCTTTCCTTTTTCTTCCCCCGTCCCTTCCCTCCTCTCTATGTTAGAGATATTTATAAGCAGGCCATGGCAGTCCACTTATTTGACTGGCTGCTGATCTGAAACAGATGGAGGTGGTCAAACCAGCAAAACTTTGTACCGCCTGGGTGTTGCTGTCGACTGAATGTATTCCCCTGAGGCCTTCTTTCTCCTTTAATGAAGACTCTTACAATAACAAACAAGCCAGTTGGCATCAGTGCTGTTTATTTCACCTTCTAAAATTAACTATCCTCTAACTATTATACTGGATGGCCGTCAGAGACTTCGAGACCAAAGCAGCAATCAATGGGTTTGAATGAACACAGTTTGAGTTTGAATTGAAATCCTTGATTGGATTATTGTCTAATTATTCACTGACAGCTATACTCTGGATTTACCTTCCTGGTATGGCTTAATGTCAAAGTGCGAGAGGTTAGGGAGAAATTTTGTATCTTTGGAGTTACTATCAATTGAAGCAAGTTAATTTAATGTGGGGTATTAAAAGTCTCAATGTAAGATTAAATAAGAATCCATCAAGCTGTTCTAAAACAAAATCCAAAACTAATGGGTTTCTTGCTGTGGCAATAAGTTTTAGTGCCTTTATAGTCAGACCTTTCTATACTTCAGTGACACCTGTGCAACCCCATTCTCCTGAGGTTTCTTGCATTCCCTTCATCTGTCACATCACACCACACCCTGAGTTAAAAGGAATGCTTCCTTAATTGGCTGAAGCAGATGAGAATAGCCTGCAGCTCAACTGTACGGTTGCCACAGTGCTTTGGTGGGTATTTTAACAAACTGTTTTCTTTCTCCCTGCAACTCTACATCACAGGTGAAACTAATTGTACGCTGACTGTCTTGGCTTGCAAATCCTCGCAGGCCGCCTGTTGGGAAGACCCAGGCTGTCAGTGCTGCTGTTCACAGCAAAGCTGTGAAAACAAACACTCTGAGATCATAAGTGCTGATGACAGAATCCCCAACACAACAAACAGACCCTTGGTCTAAAAAAAACAAGAATACTGCCCTCTTCCCCTGTATCCCCTCCCCACCTTCAACCCCACTCATGTTACTGACTTCAAACTCTCAAGCCCGAACATCTGCAGTGCTCTGCCATCCCTAGTACATTTGGGACCTGTGCTTTATGTAGTTTAATCTTTTCTTATGACTTACTTGGCAATAACTGATCTTTTAAGCTGAGTTTCTTTACTGTCTTAACATATGTGATGACAAATTGGGATTCTGCCCATATTTGCATTATTCGACCTTGAAGATGCACTTTCCATGGTTGAAGTGTACTGATAACTAACTATTCCAGTAATAGGATCATGGATATTGATTGCTCTTTGCTTTAGAGATATGGGCTAGAAATTGGACTTGTGCCTGAAATGGGCAGCAAGTAAGTGCAGCGAAGGGCACTAGGCTTCATATGGATTTGGAGGTCACCAATTTGGGCCAGCTACGATGCCAGAAGCAGCCCTCAGATAGGTCTTGGGAGAGGGAGGGAGGGAGGCAAACAGTAGGGTCGAGTACGGACTCACACAGGCACCCTCCTACTCATCTTGACTCCACATTCAGGTGAGTGAAAATAGAAAAACTTTACTCTTCTATCTTAGGCCACCGTAGACCTGAAAAAAATGAGTGGAGGGTGCTCGACGCATGCTTCGCCCAGTTTGTGTCCAATTTGGCATCGGGGTCCTAAAACAACCATTAGGCCCATGATTAGCAGATTCAAAAGGCCTAATGCCTGTTTCAGGTGGGTGCCCTGGATGACTAAAAGTCACCTGATCCAAAATGGACTTCAGGTGCAAATCAGACGAGGGAGATCCTGGCATGATTTGTCCCTAGTTTTTCATCTGTAAAACTGGCGAAACAAGGTTGAATTTCTCCCCCTATATCTGAGTTGGCAGTGCATAGTGCAGGCTACCCTGATGTTCATCTTATCAAGAATGTCTCTGCATCTTTTAAAATTTAAAATGTCCTACATTCATTTTTCTTTTCCATGTTAAGCAACTCAATTTGTCAAAACAAATATGTATTGATATTAAGTTAACATTAATATTTGGCTGAAAATTCAAGCAATCACTCTGTTGCCTAATATAAATAGGACCTTCACGACTCTGACCTGTCCGAGTGTGCTGCCCGCTGCTGGGCTCCCACGCACCCTTCCCGCCACCCTGTAAAATTCAAAGCTAGCATCTCTGGTATTAGAGCATTTCATCAGTATTGTGCTGAAATGCTAGCATGGGCTATGAACTCCAGGACTTGGACCTACAGCCTGACTCTAAGGTAAGAGTGCTAATAGCTGAACCATAATGACTCTGTGGTAGCAAGCAAATGAATTTGGAGCTATAAAGTGGTGGGCTCAAGAATGGCATATGAATTTTAAACAAGATGGATTATGCATACGGGACCAAAAGCCGAATGAATTGGCCCTACTTTGTGTTGTCATCTGTAAAGATGCACAAGACTAATCATGCACATCACCAGTGATATTTCCAATGGTACAGTAACTGGGATATATCTCAAAGACACTTGGTTATTATAACCTTGTATAGGTCATTGGTAAGGTCATATTTGTAATTTTAGGATAAATTTACTGAATACATGCTCCATGTACAGATCATAACCTGCCAGGCGTGCACAGCAAAGAAATTACAGATGGACATGCCACAGTTGTCCATCTAATAATTTCCACACTAGAAGTCACAATAATTAAATTTAGCCTTTTATGTGCACTTCATTTTCTAAAAGGACCTTGATGTGTGATGGAGGGTTCAGAGGAGAGTGACCTGGATGATTCTGGGACTCGGGAAAGGAAAATCGCAAAATTGAATTGGTTCTTGTTGGAGATAAGAAGACTGAGAGAGGATTTGTGATCCAGGGTTTTAATATGTTGGGGAGCATGAATAAAGGGTAGAAGTAAGAAGTAAGGTAGAAGTGAGCACACAAGGGCAAAAGTAACCAGCCTTGAGAGAAGAGTGCTTCGTGAATATAAGGGCTTGATTTCCAGCAAAAGCAATTAGTGTCATGTCAATCAAATCCTTAAGAAAGTAGCTGGATAAATATTTGTTTTAAGAATAGTATTATAGTTATATAAGGATAAGTGTAGATATATAATTAAATACTCCATGGAGTAAGGTTTTTGTGCTCCTGGGAGAAAGAAAATGCCATCTTGTCCCCAGTTGTTTTATATTGATTATAATGGAGGTGAAAGAATTTTGAAACATTATGTGATAGATTCACTACCTGGGCAGTAATCTGTCAAAGCAGATTGACCACCTATTCTCATTTAATTCAAATCAATGGAATCAGAATCAGTCAGGTTTTGTAACGGGTGGACAATCCGCTTTGCCAGATTACTGCCCAGATGGTAAATTCCAAAATCTACCCCCTCTGGTTTTCTCAGTTACATTTTGCGATCACAAAGACATTTAATCCTCTGAAGCAACATTCTGTATAGTTAGTGGGAAGGCGCCCACAAGAGGGTGGATAGATGGTCTCTGCAAGGAGTGGCTTTATTTTTTCTTGTGTTGTAACCGTTAAAGATGAGACTGAAGCTAGAAAGACTTCCACTTTGTTTGGACTCATGGGGCTCAATTTTGCCATTGGTGGCGGGTTGGGTGCGGGTCAGGTGGTCGATGGGTCCCGATCCCGCCTCCGCTGTCGGGCGGGAAAAAATTGTGATTTTGCCATAATTGGGCAATTGATTCCCAGCGTGTGCGAACCCCTGGCCCAATTCGTTTTTCGGGCCTGAAACTCGCCTCTGATGACATCATTTCTCCAGCTGCATTTAAGGGCTCCAAGCAGCCTTGGTTCATTTTGTCCCTAAACGCTTGTGTTTGCTTCTGTCAAAACTAGTTTTTGCAGCTATTACAGTGTCGACTTCAAGGCCCAAGGCCTCACCCCGGTTTGATGAGGACTCCCTCCATGCTCTGGTGGAGGGAGCCAGAGCTCAGAAAGAGGTGCTCTTTCCATCCTCTGGGAGGAAAAAACCTCCTCAGCAGACCAACGCTGTGTGGCTGCAAGTTGCCCAGGAGATGAGTGCCAGATCGATGTGCAGCAGAACCTGGCTGCGGTGCCGAAAGAGGTTCAATGACCTTGTCCGAACAGGCAAAGTGAGTATACCATCAGCTTTACCCTCATTCTGCTCCCCGTCTCCTCTCGGCACCATCACTCTGCATTGTCAACCTACTCCTACACATCCCACTTTACCCTTATATCCCTTGCACCCCTAACCATTCCCCCTCTCTCTATGTGCACAATCACTTAACTATTCGACTAGGCTGCCCTCACACTCCCTATCACTGTTATGCTATGACAACAACTAACAACACATAGGGAGCGCCCTTAGTACTGGGACCTCACTCCATCTTTGTGTCCTTGTAAGCATCTATGCAATGGATTATCTACACTCACTCCATCATTCTCACTCAAACTCCACTTGTGTCCCTCATTGCAGAAAAAGGGAGCCCACAATAAGAGGGAAAGGGCGAAGACCGGAGGAGGGCCAGCCTCAATAGCGCAGAGGAAGCAGCCGAGGATGATGTGGAAGTGGGGGACGGACAGACGGGCACATCAGAGCAAGCTGGTGACAGAATAGTTTTGCATCTCTCTCATTGACATTGCATGAGTGACTGATATGGCTTCTGATGCTCAAACAGATTGACTCATGATGATCTGCACTATTCAATGTGCATGCTACGTTTATATCACAAGTCTAACTTATGTTTTTACTCCCCCACAGGACCATCAACAGCCCCCCTTCCCACTGTCCAGGAGGAAGAGGCTGAGCCAGAACACTCCTCAGAGGAAGCTGCAACCTCTGAGGGCACAGCGTCAGCAGAATTAAGTGCACCCAGCACGAGCACAGATATGCGCACCTCGGTGGGACCTTCAGGACATAGTACAGTTGTCACCTGGTATAGTACAGCTCACAAGTGAGCATCAGCGGATGGTGGAGACAGGGACAGCAGTGGAGAGTCCTTGTCGGAGGCCGCAGTGCACTCCCAGCTCTGCTCAGCTGCATGTGCCTCCGGGTCCATCCAGAAAGAGAGCGGTGCTGGAACTCCAGGAACAGGTGCAGGTTTTGTCTCCAGGGTCACTGCGAGTGTGGAGCAGATGGAGGAGTCCAATGCTAACATGAGCAGAGCCTTTGTGGAGGCATTGGCGAATCAACACATCACCACTGAAAGGAACGCAACCTCCGTGGAAAGGATGGCTACCTCCGTGGAAAGGATGGCTACAGTAGAGGAGTGGATTGCAACGGCCATGGAGGAGCTAAGTCGCCAGAGTGTGGAAAACATGGTGAATGTTCAGAATAGGCTGACATCTCTGGAGGAGCGATGGACAGCTATTGATCAGAGAAACCAAGCCTTCATGGAAGTCCTCTGGAGTAGGACTGCCAGTGCAGAAACGGGTCCTCATGGCCCCCCAGATGTGCAGCAAGGTGCTGTCAAGCCACTTGTTAGTTCTGAAGTGGGGTTGACCCATGAGAGGGATGTTGGTGGCAGAGAACAAGGAAGTGGGGGCTCCTCTCCAAGCGCTCACACTCCCATGCTACATGGAGCCCTCGGTCAGAGCCCCACCAGAGACCTCCCCCAACTGAGATGGGCATCTCAGTCCCTGCACAGCCACAGGAGGAGCAGACTGTTGGCAAGCCCTCACAGGCTCGCAACCCCAGAGGATGCACACCAAAGGTGTCGAAGCAGGAGCAGCATGTGAGTGAGCAAGGAGCCTCCACATCTGCTGAAGCCACAGGGGAAGCACCATGTAGGAGCATGCGTAAGAGAAAGATAATGCAGAAGTAGTCACAAGGGTAGTCACTTGGGTGTTTTGTTGTGTTTAATTGTTAAATGCCATCTTTTAGTCAATGTATTAAAATGAAGTGATGGCAAACTGTCGAAGTTCAGGACGCAGTCATTTCAGAAATGGAAGTTCCACATTGAGGGCTCAGGGCGAATTGTCTTTGTCATGATGGTGGTCAGAATGATAGGAAGCCACAGGTTCTTGTCCATTGTCTATGGTGTGGTAAGAAGGTGCCAGGCACATGTGTTTGAATGGGCAAATTAAGCAAATCTGGCCAAGCTGAGTGCATCCTTTGCATCCTGGGCAGCAATGTGCTCGCGTACTGCTGCAGCTGGTTGATGCTCATCCACAAGGTCTTCGTTCTTGTTCTCCTCCTCCTCCTCCTCGTCCTCCGCTATGCACTGAGCCACTTGTTCCTCAGGCAGCTGCAAGCCACGATGCTATGCGATGTTGTGCAGAGCACAGCAGACCATGACGATTCTGGAGACCCTGGCTGCTGAGTACTGCAGGGCTCCACCTGATCTGTCAAGGCATCTGAATCGCATCTTCAGCAAGCCAATGGTTTGCTCGATGATGGATCTGGTCAAAATGTGGCTGGAGTTGTAGCGCTTCTCAGCTTCGTTGGATGGGCTCCTGAATGGTATCATTAGCCACGTCTTCAGGGGATAGCCCTCGTCTTCAAGTAGCCATCCACAAAGTTGGTTTGGCGGCCTGAGGAGTGGAGGCACATTAGACTGACACAGGATGAACGAGTCATGGCAACTGCCAGAGTATTGGCGCAAATATGTAAAATGTCCTTCTTGTGGTTACACACCAGCTGCACATTGAGGGAATGGAAGCCCTTGCGGTTGACAAAAAGAGCTGGGTTGTGATGGGGTGCCTTAAGGGCCACATGTGTGCAGTCTACGACGCTCTGCACCCTTGGCAAGCCTGCCATATTTGCAAAGCCAACCGTACGCGCAGTTATACTTGCTTGATCCATGGAAAAGTGTATGATATTGTGGGCCTTTGCAAAGAGGCCATCGGTAACCTGCATGATGCAAGTGTGTGCGGCTGACTGGGAGATGCCGCAGATGTCTGCTGATGATCTCTGGAAGGAGCCTGAAGCAAAAAAGTTGAGTGCGGTCGTGACTTTGGCAGCCACTGGTAAGGGGTGTCCACCTGCTCCTCTGGGCTCCAGGTGTTGGTGCAGCGTTGCGCAGATGTCACCGACTACCTCTCGCAAAGGTCTCAGCCTCCTTTGGCACTGTTGCTCACTCATGTTGAGGAAGATCATCCTCATCCTGTAAATCCTGTTTTAGGGGTATCACCTGCGGTGACGTACTTCCCTGCACTGGCACCTTCTGCCCTGTGCACCATCAGGTGGGTGAGCAGCAGGTTGGCATTGCTGTTGGTGCTGCTGTTGTGCCTGGTTCTGCTGCTGCCACAGCTGCTCATCCTCCGAATCTGAGGACCAGGGTGAAAGGAAATAAATTGTTCCCATGTTGCTGGTAGATATCTCCGTTGAGAAAGTGCTCAGTCAGTGTGGGGAGAGGGTTTTCCCAGGAGGTCACAGTGGAGATGGATCTGAGCTTCACCACTTCCAAGATCAGTGGACCTGCAAAAAGTTCTCCAAGACCTGAAAAAACAAAGTTCTGCCACCTGCAACTGATCCTTGTTGAGATCTCCGTTTTTATGGTGGAGCTGCAGCTGTTTGGAAGCCAGCCACTTGTGAACCCGATAGGATTAGTTGGTGCATTTCAGGAGAGATGTGCAGCATGCTGGAAATGTGGCAAAATTTGAAAGGCCTCTCAAAATGGGATTATAGAGGTACTTAAGTGCCTTAAGGTCCTATCCCGCCGCCTGGAGGCGCGACCAGAACTGATTCTGCAAGCCCGCCTCTGGCAAAGTTGCAGGGAGGCGGGTTGACAGTGGGATCTGAACCCGCCGTCATTTATTCCAATTTTACCACCAGTCCCGCCTCCAAACTCGTCTCCTCAGGGCTGGTAAAATCCAGCCCATGATCTCGGTTTAGCGTTGATCTATGTCCTACTGCAATACATACTATTTGAATTAAGAGTTCATTTTAAATTTCATTCCTCCTCAGATTGGTCACTTTACTAACTGGGCTGAATTGTGGATAATAGCTAAACAAATATTTATATACAATATTATGAGTAAGAGCTACAGGTTGCCTTGACTACTTTATCTGTGAATAGAATGGAGTAACAGCAAATGCATGACCAAGCATTCCTAGAGAATGTATTTATATAATAATCATTGATTACAAATCATATTTAAAGCTATTGAATAAGGACTAGTCTATGCTGTAAGGCTGCACCCATGCTTGTTTTTATGTCATTAAATAAATAAATATGCCCCTCCAAAAATAGGTGCGGGATGATAGATAGAGATGAAGGGTGGAGGATGTGTTCTCTTGATCTGGTTTCATAGATTTTAAAAGAGTAAAGAAGGAATGTGCCTATATATATATAAAAAAAAGAGAATTCCTAGCTGCAGTTAGTACTGGGGAATAAACTGATCATAAAGCAACAAGAACAACTTGCATTTAGATAGCATCTTTAATGTAGAAAAAACATCACAAGGTGCTTTGGAGGTGTAATTAATATTTGCTGTGGAGACACAAAGGTTATTTATACTGTTGGCAAAATAAATAACCCTTCAAGGCTAGAAAGTTCCAGATGAACCTGGTCTGTAGCAAAGCTGCAATAAGTGCTTGTACAATAGGATACAATACAGAGTAGGAGAACATACGAGGCACATGGCATCCAGTATGGGGGGTGGTGCAAGAGGGCAGCCTGAGAGAAGGTTTAGTTTTACTGAGAAAGGGAGAGAAATCATGGACAATGGACAGGGCTTTGGATTCACAATCAATAAATACTAAGGCAGAATTGTAAGGTAGAAGATTAACCAAGCGAACAGAGATAAGGGAAACCTGGATTTTATGTTTTGGAGGTTATTGGTAATGTTTAAATAAGTTAGGAATGTACTTTACAAGTGTTAAATGGAATGTTATGTAAAAATTAACAAGCCAATAAAATAGGAATTGATAAAAAGAAAAGTGGCAAAAGTAACAAAACTCAAGGGGGGTTAAATTGGATAGTCCTGGAAAGACGCTGTTCATTGGCTGGATGCATCAGCAGGAGGCAAATATCATGAGAGGCTAGAAACTTTAAGCTAGACTGCACTGCTTAAAGCTAGCCTGCACCTCTTAATGGAAAGGCGCAGTGTGGCTGGAACAGGTGCTGGAAGTTGTGCTTTAAGAGCTTCTGACCTGGGATAGAGTGTAAAATGGCATAACAAGGGACTGAGCAGGCTCCAAGGTTTTTGGACGCTGCACTGGAGGTCTTGGTGGAAGAGGTGGAAAGGAGGAGAGATCTCCTGTACCCTCAGGAGAGTAGGAGGCCCTCCAGACACACGGTCAAAAGGCAGTTGGCGCAGATGGCCATGTAGGTCAATGCCAGGAGTCAAGCCTCGTGGACCTGGATGCAATGTCGCAAGAAGTTCAATGACCTCACATGAGTGGTCAATGTCAGTGAATACATAGAAACATAAAAACATAGAAGATAGGAGCAGGAGTAGGCCATTTGGCCCTTCGAGCCTGCTCCGCCATTCAATGAGATCATGGCTGATCATCCAAATTCAGTACCCTGTCCCTGCCTTCTCCCCATATCCCTTGATCCCTTTAGCCTCAAGAAATATATCCAACTCTTTCTTGAATATATTTAATGAACTGGCCTCCACCGCCCTCTGTGGCAGAGAATTCCACAGGTTCACTACTCTCTGGGTGAAGAAATTCCTCCAAATGCCATAACCTACCAACTGCACCACTAGCCTCAGCCACTGTTCAATTCACCACACCCCCATAACTCAACTATCAACAATCACTATCAATCAGGCCACATACCTAACATTCATCTTCACCTCACCCTCACACACTTAGCACTACTGCAAGCCTCACACCCACATCTCACAGCTTGAATACACTGTCAGCTATTCAACCATGACAGCCACATCAGCCAAACAGATTGCATGGCATTCACTAATAAACTTCCCTCTCTCTTGCAGGACAAGGTGGCGCACAACTGGAGTCAGCAGGAGCTGACTGGAGGGGGACAGGCACGCCTGCATGCCCTAATCCCAATGGAGGAGACAGTGCTGGCCATGATTGAGATGACCATTGCTGAGGCTGTGGCCAGCGGTGGGGCTGAAACCAATGAGGATGACGCTATCCTCATACCTAATACTCCTTCTTAAATTCTACTTCCCCCTCATCCCACGCACTCTTCTGATTTACAAGCTGCAGATTGTGTAAGCATGCACCTCTTATTTTCCCTCCCCTCCCTGCACCACAACCTTACCATGGTGGCCTAGAAATTCAGTTAGGGGCGCCCAGCTCGCCTGGGCACCGGAATTACCGCTGCGCGCGGAGCCACTTGCGCCAGCGGGAAATTCAGTTTCAGCGCCCCAAGTGGAAGCCGGCCGCTAAACAAGGGTTTTGGCGCCCCGCTTGGGGCGCTGAAACTGAATATCGGCGTGTAAAGTGCCGCAACGCCACCCGCTGCGGCACGGCAGCCTGCGGTACTGCAGGCCTTCCTCTCATTCTTAAGGGGGAGGTGCCTGCAACAGCGCGATCCCCGCTCGCGAGTGCCGGCAAATGAGCCCGGCACCAAGGAGAAGTGCCGTGCTCTCTGGAAACAGCCGGCAATGCCGCGGGGGCGGGGTGTAGGAGGCCGGGGAAGGAGGTGCGGGCAGGCGGCCGCCGAAAAAGCGGCCGGCCGCACCTCCACCTTAACTCGCCCCACTACCGGCACAGGTAGGCCCCGTGTACCGGTCGCTGTTTGCAGCCGGCGCGGGGGAGGCGGCAGCAACCAAATATGGCCAGCGGGGCGCTGCGCACACCGATGACGTCATCGGTGGCAGCGCAGCGCTAATGGCTAACGCCGCCATTAGCACCCCGCTAAATATCGCAGTAGGTTTGCACAGTGGCACAAAAGCCCTCTTTGGGCGCAAACTGGTGGCGCAGGCCACTGAATTTCTAGGCCGGTGCCTTTTTCCTTTCAGATAACCAAGAGGTACAACCTGGCCAGGCAGTGGAGGAACACCAAGAAGAGAATGATCATGAAGATTTCACACTCGCAGCCTCGCTTAGATACTGACACTATGCATATCTTAGAGGATAGATTAGAGGCAGAATCAGTACTTGGTGAGACACCGAGCATGAGTGGGCTACAGCCAGGGCAATGGGCAAGGATAGTGCAGGTGCCAGCTGGCCGGAGGGTGAGGTCACAGATGGGTTCTGCTGTAGAAGACTCAAATGAGGACTTCGATGGGGCAGCCTACAGAAGAATGTTGATGGGTATGCACAGCAGAATGCTTGGTGCATTAGGAAGCCTGCCAGGAATCCTGCAGTCAATGTCAAGGAGCATGGTGGAGTCCAGCACCGACTTGTCACAGGGCTTTGTGCAGAACTTGGAGCCCATCCTTTCCAGCATGGAAGTGATGGCCAACTCCATTCGCACACTTATGGACTCGACCTTGAAGCAGCGTCTGATGGCTGATGATGCAGCTTCCATTGCAACAGCCACCCAATGTCTGAGTGTTGCTGTGTAAGCTCAGCTTGCTGCCATCATGGCTGTGGAATACAGTTTGCAAAGGGGCTTGCAGGGTGTCACAGGAGTCCAGCAATCTGTCCTCCAACAGATCAGTAGGATTGCTGAAGCATCACACTGGGAGAGTGGCAATGTCTCCATGGGACATGAACCTGCTGTCCTCTCTCAGCAAGACAGTATTTGTCCTCCCACCACTGCCACTCCATCAGTGCCTTTGCTGTTGTCTGTCAGCCAGCCAGCCAGCCAGCCAGCCCAGACTGCTGCCGCCCATGCTGAGATGGTGCAGTCCTCAGTCGGGACTTCTAGACCCAGAGCTGCTTGAGGTCATCCTCCAAGATCATCTGTAGTCTCCTCCACTGAAAGTTAGCAGCCTTCCACCAGCCATGCTGCAGCCACCGGGGTAGCACTTCCTAGGAGCACTAGGACAGGCAAAGGAACACTGAAGACAGGCACTAAGGGAATGCACAAGGGTGATTAGTTGACTCTTGTATGTAAAGTGGCACAATTTCATTTGCAAATTTGGTTTGGAATGTTTATTTTGTTGTGGCTTTTATTTTTGCATTGTGGCCAAGCGGACGCTGTGCTGGTCAGTGACAGAGGGAAGGTAAGGTACAGCCCGGCTAGAAAGGGGCTGCCTATGTTGGCACCTCCCTTCTCCTCCTCTTATTCCTCCTCGTGCTCCTGCTTATCAGCTGCTCGCCATATAGCTGGTGTCAAGTGCTGTGCCCTCATACTGGCAAGGTTGTGGAGCATGCAGCAGACCACAACAAATCTTGACACCCGCACTGACGAGTACTGTAGGGCTCTTCCTCCAGCGTGGTCCAGGCTGCGAAAGCATTGTTTCAGCATGCTGATGATCTGCTCTATCACATTTCATGTGGCACCATGGCTTTCATTGTATGCATGCTGCGCACGTGTGCGTAGGTTGTGCACCGGAGTCATGAGCCATGTCGTCAGCAGATAGCCCTCATCACCCAGTAGCCACCCTTTGGTTTGCCGAGGTGACTCAAATGCAGCTGGCACAGTGGACTGCCGCAGAATGAAGGCATCATGACTGCGGTCAGGATACCAGGCATTGACCTGCCTGATTCACTGCCTGTGGTCACACATCAGCTGGCTGTTGAGGAAGTGAAATCCGTTTCAGTTCTGGTATAGAGTTGACATGCGATGTTTGCAAAGTGATTTGCTTGCAGACAATGGCATCCTGCACCATGGGGAAGCCTGAAATCCTAGCAAAGCTGCATGCTCACTCTGCCTGCTGGTCTCTGGCAAGAGAGAATGAAATATAGTCAGCTCTCCCTTTGAATAGAGAGCCTCAGTGACCTCCCTTGTGCAACAGTGGATGGCAAAATGCGAGATGTTGCAAATATCTCCAGCTCCAGCCTGGAAGGAGCCAGACGCATAAAAGTTCATCGCCACAGTCACCTTCACAGCCACTGGCAATGGGGTCCTTGCTCTGCACTGAGGTTGCAGTTGTGGCTGTAGCAGGTGGCAAATTTCAGTGAGGACATCCTTACTGAAGCACAGACGTCTCACATATTGCTTCTAACTGTGGTTCAGGCAGGAGAATCGCTCCCTGAACACCCTGGATGGATATGGACTCCTGCTGAGAGCCCTTCTCCTCCTTCCTCCTCCTCCCTCTTCCAGCAGCTTGTCCTGCTCTGCATGGCCTCTGTTCATTCTCCCAGTCATGCTGTATTCCAAGGGGAACACCTACTACTGCACCCATGTCTGGGAGCAACTGGTTTGTGCAGAAGCATTGAAGTCAGCAAAAAATCCTCAGCACCTGCCACACCACTCCCTGTAGACTTTTGCAAATTGAAACAACTATGGAAAGCACCAAACACTTGTAGAATCATAACAACAGCCAAAACATATCAACCAGCAACTAACCTGTAAGTAGATGCTGATCCCTTTAAGTAGCACTGGTAGGGGATCCTTCCTGCTGCTTAATACATATTCAGCTGTGCGAGGTTAAGAGAGGTCATTGGCTCGAGCGTTGAGCTCCAAAATGGCAGCATTGGCATCAAATCAGCATTGCACGCTGATTGACATCATGATCTGCCTGCTCTGCATACTTCTGGCAGACAGTCACTGCGTGCGCGCTAACACCTGCACCAATATGGCTTCCGGCGCGATTCGCCCCCACAAGTGTGCATGCGTGGGTGAATGCCATTTTGGAGCTCTAAGGACCCAAAAAACAGGTGCTAATGAATCCAATTTCTCGCCAAGCAAGTCAACTGGTTGCAGAGTTCATATTTGTATACACATCCTAGTGACAGAAATTTACACAGAGATAGTTACTTCATTGAATATACAAGAACTGTTTTCTGTCTGAACTGTAAATGTTGCTCTATCAGTGCAGTGGATGTGTTAACTTAGAAAACAGCGATTCCCCAGCTATTGCTTTATTGGGCAAATATGTGAAATTTGGATTTACTGATACTTTGGTCTAAAACTGATATTATTCTTTCTAGGGGCAGCAATGCATTTTCTCTGTTTTCTGTTTTCAATTCTTTCCACACTGTGCTTCATTTTTTGGGCCAGAGAGCAGGCAGACGACCTCTAGGAGGTATGTGAGAACAGCCACAGTGATTTAATCTTCAGCTGGGACCTTCTCCATGACAGCAGCATTGGAATCTGGAATTCCCAGTGGGGGAATTCGGGAGGTGAACCTATGAACCTCCCTCCCCCACCCAGCCCTCTAGCACCTGTGATGTTAAATTCCAATCTGACCGCTATGTAATTCTCCAGCTGCTCATTTTACCAAATAAGTTGATGTTTTACTTTGTCACCCACTTTTTGACAAAATTATCAACTGGAGTAATTTCACCCCGGATGTTCTCGACTGACTCAATTCTTTGAAGACAGAACTCACTTGGTTGGAAAGCTGAAGTCTGGATATCCCCCAAAAAAGTGACGTCTAAGTTCAACAGATCATCCCTGCAGCAGATGCAGTTCACTAGCCTTGTTCTTCAAATCACTGGTGAGTGTTGGTTTTTATTTACAAAAGCACGAACCCATCCTGCACTCATAACCTAGAGTGCAAAACTTTACAAAACTGAGGAAAGAACATCAAGTAACAGGTGATAGAACCAGGCATTTTAATAAGATTTTGAAACAGTGGCCGGAATTTTAATTAGGAGGCGGGTTGGGAACGGGGGTGGGTGCAGCTCAGAAGCGGTCAGGAAACCCATCTCCTGGGTTTCCTGTAGGCCCTGCCGAATTTAATGGCAGGGCTTGATTTGCATTTGAAACACTCTGTTTCCCACCCGCAGCCAGCCAGATGGAAAGGCTGGCTGGCTCCGGGTGGGTAGGCCTGCGGCACTAGGCCACACAGAGGAGGGAGGGAGGGATCGAGTGGGGGCTGGGGGTTTTCGGGGGACGGACTCAAGCATGGGGGGCTAGAGGAGTGTAATGTATATACCTTTAAGGGGGGAACTACTTTTTACAGCTCATGTATACTGTAGTACCGGCAGTGACCACACCTGTATATAGCACTGAGTAGTAATCTGTACAGTTCAGTTCCAGAGTGAGCCACGTTGAGTAAACACCTGTTATACCGTTCCCCTGCAGTCTGGTGTCTTATTACTCTCGGACACAACATTGGCGACGAGACAAATTCGATCCTACCTGCAACTCTGCATCACCTCCCAGGGATTCGTTCTGGAGACCAGTAGATTGGAGGTCAAGGCCAGAGACACGGGCGTCGACCATAGGCAACCGCCCAGTCATCCAACAGAGACTCGAGAATTGCGGGGGAGGCTGTTGAGAGCCAGGCTTGGTTTTCCAGTCGCGGTGGTCCAGCGAAACGGGTTGGCAACAGGTAGTGTGCAGACCCTTCCCGGACAGCGGCGGGCTAGAGCCCGACTGAGCGGCACAGCAAATGGCTGAGCAGCGTCGATGGGGGAGAGAGAGAGAGGGCAGAGCGCACAGGGCGCAGCCGGTGTTCAGGGGCCGAGCAGCATCGAGAAGAGGGAGAGAGACGCGCAGAAACCCGCGAGGCGCCGCCATTGCCACAAGGACCGCCAAGAGCAGCGTTGGCAGCAGCAGGGGAGGAAGAAAAGCGCGGGAGACGCAATTTTAAGCCATTTTAAACCACACCCAAAATGCCGAAGAGTGGCAGTATCACCGCATTTGACAATGAAGTTGAAGATTGGACTACATATGTCGAACGAATAGAGGTATACTGCAAGGCAAATGAGGTGTCAGATGACAAGAAAGCGCCGGTATTGTTAAATTTAATGGGTGCAAAGACGTATGGCTTATTACGAAATCTAGTAATCCCAGCGAAGCCAGTGGAAAAGAGTTTTGGAGACATAGTGACGATACTATAGGAACATTTAAACCCCACACCGCTGCTGATAGCAGAAAGATTCAAGTTTCACAAATGGAACCAGCATAAGGATGAAAGCAATGCTGAATATTTAACAGAACTTTGCAAACTATCGAAACACTGCCAGTTTGGAACGGGACTGGCAGATACCTTAAGGGACAAGTTTGTGTGTGGGCTTCAAAGTGAAGGAACCCAGAAACGGCATTTATCTGAAAAGGACCTTACGCTGGACAAGGCTTTCAGCATTGTGGTATCATACGAAGCAGCAGCACGGGGTGCTGCAGAGATACAACAGAGACCGCAAGAATATGGCACAAACAAAATGTCATACAGAACAGAGAAGTGCTATCGCTGCGGCAGAACAACACACGACCAGAAGGATTGCTGGTTCAAAGACAAAGTGTGCAGACAGTGTGGAAAAGTAGGACACATAGCACGAGTCTGCAGGTTGGGAAAGAAAACCAGCAATAAGAAATCTCCAAAAGAAAAGTACAAGAAGGTACATAAGGTGACGGAGAATAGTTCAGACGAACAAAAGAGTGATACCGACTCTGAAAACAGGGAGCTGAGTTGTCTGAAACTACATAATGTGATCAAAACAGAGGATCACCGAACCATTTGGGTCACTCTCAAGATAGCAGGAGTCCAGGTAAAACTGGAATTGGACACCGGATCAGCCCTAACAGTCATAAACCGACGGGACTACGAGCGGCTATTCTCACACATACCCTTGAGAGACACAAAAATTATTTTGAAGACGTACACGGGGCAAAAAGTCTATCCCAAAGGAAAAATAAGGGTGACCGTTATATATAACGGTAAGGAAACACCAAACTAGACCTGTATGTATTGCAAGATGGAGGACCACCATTACTGGGACGTGACTGGATCCGGAAAATACAGCTGGATTGGCATTCCATGCAAGCACTGACTGTGGCTGCCAAAAAGGATGACGACGTCACACCTGGACGACTGTCAAAGATCCTAACCGATGCGCAAGAAGTGTTCCAGCAAGGACTCGGAACACTAAAAGGCATGACAGCAACAATTAAAATTGAAGAAAACGCAAGCCCAAAATTTTTTAAGGCCAGACCGGTAACTTATGCGATCCGCCCAGCCGTCGAAGCAGAGCTGGAGAGTTTGGAACGTTCAGGAGTACTGTCCAAGGTAGACTGGAGCGAGTGGGCTACACCCATCATCCCTGTGATGAAAAAGTCATTGAGCAGCATGCCTGGGGAACCAAGGAAGGTTTGCATCTGTGGGGACTTTAAGGTAACAGTGAACCCAGTCCTTCACACCGTGCAATATCCACTTCCGCTGATGAAGATATTTTCGCCTCGCTATCTGGAGGGAAACCCTTCACTAAGATTGATCTGGCCCAGGCGTATCTGCAAATGGAGGTAGAAGAAGCATCAAAAAAATACCTCACAATCAACACCCATAAAGGTCTCTACCAATACAACTGGCTGGTATTCGGGGTAGCATCACCTCCGGCTATTTGGCAAAGGGCAATGGAACAAGTCCTGCAAGGGATCCCAGGGACCCAGTGTTATTTGGACGACATCCTGGTCACGGGCCTCTTGTCTCCATTTTTAATCCGAAGAAGGGCGCTCCAGTGATGACTGCGCAACGACTACAAAGATGGTCACCTTTTCTAGGGGCGCACCACTATGAGATTGAATATAAGGGCACGAAACAGCATGGAAATGCTGATGGGCTATCACGCCTGCCACTGCCTACTGCGGAGGAAACACCAGCAGTGGATCCTGTCGAAATATTTCATTCGACTATAGTTGAATACCTACCGGTAACTAACGCTCGTATAGAAAAGGAGACCCGAAATGACCCGACACTGTCTCGGGTATATGATTTGACAGTGAAGGGATGGCCAGCACATGGCGACTCACTGTTGCCAGCATTCTCGACAAGAAGAGAACAGCTGTCAGTGTGCCGGGGGACCTTGATGTGTGGATCCCGAGTGGTAATTCCACCCAAGTTAAGGGATAGAGTGCTCAATGAGCTTCATGAGGGTCATCTGGGAGGGGTAAAAATGAAAAGCCTTGCCAGGGCTTATGTGTGGTGGCCGGGAATCGATAAACAAATCGAGGACCTGACCAAGAGCTGCTCAGGATGCCAGAAAGTCCAAAATGCACCACCACATGCCCCTCTACACCCATGGGAGTGGCCCTCATCTCCATGGCAATGGGTGCATATTGATTTTGCTGGTCCATTCATGGACTCAAGGGCCTAGAAATTCAGTATAGCCACTTTTGGGGCGGTAAAGTCGGGCGGCCGCTAAAGTTTGCGCCCGGCGCAAAGTCGAGCCCCCTTCGCCGATATTCAGTTGCATCGCCCTAAGAGGTTGCTGCTGCGCTAAAACAGGCGATGCATGACTATCATTAGGCACTAAGCTGGCAGGCTGGGGCGCTAACACCGGAAGTTGGGAGCAGGGCAGGTGCGGCGAGCTGCTGATTGCCGGCAGCCACGAGATCTTAAAGGGGGAGGGTGGATTTGTTTTTTTGACAGGCCAAGACTAGTGTATTTGTGTCTCTGGGGATCATCATCAATCCTCCTCCTCCTCCTGCTCCTCCTCCTCCTCCTCCTCCTCCGCCGTTGCAAAACGGCTGCCTTTTCTACTGCAGGAGTGCCCTTTAATTTGCGCTCCCCGCGGCCCGCCTCGGCTGTGTACCGTTCCAATTCACAGTCGTTCGGGCCGCCCGGCGCACAATGGGGCGGTGCGAGTGAAGTTCCAGTTCCGGGCGCACAAAGGGCGTTGCACGACGAAATGACGTCATGATCTGCGCGCGCAGATGAGCGCGCGCAATGACTTTGCGCCGGCGCTAAATGTCTGCTGAAGTTGGGGCGAGGCGCAGATCACGCTGCGCCCGGGCGCTGCGCCCGGGCGCTAAGCGCCTAGCGCTCGAGATCTACTCCTCCTAAGGCGCTAACGGCTGGCGCAGCCAACTGAATTTCTAGGCCAATGTTTTTAATAGCCGTGGATGCGCACTCGAAATGGCCTGAGGTCATCAAAATGTCCTCCACCACCACAGAGAAAACTATTGCAGTCCTACGGACCATTTTTGCCAGGAATGGCTTGCCAGAACAGATTTGCTCCGATAATGGACCACAGTTTGTGTCCGAAGAGTTCCGGTGGTTTATGAAGAAGAATGGGGTAAGGCATTACACATCCGCCCTGTATCATCCAGCCACAAATGGATTGGCTGAGAGGTTCGTACAAACCTTTAAGAAGGCAATAAAGGCTATGTACAATGACAACATTCCGCTGCAGCATAAGGTGGACAATTTCCTGTTCGCCTACCGGAATGCGACACATGCAGTCACCAACCAGGCCTCGGCCATGATGTTCTTTAACCAAAGGTTAAAATCTCGCCTGGATTTGCTCAGACCAAACGTACGAAGAGATGTTGAGAGTAAGCAATTCCAGCACATCCATGAGAAGCCAACAAGGAGCTTCAATGTAGGGCAACCAGTCTTGGCCCGCGACTACCGAACAGAAAAATGGCAGCCAGGAACGATATGCACACGGCAGGGCCCACTAATGTACACAGTGGATGTTGGGGAGAACATCGTGAGACGCCATGCTGACCAGATCCTAGAGTCACAGGAACAAGTCAACCCCATGCCTCGCCCATACGTACCTGGTGAGGAACCTGACGTACAGGCTGCATCTACCCCAGAAACAGTAGCATCGGAAGCTGATGACCCAACCGACGACAGGGTGCCAGAATCGCCTCCGCACCAAGAGCGAGACACTCGGGAAAGGCGCTATCCAGAAAGGATCAGGAAGCCTCCCCAAAGACTGAATATATAAATGGACTATTTTCAGCTAACGTTGTATGTTAAAAGTGTTAATTGTAATTAGTTTGATATTTAATTGTTAAATGAGTGTTATGGTACTGTTAATCTAAAAGGGGAGGAATTGTAATGTATATACCTTTAAGGGGGGAACAACTTTTTACAGCTCATGTATACTGTAGTACCGGCAGTGACCACACCTGTATATAGCACTGAGTAGTAATCTGTACAGTTCAGTTCCAGAGTGAGCCACGTTGAGTAAACACCTGTTGTACCGTTCCCCTGCAGTCTGGTGTCTTATTACTCTCGGACACAACAAGGAGCATGGGGAGTGTGGGAGAGAATGGGGGCAGGCATCAAGAGATTGGGGGGTGCGGGAGGGAGAGGATGAGGCTGGCATCAGGGGATCGTGTGGGGGTGGGGGTTGGGAGTGAGAGAACAGGGACTGCCATCAAGGGATCGGGATGGAGGGAAAGAACAGGGACCTCCATCAAGGGATCGGGATGGAGGAAGAGAACAGGGACCGCCATCAAGGGATCAGGAGGGAGGAGAGAACAGGGACTGTCATTAAGGGATCGGGATGGAGGGAAAGAACAGGGACCGCCATCAAGGGATCAGGATAGAGGAAGAGAACAGGGACCGCCCATCAAGGGGTCGGGAGGGAGGAGAGAACGGGGACCGGCATTAAGGGATCGGGATGGAGGGAGAGAATGGGGCCAGCATCAAGGGATTGGGATGGAGGGCGAGAACAGGGACTGCCATCAAGGGATCGGGAGGGAGGAGCGAACAGGGACTACTATCAAGGGATCAGGAGGGAGGGAAAGAACAGGGACCGCTATCAAGGGATCGGGATGGAGGGAGAGAACAGGGACCGCCATCAAGGGGTTGGGATGGAGGGACAGAACAGGGACCACTATCAAGGGATCGGGAGGGAGGACAGAACAGGGACAACCATCAAGGGATCGGGAGGGAGAGAGAGAACAGGGACCGCTATCAAGGGATCGGGAGGGAGGAGAGAACGGGGACAGCATCAAGGGATCGGGAGGGAGAGAGAGAACAGGGACCGCTATCAAGGGATCGGGAGGGAGGAGAGAACGGGGACAGCATCAAGGGCTCGGGATGGAGGGAGAGAACAAGGATCGGCATCAAGGGATCGGGATGGAGGGAGAGAACAGGGACCACTATCAAGGGATCGGGAGGGAGGAGAGAAAAGGGACCGCTATCAAGGGATCGGGATGGAGGGAGAGAACAGAGACCGCTATCAAGGGATCGGGAGGGAGGAGAGAACGGGGACCGGCATTAAGGGATCGGGAGGGAGGAGAGAACGGGGATTGGCATTAAGGGATCGGGATGGAGGGAGAGAACAGGGACCGCCATCAAGGGATCGGGATGGAGCGAGAGAACAGGGACCTCCATCAAGGGATTGGGGGGGAGGAGAGAACGGGGGCCAGCATCAAGGAATCGGGTGGTTGGCGGGGGGGGGCGGGTGGCGGGGCGGGAGGGAATGGTCACCAGCATCAAGGGATCGTGGGGTTGGGAGGGAGTGAACATCGAGGGGCTTAGAGATGATCGGGGGGATGGGGGGAGGGAGAGAACATCAGGGGCCTGGAGAACGATCGGTGAGGCGGGAGGCGGGGAAGGCATTCAGAAGCCTGGGGGAGGGGGATTGTAGGCCTCGTGGGGGGTCTCCGATTGGGGGGGTAGTTTAGGCAGCGATGCTGATTCCAGGAGATAAGCTTACCTCCTGGAAGCAGCAGTCCTCGCCTTCCATTAGCTCTTTGGATTCCCGAGACATGCAAAACCTGACGAGCTACAGTTAAATTTAAAATTGTGGTTAAATCTGAGTCACACCAGCCTCATTATAATATTTAAATGGACGACCCGTCTCCTGGGAGCGGGTTGGCTGCCCGCCCCCCGGTCCTACCTCTATTAAAACCGGAAGTGGGCCAGTTGGAGGTGGGTTCTTGTAGGGATTCAGATTTTGAACACTTTAATTTCCCACTCGACCCCAACCCACCCGTTTTTTGGGGTTAATATTTCTCTCAATGTGTACCCTGCATTGAGGGTTTGATTGGGACCTCATACATTTCTGACAATAGATGCCTAATTTTGTAATGATGCTCCTTTATTTTTGATGGAACTATAGAAGAATATTTCTGTTTCTGGACTAAAATGTTGAACACTGGTTAATGTGTTGTGATGTTGAGTTCCCAATTTTGGACCTTCAAAGAACCTGAAGATCATTTACTCGATTAGCTGTATGTAAGACATCCTGGATTTAGAGTTAGATGTTTCTGATTATACTGGTGGCATCCATCAGTTTAACGACCTGGTGCTCACGGTAAGTTGTCTCGGCCAGTAACATACAATAGGTGAAGAGTGGACACTTGTCGGTCTCACAGTAAAGTTCCAGCTCTTTGCCATGTTGCTTTGTTCGGAGGATAGGCTTCAGATAGACAGCCGTGAAATGCATTTCTTGCAAATACAGTGGGAAAAAGAACGACTTGCATTTGTATAGCGCTGTTTACAAACTCAGAACGTTCTAAAGCGCTTTACAGCCAATGAAGTACTTTAGTAGTGTAGTCATGGTTCTAATGTAGGAAAGTCTTTCCATCAGTCCATGCAGAGACATTGAAAGGAAAGTTATTTTGATTTTGCAATAAAACACCTGGCACATATGAATATTTTGATACCCAGAGTAATGAGCTCACTGCCAGATTTTCCTTAATTCGCCACTGTTAGTTCTTCTTTGCTCCTCACCCCCCGCCCCATTTCAAGTAAGATTACGCAGTTGAATCCAGCCCATAGTTTCTACTTTTCGGATACAAAACAGTCTGCATGATGACGTTGCCAATAAAATGGATCCTGCTGGAAGAGGCAAGCTTTACAAGTATGTATCCAGTGATTCTCCCTGTCAAAGGGTTAAGTTTTTGCATCGACAGGACATATCCCTGTTACTGTCCTAATTGTTGTTCAAACTAGGATCAATTTATGCAGCAGGGTAAGAGTTAAGATACTCTTCATGCTTTGACATGGTTTAAGTTCAATTGGAACAGAACTTTTATTCATCTGCAAGCAAATGATAAGGTTCTTTGTAAACAGGGCGTTAAAACTGGTGGATTGTCAACATCTCTGACATGGCAAACAATTATCATTATTACTTCAGCTCAGACACATAAATGGCGCAGCAATTATGACTATGTTGTCTGAAAATGCCAAAAATTAAAGCAAGCAGCAAACAGAATCGTTGTTGTACACCACATATAGAAACAATTCTCGGTGGGCAACTTGTGAAATCAGGTACTTCCCCATTCCAATACTATGTTGTCTCACAGCTCTTAATCTTGAAAATATTATACAGAAATAAATTAAGAGAGCTGTGATAATAGTTAGAAAAGTTTGAATTGTTCCTTTGTTGAATTTATGGGTCTCAATATTAACCCCCACATGAGAGGCGGGAGAGGGTCAAGGTGGAGGGGGGTGTGTGTTAAAAAGTGAAATGCATGGAGCTCGACCCCAACCCGCCACGCACGTGCCCGCCATTTTTATGGCAGTGGCTATCAGGGCGTTCGAGTGACCCATCACAGAGAGCCGTGCCGCATAATTAACATACTTTAATCGGGGATTTACTGCTGCTGTGTGGGTTTCCCAGAGGTCGGGACTCTCGACAGTGAAGCGAAGGTGGGAGCTACCGACTCCGCAAGGTAAGTGCCTCTTTCAGCAGTCCTTTTGAGCCAATAGGAGCAGCAGTGCTCCACCCAGGCCCCTTAAGGAAGCCCTCGGCCTCCCTCAGCCCCCATCACCAGTGCCCCCCCCCCCCACCGCCAGCTCCCATCACCATTCCACCCCCCTAGCCCTGATTGCAGGCCTCCCACGCCCTCCCCCCCAACCCCCTGATTGCCAAACTCTTCCCCCCAGGTCCAATTGCCGACCACCCCTATCCCTCCCAATCGCAGGCCTGCCCCCAGGTCTGATTGCCGGCCTTGCTTCTCACCATCCCCCCCCCCCACCCACACTCCGGCATGCTGATTGCTAGGGACCATCCCCAAGGGTCCCCAGCTGCAGCCTCCTGCCGCTGGTGATCCCCACCGCTGGCCAGGATGTCCATTTAGCCGGCTGGCGGGCTGGAGAAGCAGCTACAAGATGTTAATGAGGTTCTACCATTAAGATTGGCAGGACCTTCGCGTCCTTGGCCTTGCTGGGTTCTTCAGTCATTTTCGGCCTCACCCACACCCTCCCTGACACCCTGTAAATATCGGGGCCATGGTAATTGTTTTTTGCTGTAGTTTTTCTCGCTGGTGTTTTTTATTAAAAGTATTGCTGATAGCTCTAAAGATGGGAGCACCAACCATGCTGACTACTCACTTAGAAAGGACATTAGGGTCTAGCAATCTGAGCCCACGTTGAGCTGAAAATTGTCATTGAATGGAAATGATTCATTGCAACACATTTGCTGCACATGCTGGGAGGCAAAGTTGGTGAGATGCAAAGAGCCCTTAATAGCTTTATACAACAGATTTACCTAAGGAAGGATATGCTTGCCATAGAGGGAGTGCAACAAAGGTTCACAAAATTGATTCCTGGGATGGCAGGACTGTCGTATGAGAAGAGATTGAGTAAACTAGGCCTGTACTCTCTTGAATTCAGAAGAATGAGGGGGATCTCATTGAAGCATACAAAATTATTACAGGGCTTGATAGGTGGATGCTGGGAGAATGTTTCCCTTGGCTGAGGAGTCTAGAACCAAGGGCCACAGCCTCAGGGTAAAGGGTAGGCCATTCAGCACTGAGATGAGAAGAAATTTCTTCACACAGAGGGTGGATAACCTTTGGAATTCTCTACCCCAGAGGGCTGTGGAGGCTCAGTCATTGGGTATATTCAAAACAGAAGTCAATAGATTTCTGATTAGAAAGGGCATCAAGGGATATGGCGATAGGGCCGGTGAATGGAGTTGAGGCAGAAGATCAGCCATGGTCTCATTGAATGGCGGAGCAGGCTCGAAAGGCCAAATGGCCTACTCCTGCTCCTATTTCTTATGTTCTTATGTTCTTATTTGGGGCTACTCTTGGTTTGCTGGATTTGTTGGCAGTGAAGAGCTTCCCAAATTAAATTATGTTGCTCAAGCGAGCTCTTGTTTTGTTTAAATGGAGCAGATCTTATCATTGAACAGATTACATTATTAATTAACTCGCTGATCCCATAGATATGAGTGTGGGTGTGTTAGAGTCTCCAGTGTGTCTGTGAGTCAGTGTATATTTATGCATGTGTTTATGTACCTATGATGCTTATTTGGTTATTTGATTGATGCTTTGAATGAAAGTAAATTCTGCTTAACATTTAGAAGGACATGGGCAGTCGGTGCATGGGAACACCATCGCCTCCAAGTTCCCCTCCAAGTCACACACCATCCCGACTTGGAGATAGAGTGGCCTAGAAATTGGCCCACTTACCGCCACGAGTCACTGCCGTGATCTGGTCCAAAAATAGCAGCCGCCACTCTGGCACCCTTCTGTGGTGTGGGACTCGGCAGCCGCCATTTTGGTGAGGGCCTTAGCGCTGCCGATAGCAGCTGGCTTGCAACGCTGACTTAACATCACATCAGCAAACTTGGACCTTAGCATTGAGTTCAGCACTGGGTCCTAAGCTCGCCATGAAAACCCAGCATTCAGCAGACTGACAGAGGCGCCATCAGCACCTCTTAAAGGGAAACACACATCATTCAGTTAAGTTTGCATTTTAACTTTTGGACTAGATTTTTAAAATTTTTATTGTAGTGGCTTGGTGCAATACATGTTAATTTTTCTTTAAGTGTGCCGGGCGTGCAGGAAGTGATGGTAAAGGGTGGCATCCGAGAAGACAGAAAATGCTGAAAATACTCAGTAGGTCAGGCAACATCCATGGAGAGAGAAACAGAATTAATGTCTCAAGTTGAGATGCTGCCTGACCTGTTGAGTATTTCCAGCATTTTATGCTTTTATTTCAGATTTATAGCATCCACTCACAAAGGGAAGGGGAGGAAGCAGAAGAGGCAGAAGCAGAAGAGGCAGAAGCGGAAGAGAAAGAAGCAGAAGAGGCAGAAGCGGAAGAGGAAGAAGCAGAAGAGGAGGAAGCAGAAGGAAGGATGCAATCCAGACAGCCCCTTTCTATCCGGGATGGAATCATCCACCTGTGGTACCAGTGAACACAACCCCAACTCCCCTTTCAACATTTTTCCCACACCAATCTCTTCCCCCCAGGTCCAGTTGCCAACCACCCCCATCCCTCCCAATCGCAGGCCTGCCCCCAGGTCTGATTGACAGCCTTGTCTCTCACCACCACCCCCCCCCCACCCCTACCCCAGCACCCTGATTTGCCTCTTGGCCACAATGCTGAAATAAAAGCCACCACAAAGCAAACCTTCCAATCCAACTTTATACATCTATCCATCCAATATGACATCAAGAAATCAACTCATCACCCTTATGCATTCCCTTAGTAACTGTCTTGTGTGTGCCTTTGCTGATCCTATTGATGTCACACAGTGCTACCCCAGTGGCTGCAGCATGGCTGGTGGAAGGCTGTTGACTTTCAGTGGGGGGGCCACTGCAAATGGCCTTGCTGGTCGACCTTGAGGAGCTGGTGGCTGGGAGGGTGAAATCGAGTGATGGTGTTTCCTCTTCTTCTTCTTCTACTGAAGGGATATTACGAGTCCTAGCCCCTTTAGGGCTACCCCGGATCAGGCGTATTCTCCAGACGTTCACTTTCAACTAAAGTTTGATTTAGCTGAATCCTAAAGATGCTTAATTGGGTCTAAAGGTCCAGACTATCTCTCCCTAAAGGAAAGGAACAACCTGAAGATGTTACCATCCTCCAGATAGCACTTTTAATAAGTTTAGCTAGATTGTAACGTTACGGATGTTATGAGGGTCCGGAAAACTCCCTCAGAATTCTGCAACCCCTCACCAAGGAGCGTACAGAGATTGAGTTTGCGAGTTTGATACAGAAGTATTATGTGAGACAATTCTAAAAATATATTGATTTATTAAAGAACCGACATTCAGTTTACAGTTGGTAAATCAATCACAACATTAACAGTTCCAAATACAAAAAGCTTACAATTCTATTATCAGAGATCCTTATTCTCAAATCTTAACTTCGCTAGTTTTACAGTTTTTAGTTTATTCCAGGATATCCACCAAAATCAAATACAATACCTTGATCCCCAAGATACAAAGAGTTGAAGACTTACAGAGCTAGCTCTGAAGCTGAGAATCGCTTTGCCCCTTTACAGTGAATCTATCATCCCATTTGAAAGTTCAATTTTTATACCCTTTTGCAGTGGTATTTCCTTTGAAGTTTTCTGCAGATGTAAGCTAATTATCTCTCGTTATTTTTCTGCTGACCCCTGCTATTCTTACAGTCAGTTCAGCTGGTAGCATTAAGAATTATGTCTCTACCTTTAGGTGTTCGAAGCTTATCATAAAAATGGTGTGACAGCAGATGCATCTATTTGATGTCATTCTTACCAAGGTCTTCTGTTTGTGTCTTTTTACGATGTGTAACTTAAAACACCTCAGCTGGGTGCGCCATTGCCTTCTTAGTTACCTCAGCTGGTTGTAACACAGACTCGTGTCTTCTGTATTTCATTTGATATCATTTTTACGAAGGCATATGTTTCTTAATCTTATGTGATTCTTTCCAAAGTGTAATTTAGGACACCTTAACAGGGTGTACCATTGTGTTCTTTCCAAGACTGCAGACTTCAGGAGCCTCCAACCTCCTGTTTCAATAAGGTTATTGATTCAGTGTCAACAACTTATCTTATCTCAATAGCCTGTATGCTGTTTACAGCTTCTCCATTGTTAGGTTTTTAGATTTTCAAGCCCAGTTTGTCATGTTACAATAAGGCCAGAATTATTTCATAGAATGGTGTATTTTTCTGAATATGGCTTATTCCTTTGCCCTTCTTCTTCTTTTTCTTCTCTTTCTTTCCTTCTGTCCTTTCCTTTTTTCCTTCTTTCTTCTTCTTGTCTTTCTTTTCTTCTTTCTTTCCTTCTTCTTCTTCCTTTTCTTCTTCTTCTTCTTCTTCTTTAATCTTCTTCTTCTTCTTTGTCTTCTTCTTCTTCAGAATGAAGTTTCTCAAGGCCATCCCATTTGCAGTGTAGATTTGCATGTACATTTTGTAGTTTAGTCTATGATCAGTGACACACATTGTTCAGGCCTCAAGAGCCTGGACGCTAACAGAGGAAAGGAAGTGTGGTTACTGTGAAAACACTTGAGTGAAGATCCAAATACCGTACAGGCGATCAGAAAAGGTAAAATTGCAGCCATAGCCTGAAGGTAAAAGCAAAAGAAAAATTGTCTCTATCTTGTAATTCTATTCACTGCATCCCAAAGAAATATGACAAAAAATGAGCAATAAATCTTCAACAAAAAAAGTCAATTTATGACAGAGGGAAAGGTAAGGCAGTTGATTTCAGTCTAGGTTCATTGAAGAAGTCGGTTTGTACATGTACTGTGATGGCAGATTACTCATGTGTACACCTTCGGGACATGTGAGCAGCTTATCCCAGGTTCAGAGTGGATAATTCCATCAGCAGACACACAAAATGTGGAGACGATTACGAGGAAAATCCTAACTTGTTTCCCTCTTTGGCTTAGCAAAGTTTGGAGTCCTTGCCAATATGATAAACACGAGGAATAAGGTGAGGATTTTCTTAAGAGCTAAGTGCAGTGACACTTCCAAGATAATTGGAAATAAGAGAAAAGTCACTTAGTTACGTGAAGAGATCGAACTGGAAAGCAAGTGCCTGCTGACTGAAATTTATACGCTTCTCCCCAGCAACAAACTGAATAATCTCTCTCTTGTAGCATTTGCAGACAGCTGCTATGCATTTTCTTGCTTCCCATGTGTTGTGCAAATGGCTAAGTATTTCCCGTAACAAATTAATTTTGAATAAACATAATTTGAACTGAATCCACTACAGGAGTATTAAAGCAGCGTTAGATTACCTTGTGGAGAACATTAAGGGTTGGCTGTTGGCATTTTGAGTATTTTTAAAATGTTATCATTAAAACCATTGCAAACCTTGGCTTTTTCATGTTTCAGTTTGTTCCATACATGAGACTTGGGATGTCACCATATTATAATGTATCAATATTTAAACTATAAAGATGGACCTTGTATACTGTGCTGAGGAACTGAATGCAGGTGGTTGAGGTGACTTAATAGAGTCCTATTATAGAATAATAGAATCAGCACAGAAGGAGACCATAGTGTCTGTGCTGGCCCTTTGAAAGAGCTATCTAATTAGTCCCACTCTCCTGCTCTTACCCCCAGCAAATTTTTATTTTTCAATTATATATCCAATTCCCTTTTGAAAGATATTAAAGGCACGGCTGCCAATGGTGGAGCGATTAAAATTCAGGATGCGCAAGAGGCCAGAATTGGAGGAGGGCAGAGATCTTGGAGGTTTGTAGGGCTGGAGGAGGTTACAGATGTAATGAGGGGCGAGGCCATGGAGGGATTTGTAAACAAAAATGAGAATTTTTAACTTGAGATGTTGCCGGACCAGGAGCCAATGTAGGTTAGTGAGCAGTGGGGTGATGGGTGAAGGGGACTTGGTGCGAGTTAGGATATGGGCAGCAGTGTTTTGGAGAAGCTCAAGTTTACGGAGGGTGCAAATGAGCTGAGGTGGGGCAGAGATGGCCAATGTTACGGAGGTGGAAGTAGGTAGTCTTGGTGATGGGTCAAATAGGATGCCAAGAATTCTGCGTTCCTCCAACTCTGGCCTCTTATCCAACCCCCACTTCCATCACCCTACCATTGGTGGCCATGCCTTCAGCTGTCTAGGCCCTAAGCGCTGGAATTCCCATCCTAAACCTTCCTGTCTCTCCACCTCTCTCTCCTCCTTTAAGACCCTTCTTAAAACCTAACTCTTTGGCCAAACTTTTGGTCCCCTGTCCTAATGTCTCCTTATTTGGCTCTGTGCCAAATTTTTGTGGGATTACATTCCTGTGAAGCACCATGGGAAGTTTTACTATGATAAAGGCGCAATATAAATGCAAGTTGTTATGATGCTCTTTTTTAACATGGGTAGAACAGAGGACTCCATGCTCTGCATGAGTTCATGAGATTGCCAATCAATATTTTAAAGTGAAGTGAGCATCAAACCTCACTTTTAAACCCATAATGTTGATCAAGCACAGAATGCAATGCTGCCAATTCAGTTTGGTTGCAATGTCATGAAAAGCACATTCTATAAATGTTTTGTCAGTAAGTAAATAGAGACTGTGTAATCATTTGTAGAAAGATAAAAGACAAATGATTCTATATGAAAAATTCGTTTGAATATAAATTATTTCAAGGAGTACAATTCTTCCTCCATCTGGAGGAGTGCTATTGCATATTGATGAAGGGTGTGAGATGCACCTGTCTCGTTGAATAAATTTCTTGGCTGCCTTTGCAGTGCTGGAGGGGAGCAAAACATCATCTGTCAGAATTTTAGTATTATCACCCTGTATTTTAGGTAAGCTGTAGACACCAGCAGCATTCCTCTCCCTCCAGCAGTGCTAACTGATCTACTGACTTGGGTGTAACCAGCACCATCCATCTGCTGCTGTTAAACAGGAAAACTAAAATAGAAGTGGAATTAATGGAGTAACTGGGCCATTCAGAACACATGCATGTAGCAGGCTTTGAGCATCTGTAATCAGCAAAACCTTGGAGCCGACTCCATAATATCAGTTAACATGTATACTTCCTGACTTCAATTATCTGTCCTGCTGATATGGCCCATTAGATAGGGCATATTAACCACACCATATAGTTAGTGAGGTGCCTTGGCTCTCATACGGACAGCAAAACTTGGTTTGCATTCCCCTGAGTATAGAAAATTGAGGGGCGATCTGATCGAGGTGTTTAAAATGTTAACAGGATTCAATAGGGTAGATACAGAGGCTGGAATTTTCATTTGTCCATGCGGGCGGGATTGGAGGCGGGTCGGGAGTGAAAGTGGAAATAAATCGAAGCAGGTCAGGAACCTGCCATCATCCCTCCTCCTCGGGCCTTTAACTCAGGCGCGTTTGCGCGGCAGCGACCCGAATGGCAGAGGCGGGTGACCTAATTTAGATCATTATCAGCTTGGTGTCAAACCCTCAACCCTCTTTTTAACCAGACCTTTTGAATTTCACTGCATGACTGCAGGAATCTCGCAGCTCGGGAACCACATCTGTCAAGCTGAGGTGGACGTTCAGTGGCCATTGATCGAAGTCATTACTGCAGAGCATGGAAAGCACAATGAATACTGCCACCTGACACTTCATTACTTTCCAAAGGGAAATGCTGTTGCTGAGTGCATTTTCAGCACAGGTTTAGGTCTCTAGAGCTTGCAAGTCTTTTTTGCAAATTCGGAAACCACTGTCACCTCATTGCTACTACCTATCACACCATTGACAGATTGTTTCTCTGATCTCTACTTGACCTGTCATTTATTACATCAGCATGGGTGCCATTTATACTATCTTACCTTGGTCCTCAGAATCGGACCACGATGAGCCCCAACACCAGCAGCATCAGGCACACCAGCAGCAGCAATAACAACACCACGAACCTTCTCCTCAATGACCTGATGCTCGACAGGACAAAGGGCATCAGCACAGTGCTGCACTGTGCCAGTGGCAATACCCCCTACACAGGGTATACAGGCAGAGGATGAGCAGCAATGCCAAAAGAGGCTCAGGCTACTGAGCCAGGTCATCACAGACATTTGCAGCTTGCTGAAGCAAGACCTGCGGCCCAGCGGAGCAGGTAGACATGTCTTACCATTGGCTGTCAAAGTCACCAGCACCCTCAACTTCTTCGCCTTAGGCTCCTTCCAGGGATCTGCAGCAGACATTTGTGGCATCTCGCAGTCGGCCACCCACAGAAGCATCACTCAGGTCACCGATGCCCTGTTTGACAAGTCAGCCAGTGACATCAACTTTACCATTGATGACGCCAGTGTTACTGAGCGGGCGCTGGGCTTTGCGGCTCTGGCTGGCTTCCCATGGGTGCAGGACATCATCAGGGCACCCCATCATAACCCAGGAGTGTTTGTGAACTGCAAGGGCTTCCACTCCCTCAGTGTGCAGCTGGTCTGCAGCCATAGGAAGATCATCATGCATGAGTGCACCAAATTCCCTGGCAGCTATCATGACTATTTCATCATGCAACAGTCTACCCTCCCTCAGCTTGTTGCATAGCCAAACAGAGTTTCCGGCTGGCTGCTTGGAGACAAGGGCTATCCACTGAAGACGTCGCTCATGGTACACCCTTGAGGAGGCCAAGTACTGAGGCCTAGGAGATATAATAAAGCCACATGTCCACCAGATGCACTTCAGATGCCTTGACAGATTTGGAGGAGCCCTTCAGCATGCACCAGTCAGGGTCTCCAGAATCATCATTGTCTGCTGCACCCTACACAACATAGAGCAGCAGTGAGGTTGGCACTGCATGAGGAGCAATGCTCTGAGTGCACAGCCTCTTCAGAGGAGGAGGAGGATGAGGAGCATCAGCTGGAAGACAAGGAGAAGGAGCAGGAGGAACCTGAGGTCCAGATGCCACCAGCACCCAAGCACATTGCTGCCTGGGAGGCCAGGGATGGCCTCATCATGGACAGATTTACTTAACTTCATGCATTACACCCATATGGATGCCACATGTTATGGCAGGTTACCCCCCCTCCCCCCGACCTCCCCACAACAACACCATAAAGCATCCAGACAATGACCAAGCCATGTCTTTCACACTGACACTATTGCTGGAGGTTACATTATGTCTCACCATTCACTCCAACTCATGAAGTCACTTCCAAAGTAGCAGACAAAATTGGGCATGACCGGAAAGTGGTGAAAATAAATAGTTTTGATGTTACACACAAGTAACGGAACCTTAACAGAAACAATTCTTTAAACACCCATGAGCTTACCCTTGTGCATCTACTTCTGCATCATCTTTCTCTTATGAGGTGCAACCTCTGTGGCTTCAGCAGAGGTAGAGGCAGGCTGCTCATTTCCCTGCTGCCACTGCTTAGATATTTTTGGTGGAAGTCTTCTGGATTTTGGAGCCTCTGATCGCCCCGCCAAAGTCTGCTCCTCCTGCAACTGTGCAGGGGCAGACTCGGCCATCGGGATCCCAGGAGGCATCTGGGGCTCTGAGTTAGGAGGAGGCAACAGGGAAGAAGTGTGAGAGCTTTGAGAGGAGCCCCCAGTTCCATGTCTCCTCTCACCATCATCCCTCTCATGGGCCACCCACACTTCCCTGCTAGCAAGGAGCTGGAGGGCACCTTGCTGCACAGCAGTGGGGCCATGAGGACCCAAGTCTACATTGACATCCCTCCCAGTGAGGAGGTCTATGAACCTCTGCGATCTAGTCTCCAAAAATAGCATGTATTAGTGTGGAGTGGCACATTAGCTGCTCCATGCAGGTGGCCATCCTTTCCATGGAAGAGCCTACAGTCATCACCGCTTGCAACATGGTGATGCCCAAGTTGGAGATGGACTTCTCTATTGTCTGCGGGCGGTGATGGTGGGTGGGGGGGTGGGGGGCGTGGGGGTGGCGGGTGGTGACTTTTGATGGACCTGTGGGAGAGTAAAGAGATGACTCAGAAATGTCATATCAAGAATGGGTACAGATATCATTATGCACATGATGAACATTCAATGGCTGCTGACATCAGTCCCCATATGAGTGACTGCTGTATGCCATGTGGCTGTATGAGATGTAATTCTGTAACCAGGTTGCTGAGATGTCCCCCTCGCTCCATCTCCCAACGCCAGCTGATCTGCAGCCCCTGAGACATCCAGGGCGACCTCCTCTGCTAGAGCCAACATGGCCAATGATGGAGGGCCACCTCCGGTTCTCTCCCTCTCCCTTTTATCGTGAGCTCTCTTCTCCTGCAAGGAGGGAAAGAAGAGAAGTTAGAGTGAGAGTGATGGAATGATTGTTAGGAATGGATGGGTTACTTCTGTAGAAGGTGACTATGAGGGAGTGGGGTGCCAATGCCAAACGGCCTCCTTGTGTGATGTTAGTTGGTATGAGTGCATTAGGATGAGGGTGTGTGTGAGGGGTGGTTAGACAGATGGGGATGTGATTATGTAAATAGAGAGAGAGGGATGGGTGGACATGCAAGCTATGTTGGTGTGAGTAATGATGTGCAGGAGTAGGCTTGGGAAGGTAGAGTGATGAAGATGTGATGAGAGGTACAGAAGGATGAAGTTGAGTGTGGTTGTGCACTCACCTTTCCTGATCTAATGAGATCATTCAAGCCCTTCCAGCACTGCCCCCAGGTCCTCCTCGCAACATCCCTGCTGTTGACCTCCTCTGCTATCTCCAGCCAGGCTCTTTTGGTTTGCTGGGGAGGTCTCTTGCGCCCATCAGAAGGGAAGAGGACCTCCCTGCGTGCTCTCAATCCCTCCACAAACATATGCGGGGAGTCACCTGAGAACCTGGGTGCAGCCCTCTGCCTCTGTGCAGTCATGTGTGCAAGGCTGAGCAAGACCCAAAAGCTAAAATGTACAGCCTGCACACTCCTAGATGAACCTTCAAATGCAATGTGGCCAAGGCTCCTTTAAATATCCGGCTGGAAATGAGTCATCGGTGACATCATCAGCCCGCACCATTTAATAGGGTCGGGAAATGTGCAGGCCTGCCTTAATAGGCACTATTAAGGGAAAGTCACTCTGAGGAGCATGATGAAAAGAACAACAGGGCTCCAACCCACTACAACCTGCCCAGGTAAATAAAATTCCAGCCAGAGAAACTATTTCCTCTGGTAGGGGAATCAAGAACGAGAGGATATAATCTTAAAATTAGAGCTAGGCCATTCAGAAGAGAAATCAGGAAGCAAATTGCATACAAAGTGTAGTAGAAATCCAGAATTCTTTCCCCCCAAAAAGGCTGTGGATGCTGGGACAATTGGAGCTTTCAAGACTGAGATCGATAGATTTTTTGGTAGGTAAGGATATCAAGGGGTATGGAGCAAAGGTGGGTAAATGGAATTGAGGTACAAATCAGCCATGATCTAATTGAATGGCGGAACAGGCACGAGGCGCTGAAAGGCTACCTCCTGTTCCTGTGTTCCGATATCAAGTAATATTTGTGATCTTCAAATGGAAGTTAAAGCACTTGCCTCTGTGGCAGCAATAAACTGTGTGAAAAGACAGAATGTACGTGGGACTTTTTTTTTGGAATTGTCCAAGTAAATAAGGTTGATATATTTGTTAATGTGAGGCAGGTCAGTCAGGTGGTAAATTTCAGACTGGTAATGTTCAGACTTGCCGTGCCAAATATGTTGAAGCAATAATATTTATTGCATTTGCAATCTTGCAAAATTATGTCTGTGCCTGCACCTCTGTATTGTTTATTCAGTCCATATGCAACATACCAATTAAATGAATGAGTATTCTGTGCCGAAATGATCATGAGAATGTGTAAGCTTTATCCCTTCTGGGGGATATTCAAGTCTTGCTCAATACTGTGGATCACAACAATATCGTGAGCAACATACCAGGAAAAACCTACGGATTTTCTTGAGCTAAACTGAAATGGAATTCTCGACATGTTCAGGCATTTGAAGCGCCCTTCAAGAGGCTTAAACAGTTCTCTGACATATTTGGTGATGCAATGTGCCAGAAATATGCCAGTCCTAGTTTGTGAGAATACAACAGCAATGTGGAGAGGTTGTGTGGTTGTGACACAGACTGATGATGGTGTAACACATTTCATTGAAACATCAGTTTGTCAAAACACAATGGATGAGTGAATAAGAAAAATCAAGTACCAACCTAACAATGTTGTGGTTTTCTGAAAAATAAAGGATTTGTGCTAACTATAGCTGACAGATGACAATTGGATTGAATTTCACTTGAATGGGACTATCATGCATTTATCCACAAAAACTCTGATTTAGCCCTGTTAGAATTGGATTCATGTTCCCATGTTCCTACTTCTTGGAAAATAATAGTAATGTCAATATAAAATATCCCTCTGTTCTATGCACAGAGGAGATGAAGGGATGATAAAGGTGCTTAAAGAAAGAAAGAACTTGCATTTATATAGCACGTTTCATGACCCCAACGTGCTTTACAGCCAGTGAAGTGCTTTTGAAGTGTAGTCACTGTTGTAATGTAGGAAACGTGGCAGCAAATTTACCCACATTAAGCTCCCAGAAATAGCAATGAAATAAATGAGCAGATAATCTGCTTTAAAGATGTTGGTTGAGGGATAAATGTTGGCCAGATCACCAGGGAGAACACCCCTGCTCTTCTTTGAATAGTGCTGTGGGGTCTTTTACATTCCCCTTAAGAGGGCAGACATCTCATCCAAAAGATGGGCAGAACTCACTTGCTACTGCACAGAGGTGTCAGCCTAGATTATGTGAAAAGTTTTGAGAGGGTAAATTGTGTTAGATTGTTTCTACTGGCAGAAAGAAATGGCAGCAAGGGGCATAGACTCAGGAATATCACTCGAAAAATTAAGGAAAATTAAAAAACATTTTCACAAAGGGTAATTAGAATGGAATGTTTTACCACAAGTGGCTATTGAGACAAAAAGACAGTATATAAAAGTATATGGGTAGTGAAATGGGACTGAAGTAGAAAGCTCCATTTGACAAGTTAGTGGCAACACACGTACATTGGCCCAATGGACTCCTGTCAGTAATTTGTATGATTCTGTGAAATTATTCAAATTTTCTTTTTTTTCAGTATGTGTGCTTTTGTTTTACAATATCAGACACAGGCGGAGTTAAGTTTTTGGAAATATTTTGTCATTTGAGCAATAATCTTGCCGGAGGGAATGGCGAGTGCACTGACTATTTTGAAAGAATTCTGTTGTGGCTATTGAGGCGTCTATCAGTGAACAGTCACAACATCGTTTATATTACATTCCTAATAGCAGACAGAAGATACCAATAATTGCAGTGGCTGGGACTGAGATTACGGAAACTAGGATGAGTGGATGAGAGACTGTGGTGGGCCAACAACAGAGAATACTGCTGCTCAGACACCTAATTTTGTTGGGTTAGAGATTGTGGAACCCAAAGGAGTGACTGGTTGATTGGAGCAGAATTTCTGGCATTGTGGCAAATGACTGGGTGGAGATAGTCCGAATGTATTATAGTTAAGTGATGGCAGAAGAACAAACTTGTATGGGGAGGTATGTTGTTGCATAGAGGGGGAACAGTATCCAGTGAATGATGAGAAATAGTAAACACGACACAAAATACAGGATTTTCAAGACAAAGGATTTTCACCCGAAACGTTGACTCTATTTTCTCTCCACGGATGTTGCCTGGCCTGCTGAGTTTTCCAGCATTTTCTGTTGTTATTTCGGATTTCCAGCATCTGCAGTATTTTGCTATCGTACCTCAGCCCATCTATCCTGAAATGTTTATCTCCACTTTTCTCTAATGTCCTCCCATTCTACACCCTCCATAAACTCCAACTATTCAAAAATTCAGCCAATTGTATTTTATATTGTAATAAGTTCAGTTCAACATCCTCCTCCTCACTGACCTACATTCGCTCCCAGTCACAATCCCCAATTCATTAAATTTAAAATTCTTGTCAGCGGCCTCATCCCATTCTATCTTTGCAACCTCCTCCAATGTTCCAACCCTTCCCACACACTTTGGCCCTCTGACTCTAGTTTTTTATGCATACTCCCTTCATTCACCAACTCCCACCCCTGCTCAATTGGTGGCAGAGGCTTCAGTTGCCTTGGCCTACTTTCTGGAACTCGATCACTTAAACCCTTCAACTTTTCCTTCTCTTTCCACCCTTTTAAGAACCTTTTCAAAACCTGTATTTTTCACCAAATTTATTATAAATAGAGGCATAGAGTACAAAAGCAAGGAAGTTATGATGAACCTTTATAAAACACTGGTTCAGCCTCAACTGGTGTATTGTGTCCAATTCTGGGCACTGCACTTTAGGAAGGATGTGAAGGCCTTAGAGAGGGTGCAGAAAAGATTTACAAGATTTACAAGAATGATTGCAGGAATAAGTTCCTCACAGTTCCCCAAACCCGCACAGCCCGCTTTTACCTCCTTCCCAAGATCCACAAACAGGATTGCCCTGGTAGACTCATCATTTCAGCCTGTTCTTGCCCCACGGAACTTATCTCTTCCTATCTCGACTCAATCTTTTCTCCCCTTGTCCAGTCTGTCCCACCTACATCCGCGACTCTTCGGAAGCCCTCCGCCACTTTAACAGTTTCCAGTTTCCTGGCCCCAACCGCTTCCTTTTCGCCATGGACGTACAATCCCTCTACACCTCCATCCCCCACCAGGATGGCCTGAGGGCGCTCCGCTTCTTCCTTGAATAGAGGCCCGACCAGTCCCCATCCACCACTACCCTCCTCCGCCTGGCTGAACTTGTTCTCACATTGAACAACTTCTCCTTTAACTCCACTCATTTCCTCCAAATCAAAGGTATTGCTATGGGTACCTGCATGGGTCCTAGCTATGCCTGCCTTTTTGTGGGATATGTGGAACTCTCTTTGTTCCAGTCCTACTCAGGTCCCCTCCCTCACCTCTTTTTCCGATACATTGATGACTGTATCGGTGCTGTTTCCTGCTCTCTAGACAATTTCATTCACTTTGCCTCCAATTTCCACCCTTCCCTCACCTTCACATGGTCCATCTCTGACTCTTCCCTTCCCTTCCTCGACTTCTCCGTCTCCATCTCTGGGGATAGGTTATTGACCAATATTCACTACAAGCCCACTGACTCCCACAGCTACCTGGACTACACTTCCTCCCACCCCGCCTCCTGTAAGGACTCTATTCCATTCTCCCAGATTCTCCATCTCCGCCGCATCTGCTCCGACGATGCCACCTTCCACACCAGTGCTTCTGACATGTCTTCCTTTTTCCTCAACCGAGGATTCCCCTCTACCGTGGTTGACACGGCCCTCGACTGTGTCTGTTCTATCTCCCGCACTTCTGCCCTCACCCCTGTCCCTCGCTCCCGGAACCACGATAGGGTTCCCCTTGTCCTCACCTTTCACCCCACCAGCCTCCACATTCAACGGATCATCCTCCGCCATTTCCGCCTCCTCCAAAGTGATCCCACCACCAAATACATCTTCCCCTCCCCATCCCTTTCAGCATTCCATAGGGACCGCTCCCTCCGAGACACCCTAGTCGACTCCTCTATCACCCCTAGCACCCCTTCCCCTTCGCCTGGCACCTTCCCGTGCAAGCGCAGGAGATGTAACACCTGCCCTTATACCTCCCCCCCTTCCCACTGTCCAGGGCCCCAAACACCCCTTCCAGGTGAAACAGCGATTTACTTGTACTTCTTGCAATCTAGTATACTGTACTCGCTGCTCACGATGCGGTCTCCTCTACTTTGGGGAGACCAAACACAGATTGGGTGACCGCTTTGCGGAACACCTCCGTTCAGTCCGTAAGGGTGACCCCGAGCTTCTGGTCGCCTGTCATTTTAATTCACTGCTCCATTCCCACTCGGACCTCACCATCCTTGGCCTCTTGCATTGTTCCACGGAAGCTCAACGTAAACTCGAGGAACAGCACCTCATCTTCCGATTAGGCACTTTACAGCCTTCCGGACTCAATATCGAGTTCAACAATTTCAGATCATAACCTCGGCCCCTATTACATTTTTACTTATATTTTTTTATCCACACCTTTGTTTTGGCCCTCCCCCCACCTTTCCTTTTTTTTTCTCCCACATGGCAGCTGTCTCCCATTCTGCCAGCGCATTTCACACCTAATCTAGAGCTGTCTTTTGTCTCCACTAGTCCTATCACCATCTCGTCTCGTTTTGAATACCTCTTAATGTCTCTTCTCTTTTGTTCCCTCCCAGCCTGGCCTCTTAATCTATTTCATTCCCTGTGCCTCTTTAGTCTTGATAAAGGGTTTTGACCCGAAACGTTGACTCTATTTTCTCTGCACGGATGTTGCCTGGCCTGCTGAGTTTTTCCAGCATTTTCTGTTGTTATTTCGGATTTCCAGCATCTGCAGTATTTTGCTATCGTACCAGGAATAAGGGACTTCAGTTATGTGGATAGACTGGAGAAACTGGGGTTGTTCTCCTTAGAACTGAGATGGTTGAAAGGAGATTTGATAGAGGTTTTCAAAATCATGATGGGTCTAGACAGAGTAGATAGAGAGAAGCTGTTCTCACTGGCCGAGAACCAGAGGACACAGATTTAATGTGATTGGCAAAAGAACCAAAGGCGACATGAGGAAAAACTTTTTTACACAGCGAGTGGTTATGATCTGGAATGCACTGCCTGAAAGGGTGGTGGAGGCAGATTCAGTCATGGCTTTTAGAAGGGAATTGGATAAGTACCTGAAAGAAAAAAACTTGCAGGGCTACGGGGAAAGGGCGGGGGAGCGGGACTAGCTGAAATGCTCCTGCAGAGAGCCGGCACAGGCTCGACGGGCTGAATGGCCTCCTTCTGTGCTGTAACCATTCTATGATTTTATGAAATTTTGCTGGCCCCTTTGAATCTCTTGCTCCTTAGCTCCCCTCTGTTTAAGGTGCCTTGGCTCACTTATTGTATTAAAGGCACTATATAAATACAAGCCGTTGTTGTTTATTCCGTGAGTGAACCAAACCTCAGAACTCCAGAACAACCTCAAATCTAGAACATCAACCTGATGAATGGATTCCCATGCAATACAATATCCGCAAAGTAACTCACTATAAAACTGATATTTCCAAAATAATAATTTTCTGGTTTTACTTCTGTTTAGTTGTTGTTCCTTGTTTCACTCTGGCGGACTCATTGTGGAGAGTGCAGGAGTATTTGTGGCATCGCCTGAATCTTTTTATGCTGATGCAGTCCTTCTCTTGCTAAATTAAGGCACTTTATTGTGCAGTTGGTCTATGTACTGTTTTGGGTAAAACTTTGGAGTTTCAAGTCTGTAATTACCTTCTGAAAGTGAAGGGCCCTTATTAGAATTATCTCACAGTTGAATAAGTCTTGGTTGCTATGTTACCAAATGGTGTTCCATTTTTAAAAAACGGAGTGAGTGCTGCCAATGAACCGGAAGCTACCAAAAGCTGCGCAGAAGCATTCTGTGCATAAATGTCAACTTTCATTACTTTCATTAATCCGATAGAAACACCAATTCAACATAAGCCGATAGAAATTCAACATAAGCCAATAGAAACACCAATTCAAATTTTAATTTTAATTTTCTTTTCAGCTCAGTTCACCAGCGTATAACTGTTAACTTTCTCTCTCGGCTCAGTTTGGCAGCAGTGATCTCTTTTCCCCGCCCCCCCCTCCCTATTGTTGGTAACATTTAACATTAAACCATCATCAGCCATGTCCATTATTACTTAAATTTAAAGCTCGGTGGATGCTTATTGTCGACAAACTCCAGGAGCTTTTGCTTCTCAAGCACACCAGCTACACATGAGGAACCCAGAGCCGAGCCGGACCCCACCATCAAATCACCACATCGGCAACCAGAAATCTGTTGAAATGACTGGAAACCATGAGTATCTTTACTTCTAATAATTACAAAGATGATTTATTTCACAAACAAACCACATTAATATATCAGAGTGACTGCTGCCTACAAAGTCTGGCAAGAACAATCAAGAAAACATTGGAACTGTGCATGCACAGCTAATTTACGTCATTGGCAGCCGTGGTGTCCTCAGAAAAAAACCAAATCTTTAAAAGTATATTATCACGCGAACAGATATCTTAAAATATGATTTGTCTGAAAGAATTTATAAGTCTCATCGCAGTGGGAATGTGGCAGTGAAGCATCTCACTGCTGGGTTCTATAATATCAAAAATGTGGAATATAAAAAATAGCATCACTGTTCCAAGATTCCATGTGAGGTATGGACACTCAGAATCTGTAAAACCAACAATTTGCTGTTAAAAATATATATTTTTTCACCGCTAATATTCGCCATTCCTATTCTTCATTCCAAATTACATTGACTCCTTGTTAGGGTACAGTTTCACATTGAATCCGTGTTAGGGTACAGTGTTACATTGATGCCTTATTAGGGTACAGTCCTACATTGACGCCTTGTTAGGGTACAGTCCTACATTGACTCCTTGTTAGGGTACAGTTCCACATTGACTCCTTGTTAGGGTACAGTTCCACATTGCCTCCTTGTTAGGGTACAATCCTACATTGACTCCTTGTTAGGGTACAGTTCCACATTGACTCCTTGTTAGGGTACAGTTCCACATTGCCTCCTTGTTAGGGTACAGTCCTACATTGACTCCTTGTTAGGGTACAGTTCCACATTGACTCCTTGTTAGGGTACAGTTCCACATTGACTCCTTGTTAGGGTACAGTTCCACATTGACTCCTTGTTAGGGTACAGTTCCACATTGACTCCTTGTTAGGGAACAGTTCCACATTGACTCCTTGTTAGGGTACAGTTCCACATTGACTCCTTGTTAGGGTACAGTTCCACATTGACTCCTTGTTAGGGTACAGTTCCACATTGACTCCTTGTTAGGTTACATTTCCACATTGACTCCTTGTTAGGGTACAGTTCCACATTGACTCCTTGTTGGGGTACAGTTCCACATTGACTCCTTGTTAGGGTACAGTTCCACATTGACTCCCTGTTAGGGTACAGTTCCACATTGACTCCTTGTTAGGGTACAGTTCCACATTGACTCCTTGTTAGGGTACAGTTCCACATTGACTCCTTGTTAGGGTACAGTTCCACATTGACTCCTTGTTAGGGTACAGTTCCACATTGACTCCTTGTTAGGGTACAGTTCCACAGTGTCTCCTTGTTAGGGTACAGTTCCACATTGACTCCTTGTTAGGGTACAGTTCCACATTGACTCCTTGTTAGGGTACAGTTCCACATTGTCTCCTTGTTAGGGTACAGTTCCACATTGACTCCTTGTTAGTGTACAGTTCCACATTGACTCCTTGTTTGGGTTCAGTTCCACATTGACTCCTTGTTAGGGTACAGTTCCACATTGACTCCTTGTTAGGGTACAGCCCCACATTGACTCCTTGTTAGGTTACATTTCCACATTGACTCCTCGTTAGGTTACAGTTCCACATTGACACCTTTTCAGGGTACGGTTCCAGGTTGACTCCTTGTTAGGGTACAGTTCCACATTGACTCCTTGTTAGGGTACAGTCCTACCGTGACACCTTGTGGTTTACAGTTCCACGTTGACTCCTTGTTATGGTATAGTTCCACAATGACTTCTTCCACACATCGCCCAAGTGTTGGTTATTGATTGTGCCAGCCAGTGCAACACACTTACTCTCGTGCTTTTTCTCTTTCTCTATCTATCTTTCTCTCTCTAACGCACTCTCTCGCACACCTGAACACTCTCACATGTGCACGCACATGTAAACTCTCTCATGCACACATCTATATATATAAACGGATACTTCTTTCTGTCTGTCTGTCTATCTGTCTGTCCTTCTGTCTGTCTGTCCTCACGTGTGCGTTTGTCCGGCTATTCGCTCGAAAGTTATAGAGCGTACCTACGCGCGCGTTACCTCCGAAGAAAGCTTACGCTTCCGGGACGCTCGTAAGTGTATTTACTTTTCGGTCGGATGAAAATTGTTCGCGCCTTATGCAAAAAACCTTCAAAATTAAACTCATTATCTGCTACTTAGCATTGATTGACTGACGTCAAGGTTCGACCAATCCTGTGCCGTCACAATTGACCAATCCTACAGTACAGTCCCCTGATGGTTGGCCAATCGGTGTGTGTGTGTGTGGGTGGGACTAATCGTTTTCATCTCAGGGATGTGGCAGCCATTGTTTCACTGCCATTACTTCAGCTTCCAGCTCAAACTACTTTGATCATCCAGCTTTGAAAAAGTTAGTATCTCTTTTAAAAATACCATAACATTTACCAAAAACATTTTATAAGTACTTTCACTTTCCTCTTTCAAGGTATTAAAAGGTAGAAATGTTGCCCGGCAGCAGATTCACAAAGGGACACAGACAGGGCCCAAAAGCCTGGGACTCGATTTAAAATGTTGCCTGGCACCAGATTCACAGAGGGACACAGAGAGGCCCCAAAGCCTGGCACTCGATTTAAACCACCCGGCCCAAAACAGCCCTGGCAAAGCCGGGCTCCCCCCAGCTAGTATATATATAAACGCACTATATAAAACATAGACTTACAAAATTGCAGGCTACCCTTGTGATTTTCTCCTCTCTTTCCTGGGGAAAGTTCCACTGGCACCGTTGCTGAGATTGGCGTAGACTGAAGATTGAACCGAGGACCTCATTGAGCTAGTATACAGAGTATTTTTATTAAGACACAGGGGACAGCTTTGTGCAAGAAGTGGGACCGAATCAGTAAACAATATTCAGCACTGTAGTTTGTCAATTAGACTCCAATATCACAGTGAAGCCAATCCCAAAACTTACAGCAGATAGCAGCAGTTTTAATTAGTTTGTTAATAAGTGACTGACTTACCTGAAGAAACTAAAGATAAAACATAGTTAAATACATCTTTTTCAGCAAAACACAATATGCCAACTACCCTACAAATAAAATGTGGTTGTATCATAAACTGCACAGTTTACTTGGAATTGTGGTATAATTTATATAACCCTGAGGTACCTTTTGAAAAGTGTCGGAATGATTTACTCACCGAGTGTTGGTTTATTAGGTGTGGAATGCTCTGTAGTAAATTCTTTGTAACACTACTTTTCATGAGGATGAAAGTCAAACAATGGCAGCATCACAAAACTATCACCAATGAGCTGGTACATTGCTTGCAAGGTCCTAGCCTTAAAAACCAAGGAGAATTTCTGACCTTGCAGCCTTTAGGCATTAGCAGGGGAATTGTGGATTTGCAAGTTTCTGGAATTAAGTGATTTGTGCTGAAAAGCTAAAGACTAAAGGCATTTGCTACATAGTCTAAGCTTAGAGAAAAGATTAATTGAACAACAAGGTGTTGACATGTTACAGTGCGCAAGCATTTGCTCCAACAATTGGACTTCGAAAGTGACATAGATTATAGGCAAAATAAAAGTCAGCATTAATTCATTATCAGAATCTAGATCATAATCCTTGCATTATATGAGTCATGTTAAGTAAAAAGAAAATAAGACTTTAGCTGAAGGAATTTGCTATGTCATCACCGTTTGCTGTATGTGTCAAAACATTTTGGTTGCAACATTGAATAGTGTCTGAAGCCTTTGAGAGGAACAATGAACAATGCTTACTGTTGCCTAACTGGTTTCATGCTTCAAACCTCAAAATAACTCACCCCACCCCGCCTCCCCCTATTCTATCATGACTTGTGATCATTGCTAAAAAGTATACAGTGTACATACAGAACCAAAGAAATAGTGGTTGCACAGTGTGGTTTCAGGCAATTTAGCTTTTTTTAGATGCAATGGTGAAACTAAAATATATAGGAAGAGAATCATTCCCAGATTGTGAGATTGGAGAAAACTGACAGGATTGTTCTACTACGCAGGGAGGTTTCAAGCAGAGGCTAGGTATCTCTGCCGTTCACTGTTATGTCTTCCCTCACCCGTTCTGCCTCTCCATTTCTTTTATTTCTTTCAAATGCCTCTTTAAAATCTTATTTTAAATTTTCTAAAAATTAATTCTCGGAATGTGGGCATCGCTGGCAAGGTCGGCATTTATTATCCATGCCTAATTGCCCTTCTTCTTTAACCACTACAGGTAGAAGTTTGATACAACTGAGTGACTCGCTAGGCCACTTCAGAGGGCAGATGAGAGTCAACCACATTGCTATGGGACTGGCGTCAAATATAGGCCAGGCCGGAGACAGCAGTTGGTCACTTTTGCTGAAATCAGCTTTTTATTAAAAACTCGATTAAAATTCTCAAAATGCCATAGTGGGATTTGAACACACATTTACTAGGCTTTAGTCAAGGCTCCTGGGTTATTAATCCAGTAATATAACCACTACACTATTTATCTCTTTGGCCAAAACTGTAGTCTTACCCATTGATTTCTCCTGTTCTGGCTTGATGTCCTCTATTTCCTTACTGTTAACGTCCTTGAAATATTCTCCTGTGTGAGGGATGCTGTACAAAATAAACGTCTTGTTATACAGGATAGGGCACAGTCATGTAACAGCACTAGGCTTGCCAACTGAGATTGGGAGTTCAAATCCCACTAAGTTAAATTGTGAAATTGTGTACAATAAAGCAATAACTTGTGAGCTGGCATAAGATAAAAAAAACAGACTCTTCATTAAAAGCCCAACTAGTTTACTACTTCCTTTCAGGTAAGGGAACCTGCCATCTGTACACAGTGCTGCCTATGTGCAACTCCAGTGACACACTGTGTGGCTAACTCTTAATGCCCAGTGAAGTGGCTCAGCAAGTTACTCAGTTGTATAAACTACTCAAGAAGAAGCTCCGCCACCATCTTGGGGCAACTAGAGATGAGCAATAAATGTGGCCTATCCAGTGTCGCTCGCATCCTGAATATGAAAATAAAATCTCAGAAAGCAAAGTGAATAAATGGCTGAAAAAGTTAGTATTGGAAAATGGTCATGAATCAAGATGTACTTTGTTATTGTTCACATGTAATATCAGTGATGATATTCTAAACCATCAGCATAATATCGTTATTTTTAATTAATATAATGACTGCCAGAAAAGGCACCACCACTCAGTCATGCAGTTCTAGCAGTCAGCAATGTTAGAAGCATTGCCAACACAGGCAGCAACCAATTTCCTCCTCCGCCCCATGACTGCTCAATTGCTCCACTGTGTGTGGACAGCATGTCCTTTCTCCATGGGCACCCATTAGATTAGTGGAATATAAACAGAAAATGCTGAAACACTCAGCGGGTCAGGCAGATCTGTGGAGAGAGGAACAGAGTTAACGTTTCAGGTTGTTGACCAATGTAGAATAACAGCACTGTTTTCTCTGCCATTCCTGGTTCAGTCCTGCTCGTGCCACTATACCAGAATGAATCCACTGTCTATGCAAGAACATTCCTCTGAGTCAGAAGGTTGTGGGTTCAAGTCCTACTCCAGGGACTTGAGCACATAAAGCTAGGCTGACACTCCAGTGCAGTGCTGAGGGAGTGCTGCACTGTCGGAGGTGCCATCTTTTAGATGAGACGTTCAACCGAGGCCCCGTCTGCTCTCTCAGGTGGATGTAAAAGATCCCATGGCACTATTTTGAAGAAGAGTAGGGGAATTATCCCCAGTGTCCTGGCCAATATTTATCCCTCAACCAACATAAAAAAAACATTATCTGGTCATTATCACATTGCTGTTTGTGGAACCTTGCTGTGCGCAAATTGGCTGCTGCGTTTCCCACATTACGACAGTGACTCCACTTCAAAAGTACTTCATTGACTATAAAGCGCTTTGAGACGTCTGGTGGTCATGAAAGGTGTTATATAAATGCAAGTCTTTCTTTTCTTTTTACCAGGTCTGTTTTGTGTATCACTCATTAGAATGGTCTAAAGTAAGCCTAGGAACATAAGGACAGGAGTAGGCCATTGAGCCCCTCAAGCCTATTCCGCCATTCAATGATGTCATGGCTGATCTGTGACCTAACTCCCTACACCCGCCTTTTGTTCTTATCCCTTACTACCCTTGGTTAACAAAAAGCTATCAATCTCCGATTTAAAATTAACAATTGATCTAGCATCAATTGCCATTTGTGGAAGAGAGTTCCCATCTTCTAGAACCCTTGTGTGTAGAAGTGTTTCCTAATTGCACTCCTGAAAGGTCTGGCTCTAATTTGCAGACTATGACCCCTGGTCTTAGAATCCCTTGGCTTCCCTCTCTCACCATTCTTAAATAGCAGAGTGACATGCACAATTTTCCAATCTAAAGGAATGGTTCCTGAATCAAGAGACCTTTGGAAGATTATAGTTAGGGCATCTGCAATGTGCTCATCTACTTCCTTTAAAACCCTGGGATGGAAACCATCTGGTCCTGGGGATTTGTCACTCTTTAGTGCCATTATTTTCTTCATTATTGTTATTTTACTTACTGAGTTCCTGTCCCTAATTTAATATTAGTTACGTTGGGATTTCCTCTACTGTAAATGCTGATGCAAAGTGACTATTCAATATGTCTGCCATTTCCTTATTATCATTGACAATATTACCACGTTCAGTTTTTAAGGGGCCAACATTGCTTCTGGCTACCCCCTTTTACCTAATATAATTGTAAAAATTCTTTGTGTTGATCTTGATATCCCTTGCAAGTTTCTTTTCATACTCCCTTTTTGTAGCTCTTACTGTGTGTTTTGTGACCCTTTGTTGTTCTTTGTATCTTTCCCATTTGCCAGGATCTGTGCTATTTTTTGAATTTTTGTATGCTTTTTTTAAAGTTTTATGCTGTCCCTCATCTCTTTAGTCATCCATGGCTGTTTTTTTCGCAAGTAGCGCTCTTGCCCTTCAGGGGTATAAACTGGTTCTGTATCACCTTAAATTATTTTTTGAACATCTCCCACAGATCTTCTGTCATTTTACCCATTAACAGATTTGCCCAGTTTACAGTCTCATCCCATCGGAGTCGGCCTTATCCAAATCTAGAATCTTCATAGCTGTTTCACAGTTCTCCCTTTCAAATGCTACTGTGAACTCGATCATGTTATGATCGCTATTGGATGAATGTTCATGTAGAGTTAGGCTGTTAACTAAATCTGGCTCATTACTCATTACTAAATCTAATATGGCATGCTCCCTTGTTGGCTCTAGGACATATTGTTGTAGAAAAGCTATCCAGGACACACTCAAGAAATTCACCACCTTTCTGACAGGTGCTAGTCTGCTTATCCCAATCTATATGAAAGTTAAAATCCCCCATTAAAACCACTCTGTCTTTGCTACATGCATTTATACAATCTAGTATTCCACAGCTGCTACCAGAGGGCCTATACACAACTCCCACTACAGTCTTAAATCCTTTCCTATTTCTTAACTCTATCCATAAAGTCTCCACTGCCAGCTTACCTCTCGTTATATCCTCTCTTATCATTGAAGTGATTTCATCCTTAATCACTAAGGCTACTCCTCCGCCTCTGTGATTTTGCCTATCATTCCTATAGACCTTATAACCTGGTATATTTAGTTTCCAGTCCTGGCCATCTTGCAACTATGTCTCAGTAATGGCTACCATGTCATATCCTCCAATTTGAATTCGGGCTTGCAGTTCATTCAATTTATTCCTTATACTTTGTACGTTTGAATAAAGAACGCTTATTTGGGCCTGTCCTTCAGCTTTAATGTTTTAGCCACTTGTTCCTTATTTCTCTCTCCTGGTTTAATCACTTTACATCTTTTAGTTTTCCCTTTACCTGTAGTGCCTAAAGCACAATCTTTGACTGTTACTCTGCACTTCCCATTTGTTTGTTTTTGAAATACTATTTGTACTACAGTTTCCACCTGAGCCCTGACCACCCATTTGTTAGTTTTAAGTCCTTGTGACCATCCTGTTTAACCTTTCCACTAGGACCCTGGTCCCAGACTCGTTCAGGTGGTGCCCGCCCCAATACTGGTGCCAGTGTCCCATGAAGTGGAACCCTTCTTTCTCATACCATTCCTTTAGCCACGTGCTCACTTCCCTAATCAGTTTATCCCTATGCGAATTTGCACATGGCTTAGATAATAATCCAGAGATTATGGCCTAGAAATTCACTGGTGCCCCGTTCAGTCTCGTCAGGGCGCCAGAAGTACCGCCCCGGAAGGAGTTGCAGCCGCCCGCCGGAAATTCAGTTTCAGCGCCCCAGACGGAAGCGTGGCGCTACTCGAGGCGCCCCGCATCCCTCTTGGGGCGCTGCAACTTAAAATCGCAGCGCAACGTGCCACAGCGCCACACGCTGCGGCATGGCACGCTGCAGTACTGCAGGCCCTCCTCCCCTTCTTAAAGGGGAGGGGCCTGCTGCAGCACGATCGGCGATCGCGAGTGCCGGCAAAAGAGCCCGGCACCGAGGAGAAGTGCCGGGCTCTTGGGACACAGCCGGCACAACGCGGGGGGGGGGGCTCATGAGGCCGGGGGCGGTGGTGCGGAGAGGTGCTGGCAAACGGCCAGCAAAAAAAATGGCCGCCCCGCACCTCAGCGCCTCTACCGCTGCAGGTAGGCCCCCCTGAACCGGTCACAAATTGCGACCAGCATTAAAGCAGGGGGCGCTACCAAATTTCGCGATCTGGGCGGTAGCGGGGCGCTGCGCACACCGATGACGTCATCGGTAGTGGCGCAGCGCTAACGGCTAGCGCCACCATTAGCGCCCTGCTAAATTTAGCGGGAGGCGTGGCCAGTGGCGTAAAACCGTCTAAGTGCCCGCTTTGGGCGCTAATGGGTGGCGCAGCCCACTGAATTTCTAGGCCTATAACCCTTGAGGTCCTGTTCTTTAATTTAGCTTAGTTCCTGGTACTCCCCAAACAGGACCTCTTGCCTACTCTTCCCTAAGTTGCTCGTCTCAACATGGACCACAACAACTGGATCCTCCCCCTCCCTCTCCAATATCGTTTCAAGCTGGTTCGAGATGTCCCTCACTGAAGTAAGATTTAAAAATGAGCGTAACAGGGCACGTTTAGTAGAACGCAATTGCGCAGCAAAATGTTTAAAGATGAAATGTACTAATTACTCGTATGTTTAATTGCAGAAATTACCATACCAGTTTAGAGAGATGAAACTTACAAAAAGAGACAATGACATAACCCTTTTCTGGAAAAACGAAACTCAGTAGTGGTCAAGAGAGAGAGGGTCTCGTTTCTCAGAAATCACATGACCTGATGACTCATTTCCAAGAAATCAGAGGGGCCACAGGCCCATACAGTAAAAAGTGAAACTTATGTTATTGGTTACCTTGTAGAAGTTAGGCACACCTAATTAGTGATTAATGTATAGACTTTTAAATCGATTGGACCTCTGGAGTAGGAGGTCTCGGAATATGTGTATAACTGTGTAAACCTCAAGAGATTCGGTGGAGTTGGAGCCTTGTGTTGGGACGCAAGAGCCATAGCTCCCCAGGCCTGAATAAACCGTTTTTACTTCAATTATTGGGTCTGTCTTTCTTACAACAAGCCAGTGTTGTCGACTGTGTATATCACTCAGTCCACACTTTGGGGGCTTACATCAATTGGCGACGAGGATGGGATGCGCGTTCTGAACCAGACTCTCGGACAGCGTTAACCTAGGACGGGTGAGTATGTTTTAATTACCACCTGTAAAATTAGGGGTTAATCGCTGGCGAGACGTTGAGTCAGAATCGACGTATAAAAGAACTATAAAAAGAAAGACACCTTTAATTGAAGGCGGTTAAAAAGTAAACTGCAGTAGGGGTAGGGGCAGGTAGTTCCCTACCAACCTTTGGGACAGGTAGTTCCCTAAGGACCGTGAGGCGGGAAAACCTCAGTAGGGGCAGGTAGTTCCCTACCAACCTTTGGGACAGGTAGTTCCCTAAGGACCGTGAGGCGGGAAAACCTCAGTAGGGGCAGGTAGTTCCCTACCAACCTTTGGGACAGGTAGTTCCCTAAGGACCGTGAGGCGGGAAAACCTCGGTAGGGGCAGGTAGTTCCCTACCAACCTTTGGGGCAGGTAGTTCCCTAAGGACCGGTGAGGTGGTGATACCTCAGTTAGGGGCAGGTAGTTCCCTAAAATCCGTGAGACGGCAAAATCTCAACAATTGAATGAATGGGTGCACCGTGGTGAGTGAATGAGATAAAACCCTACGGTCATAAAGAGGTTAGAACGGACAAGGGTGAGGTCTGTCCCAAGCACCTAGCCTGAGCCTGAATTAAGAGGACAGTAGTCCCACGTGACGGCCAGGATCAAGTAGGACGCCGGGAGCTACAGACCCCACAGTACCGAAACCTCGGGACTAAAGGGTTGGTGTGTGTCTAACGAAACGAAGTGACTAATAGAAAGCAAGAAACTAATGAAGGTGACGCTATGGGGCGAACAACGTAGCGTACAAACCTAATTCCTCAACATCGTGAATTATGCGTGAAACATAGCAGTTAGTTATGACTAAGAGGGTGGAAGAAGAATCCTCAAGGGACCTGGATTCTATAACCCGACTCCTGGAAAATAAAAAGAAACAGTGCAGAGAGCCAAAGGCTTGGTGGGGAGGAGCTAAAGATAAAGAGGCAACAGATAATGTAAGGAATTGAAACAGAAGGGAGAGATAAAGAAGGAAAAAGATCTAATTTGCAGGCGAACCAATTTGAAACCCCAGCAAAAAAAAAAAAAACAAACAAACAGGGATTTGGAAACTAGGGAAAGCTGTTGAGTCAGATTTAAAAAGGAAGGAAAAGATAAACTTAAAGCTTTACCAACATGGAAGTTATTAGCATTTGTACCAAGACAAGTAAAACACGAGATTTGCTGAGTGAAAGGAACCTTAGACATATGCTGAAATTACAGTTTGTACAAAAATGTGTGAGTGTGGATGTTTCCTGATTAGGAATGTTTAAGAGGATTCAATATTCCTTTGTCTGAAAATCTGTCCGTTAAGAAAAAGAAATGTCTGCTGTGTGTTGTAGCTCCACCCACTTCTCTGTGTTAAAGTAAAAGCATTTAACCCCTTTGTCTTGTCGGGGATTTTGGAAGTTTAAGAATGTGCAAATAAGATTGTGCCCTCAGAATGAAAAAAAAACCTATTACAATTTAAGTTAAGCTGGAGTGTAAAAACTGAGAAGAGCAACAAAAAGTTTGTTTAATGAAAGATTAAGTTTCAGTCTAAGATCTAACCTTGGAGTTATGAGGTAAATTAACCTATTAAAACCAGACTTTCATTGTGGCCACAGTGAAATTCTGGTTGATGTAAATTGGTGTAGTCCGAATTGAATAAGATAACTCCACTCCGCAAGAATATCTGATAGTGGCAGGTCCCTCTACAATATTTAATTGACTATGGTACTGGAAGCCTTATAGAAGGCGGGACTAGAGTTAAACCTTAGAAAGGTATAGGTAGGGAAGGATGAAGTAGTCGACCTAGGATACATAGTGACACAAGGGAAGAGACAAATGCCCAAAAACAGATGGGAGGGGCATTAGGACTGGCTGCGTGCTTTGATTGCTCGCAAGCTTCTAGGGATGGCAGCAGGAAGGGACCGCGCCAGAGAGGGGAGGGGGATCCGAGGATGTTTGTTGATGCATTGGTAGGGGGCCGACAGTGCAAAATGTTAATAGACACAGGAGCCACAATCTCATTGACAGACTTACCCTTGCCCCGAACGAAACTTTCAGTTAGTATGGCAGGAATCGGTGGACGAAGAATCAGGGCTTATAAGAGCGAAACAGTCTTACTAGAAATTGGATGTATAATAATACCTACCCAGTTGTGGGTATGCGAGAACACCGAAGGAACAATCCTAGGGATAGATATACTGCGAGAAGTAGGAGCTTTAGTCGACCCTAAAGCGAATGAAGTGTACTGGCCCCCAGATTATAAGTCAAACAAACAGGCAGGCCCGGGAAACAAAGTAGAAATGGCCCAGCCTATACAGGATTTGATCAAAGGGGGGTAGCCAAAGGAAAATGTGTAAACCTATATAGATAGTCGGAATGCCTTTGGGGTGGTGTCTGATTACATGATAACGGGAGTAGGCAGGGATATATGACACCAGGAGAAGACCCGTAAGAGACAAGAATATAATCAAAGAATTAGTAGGAACCTCTCTCCTACCCAAAGAGTCTGTAATAATAAATTAAAGCGCACAAGAGGATGGGCAGCTAAACGATCAACTGAGAGAGGGAATCTGACCAATGAAGCCCAAATGTTCATGTTGAATCAAAGTGTGAAACCACAACTGTCTTTCAGTCAGGGATGTTTTTTTGGGTTGCGTGAAGTGACGCAATAATGTTTAGCTCCACCTTCAAAAGCCTGCGAAGGAGTTAACCCTTTCCACTGACAGCTGTTTGAGTTCACCAAGCAACAACTTCAGTATTACTGAATAGAATTTAAAGATATTGGACATTATTAAATTTAAGTTTCTTAATGTTGAGCTGATATTTACCCACAGTGATAGAAGGATAATGTTAAGCTGATATTTCCCCACAGTGATAGAAGGAAAATTAGGATTTGATAAATGGAAGTTATCTTATAAACTAATTGCAGCACCGTCTCAAACGGCCGGGAGACTGCTGGGGAGGCTGTCCTGTTACCCAAAGATAAATCTGGACAGATAGTTAGAGACATGAGGCCAAAGACCAACAGATTATACGGGATCGAGAACAGGATACACGGGACGACCAGAAGGAGGTCTTTGCAATAGACAGCAAAGTGATAGCAGAAATAATACCAGCCAAACCAGGGCTAGCACCCAGATGGTCAGGACCTTATGAAGTATTAATGAATAATGACACGTGCTCATGTAGATGGGTCTGGAACGGGTAAAGGAAGGTGGAAACACTGGACCCAGTTAAAAATATATAAGAAAGACAATGAGTAAACCAGAGATGGTGCCCTTTTTGACAGAGTGAGGAGTATACTAGAAGATATAAAGAATGGGAAGGGGAGTTACTACATATATCAATGATAGGGCTGTGTATGATGATATTATATGCCATAGTTTGCATCTTCAGGTATGTCTGGGGACAGAGCCACAGAACAAGAAATGAACCAGATGTACAGCATTTTGAACTGATAAAATGTATAAGAGCAGAATAATTCTAACTGGCTGGTGACGACCAGCCCCCTTTTTGTAATTACAGGAACATTGGACGTCCGGAATGAGATGGAGCGTCCTCGCCTTGATTCTAGGGATAAATATAAGTATTGCCATTATCGAGGGGGATTAGTAATAAGGAGAACACAGGATGAGGTGTATTTTAGTGTAGCACATAGAGTTACTAAGCTTGCCATTAATATGAGTACTTTTGAGATACAAAACAAACCTGGAACTCCCTGTGGGTAAAACAATTAGAGGATCCACAGGAAAAATCTATCTTACAAAGATGTAAGAAACGGGGAGTATTGGAAACGACTGGAGCAGGGTATGCGGCCGGGTTAGCAACAGTTAATAGCTTGGACATAGAAGGATAAACGAAGGAGTAGAAGAATTACAAGCAAAAATAGAGAAGTTACTAAAACAAGCTACTGGAAATAGCCAGCAATTGACACTGGCAGGGAAACCAAACAATAATGCAATTGTCGGGGGTGGAAGAGATAGTAGCCCCCCATGCAGAAACAATCAATACAATTATTGATAGACTTAATAATGCTTCTCGCCAAACCGATAAGGAACTAATATGTGCCACGTAGGGCTCATGGCTATTGTCGAATGCTCAGCATAACATGAGGCAAATAAATAATGAACAGATCCCTGATTGGATTACTAATAAGGATCTGGAACCTTGGATTGACACAAATAAAAGCCTATGTAAGGAATGTAAAATGGGACAAGTATACCGGGCAGGCGATTGTCTGACCCCATGGACTAAGATGATTGGCTTTGTACTGGCCATCCCACAATTCCCAGAAGGGGGACAACTCCGATACGATGTGATTAATATAGGAGAAGTACAAAGGGATAGTGGGTTAAATATCATGATGTCCCTACCAAGGCGCTTTGGGAAAGGGATGAAGATAATAAACAGAAGAATGAAACCTAAAGGGGGGTGGTAGTGGACGGGTGCCACCACAAGGGAAGGACATGGGTGTGCACACACCCCCCCACCGAGGGAGACACATCCGAGTACGGATTTACGAAAATTACCAATTGCACCCTCGAGGTTCACCCAAGGGGATACACCAGACCTGGGTAGCATCAAGGAACAATGGGACCTGTTGTGTCACCACAATTGAACAGAAATATGAATATCAAGATATGGCTCATACCATTCCCCAACCAAACCGTTGTTTTGGTCTAAAGATACCTACACAGATAGGAAAACCTGGTCATTTGATAATATGGGACTTACTAAAAAGGGTTGAAACTTATGTCATACCAGAGCCCAAGGCAATTCCTAAGTTAGAGGAAGCTTGGCAGAAGTTACGGCAGGAAACGAAGGAAATTTTAAAGTACTATCATAAAATAGAAGAAGGCTTAAAGAAACAACAGAAAGACATTAGTACAACATTAGAGGAAACTCACCCACTTCCTCATATTTTGATAATTGGGGACCAGGATGGTCGGGGACTGTGGGCGCCTCGGTGGTACAAGGCATAATGATATTCCTCTTGATTGTTATTCTGATATATTGTGTATTTTTATTTCTCCAGTGCCTTTGTGCCAGAATGAGTAAGGCCGAAAGTGGTGCGGTGAAAGAAGTAGAGCCTGAGGAGGGGCAGGTAGCGATGTTAAGAATGGACAACTCCCCCGCCTCTCCAAGGCAAATGGTGTAAGACGCGATGGGAAGCGACTGAAATTATATGGGATTAATTGGGCATGGTAATTAATGACCGGGCCGGCCAACCGTAAGATGGAGGTGGCAGAAGGAGGGTGGCAGAAGGAGGGTGGTGAATGAGGACTGGTGTGTGATGACAGTCTCGAATTGGCACGTCACACACCCCACATGGGAATGAGGGACAGGCTTGAGCAGGAAAGCCTCAACCATTAGTGTAGGGTCTAAGGGGCCCCAGGAATGGTTACACCGGACGGAGTGCATAAAGGAAAGCCCACCCTAAAGGAAAGACCACCGTAAAGGAAAGACCACCATACCACAAGGGGGGGGAAGTCGGCCTCCAAATTGATAAGATATATATATACATGTATAACCTAGACTGGTAGAAGGCCAGGGAGTGCACGCTCTGGCAGACACCAGGCAGTGGACATGCATGTTGACCTGTTTTGGAACAATTGTCCAAAAGGTCAAAAGGAGGGACTGAAGTAAGATTTAAAAATGAGCGTAACAGGGCACGTTTAGTAGAACGCAATTGCGCAGCAAAATGTTTAAAGATGAAATGTACTAATTACTCGTATGTTTAATTGCAGAAATTACCATACCAGTTTAGAGAGATGAAACTTACAAAAAGAGACAATGACATAACCCTTTTCTGGAAAAACGAAACTCAGTAGTGGTCAAGAGAGAGAGGGTCTCGTTTCTCAGAAATCACATGACCTGATGACTCATTTCCAAGAAATCAGAGGGGCCACAGGCCCATACAGTGAAAAGTGAAACTTATGTTATTGGTTACCTTGTAGAAGTTAGGCACACCTAATTAGTGATTAATGTATAGACTTTTAAATCGATTGGACCTCTGGAGTAGGAGGTCTCGGAATATGTGTATAACTGTGTAAACCTCAAGAGATTCGGTGGAGTTGGAGCCTTGTGTTGGGACGCAAGAGCCATAGCTCCCCAGGCCTGAATAAACCGTTTTTACTTCAATTATTGGGTCTGTCTTTCTTACAACAAGCCAGTGTTGTCGACTGTGTATATCACTCAGTCCACACTTTGGGGGCTTACATCACTCACCCTGGCACCAGGTAGGTAATATAACATGTGGGACTCTCGATCTTGCTTACAAAGGATGCTATCTGTCCCCCTAATTATAGAACCCCCTTCAACTACCACATTACGCTTCCTCTCCTCCTCCCCCATTAGGCCAGCCTCCTGCTCCAAAGTGCCATGGTCTGCATTCTGGCTGTCCTTCCGACAGTCTTCATCCTTATCCTCACAGGTAGCAAGTGCATTGTAAATGTTGGATAGGATCAGTTTCTGTGGATCCTCGTTCCCTTTCTTATCTGGGTTCCCCTTACTCTGCACATTATCGGTCACACCAACTCCATTCTGAACCTGCACCTCTCTATGAGGTGTGGCCGAAGTCTGGAGCAAACTGTCCAGATACTGCTCCCCCTCCCTTATGTGTTGGAGTGTCTCCAACTCGCACTCCAGCGCAATGACCCTGAGCCAGAGAGATTCGAGATGGAGACACCTACTTGCAGATGTGTTCACTCGGGACAGTCTCATTGTCCACAAACTCCAATACTGCAGTCCAGACACACAACCTGCTCTGCCATATCTTAGTCTAACCTTGTTTTATTTAGTTAATTAGTTAAAATATTTATTCAATGATTAATTATAGTTATATTAATTAGTTTAACTAGTTAAGTTTTTAATTTAATAAAGTATGTTATAGTTTCCCACTCCTAGTTTAAACCACTGTCCTAGCTTAGAGAGAAAGAACGTTAATACTTACCAACCAATCATCTACCTGCTGTCCTGTGATGTCACTCCTTGTTTTTTTGTTGTTTTAGAATTTGTCGTAGATAGTCTGCCTCCACTCAGGCCCGCGCTGTCCTCGACTCCCATTCACTTTAAGTATTGCCTCCTCCGATGCTGCAACCGCTCAGGTCTGCATGAGTTCACATAAATAGTGTAAATAACAACAACAGCATGCGTTTATTTGTTTTTTCATTCTCGGGATATGGGTGTCACTGGCAAGGCCACCATTTATTGCCCATCTTTAGTTGTCCTTCAAAAGGCATAGAAACATAGTAGATAGGAGCAGGAGTAGGCCATTTGGTCCCTCGAGCCTGCCCCACCATTCAATGAGATCATGGCTGATCATCCAAATTCAGTACCCTGTCCCTGCCTTCTCCCCATATCCCTTGATCCCTTTAGCCTTAAGAAATATATCCAACTCTTTCTTGAATATATTTAATGAACTGGCCTCCACCGCCCTCTGTGGCAGAGAATTCCACAGGTTCACCACTCTCTGGGTGAAGAAGTTCCTCCTCATTTCAGTCCTAAATGGCTCACCCCTTATCCTTAGACTATGACCCCTGGTTCTGGACTCCCCGGCCATCAGAAACATCCTTCCTGCATCTAGTCTGTCCAGGCCTGACAGAATTTTATAGGTTTCGATGAGATCCCCTCTCAATCTTCTAAACTCCAGTGAGTATAAGCTCAATCGACACAATCTCTCCTCATACGTCATTCCTGCCATCCCAGGTATCAGCCTGGTGAATCTTCGCTGCACTCCTTCCATGGCAAGAACGTCCTTCCTCAGGTAAGGTGACCAAAACTGCACACAATACTCAAGGTGCGGTCTCACCAAGGCCCTGTACAACTGCAGCAAGGCATCCTTGTTCCTGTACTCGAACCTTCTTGCTACGAAGGCCAACATACCATTTGCCTTCTTAACTGCCTGTTGCACCTGCATGCTTACCTTCAGCGACTGGTGCACAAGAACACCCAGGTCTCTTTGCACTTCCCCTTCTCCCAATCTATTGCCATTCAAATAATAATCTGCCTTCCTGATTTTGCCACCAAAGTGGATAACCTCACATTTATCCACATTATAGTGCATTTGCCATGTTTCTGCCCAATCACCCAACCTGTCCAAATCGTACTGGAGTTTCACGACATCCTCCTCACAGCTTACCCTCCCACCCAGCTTTGTGTCATCTGCAAATTTGGAGATATTACATCCAATTCCCTTGTCCAGATCATTAATATATATTGTGAACAGCTGGGGTCCTAGGACCGATCCTTGCGGTACCCCACTAGTCACTGCCTGCCACTCGGAAAACGACCCATTTATTCCAACTCTTTGCTTTCTATCCGCCAACCAGTTCTCTATCCAAGTCAATACCTTGCCCCCAATCCCATGTGCCTTAATTTTGCACGCTAATCTCTTATGTGGGACCTTATCGAAAGCCTTCTGAAAGTCCAAATACACCACATCCACTGGTTCTCCCTTATCTATTTTACCAGTTACATCCTCGAAAAATTCCAGTAGATTAGTCAAGCATGATTTACCTTTTGTAAATCCATGTTGACTTTGTCCGATCCTGTCACTGCTTTCCAAGTGCTCTGCTATTACATCTTTTATAATGGACTCTAGCATATTCCCCACTACCGATGTCAGGCTTACCGGTCTATAATTCCCCGCTTTTTCTCTACCACCTTTTTTGAATAGTGGGGTAACATTAGCTACCCTCCAATCCATGGGTACTGTTCCAGAGTCTATCGAGTTCTGGAAGATGACCAGCAATGCATCTACTATTTCCAGGGCCACTTCCTTAATACCCTGGGATGTAGATTATCAGGCCCTGGAGATTTATCGGCCTTCAGTCCCATCAATTTTCCTAACACCATTTCCCTACTGTTGTATCCGTGTGTTAATGGAGACACGGAATGCAGGAGCTGGTTTAACAGGTGTTTACTGAACAAAGTCTGGAGGTGAACTAAAAGATACAAGACACTATACAGGCTTATATAGCCTGAGTGGCCACTACCGGCATTACATTACACAGGGCTCTTATAGGCACATAAACCACAATTCCACCCCTTTTAGACAACCAGTACATAACATTTTAAGTAATCATTAATTAACATGTTTACAAGAACAATAATCGACACATTTGCTGCAGTTAATCAATTATAAGTCAGTCTCTCTGGAGGCTTCCTGACTCGGTCCGGATAACGTCTCGGTGGTGTAGTAGTTTTCGGTGGTGTAGTAGGTTCTTTTGGCAAGGTCGATTCAGCTTGAATGCCAGTGTCGGGTTCATCTGGTTCCAGTATCACCGGATCAGAGGTAGATACTATGGGTATCTCTGCTTCATCATTAGGCGTATAGGGTTGTGGTGTAGGTTGTCCCTTTTCGGATGACTCTATGATCTGGTCAGCATGGCGCCTTATTATGCTTTCTCCAATGTCCACGGTATACATCAGCGGTCCTAGTCGTGTGCAAATAGTTCCAGGCTGCCATTTCTCGGTACGGTAGTCCCGGGCCAAAGCTTGTTGACCTATCTGGAAGGTATAGTTGGCCTTTCATTCATGCCTTGAAATTGCTGGTTCTCTACGTCCCTTCTGATGTTTGGCTTGATCAAATCCAGCCGGCATCTTAGTCTTCTATTGAAAAACATCATGGCGGGAGTTTGGTTTGTAACCACATGTGTTGCATTCCTGTATGCAAACAAGAAGTTATCTACCTTATGCTGTAGATTTATGTCTTCATTACCCATGGCCTTTATGGCCTTCTTGAAGGTCTGGACAAACCTTTCAGCCAATCCATTGGTGGCGGGATGGTATGGGGCGGACGTGTCGTGCTTAACCCCATTGTTTTTTAAGAACTTCCTGAATTCTTCGGACACAAATTGCGGTCCATTATCAGAACAGATCTGTTCAGGCAGCCCATTCCTGGCAAATATGGTCCTTAATACTGTGATGGTTTTTTTCGTGGTGGTGGAGGACATCTTTATTACCTCCGGCCACTTGGAGTGTGCATCAACCGCGATTAAGAACATTGAGTCCATAAATGGACCAGCAAAGTCGATGTGTACCCTTTGCCATGGAGATGAGGGCCACTCCCATGGATGTAGAGGGGCTTGTGGTGGGGCGTTTTGGACCTTCTGGCATCCTAGACAGCCCTTGGTCATTTCTTCAATGTCTCCATCGATACCTGGCCACCACACAAACGCTCTGGCTAGGTTCTTCATTTTCACTCCACCCAGAAGCCCCCCGTGAAGCTCCTTTAGCACTTTATCCTGGAGTTTGGGTGGAATCACCACTCTGGATCCACACATCAAGGTTCCTCGGCACACTGACAGCTGTTCTCTTCTTTGCGAGAATGCTGGCAACATTGGTTCGCCATGTGCTGGCCATCCCTTCACCGTTAAATCGTAGACTTGTGAGAGAGTCGGGTCATTTCTTGTTTCCTTTTCAATGGTAGAATTTGTTACTGGTAGACATTCCACTATGGTTGAGTGGAACATCTCCACTGGGTCCACTGTAGGTGCCTCTTCTACCGTTGGCAACGGTAGACGCGATAAATCATCAGCATTTCCAAGCTGTTTTGATCCTTTGTATTCTATGTCATATTGGTGTACCCCTAGGAAAAGGGACCACCTCTGTAGCCTTTGCGCTGTCATAATGGGAACGCCCTTTTTAGGGTTGAATATGGAGACGAGGGGTTGATGGTCAGTCAACAAGGTAAATTTTTGTCCGTGTAGGTAATGGTTGAATTTCTTCACTCCCCATACCAGGCTGAGTGCTTCCCTGTCGATCTGGGCATAGTTACGCTCAGCTGAGTTCAATGAGCGTGACGCAAAAGCTATCAGCCTCTCCGAGCCATCAGGGAATCTATGCGATAATACTGCTCCTATGCCGTAAGGGGATGCATCGCACTCCAGTCTGATTGGCAGTGATGGGTTGTAATGAACTAAAACTTCCTTGGACGTGATCAAGCCTTTGCATTTATGGAAGGCACGTTTACAGTCTTCGCTCCATTTCCAATTTACTCCCGTTTGTAGCAGTTCGTTAAGAGGGTGCAGAACAGTTGACAAGTTCGGTAAAAATTTATGATAGTAATTTATCAATCCCAGGAACGACCTTAATTGTGAGACATTTTCAGGTGCTGGGGCTTTTATGACCGCTTCAATTTTTTCAGGTGACTTATGCAACCCTTCTTCGTTAATTATGTGGCCACAATATGATATTTGTTTCTGGAAAAATTCGCACTTGGGGCGATTTGCTCGTAGGCCCCGTTCTCTCAGCCTAGTGTGCACCTGCTCCAAATTGGCAAGGTGCTCGTTGTCGTTTTCTCCTGTTACAAGGATGTCGTCTAGGTAGCATTGAGTCCCCGGAATCCCTTGCAGGACTTGCTCCATAGCTCTTTGCCAGATAGCTGGAGCTGATGCTACTCCAAAAACCAGTAGATTGTACTGGTACAGGCCTTTGTGTGTGTTTATCGTGAGATACTTTTTAGAGGCCTCCTCAACCTCCATCTGTAGATATGCCTGTGCCAAGTCAATTTTGGTGAAACGTTTCCCTCCGGATAGTGAGGTGAAAATATCTTCTATCCTCGGAAGAGGATACTGTACCGTGTGAAGGGCCGGGTTTACAGTCACCTTGAAGTCCCCACAGATGCAAATTTTTCTCTGTTCTTCAGCTTTATCATTATTCAACGTTTTCTTCATGACCGGGACGATGGGTGTTGCCCACTTGCTCCAATCTATCTTGGATAACACGCCTGCCTTTTCCAAATTCTCCAGCTCTGCCTCGACTGCTGGACGAATTGCATATGGCACCGTCCTTGCCTTAAAAAACTTGGGAATTGCCGCATCTTCCACTTTTATTGAGGCGGTGACACCTTTCAAGATTCCTAGTTCCTGTTGAAACACTTCTTTGGCGTTGGCCAAGATGTCTTTTAATCGTTCAGGTATGACGTCATCATCATTTTTTTTCTTACTGGTCACCGTCAGTGCCTGAATGGAGTGCCAGTCTAAAGTATCTTCCTGATCCATTCACGTCCCAACAGCGGTGGACCACCATCTTGCAGAACGTATAAATACAACTTCTGTATTTCCTTGCCGTTGTATACAACAGGCACCCTTATTTTCCCTCTGGGGTATATTTTCTGCCCCGTATATGTTTTCAAGATAATGGATGTGTCTTTCAAAGGTATATGCGGAAATAGCCGCTCGTAATCCCGTCGACTTATGACGGTCAGAGCTGATCCTGTATCTAGCTCCATTTTAACTGGGGACCCTGCTATCGTGAGGGTAACCCAAATGGTCTGGTAATCTTCTTTGGCAATTACATTATGTAATTTGAGACAGCTTAGTCTCTTATTTCCGGAGTCGCTATCGCTCTTCTGGTCTTCGGAGCTACTGCCCGTCATCATTTGTACCTTTCTGTACTTTTCCTCATCGATTTTTTTTTTGTCAGTGGATTTTTTGTTTCCAGATCAGCATACACGTGCAATGTATCCCATCTTTCCGCATTGCCTGCATGCTTTGTCCTTGAACCAGCAGTCCCTCTGGTCATGGGTGGATCTGCCGCAGCGATAACATCTCTCGAAACCCTGTGTCATTTCATGGGTGCCGAATTCCTGTGGCTTTTGCTGTATCTCTGCAGCTCCTCTTGCTGCTGCTTCGTATGATACAGCCACACTGAAAGCCTTGTCCAGTGTTAAATCTTTCTCAGAAAGTAGCCTTTTCTGTGTTCCTTCACTTAGGAGACCGCAGACGAATTTGTCTCGAAGAGAATCTGCCAGTCCTGCCCCGAATTGGCAGTGCTTTGACAGCTTTCTTAATTCGGTGAGGTAATCAGCGTTACTTTCATTCTTGTGCTGATTCCTCCTGAAGAATTTGAATCATTCCGCTATCAGCAGCGGTGTTGGGTTTAAGTGCTCCTGTAGGGTATCAACAATCTCTTTAAAATTCTTGTCCATCGGTTTGGCTGGAGTGATTAAGTTTCGTAACAGCCTGTATGTCCTTGCGCCCATTAGATTTAGAAGTACCGATGCCTTTTTATCATCCTCTATTTCATTCGCTGTGCAATATACCTCCACTCTTTCCACATATGCGGTCCAATCCTCTACATCACTATCGAAAGCAGTAATATTGCCAGTCTTAGGCATTCTGAAAAAAAATGGCGCCTCCCGCGCTTTCCTTTCTTCCCTGCCGAGAAAAAATGGCGCCTCCCGCGCTTTCCCGCCGCTGCCGCTGCTGACAACGCTGTTCTCCGCCGTTTTCATTTATACAGATATTTTTAATAGTTGGAGACTCATTCCCGCCGGACTCTCTGGGACTTTTCCCTCCCTCTGCTTGGTTCGAACGCCGACCTGCTTTGCAGCGCTGGCCGTCTCCCGAGTGCTCCACCCTCCGTCTCTGTTTGCCTCCGCCTTCGCTGCTCGGCCCCGCTGCTGAGCCAGCCGATCGAGCCCCAGCCCGCTGCCCAGGAAGGATTATTGCAGTACCTGCCACCAGCCCGGCTAGCTGGTGAAACCAGAGTTTTTTCTTTTTTTTTATTCTTCGACCTTCGTCTGAGGAATCGATCTCCTTGAGGTGCTGCCGAATTGCAGGTAAGTCCATTTCCAATTCGTCGCCACTGTTGTATCCGTGTGTTAATGGAGACACGGAATGCAGGAGCTGGTTTAACAGGTGTTTACTGAACAAAGTCTGGAGGTGAACTAAAAGATACAAGACACTTTACAGGCTTATATAGCCCGAGTGGCCACTACCGGCATTACAGTACACAGGGCTCTTAAAGGCACATACACCACACCTACAAATACTGATTTCTTTCAGTTCCACCCTTTCATCAGACCCTATGTTCCCCACATCTCTGGGAGGTTATTTGTGTCCTCCTTTGTGAAGACAGAACCAAAGTATGAATTTAGTTGGTCTGCCATTTCTTTGTTTCCCATTATAAATTCCCCTGATCCTGACTGCAAGGGACCTACGCTTGACTTCACCAATCTTTTTCTCTTCACATATCTATAAAAGCTTTTACAGTCAGTTTTTATGTTCCCTGCAAGCTTACTCTCATATTCTATTTTCCCTTTCTTAATTAATCCCTTTGTCCTCCTTTGTTGAATCCTAAACTGCTCCCAATCCTCAGGATTATTGCTTTTTCTGGCCAATTTATATGTTCTCTCCTTGGATCTTATGCTATCCCTAATTTCCCTTGTTAGCCACGGTTGAGTCACCTTTTTTGTTTTATTTTTATGCCAAACTGGGATGAACATATTCTGTAGCTCATCCATTCGGTCTTTGAATGTTTGCCATTGCCTATCCACTGTCAACCCTTTGAGTGCCATTCCCCAATCAATCCTACCCAACTCGCTCCTCAGACCATCGTAGTTTCCTTTATTTAAATTGAGGACCCTAGTCTCTGAGTCAACTACTTCATTCTCCATCTTAATGAAGAATTCGATCATATTATGATCGCTCCGACCCAAGGGGCCTCGTACAACAAGATTGCTAATTAATCCTTTCTCATTACATAATACACAGTCTAAGATGGCCTGATCTCTGGTTGGTTCCTCGACATATTGGTCCAGGAAACCATCCCGTAAATACTCCAGGAATTCCTCCTCCACAGTATTGTTACTAATTTGGTTGGCCCAATCTATATGTAGATTAAAGTCACCCATGATGACTGCTGTGCCCTTATTGCACGCTTCTTTAATTTCCCTTTTAATGCCATCCCCAACCTCCGCCTTACTGTTCGAGGTCTATATACCACTCCCACTAACGTTTTTTTCCCCTTTGTATTTCTCAATTCTACCCATACAGATTGCACATCATCAGAGCTAATATCCTTCATTACAATTGTATTAATCCCTTCTTTAACCAGTAATGCTACCCCACCTCCCTTTCCTTTTTGCCTATCTTTCCTGAATATCGAATACCCCTGGATGTTGAGTTCCCATTCTTGGCCATCCTTGAGCCACGTTTCCGTAATCCCAACCAAATCATATTCGTTTACCTCTATTTGCGCAGCCAATTCATCCACCTTATTACAAATGCTCCTCGCATTAAGACACAAAGCCTTCAGGCTTGTTTTTTTAACGCTCTTAGACCTATGAGAATTATTATTTACTGTGGCCACGTTTGATTTAAACCGTTGATTTCTCTGACTGTCACTTTTGTTTTTCTCCTTCCTATCTTTTGCTTTTATCCCTGTTTCCCTTTCCTCTGTCTCCCTGCTCAGGTTCCCAACCCCCTGCCATTTTAGTTTAAACCCCCCCGAACAGTGCTAGCAAACCTCCCCGCAAGGATATTTGTCCCGTTCTGGTTCAGGTGCAACCCGTCCGACTTGTACAAGTCCCACCTTCCCCAGAAGCAGGCCCAGTGATCCAGGAAACTAAAGCCCTCCCTCCTGCACCAACTCTTTAGCCACGCATTCATCTGCTTCATCCTCCTATTCCTATACTCACTAGCACGTGGCACCAGGAGTAATCCAGAGATTACAACCTTTGAGATCCTGCTCTTTAATCTGCTACCTAGCTCCCTAAATTTTTGCTGCAGGACCTCATCCCTCTTCCTACCCATGTCATTGGTCCCAATGTGAACCACGACCTCTGACTGTTCACCCTCCCTCTTCAGAATGCCCTGCAGCCGTTCAGTGACATCCTTGACCCTGGCACCAGGGAGGCAACATACCATCCTGGAGTCACGTCTACGGCCACAGAAACGCTTATCTGTTCCCCTTACGATGGAATCCCCTACCACTATTGCTCTCCCACTCTTTTTCCTCCCTTCCTGAGCAGCAGAAGCACCCCTGGTGCCAGAAAGTTGGCTGCTGCTGCCTTCCTCTGGTAAGTCATCCCCCTCGACAGTATCCAAATCGGTATACCTGTTTGAGAGGGGGATAGCCACAGGGGTCCCCTGCACTACCTGCCTGCCTCTACTGCTCTGCCTGATGGTCACCCATTTCCCTTCTGCCTGTGCAGCCCTTACCTGCGGCGTGACCAACTCACTAAACGTGTTATCCACGACCCTCTCAGCATCGTGAATGCTCCAAAGCCCATCCATCCGCAGCTCCAGCGCCGCAATGCGGTCTGCTAGTAGCTGCAGCTGGATGCATTTCTGGCACACATGGTCATCAGGGACACCGGCAGTGTCCCTGAATTCCCACATAGAACAAGAGGAGCATAACACGGGGCTGGGCTGTCCTGACATGACTTCCCCTTTAATTAATTTAAATTAAATCAATGCCACCAATTTAATGATATACTCAAGGGCGCTTGCCTGCCAGCAGTCCCCGCTACACCACAGAGACCCTAGAAACTATAAACCACAGAATTTAAGTTTTGTAAAGAAGGAGAAAGAGTAAATACTTACCAACCAATCACTTACCTGCTTTCTGGTGATGTCACACTTGGATTACTTTTTACTTCTCTCCTTCCCTCGGACTTCGGAGATTGGAGATTGGTACGCCTTACCTGGTCTCGGAGCTGTTTTTGACCTCGCCGCCGCTCAGCCTCATTCCCTCGCAGGTCCGCCCACCTGCCTCCGCTGCTCTGAGGCCTTACCTGGTCTCGGAGCTGTTTTTGAACTCATCGCCGCTCAGCCTCGTTCCCTCGCAGGTCCACCCGCCTGCCTCCACTGCTCTGAGGCCTTACCTGGTCTCGGAGCTGTTTTTGAACTCGCCGCCGCTCAGCCTCGTTCCCTCGCAGGTCCGCCCGCCTGCCTCCGCTGCTCTGAGGCCTTACCTGGTCTCAGAGCTGTTTTTGAACTCGCCGCCACTCAGCCTCGTTCCCTCGCAGGTCCACCTGCCTGCCTCCGCGGCTATGAGGCCTTACCTGGTCTCGGAGCTGTTTTTGAACTCACCGCCGCTCAGCCTCTTTCCCGCGCAGGTCCGCCCGCCTGCTTCCGCTGCGGTGGTGAATTGCCTTCTTCTTGAACCGCTGCAGTCTGTGTGGTGAAGGTACTCCCACAATGCTATTTGGTAGGGAATTCCAAGATTTTCACCCAGCAACAATGAAGGAATGACGATATTTGTTCAAGTTGGGATTGGTGTATGGCTTGGTGGGAAACTTTAAGGTGATGGTTTTCCCATGCATCAGCTGCCCTTTGTCCTTCTAGGTGGTGGAGGTCGTGGGTTTAGGAGCTGTTGTCAAAGAAGCACTTAGTGCCTTTATATAGCGCCTTTAACATAGCGAAACATCACAAGACACTTCACAGGAGCGTAATCAGACAAAAATTGACACCGAGCCAAAGAATGAGACATTAAGACAGGTGATCAAAAGCTTGGTCAATGATGTAGGTTTTAAGGAGTGTCGTTAAGGAGGAGAGAGAGACTGAGAGGATTAGTGAGGGAATTACAGAGCTTAGGGCTGAGACAGCTAAAGGCACCGCCGGCAATGGTGGGGCAAAAGGAATCAGGGATGCACAACAGGCTAGAATTGGAGGAACACAGAGTTCTTGGAGAGTTAGAGGGCTGGAGGAGGTGACAGAGATAGGAAGGGGTGAGGCCATGGAAGGATTTGAACATAAGAATGAGAATTTTACGTTTGAGGCATTTAAGTAATGCAAGTAACTGACAGCAACGATTTGACATATGTATACCACAAGTGCAAGGATCCCTATCAATCAACCAAGCTGAGGAATTACTTGCCAGATTTCTTTTTTAAATTGAAACCTCTTTATGAAGGGCCAGGTACATAGTACTGGTGGAGTAGGAGAAAAGATGAGGTCAAGTAAATAGTCATTAGACGAGACCTACTCTTGGGTTTTAAAAATCTTTAGATCATAGGTGGGAAAAAAACTAAGGACGATGCATCTTACATCCTGTTTATGAGTGTGAGAGAGGGCTTGGAAGGGCCTCCCCAACTATGGGAGCAGTGTTCACATCTTGGGCGCGATTTTACCTACCTGGGCAGCTTCAAGGTGGACGAGGTCAGCGGTGGGGGCGACCCCACTTTTGCGTGGATCCCATTGATAATTCAAATCTTGCCCTAATGGGCCTTGTTAGGCCCTGCATGTTTCCCAGCCCTATTAAAGGGTGTAGGTCTGGTGACGTCACCGGATGACGCGATTATTGATGGTTTATTTAAAGGGCCATGGCCCCAGTTACTGTCAATTGCAAATTGATAGCATTCAGTGCTGTCAGTGGTTGAGTCTCTGCACTCTGAGCTTGCAGCACCAACAAGCAGCACCTCGCTTCAAAGGTGAGTCCGTCCATCACCTTGTGGAGGGAGAGAGAGCACGTAGGGAGGTTCTCTTCCCTGCAGACGGCAGGAAGAGGCCTCCCCAGCAGACAAAGGCAGCGTGGCTGCAGATATCGCAGGAGGTTACGGTGCTGCCAGTGGTGGTTCGCACCTGGGTGCAGTGCCGCAAGAGGTTCAATGATATAGTAAGAACAGGAAAAGTGACTATTAAGCCACAATTGCCTTGATGCTGCTGTGCGTCTCATCACATTCGCACCACTCTACATTGCCCCTCCTACTCCTGCACATGCTACATAGCCCAAAATCCCTTGTACCTTCATCCATCCCTCTAACTCTATCTATATTATCAGGTCACCATCTTAATATGCAGCCCTCACACTGAGTCTCATCGTTATGCAATGACAGCAACTAACAACACAAAAGGAGACAAATTGGTATTGCCAACCCACTCCATCAAATTGTCAGTGTAAAGCTCTATGCCATTTCATTCTCTACACTCATACCATCATTCTCACTGAACCTTCTCTTCTTCCCTCCTTGAAGGAAAAGATTGCCCACAATAATAGGGAGAGGGAGAGAACGAGAGGAGTGCCTCCACAAACCATGTCATATCTGGCGGATGCAGAGGAGGCAGCACTGGAGATTGCTGGAGCAGTGGATGTTCCGGAAGTGGGGGATGGAGAGAGGGGCGCATTAGAAGAAGCTGGTGACAGAATGAATTTCCATACAATTGCATGCCTTCCATCATTGCCTCATATGGGGTGTGATGTCAAGACAAGATGAATGCTCATCATGTGTATAGTAATCTGGGATGTTATGATTAAGGTTATCCACCAAGTGGTGCTGTAGCCAATGCTGCTGCTAAGGTCAGGGGTTTGCTTCCTGTTAAGGTTAGGGGTTTGCTTCCTGCTAAGGTCAGCAAAGGTGCAATGCCTGGATGCAGGCCTGCCTGGTTGTTTTGCAGTCATTTAATAAAGCACTCGTATTAATCCTAATACCTCGCCTCTTTGAGTTCCTTGTCTCACTACATGGATTTATCACATTTGGCGATGAGGTAACTAAAGGACCCTGAATAAAGAAGAAAAGTCTGCCAGGACGTTTAAACAACAAAATCACGAGCTACGGTTAGCTACCAGTTGGAAGAGAGCATGGCTGCCATGGTAGGAATGGTTTCCGCTTTTGATATTCAAGCACAAACCTGGGAGGAGTACTGTGAAGTGTTGGGTTATTTTTTCAAAGCAAATGAAATAAATGATGCCGGAAAAAGGAAAGCCATTCTGCTTAGTTCAGTGGGAAGCCAAACCTACAGTTTGATGAAGATTCTGCTCAGTCCTGAAAAGCCTGGAGACAAATCATTTGTTGAATTAGTGGCCTTGCTAAAAGAACATTTCAACCCTAAGCCTAGTGAGATTGTACAGCGGTTCAAGTGTAATTCAAGGAACAGAAAAGAGGAAGAGAGCATAATGGACTATGTAGCGGTGTTGCGTAAATTAGCACAAGATTGCAATTATGGGAACAACCTGAAGGAAATGCTGTGAGATAGGCTAGTTTGCAGAATAATGGATGACTGAATGCAGCGTATATTATTACCCGAGACTGGGCTTACTTATGAAAAAGCATTGGAACTTGCTCAAGCCATAGAGACAGCGAACCGAGATGTAAAAGAAATACAGGGTTCAGACAGGGCTAATGCTAATCAAGTTGCAGGTCAGGTTGTTGTGCACAAGTTAAACATGCATCAGAAACCACAACATGAGCATGTGAAGGCATGTTATAGATGCAAGGGCGATCACCTGGTGAGCGAATGCCGGGTTCTGGAGGAAAAGTGTCACAAGTGTGGGAAACAAGGACACATAAAGCAAGCATGCAGGATGAAATCACCTGTGGAGGAATCCAAACCAAAAGGGGAGGAAAGCAAAACCAAAGAAGTGAAGTGAAAAAACATGGAGCACACCACATCAGCGGGGAAGCTGAGGAAGAAGAGGACATGTGCATAATGTATAGCATGTTAGAGAACATTCCAAAAGTGGCTCCTATCACATTGCAACTGACAGTAAATGACTCTAAGGTGAACTTTGAAGTCGATACAGGGTGCGGTGTAACCATAATGAACAAGGCAGAGTACTCAAAATTGTGGAACCGTGCAAAAGTTCCAGAGTTAAAGCCTTGCTCCCTGCATCTCAAAACATATACAGGTGAATGAGTAGCGACATTAGGTACAGCTAATGTAACTGTGCAACACAGGGACACCGTAGAACAGCTACCGGTAATTATAGTATTGGGTACTGGACCAAACCTGTTAGGTCAGGGCTGGATAAAAGAACTTAAATTAGGCTGGGGAGCAGTACATCAAATAGATGCGGGCAAACAGTTGACTTTGCAAGAAGTGTTGAGTGGACATGCGGATGTGTTCAAGGAGGAACTTGGCACATTTAATGGCCCCCCAGCTAAGATTTATGTAGACAAGGAGGCACCACCAAGGTTTTTTAAATAACGACCTGTGCCTTATGCCATGAAGCCAAAGGTAGAGGCTGAGCTTGACCGTCTATTGAGAGAGAACATACTGGAGCCAGTGAAATGTTCAGAATGGGCAGCTCTCATAGTACCTGTTTTGAAACTGGACAATTCGGTAAGACACTGTGGAGACTATAAATTGACAGTCAATCGGGTGTCCAAACTAGAGCAGTATCCTATTCCCAAAACAGAGGATATCTTTGCAAACCTGGCTGGAGGAAAGAAATTCACAAAGTTGGATATGAGTCATGCCTACTTGCAGACTACACTGGATGACGAATCAAAGAAGTATGCCACCATAAATACACACAAGGGCTTGTTTACATATAACCGCTTACCATTTGGTGTCTCATCTAGTCCAGCTATCTTCCAGAGGACAATCAAAGGTGTACTGCAAGGGATTTCACATGCTTCCATCTATCTGGATGACATTCTGGTGATGGGAAGAACCAACCAGGAGCATCTGAGCACTCTGCGAGAGGTACAACAGAGATTGGAGAGGGCAGGGTTCTGGCTCAAGAGGAGTAAGTGCACTTTCCTGGGAAATGAGGCAGTGTTCCTGGGACACAGAGTGGATACCACCGGGCTCCATCCACTCAAGGAGAAGGTACAAGCACTGCAGGACGCCCCTGCTCCTACAAATGTGGCTGAGTTAAAAGCTTACCTGGGACTGCTGAACTATTATAACAGGTTTTTACCAAACTTGTCAACTGTGTTAGCACCTCTTCACAAACTACTGCGCAAGGACACACAGTGGCAGTGGGGAGAGGAGCAGGGGGTTTCATTTGAACAGTCCAAGAAACTGATGCTGTCGTCGGATGTGCTGGTTCACTACAATGCAGAGAAAGACATCATTCTCTCTTGTGATGCTTCACCTTATGGGGTGGGGGCAGTTCTTTCACACTGCATGGAAGATGGAACTGAAAGACCAATAGGGTTTATGTCCCGAACTCTAACACCAGCGGAAAAAAAATATTCCCAGTTAGACAAAGAGGGGTTAACTGTAATGTTTAGGTTACAGAGGTTCCACAAGTACATATATGGCAGGAAGTTCACCATATGCACCGATCATAAACCTCTTCTCTTTCTTTTCAATGAAATGAAAGCAGTTCCACAGATGGTGTCACCCCGGATCCAGAGGTGGGCCGTGACATTGAGGGCATATGAGTATGTCATCGTCTACAAGGCAGGCAAGTACCATGGGAACGCAAATGCCTTGAGCCATCTTCCACTGCCAGGCACACCTATCCATGCAGCTCCAGAGGACAGAGTTTTGATGTTGGAGGACACTGACACAGCACTTGTGACTGCAGAGCAAGTAAGAACATGGACAGGTAAAGATCCAGCACTGTCTAGAGTTCGAGAATATGTGGTGATGTAGGGGGGGCATCTTTTAATTGGTTTAAGGTAATTCACCTGTTCTGCAGCCTTTGCCTGCACTCTGACCAATTCCAAATAAACCAATTTTAAAACAGCGGTTTCGAATCGCTACCCCAACTTCCAGTTCTGACTGCAGGACTTATAATTAATGATATTAAAATGGACACGTGGATTGGATGAGAGAAAAATCAAGTTTTATTAACTAAAAAAAACTATAATCAAATATCAAACTATACCACACGAACACAGTAATTACAGTAAAATTGCTTAAATGGGGGAATGCAGATGGTAAAAACGAGGGGTAAGTGACTACAATATTGATTAAACAATCTTAGCAATATCCCCTTAATTACCATCCCCCAAACTCCTTACTAGGTTGCTCTGCTGAGGAGTCAGAAACTCTGCTCACATGTGGTCCAGCGAAGTGAGAGAGAGAGAGAGAGAGAGAGGCTCACCTGTGATCCCAGCAAGTAAAGAGAGGGTGATAGCTTCTCAGGCGCTATCTTATATGCCTGGTGAGCCCCCTCCCCCCGCCCCTGCTGTATTCCTGTCTGGAAAATTCACGCCCAAAAAGTTCCAATTCACAAGAGAAAAGCTGTGATTGGCTAACTCAAAGTGGTTGGACTGGGTTAGTGTGTCTGCACTGTGGGCCCAAAATGTTCCCGCCCACATCCGGAGTTTACCTGGGCTAAAACAAAAGAGAATGCAACAGCCCTATTGTCCAGAATGATAGGTGATTTAAACACATTCAATGCCTAAACGGTTCCCATTCAAGATCCGGATCCATGGTTTCAATCATCGACTGTGAGTGCCTTGAATTGCTGTGTAAACATAGCAGTTACAAATCGATTGTCCTGCAGTCAAATCTCAAGTGGGCAATTGCTTAAGTCAATAAACAACTTCAAGTGCTTCTGAAGGGAACCTCCCTTTGATTGGCAGGTCTGACTCACAGCCACTGCTAGATCCTCCCACTTTATACACACAGACCTCTCGAGCTGCTTGCTTGTCCTATTCTTCTTGGCCAATGCTTTCTGTGGCCATTTTAAAACCTTTTGTGATTGTCCAAACTCCAGGTAACAATTTTATTATTAAAAGCACTGTCTTAAGGTGTGTGAATATTTCCCACAGAGCTCTACGACTCCGGTGTTGTCCACATTCTGTCCATCTCAGAGCAGTCTTTTGCGGTTCTCGGCACATTTTAAAACACTGTAGACCAGTCACATCACCCAATTCTTCATCCACGATGTGGACCAATATTTTCAATCTTCAGGGAAATAGGGGAAATTTTGCAACCCCTACCATGAGGGGATGGCCACAGCATCCGGAAGGGGCTGATTTCACATCCTACAGTGTCAGGAAAACAGAGCTGAGTGTGCAGGGTGGTTGCATGTTGTGGGGAGCACGAGTGATTATTCCACAGCCAGCACGACAGTCTATCCTAGAACAACTACATCAGTGTCATCCTGGGGTCTCGCATATGAAAGCCTTGGCTAGGAGTTACTTGTGGTGGCCAAAGCTAGATGAGGAGATAGAAAATCTAGTCAAGACATGCAGCACTTGTCAGGAACACCGGAAGGCACCAGCAGTGGTTCCTCTCCACCCCTGGGAGTGGCCGGATAAACCATGGGGAAGATTGCACTTAGATTATGTGGGTCCATTCATGGGGAAGATGTTCCTCATAATCATTGATGCACATTCCAAATGGATAGATGTTTATCCTGTAAATTCTGCTTCTGCCACTACGACTATAGACTGCCTGCGTCGGAGCTTCAGTAATCAAGGGCTACCGGAGATCGTGGTGAGTGACAATGCCACTTGTTTTGTGAGTACAGAGACAAAAGAGTTCTTGAGTAAAAATGGCATAGTGCAGGTGACCTCGGCTCCATATCATCCGTCCTCAAATGGACTTGCAGAGAGAGCCGTACAAACATTTAAAGAGATGATGAAAAAAAGTGCAGAAGGGAGTTTAGCAGCCAAAGTGTCACGGGTTCTGTTCAGCTACAGAATAACACCTCAATCCACCACAGGACTCTCTCCTGCTGAGATGCTATTAGGTCATAGACTACGCTCCACTCTTGACCTTGTCCACCCAGACCTAAAAAGGAAAATGGAAAACAGACAAAACAAACAAAAAGAGAACCATGACAAAAGAACAAAGAGCCGAAGTTTTGGAGAAGGACATGCGGTCCTTACCAGAAATTTCTGTTATGGACCAAAGTGGATTCCTGGCTTCATAGACTCAATGACAGGTCCAGTATCATACAAGGTCATGTTGGGAGATGGTAGGGTAGTACACAGACATGTAGATCAGATACTTACCAGACAAGGGGAAATTGAAATTAAGGTTCCAGATGCAATGGCTGAGGACAGGTTTGCCCCCAGTTATCCATGTGCATCTGTGGTGCCACCACCAGGGACAGAGACAATTCCACAGGAACCCATTCGTCAAGAGGAAACCATCGCTGCAGAGTCATATACTCCGAGCACTGCTCAGGAGCAGCTGGTGGCTTCACCACAAGCAAACAGGGACTGTACTGTCAGACATTCACAATGGACCCGCAAGCCACCAGGGAGATTGATACTGACCTGTTAGATTCATCAAGTATGGAACATGGTGAATGGAGACTTCTTATGTGACCCTTAGGAATGGTTGTTTGTTAAGAAATTCATACTGAAATCTTAAGGGAGGAGGGATATAGTAATCTGGGATGTTATGATTAAGGTTATCCACCAGGTGGTGCTGTAGCCAATGCTGCTGCTAAGGTCAGGGGTTTGCTTCCTGCTAAGGTCAGCAAAGGTGCAATGCTTGGATGCAGGCCTGCCTGGTTGTTTCGCAGTCGTTTAAAAAAGTACTCGTATTAATCCTAATACCTCGCCTCTTTGAGTTCCTTGTCTCACTACATGGATTTATCACAATGTGGATAATGGTAAGTGTCTGCAGTAGCCATCCTGTATATCTAACTGTTGTCTTCACTCTCCCACAGGTCCATCAAGACACCCCCCCGCCAATGTCCAGGAACAACAGCAAGAAGACTCCTCAGAGGAGCCGCCTGCCTCTGAGGGCATAGCGTCACCTCAGACAACGCAACCCAGCACCAGTGCTGAGTCGCACGCCTCGGTGGAGCCATCGCAAGATAGAGTAGTGTTGTCACCTGGTGTCTCACAGATCACAACTGAGCAGCAGCAGATGGTGGAGACATTGACAGCAGTGGAGACTCCTCGTCGGAAGGCGCAGGAGTCTCCTAGCTCTGCTCAGCTGCATGCAGAGGCTGAGCCTTGGGGGCCATCCAGGAAGAGGGTGATCCTGGAGTTGTAGGAACAAGTGCAAGAGGTTCTGACTGGTTTTGTGACCGCAGTGACTGCAAGTGTGCAGAGAATGGAGGAGTCCATCTCCAGCATGAGCAACACCGTGGCGCAGTCACTAGAAACTATAGCTTCCTCCATGGATAGGATGGCCACCTGCATGGAGGAGACACGGTGCCAGTCACATGAGAACATGTTTTCTCTTCAAAATAGATGCTCATCTATGGAGGAGAGATGGGTATAAATGGAGGATAGTTGGGCATCTATGGAGGAGAGAAACCAGAGGCTCATATACATCCTTTGTAGGAGGGATGTCAGTATAGAGATGGGCCCTCATGGCTCCACTGAAGTGCAGCAAGGTGCTCTCCAGCTACTTGCTAGCAGGGAAGTGTGGGTGGCCCATGGGAGGGATGATGGTGGGAGAGGACATGGAAGTGGGGGCTCTGCTCCAAGTGCTCTGACTTCCACCCACTTGCCAACCCCTCGGTCAGAGCCCCAGATATCTCCCCGGACAGTGATGGCTGAGTCTGCGCATGTACAGTCGCAGGAGGAGCAGACTTTGGCGGAGCCATCAGTGGCACAAAAACCCAGAGGACGACCACCAAAAGGTGTCTAAGCAGGTGCAGCATGGAGATGAGGAGGCTGCCTCTACCTCTGCTGAAGCTGCAGGAGTAGCACGATGTAGAAGCACCCAGAAAAGAAAGATCCCACACAAATAGTCACAAAGGGTAGTCACTCGGGTGTGTCTTTCTTTATCAATGCCATGTTAGTATTCTATGAAGTGCTGTTAATAAATCATCTAATTGTCACACTTGGAGATCGTTGGCAAATTTGTGTGATGAAATAGAAGTGGCAGAGTGAAGGGTCAGGGCTCATTTCACACCCAGCAATGGTGGTGAGAGTCAAAACAAGGGATGAATCATTGTTTGACAGCTGCATGGTGTTGGTGTTGGGTGATGCAAACACAGAATCACAGAAACCCCACAGTGCAGATAGAGGCCATTTCGGCCCATCGAGCCTGCACCGACACATATCCCACCCGATCCCCGTAACCCCTACACCAACACATATCCCACCCTATCCCTGTAACCCCACGTATTTAATCCCCCTAACACTAAGGGTCAATTTATCATAGCCAATCAACCTAACCCGCACATCTTTGGACTGTGGGAGGAAACCGGAGCACCCGGAGAAAACCCACGCAAACACGGGGAGAATGTGCAAACTCCACACAGACAGTCGCCCGAGGCCGGATTCGAACCCGGGTCTCTGGCGCTGTGAGACAACAGTGCTAACCACTATGCCACCGTGCATGCCACCATACCTGCGTACGCGGGTATGAGCTGCATGAAGTTATTGAAATCTGCCATTGATCAGGGTATCCCTGGCATTACAAGCAGCAACGTGCACACATAGTGGTCGCAATGGGACCACCGGTTCATCCTTGCAACCAACTTTACGGTGAGCCTCCTCGTCCTCATCCTCCTCGTCCTCCGATGAGGCTCTGCATTCAGCGACATCTTCCTCATCTAGTGCTAATCCTCGCTGCTGCGCTATGTTGTGCAGGGCGCAGCAGATGATGACCCTAGCTGGTGCGTACTGAAGGGCGCCTCCATATCTGTCGAGGCATCTGAAGCGCATTTTGAGCAAGCCTATTGTCTCCTTGATTACACTTGTCGTGGAGATGTGGCTTTGATTATAACGTTCCTCAGGCTCATTTGTTGGCCTCCTCAAAGGTGTCATAAGCCACATCTTCAGGAGATAACTGTTGTCTCCAAGCAGCCAGCTGCCAAGATTGTTTGGTGGTGCGAAGAGCTGAGTGATGGTGGCCTGGCGCAGGATGTAAGAGTCATGGCAGCTGCCAGGGAACTTTGCGCACAAATGGATAATAATCTTCCTATGGTTGCAGACCAGCTGAACGTTGAGGGAGTGGAAGCCCTTGCGGTTAACAAATGCTGCTGGATTGTGCTGGGGTGCCCTGATGGCCACATGTGTGCGGTTGATGATGCCCTGCACCCGTGGGAAGCCAGCCAGAGTGGCAAAGTCAAGTGCCCATTCATTGATAGTGGCTTAATCAGTGGCAAAATGAATATAATTTGCGAACTTGTTAAAGAGGGCATCGGTGACCTGTGCGATGCATCTGTGGGCGGCCGACTGCGAGATGCTGCAAAGGTCTGCTGCAGATGCCTGGAAGGAGCCTGAGGTGAAGTTGAGGGCAAGGGTGAGTTTGATAGCCACTGAAAAAGAGTGTCCACCCCCTCCTTTGGGCCGCAGGTTTTGCTCCAGTAAAGCGTAAATGTTGGCGATGACCTGGCGCGATAGCCAGAGCCTCCTTTAACACTGCTGCTCCATCATGTTGAGGAAGCTCATCCTCTGCCTGTATACCCTGTTTTGGCGGTATTGCCTCTGATGCGGTGCAGCCCTGCACTGATGTCCTATGCCCTGGCCAGCATCAGGTGATTGAGGAGAAGGTTGGCGCTCTTGTTGTTGCTGCTGCTGCTGTTGTGGCTGGTTCTGCTGCTGCTGCAGCTGATCGTCATCGGATTCGGAGGTCCAAGGTGACAGAGCATAAATCGTACCCATTCTAATTATTCATATGGCCGGCGAAGTTCTGATGACCGAACTGATCTATCAAGGGTTAGATATGATGTTGCAAGGAGGTGGCAGTGAATAGAGAGTTTACTGCAAACACTTCCCAAATGCATAAAGCTTAAAAATCTGTTCCAAATACTCAGGCCTGAAGCTTCTTAGAGTGGAAAGTGACCAGCTGTAAAATGGCAGGTTTTAAACCACTTTTGCAGCTGTCACCTATTGAAAGAAATGGAGAGTTGTTCAGAACCCGACATACTTACCTGGTGTGGTCCCCGAGTGACAGGAACCTCATGGAAAATTTGTGAAAATACTTTGTGCCTGCTAAAATGGTGAGTAAATTGGTTTAAACATCCTATCAACTAGCACAATTTAATGACCCGTTGCTTAGTGCCGTGTCTGCAAAGCACAGGCAGAACTGGCACTAGGGAAACTCACAAGGAGGCAGGTTTAGAGTAGGATACACCCTGCTGTCAATGATTTGGATTTTGACAACGGACCTGCCTCCGAACCCGCCCTCTGAGCGCCGGCAAAATTCAGCCCCTTGAGTGTACTGGGGGCTTTAGAGAGAGACAAAAGGGGTAAAATACATGTTTGCCACAAAAGAAAAGAACAAAATACATGATTGGTTGTGTGAAGATTTGGGATACCTAGGGAAATGTTTCCAAATTCAAACAGTATTGCTTTCGATAACTGTGTATTTTGTTGGGGGTTGCTTGCAGTGTTTATACTTTGAATGAGCCACCCCAAACAGCCAGCCTGAATGGAGTTGAGCAGGAAATGCCAAGCATGGGCAAGTATTAAACAGATTGCATAGTTATCAAAAGCAATACTGTTTGCGTTGGGAACACTTTTAGCCTGTGGCTCCAGGAATCTCATCGACTGATCACACATTATGGTTCTGGATGCTCAGCCACAAAAATCCATATTTGTCTCATTTGTAATATTACTCATGTTTAGAACTTGCACCATTGCCCCCAGGGATTGTTCTTCAACACTGACTGCTAAAATGCTGTTGTTGCATGTTTTACACTTCACCTCACCTCGCCATCATGTCAATGTATTATTGGGTCATATATCTTAATGATCAATACAGTAAGCACCAGGGTTGAAGGATTGAATCTCTCATTTAAAACATTTAATTAGTTAATCATTTAATTTTATTTATCAATGCTACATGTGTAGTGATTTTAATATCTTTGCTTATAACCCCAGCGATTGTTTTCAGTATATCAAATAAAGTGAGTTTCATAGTAATAAAGCTGACCATTATAGTTATTAATTTCCCATCATTTCTTTTGAGCAATCATTGTTTTTTGCTGAATACAGGATGGCCGTGAGTCAAAGATAAGAAAGATTGCTGTGCTGCTGTTCTGTACTTTACATGTTGTAAAACATTTGAGAAATAGGGGATATGGTACCAATGATGGTAAATTACTCACATTTTCATCTGAAGCTGGAAGGATCTATACCTTAGGAATGCAGTATCTGTGGAGAGGTAAACAGAGTTAACGTTTCAGGTTGGTGACCGATGTAGAATAGCAGCAATGTTCTCTCTGCAGTTTCTTGTTGAGTCCGGTGGGAATCAGTTAGAAGAGTCCTGTGCAGGACTGAAGCTTACTGTCACTTTTTGAGATGTAACATTTGATTTGTGGGGTTGAGTGATTCCCGCAGCACTCTTTAAATTAATTCCAGGATGCTGCACTTGCCTGGTAACTGTTAAATAATAATTTAAATACAGAAATTGCCATTTTTTTCCTCTTTTATCAAATCATCTATCTTCTGGCCAGTGGAGATTTTGTTTGATTCATACTCAGGGTGTCAATGTCAATGGCAAGGCCGGCCTTTATTGTCCATCCCTCATTGTCCTGAGAAGGTGATGGTGGAGCTTTTTGACCCACTGCAGTCTGTGTGGTGAAGGTACTCCCACAATGCTGTTCATTCACCATAGAAGGAGGACACTCACTCCATTGTGCCTGTGCCGGCTCTTTGAAAGAGCTACCCAATTAGTCCCAGTCCCCAGCTCTTTCCCCATAGCCCTGCAAATTTTTGCTTTTCACGTATGCATCCAATTCCCTTTTGAAAGTTACTGTTGAATCTGCTTCCACCACTCTTTCGGGCTGTGCATGCCAGATCATAACAACTCGCTGCATAAAAAAAGTCTCCTCATCTCCCTTCTGGTTCTTTTTCCATTTATCTTAAATCTGTGTCCTCTGGTTACTGACCCTCCTGCCAGTGGAAATAGTTCCTCACTACCTATTCTATCAAAACCCCTCCTAATTTTGAACACCTCTATTAAATCTCCCCTTAACCTTGTTTGTCTGGTAAGGAGTTCTTGGATTTTGACCCAGCAACAATGAAGATATTATTTGGTCCTATGGAATAAAATATCTAATGTTAATTATGAAGATCAATAGATAGACAAATGGATAAATTGATAGGTATACAAATAGGAAGATCTTTTTATGATGTAGCCTGTCGTTGGGCAGTAAAATAAGTGAGAAAAGGGCAAAATAAGTATTTTCATTTTGCCATGTGAAATTCTATAGAGAATTTTCTCCAACAAGGTGCTTATTCTTGCAAATAATTCCATGGATGTAGAAAAATGAATTGGACCTAACCCAAGTACTGTGATGAGTAGTGAGCATGACATTGTAATACTGAAATATAAAGGCAAACAGCACTTTTCATCCAGCTAAATTTCAATGAGTTCTGCTTTAAAAATATTTCCCCATAAGCCTTTTAAAATTTGAATTATACGCAATGGCTTTTTTGTTGCTAAAAATGCGCTTTTACTAAAAGAATAAAATGGAAACTGTCCATTTGGTAATATGAATTTTTATATTTTAATATTACTTTGGCTGTTATCCTGTGAATGACAGAAGATTATCTCTGGCATCTTATCCATATTAAAGCGGAGAGATATTATATTAAAATGCTGTATTTTATAATGCCTGTAAAAAATCTAGTTTGAGGGGGAAAAATTAAATAGTGATGATATCCATCGAGCTTCAGAAAGTTAATGAAATTTTGCCAGAGCTCCATCTTATTATGTTGCTAAATTCTCAATTTCATACAGTTGGAGTGCAGTGTGGAGTGGTCATCTGAGGTTGCATCTATAAGAACTTTGGGCCAGGGTACGAAGAGTTTTATTGCCCATCTGGTCATGTTCTATTAGACCAGAGAGGGTTTGATTGCACGTCGTCTGTTAAATGCGGTAAAGCATTTCTTGTCTCTTGGAATAACGGCCTTTGAACACAAAGACACAAAAGATTGGCCTTCTAAGTATCTGGCAAACAATTTGCTTCTGCATAAGAAATAGGAGCAGGAGTAGGCCAATCGGCCCCTCGAGCCTGCTCCGCCATTCAATAAGATCACGGCTGATCTGATCCTAACCGCCAATCTAATTCTGTGACTGGTCAGTGAGTATATTGACTGCACGATATGGCGTTGAGCCACACAGAGCAGGAAGGTTATAGGTCTGTGCTGAGTTGGCCGATCTCAGATGAGTAATTGTGAGAATGTGTCAGTTGGCCTCAGCAACTGCCCAGAGTAAGAAAATAAAAATCAGCCAGGGTTCCTGAGCCTGATTGCTATCCAGTGACATCTGCTAGAAAGTGCATGTGTGTGGATGCTGGATGAGGTCAGCAATGGGTGTGATGCCTCCAAGGCTGAACAGCCTAGCAAGACTCACTACCTTGAATCGGACCTTCACAATGGCCATTTGGTCGAGAAGGTTGATGGAGCTCATGGATTCATATCCCAGCCTAAGAGGGAAGGAGATGAAAAGATTTGTGTGCAACAAGCTCAGTCCAAAGCCTTGGATGTAAGGCACAAAAAAAATCATGGCGGTTGGGATTTGGACTCGGGTATGCTGTCTGTATAGATCTGCTTATGATAACATTTTAGTGCAATTACCTTCAGCAGCAGCCATTGCATTTGTAGACAAGTGTTGTTCTAAATAAAACTAGATTATTATTAGTTGTTCAATCCATTGCCCAGTTCAATGCAAATCTCTGCTGAAAGGCTTCACTTATTTAATGGATAACAATTGTCTTTAATTGAAATTGATGCTCATTTTGTTGCACAATGAGAAATAACCATTCTATTCTGTAGGGTGAAAGTTTGTTGCAGTTGATATCACAAAGTTTGCTGCATAGTTATTCAAAGCAGATAGTTGTGTGCCATCAAGTACAGCATGTCCTGTTGCTTGTGGTTTGAAGCACAGATTAGAGCTTTGGATTGACTATAATGCCACTTCACTGACTGAGTGATGAAATGAAATTCATCATATATTTCTCAACCTTTCTAGGCATCAGAATCGGAGAAATGTTCAAGTGGTTGGCGGATTGGCTTTTTGATTTATTCGGAATGAGGAATGTCAAGTTGCACATTTTATTTATTGGTTTTATAAAGCATCCCAGTCTTCTGCTTGGTCTGTGCTCTAAGCTTCATTTCTGATGTTCGCCAGGGCTATTACAGTCCTGTGAAAATGCAACACTTCATTTTTCCAATGGTTCATAGATTGCAGTGAAGTATGCACTTTGAGCCCTGAAGCAAGATATATTCTGAGCCCTTTGCTCAGAACACACTGGCAGATGTTTCCAGGGAAAATACAAAGCTAAGCCTTCACTGAATATTTTTTGGTACACCATGTATGTGAATGTTTTCTAGCAGGTAAAAGATGTATAGCAGCCATGCTGGCCTGATCAGTCAGATTCTTTTTTGCAGTTGAGTCATAACAACAGCTTTATGCCACATCTGCAGACTCAATGGGCTAGAGACACCCACTCCCAGACCTGACCTATCTCAAATGATGGCATCCATGTTAAGTCTAATGCAGATTGTAATCATCAGGACACTTTTCGCTTTTAAAGTAGGTCTGAAGCAAATACCGCCCCATGAAATGTGCAAGGCTTAAGTGGTCAGATAATTGGTGTATAATATATATACTGGCTGTATTCATTACTTTTCTTCACTATCACTTGATAAACTTGTAAAGATTACATTACAGTGAGTGATCCCTCAACTATACAGAGCATGTTAGCTATTGGTCTTCTGTGACATTGGAGACCAGGATCAAGATGGTGCTGTAACGTACATCTATATCTATAATACCTATACACATGTATGTATGTGTATGTGTATGTATGTGTGCATATGCATGTGTATATATTTATTTTTCTCTATCTCCCTCTCTCCCTCTCTCTTTTCCTCTCTATTTCTCTCTTACTTAAAAAAAGATTCATGGGAGTGAATCTCTTTTGAAGTTTTGGCACTTGTAAACTGCTCAACGTTCTTTATTGCATCACTGGATGACCTTCTGCCCTGCCATCATTGCTGGGTATCTGTTACTCATTTATTCAAACATATTTCTGTCTGTTATGGGTGGAACAGAAGCAGCAAAATATTTCACAGCATTAAGGCCATATATTAATCCCAGAAATAACAATCCAACAGCCAGTGAATCCCTTCATTTGAAATTTGTTGATTCTTGTGATAACTTCACAATACTCAGTCTATTGATCCTTGTTTTTTTAAAAATTGTTATTTTTATTTTCAGATCCATCACTCTCAGTTAAATGTATGGCATGGAGAGATGTGGACATTTCCTATGATATCTGGTGAAATTATCGTGGGGAATTAGAGTTATTTGGAAAAGTCATAATGCTTCTGTTATGTCTCATTAATTATTACATTCTAATGGTGTAACAAACAATACATTTTTGAAGCTTCTGTAATGATTTAGTTATGATCCTAAATCTCACAACCAACAACTTAGTTTGGAGTTGCAGTAACCCACCTTATGGCTGCTGTAGGTTATGTAGTAAACTAAAGTACACCTTGATTAGTTTTAGTGGATTTAAATGATAAAATTGATCTGAAAGGGACAGCGAGGTCTTTGGAAAAATGATACTGCTGTGGCAGAGCCACTAAGGGACTCCGATCAATTGTATATAATTCCCTTTAATAATATGTTAGCTACAGCCTGAGTCTGTATCTTTGTTTTCACTGTTTACATGTACAGAGCGCGATCACTTTAATAGCGCGGGTAAACGCCTCAGTCAACACGGCTTGATCATCAACCCGGCCAAGTGCCAGTTCGGCCTGCAGCAGATTGATTTCTTAGGCCATCGCATCACATCGGACGGCGCAATTCCCCTGCAAACGAAGGTGGAGGCAGTTACTTCATTCCCGCGCCCGCAGACCGTCAAGGCCCTGCAGGAGTTCCTCGGGATGGTAAATTTTTATCACCAGTTCATCCCTAATGCAGCTCTGCTCATGCAGCCCCTGTATGAGGCCCTCAAGGGCAAGTCCAGCAAGGATCCGATTAGCTGGACGGTCGACATGGACCGGGCGTTCGTCGACACAAAAGGCGCTTTAGCCAACGCAACCATGCTGGCACACCCTCTGCCAGGTGCCACCATCGCCCTTACCAACGACGCATCAGACTACGCCATTGGCGCAGTGCAGGAACAGTGGGTGCATGGGACGTGGCAACCGCTGGCGTTTTTCAGCCGTCAACTACGGCGAAATGAACGGAAGTACAGCACGTTCAACCGGGAGTTGCTGTAACGGCTTCAGCGGCACTCCCCTCTGCTCGCCGCCTGAGGGCGGTTTTTGAGGCTTCGGTGCGCTGCTGCCGTGCCTTTGGGCCCCTCTCCTCACCTGTTTCTCGAGTAATTGAGCTCATCAGAGTAATTAGGCTAGTTAATAAAGTTGTTCGTTTTTGTCCTTGTCTTGTCCTCTGTACCTCTGGCCTCACCTGTGTGTTGTTAATGTATTTGTCTCCTGTCTCATTTGATTAATTATGTCACGTGACCACTCTGGCCTGTATTTAAGCTTCCTGTTTCCTGTCCTCTTGGCTCAGTCCTGGGTTCGCCTGCCTGCATGTAGCAGCTCTCTCGAGTCTCTCCTGAATCTCCATATCGAGTGTTACCATGTCTCTGTGTTTTTGAGTCTCAAGTGAATCTCCTTTCGAGTGTTACCCTGTTTCTATGTTCTCGAGTCTCAAGGAAGCATCTTTCGAGTTCTACCCGGTCTCGAGTCCTTGGATAGGTTTCCTGTGCTTGGGTCCACTACCGTAACCCGAGCATAACGGCCCCTGAATGCACGGCCCCGTGACAGTTGCTGGCCCTTTTTCTGGCCATCCGCCATTTCCAGTTCTTGCTAGAGGGATGTCCGTTCACGGCTTTTGTGGACCATAAGCCACTAACGTTCACCATGGCCAAGACCGCCGAACCGTGGTCAGCTCGGCAACAACGTCAGTTGACGTTTATCTCAGAATTCACCACTGACATTCAGCATGTGTCCGGTAAAGACAACCTGGTGGCGGATTGCCTCTCCCGCGCGACCGTTCATGCAGTCCAGCTCGGCATCGACTATGCCCTCATGGCTGCGGATCAAGCCTCGGATCCGGAAGTCCAATCTTACAGAACCAACCCCTCTAGCCTCCAAGCGGCCGACGTCAAATTCCATGCCGCGGGCACTACGCTACTCTGCGACGTCTCCGTAGGAGATCCTTGCCCTATCGTCCCGGTCGCCTGGCACCAAAATGTTTTTGACGCCATACACGGGTTGTCGCACCCTGGCATGAAGGCCTCGCAATGGCTGATGTCGTCCAAATTCGTGTGGCGGGGCATGCACATGGATGTTCGTGACTGGGCCAACACCTGCATGGTCTGCCAAAAGGCCAAGGTGCAGCGTCACGTCAAGGCTCCATTGGCCACTTTCGCTGTTCCGGAACGTAGGTTTGATCATGTGCATGTGGACCTGGTGGGGCCACTTCCGCCTTCGCACGGGTTTACTCATCTTCTTACAATGGTGAACCGCACCACTCGATGGCCGGAGGCGGTTCCTTTGTCATCCACCACTTCCGCAGATGTCGCCAGGCATTAATCTCCTCTTGGGTCGCCCGTTTCGGGGTACCGGCGGACATCTCGTCTGATCGTGGGCCGCAGTTTTCTTCGGAGCTCTGGAACGCTGTGGCTCAGGGGCTCAGCGTCAAGCTACATCGCACCACTGCCTACCATCCACAGGCGAACGGCCTGTGCGAATGATTCCACAGGTCGCTCAAGGCCGCACTGCGAGCCAGCCTTCAAGGCGTGGGCTGGGTGGACAGGCTTCCACGGGTCCTTTTGGGCCTTCGTACGGCACCTAAAGAAGATCTTCAATCGTCCATGGTGGAGCTCGTATATGGCCAGCCGCTACGCGTACCAGGGGATTTCCTTCCAACTCCAACAGAGCCATGGTCCGCATCCCAGCAGCTCATCAGACACCAGGAGGCAGCCAGATGTTTCGCTCCAGTGCCTACGTCGCATCACGGCTTGCAGAGCTCCCACGTCCCAGCTGAGCTGAAGAACGGCGACTATGTGTTTATCCGCCACGACGCTCATCGGGACCCGCTCAACCCCCCTTACACTGGTCCTTTCCGCGTGATAGAGCCGGGAGACAAATCTTTTTCGGTCGATGTCGGGGGTTAAACCGGACCACATTTTGGTTGACCGGTTGAAGCCGGCTCACTTGGACCTTGACCGCCCAGTCGAGATCGCACAACTGCCGAAGCATGGCCATCTGCCCACAGTCGCCGTGCCAGATCATACGCAACCGCCCGCCAGCTCGCCCGCCGTCCATCAGCTTCCACTTCAAGGCTACAGGAGTCGATCTGACAAGCTTGTCAGGCCTCCTCGCCATTTTACTTCTGCTATTAAAGGCAATTCTGGGGGGCGCATGTGGCAGAGCCACTAAGGGACTCTGATCAATTGTATATAATTCTCTTTAATAATATGTTAGCTACAGCCTGAGTCTGTATCTTTGTTTTCACTGTTTACATGTACAGAGTGCGATCACTTTAATAGCGCGGGTAAACGCGATGACATCACGCCGTTCATCACGTGATCCCCCACCAGCGGGAAAAACGTGATGACGTCATGACGTCAGCCACAGGACCGCCCAAGCAGTCCTCGTGGAGCCTCCGAACTGACTAGACCTATATTCGATGTTCTCCTGTAGTTATCCGTTAAACTCTGTTACTTTTCATTAAACCTTGTTTATTTGATCGCCTGAGTGGACCTCAGTCTTTTGGATAGGAACTAGACATTCCTACACTGCAACACTTTTGGTGAATTTTTATATGCATCAATGTAAGACATTACTTAGATAATGAAACATTTTCATCTCTACACCCAATGACAGTATTGAGCTATCCCAAGTCAGGCATCAAACAGATTAGATGCAGTATAGACTTTACAATCTCCTCCTACACTGCCCAACAATGAACCTTAACTGCAGCAGGACTAGGGTGGGGCCTTTTGTAACTAATAAGTCTCACATCACCTATCCTTAGAGCCTTTCATAATCAAATGTGTGCTACATTGCCGTCCTCATATTATCTCCATCACCAAGACTGCCGACTTCCACCTCCATAATATTGCCCTTCTCCGCCCCTGCCGCAGCCCATCTGCTATCAAACAAAATTTGACATAAGGAGCTATGAGGGAAGATGAGGTAGGTTTTAAGGAGTGTCTTAAAGGAGGAAAGAAAGGTACAGAGGCAGAGAGGTTTAGGAAGGGAATTCCAGAGCTTAAGATCTTGGCAGCTGATGGCATGGCTGCCAATGGTGGAACGATTAAAATAGGGGATGCTAAAGATGCCAGAATTGGAGGAGCACAGATATCTCAGCGGGTTGTAGGGCTGGAGCAGGTTAGAGATAGGGAGGGGCGAGGCCATGGAGGAATTTGAAAACAAGGATGAGAATTTTAAAATTGAGGTGTTGCATAACCGAGATCCAATGTAAGTCAGCAAGCACAGGGGTGATGGGTGAACAGGACTTGGCACTGGTCATGTCCGGGCAGGGGAAGGCGAACGGGAAACGGGAGTACTCATCAATAATATTGAGGAAGTACACATTGCGGTCGGAGGAGGGTAGCGGCCAGGGCAAAGTCGGACGCGTCGCTTTCCACCTGGAAGGGGATGGATTCGTCCACTGCGTGCATGGTGGCTTTGGCAATGTCCTCCTTGATACGGTGGAAGGCTAAGCGGGCCTCTGCCGTCAAGGGAAAAGAGGTGGACTTGATCAGCGGACGGGCCTTGTCCGCATAGTAGGGGACCCACTGGGCGTAATAGGAGAAAAACCCTCGGCACCTCTTCAGGGCCTTGAGGCAGTGGAAGTTCCATAAGGGGATGCATCCGGTCGGGGTCGGGGCCGATGACTCCGTGTTCCACAACACAGCCAAGGATGGCGAGGCGGTTTGTGCGGAATATGCACTTCTCCTTGTTATATGTCAGGTTTAGGAGTTGGGCGGTGCGGAGGAATTTTTCGAGGTTTGCGTCATGGTCCTGCAAGTCACGGCCGCAGATGGTCACATTTTCCAGATATGGGAAAGTGGCCTGCAACGCATTTTGATCTACCATCCGGTCCATCTCCCTTTGGAAGATGGAGACCCCGTTGGTGACGCCAAAGGGAACCCTAAGGAAGTGATAGAGGCGGCCGTTTGCCTCAAAGGCAGTGTACTGGCGGTCCTCAGGGCGGATGGGGAGCTGGTGGTACGCTGATTTCAGGTCAATGGTCGAGAAGACGCGGTACTGCGCGATCTGGTTGACCATATCAGCTATACGGGGGAGTGGGTAGGCGTCCAGCAGGGTGTAGCGATTTATTGTCTGGCTGTAGTCGATGACCAGGCGCTGCTTCTCGCTGGTCTTAACGACCACAACCTGGGCTCGCCAGGGGCTGGTGCTGCCCTCAATAATCCCTTCTTTCAGGAGCCGCTCCACTTCGGTTTTAATGAAAACCCTGTCCCCGGCACTGTATCGCCTGCTCTTTGTGGCGATGGGCTTACAGGCGGGGGTGAGGTTAGCAAACAGTGGTGGGGGGGTGACTCTGAGTGTGGAGAGGTTGCACCTGGTGCGCGGCGGGCAATTTGGAAGCTGCTGGCTGCGGACTGTGAGTGGGGGTAGGGGTCCACCGTACGCCATCGTAACACTTTTAAGGTGGCACTGAAAATCTAACCCCAGCAGGACGGCAGCGCAGAGGTCAGGCAGGACCAGAAGTTTAAAATGATCGTACACGGTCCCGTCTACTACGAGTGTCACCACGCAGTAGCCGCCGATGTCCGCCGACTGGGACTCGGAGGCCATAGAAATCCGCTGTTGCGCAGGCAGGACTGGGAGAGAGCAACGCCGCACCGTGTCGGGGTGGATGAAGCTCTCCGTGCTCCCAGAGTCAAAAAGGCAGATTGTATCGTGACCATTTACCTTAATGTCCATTGTGGAACTGGCCAGTTGGTGCGGTCTCGCTTGGTCCAGTGTAACGGATGCCAGCGTAGGGGTCGGTGTGTCGCTGCGGGTATCAGATGAGGCGGTGTCGGGGGCCTGCTGCGTCCCGGCTGTCGTCCAAGATGGCGGCGTCCATGATCCCCATGTGGCTGGAGGCGTCCAAAATGGCTGCTGTACCGGTGATTCGCACACGGCCGGGGAGGTCCAAAATGGCGGCCCGCATGGCCCACACGCGGCGCTGCTGGGGTTCGGGGTGGCTTTGGCCCTGCAGACGCTAGCGTAGTGTCCCTTCTTCCCGCAGCCCGAGCAGATCGCGTTTTTCGCCGGGCAGCGCGCTCTGGGGTGTTTTGCCTGGCCACAGAAGTAGCATTTCTGGCCTTGGGGCACTGCTGTCTGGCCTTGGGACACTGCTGCAGTAGTTGGGCCGTTGTTGGGGTGTGGCTGGGGTGGCACGGCGCTATGAGGCGGTCCTACCGTGTCCCAGGCTGTCATTCCCCGCGGCGTCCACGGTGCAGAGGAGTAGGCATCCATGCCCTGGTAGGCTGCATCCAACGATAGTGCGAGTTCAGAGGCCTTGTTGAGGTCGAGGTTACTCTGCTCCAACAGTCGCTGTCGTGTGTAATTGGATCTGTGGCCCGCTACAAAAGCGTCCCGGATAAGTTCCTCTGTGTACACGGCGGCCTTTACATCCTTACAACCACAGGCCCGGCCAAGCACAGACAGTGCCTGAAGGTATTCCACGGTCGATTCCCCAGGTTGTTGTTTACGACTCCCCAGGAGGTGCCTGGCGTACACTTCGTTCACTGGGCGCGTGTACTGGTCCTTGAGGAGCTTGATAGCATCCGCGTACGAGGTCGCGTCTTGGATGACCGAGTACACTCGGTGGTTCACTTTGGAGGTCAGGACATCCAGTTTGTCCTCGTCCGATTTGATTGCTTCGGAGGCGGTCAGGAATTTTTCGAAACACTTAAGCCAGTGAGTAAACTTGGTGGATGAGTCCGCCTCCCGATGATCTAAGTCCAGGCATGCTGGTGTGAGGATCTTCTCCATTATAAAAATGTTGTTAATAAAATTGATGCGCTATCAATTACTCATAAAAGACTGAGAGTTAGAAGAGTAACTAAAGGCTTTTATTAACAACAGAATGGAGGTCTGCCTCGAGTGGTCGACCGGTCCAGGATACAAAGGCTGGGGAGCAGTCACATTTATACTAGGACCTGTGGGAGGAGTCAGCCGAGGCATGTCCAGGCATGTACACAGTGGAATACAAACAGGACAAACAGGAATACAAACAGTGGTTTACCACAGGCAGCAGAGTTTTAGATGAGCTGTGTCCGGCCAGGAGTGCATTGGAATAGTGAAGTCTAGAGATAATAAAAGCATGGATGAAGGCTTCAGCAGCAGATAAGCTGAGGCAGGGGTGGAGTCGGGTGATGTTATGGAGGTGGAAATAGGCGGTCTTAGTGATGGAATGGATATGCGGTCGTTAGCTCATCTCGGGGTCAAATACAGCACCAAGATTGCGAAAAGTCTGGTTCAGCCTCAGAAAGTTGCATGGAGAGGGATGGAGTCAGTGGCTATGGAGCAGAGTTTGTGGCGGGATCCGAAGACAATGGCCGTGATTTTGCCGGTGCTCAGAGGGTGGGTTTGGAGGCGGGTCAGAGGTTAAATTCGATTTGATTGACGGTGGGTTATGCTCCCGCCTCCAAACAGCTTTCCCAAGTGTCGGGTCCCCGATTTGCGAATGGCCCGACACCTAGTGGTGGGAAGTGGATTAAATGCAATTACCTGCCTATTAACAGGTACTTGTCAGTAGTTTTCAGCCTGTTTTTGGATTTTCCCACTTCTGGGTCGAGTTTCCCGACATCCAGACACCACGCCAGGTAAGTGTGGCGTGTTGTGAGTCTAGTGTAATGTTTATGGATTGATGACAGCTGCAGAAGTGGTGTGAAGGATGCAATGTTGCACATGGTGAGTTTCAGAGCAAAGAAAATGTTGGTTACTGCATTTTTAAAACATTTAGGCCTAGAAATTCAGTTGTTAGCGCCAGCCGCTAGCGCCTTAAGAGGGCAAGAAGTGGGGCGCGAAGCGGCTAGCGCCCAGGCGCGGCGCGATCTGCGCCTCTCGCGAACTTGAGTCAAGAACTAGCGGCGGCGCAAAACCGCAGCGCCCGCTCAGCTGCGCGCGCAGATCCTGACGTCATTTCATGGTGCAACACCCTTGGTGCGCCCCGAACCGGAACTTCAGTGGCGCCCCCCTTCTTTGCACCTGGCGCTCCCAGCGACTGGTTGAGTGGAACGGTTCCCAGTCGCTGCGGGGCTGGGGGGTCGCTATTTAAAGGGGACTCTTCCTGCATTCTTTGTGGCAGTCATTTTGTTCCACACCTTCTGTGTGAGAGAGAGAGATTTGGAGAGAGACAAAGGGAGAGAGCTTTCTGCTTTGACTCATCGCTCACACAGGTACTTCTGGCTTCAGGCCAGAGCTTTGCAGTTGGATTTATTTCTCAGTGCCATAGCCTTGAGTGGCCACATATAATGGGGGCTGCAATGGGTGGAAACGTTGGGTTTCTCCATTGCATTGAAAGGGCTCAGAGACGCCGAGAGAGAGTGCCAATCATGGCCAGACGGAGGAGGGCCAACAGGCGTCGGCACAGGAGGCCTTACCCTCCCAGGGTATACCGACAGCACTTCTCCTACCTCAACATGTCTGAGGAGCAGTGCATTCGGAGGCTTCTATTCAGAAGGGAGGTGGTCACGGAGATCTGCCACCTGCTTCAGAGAGATCTGCAGCCTCAGCTGAGGAGCAGGACGTCTCTGTCGCTGGCGGTGAAGGTGACAGTAGCTCTCAACTTCTATGCCACCGGCTCCTTCCAATCTGCTGCTGGGGACATTGCCAATATCTCCCAGTTCGCGGTGCATTGCTGTATCCGCCAGGTCACGAATGCCCTCTTCAGAAGGAGACGTCAGTACATTTCCTTCCCCATGACCCCGGACAAGCAGCAAGAGCGTGCAATGGGATTTGCAAGAATAGCGGGTTTCCCCATGGTCCAGGGCGCCATTGACTGCACGCATGTGGCTTTGCGGGCGCCTCTAGAGAATGCCGAGGATTACCGCAACCGGAAGGGCTACCATTCGCTGAACTTGCAGTTGGTTTGTGACCACAGGCAGCTCATACTGGCTGTGAATGTCCGCTTTCCAGGCAGCAGCCACGACACCTTCATCCTGCGCCAGACTTCAGTGGCAGACATTTTCGAAGCCCCGGCTCACCCAGGAGGCTGGCTTCTCGGGGACAAGGGCTATCCTTTGTGCACCTGGCTGATGACCCCACTCCGTGTGCCCACCACCCCTGCTGGAGAACGATACAATGACAGCCATCAAGCAACCAGGAACATCATTGAGCACACAATCGGCGTGCTGAAGCAACAGTTCCGCTGTCTGGACCATTCTGGGGGAGCCCTACAGTACTCGCCTGAGCGAGTCTCCCATTTCGTTGTAGTGTGCTGCATGCTGCACAACCTGGCTATCCTCAGGACTCAGCCACTGCCAGTGGACATTGGAGGACCACCAGAGGAGGAGGAGGAGGAGGAGCACCAAGACGGGAGGGAGGCACAAAATGCAAGGGCTGTCCGTCAGCGGCTTATTGCAAGTCGGTTCTAGGCCCCCTCTCGGAATGGCTTGTGCCATTGAAAGAACATGAATGGAGCCGCTCCGCAAACCCTGAGGCAGTCAAGGCAACAAATAATTCAAAGTGCAAACATGGACAATCTGAATAAAGGCAATTCTTTATTTAACAAACTCTGTGCCCTTCCCGCATGACAAACAAGTACAGAGAAACCCCCCAAAAAGCAGTCAGACACATAACTGGCTCTCACAACCTGGAGAAAATGAACAAAACAGTGAAACAAAAATGACCATGATCCTCGGCCTTCACAAAAAACAAACACAACATTCTCGGCCTTCATAAAAAACTAACACAACATCCTCGGCCTTCGTAAAAAAATAACACAACATTCTCGGCCTTCATAAAAAACTCAACATTTAGCCACACCTCCTACTTTTTGGCCTGCGAGGGTGATCCGCCTCGCTTGCGCGATTGGCCCCTTCCCGCCCTGTAGCTCCTCCTCAATGGGACCCCAGTGGCTGCAGCAAGGCTGGGGGAAGGCTGCTGAGGGTCAGATAGTGAGTCGGCAGATGCCCTTGGGGGATGGCCTGGACCAGCTCTGGGCCTGGAGGGCCCGGCTGCTGACTGCTCCAACTCTGCTTGGGCGGCAGCAGTCTGTCCTACGGGTGGTGGCAGCTGCAGTGGAGGAGTGACAGGAATGCTGCCAACCTGACAGAGCACAGGCATCCCTGGTCGGCCGAGACACTGGCATTCGCATGGACCAGCATTGAAGCATGCGCAGCAATCTGCTGAAGCACAGACTGCTGGGCTGCTGCGGCGCGGCGAGGGCCCCGGCGATTCCTGGCTGATCCAGCAAGGGTGGCAGCAGTTAGTGCCCGTGTGGCCCTGATCTGTGTCTGCATCAGACCAGCCAGTGAATGCATGGCACGACTAAGCACTTCGCTGGAAGCCGCATGTGATGCAGCGACCTCCTGCAGACTCCTGGCCTGTGCTGCCCCGAAGTCCTGCAGACTCCTGGCCTGTGCTGCCCCGAAGTCCTGCAGACACGTGGCCTGTGCTGCCCCGAATTCCTGAACACTCCTTGCCAGTGACTCCATGCAGTCAGGCCTCCTTGCCACTGCAGCCATGAGCTCAATGTGCCTGCACTCAGCCTGGGCGCCCATTTCACCAAGGAGCCGCACCTCCTCTGCGCTCACTGTAGCAGGACTGGAGGCCGAACTCACCCTCCGGGGAGAAGGCCGCCGAGCTTCCCTACCCCTCCCGCATTGCTGCAGCCGGCTGGGCCCCGGAGCTTCACCCTCCTCAGACCCTTCCCCCTGCTCCCCTCCAGGGAAGACGTGTCCCCATCATTGCCATGGGCTGCCTCGGCTGAGGGTGGCACTGATGGTCCGGCTTCCTCTTCCTCCTCCTCGCCTTCAGATTCACTCACAGTGCCAGCTTGAGGGCCCGCCTCCTCACCTGGCGATTCAGCATCTGAAAGCAGGGAGGCACAAGAGTTGCTTTAGAGTGAAGACAGGGCGGCAGCAAGGGAGGCATGAGTGCTGCAATGCACTGCATTGGTTCGAGAGTGGCAAAGGATGCTGCTGTGAGGCACAGGTGGAAAGAGAGAGGTCAAAAAGGTGATGACCTTACCATTGCTGTCCAGAACGGGGTCGGCATCTCCAGTGGCGACGGGGCCAATCAGCCGGCCTCCCATAATCCGCTCCACTCGCTGCTCCAGGTCGCTGAGGTCTTTAAGTTCAGGACGGCCTCCCCCGGTCCGTAGCTGTTGCCTGTGATTGTGGGCCAGCTTGCCCTGCAAGAGAAAGGACGGGCTCTGAGTACAGTGTCAAGCCCTGATCTTGCCTGCACTGCCTCCCATGGTGGAATAGCCCTGACAGTGTCAAGCCCTGATCTTGCCTGCACTGCCTCCCATGGTGGAATAGCCCTGACAGTGTCAAGCCCTGATCTTTCCTGCACTGCCTCCCATGGTGGAATAGCCCTGACAGTGTCAATCCCTCATCTTGCCTGCACTGCCTCCCATGGTGGAATAGCCCTGACAGTGTCAAGCTCTGATCTTGCCTGCACTGCCTCCCATGGTGGAATAGCCCTGACAGTGTGTAAAGTGGTGAATGTGCATGTGATTTTCATGAGAGTCCCATAGGTCTTGGATGAGGGCTGGGTATTGGGGCTTTCAGGGCCCTTTGGCCATAAAGTGAGGTGCACATGCAGGGATGAAGAGGATACTGGAAAGGCTACTCACCCTGACAACCCGAGTGTGGTCGTTGAACTTCTTTCTGCATTGTGTGTGTGTCCTGGGGACCATGCTGCTGGAGGTCACCCTGTTTGCCACCTCCCTCCAAGCTTTCCTGTATTTGCTGGGCAGCGGCCTCCTGCCACTGTCAGGGAATAGGGTAGGTCGCCAGCGCTCCACTGCGCCAACCAGAACCTTCAGGGCACCCTCACTAAAGCGCTGCGCTCGCTCCCTAGCCTTCTCCATGATCGTGGGCGTTGAGTTGTTGAAGCAGGTCTGTCTAGGCCTAGATTCAGGGCTGCAGTGTGCAGGGCATGGCAGCAAAACAAATCGACCATCCCCCTTTAAGAGCTGACCGGCGCCAGCGTGTCTGCCTGCAATCTATAACTCGCCGCACCTGCGCTGTGCCCGCCCTCGCTGGTAGCGCCTCAGCTCACCAGCTTAGCGCCTTATGATAGTCATGCATCGCCTGCTTTAGTGCAGCAGCAACCTCTTGGGGCGATGCAACTCAATTTCGGCGAAGGTGGCGCTAAGTTGCGCCCGGCGCTAAATTTAGCAAACGCCCGGCTGTAGCGCCCCAAACGTGGCGATACTGAATTTCTAGGCCTTACAGATTTATTTAGCTTACAAGTTTTTAAATCCATATGTCCAGTGCCCCCTCATTGGGAGAACCTCTCTCACCAGTAACAGATTGCTTCTGCCATCTCACTTGCAGCTGCCATCTTTTTCAGCATATGGAGGGGGTCTTTGGAGAGCCTGGGTGCAAGAGCTTACCTTTGTGCAGTGATTGTCAGTGTTTTCAGCACCTCAATGCTGTCAAACACTGAGAAATCAACTGTCAAAATAAAATTGTACATGGTCCCTTTAAGGAAACCAGCAGATGACGTGTCACCAAATTACATCATCAGACCTGCTTCCTGTTAATTGGCCGGCAGGGCGGGCTTAACAAGGTCAATCAAGGAAAAATCACGTCTGTGGTGCGGAGGCAGCTGGGGGCGGGATTAGAAGCCGGAAACCAGCTGTCCCGCACCCATCCCGACAATGCTGACAAAATCACAGCCAATGGCTTTTGGTCTTCCCAATATTTAGTTGGAGGAAATTTCTGCTCATCCAGTACTGGATGTCGGCCAACAGTGTGACAATTTAGAGACCGTGGGGGGGTCGAGAGAAGTGGTAGTGAGGTAGAGCTGGGTGTCGTTAGCGTACATGTGGGACCTGATGTTGTGTTTTTGGGTGATGTTGCTGAGGGGCAACATGTAGATGAGAAATAGGAGGGGACCAAGGATAGATCCTTTGAGGGACACCAGAGGTAATGGTGTGGGAGCAGGAAGAGAAGCCATTGCAGGCGATTCTCTGACTACGACTGGATAGATAAGAGACCCACTCAGCTGGACAAGGGAGGAGAGGTGTTGGAGAAGGATGATGTGGTCAACCATGTCAAAGACTGCAGACAGGTCGAGAAGGACGAGGAGGGATAGTTTATTGCAGTCACACTCACATAGGATGTCATTTGTGACTTTGATAAGAGCCATTTTGGTATGGTGGCAGGGGCAGAAACCTGATTGAAGGGATTCAAACATGGCGTTCCAGCAAAGATGTGCACAGATTTGTGAGGCGACTGCACGTTCAAGGACTTTGGAGAGGAAAGGAAGGCTGGAGATGGGGCAGTAGTTTCTTCAAGACAATTGATTGTGCACCCTTTGCAATACCTGCCTGGGGAAATCAACAGAATAACAATCAGGTGGGATCTATAACGGGCAGTCGATCTGCTCCACCAGATTATCACCCGATGTTGAGGATGAAAATTGACCTCCCAAAGTTGCCATCTGTTGGTTTGAGATGTTAAACCAGTAAACTCCCTGCCTGTTATGGTGATTTCAGGTGAATGTTGAAGCTCTCAGCTTAGGGAGCTCACTGTCATCCTGGCCAATATTCCTCCTTCAAAGGATACCACCAAAAACAAATTGAACATATTCTCCTCGCTGGGTGCGGGTTTCTGCTGCACAGAAATGGTGACTGCCTTTTCCTACAGAACAATCGTCGCTGTCTTTAAAATAATTGTTTGCATGTGAAGCTTGAGCTGTAATCAGGTTCAATTTAAATGAAAGTCTGCCTTTCTTTTGTGCAATAATTCATAAATACGTTTTGGAGACCATACATAAATACATTTTACTTGCTGTAGTACAGAATGGGTCACTTTTTGCTGATTTGAGCCATCTTCCATAATTGCTGTTTCCACATCGAGTGAGATAGCATCACAGCTTGTCTCCAGGAGCTCCCTTGATTGAAACTAAACAGTTAGACCACCAAAGGGTGAAGAACACAATTGAAGTCTCCACCTATAATTATAGTAGTGTCCATGGGGCCAGAGCAGGAAAAAAAGGTTAGAGATAAAAAAGAAAAGAAAGTTTTGCATTTATATAGCGCCTTTCACAACCACTGGATGTCTCAAAGCGCTTTACAGCCAATAAAGTACTTTTGGAATGTAGTCACTGTTGTAATGTGCGAAACGCGGCAGCCAATTTGCGCACAGCAAGCTCCCACAAACAGCAATGTGATAACAATGGGAGAGTCTGTGTTTTGAGTGTAAGCGTTCAATAAAGTGATGCACACACCAGCAAGGCAGACAGAAACCAGAATGTAGCAGTCCTGTTTATCTGCAGAGGCTTGCTGAACCAAAGATTTGAGACCCTGGTGAGTCAGGATCACAGCCCCTACCCCATTACCTTTCTTGGGAGAGGAATGTGAGGCCTTGAGAAGGGTGCTTCCCAATCCCTGACGTAGCTTTCCTTGTGCTGCTGACAGGAGCGAGATTTGTCCCTTCTCTGCAGAGAAAGGCAAGTACTTTCTGGAATCCCTTAAGCGAGACCTCAGAATAAATGAATAACTGGAATGAAGCAGACTTCCTGCATGTCCAGCCACATTGTTATTTATAACTTTTCTGGAGGCATCTTGCTGTCTACAAATAAAAATATAAAAAATCTTAACAATGAACTTAACAACCACTCATGTATTCCATATGTAACAAGTCATAAGCTGGTTCTTGATTCCTTCATAGAGTACAAAATGCATAGGAATTTGGTGATTTGTAGAAAGAAAGACTTATTTATATAGCAATTTTTATGAAGTGCTTTACAGCCAATGAAGCACTTTTTTGAAGTGTAGTCACTGTTGTAATGTAGGAAATGCAGCGGTCAATTTGCACACCGCAAGCTCCCCCAAATAGCAATGTGATAATGACCAGGTAATCTTGGTTTTTTTGTGATGTTGGTTGAGGGATAAGTATTGGCCAGGGCTCCAAGGATAATTCCCCTGTTCTTCTTCAAATAGTGCCATGGGATCTTTTACATCCACCTGAGAGAGCAGACAGGGCCTCGGTTTAACGTCTCAACCGAAAGGCGGCACCTCTGACAGTGCAGCTCTCCCTCAGCACTGTCAGAGTGTCAGCCTAGATTTTGGTGCTCAAGTCTCTGGAGTGGGACTTGAACCCACTACCTTGTGACTCAAAAACAAAGGTGCTACCAAATGAGCCACTGTATAGTTGAACATCTTACAACCTTCAGAGGCCAAAATTTAATAGTAGTGGTTATGATGCTGGAATTTTGCTTGGACACTATGGGATGACATGTACATCACTGGAGATTTTAAGTCCAGGGCATTATTCTAACCACCCAAACCTGGCAGCAAGTCCTAGCTGGACTGTGGGGAAGGGGGGTGGGATTTCGGGTAGCTAGAGTCTGCTGCCGGGGTCACAAAGGAATGGTTCTTGGCAGTATGGTAAGTGCATAGGGTTGGGGTGGGGGGCAGGGTTAAGAGGTATGATTTGGGGTGGGGGGGGTGCAGGGGGGGAAACCCGGGGCAGGGGAGGCTCAAAGTTTCTTTGTGGGGCCCAGAGGAGTACTCTTGCTTCTCCCGGCCCAGAAGGATTCACAAAAAAATATACACTCCCTTTTCTGGGCCTCTTCCGGCCCTGGATCCGCTTGCCATCAGTTTGGCCTGGCAAAAAAATCACATCGGCTTCACCGCTCAGGCCTGGGGTTAAAATTGCAGGCAGACCCTGATGACATCATCGGAGCCAGATCTGCATATTTAAAGAAGAAACCTGCTGCCTTTTGATAGCTGTTCCCTTCGTCCGCTAGAAACAGCAGGTTAAAATTACATCCCGTGGGAAGGCAGCAGGATCAGGGGGTTAAGTCTCTGCCTCAATTTTATCTGCCTTGGGTCTTGAGTGTCAGTTGCTGATTTGTCTGTTCAGGACAGCACAACTGAGACCAATCATGTCTTCATCCAAAATCCACAGGGGTCACTGAACTAGAAGTGGGAGACTGATTGTTTTTTCTCCCTCCCCCCAATCCAGGCTGAGAACAGGTAGTCCAATTATTGCAGCTTCTCCCCTTACCCTCGCCGAGATAGATTGATATAGCACCTTTTACAACCTCAGATGTGCAGAAGTGCTTCGCAGCCAATGAACATTGTTGTAATGTAGTAAATGCGGCAGTGAATTTGTAGACGATAAGATCCCACAAAGAGCAATGATATAGATGATCAGATACTCTGTCTTGGTGCTGGTGTTTAAGGGATTAGCTAACTCAATGAAGACTTAAAGCTGCTTTCACATTGCAGCCTGGGTCTCGGGAGAGCGAGCTAACTGAGCCGTTCTCTCGCATTTATTTGGTAAACTGCAGCTGGCATTCCTGCAAACCAGCTGCATTGTGGGTTCCATGTTTTGCACATGTGCAGGGCTGGCCATGATATTTTGACCAGCATGTGAGCCGGGAGTAGTCAAGGTGGGCTGGATTTTGCCAATGGGGATTTTCTGGAGGCGGGACTCCCAATTGTCGGGTTTTAGTCCCGCCTCCATTGACTTCTGGCCAACCCACACTATTTTCCCTTGATTGACCTTGTTAAGCCCGCCCAGCGGGTTTAGCATGCCAATTAAGGGGAAGCCGGTGACAGAGAACGTCAGCGTATGACGTTTCATCTGTTAAAAATGTTTGACAGATGAATTGTCATCATTTGACAGCTTTGAGAAGCTGTCAATCACTGACATTCTCTGTTGTTTGATGAGTCCTTGTATTCAAGACTCATCAAACCTATCTACTGAGCAGAAATCAGATGGCTGTCGCATCGGAGAATGCAGGGACCTGTCACCTCTGCCGGTGAGATGCGGGAGTCTCCGCTTCCCCAACTGTTGAAGCATGCAGAAAGAAACAAAGGTAAGTAAACATTTTCTATCACTTTACACTCACCTCACATATTTACCTTTCCACACTTGCACCCATCACTCACCTGTACAGCGCATTTTTCGGCCCCTCCGACTCCCGCAGACCCACTGCTCGCCTCACTGACCCTGGCGGGGTTTCCCGATGTCAGGAAACCCACACTTGCAGGGGTAAAATGGGGATAATCCTCTTAACTGCCTGTTAACTACCTGTTAACAGGCAGTTAAGTGGCTGTAATCCCCTCCCCGCCTCGGGGAGGCGGCTCCCAGCACGGGTCGGGTACCCGCCTCCTGGGAAGATGGCACAAAGGCTGGTTGGGGGCGGGATGGGCACCCGCCACCAAATTCTGCCATTTTCCCGGCAGTCCCACCTCCAAACCCGCCTCCCCAGGGCTGGCAAAATTCCTCCCCCCCCGTGCCACTGCAGAGATAACAGGAAATGTTTCTCCAAAACGGGCTACTGCAGCGGACAAGGGATTCCAACAGCGACTATACTTCAAAAGTATTTCATTGGTTGTTGACTATTATGGTACTATCTGTGGCTTAGTGGTAGCACTTTTGCCCCTGAGTCAGAAGGTTGTTGGTTCATAGTCCCACTTGAGCACAAAATCTAGGCTGATACTCCAGAACAGTGCTGCAGGCTTGTTGTGCTGTTGGAGGTGCCTTCTCTCAGATGAAATGTTAAACTGAGGCCCTGACTGCCTTCTCAGGTGGACATAAAAGATCCCATGGCAATCTTCTGGCCAACATTTAACTTTCAACTAGCATCACTGAAACAGACTATCTGGTCATTATCACATTGCTGTCTCTGGGACCTTGCTGTGTGCAAATTGGCTGCTGCGTTCCCTACACTACAACAGTGACTACGCATAAAAAGTAATTCTTTCATTGGCTGTAAAGTTCTTTGGGCCGTCCTGAGGTTGTGAAATGCATTATATAAATATATGTTGTTGCTGTTATTGTTATATAAATGCAAGTATTTCTTTCTTTTAATGCATCCTGGGAAAACTGGCTGCAGCCAGTATGATGCCAGTGGTCTGCCCAGTTTTTGTAATATGGCTGCCAGCTGTGAGATTCCCCTGTTAAGAAAGCCAGCAACTGAAAGACAATAGGAAAGTGACCTGGGGATTAAACCTGGGACCTTCCTGCCCAATGTGGTGAATATACTCTCTGCCCAATGTTAGTTTAGCGCTACAGTTACCCTGAAAGTATTAGGTGCTATTCTGGTACTTAAGAGCATTACAGCCACTTTAAAAAGTGATTTATTTTTCTTTGACCAAATATGGAAGATGAAATTGCAAAATTCAGATTTCCTGCAGGATTTAACTTGTAACACTGCATTTTTCAGAGGAGCTCTTGTTGATAGGAACGGTTCATTATATTTCAATTAAAGTCTAAATAAATGCATTTCTTTCAATTGTCAATGACCTCCTTCTTTCTGTTATGCTTGAATAACCAAATCAGGCTGACAGTTGGATAATGCCATTTAGAGATAACAGGTGTGTGCGTTCTTCATTCAGTAATCTTCATCAACATTGCGCTTAATGAATAATTAAATTTTTCCCCATGGGTTTCTGCAAATTCTATGATAAAACAAATGGAATCACAAAGTGAGCCTAATTCACTGAACTCCACTTGCGCTCCTCAGAGTGCAGTGTTACAGTCACTGCTGTTCATTTAAAGGAGCTGATCTACAGGATAATCTTTTCCTTCTCTTTCAAGACAGAATTTCCACCCTCCAAAAAAAACTTCCATCCTCACAAGGTTTCCTCTCATCGTTATTTTTTTTTACCCCACCAGCTCAGTCCCTTGTTACAAAAGCTAAAAACTCATGTTTAGACAAGAGGCTCAAATGAAACAACAGCAATGTGAGGCAGACTTAACATAAGATCAAGGCAGCAGGAAGCTGACATAAGTGCTTAATGATGACAGTAAAAGGGATCAAAGGCTTGAGTCACCTCAGTCATAACTATCCCTCAAAATGCATTGACTGGCCCACTGTGAGTCTACAGATGCTCTCAGTAGGATACCAAGATCTGGTTGCTATGAAGCTGTCTTTGAATTCTTGCTTTTGTCTCTTAATTAATGATAATTATTTTACAATGCTCTTAAAATTCCTATTCAATTGCATTTGTCAGTGAAGCTTTTTTTTAACCCAGTACCTGCTTACTTTAAACTGGGAGTTTTTAAGTTTAACACAGCTGTAATATACCCACAATAAACTGATTTGTCTTTTTAATCGCACTGCAATAACTTTGCTGTAGGTAATCAAAGTGTTTAGTAAAAAATGTAAATAGGAAATGCTGGAAATACACAACAGGCTGGTCAGCATCTTTAAAAAGAATAGACAGGTTATTGACCGTATACCCTGCATCAGAATCGTTCCACAGATTTCCCGCAATTTTTCATTTATATTTTAATGTTTAATAAAATGTTTGCTCTAATATTTGAATTGACTGTTAATGTTTCAGATAAGTAGTGATACCGAACTGATGGTTTGACATTGTATAATGCGTGTTATTAATTTATAATAAACATTAATTATGGAACACTTAGAGATTTATTAAATTTAGTGCTATCAAATCATTGCAAAGTGATATCAATTACTTCTAAGGCCTTGAACTCGTGCTGTGTGAATATTAGTGGATGATGTATAACATGCTTGGATGACAGTCTTTAGCTTTTGTGGTGGGACCATCAACAGTGTTTTAAAGAAGTTACTGCTCCTGTTAAACAGTGGTCAGTGGAATGCCGCACAGATGTGTTCAATGTTTGTACACCATTGTTCACACAAAATAGTGTCAAAGCCTGAATGTCTGATGTGTTGCTAAAAATACTTCAATGTTACAGATCCTCAGGCTGATTTTCTTCTTCCCTCTGCCCCTGCCTCCTGCCTGGTCACATGTGTGCTCTGCCTTTGTTTACGGGTAAAGGTTGCTTATTCAGACCAAGGTACCCCAAGCACAGACCTGCCCCTTAGCAAGGGCCTGGAAATGCGGCTGGAAATCCACCCTCTGTTGCAGACCTGAGAAGTCTTTAGCTCCTGGCATTGGGGACAGGAGACCTCCAGCTTCAACGGTCTTCTGTGTTTCCTACATTACAACAGTGACAACACTTCGAAAGTAATTAATTGGCTGTAAAGCGCTTTGGGACTTCCTGAGGTCTTGAAAGGCGCTATATAAATACAAGTCTTTCTTTTCTTTTTGCTGAGTCTCTGTCAGGAAAATGAGATGGGAGGCATGGAGTTGTTGTCACTCTAGCCTCATTTGCATAGCCATTGAATGGCTGCACCTGCTTCAGGTACAAATACTTGGCCCACTCTTGGAGCGGAGTGAGAACCTGGAAGTTAATGATGGTCTCTGCCATTTTTTCGTTTGTTTTACACTTGGAAAATAAACGTTGTCTGGACTCAAAAGCAGAGCAAAATCTGACCTTTTGTTTTTTTACAATGTTGCCACAAAGCCGTCAATTGTAACCTGTTTCTCTCTTGTAAAATAATTCTCACGCGAGATTGCGCAGTGTTCCGTGAAGGCATAAACCTTTTTAATGTTGCCCAGCTGTTTGACTGGGTCATGCAGCAACAGTGTGCTTACATCTCTGGACCTGGTCTTAATTTTAGCTCAGACCGATGGGATGAAAATCTCTTCTCTTTACATCTGAAGGACTCTTGTGTGCAATGATCTCAGCTCATTTTCTGGTTGGCTTCGCACAGAACGGCCCTCAAATTGTTATCTTGCTCAGAGAGGCTGCAAGCACGGGCTGGTGTGCAATATGAAATAATTCACATTGGTGTGGCAATGAGTGCTTTGTGAGGTTGGGGTTAAGTCACCTTGTTGAGGAAGCATAGGGGAAATGGAATACTTCTAGTGTGGCAACTTAAGATGGAGTTCTGAACTGTGTACACACAGTGCTACGAAATAAAATGAATTGTGACTGTTTTCATTCAGGAAAGGGGATAAAGAGTTGATAACAGGTTACCAGCAGCATCACTGATTGCACTTTCATTTCTTTAGAGCAGGGTGAGTTTATCTTAATTATCCTTTCCCCATTCCCAAAGATAAAACGTTTTACTTCCATGTATCACTGTTGTTCTATTCTGATTTTTAAGCCAAATATATGGCAGCAGTTAAATGTGATGGGAGCTTTATAGTACAGAGCAGGTCAAACTCCCACCGAGGCCTCTCCAAGATGGCCATCTAGTCATGGGGTAGCAATGTGTTAACTCCAGGGTAACATTAACACCTGGAGCTGATACAATGCTCAACATGTGTCACAATCTCAGAATATGGAAACTCCCAGATACCTGCCAACTGGCTTAGGTCTGCCCTCTTGGAACAGCAAACAATGTGCTGGTAGGCAAAGATAACAGTATATTTGTGTATTTTTGGAGAAAAATTAATTACTCTTTGGAGCACAATGACTGTTATATAAAAACAAACAAAAAAAATCACAATGTGGCGGAGCCACTAAGGGACTCCGATCAATTGTATATAATTCCCTTTAATAATATGTTAGCTACAGCCTGAGTCTGTATCTTTGTTTTTACTGTTTACATGTACAGAGCGCGATGACTTTAATAGCGCGGGTAAACGCGATGACATCACGCCGTTCATCATGGAGAAATGTGACACTCGACAAAATTAAAATTAGTTTTACAAGGCCATAACATTTGTTTAGCAGTTAATACACTGTTAAATCCCCAGTTACACCAAACCCAACAAGGCCTAACATTTAAAGGGGTATTTAACAGCAATATACCATGGAAAAGCCAAAGTTTTTGTCAGTTTCACTGATTTAGATGTTTAGTTGCACATGCTTTGCATCCTGAAGTTACGGTCAATTTCGAAGAGGTATAAGGGCGAACGTTGTTAGTTCGCTGTTATTATCCATCGCAAATTTTGGCCCAATATCTCCTTCTATGGCTTTGTTTCCATTTTGTTTCCTGTAAAGCACTGTGGGACCTATCTCCATGTTAAAGGCTCTATATAAATGCAAGTTGTTGTAAACAGATGCGTGTATATGTGTACATACATTTTTGCAGCTACTATAAATATATGCACATATATGCATATGTGTACATATAATGGCCCAAAAATTGCTGCAGCAGGCCAACGAACAGTACCCGCTGTTAGTTAGACTTGCCCTTGCCCATTTAATGTTGACATTGGCCCAGAAATTCGGCTCTCCACGGATGAGTACGCACGGGGTACTCACCCGTAGGCCGAATGGAAGTGCGGGTTTCCTGCTTGCACTGCGCATGCGCGGGAAACCGGCACTTCTGATCCTCTGAACGAAGGGGTTCAGAGGTCGAACGCACCGCAGGGGAGGCTGCGCGTGCGCTTTGAACTTAGTTTTTTTTTGCAGGTTTTCACGCGAGGTTAAGCCTGTAGGATTTATACATTTAAAAAGCAGGCGTAAGGCCTGCTTTTTACAAGGTAAGTGGTCAATTAATTAAAATTAAAACATTTTTTCCACAGGTTTATTATTTATAAATACTTTAAAGCAAGGTAAGTTTATTTTTAGCCCCGTTAGAATATAAAATTATTTTTTTCAAAAATTTAAATTATTGTTTAAAATAGTTATTTAATGTAATTTATAGTTTATTTTAAAAGTGTGATTTAAAAAAAAAATTATTTGAAGGTTTACTGCTATTCTGGGGCCCGTAGTATTCATAAGTTTAGACAGGTCTTCCTGTCAATCTTATGAATGGGCTTTTCCCTCCTCCGATTGGCTGCCCATGGCTCACATGATCCCAGGGGACGCATCGCACTAACTACGCCCCTGGGACACGCAAGCACAGCGCGCCGGCAGCTGGGCCAGGCCCCGGAGTGGAATTCCACGGGGCCCTACAGCTCAACTGCTGGCGCGCAAGGTAAGTGCAGGTCAGGGGCTTGCACCCGCGGGAAGCCCCCGACCCAAATTTCTGGGCCAATATTTTGCCCTGGAAGTTTCTGAAAGTGCGAGAACTGAACAGCGCACCACCCTCTACAGGACATCTGGGATCTGAGTGAACAGGACAAGCAACTGTGTATCTCCTTAACCAATCAGGTTGAAGGATTATGAAATGAACAGTGCAACAACAACAACAACAACAACTTCTATTTATATAGGTCTGAACCAGGATGTGTAAGTTAGAATGGTGAATTCAATGTCAAATCAGGTACATAAAGAGAAATAAAGAGAAGGAAAGAAAGATTGGATTAAGAGAGAGAAAAAAGAGACAGAAAGAAAAAGTTTTAAAAAATTGTAATTTGGATTTTTTATATAAAATCTCCAACAACTCAGTGCCATGGATGTTTGGCAGTAATTAACACTTAGCATCTCATTAACAGGGTATTAGACTGAAATAGACAAGTCCTAACTTTCTGCGGTGGGTTTAGTTTGTATCTACCGTGCAAATACAGGAACTTCATGCCATTCAATGCACTTCAATGATGAGGCAGACAGCGAGATGCTCTTTTTGTGAAGCTAATAGTGGAGCAGCACATCTCAGACAGCAATATTTGGATTTCTGCATTTAATTGTGCATCTGCCCTCGTCTGAAGTTGCTGTGGCATTTGCACATAAATAGCGCCGAGAGCTTTTAACCTCACCATTTCCTTGTCAGCAATTTCTGGGCCAATAAAAAATCTCTAGTTAAGCAAGCAAAAATTAAAAATGCAAATATTAACTTGTAGACCTGACGTTTCCTTTGTGGGGGCACTCGGGAAGTTAGACCCAAAAATGCACCCAGAGTCGCACCCATTTTGCTGATGTCAAATTATGTCCAAGAATCAGCCTAATCTTATTAGACTACTCCCAAACTTAAAATGGGCATAAATCAGCATAAATACTTGGAGTCCAATGAAACATCCAAACCTCCGCCAGTATAGTTCTTCTTACGGTATGAAAATTTAAGTTTCAATCAATTTAACTATCATTCATGCACATCAGGCACATGTTTAAGAGCCTGCAATTGGGGAAGCTTTTCAAATTTTACATGCGATAAAAATGCATTAAAAGAAACAGAAAATAGAGAGTCGATCTCAGTGAGGATAATTTTTTTTAAGAAACACTCCAAAAATTGCAATTAAAGGACCAGAAAAATGACGTTGTTTCCTGCTGCACCTGAAAATCTGCTCACAATGTTGAGAGACCCCGAACAATGTATTTGGAGGATGCTCCCATTTTTGAGTGGGGGACATGGCCAGTTTTGTGGGCAGAGATTCGTTCGACCAGCACGGCCGTAAAATATCAAACAGACTTGAGCGTATTGTAGTCACACGGGTAACTCACACCCAAAATTCCATGATTATTTAAGCCACATAATTGGTTTGACCCCAGATTACGGGTGCCTCTGGGAACACATGCAGAGGAAACTCAAAGCCGTAGAGTATCATTCATTTACTCCTCCTGTTGCCCCATTAAGGTGCACTGCTAAAATGACAAAATGACGCTCGTGTAATGTAAAGAGGCCAGAGTTACATCTCAGTTCTGTTTCCTTATAAATCAATCAACTTTCAGTTTTGAAGTTTTTGAGGTTTCAGAATCCCTTTCAGCATTTTCCATCTCAGTAATCGTAGTCTAATTCCTGTTTCAGTGTGTATTTGTGATACCAACTTCTATGAGTCATTGTTGCAGTTCACTTTTTTTTGTACCTTGTGTGTTACGACAAATTAGTGAGTATCGTACCAAAATATTATCAGTGCCTCCCCTCTATGAGAAAGTGGCAGCTATCTATCTATGGGAAATATTTGGAAGACGCTGTATGACTCGTATTAAAGCTAATTGTGACAGTCATCTGGATTTGTGAGATAGTTTTCTTTAATTAATGCATCATTGAAGTGCAATGTTTCAGTACCTGTGTCCACACCCTCAGGACTTCGAGAAACAAAGCTAAAGATGGTGAGTCATCATAAAGAGAGAGAGCAACCTACAGAAACCAAGGCGCCCTCAGTCACACCAGACAGGCTGGATTTTACTTACAAGGCATAGCAATTGAGGCCCACCCCTCGCACTGCCTGCCAGCACACATTTACCTGTCTTATGAAGCTGTACTTTGTAGCCTTGAATGGTGATTCCAATAGAATTTTAAATGGCACTTTCTGTGTTGCAAACACCTGAATTCCAGATGGCCAGTAGACAGGAAATGGCATGGCTTCACACAGAACAAATGTTGCCGCCATTTCCTCCCTATAGATTACATTTTGAATGCAGACCCGAATAAATAAAAATTAATTTGGAAACCTGGACCCGTAAGTAATGTCTTATTTCTTTATTTTTCTTCACTGGGATCTGTATAAAATATTCTGCTGGCGCTCTTGAGGTGGGAATATTTTAATCCTTGAAATCGCGCAAGGCCATGGAACCTTTATAAAGAAGTAAAATAGATTTCTTGCCTCCCGACTGCCACATCAATTCAGCCTTTGTGGCCTCTCACGCTTTGCACCATAAAACAGATGCCCCGTGAAAACAAAATTAAATTATTTGCCTTGCAGCAAAACCACTCTGCCCTGTGAAATGCGGCGAAAAGCCATTTGTGCCGCAACATAAGTATAATAAATTTTACCCTAATCTGGAGGTATGCTTTGTAACATTGTGTGTGTGGCCTAGCAATATAAATTAGCATTATTGTGCATTACTCAATAAATAGATGATAGTCCAGAGAAAAATTGGAGTTACATACAAAGCCCCTTGAATATATATAAAGGAAAGTAGCACTTCAGAATGAATAGTAATTTACTGGATCATTTACTGAGCTTAAGGTATCATTTGGTGGAGAGTAACATCACTAACTAAGATATTATCCATTTTATATAATTAACTGATGGAAACTGAGCAGGCATTAATTAAAGATGATTACAAAGTGAGGAGATTAACACTTAAACGCATGGAAATATTCCATTGTGGCCTGATCTACTGGCTCAGCTCACTGCTGAGGGATGGAACCATTTTTTCACTTCTTTCACCCATTTGTCACCATCAGGCATGCCGCAGACCAAGTGGAGCACATTTAAGATATGTTAAAGCTCTCCATGGTTTTGAATACCTCTATCAAATCTCCCCTTAACCTTCTCTGCTCTAAGGAGAACAACCCTATTTTCTCTTGTCTCTCCATGTCATTGAAGTCCTTTATTCCAGGTACCATTCTAGTAAATCTCCTCTGCACCCTCTCTAAGGCCGTGACATCCTTCCTAAAGTGTGGTGCCCAGAATTGGCCACAATACTCCAGCTGGGGCCCCACCAAAGTTTTATAAATGTTTAGCATAACTTCCTTGCTTTTGTAATCTATGCCACTATTTATAAAGCCTAGGATCCCGTATGGCTGTTCAACAGCCTTCTCAACTTGTCCAGCCTGTCAAAGACTTGTGTACATACATCCCCAGGTCTCTCTGTTCCTGAATCTCTTTTAAACTTGAACCATTTACTTTATATTACCTCTGCTCGTTCTTCCTACCAAAATGAATCACTTCACACTTCTCTGTGTTACATTTCATCTGCCATGTGTCACCAGTCTGCCTATGTCCTCCTGAAGTCTATTAGAAACATAGAAACATAGAAGATAGGAGCAGGGGTAGGCCATTCGGCCCCTCGAATATGTTCCGCCATTTAATGAGATCATGGCTGATCATCCAAATTCAGTACCCTGTTCCTACCTTATCCCCATATCCCTTGATCCCTTTAGCCTTAAGAAATATATCTAACTCCTTCTTGAATATATTTAATAAGTTGGCCTCAACTGCCTTCTGTGCTAGAGAATTCCACAGGTTCACCACTCTCTGGGTGAAGAAATTTCTCCTCATCTCAGTCCTAAATGGCTTACCCCTTATCCTTAGACTGTGACCCCTGGTTCTGGACACCCCCGCCATCGGGAACATCCTTCCTGCATCTAGTCTGCCTAGTCCTGTTAGAATTTTATAAGTTTCAATTTGATCCCCTCTCATTCTTCTAAACTCTAGCGAATATAAGCCAATCGACCAAATCTCTCCTCATACGTCATTCCTGCCATCCCAGGTATCACTCTTGTGAATCTTCGCTGCACTCCCTCCATGGCAAGAACATCCTTCCTCAAATAATGTGACCAAAACTGCACACAATACTCAAGGTGTGGTCTCACCAAGGCCCTGTACAACTGCAGCAAGACATCCTTGCTCGTGTACTCGAATCCTCTCGCTATGAAGGCCAACATTCCATTTTCCTTCTTAACCACCTGCTGCACCTGCATGCTTACCTTCAGCGACTGGTTCACAAGGACGCCCAGGTCTCGTTGCACTTCCCCTTTCCCAATCTGTTGCCGTTCAGATAATAATCTGCCTTCCTGTTTTTGCCACCAAAGTGGATAACGTCGCATTTATCCACATTACACTGCATCTGCCATGCATCTGCCCAATCAACCAACCTGTCCAAATCATACTGGAGTTTCTCTGCATCCTCCTCACAGCACACACGCCCACCCAGCTTTGTGTCGTCTGCAAAGTTGGAGATATTACATCTAGTTCCCTCGTCTGGATCATTAATATATATTGGCCCAGAAATTCGGGTCTACACGGGTGAGTACGCATGGGGTACTCACCTGTCAGCCCAATGGAAGTGCCGGTTTCCTGCATGCACTGCGCATGCACTGGAAAATGGCTCTTCCGTTCCCCTGAAAGAAGGGGTTCAGAAGTTGAACGCGTGCGCAGGAGAGGCTGCACGCGCGCATCGAACTTATGTTTTTTTTGCAGGTTTTCCCGGGAGGGTAAGTCTCCAGAAGTTAGACATGTAAAAAGCAGTCACAAGGCCTGCTTTTTACAAGGTAAGTGGCGAATTAATTAAAATTAAAACTTTTTTTCCACAGTTTTATTATTTTTAAATACTTTATAGAAAGATAATTTTATTTTTAGCTGTTAGAAAACGTAATTAATTTTTCAAAAATTTAAATTATTGTTTAAAATCGTTATTTCATGTAATTTATAGTTTATTTAAAAAATGTAATGGTTTTTTAAAAATTTATTTGAAGATTTAGTGATTTTTGGGGCTTGTAGTGTTTATAGGTTTGACAGGTCCTGTCAAACTTATGAATGAAGCATTCCCTGCTACCATTGGCTCTCCATGGCCCACGTGATCCCAGGGGACGCATCAAACTAACTGCGCCCCTGGGATACACAAGCACTGCGCGCTGGCAGTTGGAGGAGGCCCAGGATCGCAATTCCATGGGGGCCCACAGCTCAACGGCCGGCACGCAAGGTAAGTGCAGGTCGGGGGCTTGCACCCGCGGGAAGCCCCCGACCTGAATTTCTAGGCCATTGTGAATAGCTGGGATTCTACCACCAATCCCTGTGGTACCCCACTAGTCACTGCCTGCCAATCGGAAAAAGACCCGTTTATTCCAACTCTTTGCTTCCTGTCTGCCAACCAGTTCTCTACCAAGTCAGTACCTTACCCCCAATCCCATGTGCTTTAACTTTGCACGCCAATCTCTTATGCGGGACCTTATCGAAAGCCTTCTGAAAGTCCAAATACACCACATCCACTGGTTCTGCCTTATCTATTCTGCCAGTTATATCCTCAAAAAATTCCAGTAGATTAGTCAAGCATGATTTACCTTTTGTAAATCCATGTTGACTTCGTCCGATCCTGTCACTGTTTTCCAAGTGCTCTGCCATTACATCTTTTATAATGGACTCTAGCATTTCCCGATGTCAGGCTTACTGGCCTATAATTCCCCATTTTCTCTCTACCACCTTTTTTAAATAGTGGGGTTACATTAGCTACCCTCCAATCCATGGGAACTATTCCAGAGTCTATAGAATTTTGGAAGATGACCAGCAATGCATCTACTACTTCTAGGGCCACTTCCTTAAGTACCAATGTAAGAAGTCACACAACACCAGGTTATAGTCTAACAGTTTTATTTGAAATCACAAGCTTTCGGAGTGCTGCTGCTTCATCAGGTGAAGTGGAGAGATGCCTATAGACACAGATTATATAGTCAGAGAATAATGCCAGATGATTATAGGTAATCTTTCTAACTGCCATTTATCACACCTCGGCAGAGAGATAATCACGGCAATCAAAGGTGTGAATGGTGTCCAAACAGGTCAGTCAGGAAAACATTACATCAAAGAACAATGAGGTGGGGTCACAAGGGGTAAAATGTTGCAGATGCTGGGGTCTGTATGAAAAACTAAAATCAGACAAAAAACATTTTCTTTGCTGGAAATCACAGCAGGTCCGGCCGCACCTGTGTAGAGAGAACAAGCCAACGATGACTCGAGTCTGGATGACCCTACATCAGGTGGGGTTATATGTAGCGTGACATGAACCCAAGATCCCGGTTGAGGCCGCCCTCGTGAGTGCAGAACTTGGCTATCAGTTTCTGCTCTACGATTTTGCGTTGTCATGTGTCTCGAAGGCCGCCTTGGAGAATGCTTACCGAAGATCGGAGGCTGAATGTCTTTGACTGCTGAAGTGTTCCTCGACTGGTAGGGAACACTCCTGCCTGGCGATTGTTGCGCGGTGTCCGTTCATCCGTTGTCGCAGTGTCTGCATGGTCTCGCCGATGTACCATGCTCCGGGGCATCCTTTCTTGCAACTTATGAGGTAGACAACGTTGGCCGAGTCACATGAGTATGTACCATGTACCTGGTGGGTGGTGTCCTCACGTGTGATGATGGTATCTGTGTTGATGATCTGGCATGTCTTGCAGTGGTTGCCGTGGCAGGGTTGTGTGGTGTCGTGGTTGCTGTTCTCCTGAAAGCTGGGTAATTTGCTGCGAACGATGGTCTGTTTGAGGTTAGGCGGCTGTTTGAAGGCGAGTAGTGGAGGTGTGGGGATGGCCTTAGCGAGGTGTTCATCATCATCGATGACATGTTGAAGGCTGCGAAGAACATGGCGTAGTTTCTCCGCTCCGGGGAAGTACTGGACGACGAAGGGTACTCTGTTGGTTGTGCCCCGTGTTTGTCTTCTGAGGAGGTCTATGCGATTTTTCGCTGTGGCCCGTCTGAACTGTCGATCGACGAGTCGAGCAGCATATCCCATTCTTACGAGGGCGTCTTTCAGCGTCTGTAGGTGTCCATCGCGTTCCTCCTCGTCTGAGCAGATCCTGTGTATTCGCAGGGCTTATCCATAGGGGATGGCTTCTTTAACATGGTTAGGTTGGAAGCTGGAGAAGTGGAGCATCCTGAGGTTGTCCGTGGGCTTGCGGTAGAGTGAAGTGCTGAGGCGTCCATCTGTGATGGAGATTCATGTGTCCAAGAATGAAACCAATTCTGAGGAGTAGTCCATGGTGAATTTAATGGTGCGATGGAACTTGTTGATGTTATCGTGTAGTCTTTTCAGTGATTCTTCGCCGTGGGTCCATAGGAAGAAAATGTCGTTGATGTATCTGGTGTATAGCGTTGTTTGGAGGTCCTGTGCAGCGAAGAAGTCTCGCTCAAACTTGTGCATGAAGATGTTGGCGTATTGGGGTGTGAATTTGGTCCCCATGGCTGTTCCGTGTGTTTGGGTAAAGAACTGGTTGTCAAAGGTGAAGACATTGTGGTCAAGGATGAAGCGGATGAGTTGTAGGATGGTGTCTGGAGATTGGCTGTTGTTGGTGTTGAGTATTGAGGCTGTCGCAGCGATGCCGTCATCATGGGGGATACTGGTGTAGAGTGCCGAGACGTCCATCATGGCGAGGAATGTTCCTGGTTCAACTGGTCCGTGGGTGCTGAGTTTCTGTAAGAGCACGGTGGCATAGTGGTTAGCACTGTTGCATCACAGCGCCAGGGACCCGGGTTCAAATCCGGCTTCGGGTGACTATCTGTGTGGAGTTTGCACATTCTCCCCGTGTTTGCGTGGGTTTTCTCCGGGTGCTCCGGTTTCCTCCCACAGTCCAAAGATGTGCGGGTTAGGTTGATTGGCCATGATAAAAATTGATCTTTAGTGTTAGGGGGGATTAAATACGTGGGCTTGGGTGGGATGGCTGTCGGTGTAGGGACCGGGTGCTAGGGTTTGGATGATCAGCCATGATCTTGTTGAATGGCGGAGCAGGCTCGAAGGGCCGAATGGCCTACTCCTGCTCCTATCTTCTATGTTTCTATAAGTCTGTAGTGTCACGACAGAAGCTGGGCGTTCCCTGTACGATGGGTTTCAGGATGCCCTCGACGTATCCAGAGAGGTTCTCACACAGCGTTTCATTGCCTGATACGATAGGACGTCCGGGTGTGTTGTCTTTGTGTATCTTTGGGAGGCAGTAGAAATCTCCCACGCGGGGAGTACGTGGGATAAGAGTGCATAGGATGCTTTGACGATGGCTCCTCCTTTGTCTGCTGGTTTGATGACGATGTTGCGGTTGGTCTTGAGAGCGTGGATGGCGTTGCGTTGTGCTCGGGTGACATTCTGGGGTCCATTTTGGTGGCGGGGCAGAAATTGAGCCCCCGGCTGAGAACTTCGATTTCGTCTGGTTGAAGGGTGTGGTCGGCCAAGTTGACGATGGACTTCCTGTGGTTTCAACCGTGGTACCGGGGGAGGCTTGGTTGCTGCTGGTGGTGATGCTGAGTTTCTCAAGCTTTCTGTTCTTGGTGTGCATGTAGGCAGCGTAGTTCCGTTGCCTCATCTGTTTGGCGGTGTCTCGTAGCTGGTCTGCTGTGTCCTGAGCACAGGCTGAGAAGATGGACTCTATCTTGGTTTCGAGGCAAAATGAACCCCATCGGTCTCACGGCAGACACAGAGGAATTCATCACGAGAATGAGGCTCCGGGAATTCTTCCACAAATCCCAAGATGTCAGCGGCGAACCCAATGAGACAACCAATAATCCGGAACTACTTCAGTCTCCATCTTAATGAAGAATTCTATCTTATTATGTTCGCTCTTCCCAAGGGGCCTCGCACAACAACATTGCTAATTAATCCTTTCTCATTACATAATACCCATTCTAATATGGCCTGATCTCTAGTTGGTTCCTCGACACATTGGTCCAGGAAACCATCCCATATACACTCTAGGAATTCCTCCTCCACAGTATTGTTACTAATTTGGTTAGCCCAATCTATATGTAGATTAAAGTCACCCATGATAACTGCTGTGCCCTTATTGCACGGATCTCTAATTTCCCATTTAACGCCATCCCCAACCTCAGCAATACTTTTTGGGGGTCTGTATACAACTCCCACTAACATTTTCTGCCCCTTGGTATTTCTCAGCTCTACCCATACAGATTCCACATCATCAGAGCTAATATCCTTCCTTATTATTGTGTTAATCTCCTCTTTAACCAGCAATGCTACCCCACCTCATTTCCTTTTTGCCTGTCCTTCCTGAATATTGAATAGCACTGGATGTTGAATTCCCAGTCTTGATCACCCTGGAGCCATGTCTCCGTAATTCCAATTACATCATATCCGTTTACATCTATTTGCGCAGCTAATACATCCACCTTATTAGGAATGCTCCTCGCATTAAGGCACAAAGCATTCAGGCTTGTTTTTTTAACACTCTCAGTCCTTTTAGAGTTATTATTTACTGTAGCCCTGTTTGATTTACACCCTTGATTTCTCTGCCTTACACTTTTGCTTTTGTCCTTCCTGTCTTTTGTTTCTATCCTTGCTTCCCTTTCCTCTGTCTCACTGCACAGGTTCCCAACCTCCTGCCATTTTAGTTTAAACCCTCCCCCAGAGCACTAGCAAACACTCCCCCTAGGACATCGGTCCCAGTCCCACCCAGGTGCAAACCATCCAGTTTGTATAGGTCCTAGCTCCCCCAGAACCGGTTCCAATGTCCCAGGAATTTGAATCCCTCCCCCTTGCACCATTCCTCTAGCCACGTATTCATCTGAAATATCCTTCTATTTCTACTCCGACTAGCACGTGGCACTGGTAACAATCCTGAGATTACTACCTTTGAGGTCCTATTTGTTAATTTACCTCCTATTTCCCTATATTCAGCTTTTAGGACCTCATCCCGTTTTTTTTACCTATATCGTTGGTACCTATATGCACCATGACTACTGGTTGTTCACCCTTCCCTTCCAGAATGCCAAGCAGCCGCTCTGAGACATCCTTGACCCTTGCACCAGGGAGGCAACATACCATCCTGGAATCTTGTTTGCGGCCGCAGAAACACCTATCTATTCCCCTTACAATAGAATCTCCTATCACTATAGCTCTCCCGCTCTTTTTCCTCCCGTCCTGTGCAGCAGAACCACCCATGGTGCCAGGAAGTTGGCTGCTGCTGCCTTCCCCCGATAAGCCAACTCCCTCAACAATATCCTAAGTGGTATATCTGTTTGAGTGGGTGATGGCCACAGGGGACCCCTGCATTACCTGCCTGCACCTACTACACTGCCTGGTGGTCACCCATTCCCTTCCTGCCTGTGCAGCCTTTACCTGCGGTGTGACCAACTCCCTAAAGGTGCTATCCACGATGTCCTCAGCATCGCGAATGTTCCAGTATGTATCCATTCGCAGCTCCAGCGCTGCAATGCAGTCTGCTGGATATACTTCCCGCACACATGGTTGTCAGGGACACAGGAAGTGTACCTGATTTCCCACATAGCGCAGGAGGAGCATGCCACGGGGCTGAGCTGTCCTGCCATGAATTATCCTTTAATTAATTTAAATTAAATTCAATCAAATCATTACCACTAATTACACTACAATTAAATGATATACTCAAGGGCCCTTGGTTACTAGCACTCCCCGATACACAACAGAGACCTTAGAACCTATAACCACAAAAATTAAGACCGTCTAAATTTTATAAACTATTAATTTTAACTGTCAAACTATAGAGTAGCATAAATACTCACCTGGCCGTACTCACCCAATCAGCTGCTTCCTCTTGCCCACGTCACTTTTGAATCATGACGTGGCTCCAGAATGCCGCTGCCGGTCTGTGAGATTGGTAAGCCTCTGAAAGAAAGCCCGCGAAAGTGAGTTTAAGTGGTCTCTGTACCACCGCTCTGTGCTCCTCCCGACATTGGCCTCTGAAAGAAAGCCCGCAAAAGTGAGTTTAAGGACTCTCTGTACCGCCACTCTCTGCTCCTCTCGACACTGGCCTCTGAAAGAAAGCCCGTGAAAGTGAGTTTAAGTACTCACTCTACCACCGCTCTCTGCTCCTCCCGAGACTGGCCTCTGAAAGGAAGCCCGCGAAAGTGAGTTTAAGTACTCACTCTACCGCCGCTCTCTGCTCCTCCCGAGACTGGCCTCTGAAAGGAAGCCCGCGAAAGTGAGTTTAAGGATTCACTGTACCGCCGCGCTCTGCTCTGCCTGACACTGGCCTTTTACTATCCTCCTCACTGTTTACTACATTTCCGAGTTTGTGTCATCTGCAAACTTTGAAATTGTTGCCTGTATACCCAAGTCCAGGTCGTTAATATATATCAAAAAGTGCCGTGGTCCCAACACCGATCCCTGGGGGACATCACTGCACATTTCCCTCCAGTCTGAAAAACAACTGTTCACCACTTCTCTGCTTTCTGTCCCTTTGCTAATTGTGTATCTATGCAACCATTGCTCCTTTAATCCTATGGAATTCAATTTTGCTAACAAGCGTATTATGTGGTACTTTATCAAACACCTTTTGAAAGTCCATATACACAACATCAATTGCACTACCCTCATCAACCCTCTCCATTAATTCGTCAAAGAACTAATACATGGCACATGGTTTGCTGTCCTTGGTGGCACACATTAGTCACAACATACCTGGTGAGCCTATGCCTCCTTATGCACTGCTCCTCTGCCATAGCCAGATGCTCGCTCCATTCAATTGGACCTACTGCAATTGTCTCTCTTGCCCTCTATGTTCTTGAGCCATTCCTCCTTCCGATGCTGGGGAAGTTAGCCAAGGGAACTCTGAATGGCTGGAGCCTCAATAGCACCTATGGTTGTCCCACTGGGCATGCCAGTAGGTTTTGGAAGAGGATCAGAGAGGACATGTAAGACAGTGTGATTTACGTGTTAGGCATTCAAAATGGAGTTGGTCTTATACCGTCACCTGTATACAGGCTAAAGTCTCTTACCTGGATATGTCTGGAGATCTGAATGCAGAGATTATGATTTACAAAGAAGGCTGTGTTAGAAGTGTGCAGTCTCCTCTACACAGAGCATGACGCCACTTGAAGGACAGGGACTGTGCAGGTTGAAGCTGCCTTGAATTTTTTTTTTTTGCCACTAGTTCTTTCCAAGTAGTAGCACGAGATATATGACAAAAATCATCAGCTGCATGATGTTGGTGGCAGATGCATTGTTGGCCTGGGTCAGGAACTTCATTAACTTATTCATGGTAACCACCAATCAACACAAAAGAGCTGTACACTTTTACAAAATAACAACAGAAAATGCTGGAAAAACTCAGCAGGGTTTACCAGCATTTTTCCAGCATTTTCTGTTGTTATTTCGGATTTCCAGCATCTGCAGTATTTTGCTATTGTACACTTTTACAGTCTTGCTAGATTCCCCAAAGTGCTGGACATTATTGATTGCACACATATGGGCCCCTGTCCAATTGCCTTTCTCTTCATGAACAGAAGGAGGGTCCACTCTATGGATAGGCAGCTGGTATATGACTAAAGGTACAGAATCATGCATGCTAATGCCTGTTGCTCTGGTAACTTTCATTATTTATTTATTTAATTACAGTTAAAATTACCATCAGTATTTCGAGGGGCAGGAAGACTAAATGACTGGTTAGTAGTTGATTAAGGCTATCTACTTGATATTTCGCTCATGACTGCTTTTAGTCACCCACAGACAAGACCTGAGGGGCGATAAATTGAAACATGTGCAGTTACCAGAGTCTTAGTGAAGCTGACCACAGGGATGTTAAAATGTGTTAGCCAACTGGTGGAATTATTTCAGTACAGCCAACCAAGATATGTAATATTATTGTAGCCGGCTGGGGCCTGCACAACTTCACCCTGCATAGTGGCATTGCAATGCAGCAGGTCATAGAAGAGAAGCAGTAACAAGCACAGGCAGAACAGGGCCTGAGGAGGAACCACAAGAGATTTCTGCAGGACCCACCATTCACTCAGCAAGGGTCTTGTGGTAGACTTAGATGAAAAGTAATTCAAATGTTATTCACCCCAAGAGGACATGGATGTGTGTTTAACATGTTTTATTCCAAATCTTCCCCTTCATGAAAGTATATGCTGCATGACTTATATTTATGTGCACCTTCTAAATGTTTCCCTAGTAGAAGGAGGAGGTCAGGTGGATGGCTGTTGGGTTTAATTGTGTGGCTTTATAGGATGGAAGTAGTCAGTATCTCCTTGTGCTGGATCAGTAGATTACCCTGCAAAGTCAGATGCCACAAGTATTGATACTGTAGTTGCCACATACAGCCCATACGCTATCTGACATATCTGGAGTCACTTCAGTGAACTGGTGAGGTGCAACTCTAGGGATGTCTCCATTATCCATGCCAACTCCTGCCATTTCACAACTGATGGGCACTCACTCAATGTCCAGAGGTAGAATCATAGAATCATAGAATGGTTACAGCACAGAAGGAGGCCATTCAGCCCATCTAGCCTGTGCAAGAGCATTTTAGGTAGTCCCACTCCCCTGCCCTTTCCCCATAGCCTTGCAAATGTTTTCCTTCATAGATTACTATGTGGGATGGGAGTGAACAGGGAGAGAATAAAGAAATATCAAAGGATGATGCTAGCTGTGTATTTGGGGGAGACCTCTGACGTTGCCTTCCCCATTCCTTCTATTGCCTCCACACTCAGAATCTTGTGTCCTCTATTTCTAGGAAGTCAAAGGTCTTAGCTTAGCTGAACCATCTCCAGTTTGCATGCAGTGCTGCCTGCTAGGTGTGGCCTTCTCCTGGATGGAAATGGAAATGGGACCTATGTTACAATAAGGATTATGACAGAAGATGTGTGTCACTGAAGTGCCCAGCTAGTATCATCCTTGTGCGAATAACTGCACATGCAGCATGTAGGTACTTTGTCGTTGGCAGTATGCGTGGATTTTTTTGCCTGCCACATTTAATGGGCCATGGATCAAATGCATTACTATGGCAGCGATACTGGATTCCCTGCAAAAACATGGGCATGCCTGCATATTTGGAAAGTAGGTGAACAGTTGTCGGAGTGCCGAACCTTCTTCCTCTATAATTCTCCACCAAGCTTGGAGTGAAGCCCTATTAACATGCACAAGATAGATTGCAAATGGTGAGCACATGAAGCAACCTTACAGAGATTAACCAATTTTTTTCCGTATTTGATAAAAGTGAGACAGCACTGACTCTTCTAGCTATCACCATTCATGTTGCTCCAGCATTGCTTTTCACTGGAAGGTCTCCCTCCACACCAAAACACAGAACACTTCTCTTCAGAACCTCCAAAATTGTACCCTGCAGTGGTGCCATTCTGCCTTGTGACCTTGCCCCTGCCATTTCTCCTCCTCTTCACTCATTTTTAAATATAACCAATGATCTTTTAGGAACTGCTGGCACAGGATGACCTACCCCTTGATTTCAGTGTGCTCCAAGTATGCCACATACTGCTTGACGCAAATGAGCTGATCTCGTATTCTACTGGAATGTCAACTGAGAGCAATGAAAACATTATGGGGGAAAAATTCATCCCCTTATTGCCTCCCGTTAGCACCAGTAGATGGCGCTAATGGGGCGCTAGACCAGTATCGCCAGTGCGAGGCAAATCGAGCATTGCACGCCAAATCTGCACCCCCCCCCGTAGCGCTGCTAGTAAGGGGTATCGCCGGGAACGTAAACGTCAGGTAGATCATGATGTCAGTGAGTGTGGAGCACTCGCTGTCTGCCCGATTTGCAAAATTAATTCTTGCCACTTACCTCATCGCCTGGAGTAAACAATGACAGGGAGACCTGGCATGCAAACCAGGAAGCTGGCTCCAGGGACATTATTTAAAGGGATAATCAGTAATCACTCGCAGCTGTCAGGTTAGTGCATTTTCAGTGTTTTTTTTGTTAGTTTCACCCACTGCAACAGTTTCATTCAGTAATTTCAAGGTTCTTTTGTATCAGGAGTCTTCTGGCAACTAAAAAGTAGTTATATTTATTCCTCAAATGCTACTCTTGGTAACATTAATGGGGGTTGTACTGGCATGCTACCTCCCCCTCCAGGATCTATGGCAGAGGGAGCGTAGGCAGCAAGAAATACGGAAACATGTGCATAGAGGGTGGAGGAGGGCCATCAGGGCTCTCACCAGGAGGCCTTACCCGCCAAGGGTATTCCGAGAGCACTTCTCCTACCTTCAATTAAGTGAGGAGCAGTGTATTAGCAGGCTTCGCTTCAGCAAGGAGGTGGTCACAGAATGCTGCCACCTCCTGTAACCAGACCTCCAGCCTCAGACCAGGGTGACCACAGCTCTCCCAGTGACAGTCAAAGTCACTGTGGCCCTCAATTTCTTTGCCAATGGATCCTTCCAGCCTACAACAGGAGACATAGCTAACATCTTAAAGTTTGCCATCCATCACTGCATCCAAGAAGTCACTAAGGCTCTCTACAGCAGGAGCAGGGATTACATTTCCTTCCCCATCACCAGTGAGAAGCAGGACGAGTGCGCACGTGGCTTTGCCAGGACAGTGAGCTTCCCCATAGTGCAGGACACCATTGACTGCACCCACGTGGCTTTGTGGGCACTGCATAACAATCCTGAGATCTTCCATAACTGCAAAGGCTGCCACTCTCTTAATATGCAGCTAATGTCAATGCACACTATCCTGGCAGCAGCCATGATGCCTTCATCCTGTGCCAGACTCTTCCAGCCACCACATCAAGCGCGAGGGTGGCTGCTCGGAGTTAAGGGCTATCTGCTCTGCACCTGGCTCATGACTCCCCTCTGCAACCCCAACACTCCTGCCCAGCACTCATATAATGAAAGCCATGCTGCCACCAGGAACACCATCGAGCAAACCATTGGCTTATTGCTCCTTGTAGCTCACCACATCCCCATTATACAATCCCTGTCTCAAGTTGTAAAACAGCGTCCTCCTAGGTGCAAAGGTGAAATGAGAGAGACCACAAAATATTCCAAAGACCATTAATAAATTTATCTATACACATATCACACATATCACATGAATTCTAATAACTAATGATCCTTCTGCCTGCCATCGTTGAATTGTGCACAATGTGTGAGATGTGGGTGTGTGTGTTGCTAGGTAGAGATTGTTGGTGGGTGAGTGCTGGGGGTGTGGTGCTTTGGGCAGTGTGTGAAGATTGTGGTAAAGATGGTGGTATGTAGCATTTGTTGAAGCATTCACTCACCCTGACCACCCAAGTGAGGTCATTAAATTTCTTCCTGCACTGTGTGTGGGTCCTGGGGTCTACAGTGCTGCCCGAGATGTGCTGCACTACCTTCCTCCACATGGTGTGGAAGACGTGTGGCAAGGGTCTCCTGCCACTTGCTGGGTAGTGCAATGCCCTCCGTCTCTCCACAGTGAAAACCAATGCCTCCAATGCTTCATTGGAGAATCTGTGGACTCTCTCCCTGAGGCGTGGACCTGCCATGAGCACACCTAGGTCAGTCCTCCAGCTCCTTCTCCTTGTTCTGCTTTTGCATGCTGAGGCAGCTGTACAGCCAGCATTGCTGAGAATGAGGTGCTGCAGCATCAATGAACCTCCCCTTTAAGTAGTGATAAAAGCCTGTGGCAATGATGAGTTGCGATTAGACTGCATCCGATATTGGTCCACCCTTTAAGTCTAACGCCAATGAGCTTGGGTTTTAAGACTTGATTTAGGACGCTAATCATTTTATTAAGATGTGAGGATGAATTTTGCATGCAGTCTAAAGCATTTGTGCCTGGCGCTAATTCTCCGACTTTTCTACTGACACTGCCCATTTCTTGGCTATAACGAATTTCTAGCCCTAACAGTCTCAGAGAGCATAATGCTTAGCTGGGAGCAATTACAAGATAGTAATTTCATCAACGGATTTAGATAATGTCATAAAGTTGAGTGCCATAAACTGAAGTGTGAAATGTTTATAACAGCCATCAGCACCTGTGATAGGATCATAGCCTTGGAATTCCTCCTAGATGTTCATTTTTTGTATTAATATGTAATGTGGAGATAATTGAGGAGCTTTTGTTCCATTTTGTGTCTTACGGGTCGCAGGGCCCAGGCCCGCCGTCTGCTGGGGCTGGATATCGGGTCGTGGGGGGGGTGATAGTGGGTCGTGGGTTACTGCGGCCCCCGAGGGTGCGAGGTCTCATATGGAGACTGTGTCCTCCCGCCCGTCCGGGTACGCAATGTAAGCATACTGGGGGTTGGCGTGGAGGAGGTCGACCCTTTCGACCAGGGGGTCCGTTTTATGGGTCCTCACGTGTCCTCTCAGTAGGACCGGCCCTGGGGACGTCAGCCATGGCGGTAGCGATGTCCCCGATGTGGACTTCCTTGGGAAGACAAACATTTTCTCATGAGGGGTGGCGTTAGTGGCAGTGCAGAGCAGTGACCGAACAGAGTGGAGCGCATCGGGGAGCACATCCTGCCAGCGGGAGGTCGGAAGGCCCCTAGACTTTAAGGCTAGCAGGGCGGCCTTCCAAACTGTCGCATTCTCTCTTTCCACCTGTCCGTTCCCCCGGGGGTTGTAACTGGTGGTCCTGCTTGTGGCAATACCCCTAGCGAGCAGGTACTGACGGAGTTCGTCGCTCATAAACGATGAGCCCCGGTCGCTATGGATATAGCTGGGGAAACCGAACAGGGTGAAGAGGTCGTTCAGACATTTAATGACCGTGGCACTGGTCATGTCCGGGCAGGGGATGGCGAACGGGAAACGGGAGTACTCATCAATAATGTTGAGGAAGTACACATTGCGGTCGGAGGAGGGGAGAGGCCCTTTAAAATCAACGCTCAGGCGCTCGAAGGGGTGAGTGGCTTTTATCAGGTGAGCCCTGTCTGGTCTATAAAAGTGCGGTTTGCACTCAGCGCAGACTTGGCAGTTCCTGGTCATGGTCCTGACCTCCTCAATGGAGTAAGGCAGGTTGCGGGCCTTGATGAAGTGGAAGAACCTGGTGACCCCCGGGTGGCAGAGGTCATTGTGGAGGGCCCGCAGTCTATCGATCTGCGCGCTGGCGCAGGTGCCACGCGATAGAGCATCCGGGGGTTCATTGAGCTTCCCGGGCCGGTACAAGATCTCGTAATTGTAGGTGGAAAGTTCGATTCTCCACCTCAAGATCTTGTCATTTTTGATTTTGCTCCTCTGCTTGTTGTTAAACATAAACGCAACTGAATGCTGGTCAGTGAGCAGGGTAAATCGTTTTCCGGCCAGGTAGTGCCTCCAATGACGCACAGCCTCCACAATAGCCTGGGCCTCCTTCTCAACGGCGGAGTGTCTGGTCTCCGGGCCCTGGAGGGTTCGTGAAAAGAAGGCCACGGGTCTCCCCGCCTGATTGAGGGTAGCGGCCAGGGCAAAGTCGGACGCGTCGCTTTCCACCTGGAAGGGGATGGATTCGTCCACTGCGTGTATGGTGGCTTTGGCAACGTCTTCCTTGATACGGTGGAAGGCTAAGCAGGCCTCTGCCGTCACGGGAAAAGAGGTGGACTTGATCAGCGGACGGGCCTTGTCCGCATAGTAGGGGACCCACTGGGCGTAATAAGAGAAAAACCCTAGGCACCTCTTCAGGGCCTTGAGGCAGTGGGGCAGTGGGAGTTCCATAAGGGACGCATCCGGTCGGGGTCGGGACCGATGACTCCGTGTTCCACAACACAGCCAAGGATGGCGAGGCGGGTTATGCGGAATATGCACTTCTCCTTGTTATACGTCAGGTTGAGGAGTTTGGTGGTGCAGAGGAATTTTTCGAGGTTTGCGTCATGGTCCTGCAAGTCATGGCCGCAGATGGTCACATTGTCCAGATATGGGAAGGTGGCCTGCAACGCATTTTGATCGACCATCCGGTCCATCTCCCTTTGGAAGACAGAGACCCCGTTGGTGACGCCAAAGGGAACCCTAAGGAAGTGATAGAGGCGGCCGTTTGCCTCAAAGGCAGTATACTGGCGGTCCTCAGGGCGGATAGGGAGCTGGTGGTACGCTGATTTCAGGTCAATGGTCGAGAAGACGCGGTACTGCGCGATCTGGTTGACCATATCAGCTATGCGGGGGAGCGGGTAAGCGTCCAGCAGGGTGTAGCGATTTATTGTCTGGCTGTAGTCGATGACCAGGCGCTGCTTCTCGCCGGTCTTAACGACCACAACCTGGGCTCGCCAGGGGCTGGTGCTGCCCTCAATAATCCCCTCCTTCAGGAGCCACTCCACTTCGGTTTTAATGAAAACCCTGTCCCCGGCACTGTATCGCCTGCTCTTTGTGGCGATGGGCTTACAGGCGGGGGTGAGGTTAGCAAACAGTGGGTGGGGGGTGACTCTGAGTGTGGAGAGGTTGCACCTGGTGCGCGGCGGGCAATTTGGAAGCTGCTGGCTGCGGACTGTGAGTGGGGGGAGGGGTCCACCGTACGCCATCGTAACACTTTTAAGGTGGCACTGAAAATCTAACCCCAGCAGGACGGCAGCGCAGAGGTCGGGCAGGACCAGAAGTTTAAAATTATCGTACACCGTCCCGTCTACTACGAGTGTCACCACGCAGTAGCCGCCAATGTCCGCCGACTGGGACTCAGAGGCGCTATGAGACGGTCCTACCGTGTCCCAGGCTGTCGTTCCCCGCGGCGTCCACTGTGCAGAGGAGTAGGCGTCCATGCCCCGGTAGGCTGCGTCCAATGATAGTGCGAGTTCAGAGGCCTTGTTGAGATCGAGGTCACTCTGCTCCAACAGTCGCTGTCGGGTGTAATTGGACCTGTGGCCCGCTACAAAAGCGTCCCGGATAAGTTCCTCTGTGTACACAGTGGCCTTTACATCCTTACAACCACAGGCCCGGCCAAGCACAGACAGTGCCTGGAGGTATTCCTCGGTCGATTCCCCAGGTTGTTGTTTACGACTCCCCAGGAGGTGCCTAGCGTACACCTCGTTCACTGGGCGCGTGTACTGGTCCTTGAGGAGCTTGATAGCATCCGCGTACGAGGTCGCGTCCTGGATGACCGAGTTCACTCGGTGGTTCACTTTGGAGGTCAGGACATCCAGTTTGTCCTCGCCCGATTTGACCGTTTCAGCGGAGGCGATCAGAAATTTTTCAAAACACCTAAGCCAGTGAGTAAACCTGGTGGATGAGTCCGCCTCCCGATGATTTAAGTCCAGGCATGCTGGTGTGAGGATCTTCTCCATTATAAAAATCTTGTTAATAAAATTGATGCGCTATCAATAACTCAAAAGACTGGGATTAAGCGAGTAATTAACAGGCTTTTATTAACAAGAGAATGAAGGTGTGCCTCGAGTGGTCGACCGGTCCAGAATACAGAGGGACTGTGGAGCAGTTACCTTTATACCTGGACTCGTGGGAGGAGTCAGCCGAGACATGTACAGGCATGTACACAGTGGAATACAAACAGTGATTTACCACACACTGGCATTGGGCATCCTAGTGGACGGTAACAGTCAGTGAGTTGCAGGTAATTGATGTGTGATGACTGAATAATATGAAGGGTTAACATTTGTGGCATAATCACTAAGTGTTATAATCACCAGGTATTAATACAGTTGATCAAGATTATATATGATGTATTTGGTTTCTGCCTGATGGCTTTCTTCATTGATGTGTGAATAATTCTTCCAGTATGTTTGTGACTCACAGCTTCAAGTCTTCCTTTGCTTCTGACTGTGTTTCAATAGACCACTGAGGTTCAGATTTCCTGTTAAAAGCCTGCTGCTGCACAATTTCATTCCTGACTGATGAATTTGTCTGATATCTCATTTCATTGTGGATGTGTTTTGTGGGTTACTGAGCCTGAATATGTTATTGTTTTCTTGCAGGCAACCTTGAGACTGATGCCAGTTGAAACACAGGGGTAAATGGTGCCAGCTGCTGCAGCGCTATTAGTCTTAAGCCTATTAATCTTAGCTAAAACTATTTCTGTACTTACTTCAACTGAAGCAATTTTAGCTACACACCATAACACTGGGATGGTGGCATCCTCTTCAAAAGTGGAACCTGATGTGAAGTATCAAGTTCGCCTCATAAGTCATATGTATTTATATTCGGATATAACCTGCCCGAATCAACCCTCAAGGACCAATGTGGTGTTTCATTGACCTCTGACTCAAAGTCTTCCCATCACCAGTTCAATTGTCCACTATCCTTTTTTTTCTACTGCCACCTAGCATTCTTAATCCTGACTTTCTTTCTCCTCAGTTGCTTTAGACCCTCATCCCTATTCTCTTCACAAGTGAACCTTTTATGCATTGTTGAATATCTTTTTTGGCTGATTTATATATGCACACCCCTATTAAGGTCTCACCTTACCTCGATCCCTCTTTTATTTTCCCTTGGAGATACACAAGGTTTCCTTATCCTTCCACACTGATTTAAAAATGACTTTTTTTTCTTCTGTATCACAGTTATTATTACCCAATAGTGTACATTCCCAAAATTGTCCCTCATAAGTTGAAGTGTAGCTTGCCTGAAATAAGGTACTAACATGAAATTATCAACAGTATTGAGACTCCACATAAACTGAAATCTGACCATTGAATAATCATAATTACCCAGATGCTCCCCCATATGAAGGGCAGATATAGAGATAGAAATTGGTAAAACAAGCATTAGGCTCCTTAAATATGTTAATGAGAAACATAACAGCCTGTTGAAGAACCACTCTACAAAATTTGTTGTCGATGAGTGGGGAAGTCTTCGGGTCTGCCACACCCAGGATTCGTCAGCGGCTATTATGACTGTCAGTAAAAGGTAAGTTTTTCAAAGATTAAAAAATTCTGTAGATACAGGAGGAGCAGGAGTGCTCCCCTTGATGCCACAGTCCCGGCGATCAACCCCCCACCCACCCCTTTGCACGAAGGAACTCCCTTCCTGGAACTATTCCGAGGGTCACTGCTGATGGCACAAAATTAATCACCCAGAAATTCCCTAATTTAGTGCCACCCATTAGCGCTAGAATAGTGGCGAAAAAAGGTGGCCGCCAGTCCAGGGCCCTTTTCTGGCATGGGACTCAGCGACTGCCATTTTGGTGGGGGCCTTAGCTGGCCCTGGAAATGTGAATGAAGAGAACGTAACATCAGTTGGTGTGCAACGTTGACTTAACGTCATTCTCTGTGTACTTCGACCTCAGCGCTGAGTTTATCGCTGGGTCCTAAGCTTGCTCTGAAAACCGAGCATTCAGCAGACTGACAGAGACACTGTCAGCACTTCATAAAGGAACACACACATCTTTCAGATAAGTTTGCATTTAAGCTTTTGGACTGGATTTTTAAAATTTTATTGAAGTATTGCCTTGGTGCAATACATGTTAAAAAGTTTTTAAGTGTGCAGGGAGAGCAAGGAATGCTGCTGGATGTTTGCACGGCCTCGGATGGTAAAGGAAGGCCTCTGAGAAGACAGAAAATGCTGGAATTACTCAGCGGGTCAGGCAGCATCCATGGAGAGATAAGCAGAGTTCATGTCTCAGGCCGAGATGCTGCCTGACCTGCTGAGTATTTCTAGTACTTTCTGCTTTTATTTCAGATTTCCAGCATCTGTTCGCAGAGGGAAATGGAAGACGCAGAAGAGGAAGACACAGAAGAGGAAGAAGCAGAAGAGGAAGACACAGAAGAGGAAGAAGCATAAGAGGAGGAAGCAGAAGAGGAGGAAACAGAAGGAAGGATGCAACCATAACAGCCCCTTTCTGGCGGGATATCTGGGATGGAATCATCCACCTGTGGTACATGTGAGCACAACCCCAATTCCTCTTTCAGCATTTGTCCCACACCTTACCTTCCCTCTGATACTGACCATCACAGCATCCTCTTGGCCATAATGTTGAAATAAAAGCCACTACAAAGCAAACCTTCCAATCCAATTTTATACATCTATCCATCCAATATAGCATCACAAAATCAATTCATCACCCTTATGCATTCGCTTAGTGACTGTCTTGTGTGTGCCTTTGCCTATCCCACTGATGTCATGCAGTGCTACCCCAGTGGCTGCAGCAAGGCTGGTGGAAGGCTGCTGATTTCAGTGGAGGACACTGCAAATGGCCTTGCTGTTCGACCTTGAGGAGCTGGTGGCTGGGAGTGTGAAATTGAGTGACGGTGTTTCTTCTTCTTGCTTCTTCTCCTTCTTCTTCTTCATCTTCACTCTCCTCTCCCTCTTCTTGGTCAACCAATGGCTGGGCAGGCTGCATTTCTTGGCTGTGTGAAATGGAGAAGGCACAAGGGTGCAGTTGTGGTGAGGGGAGGTGGGGAAAAGCAAGAGGTGCATGCGAGAAGGAGGAAAAAAGTATGAGGATACTCACATCTTGTATCCTTTCAGCCCCACCACTGGACAAGGGCTCAGCCATGTCACTGCCAAGAACGGCCAGCACTGTCTCCTCCAGGCTAGGAATGGGAGTTGTGCCTCATGATTGATACAGATAGTTGATAGGTGAGTGATTGGGGGTGAGGAGAGTTGTGCATTAAGAAGTGTGTGAGGCTAGTGGTGCAATTGGTAGGATACGGCTTTTGAAGATGCAGTGGTGTGAGGTCATGAAGCTTCTTTGTGCACTTGAGCCAGATCATAAGAACATAAGAACATAAGAAATAGGAGCAGGAGTAGGCCAATCGGCCCCTCGAGCCTGCTCCGCCATTCAATAAGATCATGGCTGATCTGATCCAAACCGCCAATCTACTATCACAGAACCATCTCCTGAATCTAACAGAATTAGACACACGAAATAGGAGCAGGATCAGGCTACACGGCACCTGGGCCCGCTCCGCTACCCACAGGGCCATGTCCGATCCGAACCTAGATTCATGTCCAAATTCCTGCCCGCTCCCCGTAACCCTTAATTCCCTTTACTTCTAGGAAACTGCCTATTTCTGTTTTAAATTCATGTAATGATGTAGCTTCTACAGCTTTTTGGGGCAGCATATTCCATGGACCTACCACCCTCTGAGTGAAGTAGTTCCTCCTCATCTCAGTTTTGAAAGAGCAGCCCCTTATTCTAAGACTATGCCCCCTAGTTCTAGTTTCACCCATCATCGGGAACATCCTCCCCGCATCCACCCGATCTAACCCCTTCACAATCTTATATGTTTCAATAAGATCGCCTCTCATTCTTCTGAACTCCAATGAGTAGAGCCCCAATCTACTCAACCTCTCCTCATATGTCCATCCCCTCATCCCCGGGATTAACCGAGTGAACCTTCTTTGTACTGACTCAAGAGCAAATATGTCTTTTCTTAAGTATGGACACCAAAACTGTATGCAGTATTCCAGGTGCGGTCTCACCAATACCTTGTACAACCGAAGCAATACCTCCCTATTTTTATATTCTATCCCCCTAGCAATGAAAGCCAACATTCCATTGGCCTTCTTAATCACTTGCTGCACCTGCATACTAACCTTTTGAGTTTCGTGCACCAGGACCCCCAGATCCCTTTGTACTTCAGTACTTTCCAGTTTCTTGCCATTAAGATAGTAACTTGCTCTACGATATTTCCTGCCAAAGTGCATAACCTCACACTTTCCAGTATTGTATTCCATCTGCCAAATCTCTGCCCACTTACTTAGCCTGTCTATGTCCCCTTGCAGGTTTTTTATGTCCTCCTCACTCACTACTTTCCCTCCCATCTTAGTATCACCTGCAAACGTTGATATGTTACACTCGGTCCCTTCCTCCAAATCGTTAATATAGATTGTAAAGAGTTGGGGGCCCAGCACTGACCCCTGCGGAACACCACTAGTTACTGATTGCCAGTCTGAGAATGAAACATTTATCCCAACTCTCTGCCTTCTGTTAGATAGCCAATCCTCTATCCATTCCAGAATATTACCCCCAATCCTGTGATTTTTTATCTTAAGCAATAACCTTTTGTGTGGCACCTTGTCAAATGCCTTTTGGAAGTCTAAATACACTACGTCCACTGGTTCCCCTTTATCCACCCTATATGTTACTTCCTCAAAGAACTCCAGCAAATTTGTCAAACATGACTTCCCCTTCATAAAACCATGCTGACTTTGTCCTATTAAATTATGATTATCCAAATGTCCTGTGACTGTTTCCTTAATAATGGACTCCAAAATTTTACCTACCACAGATATTAGGCTAACCGGTCTATCGTTTCCAGCCTTCTGTCTACTGCCCTTTTTAAATAAGGGTGTTACATTAGCAGTTTTCCAGTCTGCCGGGACCTTTGCTGAGTCCAGGGAATTTTGGAAAATTATTACCAATGCATCCACAATCCCTACCGCCACTTCCCTCAAGACCCTAGGATGTAAGCCATCAGGTCCAGGTGATTTATCCGCCTTGAGTCCCATTATTTTACCGAGTACCACTTCCTTAGTGATTTTGATCATGTTTAGCTCCTCCCCCCCTATAGCCCCCTGTTTGTCCAGTGTTGGGATATTCTTAGTGTCCTCTACTGTAAAGACTGATACAAAATATTCATTCAGTGTTTTTGCCATCTCCATATTTCCCACCATTAATTTCCCAGTCTCATCCTCTAAGGGACCAACATTTACTTTAGCCACCCTTTTTCTTTTTATATAACTATAAAAACTCTAACTATTTGTTTTTATATTTTTTGCTAATTTACTTTCATAATCTATCTTCCCTTTCTTAATCAATCTTTTTGTTATTTTTTGCTGTCTTTTAAAGTTTTCCCAATCCTCTATCCTCCCACTAGATTTGACTACCTTATATGCCCTTGTTTTTAGTCGAATCCTATCCTTAATTTCTTTACTTAGCCACGGATGGCTGTCTTTTCTTTTACACCCTTTTCTTCTCAGTGGAATATATTTTTTTTGGAAGTTGTAAAATAACTCCTTAAATGTACACCACTGATCATGTATTATCTTACCCTTTAATCTATTTTCCCAATCCACTCTACTCAATTCCGCTCTCATACCTTCATAGTCTCCTTTATTCAAGCTTAGCATGCTTGTTTGAGATCCAACCTTCTCACCCTCTAATTGAATATGGAATTCAACCATGTTATGGTCACTCATTCCAAGGGGATCCTTTACTGGGACATTTTTAATTAATCCTGTCTCGTTACACAGGACCAGATCTAAGGTTGCTTGCCCCCTGGTCAGTTCAGTTACATACTGCTCAAGAAACCCATCCCTAATACACTCAATGAACTCATCCTCAAGGCAGCCCTGCCCAATTTGATTTGTCCAATTAATACGATAGTTAAAATCCCCCATAATTATAGATGTTCCCTTATTACAAGCCTCAACTATTTCCTGATTGATACACCGTCCAACAGAGTTGCAACTGTTCGGAGGCCTATAGACTATGCTCACTAGTGTTTTTTTACCCTTATTATTCCTTATCTCCACCCAAACTGTTTCATTATCCTGATCTTTTGATCCAATATCATTTCTCTGTATTACAGTGATTCCTTCCTTTATTAACATAGCCACCCCACCTCCCCTTCCTTCCTACCTGTCCTTCCTGATCATTAAATAACCTGGTATGTTTAATTCCCAGGCATTGTCACCCTGCAGCCATGTTTCTGTAATGGCCACAAGATCATACCCATATGTAGTTATTTGTGCCATTAACTCGTCTATTTTGTTACGAATGCTACGTGCATTCAGATAGAGAACTTTCAAATATGTTTTGTGACACTTAGTTCCTGCTTTTGCCCTTTTTATTACTTTACCTTTTACTCCATACCTTCTGCCCCTTCCTGACACGCTCTGGTTTTTAATTTCCCCACTGCTATCTAAGTTATGACCTTCTCTGTTGTCATTTTTATTATTTGCTCTCTAGGAACCTCCCCCCCACTAGTTAGTTTAAAGCCCTCTCTACAGCCCTAGTTATATGATCCGCCAGGACTCTAGTCCCAGCACTGGCCAAGTGAAGCCCGTCCCAATGGAATAGCTCCCTCCTGCCCCAGTACTGGTGCCAGTGTCCCAGGAAGCAAAACCCATTTCTCCCACACCAGTCTTTGAGCCACGCATTTAACTCTCTAATTTTATTTGTCCTAGCCAAATTCGCTCGTGGCTCAGGTAAAGATTATTACCCTTGAGGTTCTGTTTTTTAATTTGACCCCTAGCTGCTCATACTCCTTTAACAGAACCGGCTTCCTAGTCCTATCTATGTCGTTTGTACCAACATGGACCAGGACAACTGGATCCACCCCCTCCCACTGCAACTTTCTTTCCAGCCCAGAGGAGATGTCCTTAAACCTGGCACCGGGTAGGCAACACAGCCTTCGGGACTCTCGCTCTCGGCTGCAGAGAACTCTATCTATCCCCCTAATAATACTATCCCCTACCACTACAACATTTCTATTTACTCCTCCCTCTTGAATGGCCCCCCATTCCATGGTGCTGTGGCCAGGTTGCTCATCCTCCCTGCAGTCCCTGCTCCTGTCCCCACAGGGAGTAAGAACCTCGAACCTGTTGGTCAAGAGCAAGGGCTGCGGCTCCTCCAACACTACCTCCTGGATCCCCGTACCTGCCTCACTCATAGTCACACTGTCCTGTCCCTGAACATGGGCTACATCTGAATTAATTAACTTCATAGGTGTGACCACGTCCTGATACACAGAGCCCAGGTACATCTCCCCCTCCCTGATGTGTCACAGTATCTGAAGCTCAGACTCCAGCTCATCAACACGGAGCTGGAGTTCCTGTAGCAGCAGACACTTGTCACAGACGTAATCACCGTGAGCCTCAGTGGGGTCCACCGGCTCCCACATCTCGCAACAGTAACACATCACCTGCTCCATTCTATGTAATTAATTAATTTTTTTATTGTTAGTTATGGACACCCTCTGCCCGATTTTAGATGCTAGTATCCCCTTTAATTAAGTGGATTTAAATTAAATCAATCCCTCTAATTACACCAGTTAAATGGTTTACCAATGGTCACTCTGCACCAGAAAGGCCTTATTAACTACAACCCACAGAGTTAAAGTTTGAAAAGAGCACCTAACACCCCACTTACCCTAACTCACACTTACCCAAACTCACAGCGCTCTCTGGTGACTCGCACTCAGTGCTTGCTCGCACTAGGACTGGTCTTTTTATACTGTTTGCTTGTTTACAGCCAAATGAGTCACCCCTGCTGATTGGTTAGAAAACTGGTTTCCACTGCCTGCTGTGCCAATTTACTCCTATTGCAGTGTAACCTTGTTTTACTCTTCTTAAACCAACAGAATCCCAAATATTTAACTTTTCCCCTTTACTTAAACTGCTTAAGTAATCTTATCAAGAATGAATTAAAGAGAAATAGCAATTAAAGAAAGGGAGTGCGAGTCATCAAAGAGTGCTCTGAGTTTGGGTAAGTGTGAGAGTTCTTTAATTGTTATTTCTCTTTAAATCATTCTTGAAAAGATTACTTAAGCAGTTTAAGTAAAGGGGAAAAGTTAAATATTTGGGATTCTGTTGGTTTACGAAGAGTAAAACAAGGTTACACTGCAGTAGGAGTAAATTGGCACAGCAGGCAGTGGAAACCAGTTTTCTAACCAATCAGCAGGGGTGACTCATTTGGCTGTAAACAAACAAACAGTATAAAAAGACCAGTCCTAGTGTGAGCAAGCACTGAGTGCGAGTCATCAAAGAGTGCTCTGAGTTTGGGTAAGTGTGAGAGTTCTTTAATTGTTATTTCTCTTTAAATCATTCTTGATAAGATTACTTAAGCAGTTTAAGTAAAGGGGAAAAGTTAAATATTTGGGATTCTGTTGGTTTAAGAAGAGTAAAACAAGGTTACACTGCAGTAGGAGTAAATTGGCACAGCAGGCAGTGCAAACCAGTTTTCTAACCAATCAGCAGGGGTGACTCATTTGGCTGTAAACAAACAAACAGTATAAAAAGACCAGTCCTAGTGTGAGCAAGCACTGAGTGCGAGTCATCAAAGAGTGCTCTGAGTTGGGTAAGTGTGAGTTAGGGTGAGTGGGGTGTTAGGTGCTCTTTTCAAACTTTAACTCTGTGGGTTGTAGTTAATAAGGCCTTTCTGGTGCAGAGTGACTGTTGGTAAACCATTTAACTGGTGTAACTAGAGGGATTGATTTAATTTAAATCCAATTAATTAAAGGGGATACTAGCATCTAAAATCGGGCAGAGGGTGTCCATAACTAACAATAAAAAAATTAATTAATTACATAGAATGGAGCAGGTGATGTGTTACTGTTGCGAGATGTGGGAGCCGGTGAACCCCATTGAGGCTCACGGTGATTACGTCTGTGACAAGTGTCTGCTGCTACAGGAACTCCAGCTCCGTGTTGATGAGCTGGAGTCTGAGCTTCAGACACTGCGACACATCAGGGAGGGGGAGAAGTACCTGGGCTCTGTGTATCAGGAGGTGGTCACACCTATGAAGTTAATTAATTCAGATGTAGCCCATGGTCAGGGACAGGACGGTGTGACTACTAGTGAGGCAGGTACGGGGATCCAGGAGGTAGAGCTGGAGGAGCCGCAGCCCTTGCTCTTGTCCAACAGGTTTAAGGTTCTTACTCCCTGTGGGGACAGGAGCAGGGACTGCAGGGAGGATGAGCAACCTGGCCACAGCACCATGGAACGGGGGGCCATTCAAGAGGGGGGAGTAAATAGAAATGTTGTAGTGGTAGGGGATAGTATTATTAGGGGGATAGATAGAGTTCTCTGCAGCCGAGAGCGAGAGTCCCGAAGGCTGTGTTGCCTACCCGGTGCCAGGGTTAAGGACATCTCCTCTGGGCTGGAAAGAAACTTGCAGTGGGAGGGGGTGGATCCAGTTGTCGTGGTCCATGTTGGTACAAACGACGTAGATAGGACTAGGAAGCTGGTTCTGTTAAAGGAGTATGAGCAGCTAGGGGTCAAATTAAAAAACAGAACTTCAAGGGTAATAATCTTTGGATTATTACCTGAGCCACGAGTCAATTTGGCTAGGACAAATAAAATTAGAGAGTTAAATGCGTGGCTCAAAGACTGGTGTGGGAGAAATGTGTTTTGCTTCCTGGGACACTGGCACCAGTACTGGGGCAGGAGGGATCTGTTCCATTGGGATGGGCTTCACTTGGCCAGTGCTGGGACTAGAGTCCTGGCGGATCATATAACTAGGGCTGTAGAGAGGGCTTTAAACTAACTAGTGGGGGGGAGGTTCCTAGAGAACAAATAATAACAATGACAACAGAGAAGGTCATAGACTTAGGTAGCAGTGGGGAAATTAAAAACCAGAGCGTGTCAGGAAGGGGCAGAAAGTATGGAGTAAAAGGTAAAGTAATAAAAAGGGCAAAAGCAGGAACTAAGTGTCACAAAACATATTTGAAAGTTCTCTATCTGAATGCACGTAGCATTCGTAACAAAATAGATGAGTTAATGGCACAAATAACTACATATGGGTATCATCTTGTGGCCATTACAGAAACATGGCTGTAGGGTGACAATGCCTGGGAATTAAACATACCAGGTTATTTAACGATCAGGAAGGACAGGCAGGAAGGAAGGGGAGGTGGGGTGGCTATGTTAATAAAGGAAGGAATCACTGTAATACAGAGAAATGATATTGGGTCAAAAGATCAGGATAATGAAACAGTTTGCGTGGAGGTAAGGAATAATAAGGGGAAAAAACCCCAGTGGGTGTAGTCTATAGGCCTCCGAACAGTTGCAACTCTATTGGACGGAGTATCAATCAGGAAATAGTTGAGGCTTGTAATAAGGGAACATCTATAATTATGGGGGATTTTAACTGTCATATTAATTGGACAAATCAAATTGGGCAGGGCTGCCTTGAGGATGAGTTCATTGAGTGTATTAGGGATGGGTTTCTTGAGCAGTATGTAACTGAACCGACCAGGGGGCAAGCAACCTTAGATCTGGTCCTGTGTAACAAGACAGGATTAATTAAAAATGTCCCAGTAAAGGATCCCCTTGGAATGAGTGACCATAACATGGTTGAATTCCATATTCAATTAGAGGGTGAGAAGGTTGGATCTCAAACAAGCATGCTAAGCTTGAATAAAGGAGACTATGAAGGTATGAGAGCGGAATTGAGTAGAGTGGATTGGGAAATTAGATTAAAGGGTAAGACGATACATGATCAGTGGTGTACATTTAAGGAGTTATTTTACAACTTCCAAAAAAAATATATTCCACTGAGAAGAAAAGGGTGTAAAAGAAAAGACAGCTATCCGTGGCTAAGTAAAGAAATTAAGGATAGTATTCAACTAAAAACAAGGGCATATAAGGTAGCCAAATCTAGTGGGAGGATAGAGGATTGGGAAAACTTTAAAAGACAGCAAAAAATAACAAAAAGATTGATTAAGAAAGGGAAGGTAGATTATGAAAGTAAATTAGCAAAAAATATAAAAACAGATAGTAAGAGTTTTTATAGTTATATAAAAAGAAAAAGGGTGGCTAAAGTAAATGTTGGTCCCTTAGAGGATGAGACCGGGAAATTAATGGTGGGAAATATGGAGATGGCAAAAACACTGAAAGAATATTTTGTATCAGTCTTTACAGTAGAGGACACTAAGAATATCCCAACACTGGACAAACAGGGGGCTACGGGGGGGAGGAGCTAAACACAATCAAAATCACTAAGGAAGTGCTACTCGGTAAAATAATGGGACTCAATGCGGATAAATCACCTGGACCTGATGGCTTCCATCCTAGGGTCTTGAGGGAAGTGGCAGTAGGGATTGTGGATGCATTGGTAATAATTTTCCAAAACTCCCTGGACTCAGCAAAGGTCCCGGCAGACTGGAAAACTGCTAATGTAACACCCTTATTTAAAAAGGGCAGTAGACAGAAGGCTGGAAACTATAGACCGGTTAGCCTAACATCTGTGGTAGGTAAAATTTTGGAGTCCATTATTAAGGAGACAGTAACAGGACATTTGGATAATCATAATTTAATAGGACAAAGTCAGCATGGTTTTATGAAGGGGAAGTAATTTTTGACAAATTTGCTGGAGTTCTTTGAGGAAGTAACATATAGGGTGGATAAAGTGGAACCAGTGGACGTAGTGTATTTAGACTTCCAAAAGGCACTTGACAAGGTGCCACACAAAGATTATTGCTTAAGATAAAAAATCACGGGATTGGGGGTAATATTCTGGCATGGATAGAGGATTGGCTATCTAACAGAAGGCAGAGAGTTGGGATAAATGGTTCGTTCTCAGACTGGCAATCAGTAACTAGTGGTGTTCCGCAGGGGTCAGTGCTGGGTCCCCAACTCTTTACAATCTATATTAACGATTTGGAGGAGGGGACCGAGTGCAACATATCAAAGTTTGCAGATGATACTAAGATGGGAGGGAAAGTAGTGAGTGAGGAGGACATAAAAAACCTGCAAGGGGACATAGACAGGCTAAGTAAGTGGGCAGAGATTTGGCAGATGGAATACAATACTGGAAAGTGTGAGGTTATGCGCTTTGGCAGGAAATATCGTAGAGCAAGTTATTATGTTAATGGCAAGAAACTGGAAAGTACTGAAGTACAAAGGGATCTGGGTGTCCTGGTGCACGAAACTCAAAAGGTTAGTATGCAGGTGCAGCAAGTGATTAAGAAGGCCAATGGAATGTTGGCTTTCATTGCTAGGGGGATAGAATATAAAAATAGGGAGGTATTGCTTCAGTTGTACAAGGTATTGGTGAGACCGCACCTGGAATACTGCATACAGTTATGGTGTCCATACTTAAGAAAAGACATACTTGCTCTCGAGTCAGTACAAAGAAGGCTCACTCGGTTAATCCCGGGGATGAGGGGATGGACATATGAGGAGAGGTTGAGTAGATTGGGACTCTACTCATTGGAGTTCAGAAGAATGAGAGGCGATCTTATTGAAACATATAAGATTGTGAAGGGGTTGGATCGGGTGGATGCGGGGAGGATGTTCCCGATGATGGGTGAAACTAGAACTAGGGGGCATAGTCTTAGAATAAGGGGCTGCTCTTTCAAAACTGAGATGAGGAGGAACTACTTCACTCAGAGGGTGGTAGGTCCATGGAACATGCTGCCCCAAAAAGCTGTAGAAGCTACATCATTACATAAATTTAAAACAGAAATAGACAGTTTCCTAGAAGTAAAGGGAATTAAGGGTTACGGGGAGCGGGCAGGAATTTGGACATGAATCTAGGTTCGGATCGGACATGGCCCTGTGGGTAGCGGAGCGGGCCCAGGGGCCGTGTAGCCTGATCCTGCTCCTATTTCGTGTGTCTAATTCTGTTAGATTCAGGAGATGGTTCTGTGATAGTAGATTGGCGGTTAGGATCAGATCAGCCATGATCTTATTGAATGGCGGAGCAGGCTCGAGGGGCCGATTGGCCTACTCCTGCTCCTATTTCTTATGTTCTTATGTTCTCACACTTACCCAAACTCACAGCACTCTCTGATGACGGCCTCAGTGATCTGATCCCACATCGTTCTTTCTGGAGGGCCTCCTGGCCCCTGAGGGTAGAGGATCTCTCTTCCAGTGTTGACCCCCTCAACAAAGATGGAGTGCAGCATCCAAGAGTCTGGGTGCCCCTTACCTGGCTTGCTAAGCCGTTTGTATTAGTGCTTATTTTTTGAGGTTCGGAAGGCAATTCACTTTAAGAACTGAAGGCTCCCATTTGGGAATTTTTTATAATGTTAATTTCTTTTTCAGAAGGCAGTTGAGCTGTAAGGGCTAAAAACTGCCATTTTTACATGATTTTTATTTTTTTCATTTCACAAGGCAGTTCCCCTTTAAGAGACCGAAAAGCTTTCTGAAATGACATCCTCGCTTTAACAGAAGTCTGTTCTTGCTGCAATGAAGCTACGACCATGGTATATTGTGGCCTCCTGCCGGGTGAAGGCCACCAGAACGACATTGCACTGTAAGTTTAGTGCTGGGCTAATGTTAATTAGCCACCAGCGCCAATTTATCAGTCCTGCCAGCACCACCATTTTCGGCAGCCGTTAACACTGGCCCGTGGTGGCAGTGCAGGTTTTTTAGCGCTATTGAATTTTTAGCCCAATTTCTCTCATGGGGCAAGCTGCCTGTGGAGCAGCTCTTCCCAAAGATGGAGATGAGTCGCAAAACCCAATTTCATTAAGGCCTCAGTTTCTCTGTTCGGGCTTGCTCTGCTAGCCCTGCACCTAGTCTGAACCGATAAAACGGGCCCACACTAATTTCTACCCCATGCTCTCCAGATCACTAATAAATGCTAAGTCTAGTAAATTGTCCCCCTTCCCCTGTACGCAGTACACTCTCTAACATGTTAAATAAGGTAGCAATCAGTAACAGAACATCAATAAGGATCTCAGTTTGTAAATGAGGTAGAATGGTGTCTGTTAAGATGCACCACTGTCATTTGTTTGCTGGATTTTCAATGTTTGCTTAGTTTATTGAGCTATTCTTCATATTAACATTTATGACTCCAAATAAGAAATAACCTGATCAAATTATCCAGCTCCCAACAACCAATCACTTCATTCCCATTATTTCTTGAATGGAGAATTTCTAATGCAAGCAAAATGGTTCAGCTCTAAGGCCATGATGTTCCATTTGCAATGCTAAAGGTGAACCATTAAATTAAATGAGTTACTGTTGGGATAATATAGGCCAAAATCCAATTCAATTATTAAATAGTCATCAACGATCCAGTTCTTATTGAAAAAGTAACAAAATATGATGAATTTTACCAGTAGTGGAGTGCAGTGGATGCATGACAGGTTGGGTTCTGCTTTGAAAACAGTGATGGGTGCTGATTATTGCATGGAAAAGAAATTACATCAACTACCAGCACACAGGAAATTGTATGTAAACTTGGGCAGTAAATGACATCTGAAGTGCTGGCCTTTGACTTACATACAGGTCATAGATATTCTGGGTGTAAAATGGGGGTAATTTTATCTGCAAGTAGTTATATACTAGAAGCAACAGTGCCAGTGACTAATACAATCAAGGGTGGAGGAGCAATAATATTGGTAAACAATGTACACCACAAACATACATATCAGACAGTGAGAGAAACGGTGAGATTTGATTCTGGAAGGGGGATGGTATGAAACAGTGAGGTGACAGATTTCAGACAAACAAAATCTCCTACACATACAACAAGTAATATGACATGTACATGTAATAATTTATAGCATAATTTGATTATAGATGGATGTATTTACACAGTTATATATTTCTAGTTAGAGAGCATATTAAATATATTTCTTTCCAGTTAGATCCAATTTGATCTGTATTCTGTAAGCTTTGGATATTCACATATTTATTTCTGGTTATAGTGTAGTATGGAGCAAATGAGATCGATGACACTAGTGATCAGCCTCTTTGTTGCACTGATCTATATAAGTGGGGAGCGTGTGACTTGTCTACGGGCCACAGCTGGTGAGGCAACAGCCTGAAATTCATCCTCTGGAATGGGCGACCTGCCTCAGGAGGCACGACAGGTGCTGGCAGCCTACCCAATTGACTGAAATGAGGCCTGAGGTCCAATTTCTGGTGAGCCTTGGGTCTTCCAGTTGGAGCATGTATTTTCTGCGTGCCATTGATCATTTGTCCGAAAACAGGCCATAACCAATTTCTACTTTTCTCCTTTCCTGGCTGAAAAGCCCAAACCTCTCTGCCCTTTCCCCATAACTTAGATCGATGACACTAGGGATCAGCCTCTTCACTATACTGCCTGTGTTGTACAGGTTTGACTCTGTAGTTCAACATTCTATCAATTTTGTTGGTTGCTGTTCTGCATTGGTTGGACAATAGCTAAGAGTGAGTCTACTAAAACTCTGAGGTCCTTTTTGAACTTCACCCTTAGTTATTTCATCACTATTCATGGAGAACAGCCCTGTCCATCCATCAGCCCTGTGCTCATTAACCTACTTTAGCTCCTGGTCCACCAACACCTCCATTTTAAAATTCTCATCCTTGTTTTCAAATCCCTCCATGACCTTGCCCCTCCCTATCTCTGTAATCTCCTCCAGCCTTACAACCCTCCAAGAAATCTGTGATCCTCTCACTCTGGCCTCTTGTGGATTATCTACTTCCTTCGCCCCACCATTGGCGGCCGTGCCTTCAGCTGTCTGAACAGTATGCCCTGGAATTTCCTGCTCAAATCTCTTTGCCTCTCCACCGCTCCTCCTTTAAGAGGCTGCTTAAAACCTACCACTTTGAACAACAATTTGATTACCAGTCTCCTTCTTTTGCTCAGTATCAATTTTTGTTTAAAAACACCCATTGGAATATTTTACCAAGTTAAAGGCGCTATACAATTGCAAGTTGTTGTTGTACATGTGTTGCTTATTTTTCCTTCCTCGTTACAGTACTTTACACTTGTCCACATTTTCTGCTAGTTTCATGTTGAGGGTTTGTTTAGATTGAGTTACTGAATAAATAATTCAATGAGTCTGGGCAAAGATTCACAAGTAGACTTATTTTTATCTGTACTTCATAAAAATCCTGATCCAAGTATAACATATCTCATCCAAGTAATTATGTATTCATCAGGATTCAGTTAAACCCTAGCTGTTTTTAAACCGAAAACAAACAAGCTGAAACATGAACGAACTTTACAGCATCTTTGAACAAATCATAACGGCCTGGATTTTGCTGTCAAAATAACAGTGAGGCTAATAATGCTCGCTGTTATTTATGCGCAAATGGTACAGCAACTTCAGGTGAGATGCAGATGCACGGTTAAACATGGATATCCAAAAGTTGCTGTCTGAGTTGCTTTGCAAAAACGGCATCTCGCCTCACCACTGAAATACATTGAATGGCATGAAGCTGCCGTATTTGTGCAGTAGATACGAACTAATAATGCCACAGAAAGTTAAGTCAAGTAATTTCAAGTCTAAGTACCGTTTAAATGATGTGATAAATGTTAATTACTATAAATCAACCTCTTTGGCACCTAAAATTAACTATTACAAGTGTGGAGTCTCATTCCTTCAGCTTTTAATTGTTGTTGGAAATATTAAAAATGTAAAGTTGCCTCTTTTTTCCTCTTACTTAATCCAATCTTTCTTTCACTCTATTTCTTTCTTTTCCTGTACCTGATTTGACATTGAATTCACCCACTCTAACTACACTTCCTGGATCAGACCTTGAGCTGTCCATTTCACAATCCTTCAATCTGATTGGTTAAGGAGATACACAGTTGCTTGCCCTGTTCACTCAGCTGCCAGATGTCTTGTTTTCCTCTCTGCACCATTATCAGCTTGCACTTTTAGCAACTTGCCATGCAAAAAATTAAAAAACCTAAATGGGCAAGGCAAGTCGAACTAACGGTAGACGCCATTAGATGCACTGCTATAGCAAGTTATGGCCCAACAATAACGTTTCAACCACAACTATATTAGACTTAGTTTGAGAACAGTAAAAGGATAGAAACTAGGGGCTAGAAATTGCGTAGCACCCCATTTGGGGGGCTACACAATTGAATCCGATGCGAACTTCCAGTTTGGCGCTCCAGGAGGGAAGTGGAACGCTAAATCAAGCACTACCACTTCCCTTGGAGTGCTAAAGGGAGTGAGAGAGGCGGTAGCGGCAGAGCGCTGCACAATGTCCGGTGCAGCGCTGCCGGATTCACAGGCTCCTTTCCTCCCTTAAAGGAAAGGGCCAATCTGCGGTCATTTCAAGGTAAGCCTTGGAATGGTCGGCGACGGCACCTGCGATCCGCGAAGAGCAGCCCCAAGCACTGTAAGAGAGTGCAAGGCTGATTGATCATGGGATGGAAAAAATTCAAAAAACAGCACACTGGGGTAATAATAACATTTTGGCCTACCTGACCACCACTGCCTATAATTATCACTCCCCAAGCAGCCATCTGTGGTGACAACACCTCCTGCAGCTGCTGTTGACGACCATCGATGCTGCAGGGGGCAGACACAAATTTCAGATCTGGGGCGATACTGGGGTGCTAGGGACCAAGGCACCAGCGCAAAAGTGGCAGGGAATTTCACGGGCGTCATTCAATTCACTGCGCCAGGTCGCAAACCCATTTGCGCCCCATTATTGCCCCCCCAGAGGCGCTAACGGGAGGCGCAAAGGAGGCCAAAATTTATCCCTCCTAGTGTGTGTGTGCGCGTGCATAGTGTGTGTGTGTGCATAGTGTGTGATTTGAACAGGTTGGGTGATTGGGCAGATGCAGTATAATGTGGATAAATGCGAGGTTATCCACTTTGGTAGCAAAAACAGGAAGGCAGATTATTATCTGAACGGCAACAGATTGGGAAAAGGGAAAGTGCAACGAGACCTGGGTGTCCTTGTGCACCAGTCGCTGAAGGTAAGCATGCAGGTGCAGCAGGCGGTTAAGAAGGCAAATGGTATGTTGGCCTTCGTAGCAAGAGGATTCGAGTACAGGAACAAGGATGTCTTGCTGCAGTTGTACAGGGCCTTGGTGAGACCACACCTTGAGTATTGTGTGCAGTTTTGGTCGCCTTATCTGTGGAAGGATTTTCTTGCCATGGAGGGAGTGCAGCGAAGATTCACCAGACTGATACCTGGGATGGCAGGAATGACGTATGAGGAGAGATTGGGTCATTTGGGTTTTTGCTCGCTGGAGTTTAGAAGAATGAGAGGGGATCTCATTGAAACTTAAAAAATTCTAACAGGACTAGACAGACTAGATGCAGGAAGGTTGTTCCTGATGGCGGGGCAGTCCAGAACCAGGGGTCACAGTCTAAAGATAAAGGGTAAGACATTTAGGACAGAGATTAGGAGGAATTTCTTCACCCAAAGAGTGGTGAACCTGTGGAATTCTCTACCACAAAAGACAGTTGAGGCCAATTCATTAAATATATTCAAGAAGGAGTTAGATATATTTCTTAAGGCTAAAGGGATCAAGGGATATGGGGAGAAGGCAGGGACAGGGTACTGAGTTTAGATGATCAGCCATGATCTCATTGAATGGCGGAGCAGGCTCGAGGGGCCGAATGGCCTACTCCTGCTCCTATCTTCTATGTTTCAAGTGTGTATATAGTGTGTGTATATAGTGTGTATACTATGTGTGAGCATAGTATATGTGTATAGTGAGTGTGTGTACATGGAGTTTGTGTATATGTATATATGTATAATGTGTGTTTAGTATGTGTGCATAGTTATTGTGTATATAGTGAATGTGTGCATAGTGTGTGAATAGTTTGTGTATAGTATGTGTATAGTGTGTATAGCTTGTGTGTATATTTTGTGTATAGTGTGTGTATAGTTTGTGTATAGTGTGTGTATATTGTGTGTATAGTTTGTGTATAGTGTGTATAAAGTTTGTGTATAGTGTGTGTATAGTGTGTGTATAGTTTGTGTACAGTGTGTGTATAGTGTGTGTATAGTGTGTGTATAGTTTGTGTATAATGTGTGCATAGTATGTGTATAGTGTGTGCAAAGTGTGTTTGTATGTTGTGTGTGTGTGATTTTCTGAAGATGCACCGACACTCGATCTGGACCTAGCAAGCACCAGCTCAGAGACTGGCACCACATGTATTTTAATGGCTAGGCTAGAGAAGGGTATTCATGTGGTGAATCACCGGGTACAAGTGTGCAGCAGCTAGGACAGGGGGATAGGACACCACTGGTGCCTGTTCAGCGGAGGGTGACATCACATACTAGCTTTTCTGCAGAGGACTCAGAGGCAGATGTTGAGGGCCCAGGCTACTGAAGAAAGTTGATAGGCATATACTAGGAAATGCTAAGTGTTGTGTCCGTGTGTTAATAGAGACACTGAAGACAGGAGTTGGTTTCACAGGTGTTCACTGAACAAAGTCTGGAGGGGAACTACTTGATACAACACAATATACAGGCTTATATAGCCCGAGTGGCCATTACCGGCATTACAGTACACAGGGGGCTCTTAAAGGCACATACACTACAATTCCTCCCCTTTTAGCCAACCAGTGCATAATATTTTAAGTAATCATTAATTACATGTTACAAGAAAAATAATCTACACATTGCTGTAGTTAATTAATTATAAGTCAGTCTCTCTGGAGGCTTCCTGACTCGGTCCGGATAACGCCTCGGTGGTGTAGTAGATTCTGGTGGTGTAGTAGGTTCTTTTGGCAAGGCTGAGTCAGCTTGAATGCCAGTGTCGGGTTCATCGGGTTCCAGTATCACCGGATCGGAGGTAGATATGGGTATCTCTATTTCATCATTAGGCGTATAGAGTTGTGGTGTAGGTTGTCCCTTTTCAGATGACTCTATGATTTGGTCAGCATGGCGCCTTATTATGCTTTCTCCGATGTCCACGGTATACATCAGCAGTCCTAGTCGTGTGCAGATAGTTCCAGGCTGCCATTTCTCGGTACGGTAGTCCCGGGCCAAAACTTGTTGACCTATCTGGAAGGTTCTAGTTGGCCTTTCATTCATGCCTTGAAATTGCCGGTTCTCCACGTCCCTTCTGATGTTTGGCTTGATCAAATCCAGCCGGCATCTTAGGCTTCTATTGAAGAACATCATGGCGGGGGTTTGGTTTGTAACCATATGTGTTGCATTCCTGTATGCAAACAAGAAGTTATCCACCTTGTGCTGAAGTTTTATGTCTTCATTACCCATGGCCTTTATGGCCTTCTTGAAGGTCTAGACAAACCTTTCAGCCAATCCATTGGTGGCGGGATGGTATGGGGCGGACGTGTAGTGCTTAACCCCATTGTTTTTTAAGAACTTCCTAAATTCTTCGGACACAAATTGCGGTCCATTATCAGAACAGATCTGTTCAGGCAGCCCATTCCTGGCAAATATGGTCCTTAATACTGTGATGGTTTTTTCCGTGGTGGTGGAGGACATCTTTATTACCTCCGGCCACTTGGAGTGTGCATCAACCGCGATTAAGAACATTGAGTCCATAAATGGACCAGCAAAGTCGATGTGTACCCTTTGCCAGGGAGATGAGGGCCACTCCCATGGATGTAGAGGGGCTTGTGGTGGAGCGTTTTGGACCTTCTGGCATCCTAGGCAGCTCTTGGTCATTTCTTCGATGTCTCCATCGATCCCTGGCCACCATACAAACGCCCTGGCTAGGTTCTTCATTTTCACTCCACCCAGATGCCCCTCATGAAGCTCCTTTAGAACTTTATCCTGGAGTTTGGGTGGAATCACCACTCTGGATCCACACATCAAGGTTCCTCGGCGCACTGACAGCTGTTCTCTTCTTTGCGAGAATGCTGGCAACAGTGGTTCGCCATGTGCTGGCCATCCCTTCACTGTTAAATCGTAGACTCGTGAGAGAGTCGGGTCATTTCTAGTTTCCCTTTCAATGGCAGAATTTGTTACTGGCAGACATTCGACTATGGTAGAGTGGAAAATCTCCATTGGGTCTACGGTAGGTGCTTCTTCTACCGTTGGCAACGGTAGGCGCAATAACCCGTCAGCATTCCCATGCTGTTTTGATCCTTTGTATTCTATGTGCTATTGGTGCGCCCCTAGAAAAAGGGACCGCCTCTGTAGCCTTTGCGCTGTCATAATGGGAACACCCTTTTTAGGGTTGAATATGGAGATGAGGGGTTGATGGTCAGTCAACAAGGTAAATTTTTGTCCGTGTAGGTAATGGTTGAATTTCTTCACTCCCCATACCAGGCTGAGTGCTTCCCTGTCGATTTGGGCATAGTTACGCTCAGCTGAGTTCAATGAGTGTGACGCAAAAGCTATCGGCCGTTCCGAGCCATCAGGGAATTTATGTGATAATACTGCTCCTACGCCGTAAGGGGATGCATCGCACGCCAGTCTGATTGGCATTGATGGGTTGTAATGAGCCAAAACTTCTTTGGACGTGATTAAGTCTTTGCATTTATGGAAGGCACGTTTACAGTCTTCGCTCCATTTCCAAATTACTCCTGTTTGTAGCAGTTCATTAAGAGGGTGCAGAAGAGTTGATAAGTTCGGTAAAAATTTATGATAGTAATTTATTAATCCCAGGAACGACCTTAATTGTGAAACATTTTCAGGTGCTGGGGCTTTTATGACCGCTTCAATTTTTTCAGGTGACTTATGCAACCCTTCCTTATTAATTATGTGGCCACAATATGATATTTGATTCTGGAAAAATTCACACTTGGGGCGATTTGCTCGTAGGCCCCGTTCTCTCAGCCTAGTGAGCACCTGCTCCAAATTGGCAAGGTGCTCGTTGTCATTTTCTCCTGTTACAAGGATGTCGTCTAGGTAGCATTGAGTCCCCGGAATCCCTTGGAGGACTTGCTCCATAGCTCTTTGCCAGATAGCTGGAGCGGATGCAACTCCGAAAACCAGTCGATTGTACTGGTACAGACCTTTGTGTGTATTTATCGTGAGATACTTTTTAGAGGCCTCTTCAACCTCCATCTGTAGATATGCCTGTGCCAAGTCAATTTTGGTGAAACGTTTCCCTCCGGATAGTGAGGCGAAAATATCTTCTATCCTCGGAAGAGGATACTGTACCGTGTGAAGGGCCGGGTTTACAGTCACCTTGAAGTCTCCACAGATGCGAATTTTTCTCTGTTCTTCAGATTTATCCTTATTCAACACTTTCTTCATGACTGGGACGATGGGTGTTGCCCACTCGCTCCAATCTATTTTGGATAATACGCCTGCCTTTTCCAAATTCTCCAGCTCTGCCTCGACTGCTGGACGAATTGCGTATGGCACCAGTCTTGCCTTAAAAAAGTTGGGAATTGCCGCATCTTCCACTTTTATTGAGGCGGTGATGCCTTTCAAGGTTCCTAGTTTCTCTTGAAACACTTCTTTGGCGTTGGCCAAGATGTCTTTTAATCATTCAGGTATGACGTCATCATCGTTTTTTTCCTTACTGGTCACCGTCAGTGCCTGAATGGAGTGCCAGTCTAAATGTATTTTCCTGATCCATTCATGTCCCAACAACGGTGGACCACCATCTTGTAGAATGTATAAATACAACTTTTGTATTTCCTTGCCGTTGTATACAACAGGCACCCTTATTTTTCCTTTGGGGTATACTTTCTGCCCTGTATATGTTTTCAAGATAATGGATGTGTCTTTTAAAGGTATATGCGGAAATAGCCGGTCGTAATCCCGTCGATTTATGACGGTCAGAGCTGATCCTGTATCTAGCTCCATTTTAACTGGGGACCCTGCTATCATGAGGGTAACCCAAATGGTCTGGTAATCTTCTTTGGCAATTACATTATGTAATTTGAGACAGCTTAGTCTCTTGTTTTCAGAGTCGCTATCGCTCTTCTGGTCTTCGGAGCTACTGTCCGTCATCATTTGTACCTTTCTGTACTTTTCTTTATTGATTTTTTTTTCCTGTCCGTGGATTTTTTTTGTCCAGATCGGCATACCCGTGCAATGTGTCCAATCTTTCCGCATTGCCTGCATGCTTTGTCCTTGAACCAGCAGTCCCTCTGGTCATGGGTGGATCTGCCGCAGCGATAACATCTCTCGAAACCCTGTGTCATTTCATGGGTGCCGAAGTCCTGTGTCTTTTGTTGTATCTCTGCAGCTCCTCTTGCGGCTGCTTCGTATGATACAGCCATACTGAAAGCCTTGTCCAGTGTTAAATCTTTTTCAGAAAGCAGCCTTTTCTGTGTTCCTTCACTTAGGAGACCGCAGATGAATTTGTCTCGAAGATAATCTGATAGTCCTGCCCCGAATTGGCAGTGCTTTGATAGCTTTCTTAATTCGGTGAGGTAATCAGCGTTACTTTCATTCTTGTGTTGATTCCTCTTGAAGAATTTGAATCGTTCCGCTATCAGCAGCGGTGTTGGGTTTAAGTGCTCCTGTAGGGTATCAACAATTTCTTTAAAATTCTTGTCCTTTGGTTTGGCTGGAGTGATTAAGTTTCGTAACAGCCCGTATGTCTTTGCGCCCATTAGATTTAGAAGTACTGACACTTTTTTTTCATTTTCAATTCCATTTGCGGTGCAATATACCTCCACTCTTTCCACATATGTGGTCCAATCCTCTATCTCGTTATCAAAAGCATCAATATTGCCAGACTTAGGCATACTAGAAAAAAAAATGGCGCTTCCCGCGCTTTCCCGCCGCTGCTGCCGATGACAACGCTGTGTCCCGCGGGTTTCCCTTCTTTTTATTTATTTATTTACAGTTGGAGACTAGTTCCCGCCGGACTCTCTCTCTAGGTCTGAACGCCGACCTGCTTGCAGCGCCCGCCGTCTCCCGAGTGCTCCCTCCCCGTCTGTTACTGCTTGCCTCCGCCTTCGCTGCTTGGCCTAGCTGCAGAGCCAGCTGCTGGAGCCCCAGTCCGACGCCCAGGAAGGATTATTGCAGTACCTGCCACCAGCTTGGCTAGCTGGTGAAACCACAGCTTTTTCTTTTTCTTGATTTTCTTCAACTTTGGACGCCAGAGGAATCGATGTCCTTGAGGTATTGCAGGTAATTGCAGGTAAGTCCATTTCCAATTCGTCGCCACTGTTGTGTCCGTGTGTTAATAGAGACACTGAAGACAGGAGTTGGTTTCACAGGTGTTTACTGAACAAAGTCTGGAGGGGAACTACTTGATACAACACAATATACAGGCTTATATAGCCCGAGTAGCCATTACTGGCATTACAGTACACAGGGGGCTCTTAAAGGCACATACACTACACTAAGTGCACTGGGCAGTCGGCCAGCAAGCTTGCACTCAATATCACACAGCATAGGGGAGTCCAGCTCCCACTTGTATCAAGACATCGTGCAGAGCATGGAGACCATTCTGTCCAATATGGACCGAGCGGCTCGCTCCATCAAGGCGACAGTGGCACCCACCATGATGGAGCCTCTGCGGAGTGCTCTGACTGTTTCCATGGCTGCTAACACTGCCGCCATGGAAGTTCAGATGGCTGTCATCTTGGTTCTGGGGGTCATTGTTGACAGGAGCTTCCGGAGTGTCACATCACTCCTGCACTCTGACCTCACGCAGAGCCATAGGAGTGCTGAGCTTTATTCCCAGGAGAGTGGCCTTGGCTCCATGCGAAAGGCATCTGCTGTCCTCTCTCAGGATGACAGCATGCCTGCTTCTCTGCCACCCACTCTACCAGTGCCCCTGTTAGTGCCACACAGCCAGCTGGGCCAGACGGTCCCGGCCCATGCCAAGTTGCTGCAGCCAGGCTGTCATGTCTCAGAGCCACTTGAGTTGCCTACCACAGCCACCTGAAGTGTCCTCTTTGGAAGCTCAGCAGCCTTCCACCTCCCAAGCTGTAGCCACTGGATACACTTCGTAGGAGCGCTGGGATAGGTAAACGAACACCGAAGTGGCACTAGGGAATCACACTGTAAAATGGATGCAGCACCAACAAATTTCATGGCCATTGAGTTTAATTTATTGTTGCAGCTTCATGGCTAATATATAAGTGCATAATCTTTATAGGAATGTTATCTGATATGGTAATAAAAGAGTAGGAATAAAACGTTCATAACTGTTATAGATTGATCATTGCAAAATTATCTCTAGCCTGAGTATTTTTGTGCATGGACAATAGAACTTAATAAGCTGTATTTTCTCTTCATAAACTTTGCAGATAAAATAGGATTTAATGAGATTTAATATTGAAAGATTTAAGATACTGTTGGAATGACAGTTTTAGGATTAAAATAATAAGAGATGGATTTATTCTGCTGTAAAATCTCTAAATACCTCTAATATCATCCATTAAAAGCATACATTTTTGGAACTGTACTTCATGCTTAGAAATCTAATAGATCTAAAAATTACCAGGTGGTATCACTTCATAACCGCTGTTGCTATTTTTCTTCAATATTATTTCCATGTGGAAAGGAAAAAGCAAACTTGTATGCATATTAAAAAATTCCAGCCCCGGCTGTATATTATTTGCGAGGTGAGCTATTTGTTACAATGTAATACGCATCATTGGTGAATCAAGACTTATCTGACAGCCAGCTATTAGGTCATCTATCACTTGGCTCACTCAAAACTGACAAGTGCAGCAATTCAGGTTTTAACAGCGATCGTTTGTCGCAGGAGATGTGCCAGTTTATGGCACCAGCAAGATCTTCAATTTTCTACTGGTCAAGCTACTGCAGAACTAATCAATGAAGCAGGAAAGCTGTGACAGTGTAAAGGTGGGAGTTATTCTGTATGCTACAATCTAAATTGTTTTCTTATTCCTTATTGGTGTGATTTTGGTAAAAATCTGGTAAAGACTTAATTAGGTACAATGCTTAGGATTTAAATAAAGCAAGTCCCACACATTAGAGGGTTTTGAATTTAAGTTGGTGGCATTGGGCCATGAGTGCTATTTAGAGTAAAGAGGGTAGGTAATAAGACAAGCATTTAATTGTGTGGCACAGTAATTTGGCAGCTTATATATCATGGGGACATAAGATTACTCATAAACAGTATAATTTACGCCTCAAAAAAAATGAACTCATAAATATTTTTCTCTCCATTATTGTACTAGTCACAGACATATCTTGCCAGCCCTTGTTGAAGTCTCAAGGAACCTCACTGAAAATCAATAGATACAATAACATTCTTCTATCGTTGTATAAAGAATAGTAAGATGTACGGAAGCAGAAAAGGCTGCTCAGTTTATTGAGCCAACTCCTTCCGATGGATTAGGTACAATCGGCAGCATCGTGGACTTTCTCCAATTTACTCAGTCTCCTAAGGGAAGTAAGATAGACAAAGGCAAAATCTCCGAGAAAAAACACAGCGTGAAACTCTTCCCTAACACACAGCAACCATTGAGTAAAACCTCCAGGATATCAATCTAACTGTGTAATATACATTATTATCATTATTTAACCCAGTCCGGTTGCATTCCAAAACCAACATTCCCATGCTACCAAGATGATTGGACTTATAGTGCTCTATGGAGCATTTGATAAACCCTGTATCTGTGATCACAGTTTTCCTTATAACTTACAATCATTTTCAGAATTAGACAGCCATCTAGATACTTTGAAAGGAATGAATTAACATAGAATTAATTGAATTAGGGTAAGCTCATGGCTGTAAAAATTGCGCATGGTCGTTTTGAAGCAATTGGACTAGGTCACCTTCTCATGAAATGCTTGCTTAAGTGCGATAATGAAACGTCCACTTAAAGGGAATGTTTGCTCAGGCATAAGTTCATTCTCTATACATTCTATAGTGTTTGCTTAATTTGCCAGGGGGTATTCCAATTAACAGAGGGTTCTACAATACTAATCAGATATATATTGTGTAGGCTATTGGGAATCGGGAACTTGTGGCCCTCCCAGTGTTCCTTTTGCAGTCTGGTTGAATAATCCTCTGTAAGGTTTTGTAGCTACGGCGGAACCTCATTAATTCAGACTTTGTTAAAACAAACCTCTCATTATAATGATTTTTTTTGAGGACAGGGTGCCATTGTGAGTAAGCATACTGTCCTTTCACCTCTGGGACCTGGATTTGAATCCACCCAAGACCAAAGAGATGGAAGTTACCTCTAATTGTTCACTGTAAGAGCCCTGCATTCAATGACCTTGGGCAGCCTCAACCCAGTTTCTAATGGATATGGGACCTTGGTGCAAAATCTCACAATTTGGGATAAACAGACTATTACGATAGTTGATGTGGGGCATGGAAATGCTGCATTATGATAGGGATAAGAGGTCAAATCGGGCAGAACTTTACTCTGCATCTGGCCATGCTATACCTGATCTGATAATGCTGCATCCCCAGCACTAACAAAGAAGATAAATAAGAAATCTTTCCACCAATGATGGTGCACAACCCTTTATAGTTAAAAGAAACTCAAACCTCAATGAGAATAACAATCTTCTGCCAAGGAAATCAAACTTGTTGAAGTGTTTTTCTTATTTTTCATTTTTCATCTGTCTTTTGGATGAGATGTTAAACCGAGGCCCTGTCAGCCTTGTCAGCCCTCTTAGGAGGATGTAAAAGATCCCATGGCACTATTGGAAGAAGGGCAGGTGAATTTTTCATAAAGGCAATCACAGCAGCAATGATATGCAGCAATTTAAAAGCTTTTCGTATACAATTATAACAGTCTTAGGATTATAAGACTGCAACTCTCTCTCTCTCACTTTGGTATCAGGAAATAAGCTACTGTGCTGGTCCCCAAGAGTTTTCAGCAAGAAGATTTGGCTATATTTGGTGTTGATGTTGGTATTTGGTGCTGAAATTGATTATTTAGTAGGCTATAACGTATAGTGGAAAGTAACATTTTGGGATACAGTACATGAATAATTTGAGACGTGACATGTGGAAAGTGTAGAATGCTTTGGAGGAAAGTGTGACTTTGAACCTACGGTTCCCAAAGCTTTCCCCACTGGGGTTTTCCTCACCTCAAGTCTGAGTCTGTTGTAGACTCATTGACAGAGATTGATTGCCATGATTAATCAATAACTCCATTTTCATTGTATCATGCAAATAAACAGGATTGTAGAAGGCAAACTAGATAGACCTTAGTCTTTTTTCATCTAGTAATTCCTATGTTCCTATGTGGAAGATGGTGATTGTGAAAGCTGAATGGGTACATTGCAGTTGAATCCCATCGTGAATCTTATCTATCGCCTAAACACATGCACTTTTGAACAGAAGTCAGTGGATAGAGACCAGAAACGGGAACCCTGGATAATTTCCCCCTCCCTTCCCTTGCCAAGAAACCAATTGCTGTATTACTACTGCTGCCCCAGCTGAGGTCAGCTAACAGGGCATAGAGTAGGAATCAAAGCTGACACCTTCCTGGTCTATGTGGCACAGCACCACACTTTCTGGTGCATTTAATCACTGGGTCAGCAGGGATGGATGCTTTTGTCATCCTATAGTGTGGTTTATGTAGATTCCCTATTTGTTTTCTCCAGATTTGAACAGTAAGAGTATACTATGGAGCGAACTGAAACCCATTTGTGCACATTGGCATGGAATGGTACTGTAGTGGTTATGCAATCAGTGATTTCCCATCCATTCATTTCACTCATGAGCTAAGCACTCTCAATGTCCTGAGAGAGGCACTCAGCATGCCACTCCCTGAGAGAGGTCCAGATCACAAAATTACCCTTAGTGTTTTTTTAAATAGGACAGTAGAAAGTGCATCTTTGGTTAACGGAGAAGTACTGACTTCAACGTCAGTGACATTAAAGCTGAAAGGTTTACGTTCAAACTTTCTAATTTAGTTATCTCCCCTGTGCCCTCCTTCTGAATCATTCCTGTTTCAAGTGAGACGGTTGGTTACATTTGGTGTACATACTGCATGATGTTATTTGTTCCTATTTTTTATTAACCCTGTAAGCTCTTGATGTTTTTTGAAAAGTAAAGGATTGTAATAAAAACTGATCATGTCGGCAGCTAGAAAAAAAAGCAGCAAAATAAGGCGATGGGTTGCATTTGTTGCAGTTCTATCAACTTACAAGAATGCAAGAATGGAATTGGATTATGAGTTATCACATCTTAGGTCATGCTTAGCACATGAAACAAAACTTGGGTAGCAATCTCCTGGGTCAGGTTTCTGCACATTCTGCCTATACCTGTTAGTTATTAGTAACTGCTCAGCTCGGCACTGCAGTCTCAACCTTAGCAGATCTCATTGCACCAATCACAACATCGTTTTCATTCCCACTCCCCCACCACCTCCTCATCTCCATTTGTAATTCCCCTCTCATATCTCAGACTGGCTAGCTCCAATCTATCTTAGGCCAATATGTTGATAGATAAACACATGTAACTCTTGCCTCAATGTCTAGTGTCCTCTCTAACTCTTTTCTGAGCCAAATTTAAACTCTGATCTTAGGCAAAAGTCAATGTATTAAATCACTGTCTTCAGTCAGTAACTCATATCTTCACTTTACCAATAGAAACAGTGAATTAAATATTAACATTTGTAACAAGTTAATGTGAAAAATAGAGACAAATCCTAAAGTATGGATATTTATGGATACATATCCATTTATCTGAAGGCAGCTATATGTCAGAAGAACAGAATATCATGAAAGTCATGGTATTACAATGGAAGTAAGAGAATTTTAATCATAAAATATAGATAGCAACACACATGGGTTTACTTTAACATTACCTCTTTGATTACGTAACTATTAATTAATTTACATCAGATGGAATCGATTAGTTTCCTTTACAAGCATGAACCTAAGTTCACATCTGACCATAATGTAACCTGGACTGCATTAATCTATATAATGCAATTTCATACCAGATCTAAAGTTCATTACAATATTCATCCACACTGCCCATCAAGCCACTTAGCCTGTTCCTTCCATAGACAATGCATTCTGGCATAGATTCTCTCCACCCCAGTTTTATTCTCCTAAGGAAAGCTTTACAAAGTTTCTTCTGCCTCCCATCTAAAGGTAAATAGAACAAACTTCTACAATATCTCTAACCTTAGATCCCATATATATCTCCTCTGCTTCCATGACATGACATTTCCATGTTCACAAAAGCTCAAAAACATCATGTTCCACACAGCACTCTGTCACCTCCAACTATACTTACCCATAAACCTTCAATTCTGCTCCTAAACAGATATTTATCCACCAAATTGATTTGTAAGCTGTTAATTGACAAACATAAGCTGGTTTATCTGGGAATCCAGTTCACACATTCACTATTCTGTTGGGTGCAAAAACTCTTTCAACTGTCAGCTTGGCTCTTGCCTCTGATTTAGAAGGTTGTGGGTTCAAGAGCATGCCATCTAAGCTGATACTTCAATGTGGTATTGAGGGGTTGCTGCATTGTTGGAGGTGCCATGTTTTGGATGAATGTTTAACAGAGGCCCCATCTGCCAGCTCAAGTGCACATAAAAGACCCCAGGGCAATAGACCCCAGGGCAATATTTGAAGAAGCCAAGGAATTTCTGCTGTTTTCCAGGCCTATTCTCTCAACCAAATCCAACAAAAACAGATCATCTAGTTGTTCATTCATGCGCTGTTTGTAGGACTTGCTGTTGCAAATTGGCTGCTGCAGTTGCCTACATAACAACAGTGACTGCACTTCAAAAGTACTTCATTGGCTATGAAGTACTTTGGGACATCCTCGGGATATGATATGGTGCTGTAAAAATGTATGTTCTTCTAATCTCAAATCTTGCTTTAGGTTTGTTAATTTTGTTTTTATTCTCTAAGGCTGCCCTCACAGTACAAGTTAAATAACCTGGCTGTATCTACATTATTTATTACTTTTAGCCTTTTTAAAGCTTACATTAAATATCCTCTCAATCTGATTTTCTGTAATGAAAATTAATTCAGTTCTGTGAGCCTCACTTCATAACATGGAGCTGGAATCATCCTTGTCACTCTCTTCAACCCTCTTAATGATATTCAACTGTATTTTCACAGCTAGCTTTATTTTTGGATCTGTCAATAGCGTTTCATATCTGGGAATGAAACATGTAAAACAAGCGGGAGATGCTTCACTTTAAGTGCTCTTTATAAGCAATTTGACTACAGCATTTGAAACTGTAGTGCTGTGATTGGTTGGATATTGCACTTTCAAACTTAATAGAAGATAGCCAGTGCTCACTGTGAGCACCTGCTTGTCACAAGAGACTTTATCATGCATCATAGTGTCACCAGCAACAACACAGCAGTCTCCGAGTGTTCAGCCCTTTACTGTTTGTGTCATGAAAGCATTGATTGAAGGAAGCCAAATGCCCATTATAAGGGTGTGAAATGTAGTCAGTCACAATATTCCAGACAGAAATATTTGCTATTTTCACAAAGAATGAGAAATGTTTATATAAAAGTTCCAGTCAGCAAATGTGAAACTCTTTGGGGTAGATTTTCACTTTGTTTGATAGCGTAAAATGGGTGATAGTGAGTTAGCAGCCCGATTTACATCTCTCTCGATTTTTATTTCTATTGAAGTCACTGGAAATAAAAATCGGGTGAGATGTAACCCCAGCTGCTGATTTGCTATCATCCTGTTTTACATTATCGAACAAAATCAAAATCTACTCCTTAGTTTCTGCTATCTGCTCCTCACGTTCTTGCTCACTATCCCACTTGATACTAAAGCTTTTATACAGCACAGTTTCTTGAGCACAACGTTCAACCAAAAGTTTTCTCATTTAAATTCAAAGGACAAAGCTGCAATCAAATGGTAATAATTGACTTTTACTGTTTAATCCAGGAAACCGAGGATATGAGATTAAATGAAAAACTTGATCTGAAGTTTTATCCTTCAAATGACCTTCCTATCCACAATTCCCCCGCAAAGTTCAAGCAGTTATATATTAATGCTTAAAGCTGAATAGAAACTTAGGGGAATACATTCAGTACAAATTGGTCCCACATCAGTATAACTTAGAAAATAAGTATGGGGGGTTTCTTGATTGGCCTCCAGACTAGTAGAAGTGCAGACTTCTGTGCAAATGAATGGAGCTGCTCTGGGATGCATGCAGCTGCCCTCCATGACCTACATCAATGAAACAATTCTGCGTGAGACTTGACATCTGAAGTGACAGGTCTCCCATAAGAGGGAAAGCGAGAAACTAAACTGAATATAACTTATCCAGATCTTGGTCCTGGGAGAATGGATCACTTTTCCACTTTGGGCTAAAGTATCAACATTAACCACTCCCATGCCAGGTGTGGCACAGTCTGGATGCACAGGAGATCTTGCCTATAGTTCCCCTTTACAGGCTCTTAGACAGTCCACTGTGGACTGTGAGTGAGCAAGAGAATGCAGACTTTGGGATCTGAGTTTTGACATTTTCTCCTACCCTCTATACTTACTGGTTTTCCTCTGCCCTATAAACAGGCCACCTTGCCATCACTTGCTGTTGCATCCTAATGATCCAGCAAAGATGAAGAACTCGCCACCTGTGAAGGGAAGGGGGTTGCGAGACCTTGAATGTGATTAGCTTCTGGTGGGGTTTGAACAAGTCCGTGATGCAGTCTTAATAGCTCCACATGTCGTTGATTCAGTGACTGTCTTTTCATATTAAGCATGATGCATACTATGGTTTTTTAACAAGATGAAAGCAAAGTCTCATTTGTCAGAGTTTATTTCTTGTACTCCACTTTAATTTGAATTCAATGCCATGTATCATTTATGTCCCTTGTAGGCTTGACAAATTAACTAGATGTCAGACGAACATCTTTGTTGTGCTGCTGAATAGCCCTCATTATTTTATAATGTACATTCAGTTTCCTTTGATATATAGTTATAATATTTCATTCAATGCCACAGTTCCCAGTAGTGAGAGTGCAAAGGTTTGGCCTCGATGATCTCCTTTAAAGGGCATTAGCTGTCAGACTTCTTAAAAAATGTTTTCCATGTGTCTAGATTAATAGATCAATTTGTACTAAACCGCTTCTTTCTCAGTATTATTGTAAGATGCATGCTTTCATTATTTGAAGAAGTATGTTAAATGGATCCCGTAAATCCAAGCTTTTAGTTCTTCATTCCCAGTATCCTTCACTTTCAGTTCAGTTCAGTTTCTATACAGCATCTTTACATGACATCATGGGAGTGGCAATTCGAGCAGAAGCACTCTGCAGTTCCTTGCAATTAATTAGTTAATTAAACGGCATTGGCTCATGTTGAAGCATTGGTTCCTTGCACTGCAGCTGCCTGTGTGACGTGACTGAACTCTATGGGAGTCCTCTCATTCAAAGAAACTAGAACAATTAGATCCCATTTTTTCTAATCTCACTAATCTGCTGTACTCTAGTTTTATAATCAGACAAATCCTTAATCAATTATGTCATCCCCCTCCCACTCATAAAAGGTTACATTAGAATAGGGATTTTCTTTTTAATGAAAAGCCGTTTTATATCTTTGAGCCTTGTCACACTACGTGTAAACGCAATGCTATTCTTCACCATCCTGCTAGTCATTTGTTTCCAATGTAATGCCTGGAGTGCTAGATGCTATTGCTGGTCACCCTGAATTATCCTCTATCGATCAAAAACACTGCTTCATCTGGCCACATGTGTTGACAGCTCACAGCAAGGTTATGGCTTCCAACCGATTCATACTTTTCAGAGTCTTTAAGAAAATGATTGAAAAGACAGATTTAAAATAAGTCAACATCCATAAAGTTTGTTGGCAGCAAATAATAATTTCACTTAATAGAAAACTGGGGCATAAGAACTGACCAGGCTCTGGGATTTTCAGCTGCACTCTAGGATATAGAAACTAGCTAAAGATAGAGATGGGGAAAAAAAGGAACAGTAGCTTCCTATGGCTACTAAATTTTGACAAATCAGCACAGCCCCTAAAAGCTTGCCAACGGTAGCAGTTTTGTTCACCTAATTGACCACTATTGCGTCAAGAAGCATTACCGACCTGTGGTGACCTTTGATCTTTGTTTCTGTACACACCACCTGGCACTGCACGTCAAACTAATAATAAGTGTTGGCTGTTGACTGAACAGGCTTCACAAGGACCAACCTAGAGTAAAACAACCCAAATCATGCCATTTTCCCTCCCAAATGTTGCTCCCCTATTCTGCTGAAGGCATTAACTGTTCCTGGGGTAGGGGTTCAGGGGTGCTAGCACCCTGTGATAAAATGGCCACTTTTTGATATGTGAGACTCAGCAGTGAGTTTTCAGCCAGGGAAGCATTATGGCTGAACTTGGCTCCATCCAATGAAAGTTCACACTTGTGCTTTCCAGCAAGGGTGGCTGGATCGAATTCGAGAGCAGGAACCCTGAGTGATATGTTTTTCCTTCCCTAATTGGAAGAGCACTGAGGCCAACTGTAAGATCCCTATGCTGCCCTTGCTGGGATCAGTTAATATCTCAGCTTCTGGGCTACTAGTGCAGCTCAATGACTCAGAAAGTCACAAGCTAATTCCTGGCTGTAAAAGCAACATTTAATCAGATTGTCTCGATTTGTGTTTAATGGCCTGTTACTGGGGCTTGGACATAAATCATTACCCACCATTTATTCTTTCAAAGCTGAAACCTATTGGAAAATTGAGGCAAATGATGATCATTTTAACTGCACCTGCATTATCATTTTTTTATCCAGACTTTCTTGCTTAATATATGAATTAAAATAAGTGATGACTGTGATCAGACAGACAAGTTAGGCAACAAAGAAAAAAAATGGAGTAGATCTTGACTTTGTGCGATAGTGTAAAATGGATGATAGCGAGTCATAGAAACTAGGAGCAGGAGATTCGGCCCCTCGAGCCCGCTCCGCCATTTAATGAAGATCATGGCTGATCATCCAAATTCAGTACCCTGTCCCTGCTTTCTCCCCATATCCCTTGATCCTTAAGAAATATATCCAACTCCTTCTTGAATATATTTAATGAATTAGCCTCAACTGCCCTCTGTGACAGAGAATTCCACAGGTTCACCACTCTCTGAGTGAAGAAATTCCTCCTCATCTCAATCCTAAATGGCTTACCCCCTTATCCTTAGACTGTGACCTTGACTCTGGACTCCCCCAACAACAGGTTGGGATCACTTAGCCCTGCCTATAGCATGCTGCTTCCACTTTTTAGCATGCATGTAGTCCCATGTTGCAGCTTCCCCAGGTGAACCAGATGGGTTTTTAAGACCATTGGTGATACTAGTAATTGTTCCAGATTTATTTAATTAATTGCATTTAAATTCCCCAACTGCCGTGGTGGGATTTGAACTCACATCGCTGAGATCATTAGTCCAGGCCGCTGGATTACTAGCCCAGTGACATTACCACTATGCTACCGTACCGGGTTTTTTCAGCAGCCCATTTTACATCTCTTCCGACTGAATTTAATGGAAATAAAAATCAGAAGAGATATAAAACGGGTTGCCGACTCACTATCACCTGTTTTACACTATCGCACAAAGTCAAAATCCACCCCATGGTTCAATAAATAGCAGTGACCATTACAATGTATATTTGACCCGTATTAACATATTAACATAAGCTCACAATAGTCCCAAGTACAAACAAATTAATACCTTTATCCAATTTGGATGCAATGCAATGCAATCTTTGTACGGTAACATGGGAATTGCTAGAGGAAAAAAGACCAAGGCCCATCTAGTTCACCTGCTACCATCCTGGTAGTTGCATAATTACAACGATAATTGAAGGTGTAAAAGGCATGGTAATCATTCAGTTTAGAAAGTAACAGGCAGAAAGTTCCGAAGTTCAATCCCTGCATTAGCCTGCCCTGTGGGATGAGAAGGGAAGACAGAGAGTATGAAGGGAAAAGTCAACCATTTGTAGGTCCCAGAAAAAAGAATGTTAATGAAGACAGGGCTGGGTTCTCTTGGGCAATTCCCATTAAGTTCACACCCTTAGCCTAACTTCATGCATGAAAAATGTCTCTCTGTTGCAAGGTGAAAAGGAGGACCACAGTCACCCAAAGGAACTGTATCTCTGCATGCGTCATTGCATTCAGGAGAGATTGGCAATGAGTGGAAATCAAATACTCATATTTAATGTGTAATTTTTTTAGCTGCCAAACAATAGTTAGAGCAATTAAATAATTGGGTACATACAAGCCCTTGCATGTATGAGTTGGTTAATGAAAAATAATAGACAGGTAATAGACTGTCTGGTTTCGGCTCTTTCTCTGACTTTAAATGGAGACATGTCTGTGTGTATTATAATATTAATTTGGCGTCTTTGACTGTGCAATCAGACTTACTCTGTGGTCTGAGTATCTTGTGAATACCAAAAATCCATCCATCATTAATCAGCCGCCAGTCGAGTAATTAATGGACTGGCCAACTAACCACAGATATCTGTTAATTGTCACAGCTACCGGAATATAAATGTACGGGGGAGGGGTTTCAAGAAATGTTCACGTCAGGGGCGTGACCAATTACAGGCTGTCACAGGCGATTAGACACAAAAGCCTTTGTGTGTTTACAATGAAATAGCAGCACCTATTGGAACAATGCATTTACATTTTTATAGGCAATGTAAAACAAGGAGCTGTCTGGCTTCGCTGAAGTTGCATCGTGTATCCCTAATGTGTCTAGCAGCAGTTAGAATTTGGCTATGGGAGAAATTGTGAAACAATAAAAGGAGCAGCAGCTAACAGGAAAATCCACGACAAAAAGCCCACCCCCTAGGAGAAAAGGATAAAGGACTTGGCAGCTTCTCTTTGATGGGAATATCTCTCCTATATTCATATGCTAACACTACCATTCTCTTTCAGACCATTTTCTGTGTTTCTTTTATAATCTATGTTGTACTGTGTAGTCTAATGATTCTCTTCTTTGGCAATGCACATTAATTTTAGTGGGTAGAGGCCCACTTACCGATGCATCATATTTTTGGTACAGGTTTGCACTCCAGATTGACGTTTATTGGTTTGATAATCTGTGCAATATGGTTAATGCAATGTATATGTGCTTATTAGAAGATACCTGTGGCATTGTTCTTGGTGATTTGGATGCTATCAATAAAATGTACAAGGTAAAATGTTGCAGGAAGCAGGAAGTGCAGCTATATGAAAGATGTATATAAAAATATACTAGTGGGTCTCCTATGGTTTTTCTCACAGTAAGTCAGATGGTATGGATGCAAAGAGGATTGTAAAGAATATGGAGAAAAGATAGGGAATTGGGATTAAAAGGATAGAGTTGGCACAGCTAACAAAAATGGCAGGAAGGCTTGATAGGCCAAACTTCATATTGGTATTTCAGTTTCTACCCTTGAACCATCTTTTTATCCATGTGAACATATTTCCCTTTAAATCATGAGCCAGTATCTTTGCCATATATGGTGGCGTATCAAATTATTTTTGAAAATCCAAACTGCATTTCCTTTATTTACCTTCTCTGTTTCTTCAAAGAATTCCATCAGATTGGCCAAGTATGACATGCATTTTAGAAATCTGTGCTGACTGACTAGATTAACTCATGTTTCTGCAAGTGTTTAATAATTTCATCCCATATCATGATCGGTAGTAGTTTGCTAACAAGTGAAGCAAAACTAATTGGCCTTCAATTCCTGTCTTGTCTTTGCCTCCTATTTTGAAGAAGTGTATCATATTTGCCACTCTCCAATCCTATGACACAATTTTCCTTTCTATGGAATTTTGGAAAATTGGAGTCAAAGCTTACGCTATTTCTTCCCTAGTTTTTCTCAGGTTCTTCGAATGTAAACCATCTTGGCGGTTTGCCTATCTTAAGTTTGAATACATTCTTTAGGACTCATTGGGGGGTATTTTGGGGAAAGGGGGAAAACTGTCTCTAAGTGGGTGATGCGCTAATAAGACATGCCTGTTTAAAAGTTTGGTTTTAGCCCGCAATTTTGGGGCAAATTGGTGATTACCATGAGTTAAATGTGCTTGGAGGCGCTGAAATGGACACCTACATGTTTAGCACTCAAGTGCTAATTAGAAGCAATTTTCGTGGAGTGGTATATGTAACTTCCATGCACACACTTCCACTGAAGGGACTTGTGCACATAAATCTAGGCTGATACTCCAGTGCAGTGCTGAGGGAGTGCTACACTGTTGGAGGTGCTGTCTTTTGGATGAGGCGTTAAACCGAGGCCTCGCCTGCTCTCTCAAGTGGACGTCAAACATCCCATGGCACTATTTAGAAGAGCAAGGGTGTTATCCCCGGTGACCTGGCCAATATTTATCCCTTAATCAACATAACAAAAACAGATTTTCTGGTCATTATCACATTGCTGTTTGTGGGAGCTTGCTGTGCGCACATTGGCTGCCTCGTTTCCCACATTACAACAGTGATTACACTGCAAAAGTACTTAATTGGCTGTAAAGCGCTTTGAGACATCTGGTGGTCGTGAAAGGAGCAAGATAAATGCAAGTCTTTCTTTTTTTGAACTTGTGGCGCATGCTGGCTGACAGACAACAGCATGTATCATGATGGCTCAGGGACCAAGGAAGAGGGTTAGGGTTAGGGTTTTTGGACGCGGCACTGGGAGTCCTGGTGGAGGAAATACAGAGGAGGAGAGACATCCTGTACCCATAGGGGGGAAGGAGGCCATAGAGGCAAATAATGCGGCAGATGTGGGAGGAGATTGCCAAGGAGGTCATAGCCAGGAGCACTGCCCCCAGGGCATGGCTCTAGTTCCGCAAAAAATTTCATGATTTGACACGAGTGGTCAAGGTAAGATCCCATCTCACAAATACACTTCTCCATAAACTGCACCACCACCAATATCACAACCTCAACACACTTTGTCCACCATCTAAACAGACTAACATTCACACACCCCACACTATAGCATCCTTCACAAGCACTACTCACACTTCAGACACATCTCACAGCCCTTCAACCACATGAGGCATCACACATACACACAAACATACCTGCCAATACAGTCATTCACAATCACCCTCTTTCTCTTCCAGGTCAAGATAGCACATAAGAGGTGGCAGCAGGGCCTGACTAGGCTGCATGAGATCACTCCCTTTGAGGAGGCAGTGCTGGCAGTGATTGGGTGGGGAGTGGCAGACACTGTGGCCACAGGTAGAGCAGGGGAAATCTCACCTAGATGTATGTGGCCACTCTGGCTTCATTACATATCCACAACTATTCCTGATCCCTAATCCCCAAACCTATCCTCACTCACAAGCTCCATATGATCTCATCACATACATCCTCCTATAATGGCCACACACGCTGCACCACTAACCCTTCTAGCTTTATCATTGCAGGCTCTCAGGAGCAAGATCCACCTCACCAGTCTGCAAAGGGATATAGATAGGTTAAGTGAGTGGGCAAAAATTTGGCAGATGGAGTATAATGTGGGAAAATATGAGGTTATCCGCTTTGGTAGGAAGAATAGAAAAGCAAAATATTATTTAAATTAAAAACTACAGAATGCTGCAGTAAAGGGGGATCTGGGTGTCTTCGTACATGAAACACAAACATTTAGTATGCAGGTACAGCAGGTAATTAGGAAGGCAAATGGAATGTTGGCCTTTATTGCAAGGGGGATGGAGTATAAAAGTAGGGAAGTCTTGCTACAACTGTACAGGGCATTGGTGAGACCACTCCTAGAGTACTGCATACAGTTTTGGTCTCCTTATTTAAGGAGGGATATACTTGCATTGGAGGCAGTTCAGAGAAAGTTCACGAGGTTGATTCCTGGGATGAAGGGGTTGTCTTATGAGGAAAGGTTGAGCAGGTTGGGCCTATACTTATTGGAGTTTAGAAGAATGAGAGGTGATCTTATTGAAACATATAAGATCCTGAGGGGACTTGACAGGGTAGCTGCTGAGAGGATGTTTCCCCTAGTGGGGGAATCTAGAACTAGGGGGCATAGTTTCAGAATAAGGGGTTGCCCATTTAAGATGGAGAAGAGGAGGAATTCCTTCTCTCAGAGGGTCGTGAATCTTTGGAATTCTCTACCCCAGAGAGCTGTGGCGGCTGAGTCAGTGAATATATTCAAGGCTAAGATAGACAGATTTTTGAACTACAGCGGAGTCAAGTGTTATGGGGAACAGGCAGAAAAGTGGAGTGGAGGCCAAGATCAGATCAGCCATGATCTTATTGAATGGCGGGGCAGACTCGAGGGGCCGAATGGCCTACTCCTGCTCCTATTCTTATGTTCTTATCTCAAATCATGAGACAATCAGACAAACTCTTAAAAATCATGAAATCAGTTGCTCCTTTTTGATTTATAAACCTCATTAGTGGCTTTATTTACTCTCCAACACGTCACAGCTCTTACAAATATTATATTACACGTGCCTCGTGTTAGAATTCTTTAGCTTTCCTCACACTTCCCATTCTATCTCAACTCACACATCTAATTGTAACTCTCCTCTCACTGGTCGCATTCTACCTCTACTCACACATCCCATTCTACCTCTACTCACACATCCCATTCTACCTCTACTCTGCTGCTATCTTGCTCACTTTTTACTACATTGCCAAGTTTTGTATCATCCGCAAACTTCAAAACTGTACTTCCTATACCCAAGCCCAGGTCATTTATATATAACAAGTAAAGCAATGGTCCTAATACCGACCCCTGGGGGACCCCACTGCATACTTCTCTCCGGTCAGAAAAACCACCATTCACCACTACTCTCTGCCTACTATCCCATTGCCAATTATGTGCCCAAGTTACCACCATCCCTTTAATACCATGTGCTTCTATTTTCCGAATAAGTCTGTTATATGGTACTTCATCAAATGCCTTTTGAAAGTCCATATATACATCTACTACACTACCTCCATCAACCCGCTCTGTTACTTCATCAAAGAACTCCATCAGGTTAGTCAGACACGATTTAACAAATCCGTGCTGGCTGTCCCTTATTAATCCATCTGAACCACAGAAGCAGATTTAACGTCTCATCCCAAAAACAAATAGACTGGATATTGTTGTTGGAAGGAAAACACTTGATGAACCAAATGACTTGTTCTGTTAAGTTTTCTTATTATTACACCAGTTTAGCAATAACTTTGTTTCCAACATTTGTTTGGGAGGTGGTGAGAAACTAAAGCTGGAGTTAACATGCACTCAGTGGAAACTTAAACCTGTACGAAACTCATGCCTCATGCCTTTAGTACCCTCAATTATCTCTTAGTTATACCACCACTTTTTCATTGATGTGCAGCCAAAACCACTTACCAAGGGGGCAAAAGCGCTTGTAGAACTGCGGCCTAATTTAAAATTTAAAAATGCTTCCCTCCCCTCCCCCTCCCGCCTTAGCATTGTTCAGTTTTAACCAGTTCATGACCATCTTCTTGGGTTACACATCCACAGCTCACCTTTCTCTGCATTACACCGCATGATTTTAAATAAAGTTATCCTAAAAAATAAATATATTCCAAATATAAGATAATAAAAATATAACTGTATTCGTTTCCCTGCCCACCGCGCACATTGAGGTCTCGGAGAGGTTCGGTGAAATGACTTCTATGGGTCTATTTAAGAATGGTCCCGGTATAAATTTTTAATGGCACAGATACAACCATTTAACAATAATGACGTGTGCAGAAACATTCACAAATGGACCGTTTGGTCAGTTAATGAACAAACTACGTAAAAACAGTTAACAAATAGAGGCCTGGTATAAATAATTAATGGTCTAGCTAGAAAATAGTTTTGAATTTGAAGCTTTTTTTAAAAACAAAGAATAAAAAAATTGTGCATTGATTTTAGATTAGTCTCGGTGTTAATTCTCACACTGATACAGTCCTGGTGTAAAGTCAACCTGAGACATACCATAATAACTCTGCAAATAGACCAGAACAAAAGAGATTAAAACATTCTTCTCTCGTAACTGCAGCAGATAGGCAGCCATGAAGACCAGTCAAATACAAACCATTCTCGCCGGCCTGGGACCTCCTATGGGTTGTAGTTTGAATTGAATTTTGTTGGTCATTTAACCATATTATCAAGGCACCTGGCTCCGTAGCAGCTACTTGTAGCCACGGCACCTGTGGACCCAGTGCCCGTTGTGCAACCGTCAGGAGGGGCTCATTTCTTGAGCTGTACCCGGTTTTAACCCCAAGAAACCATTGCAAGAGGAACAAACCCCAAAATATAACACCTGTCACCCTGGTTACTGCAGATGCCCTTTCTGCAACTTGTTCCAAAGTGTTGCCGCCGCTCAGTCCCCGGGAACCGACTACACGCGTCTCCATGGAAAAATTACCCACAGAATCCCAAGACAACACTCACCAGGTTCCAGGGCTCCATAACTTAGCAAACGCTGTTTCAATTCGGATCGGCTCTGTGAGGTCACAAATGACTTCCCCTGTGAGGATTCCCGGGCCATGCTCTCATCTCTATGACTTTTCCCCACTAACGCTTTGCTGTTGGGTATTGGGCCCCTCCCCCCACTCCAGCTCACTGCGCAGCCTGTGAATTTAAGTGTGCGGGACCTTACAGATTGCTGAATGGCTGTGCACTCACGCACCTTACAGGGAACCTTGGTGCAGAGTCACAAGGTCGATCTGCACAGGAGTTCGGGTCACTGCTAAATTGGTCGGGACTTTTTTTTAAATAGGCCTAGTTACTGCCTGACCATAGCACCGCCCTCATTTCAATGTTGAAATGAGGCTTATGTGCTCATTTCAGACCCGGTCTCCTAAATTCATTTGCGCTAGCTGGAGCTTTCGATGCACAAGCTCTGAATTTCATTTACTGGACTTGAGCAGCCTAACCAGCGGTACTTAAAGGGACCACTGGAGGCCGCTGAGAAAAAAGACTTCCAAAGTTTTGTTTTTGGTGGAGTTGGAAGGAGCGGGATTTCTCCTCCTGGTTCCAGAAAACACCTGCGGGCCGCTACCATCCCGCCCTCACCCTCGCCCCTCTCACGATCACATTATGGTAATCTGGTAATCTGTTCCACAATTCTATCACCATCTTACTAAAAAAGTGTTGCTTAAATTGTCTATTTCTTTTTACATCTTTAACTTTAAATTGTGTTCCCCAATCCTAGATGTCTGTGCCTGACAAAAGAAGCTTCCTGAATCAACAAATTTCCATACCAGTCAAGATCATAGAGGCCTCTAGATTAAGAGGAGGATGAGGGAAGACTTGATAGACAGTGAGGATCGGGGGGCAATAATCTTTCTTAAATTTAGCCTTCTAAATTCAGCAATAAGTCTCATACTCCTCCATAGGACTCCCTTCAGGAATTATTTCCAGTCATAAGGAGATCAAAACTCAAATTACAGATGTGGTCTTACCAAGGCCAGATGCAACTTAAATATCACCTCTGTAGACATATAAGTCATATCCTTAGCTATACATCCAAACACTTAATTTGTATTCTTTACCACCTGTGAACATTGAACTGATGGTTTAAATAACTTTCCCACCAAACCTTTAAAATGGTATAAGGTAGAAATTCAGAACATCTGTAAAGGAACATTTGTGATAGCCACACAGAGATTATGAGATATGCCAGAGAAGAAACACAGAGGGCTTAATTTTCCGGGGTGGTAGCGGGCGAGATCGGTGGCAGGTCGGATGGGAAAGTTGTTATTTTTTAAAAGCGGGTCAGAAACCTGCTGTCATCTTGCTCCCACACGCCTTTCCCACAGGCGCATCTGTCATCGCAGAGCTGACCCGACCGACAGAGGCGGGGACCCAATTGAGATAATTATCAGGTAGTTTACATGCACTTAAGAGCTTTTTTTCATTACTTTTTAAGTTTTCCTGCATGGCCACGGGATTCATGCAGCTCGGGAACCACATCTGTCAACCTGAGGTGTGAGTTCCGTGGCCATTGTTCCAGCTGATTACTTGAGAACATGGAAAACAAATCCAAATAAAAATATGTTGATTACATCAGCTAACAGATTGATGGAGATTCTGTTCTACTTGAAACGCTACTGGTAAATTTTAATTTAGAAATTCCTGAAGGAATGTGAGTGTTGAAGGCTCCCATCCTACCCTGGATGGTGAGGGAAATACATTTTTCACTGGTCATTCTCGGCTGTTGCCTTCCAACTCAACAGTAATTGCAGTGAATTGATCTGCACTATAAAAAATGACATATACCATTTAAATACATTTTTGTGCTGTTTCTGGTCAGATTTTTCTCACAGTATACTGTGATTGTTCAGTTACAGATTAAATCAAGTCACCAACCATAACAATTTCATTCTCGTCACTCATTCCATTGGTTCAATTTGCTTTCAGTCCCTGAGTATACCTAGTGTAATTTTTCAGTCTGAGGCTTTGGGGGTGAATTTCTGCAGAGGTTCTCTCACTTGTCCATCGTTAACTTCAACAGAAGAGCTGCAGAAATCCCAGAAACACATAAGCACCACTTACACTGTTTGTCAGGGTTTCCGCAGCTCTTCCGCTGAACTTGCACAATATTGTAAATCCACCCCTTTACAATTACATTAAAAATCTGCTTAATTTTATATATTACCTATAAACACACATCTTTTATTTGTACCAGTTACTGATACAAAAATCTATAGATTTGTGACTAAAGCATCACTAACTTCCCAATTAATGTACATTTTAAATTATGTTCTTGATCGTATTTGTAGATGGCATCATATTACTTAATGATAATATTATTTAAATATTTCTTTGTCATTCATATAACTTTTATTATATTATTGTAGAGTAAAGATTCAACGCCCACTTTGTTAGATTAAACATCAAATGTAATGGCCAGAATTTTGCTGGTGCTCAGAGGGCGGGTTTGGAGGCCATTGTCAAAATTGCAAAGATTGACAGCGGTTAGGAAACCCGCTGTCAACCCGCCTCCAATCAATCTTCGCAAGTGTCGGGTCCCCAATTTGCACATGGACCTGGCACCTACCGGCGGGAAGAGTATTAAAGCTACTTCCCTGACTGTTAACAGGTACTTGATTGTTGTTAACAGGCTCTTTTTCAATTTTGCTGCTTCTGTCTCGGGGTTCCCAATGTCTGGACACCACGCCAGGTAAGTGCGGCATGTTTTGAGTCTGCTGTAATGTTTCTGCATTGATGACAGCTACAGAAGTGGTGTGAAGGATCCAATGGGGCACTGGTGAGTTTCAGAGGTAAGAAAATGTTGGGGAAATTATTTTAAATCCATTTACACTTTTCTGTAGGTAACAAGTTTTGAATTGGATGTCTAGTTCCACCTCATTGGGAGAACCTCTCTCACCAGTGACAGATCACTTCTGTTCATTCACCTGCAGCTGCCATCTGTTCTAGCCTAAGGAGCGAGTCACTGAATAGCCTGGGCGCAAGAGCGCACCTTTGTATAGTGATTGTCAGTGTTTGCAGCACCTCAATGCTGTCAAACACTGAGAAATGAGCTGTCAAAAAAAATTGTGTGTGGTCCCTTTAAGAAAACCGGCAGATGACACATCATCAAATGATGTCATCTGACTGGCTTCCTTTTAATTGGCCGGCAAGCCCACAGGGTGGGCTTAACAAGGTCAATCAATGTAAAATCGTGTCCGTGGGCCGGATGCAGTTGGGGGCAGGACTGGAACCCGGAAACCACCTGACCCGCTCCCAAGCTGCATCCAATGACAAAATCCCAGGCCAATGTGTCCAAGGCACCCTTTAAGGATCCCGGCTGACAACGTGTCATGAATGACGTCACTAGACCCGCTCCATCTAATTGGGCTGGATATTGTGCTGGGCAGGCTTAATAGGCCTCATTAAGGTATGTTAATTTTCAGCAGCAGGATGGAGCCAGCAGTGGGGTCAGGATGTGCCACGGACACCGCCCACACCATACCCGCCCAGATAGGCAAAATTCCGGCCAGAGACTTATTGAGAGGGAAAGGGGAAAACAAAGTTTACACAAATAGGGAGATACAGAGGTCACAAAGAGAAAACTAAGTGAGATTTATATGGAAAGGAGGAGAAAAAGATTGAAAGACAATTGGAAAGATAGAGAGAGATACACATGGAAAGAATTAGTAAGTGGGACAGAAAAAGAAATGCAGTTACATCAAAAGTACTGCAATTATTTTTTGTCCATTGGCAAAACCGCAGCACATCAATTAATATTGTTCAGCAATGCGAATATATCAGGGTTGGTGGATGCAGTAGTTTAGCACTGTGCCTTTTGCCTCTTGGACCCAAGTTGCATCCAAACAAGTAAGGCAAATGTTTCCTCTCTCTCTAGACTGAGACTGTGGAATGGAACACACTCAATACAGTTCTTAATGGGAGAGTTTCTTCAATGTTATACTGCTTCTAATTTGCCACTAATAAACAATGTTGGTGCCATGAAGATGGTTGACGTGAGAAATAGGCAGATTTATGTTGGTGAGTAGATTATACTTTTCTGAGGTTTATGTTGTGAAGGAATAGCCATATTCAGAAAAATACACCATCCTATGAACAGAATTTTGACTTATTAAAACATGACATACTGGTCTGGAAGCCTGGAAGCCTTAACAATCAAAAACTGTAAACAGCAAAAAGGCTTTTGAGATAAGATAGATTGTTGACACTCAAAAAATAGCCCTATTGAAGCAGCATGTTGGAGGTTCCAGGAAGTCTGCAGTTTGGAAAGAATACAATAGCTATACCCAGTTAAGTGTTATAAACCAACACTTCGGAAAGAAACACAGAACATTAAAGAAACATGTGCCTTTGTAAAAATGACATCAAATGAAACAGGAGATATGATTATATGTTACAACCAACTGAGATAAATAAGAATTGCATAGATCACCCTAGTTGAGGTGTTTTTAATTTACACATTGTAAAAAGAATTGCACAGAATGCCTTCATAAAAATAACATCAAATGAAACACGGGAGGCAACAGTCATCACATTGTTTTTGTGTTGAACTTGGAACACCTAAAGGAGGAGACACAATTCTGAATGCTAAAGCTGATCTAACAGTAAGAATAGAAGGAGTCAACAGAAAAATGACTAGAGATAATTAGCTTACATCAGCAGAAAACTTCAAAGGATATACCACTGCAGAAAGGGTATAAATATAAAACTTTCAAATGGGAAGATAGAATTCGCTGAAACGGGCAAAGCGATTCTCACGCTTCAGAGGCAGGTACTGTAAGTTTTTAACTCTTTGAGTCTCGGGGATCAAAGGTATTTGATTTTGGTGGATATTCTGGAATAAGACTAAGAAATGTAAAAATGCAACAAAGTTTAGATTTGAGAATAAGGATCTCTGATAATAAGAATTATAAGCTATTTGTATTTGGAACTGTTAATGTTGCGACTGAATCACCAGCTGTAAGTTCCATGTCGGTTCTTTAATAAATCTATATTTTTCTAGAATTATCTCACATAGTACTTCTGTATCAAACTCGTGCACTCAATCTCTGTGCACTCTTTGGTGAGGAGTTGCAGATTTCTGGAGGAGTTTTTCGGACCCTCATAATATCCGGAAGGTTACAGTCTAGTTAAACTTATTAAAAGTGCTATCTGGAGGACGGTAACATCTTCAGGTTGTTCCTTTCCTTTAGGGAGAGATAGTCTGAACCTTTAGACCCAATTAAGCATCTTTAGGATTTGGCCAGCTCTAACTTTAGTTGACAGTGAACGTCTGGGGAATACACCTGATCTGGGATAGCCCAAAAGGGGCTAGGACTAGTAACCATCCTTTCAATGTAATGGCACATTGGCGTGGCAGAGCAGGGGGAGTTTTATTTTGTATCCGCCTTGCTATATTTGTTCTGGGTGTCCAAATGCCCTATTCCCTGGGACTGATATTGTTTACCTAAATAAATTGCCAAAAAAAAAATGAAAGAAAAAGTTCTGAAAGTGGTGTGCAATGCTTTTGATCAGATATTTGAATGAGTTCACTTGGGCTTTCACACTGCTGGGGACCCAATAGTATCGCAACAGAGACTTAACCCATTTTATACCTTACACAATGACATCAAATTGTTGGACAGTTTGTATATTATCCACCAATTCAATGCCTTTATATTGAATTGTTCTGGTGACTGGATCCAGATTTACAATTTCCAGAAACTAATAGTTGCACACATTCTGTAAAACCAGTTTAAATCTCAAATTTACTTCTAGGCTGTATAACTCAGGTGCTCTGCAAGGCTGAAAACTTTAGTGAGACACTCCCCTGACACTCCACAGACTGCCAAACTTATTGCTTCAATGGAAGTAGGCACAAATGCCTTTCCCAGTGACAGGACAGTTGTCCTCAAGAAGAAAAAAACAAATCTTAGAATCATAGAATCATGGAAATTTACAGCACAGAAGGAGGTCATTTGACCCATCGTGTCTGTGCTGGCTGAAAAAGAGCTACCCAGCCTAATCCCACTTTCCAGCTCTTGGTCCATAGTCTTGTAGGTTACAGCACTTTAAGTGCATATCCAAGTACTTTTAAAATGTGATGAGGGTTTCTGCCTCTACTACCCTTTCAGACAGTGAGTTCCAGACCCCCACCACCCTCTGGGTGAAAACATTTCTCCTCAATTTCCCTCTAATCCTTCTACCAATTACTTTAAATCTATGCCCCCTAGTTATTGACCTCTTTGCTAGGGGAAATAGGTTCTTCCTATCCACACTATTTAGGCCACTCATAATTTTATACACCTCAATCAATTCTCCCCTCAGCCTCCTCTGTTTTAAAGAAAACAACCCCAGCCTATCCAATCTTCCCTCATGGCTAAAATTCTCTGGTCCTGACAACAGAGAGTCAAAGAGTGGTGTGGGAAGAAGGGGTTTTGATTCATGGGGCACTGGCACCAGTACTGGGGAAAGAGGGAGCTGTTCTGTCAGGACAGGCTCCACTTAAGCCGGGCTGGGACCGGTGTACTGGTGAATCGAATAACTAGGGCTGTAGATATGGCTTTAAACTAAAAAAGCGGGAGAAGGGGGAGGGGTCAGGTAAAGGGAATTTAGAAATCTAAAGAGAAAGGTCAAGGCAATAGAGTGGTGTAGCGATTTGGTTAAAATAAGCAGAGTGTGACAGGAAGGGACAGAGAGTATAATGGTAGCAGTGGAGCAGAGAATAAGGTCAAAGCAGGGCACAATGGTAAAAAAATTAAATTAAACGCACTTTATCTGAATGTACAAAGCATTTGTAACAAGATAGATGAACTAATGGCACAAATAAATATAGATAGGTTCTTTCTAATAGCAATTATAGAGACGTGGTTGCAAGGTGACCAAGGTTGGGACCTAAATGTTCCAGTGTACTTGATGTTTTGAAAAGACAGGAGAAAAAAGAAAAGAAAGAATGGAAAAAGAGGGGGAGAAGCTCTGATAATAAAGCATGACATAAGGACAGTAGAGAGAAAGGATCTTGGTTAGGAAGATCAGGAAGTAGAATCAGTAGGGGTGGAGGTAAGGAATAACAAAAGGCAGAAAACAGTGGTGGGAGTAATATATAGGTCCCCTAACAGTAGCTATACCATTGGATAGAATATTAATCAAGAAATAGTAGGAGCTTGTAACAAAGGTAATGCAATAATCATGGTGGATTTTAATCTTCATATAGACTGGGCAAATCAAATTGGCAAAGGTAGCCTGGAGGACGAGTTCATGGAATGCATTCGGGACAGTTTCCTGGAATAATACGTCATGGAACGAACCAGAGAATAGGTTATTTTAGATCTTGTATTGCTTAATGAGAGAGAGTTAATTAGCAATCTCATAGTAAAGGATCTTCTGGGGCAGAGTGATCATAATACGATAGAATTTCACCTTAATTTTGAGAGTGACTTGCCTAAGTCCGAAACTAGAGTCTTAAACTTAAATGAAGCTAATTACTTAGGCATGAGGGGCAACTTGGCTAAGGTAGATTGGAAAAATAGATTAAAAGGTATGGCAGTAGATAAGTAGTGGTTAGCATTTAAAGAAATATTTCATAATTCTCAACAAAAATACATTCCATTGAGAAACAAAGGGGTTGATTTTCATTGGGCCATGGAGGCGGGATTGGAGGCGTGCAGGGGGTTAAAGTCCCGAATTCGGGGGTCCCGACCCCATCCTGCCCTCAATCCGCCTCCATGTAAGTTTCAAAGGAGGCGGGTACCTGCCCCGCACTGTGACCCGCCTACCCGAGGCGGGAAGGGATTAGTGTGAATTAACTGCCTGTTAACAGGTAGTTAACAGGCAGTTTTTAGCCTAATTCCTATTTTAAAGCTTGAAGTGTGGGATTCCCGAAGGCGCCAAGCCACGCCAAGTTAGAGGAGTCGGACCGTCGGGTTGAAGGACTTGGAGGGGTCGAGATGTCGGTGTTCAGGTGAATGATGGGTGCATGAGTGCAAAGGTAAGTATGTTTGGTGTGTCTAAAGTGTGTAAAGAAGTTTAAATTACCTGTACTTACCTTTTCAGCCTTCCTTCCTTTAGGTTCCGGGAGTCCATCATCTAACCGGCACAGAAACCAGAATGGCTGCGAACTGTCAAAAGTGACAGCCTGCAGCTTTCTGCGGCAGTGAGATTTCTAACTGAGTCTGTGTAGATGGACTCAGGTTAGAAGTAATACTGTCAGTGTTTGACAGCTTTAAACAGCTGTGAAACACTTTTATTTCATCTGTCAAAATGTCTTGACAGATGAAATTTCAGTCTGTGACGTCACCTGTTGCCGGGTGGCCCTAATTGGCCTGCTGAGCCCGCTGGGCAGGCTCACCAAGGTCAATCAAGTTAAAATCGCGTGGATTGGCCGCATGTTGATGGAGGTGGGACTACAACCCTGAAAGTTGTAGTCCCACCTCCTTCCCGACTTCTGAATGAAAATCACCCCAAAAACTCCATTGGAAAAGTGATCCATCTGTGGCTAGCTAAAGAAGTTAAGGATAGCATTAGATTGAAAGAATTGGCTTATAATGTTGCGAAGAATAATAGTAAGCCTGAGGATTGGGAGAGTTTCAGAAACCAGCAAAGGATGACCAAAAAATTGATGAAAAGGGAAAAAATAGAATATGAGAGAAAACTAGCAAGAAATATAAAAACAGATTGTAAGAGCTTCTACAAGTATGTAAAAAGAAAGAGAGCAGCAAAAGTAAACATTGGTCCCTTAGAGGCTGAGGCAGGAGGAATTATTATGGGGAATAAGGAACGGCAGAAACGTTAAACAAATATTTTGTATCTGTCTTCACAGTAGAAGACACAAAAAGCATACCAAAAATGGTGGGGAACCAAGGGCCTAATGAGAGTGAGGAACTTAACGTAATTAATATAAGTAGAGAAAAACTAGAGAAACTAATGGGAATAAAAGCCGGCAATTCCCCATGACCTGATGGCCTACATCCTAGGTTCTAAAAGAGGTGGCTGAAGAGATAGTAGATACACTGGTTCTGATCTTCCAAAATTCCCTAGATTCTAGAATGGTCCCAGCAGATTGGAAGGTAGCAAATGTAACATCACTATTCAAGAAAGGAGGGAGAGAGAAAAAAGAGAACTACAGGCCAGTTAGCCGAACATCAGTCATCGGAAAAATGCTGGAATCCATTATTAAGGAAGTGGTATCAGGGCACTTCGAAAATCATAACATGATTAGGCAGAGTCAACATGGTTTTATGAAAGATAAATCGTGTTTGACAAATTTATTAGAGTTTTTTGTGGATGTAACTAGTAGGGTAGATAAAGGGGAACCAGTGGATGTAGTGTATTTGGATTTCCAAAAGGCATTCAATAAGGTGCCACATAAAAAGGTTATTACACAAGATAAGGGCTCATGGGGTTGGGGGTAATATAATAGCATGCATAGAGGATTGGTTAACGGACAGAAAGCAGAGAGTAGGGATAAACGGTTCTTTTTCAGATTGGCAGGCTTTAACTAGAGAGGTGCCGCAAGGATCAGTGCTGGGGCCTGAGCTATTTATAATCTACTAGCAGGGGAGCCCGGCATTGCCAGGGCAATTTTGGGCTACGCAGTCTCCGTGCCCCTGTTTGTCCCCCCCTCTCTGTCCCTCTCCTCGTCTCCCTGTGCTGTCCTCTCCCTCCCTCCCCTCTCCCTCCCTCCCCTCTCCCTGCCTAGCACCTGAGGCCCGGTGCCGTTGTGATAGCGGCCATGCGGGGCCTAGCGGTTGAGGCGCGGCCGGGCTGTCGGGCCGAGACGGACCCGAGCTGAGCTCCCCCGTGGATCGCGTGGCTGGCGGCCGGCCGCTTCCGCTCCCCCGACCGCTGTGTGTGTCGGGCCGAGCGGTTGCGAGGCACGGGCCGAGTGAGCCCAACTTACCTGCCGCTCCGGCGGGGGCGGGAGCGGGATCGGGAGCCGGAATGTGGGGGTTTGTTTTGGTGCTGCTGTCCCTGTGGGGATGGAAAAAATGGCGGCGAAGTTTAGGGAGACTGGAGGATTAGGGCCAGCCCATGATGCACTGATTGGTCAACCATCAGGTGAGTGAACTGTGGGATTGGTCAAGCAGCACGCCAGTCAACACTAATGACAGTTAGGATTTTTGAGCCTTTTTTGTATATTGTCATAACAATTTTTGTGTGACGAAAAGTAAATATGCCTATGATAGTCCCCTAATGATAAGCTTTCTTTTGATATAACATATGTGTAGGTACGCTCTATAACCTTTGATTGTATAGCCGGACAGACAGACAGAGAGACAGAGAGACATAGGCCTAGAAATTGGGTTGGTAGCGCCGGCGCTGAGCGCCTAAAGAGACCTAGGCCTAGAAATTCGGTTGTGGGTCCGCCAGGGCTTTAGCGCCCGAAATTTTGCGCCGGCGTTAATGCCGCTGCGCCCGACGAAAATTCGGTTGCCCCGGGCCCAGACGGCGGTGGGCGCTAATGGAGGGTTTTTGCGCCTCACTATGGGCGTTCAGTGCAGTTTTGAGGCGCTAATCCCCCGCTGCAGCACCCGAGGCGGTGCGGCAGGCTGGGGTACTGCAGGCCTCCTCCTTCTGTTAAGGAGGAGCTGCCTGCAGCCGACCGCTGGCCGGTCGATTCGCCCGACAAATGAGCCCAGCACCTCGGGGAAGAGCCGGGCTCGCGGGCCACACACATCAGTGCCGCGGGGGGGTGGTGGAGGAGTCCGGGGAGGGAGGTGCAGGCAGGCGGCCGCCGGGAAAGCGGCCGGCCGCCGCTCCACCTTTATGCGCCGGCGCAAAGGTGTGTAGCATCCCTTTCAACAATCGTTGGTTGCGACTGCCACGGGCGAGGCGGCCGCAACTGAATTTGGGCTTGGGGCCGGGTTACCACGGCAACCGGAACGCTGCGCACACCGATGATGTCATCGGTGCCGGCGCAGCGCTACCAGCTAACGCCGATGGTAGGGCCCAACGCAATTTCGTTACCAGCTATAATTCCGGCGCAAGACCCTCTAACGCCTCTAATTGGGCGCTAACCCCACCGAATTTCTAGGCCCTAGAATTGGGGCAAAGCCCTATGTTGGGGCGGACGCTATGAAGATAGCGACAACTCAGATATTGACTATACATTTAGCGCCTGCGCTAAGTGTTTGCGCGCGCCCGCGAGCGCAAGCAGTTCATGACGTCATTTCAGTGTGCAACGCCTTCTAGGATCGCCTGAGCGCATATTGGGTGGCGCCCGGAGCCTTAGCGCCCAGCGCTATTAGTGACAGTTCGAAGGAGGGCTAACAGGCCCTTCTCGGAGTAGGGGGGCGCTATTTAAAGGGGACAGCTTTAGTGCAGAATCTTCTGCCACTTGGCCTGCTCATTGCGATCGTTGTTAGAGAGAGTTGGCGAGCTAATGTGGAGCGGAGTTCTGGGAATTTAGCTTTACAGTACTTGGGTCCTTCAAACCTGTCCGAAGCACTTGCAGCACGACACCTAAAAGCCTTTTGACCAACTGGCATTGGAATGAGAGTTTGTTTGGAGGGCGACGGCCTCATCGCCCAACACTGTGAAGGGGCAGAGAGACAACGGGAAAGAGGGCTGGGATTGGCCAGAAGGAGGAGGGGCAATGGAGGTCGGCCAATTCGACGGGAAACTGCGAGGGTCTTTAGGCAGCAGGTGACATGCCTTGACATGTCGGAGGAGCAGTGTTTGGGAAGGCTCCGATTCTGGAGGGATATTGTTACTGATCTGTGCCACCTGTTTGGTCAGGATCTGCAGCCGCGTGAACGCCATTGGGGACATTGCGACTGTCGCTCAGGTTGCAGTCCACTGTTGCATCCGGCAAGTTACAGAAGCCCTTTATAGGCGAAGGCGTCAAATCATGACCTTCCCTCGGACCCTGCACAAGCAGGCGGAGGGCGCGCAGGGTGTTGCTTCTATTGCGGACTTCCCCATGGTGCAGGGGGCGAGTGACAGCACAGACGTGGCTTTGAGGGCGCCATGCCACCATCCTTAGGACTTCTGCAACCGCAAGGGGTTGCACTCCTTCAACATGCAACTGGTCTGTGACCACCGCCAAATCATCATGGCAGTCACCGCGCATTTCCCAGGGTGCAGCCACGATGCCTTTATCCTGCGGTTGACCTCAGTTTGTAACCTTTTTGAGGGGCTGCCTCGAAGACGAGGCTGGCTTACTGGGGACAAGGGCTATCCTCTCTGGCCATGGCTGATGACAACACTCCGTGTGGCCGACACCCCAGCAGAAGAGCTGATCAGCAGTGGCCATCAGGCGACCAGGCACAGTAAACAGCACACTATTGGTGTTGTCAAAAAACGTTTCCAATGTCTGGAACATTCGGAGGGATCCCTGCAGTACTCGCCGCAGCAAGTGGGACACATCGTCGTCGTCTGCTGCATGCTCCACAACTTGGCAAATCGACGCACCCAGCCAATTCCAGCTGTCCCTCAATGACCAGTAGAGCAGGCGGAGGAGGAGGAGTATGAGGAGGAGGAGGAGGCAGAGCAGGCGGAGGAGGAGGAGGAGGAGGAAGAGCAGGCGGAGGAGGAGGAGGAGGAGGAAGAGCAGGCGGAGGAGGAGGAGGAGGAAGAGCAGGCGGAGGAGGAGGAGGAGGAGGAGGAAGATGGAAGGGCTGCTGAAAGTGGAAGGGCCATACGTCAGAGGCTCATCTGGACTCGTGTCGAGACCCCTGTGGTGGAATGATGAGAGTCTTAACTCATGCGCACTTTGGATGTTTGAGGGCCTCTGAATACCAGCATCACTGAAACTAGTCACATGCACCATGCCACATTGAAACTTCTGTTTATTGGCACAAAAGTCTTTCATTACAGCTAAACAACGTAATGTCAACAGAAACCATAACTTTCAAAATAACTGTGAACTGTTCGGCAAAGCCGCAAAACTCAAGAAACCTTCAGCAAATATAACAACAGGTGAGGGTGTCCTTGAATTTGGACAGACAAACGTCTCAGTACCTCCCTCTACAACTGGCCCCTTGAGGGAGAACGACTTCTCTTTCGCGCCCGGCTCCTTCCCTCCCTGCTGCTCCTACGTAATTGGACCCCAGTGGCGGCCTCAAGGCTGGGGGACGCCTGCTGACTGTCTGGAAGTGCAGAAGCCCCTGAGGGACAGCCTGGCCGACCTCTGGGCTTGGAGGGTGCGGACGCAGGATGCTTGATGTGACCATGGCTGGAAGCAGTGTGACCTGCAGGTGGTGGCAGCTGCAATGCAGGCGTCCCAGCACTGGCATGTGCAGTGGTCTCCTGCCGAGAGAGGACACCAGCACCATGGTCGGACGACACACTGGCTATCTGAGGGGAGCGGCTCGGCTCATCCGCCACAATCGCATGCTCCACTGATTGCTGGCCTTGTATGGGACTGGAAGGGCCCGGGGTGATCCTAACTGATGCAGAGAGGGTGGCTACAGTGAGAGATTGCGTTGCGTCAATCTGGCTGTGGAGGAGAACAGCAAGTGACTGCGTGGCAACAGTGAGGACCTGTGTGCCAGGTGCCAGTGCTTCGGAGAAGGCCTGGACAGTTCTTCCCATTGCTTTGGACAAGCCAGGTGCCGACCGCTCCACTGCCTCGGACAAGCCCTGCACAGACCTTTCCAGGGATTGTCCGAAGCCCTGAACAGTCCTTTCCATAGCCGACTCAAAGCCGTGGACAGTCCTCTCCATTGTTGGGCCGAAGCCCTCGATAGTCCTGTCCATTGTTGCCCCGAAGCCCTGGATAGACCTGTCCATTGTTGCCCCGAACACCTGCAGAGTCCTGTCCATTGTTGCCCCAAAGCCCTGGAGAGTCTTCTCCATTGTTGCCCCGAAGCCCAACATACTCTTAGCCAATGAATCTATTGACTCAGGCATCTTCTCGGCTGCAGCCATCAGCTCCGTGTGTCTGACCCGGGCCTGTTTGCTCATCTCAACCAGGCGACGCACCTCATCTGCACTCTGTGCAGCAGTCATCACGACCTGCCTTGCCCTCCGGGGAGGCGGTGGCCGAACTTGCCTATCCCCCGTGCGTTGCTGCATGCCGCTTGGCCCGGCAACTGGTTCATCCTCAGAGCCACCCCCACTCCCCTCCAGGGGACTACTATCCCCTGTCTGTAGATGTGTCAGCTCCCCGGATTCTGCAACGGCTGGTCCGGATTCCTCCTGGTCCTCGCCTCCGGTGGCACTGGCACTGGCAGCTTCAGCGCGTTGAGCCCGAGTTGGTGCTGCTTCATCTGAAAGTGGGAGGTGGAAGAGTGGCTTTAGCAAAAGAACAGGTTTGCTGAAAGGCATGCCAGATTGCGGCAAGGCTCTGACATGGCTGCACACTGAGGATGCATGCTGGCGGGGGGACCAAGTGGAAGGCAACAGGTGAAAAAGGTGAGAGTCTTACCCTCGCTGTCGATAATGGGGTCGGCAGATGCATTGGTCACAGGACCAGACAAACGTCCTCCAAGTATCTGGTGCACTCTCTCCTCCAGATCCGTCAGAGTAACCACTTGTGGAGGTCCGCCACTGGTTCGACGCTGCTCCTTCCGGATCATCGCCAGCTTGGACTGCAGGGGAAAGAAGGGGAAGTTCTGTAACATGATGCCTTGAGAGATCATCGCATGCCCCCCATGGTGCAAGAGCCCTTACATGAGGCCTTGAGAGAAAATCGCATGCCCGCCATGGTGCAAGAGCCCTTACATGAGGCCTTGAGACATCTGTCCATGTGTGTGCCCAGAAAGGGCCATGGGTGCATGCTGACAGATGGCCATTGGGGCATCAATGCAGCAGGGTGCCCGAAGTCAGCTGCAGATGGAGGGAATCAGAAGATTGCTAAACCATCACTCACCCTAACGATCCGTGTGAGGTCATTGAATTTCTTCCTGCACTGAACAGGGTTCCTGGTCGCCATGCTGCTGGAGTTGACCCTCACAGCAACCTCCCTCCAAGATCGTCGGTAAGCCTTCTGATTCGGCCTCTTGCCATTATCCGGATACAGGACCTCTCGACGGCGTTCAACTGCAGCCACCAAGTGGTCCAGAGCCTCAGTGCTGAAGCGCTCTGCTCTCTGTCTAACCTTCTCCATGCTGAACAAGTTTGTACCGCCAGACAAGGGCGAGCGCCGAATCTGAGGCCTACAGGGCGTTGGGTGTTGAAGCTCAGGCTGACTGGCCCACCCCTTTAAGAGCCGGCCGGCGCCTGGAGGTCTCGTGGTTTCCTGTAATTGAGATCACCTGCGCTGCGCCTGTCCCGCGTCGATATTGAGTAGCGCCTGAACTTTTGCGCCTTAAGAGCACCGTGCAATGGCTGAATTAGCGCCTCAATCCCCTTTGGGGGCGATGCAACCCAATATCTCGCCAGGCAGCGATAACTTTCGTCTGGCTATAAACTTAGTGCTCCACCAGTTCTAACGCCTCAAGCGAGGCTATACCCAATTTCTAGGCCATACTGTTTTATATATATAGATACTAGCTGAAGTGCCCGGCGGTGCCGAGGGTCTTTTGAGGGCATGTTGTTGTTGGAAGAGAGAGAGAGAGTGACTGGGAGGAAGAGAGAGAGCGACTGGGGGGAAGAGAGAGAGCGACTGGGGGGAAGAGAGAGAGCGACTGGGGGGAAGAGAGAGAGCGACGGGGGGGGAAGAGAGAGAGCGACTGGGGGAAGAGAGAGAGTGACTGGGGGGAAGAGAGAGAGTGACTGGGGGAAGAGAGAGAGCAACTGGGGGGAAGGGGAGGAAGGAGGGAAAGGGAGGGGGAGGGGGGCAGAAAGGAGGGGGGAGGAGGGAGGGGGGAGGGGGTGAAGGGGAGGGGAGGGGGGAAAGGGGAGGGGAAGGGGAGGGAGAGGAAGGCGGGAGGGGGAGGGGGGAGAGGGGGGAGAAGGGGAGGGGGGAAGGGAAGGGGAGGGGGAGAGGGAGGGTGGGAGGGGGGAGGGGGAGGGAGAGGAAGGCGGGAGGGGGAGGGGGGAGGGGGGAAGGGAGGGTGGGAGGGGGAGGGGCAGAGGGGGAGGGGGAGTGGGGGAGGGGGGAGAGAGGGGAGGGGAGGGGGAGGGGGGAGGGGGAGAGGGGGGAGAGGGGTGGGGGAGGTGGGGGAAGGAGGGGGGGAGAAAGGGATGGGGTGAGCCAGCAGACCCTCTCCCCTCTGCCGGCGATGGCTCCGCTGAGCTCCGTGCCCCCCCACGCACTGACATGCCGAGCGCAGCACCCCGGTCAGCCCGAGCCCCGCCCTCCCGAGGCCGGGCCTGAGGCGGCTTGAGACGGCTGATTGCGGCTGGCCGGGCCTGGTTGCCTTGGTAACCCTTCTCCCCTCTCTGCCTCCCGATCTCTGGGACTGGGCCTGGGCCTGAGTGGCTTGCGACGGCCGATTGCGGCTGGCGAGCCCGGTTGCCGGGGTAACCCTCTCCGCTCCCCCTCCCCTCCCCTCCCTCCCCCCGCCCTCCCCCCCCGCTAACCTGCTCACTTCCCTCTGGCCACGCTCTGTGTGGAGGTGCATGTGCGCCATGCAGCGCGAGCGTGAATGAAACGCGAGGAACTTGCAGTGGGCCCAGCCAGCCTTTACCAAGATGGCTGGCCACTGGTTCGGAATCGGGCCCAGCAGGGGGGTGGGGGGATGAGGGGTGGGAGGAGCTTGCCACAAAACAATTGCCTAGGGTCCAGCATGGCTGGCAACAGACGCCCAGGCTTCGAGGCCTACCTGCAAAAACGAGGAAAATTAGGAAAATTAATGAGATTAGATAAAAGATTTAGAAAGTAATTAACTTTTTTAAAAAACAATATGTGTTTGAAATGCAACTTTTTTTTTAAAGATGCAGAAAGCGGGAAAAAGAAATGAAAAGTTTGGAATCAAGATGGCGGCAACTCACCTCGGTTCAGAATGATAAGGCCCGCCCACACACGCACTGATTGGTTAACCGTCAGGTCACTGAACTGTAGGATTGGTCAATCATCACGTCACTCAACTGTAGGATGGCCCGCCCGCACACACAATGAACCCGCCCCCACTCGATGCAAATGAGCGGATAATGAGAGGAATTTTGAACGTTTTTTGGATACCGTCGGCAGAAATTTTTGTCCGACCGTCGGCACAATTTTTGTCTGAGCAAAAAGTAAATACACCTACAAGAGTTCCCTAATGATGAGCTTTCTTTTGATATAACATATGTGTAGGTACGCTCTATAACTTTTGATTGTATAGCCGGACAGAGAGACAGACAGAAAGACAGACAGAGAGACAGACAGACAGACATATCCTTTTATATATATAGATTAATGACCTAGATGACGGGACCGAATATAATGTATCCAGGTTTGCTGATGATACAAAGCTAGGTGGGACAGTAAGCTGTGAGAAGAACACAAAGAGTCTGCAAAGGGATATAGATAGACTAAGTGAATGTGCAGTAAGGTGGCAGATGGAGTATAATGTAGGGAAATGTGAGGTTATTCACTTTGGTAGGAAGAATATAAAAACAGAATATTTTTTAAATGGTGACTAACTTTTAAATGTTGGTGTTCAGAAAGATTTGGGTGTCCTCGTGCAAGAAACACAGAAAGCTAGCATGCAGGTACAGCAAGCAATAAGGAAGACAAATGACATGTTGGCCTTTATTGCAAGGGGGTTCGAGTATAAGAGTAAGGAAGTCTTGCTACAATTGTAGAGGGCCTTGGTGAGACCACACCTGAGTATTGTGCACAGTTTTGCTCTCCTTATCTAAGGAAGGATATACTTGCCTTGGAGGCAGTGCAACGAAAGTTCACCAGATTGATTCCTGGGATGAGAGGGCTATCCTATGATGAGAGATTGTGTAGAATGGGCCTATACTCTCTGGAGTTTAGAAGAATGAGAGGTGATCTCATTGAAACATACAAGATTCTGAAGGGGATTGACAAGGTAGGTGCTGAGAGGTTGTTTCCCCTCTCGGGAGTGTCTAGAATTAGGGGGCATAGTCTCAGGATAAGAGGTACGCCATTTAAGACTGAGATGAGGAGGAATTTCTTCACTCAGAGGGTTGTGAATCTTTGGAATTCTCTGCCCCAGGGGGCTCTGGATGCTGAGTCTTTGAGTATACTTAAGGCTGAGATAGATACATTTTTGGACTCTAGGGGAATCAAGGGATATGGAGATCGGGTTGGAAAGTGGAGTTGAGGTCGAAGATCAGCCATGATCTTATTGAATGGTGGAGCAGTCTCGAAGGGCTGTATGACCTACTCCTGCTTGTATTTCTTATGTTGTTATGTTCTTATAACACCCTCATAAATCTCCTCTGTACCCTCTGAAGCGCAATCACATCTTTCCTGCAATGTGGTGACCAGAACTTTACGCAGTACTCTAGCTGTGGCCTAACAAGTGTTTTTTACAGTTCACGCATAAACTCCCTGCTCTTATATTCTATGCCTTGGCTAATAAAGGAAAGTACCCCGTATACCTTCTTAACCACCTTGGCCCAAAATTTGTGATCGGAAGCTTCCCGTGGGCAGATGCCTCTGACCTGTAAAAAATCTACGCATTTACCTGGTGGCCCAGGAGATACGGAGGCTTGTGATCCTGGGCCTCTCTGGGTCCGCGCGGGCAGAGGCCCACATATCCCAGGGGCACAGGCGGTTCACAAGCGCCCCAGGGATCACATCGGCCGGCCCAATCAATACGTACGGAACTCCCATAAGCATGAATGAGGATCACTTAAAAAATACACGAACACATGAAATACATTTTTTTAAATTACTTATTTAAAATTAATTACAATGCCCTTTAAATATTTTAAAAGAAAATTTAATTTTTTGATTTTTAAAAAAAATATATTTTAACGGGGCTAAAAATAAACCTATCTTATTGGACAGGGTTCTTAATGTATAAATGAGTGATAACATTTAATTTTTCTATTTTTCAAAACTCTTATGCTGGTAAAAGCAGGTCTTATGCCTGCTTTTATCAGGCGTAAGAATTTCGCAGGCATTCAGCGAGCGAAAGTTGGGCAAATAGCATAATTCTCCACCCGCAGAGGCCCTTCTCCCAGGATCTGCAAGAAGATTCTTGACAAATCGCAAGTTTCGTGTTTTAACGCATGCGCTTCACATGCCTAAAACCTGAACTTGCGTGGCCCCTACGGTCGCGTACACACCTCGTACGCACCCATAAGGGTCGCAAAATACGTCCTCTTATCCACCTGTCCTGCTACCTTCAGGGATCTGTGGACATGGACTCCAAGGTCCCTCTGTTCCTCTACACTTCTCAGTATCCTACTATTTATTATGTATTCCCTTGCCTTGTTAGCCCTCCATTACCTCACATTTCTCCGGATTGAATTCCATTTGCCACTTTTCTGCCCACCTAACCAGTCCATTGATATCTTCCTGCAGTCTACAGCTTTCTTCCTATCAATCACACAGCCAATTTTTGTATCATCTTCAAACTTCTTAATCATGCCCCCTACATTGAAGTCTAAATCATTGATATATATCACAAAAATCAAGGGACCTAGTACTGAGCCCTGCGGAACCCCACTGGATGCAGCCTTCCAGGCACAAAAACATCCGTTGACCATTACCCTTTGTTTCCTGCCTCTGAGCCAATTTTGGATCCAACTTGCCACTTTCCCTTGGATCCCATGTGCTTTTACGTTTCTGATCAGTCTGCCATGTGGAACCTTGTCAAAAGCCTTGTTAAAATCCATGTAGACTACATCAAAAGTGCTACCCTCATTGATCCTCCTTGTTACCGCCTCAAAAAATTCAATCAAGTTAGTCAGCCACAACCTGCCCTTAAAATTTGTTACTGATTTGTGGGAGATTTCAGCTGTACCTGTCAAAGTGAGTGGGTGTGAAATAAGAAGCAATTACTGGTAAGAACAGAAGGGCTCGAAATTTAAGTTTTCTTGCTTGGGATATAATGAATGTCACAAATAAAAATTTAAACCAGGCCTGGGACAAATATGTAGGCTTACAAGTATCTAAATCTAAACTTAACTATGGAAGCAAAAGGAAACAAAAGCCATTTCATGGAGAGCATTAAGGTATTTTCATGCTCGTAATACTTTCTGTACAATGATTTTACTTGTGTTTTGGGTAGGTTGGTGTAAGATCTGTGCAGGCTGCATTGTTGGTTTGGTTTGTGCGTGTAGTTCATAAAAACATACACCCTGTGAGTTTGTTTTATTCACCTTTGTCTATTCCTGATCCAGTTGCTGCTCGTCCACTAATTGTTCCTGCTCTGAGTCTTCCAGATTCAGTCATTGCTGTTCCGCTGGTGCCTCTTGCTGGACATGAGCACCTGCTTTTCATCCCTCTGTTTTCTTCTCTGCTCCTGACCCTTTCTGTTCTGCCTATTGACAATGTTTTTCCTTCCATTTCATTTGGGCAAGGGTTTCCAGCAAAGCCACTAGCCATTACGGTGGCTGTAGCAGTTAGCAAGAGCATCAGTTTCAATTGGATGAACAGTGTTTCCTCATTGAGCAGTCCTTGGCATAAACCCGTGCCTGTTACTGACAAGAGAGAAAAAGGCAAATGCCCCTAATATTACTGAGTGACATGACACTTTGAACAGGGAAAATTGTAAAAATGCTTGAAATGGTAATGATAGGCTACTCTGGTGTGGATCTAATTGGTGATTCTGTCTGCAATGACATCTCATCTGCTTCATCAGCTGTCAAATTGGGCAACTTAATTTCCTTTGATAGACACAGGACTTATTGGCCATTCTGTCCTCTCGGGTGGCTATAAAAGTCCCCATGGCACTATTCGAAGAAAAGCATAGGCGTTCTCCTCAGTATCCTGGTCAACATTTATCCCTCAACCAACATTGCTGAAACAGATGATATGGTCATTGTGTCATTGCTATTTGTGGGACCTCGCTGTGCACAAATTGACTGACACGTTTCCCTACATTACACTGAATACACTTCAAAAGTACTTCTTTGGCTGTAAAGCGCTTTGGGATGTTCTGAGGTAGCTATATAATGTTAAAAGGATTCAATAGGGTAGATATAGAGAAACTATTTCCTCTGATGGGGGAATCAAAAATGAAGGGACAAATTAGAGCCAAGCCATTAAGGAGGGAAATCAGGAAGCATTTTTCACACAAAATGGGGTAGAAATCATGAATTCTTTCCCCTAAAAGGCTGTGGTTGCTGGGACAATTGGAGCTTACCAGATTTTTGTTAGGTAAGGGTATCGAGGGTGTAGTGTATGTACCTTTAAGGGGAGAACTATTTTTTACAGCTCCTGTATACTGTAGTACCGGCAGTGACCACACCTGTATATAAACCCTGAGTAGGGATCTGTACTTTAGTTTTTGAGTAACCTGCACCCAGTAAACACCTGTTAATTGTTCCTCTGCAGTCTCTGTCGATTTATTGAAGAATACCATACATTAACATTCACGGATTCAACAGTGGCGACGAGTTGATTCGAACCTACCTGTATCTAAATGTACACTCTCGGGAGCCGCAAGCCTACATTTCGTTATACTGCACTTGTGCACTAACAATGACAATAAAGTTGATTATTAATTCTGTAAAAGAAGGCTGATTCCACCAGTGCGGGCGTCGACCATCCGGAGAGGACTTGAACATCGCAGAGGAGGCTGTGGAGAGCTGGGCTTGGTTCCCCAGTCGAGACGATCCAGTACAGCGGGCTGGCAGCAGGTACGGCGCAGACCCTTCTCGGAAGGCAGCGGCTGGAGCCGATCGATGGCACACAAAAAGGCCGAGCAGCGTCGACGGGGTAAGAGAGAGGGTGAAGCGCACAGGACGCAGCCGGGGTTGAAGACCGAGCGGCGTCAACGAGAGAAGGGAAAACGCGCAGAGTGCATCCGGGCTTTCAAGGGCTGAGCAGCGTCCGCGGGGGAGGAAAGAAGCGCGGGAGACGCCATTTTGAGCCGGTGGAGAAGAAGGGAGAGCGCGGGAGATGCCATTTTTAGCCAGTCTAACCACACCCAAGGATGCAGAAGAGTGGCAGTGTCACAGCGTTTGACAATGAAGTCGAAGATTGGGCAACATATATAGAACGTGTAGAAGTGTACTGCAAGGCGAATGAAGTGCCAGATGCCAGGAAAGCACTGGTATTGTTGAATTCCATGGGTGCAAAAACGTACGGCTTACTGCGAAACCTAATAACCCCAGAGAAGCCAGTGGAAAAGGATTTTGAAAGCATAGTGGCAATCCTACAGGACCACTTAAACCCCACACCGCTGCTGACAGCCGAAAGATTTAAGTTTCACGAAAGAAACCAGCACAAAGATGAAAGTAATGCTGAGTATTTAACGGAACTGCGCAAACTATCGAAACTCTGCCAGTTTGGAACGGGACTAGCAGATACTTTAAGGGACAAGTTTGTGTGTGGGCTTCAAAGTGAAGGAACCCAGAAACGGCTTCTCTCAGAAAAGGATCTTACACTGGACAAGGCTTTCAGCATGGCAGTATCCACGAAGCAGCCGCACGGGGCGCTGCAAAGATACAATGGAGATCGCAAGAATATGGCACAAATGAAACGTCATATGGAGCAGTGAAGTGTTATCGCTGCGGCAAAACAACACATGACCACAAGGACTGTTGGTTCAAGGACCAAGTGTGCAGACAGTGTGGAAAAGTAGGACACAGAGCAAGTGTCTGCAGGTCGGGAAAGAAAACCAGCAGCAAGAAATCTCCACAGGAGAAGTACAAAAATGTACATAAGGTGACGGAGAGTAGTTCAGACGAACAGAAAAGTGATACAGACTCCGGAAGCAAGGAGCTGGGTTGTCTGAAACTACATCATGTAATCAAAATGGAGGACCACCAAACTATCTGGGTCACGCTCAAGATAGACGGAGTCCAAGTGAAAATGGAATTGGGCACAGGATCAGCCCTAACAGTCATAAACCAAAGGGACTACAAGCGGCTATTCTCACATATACCCTTGAGAGATACAGAGATTGTCTTGAAGACGTACACGGGGCAAAAAGTCTACCCCAGAGGAAAAATAAGGGTGAACGTGATATACAACGGCAAGGAAACACCAAAAATGGACATATATGTATTGCCAGATGGAGGACTGCCACTACTAGGGCGTGAATGGATCCGGAAGATACAGCTCGATTGGCGTTCCATACAAGCACTGACTGTAGATGCCAAAAAGGATGACGACGTCACACCGGGACGACTGTCAAAAATACTAACTGACGCACAAGAAGTGTTCCAGGAGGGACTCGGAACACTAAAAGGCATAACAGCAATGATCAAAATAGAGGAAAATGCAAGCCCAAAGTTTTTTAAGGTCAGACCGGTACCTTATGCGATCCGCCCAGCCATCGAAGCAGAGCTGGAAGGTTTGGAACGTTCAGGAGTGCTATCCAAAGTGGACTGGAGCGAGTGGGCTACACCCATCGTTCCTGTAATGAAGAGGTCATTGAGTAATACGCCTGGGGAACCAAAGAAGGTTCGCATCTGTGGGGGCTTTAAGGTGACAGTGAACCCAGTCCTTCACACTGTACAATATCCGCTTCCGCGGATTGAAGATATTTTCGCCTCGCTATCTGGAGGGAAACGCTTTACTAAGATTGATCTGGCCCAGGCGTACCTGCAAATGGAGGTAGAAGAAGACTCGAAACAGTACTTCACGATCAACACTCATAAAGGTCTCTACCAATACAACCGGCTGGTGTTTGGGGTAGCATCAGCTCCGGCTATTTGGCAAAGGGCAATGGATCAAGTCCTGCAAGGGATTCCAGGGACCCAGTGTTATTTGGACAACATCCTGGTCACGGGCGAAAATGACAGTGATCACCTCGCCAACCTGGAGCAGGTGCTCACTAGATTGAAGGATTATGGGCTCCGAGCTAATCGCCACAAATGCGAGTTTTTCCAGAAGCAGATCTCGTATTGTGGCCACGTTATTGATAAAGAGGGGTTACATAAGTCCCCTGAGTAGATTGAGGCAGTAGTCAAGGCTCCAGCACCGGAAAGTGTGTCACAACTGAGGTCATTCCTCGGGTTGGTGAACTACTACCATAAGTTCTTGCCGAATTTGTCTACAGTTCTACACCCACTGAACACCCTACTGCAAACGGGGGTACCATGGAAGTGGAATGACGAATGTAAACGAGCTTTCCAGAAGTGCAAAGAATTGATCACATCAAAAGAGGTGTTGGCTCATTTCAACCCGGCACTAGCAATTCGGTTGGCGTGTGATGCATCACCCTATGGCATTGGAGCGGTGCTGTCGCACAAATTCCCGGACGGCTCGGAGAGGCCAGTAGCCTTTGCGTCTCAGTCACTAACCTCAGCCGAGCGTAACTACGCCCAGATTGACAGGGAGGCCCTCAGCCAAGTGTGGGGAGTGAAAAAGTTCAACCACTATCTGCACGGGCAGAAGTTCACCTTGCTGACTGACCACCAACCACTTGTCTCCATCTTTAACCCAAAGAAGGGCGTTCCGGTGATGACTGCGCAACGGCTACAAAGATGGTCCCTTTTTCTAGGGGCGCACCAATATGATATCGAGTAAAAGGGTACAAAACAGCGTGGAAACGCTGATGGGCTATCACGCCTGCCACTACCTACTGTGGAGGAAGCACCAGCAGTGGATCCTGTCGAAATATTTCATTCGACTATAATCAAATGCTTGCCAGTAACTGACGCAGGTATAGAGAAGGAGACCCGAAATGACCCGACACTGTCTCGGGTATATGATTTGACGGTGAAGGGATGGCCAGCACATGGCGACTCACTGTTGCCAGCATTCTCATCCAGAAGAGAACAGCTGTCAGTATGCTAGGGGACCTTGATGTGAATCCCGAGTGGTAATTCCACCCAAGTTAAGGGAGAGAGTGCTCAATGAGCTTCACGAATGCCATCTGGGAGGGGTGAAAATGAAAAGCCTTGCTAGGGCTTATGTGTGGTGGCCAGGGATCGATCAGCAAATCGAGGACCTGACAAAGAGCTGCTCAGGATGCCAGAAGGTCCAAAATGCACCACTACATGCTGCTCTACACCCATGGGAGTGGCCCTCATCTCCATGGCAACGGGTGCATATTGATTTTGCTGGTCCATTCATGGACTCAATGTTTTTAATAGCTGTGGATGCGCACTCGAAATGGCCTGAGGTGATCAAAATGTCCTCCACCACCACGGAGAAATCTATTGCAGTCCTACGGACCATCTTTGCCAGGAACGGCTTGCCAGAGCAGATTTGCTCTGATAACGGACCACAGTTTGTGTCCGAAGAGTTTCGAAGATTTATGAAAAAGAATGGTGTAAGGCATTATACCTCCACTCCGTATCATCCAGCCACCAATGGATTGGCTGAGAGGTTTGTACAAACCTTTAAAAAAGCAGTAAGGGCCATGTGCGATGATGACGTTCTACTGCAGCGTTAGGTGGACAATTTCCTGTTAGCCTACAGAAATGCGACACATACAGTCACCAACCAGACCCCGGCCATGATGTTCTTTAACCGAAGGTTGAGATCTCGTCTGGATTTGCTCAAACCAAATGTACGAAGAGATGTTGAGAATAAGCAATTCCAGCACATCAATGAGAAGCCGACAAGGAGCTTCAATGTAGGGCAACCAGTCTTGGCTCGTGACTACCGAACAGAGAAATGGCAACCAGGAATGATATGCACACGGCAGGGGCCACTAATGTACACCGTGGATGTTGGGGAGAACATTGTGAGACGCCATGTCGACCAGATCCTAGAGTCACAGGAAAGAGTCCACCCCAGGTCTTGCGTACCTGGTGATGAACCCGACATACAGGTAGCATCTACCCCAGAAACAGTAGTATCGGAAGCTGATGAACCAACCGACGACAGGGGGCCAGAATCGCCCCCGCACCAAGAGCAAGACACTCAGGAAAGGCGCTATCCAGAAAGGGTCAGGAAGCCGCCCCAAGACTGAATTTATAAATGGACTATTTGCAGTTAATGTTGCATGTTAAAAGTGTTAATTGTTAAATGAATGTTATGGTACTGTTAATCTAAAAGGGGAGGAATTGTAGTGTATGTACCTTTAAGGGGAGAACTACTTTTTACAGCTCCTGTATACTGTAGTACCGGCAGTGACCACACCTGTATATAAACCCTGAGTAGGGATCTGTACTTTAGTTTTTGAGTAACCTGCATCCAATAAACACCTGTTAATTGTTCCTCTGCAGTCTCTGTCGATTTATTGAAGAATACCATACATTAACATTCACGGATTCAACAACCACACCTGTATATAAACCCTGAGTAGGGATCTGTACTTTAGTTTTAGAGTAACCTGCATCCAGTAAACACCTGTTGATTGTTCCTCTGCAGTCTCTGTCAATTTATTGAAGGACACCATACATCAACATTCACGGATTTAACAGAGGGATAGCGAGCTAAGGCGGGTAAATAAAGTTTGGATATAGAGCATCCATGATCTAATTGAATGGCAGAGCAGGCTCGAGGAGCTGAATGGCCTGCTTCTGTTCCTAACGTCCTATATTCCTAAATAAATCCAAGTCACAGAATCACAGAATCACAGAATCTACAGTGCAGATAGAGGCCATTTCAGCCCATCGAGCCTGCACCGACACATATCCCACCCTATCCCCGTATTTAATCCCCTAACACTAAGGGTCAATTTATCATAGCCAAATCAACCTAACCCGCACATCTTTGGACTGTGGGAGGAAACCAGAGCACCTGGAGGAAACCCACGTAGACACGGGGAGAATGTGCAAACTCCACACAGACAGTCGCCCGAGGCCAGATTTGAACCCGGGTCCCTGGCGCTGTGAGGCAACAGTGCTAACCACTATGCCACCATGCCCCCCTTTCTACTTAATTTTTTACTTTTTTCATCCACTCCTGTTATTATTGGCATTTATGCTACGTTATACTGTTTCAGCAGCTTTACATATACACGATGACGCTTTATGCTTCACTCATACTTTTGCTCCGGCCGTCTGTCTGCTATTTCCTGATAGATGTGTGTGTGTCGTTTATGTATTTCCATTGCATCTCAGGCACCTCTCCAATTCGAGAGCAGACAAGGAGTTTCTGCATTATTTTGCACTGTCTCTGAAGTGTCACTTGTTTATCACTCATTATGCGAGTTGAGAATACCAGTCAGAATATTATTTAAGTACATTGGCCCAACTCAAATAAACATAGTGCCAAATTAAAATTCTATGACATGCTCAAAGCAGATGCTGCATCTAGCAATAAAAATACAGTATAGTATTTGAAAAGCACTTGTAGCACTGGGCAGGAGGGGAAAAAATGATGAAGAGTATCAGACAAGGATTTTGGATTGGCATAGCATTCCGACCACCCAGAAAACAGTGGAATACAGCACTGGAAATAAACAGGCCATAAATTTGCTTTTTTAATAAAACGAAATCCAATTTTCTCTCTTTTTGAAATCTGCTTGCTCCTTAAAGCTACGGATTTCTGCCCGGGGAACAGTTCCAAAGGGGCCAGCAGCAAATCTCCCCCAATTTGCCATTATGTATATATGAACCCAGATTGAGGGCGTTGACAGGCTATTTGACCATGGAGGGCTTCACATCTAAGCCCAATCCAAAAAATCAGTACACTTCAAAAGTAATTCATTGAGTGAACCGCTTTGATTCAGAAATATGATAAGGCAATTATATGAACACAAGGATTTAGTTTTACACAGTGATTCTTAATACTGATAGACAGTGGCCGGAATTTTCTTTACCTGGATAGGTCGGGTGCGGGCGGTCGGCATGACGGGTCGCGACCCCGTTGTTGCTTCCATCCTGCTGCAGAAATTGACTTTACGCTAATGGGGCCTATTAAGCCCGCCCTGCGCATTACCCAGCCATATTAAATGGTGCGGGCCTGATGACGTCATCGATGACGCATTTTCAGCCAGGATATTTAAAGGAGCCATGGCCACATTGCATTTGAAGGTTCATCTAGGAGTGTGCAGTCACTGGAGCAATCAAAGCCCCCAATGCAAACAGTTGGAGACATGACTGCACAGAGGCAGAGGGCTGCATCCAGGTTCTCTGATGACTCCCTCCATATGCTTGTGGAGGGAGTCAGAACATGCAGGGAGGTCCGCTTCACTTCCAATGGGCGGAAGAAACCTCCCCAGGAGACCAAAACACCTGGTTGGAAATTGCAGAGGAGGTCAACAACAGGGATGTGTTCAAGAGGACCTGGGTGCAGTGCCGCAAACACACATCTCAGCAACCTGGTGACAGAATTACATATCATACAGCTACATGGCATACATCAGTCCCTCACATAGTGACTGATGTCATCAGTCACTGAATGGTTATCATGTGCATAATGTTATCTATACCCATTCTTCATATGGCATATCCACCTCATCTCTTTATTCTCCCACAGGTCCATCAAGAGCCCCCCCCATGCCACCACTGTCCAGGAGGAAGAGGAAGATGGCCCCTCAGAGGAGCCTCCAGCCTCAGAGGGTGCAGCATCACCAGGCATAATGCACCCAGCACCAGCGCAGAGACACACACTCAGTGGGTCTCACGCGAGATAGAGTAGTGTTGTCACCGGGTCTGTCACAAGTCACAAATGAGCAAGAGCAAATGGTGGAGACAGGGACAGCAGTGGAGACTCCTCGCTGGAGGGCGCAGGATATTCCCAGCTTGGCTCACCTGCGTACAGACGCTGAGCCTCTGGGGCCATCCAGAAAGAGGGCGATCCTGGAGGTAAAGGAAGAAGTGCAGGGGGCTTTGACAAGTTTTGCGGCCGCGATTTCCGCAAATGTTCAGAGAATGGAGGAGTCCATCTCCAACATGAGCACCACCGAGTCACAGGCAATACCGACTGTAGGCTCTTCCATGGATAGGATGGCTACCTGGATGGAGCAGATAATGCGCCACTCACAGGAGCACATGGTCTCTATGGAGAATAGATGGCTATCTATGGAGTATAGATGCAGAGGCTCATAGACCTCTTGTCTAGGTGGGTTGTCAGCATAGACATGGGTCCTCATGGCTCTCCAGCTCCTTGCTAGCAGGGAAGTGCGGGTGGCCCATGAGAGGGATGATGGTGAGAGGAAACATGGAAGTGTGGGTTCCTCAAAGCACTTACACTTCTCCCTCATTGCCACCCCCTCAGTCAGAGCCCCAGATGTCTCCTCGGACAGTGATGGCTGAGTCTGCCCATGTACAGTCGCAGGAGGAGCAGACTTTGGCGGGGCCATCAGCGGCTCCAAAACCCAGAGGACGTCTGCCAAGAGTGTCTAAGCAATCGCAGCAGGGAAATGACCAGGCTGCCTCTACCTTTGCTGAAGCCACAGGGGTAGCACCTCGTAGAAGCACGCATAAGAGAAAGATGACAGACAAGTAGATTCACAAGGGTAGCCACTTGGGTGTTTTATTCAATGTTAATGTCAAGTTTCCATAACTGTAATTTCAACCATAAAAATCTTTATTTACACCACTTTGGACAAATTTGTGTGCACCTCTGGAAGTGGCTTAGTGAGTTGGATTGAATGGTGAGACATAACAGTACCTCCAGCAATGGTGGTCAGTGTGAAAGGAATGGCTTGGTAAATCTAGGGATCCTTTATGGTGTTGCTGTGGGGTGGTGCCAACCTGGCGCAGCATGTGGCAGCCATATGGGTGTACTGCATAAAGTTAAGTAAATCTGGCCATGATGAGGCCATCCCTGGCCTCCGAGGCAGCAATGTGCTCGGGTGCTGTTGGGATCTGGTCCGCAGGTTTCTCCAGCTTCTACTCCACCTTGTCTTCCAGCTGATGCTCCTCCTACTCCGGCTGCTCCTCCTCTGATGAAGAGGCTGTGCGCTCAGTGCCTTGCTCCTCATGCACCGCTAATCCTCGTTGCTACGTTATGTTGTGCAGGGTGCAGCAGACCATGATGATTCTGGAGACCCTGGCTGCTGCATACTGAAGGGCTCCTCCAGATCTGTCAAGGCATCTGAAGCACATTTTCAGCATGCCTATTGTCTACTCTGTGACACATCTGTTGGAGATGTGGCTTTCATTGTATCTCTCCTGGGCATTAGTACTTGGTCCCCTTAAGGGTGTCATGAGCCACGTCTTCAGTGGATAGCCCTTGTCTCCAAGCAGCCAGCTGGAAAGTTTGTTTGGAGGAGTGAAGAGCTGAGGGAGGGTGGACTGGTGCAGGACGAAAGAGTTATGGCAGCTCCAAGGAAATTTGGTGGAAAAATGCATAATCTTTCTATGGTTGCAGACCAGCTGCAAATTGAGGGACTGGAAGCCCTTGCAGTTGACAAAGACTCCTGGGTCTTGATGGCCACATGTGTGCAGCCAATGATGCCCTGCACCCGTGGGAAGCCAGCCAGAGTGGCAATGCCGAGTGCCCGCTCAATAACACTGGCTTCATCAGTGGCAAAGTTGATATAATTGGCTGACTTGGCAAACAGGGCATCGGTGGCCTGTGTGATGCATCTGTGGGCAGCCAACTGCAAGATGCCGCAAATGTCTACTGCAGATCCCTGGAAGGAGCCTGAGGTGAAGAGGTTGAGGGTGCTGGTGACTTTGATAGCCACTGCTAAGGTATGTCCACCTGCTCCTCCTGGCTGCAGGTCTTGATGTAGCAATGCGCAAATCTCTGTGATGACCTGGAAAGATAGCCTGTGTCTCCTTTGGCACTGCTACTCAGTCCTGTTGAGGAAGCTCAGCCTCTGCCTGTATGCCCTGTGTTGGGGGTATCGTCTCCGGCGCAGTGCAGCCCTGCGCTGATGCCCTCTGTCCTGTGTAGCATCAGGTGGCTGAGGAGAAGGTTGGTGGTGTTGTTGTTGGTGCTGATGGTGTTGAGGCTCATCGTGGTCCGATTCTGAGGACCAAGGTGAGATAGTATAAATGGCATCCATGCTGATGGAATAGATGGCAGGTCAAGTAAAGATGAGAGAAGCAATCTGTCAATGGTGTGATAGGTTGTACCAATGAGGTGAGACTGGATGGCGACTTTGCTGGAAAGACTTGCAGCCTGCAGAAAGTTAAATGTGTGCTGGGAATGCAGTCAACAACAACTCTGTCTGAAGAAAGTGACCAGTTGTGAAGTGGGTGCTTTTATAGTACATTCCATGCTGTCATCTAATCAGCTGGAGCAATGGCCAGATTGACAGACATGGTTCCCGAGCTACGTGAATCCTGTGGGCAGCCAGAGAAATTTGAAATGTAGGCTGATAAAGACGCTTAAGGGTCTGACAAGTAACTGTTAATGATTTGAATTAGGTCGCCTGCGTCTGCCAGTTGGGTCGCTGCCGCACCAGCAAACATGCCCGAGGGAAATGTGCATAGGGCGGGATGATGGTGGGTTCCCAGCCCACAAATTATTTCAAATTTCCAACCTGACCCGCCTTCGATCGCACCCACATGGACCCCAGAAAATTCCGGCCAGTATGTCTGGTAGACTGAGTTCAGTTGCTATGCTTCTAACTGTCAATCAGCCAAGGTTTCCACTTCTGATGGCTGTCCAGTGACAGACGCTGGAGGCCGCAAGTCCTGCTGCCATATATCAGCTTGAAAAAACATTTCTTGCCTTGGCTTACACATCGGGAATGGTCATTTGGCTGAAGGATCAGAGAGCTGCCAGTAATTCTGCATCATCATAGTTCACTACCTTCAAAAGATAAGGAGAAAATAAATAACAACTGTCAGTAGCACCTCTAATACTAATTATAGGATACAATTCTATAATTCTTTTAGTTTCAGCTTGTAGTTATCCAGTGCGCAATGGCACAAAAATGTATTTTGTTTGTGCAAAGCAGTATTACGTGCTAATGGGTAAATGTGCAACTTTTAGTTCATATTTTCTCCCATATCTATCTGCAATTCCCCAACCATTTTGATAACAGAACACTGGAATGAAATGGTCACATGATTCTCCAGAAGTGAAGATCATCCCTTTCTCTCAGCCCAACCCTACTAACTTTCCCCCCGCCCCCACCTTATAGTTAATAATATTGCAGAAATGGCTTCAGTGCCGTTCAAGACCATTGGGACAGGAAACTTCACATTGTTTCTCCTTTTAAACAAATACCTAAAAATATAATTATCTACACTGACATCTTCAAGCCCATCCCCTGAGGAACACACATAGGTTTTGCTCTGCTCCATGCTGAAAAATGAATAGAATACTGTTGCTGGTACTTGTAGAGCCGAATACATTGATATTTTCCCCAGTCCTGTTTAATTCTTTGGGTTAGAGCACCAAAATCTGTGGTAGCATTGATGGCTGGAGAAGGAAATAAATTAAAAGTGGGTGTGATGCAACAACAGGACAGAAATATAAAGTTACTCATAAAATAGATAATCGTCTTTTATAACTGTGGCAGATAGTTGGTTAAAAAAGAATCGCAATTACATCCAGGGCTCGTCATAACTTAAAATATATTTTAGTGTCTTTGTACATTTATGTTTTGTCTCATTATTCCTGAATAATCACTTTTCTGCCTGCAGCATTCTGGTGTATTTGACTGCTCCGTTCCTCCAGCCAGTTTAATCTTTGCAGGCTTCTGTTGCTTCTTCTCAGCTCAGCCTGCATGTTTCGAGGCCTGCTGTACATCAACTTGCAAAAATAAATGTCAAATAATGAAGCATCGGGTTTCAACAGGACAGTAGGTCTGCTCAATAAAAATGAAAGACAGTTTGGTTGTAGGAAATTAAATTGTCATCCTGTGGTTATCACTGAGGCCTTATTCCTGGCCACCACTGCAATTATAGAGTTCCTTTATCAGATTAAACTTCAGCTTTAAGTCAAAGGTCAAACTACATTTTCATCATTGCAATCTCTTCTCATCAAGCAGGAACTTGGAGTTTAACTGTATCAGTTGAGACATGCAAAAACCAGGGGAGAAATGAAATTGAGCAAAGCTGTTTAAAAATCAAAATCCTTTCTACAAGTCATTTCAGCCTTCTTCCGCTGTCCCTGATTTCTTATTACAGTAACATAACATCTGTTCCATGTACTGAAAAAAGTATAATTCATATTCAATAAAACACACTGTGGTGGTGAGCAGAACTCTGCAATTTAACTTACCTATTAAAACGGCAAGGCAGGTTTGAAAGATTTTTTTTCTCCACTTGCATTCTAGTCATTAAAATAAAAGCTAAAAAAACTCCATATAACATCTCAATTACCTCTTTAAATGTAACCAGGTGCACAAAGAGGAAATCTCAAATTGAAAAGGAGCCCAGCACATGCCAAACCATGGACTCGGAGTATTAAAAAGCATTGCCTTCTGTGCACATGGATATGTGTATGTGTGAGGGGTGAGAAGGAAGGGGGCTTCAAATGTTACTCTCCAGGTGTGTGCTCTGTTATTCTGTGTAGCACAAGTCACCAATATAAATCTCGCACCTGTTATAATAACCTGTGAATTTAAACATGAGCCACAGGCTGCATTACAGACATGGGCAAAGAGATTCCTCTGTGTTGTGTGTAGTAAAATCATGAACGTCGTTTTATATATAATATATTAAAAGTCTTCTATATAGTGTTCACTTCCTGTATGCATCACACTTACTTCCTGTAACACTTTCTTTAGCAATTTTCCTACCACATTTTTTGATAACACCCCTCTTATCATATTCTCTGACTTACTGTGAGCAGTACCATAGCAGGTCTGCCATCATTATTAAAAATGAAGCACATAATTCTGGAGGAGACTCTGACAATGACCAGTTAGGCCGAATGGCCTGTTTCTGTGTTGTAGACTCTATGGGCTGAATTTTAATGGGGACGGCGAGTTGGGGGCGGGAGGGCTCCGAGGCGGACAGAATACCCAGGAGAACGGGTTACCCGCAGGCCCTGTCAAATTTAACGGCAGGGCCTGATTTGAATGGGAAGCCTATGTTTCTCACCCACAGCCAGCCAGCTGGAGAGGCTGGCTGGCTCCGGGCGGGTAGGCCTGTGGCACTAGGCTGCACAGAGGAGGGAGGGAGGGATCGCGTGGGGACCGGGGGATGTCAAAATGATCGGTGCGGGGGGTCGATTGAAAATCAGGTGGGGGCGGAGTAGAAGATCGTTGTTGGGTAGAAGATCGGGGGGCGTGGGGGCTGAGTAGAAGATCGGTGTTGGGTAGAAGATCGGGGGGGGCATGTAGAAGAGCTGGGAGGGGGAGCTGCGTAGAAGAATGGGTGGGGTGGGGCGAGTAGAAGATCAGTGTCCAGGGGGCAGATTGAGAGGCTGGCCAGCTCCGGGGCAGGTAGGCCTGTGGCACTAGGTTGCACAGAGGGAGGGATCGCGTGGGGGCTGGGGAATAGCAGCAGCAGCGAGGGTTTGCCAAATGAGAATCGGGGATCACAGGGAGGCGGGGGGGGGGTTCCGATAAGAATCAGAGGCTGCAGGGTGGTGGGGGTCCGACGAGAATCGGAGGCCGCGGGGTGGCAGGGGGATCCAATGAGCATCAGTGGTGGCAGCATCCATGTGGTGGGGGGTCCAATGAGGATCGAGGGGCCGCGGGGATGCAGCAGCAACGGGGGGGGAGCGATGTCGGAAGAAGATTGAGGGCTGGGAGCAGCACGAGAACGGGTGTCTGAAGGGATCATGGGCTGGGAGCAGCACAGGGAGAGCCGAAGGAGTAGGGTGGGGGTGTGGGGGTGACCTGGTGGGGTGGGGGGGGAGGTTATCGGAGGCCAGGGGGGTGATCGGAGGATTGTTGGGGGGCGAGTCTCCCATCGCGGAGGGTGGGTTAGGCAGGAATCCTTGAGTCAGGAGGTAAGTGTAAAGGCACTTACTTCCTGGATCCAGCAGTCCTCGCCTTGCATTAGCTGACAGGTTTCATGAGGTGTGCAAAACCTGTCCAGCGAAAGCTAACTAGAAAATGAAGGTTAAAGAAGAGGCTTCCAGCCTCATTATAATATTGAAATAGACGACCCGCCTCCTAGCAGCGGGTTGGCTGCTCGCCACCACTCACCCCGCCACCCCACCTCTGTTAAAACTGGAAATGGCCAGATTGATGGCGGGTTCAGGTCAGGATTCCGATTTTTAACATTTGTACTACCCCCATTCCCCAAACAAATCTGTTTTTTTGGTTAAAATTCCCCCCTATTTCAGTCACCATAGATCAGTGAGCTTCATAATACATTATGCATTACATGTTATAATACTATTGCATGTTAAAGCATCTGGGGGAAAAAATAGGGTGGCGCCCATTTTGGGTTAGGGACACTAATTTAGCACCCTGAAAAAGTTAGCACCCCTCCCCCATAAATTCAGTAGTAGCACCCCAAGAAGGAGGTGGAGTGCTACTGGAAAGCGCTTCACCTCCTACTTGGGGCGCTACTACTCAATGTCACGGTGCTACTTGCAGCACCACCACACGCAGCGGCACGTAGCGCTGGGTCATTGCAGGCCTCCTCCCCTGATTAAAGGGGAGGGGCCTAGCACTGCACGCACCACCAGGGCCCTGCTGGACCACCGGGGAGCAGGTTGCTGTGGAAACAAAAGCACTCAAGAGCTAATCGATCATGGCTGGCACCCTGCAGAGAAATGTTAAAGGTGCACAGGTGCTGGCAGTTGGCCAAAATATAAATGGCCGCCCGACACCTGCCCTTTAAGTAGTGCCGCCGCACGCTACCACCACTGCAAAACCGCCCCCTGATCCTGTCGGTCCCATCGCTCGGCGATAGATCAGGGGGCGTAAGGGAAGTTTGCGGCCGGGGTGCAAACAGGGTGCTGCGCACGGTGATGACGTCATCATCGCTGGCACACCAGAGCGAGGCGCTACCGGCTACCGCCGCCGCTAACCTCCCACTGAATTTCACAGGAGGCGTTAGCAGCACCACGCCCGGGCGCTAGGGGATTTGCACCCCATTAGCGCCCCGTGGAGGTACTAACGAGAGGCACAAAGGAACCCAATTTCTCCCCCCTGAATTATTGTGAAAGGCACCCTGGGGTCACTGCTGGTATGTTATTAACAATGGTGCAATTATGTGTGTTTGATCTGATCATACATCCCCATCACCTTTAACATTACATTTTTTGACTTTTTAAATTTCAAAAAAAAAATTCAAATCAGGACTCAGAAAAAATTGTACCAATCTCGTCTCTGCCCCAAAACTTAACCAAAGAAATTGCACAAAATATTTTATGATCATTTTCTCAACGGTCAATATTTTTCCTCCTTAGCACACTGATAATAGGCTGAAAATAAGAAATGGCTGATTACATGAGGGGACTGCGAAGGGGAGGGCTGAAGAAGAGACAGGATTATACTGAAATAAGCTGCACTTACCCCTCCCAAAAATATCCCATTAGGTACCAATCCATAAAGTAAAATATATTTCCAATGTGGTTTAAAATTTTTTTTGCAAAAGAAGATGGCTTAACATTCATCTTACCTGGCAGTATTAATGAATCAGTAGTCATGAAAACTACACAACAAAAGACTCAAAATATGGAAGAAGCTTCTCTGAAAATAACATGGATTGTTATGGTGTGGAGATGCCGGAGTTGGACTGGGGTGGACAAATGTAAGAAATCACACAACACCAGGTTATAGTCCAACAGCTTTATTTGAAATCACAAGCTTTCGGAGCGCTGCTCCTTCTTCAGGTGAAGTGGAGAAATGCATAAAGACACAGCTTATATAGTCAGAGAATCATGTCAGATGTTTACAGGTAACCTTTCCAACTGCCATTTGTCACACCTCGGCAGAGAGATAATCACAGCAGTCAAAGGTGTGAATGGTGTCCAAACAGGTCAGTCAGGGAAACATTACATCAAAGAACAATGAGGTGGGGTCACAAGGGGTCAAATATTGCAGATGCTGGGGTCTGTATGAAAAACAAAAAAACAGACAAAAAACATTTTTTTTGGCTGGAAATCACAGCAGGTCCAGCCGCATCTGTGTAGAGAGAACAAGCCAATGTCGACTCGAGTCTGGATGACCCTGCATCAGGTGGGGTTACATGCAGCGTGACATGAACCCAAGATCTCGGTTAAGGCCGTCCTCATGGGTGCGGAACTTGGCTATCAGTTTCTGTTCGACGATTTTGCGTTGTCGTGTGTCTCGAAGGCCACCTTGGAGACTGCTTACCCGAAGATCGGAGGCTGAATGTCCTTGACTGCTGAAGTGTTCCCCGACTGGGAGGGAACACTCCTGCCTGGTGATTGTTGCGCGGTGTCCGTTCATCCGTTGTTGCAGTGTCTGCATGGTCTCGCCGATGTACCATGCTCCGGGGCATCCTTTCCTGCATCGTATGAGGTAGACAACGTTGGCCGAGTCACATGAGTATGTACCATGTACCTGGTGGGTGGTGTCCTCACGTGTGATGATGGTATCTGTGTTGATGATCTGGCATGTCTTGCAGAGGTTGCTGTGGCAGGGTTGTGTGGTGTCGTGGTCGCTGTTCTCCTGGAAACTGGGTAATTTGCTGCGAACGATGGTCTGTTTGAGGTTAGGCGGCTGTTTGAAAGCGAGTAGTGGAGGCGTGGGGATGGCCTTAGCGAGGTGTTCGTCGTCATCGATGACATGTTGAAGGCTGCGAAGAACATGGCGTAGTTTCTCCGCTCCGGGGAAGTACTGGACGACGAAGGGTACTCTGTTGGTTGTGTCCCGTGTTTGTCTTCTGAGGAGGTCTATGCGATTTTTCGCTGTGGCCCGTCGGAACTGTCGATCGACGAGTCGAGCGTCATATCCCGTTCTTACAAGGGCGTCTTTCAGTGTCTGTAGGTGTCCATCGCGTTCCTCCTCGTCTGAGCAGATCCTGTGTATTCGCAGGGCTTGTCCATAGGGGATGGCTTCTTTAACGTGGTTAGGGTGGAAGCTGGAGAAGTGAAGCATCGTGAGGTTGTCCGTGGGCTTGCGGTAGAGTGAAGTGCTGAGGTGTCCGTCTTTGATGGAGATTCGTGTGTCCGGGAATGAGACTGATTCTGAGGAGTAGTCCATGGTGAGTTTGATGGTGGGATGGAACTTGTTGATGTTATCGTGTAGTCTTTTCAGTGATTCTTCGCCATGGGTCCATAGGAAGAAAATGTCGTCGATGTATCTGGTGTATAGCGTTGGTTGGAGATCCTGTGCAGCGAAGAAGTCTTGCTCGAACTTGTGCATGAAGATGTTTGCGTATTGGGGTGCGAATTTGGTCCCCATGGCTGTTCCGTGTGTTTGGGTAAAGAACTGGTTGTCGAAGGTGAAGACATTGTGGTCAAGGATGAAGCGGATGAGTTGTAGGATGGCGTCTGGAGATTGGCTGTTGTTGGTGTTGAGTACTGAGGCTGTCGCAGCGATGCCGTCATCGTGGGGGATACTGGTGTAGAGTGCCGAGACGTCCATCGTGGCGAGGAGTGTTCCTGGTTCAACTGGTCCGTGGGTGCTGAGCTTCTGTAAGAAGTCTGTAGTGTCGCGACAGAAGCTGGGGGTTCCCTGTACGATGGGTTTCAGGATGCCCTCGACATATCCAGAGAGGTTCTCACACAGGGTTCCGTTGCCTGATGCGATAGGACGTCCAGGTGTGTTGGCTTTGTGTATCTTTGGGAGGCAGTAGAAGTCACCCACGCGGGGAGTACGTGGGATGAGAGCATGTAGGGTGCTTTGAAGGTCTGGATCGAAGGTTTTGATCAGTCTGTTGAGTTGGCGGGTGTGTTCTTTGGTCGGATCTGCGGGTAACTGTCTGTAGTGTTCCTGGTTGTCCAGTTGTCGGTATACTTCTTTGCAATAGTCCGTTCTGTTCTGTATGACGATGGCACCTCCTTTGTCTGCTGGTTTGATGACGATGTTGCGGTTGGTCTTGAGAGCGTGGATGGCGTTGCGTTGTGCTCGGGTGACATTCTGGACTGTCTTGTGAGTGCGGCTGATGAATCTGGCATTGATGCATCTCCTGACAGCTTGAGCATACATGTCAAGCTTAGGGCAGCGACCCTCCGGAGGGGTCCAATTTGACTCTTTCTTCTTCGGTCGCTGCACTGCGGATCCCTCTGTCTGCTGTTCCGGATCATTGATTGTCTCATTGGGTTCGCTGCTGACATCTTGGGATTTGTGGAAGAATTCCCGGAGCCTCATTCTCCTGATGAATTCCTCTGTGTCTGCCGCGAGACCGATGGGGTCCATTTTGGTGGTGGGGCAGAAATTGAGCCCTCGGCTGAGAACTTCAATTTCGTCTGGTTGAAGGGTGTGGTCGGACAGGTTGACAATGGATTTCCCTGTGGTTTCAACCGTGGTACCGGGGGAGGCTTGGTTGCTGCTGCTGGTGATGCCAAGTTTCTCAAGCTTCCTGTTCTTGGTGTGCATGTCTGTTTTTTTGTTTTTCATACAGACCCCAGCATCTGCAATATTTGACCCCTTGTGACCCCACCTCATTGTTCTTTGATGTAATGTTTCCCTGACTGACCTGTTTGGACACCATTCACACCTTTGACTGCTGTGATTATCTCTCTGCCGAGGTGTGACAAATGGCAGTTGGAAAGGTTACCTGTAAACATCTGACATGATTCTCTGACTATATAAGCTGTGTCTTTATGCATTTCTCCACTTCACCTGAAGAAGGAGCAGCGCTCCGAAAGCTTGTGATTTCAAATAAAGCTGTTGGACTATAACCTGGTGTTGTGTGATTTCTTACATGGATTGTTATGTGTAAGGTTTGCCCCAAATGCAATGCCTCAGTGGTAAAGTACCAGATATTCCATTAGAACATAGTATGGTAGAGGATCGGTATTGTATTCAGTATTAAATGAATTCTTCACATTGATCTTCACAATTATACATTGTAGACAAATTCTGGGTCTAGACATTTTAGCTCTACAACATGCATAGACAGGAGTTATGAAGAAATGCAATGGGCTAGCTTTGCTGTGAGTGGTGAATGAATGATACCTGCCATTCATTAGAGATGCTCTTGACATTTCATTTTTATGCCCTTTTGCACTGGAAGTAGCTGTAAGTTTGAGATCCAAACAGTGCAGTGCCCTCACAGGGCATCTGGGACCTGTGTGAACAGGGCAAGTAACGATACATCTTCTTAACCAATCAGACTGAAGAACTGTTAATGAACAGTGTAGAGTCTGAACCAGGAAGTTAAAATAGTGAATTTAATGTCAAATCAGGTACTTAAAGCAAAATAAAGAGAAGGAAAGAAAGTTTAGAATAAGATAGAGAGAAAAAAAGAGAAAGGAAAAGTAAAAAAAAAATTTGCATTTTTTAAAATCTCCTATAATAATTAAAACCTGAAGGAATGAGTCTCCACACTTGTAAAAGTTAATTTTCAGTGCCAGAGAAGTTGTTAAGCAGTAATTAAGACTTACCACAGCATTGAAAGCTACTTCGACTGGAATGGACAAGCCCTAACATTTTGTGGCAAGTTTGGTCCGTATCTACGACGTCAGTACAGGAACTTCACGCCATTCAATATATTTGAATGGGGAGTCAGATGGCGAGATGCCGTATCCATGCAGCTTACGGAGGAGTGGTGCATCTCGGACAGCAACTTCTGGATTTTTGTGTTTAATCATTATTTTCACAGCAAAATCTGAGCCAATGAATGAAACGTGTACATTAAACCTGGGTCACCCTATTTCTTCAAGGGGTTGAAAGTGGACTTTGAATTAGGGTAAATAGTTTTAAGAATTCCATCAATAAAGGCGCTATTGTGGCAGAACCACTGAATGACTCTAGCTAACTGTATATAATTCTCTTTAACAATGTTCTAACACCAGCCTAAACCTGTACCATTGTGTTAGGCATTACTGTGTTTTGTATATAGAGTTTGCATGTATGGTGAGTGGCCCCTTTAAGAGCACAGGAAAACGCGGGTAAACGCGATGACGTCACATCGCAAACCACGGGGCTGCCCAGGCAGTCCTCGTGGCATCTCCGTTGAGTAAAGACCTGTTTAATTGTTCTCTGGTGTCGATCTCCATTATTCGTAGGAATTCGTTAATTCCTACATTGGTGACCCCGTTTTTGTGAATGTTTTCACAAAAGAAGAGCACAGCATGGAAGCAAATGCCGTTTCGCTAAAGCTACCGCAGTTCTGGGAGCAGCAAGCGCTCTCATGGTTTATTCAGGTCGAGGCCCAGTTCGCCCTGAGGAACATTGATGTGGATCAGACCAAGTACCTTTATGTAGTCTCCGCACTCGACAGCTCTACCGCCTCTCGGATCGTCAACCTCCTCGAAAACCCCCCAACGGAGCGCAAGTATGAAACCCTCAAAGCGCGGTTACTGCAGGTTTTCGGGCTCACAAAATCGGAGCGCGCCCGTTGATTACTCGCTATGCCCGGGCTTGGGGACTCCAAGCCTTCACAGTTGATGAGCCAAATGCTCACAGTCCTGGGCTCAGAACGGGAATGTTTCCTATTCCGCGAGATTTTCCTCAGCCAACTGCCTGAACAGGTACAAGCTGCCCTGGCCAGATCTGAAGTTGAAGACTGCGCAACACTCGCTGCGGAGGCTGACAAAATTTTCGCTGTAACTCGTCATTACTGCACCGCCATGAGGCACCCATCCCCCGCAGACGCCGCCCCAGCTTGTCAGCCTGCTGGGCTGTGCTTCTATCACGCGCAGTTCGGCACGAAGGCGAAGCGTTGCCGCCCTCCCTGCAGTTTTCCCCAACAAAACAAAAAACAACTGCAACTGCAACCACCGAGGGACGGGTCTAACGGGCACCCCGCGGCCGCGATGGCGATCGGCAACGTGGGAAAATTACTGTTCATCACTGATACTCTCTCTGGTCGTCGTTTTCTGTGCGACACCGGAGCGCAGTGCAGCATTTTACCCGCGTCCGCCCTCGATGAGCAGACGGGGAATCACGGCCCCACCCTTGAAGCGGCCAATGGCGGAGTAATTCGGGCCTTCAGCAGACGGCGAGTGGAGGTGTGCCTCGGGGGGAAACGTTTTCACTGGGAGTTTATTACGGCCAAAGTTTCCCAGCCCCTCCTCGGCGCGGATTTCCTGTGCGCCAACAGCCTCCTGGTCGACGTTAGGAACCGACGGCTGATCAACGCAGCAACTTTTAATTCTCTTCCATGTTACCGTAGTAACACTACGTCGCGCACCGTCTCCTGTGCGTTCCCGACTCCTGATGAGTTCACTCGCCTGCTCGGCGAATTCCCCGACCTGACAAGACCCACGTTCTCCTCCACAGCCACGAAACATGGTGTGGAACACCACATCACCACCAACGGCCCCCCGGTCTACGCGCGGGCCTGGCGCCTGGAACATGGCAAGCTGGCGTTCGCAAAAGCGGAGTTTGCAACCATGGAACGGTTAGGGATTATTCGCCAGTCAAATAGTCCCTGGTCTTCACCACTCCATATCGTCCCGAAGCCTGGCGGCGGATGGCGGCCATGCGGCGACTATCGATGCCTAAACCACGCCACCACTCCTGATCAGTACCCGATCCCCCACATTCAGGATTTCTCTGCCCATTTGGCAGGGAACACCGTGTTCTCAAAAGTCGACCTCATCCGGGGCTACCACCAGGTCCCAGTTCATCCACAAGACATCCAGAAGACCGCAGTCATCACCCCATTCGGCCTCTTCGAGTTTTTACGAATGCCGTTTGGGTTAAAGAACGCTGCCCAGGCTTTCCAACGCCTGATGGACTCCGTGCTGCGGGACCTCAAGTTCCTCTTTGTCTACCTAGATGATATCCTAATTGCCAGTCCTACTAAGGAAGAACATACCTGTCACCTACGCACCCTTTGTCGACACCTCAGCCAACACGGCCTGATTATCAACCCGGCCAAGTGTCAGTTTGGCCTGCACCAAATTGACTTCCTGGGGCATCGCATCACCTCAGAGGGAGCAGTTCCTTTACCTTCAAAGGTAGAGGCGGTGACATCCTTTCCGCACCCGCAGAATGTAAAGGCCCTGCAGGAATTCCTAGGCATGGTAAACTTTTACCACCTTTTTGTGCCTAAGGCGGCACTACTCATGCAGCCCCTATACGAGGCCCTCAAGGGCAAGACTGGCAAGAGTCCGGTAGACTGGACGGATGACATGGCCCGAGCATTCGCCGACACCAAAAGCGCCTTAGCCAACGCGACTATGCTGGCGCACCCGCTGCCAGGAGCCACCATCACCCTCACCACCGATGCGTCGGACTACGCAGTCGGTGCCATGCAGCAGCAGTGGGTGAACGGGACGTGGCAGCCGTTGGCATTCTTCAGCCATCAACTACGGCAGAACGAGAGAGCATACAGCACGTTTGACCAGGAGTTGCTCGCCCTTTTTCTGGCCATCCGCCATTTTCGGTTCCTATTGGAAGGACGTCCTTTCACCGCCTTTGTGGACCATAAGCCGCTAACCTTTGCAATGGCCAAGACTGCCGAACCGTAGTCAGCCCGACAGCAGCGTCAACTGACCTACATATCCGAATTCACCACGGATATACAGCACGTGGCCGGTAAGGACAACCTGGTGGCAGACTGCCTCTCCCGCGCGATCGTCAATACGGTTCATTTGGGCATCGACTACGCCCTCATGGCAGCGGACCAAGCCTCAGACCCGGAAGTCCAAGTTTACAGAACGGCCATCACTGGCCTCCAGTTGGCCGACATCCAGTTCCATTCGGCAGGTACCACGCTGTTGTGTGACGTCTCCGTACAGGACCCTCGCCCGGTCGTGCTGGGTTGTCACACCCAGGAATGAAGGCCTCTCTGAAGCTGATGTCAGCGAAATTTGTATGGCATGGCATGCATAAAGATGTCCGCGACTGGGCCAACACCTGCGTGGTCTGCCAGAAGGCCAAGGTACAGCGCCACATCAAAGCTCCGTTGGCCACCTTCACAGTTCTGGAGCGACGTTTTGACCATGTCAACGTGGACCTGGTAGGACCACTCCCACCCTCCCATGGTTTTTCACACATCCTGATCATGGTTGACCGCACCAACAGATGGCCGGAGGCGGTCCCTCTGTCATCCACTACTTCGGTGGACGTGGCCAGGGCGTTCATTTCCTCCTGGATCGCCCGTTTCGGAGTGCCCGCAGATATTTCGTCAGACAGGGGACCGCAGTTTTCCTCCGAACTCTGGAATGCAGTGGCCCAAGGACTCGGTGTCAAATTGCACCGCACCACAGCCTACCACCCACAGGCGAGTGGCCTCTGCGAACGCTTCCACCGGTCAATGAAAGCTGCCCTGAGGGCCAGCCTCCAGGATGCTGGATGGGCAGACAAGCTTCCGTGGATCCTGTTCGGCCTTTGCACGGCACCCAAAGAAGACCTTTACTCTTCATCAGCGGAGCTTGTGCATGGTCAGCCGCTGCAAGTCCCGGGGGACTTCCTACTAACATCGACAGAGCCATGGTCCGCGTCTGCCCAGCTTGCTAGTCACCAAGAGGCGGCCAGATGTTCCGCACCGGTGCCCACTTCGCACCACGGGTTGCAGAGGTCACACGTTCTCACGGAGCTTCACAAGGCTGAATACATTTTTATTCGCCATGACGCACATAGGGATCCACTCAAGGCCCCATATACCGGTCCCTTCCGCGTGTTGGAAGCAGGGGACAAAACCTTCACGGTAGATGTCGGTGGTAAACTGGACCACATTTCGGTCGACCACTTAAAGCCAGCACATTTAGACCTCGACCGCCCCGTCGAGACAGCACAACCGCCAAGACAGGGTCGGCCACCCATCGTAGTTATGGCAGACCAAGTGCGACCGCCCGCCAGACCGCCAGCCGACCAGCAGCCTCCGCCTCGAGAGTACAGAAGTCATTCTGACAGGCTCGTCAGACCCCCTCACCATTTGACTTTGTCCGTTAAAGCAAATTCTGGGGGGCGCATGTGGCAGAACCACTGAATGACTCTGGCTAACTGTATATAATTCTCTTTAACGCTGTTCTAACACCAGCCTAAACCTGTACCATTGTGTTAGGCATTACTGTGTTTTGTATATAGAGTTTGCATGTACGGGGCGTGGCCCCTTTAAGAGCGCGGGAAAACGCGGGTAAACGCGATGACGTCACGTCGCAAACCATAGGGCTGCCCAGGCAGTCCTCGTGGCATCTCCGTTGAGTAAAGACCTGTTTAATTGTTCTCTGGTGTCGATCTCCGTTATTCGTAGGAATTCGTTAATTCCTACACTATAGGGATAATCCCACATTCCCAGTTGGAAGCCTTACTTAGAGAGACTGCAAGTTGGAGAATCACGGCTACAATGGTGTAGCCCCATTGCTGATCTGCACTCCCTTTTAGTGTGGCTTTCCCCTGGGATTGTGACAATAGAAGCCTTGCTCCTTATAGTAGCATTGCCCCTTGTAGCTGCAAACTCCACAATACCAATCAAATATTTTCCTATTATTCAACAAAGAAATAAGTTATAAACTGTGAATTATAGGCTGGTATATGGGAGAAATAACAGCATTTAATATAATACTATCAATGTTCATCTAAAAAGCACACAAGCCATAACAAATGGTCAGCATAGACTTACAGACACCAATAGTGCCTCATCAATCTACTTGATTCCTTTGAGGAGGCAGCTAATTTACACGCAGAAGATAGAATTCTCTTGGTTTCCTAGAGGCATCTGATAAAGTTCCACATATGAGCTTTGTAAAGACTTTATACTGCTTGTGTAATTACTGCCAAATGAGTTAATTGGATGAAAAGCAGTAGATGTTCACAAAGAAAGAATTGGATTGATAAAGTACCTTATTGCACCCTCAAGGCATCAAAAAGTGTATCACTGCTACTGAAATACACCTTATTATATAGGCAAACACCACTGCTAATTTATGTAAAGCAAGACCCTACTAACAGGAAATGAGACAAATAACCAGTTAATGTGTTTTTGCTGGTGTCTGAGAAAGGAGTGTTGGCCAGGACACCAGAGTTGCGGGCTGGCAGTGACCAGTTGAGTTCCACAGCATTCTTTTTTGCAGCTTCTGTTGTTCTTTTCATTTATCTGCAGGAAAGATTGTCTTGCCATTTAAAGCATTTGCTGAAGACTTGAAGTTATGCTGCCAGATGCTGAATATGAGAAAGATTCAAAGGGAACCAAACCAATTATGCACTTGGGCAACAGAGTGGGGTTCTGTGTAAATAAAGGCAAGGTCTTGCATATTGAGCAGGAAACATAAATTAGGTGCATGATGAAAGGAGTTTCATTGGCAACACTCAGTTCTTGAGGATTCTGCAATTTACCTCAAGAAAATGTTATCACAAGGTTAAAGTAAATTCGTTTAATCTTGTGTAAATTACAACTTGAACCATCTAAGTTTAAGAGCATATGAAGTACATAAGAATTAGGAGCAGGAGTTGGCCATTATAATAATCGAGAAACAATAGCGTTGCCATTACACTACTAGGTGTATTCTATAGGCCGCCAACTAGTGGGAAGGATATAGAGGAGCAACTTTGTAAGGGAATTACAGAGAGGTGCAAGAACAATAGAGTAGTGATAATGGGGGAATTCAACTATCCTAATATAGACTGGGATACCAATAGTGTAAAGGGCAGAGAGGGGGAAGAATTTCTGAAGTGTGTTCAGGAGCACTTCCTTGATCAGTGAGTTTCCGGCCCAATGAGCAAGGAGGCATTGCTGGATCTGGTTCTGGGGGTTGAACTGGGCCAAGTGGAGCAAGTGTCAGTAGGTGAACATTTAGGGAACAGTGATCACAGTATCATAAGGTTTAGATTAGCTATGGAAAAGGACAGGGAACAATCTAGTGTTAAAATCTTAATTGGAGGAAGGCCAATTTCAGTGGGTTGAGAATGGATCTGGCCCAGGTAAATTGGAATCAAAGATTGGCAGGCAAAACTGTAATAGAACAATGGGCTACCTTTAAAGAGGAGATGATTTGGTTACAGCCGAGGTACATTCCCACGGGGGGGGGGGGAAAGGTAGGGCAAACAAAGCCAAAGTTCCCTGGATGACGAAAGAGATAGAGGTCTCGATTGTAATAGCCCTGAGGAGGTGGGTTTGGAGGCGGGTCTGTAGCAAAAATTGGAAAAAATGGCTTTAGATACCTAACCCACCTCCGTCCTGCCCCCACCTGATTTTCCTGAGTGTCTGGTCAGCCGCTCCCAAACTGACCCGACTGGAACCGATCGCACAGGTAGTTAAGGCAGTTAAGAGCCTGTTAACCGCCTTGCTAATCCTATTTTGATGGTGGTTTCCCATTTTTGTGCTTCTGTCTCCTGTTTCCCATCTTGGCCAGCTTCAAGGAGATGAGTTGCTGGAGGACATGATTTGTATTTATTGGTGGAGCACTTTAAAAGCGCCCCTGAAACATGGCAGACATTCAAATGCAACAACTTTGCTGTTGTAGTTATGGGATAAGATTTTGCACATCTACTGAACTTGTGACTGTTCAAGCTGACACCCATCTACAGTATGACCTGAATGGAATCATTTCATGCCACTTCAACTGTGCGCTTGCAAGCTTGTGGCCTCAAATGAAATCTATAGCAAGGGGATGGGAAACATTTATGCCCTCTCATCCTGGTCCTCATAATCGGAGGAGCAGCAGCTGCATGGCTCAGCGCAGATCTTCCTGGGAGGAGGAGGATGATGAGGGGCACCTTGCGGGCCCAATTGTGACCAATGCCTCATCCCTCCAGTTCACTGCTGCCCATCAACCAGGGTATGCACACTGCCATGCCACATTCACATAAGCTTACTCTTCAACCATAGGGGGCTACCATATGGCTCTGTAATTGTAGGCAAAATTTGTCCAATGTCATACATCATCTCTGCTATACCTGGTAATTTTCTATCTCTTTCACCATTAGGATTACAAAAGCAAGTCGCCCTGAGCACTCAATGCGCTTTTGCCATTTCCCAGAGCACATAGGCCACACAATCAACTGTTTGCCATAGTTTTTCTTTTACACATGACAAAAGGATTATAAACCAAGAACAGTCAGAAAAAAAAGACAAAACACCCACATGAGTCTCCTTGTGACTATATGTACTTAATCTTTCTCTTACGCGTGCTTCTACGTGGTGCTTCCCCTGTGGCATCAGCAGATGTAGAGGCACCTTGCTGACTAGGATGCTGCGCCTGCTTACATGCCTTTGGCAGGCGTCCTCTGGGTTTGGGAGCCTGGGAGGGCTCTTCACCAGTCTGCTCTTCCTGAAGCTGTGCAGGGGCTGAAACGGCCATCTCAGTTGTCTCTGCAAAGTGGGTCTCTGACCGAGGGCTCTGCAGTGGCATGGTCGTGTAAGCGCTTTGAGAGGAGCCCGCACTTCCTTGTGTCCTGTCAACAACATCCCTCTCATGGGTCAACTGCACCTCAGTGGCTGGAGAGCACCTTGCTGCACTTCAGGGGGACCATGAGGTCCCGTATCTGCACTGGCAGTCCTCATCACAAGGACATCCATGAAGCTGCCCATCTCTCCTCCAGAGGTGACATTCTATTTTGAACATTCACCATGTTTTCCTGACTCTGGCGACTTATTTCTTCCATGGCGGTAGCCAGCCTTTCCACGGATGTTGCCATCCTACCCATGGTGTTGCATTCATGCGCCATTGCTTCCACCATGGCAGTGCTGATATTACAGATGGACTCCATTCTATCCACACTCACACTTATTCAGGAGGCAAACCCTTCCAGAGACTCCTGCACTTGTTCCTGTATTTCCCGAGATGCTCTTTTTCTGGATGGCCCCAGAGACACAGCGTCTGCATACAGCTCAGCAGAGCTAGGAGATTGCTGCAACCTCTGCCGAGGACTCTCCACTGCTGTCACTGTCTCCAGCATCTGCTGATGCTCACTTCTGCGCTGTGATAGACCAGGTGGCAACACTACTCTAGCTCGCGAGGGCCCCACCGAGGTGTGTGTTGCTGCACTGGTGCTGGGTGTACTGAGTCCTGGTGATGCTGCTACCTCAGAGGCTTCCGGTTCCTCTGAGGAGTTGTCCGGCTCTTCATCCTGGATTGTGGGGAGGAGGGCACTCGATGGTCCTGTGTGAGAGTAAATGCATGATTTAGACATCTGATATTGATGTAGCAGACACATTTTTTGAGCAGATGATAAAACGTGATTCTCTATGAACATCATATGCCATTGCAGTCACTCACTAAAGAAAAAGCGGGGAATTATAGACCGGTAAGCCTGACATCGGTACTGGGGAAAATGCTAGAGTCTATTATAAAAGATGTAATAGCAGAGCACTTGGAAAGCAGTGACAGGATCGGACAAAGTCAACATGGATTTACAAAAGGTAAATCATGCTTGACTAATCTACTGGAATCTTTTGAGGATGTAACTGGTAAAATAGATAAGGGAGAACCAGTGGATGTGGTGTATTTGGACTTTCAGAAGGCTTTCGATAAGGTCCCACATAAGATTAGCGTGCAAAATTAAGGCACATGGGATTGGGGTCAAGGTATTGACTTGGATAGAGAACTGGTTGGCGGACAGAAAGCAAAGAGTTGGAATAAACGGGTCGTTTTCCGAGTGGCAGGCAGTGACTAGTGGGGTACCGCAAGGATCTGTCCTAGGACCCCAGCTGTTCACAATATATAATAATGATCTGGACAAGGGAATTGGATGTAATATCTCCAAATTTGCAGACGACACAAAGCTGGGTGGGAGGGTAAGCTGCGAGGAGGATGTCGTGAAACTCCAGTACGATTTGGACAGGTTGGGTGATTGGGCAGAAACATGGCAAATGCACTATAATGTGGATAAATGTGAGGTTATCCACTTTGGTGGCAAAAACAGGAAGGCAGATTATTATTTGAATGGCAATAGATTGGGAGAAGGGGAAGTGCAAAGAGACCTGGGTGTTCTTGTGCACCAGCCGCTGAAGGTACGCATGCAGGTGCAGCAGGCGGTTAAGAAGGCAAATGGTATGTTGGCCTTCGTAGCAAGAGGGTTCGAGTACAGGAACAAGTATGTCTTGCTACAGTTGTACAGGGCCTTGGTGAGACCACACCTTGAGTATTGTGTGCAGTTTTGGTCGCCTTACCTGAAGAAGGACGTTCTTGCCATGGAAGGAGTGCAGCGAAGATTCACCAGGCTGATACCTGGGATGGCAGGAATGACGTATGAGGAGAGATTGTGTCGATTGGGCTTATACTCACTGGAGTTTAGAAGATTGAGAGGGGATCTCATCGAAACGGCTAAATGGATCAAGTGATATGGGGAGAAGGCAGGGACAGGGTACTGAATTTGGATGATCAGCCATGATCTCATTGAATGGCGGAGCAGGCTCAAAGGGCCGAATGGCCTAATCCTGCTCCTATCTTCTATGTTTCTATGTTTCAATGAGACGGATAAAGCTCTATTATGTCACCAGCTTCCTCTCGTGTGCCTGTCTCTCCATCGCCCACTTCCAGATCCTCGCCACCTCCAACAAGTTTGTGTACAGCCTCCTCAGCACTTGTCAATATTGCTAGGGTAGGTGTACCTCCTCCAGTCAGTGTTCTCTCCCTCTTATTGTGGGCTATCTTTTCTTGCAAAGAGGGACACAAGCGGAGTTTCAACCACAGTGATGGAGTGAGTGTGAAGAATCCCTACCATAGAAGCTTTGAGAGAGACAAAGATGGGGTATGGTGCCAAGAGGAAGCTAGCTCCCTATGCATTGTTAGTTATTGTCACTGCATAACAGTGAGAGTGAGCCTAACGGGTGCATAGGCAGGATGCTGAAGTGATTCAGTACAGAGACAGAGATAGATAGGTAATGGTGTAAGGGAAGTAAGGGTAATGTGGTATGTGGAGGAGCAGGTTTACAATGCAGAGTGCTGGTGATGAGAAGAGAAGGGAAGCAGATTGAAGGTAAGTGTGATGGGATACTCACTTTTGATGTTCGCAGAAGATCATTAAAGTATTTCCTGCCCTGGATCCAGGAGCGTGAATAAATGGACTTGCGCTGACCTCCTGAGCAATGCACAGCCAGGCTGCCTTGGTCTGTTGAAGAGTCTTCCTCCGGCCATCTGGAGGGAAGAGAATCTCCCTGCGCCCTCTGACAGCATCCACAAGAACATAAAGGGGCTCATCATTAAATCGAGGAGCTGCCTTGCCTCTGAGAGAAGTCATTGTGGTTGGAGCAATATCACTGAGTATCAGAATGCAGAAGAGAAAGGCTGAGGCTGAATGGGAGCTTTAAAACCAGCTGCTATGATGACATCATCAGAGGCGGCCAGCCGACCCAATCGCACTCATTGGACTGGCCAGCGCGCCCCAATGAACAAGCAGATTTCATTAAAATCGGACATCAGCAGCTGATCCCACTGGAAGCGGCTCTGGAACCCGTCCACCACGCAACCCGACTCCAACCCGCCTCGGGAATTAAAATCGAACCCAGAGAGTAAGATGAGGCAGAAAAAGGGGGCATATGACAGATGTCAGGCTGAGAATACAAGTGAGAACGAGGCTGAATAAAGAAAGTTCAGAGGGGAAGTGAAAAAGGAAGTAAGAGGAGCAAAGAGAGAGTATGAGAATAGATTGGCAGCTAACATAAAAGGGAATCCAAAAGTCTTCTATAGGCATATAAATATTAAATAGGTAGTAAGAGAAGGGGTGGGGCTGATTGGGGCCAAAATGGAGATGTACGCATGGAGGCAGAGGGCATGGCTGAAGTATAAATTAGTATTTTGCATTTGCCTTTACCAAGGAAGAAGATGCTGCCAAAGCCATAGTGAAAGAGGAGGTAGTTGAGATACTGGATGGGATAAAAATTGATAAAGAGGAAGTAGCAGAAAGGCTGGCTGTACTTAAAGTAGATAAGTCACCAGGACCAGATGGGATGCATCCTAGGATGCTGAGGGAATTAAAGGTAGAAATTGCGGAGGTACTGGCCATAATCTTCCAATCCTCCTTGGATATGGGGCTGGTGCCAGAGAACTGGAGAATTGCAAATGCTACACCCTTGTTCAAAAAAGGGTGTAAGGATAAACTCAGCATCTTCAAGCCAGTCAGTTTAACCTTGGTAGTGGGGAAACTTTTAGAAACGATAATCCAGGGCAAAATTAAGAATCACTTGGACAAGTGTGGATTAATTAAGGAAAGCCAGCACAGATTTGTTAAGGGAATCATGTTTAACTAACTTGATTGAGTTTTTTGATAAGGTAACAGAGAGGGTTGATGAGGGCAATGCGGTTGATGTGGTGTACACAGAATTTCAAAAGGTGTTTGATAAAGAACCACATAATAGGCTTGCCAACAAAGTTGAAGCCGATGGAATAAAAGGGACAGTGGCAGCATGGAATGGAAATTGGCAAAGTGACAGGAAGAGAGTAGTGATGAACAGTTGTTCATCAGTCTGGAAGAAGGTACACAGTGGTGTTCCCCAGGGGTCGGTACTAGGACCACTGCTTTTCTTGATATATATAAACGACTTAGATTTGAGTGTTCAGGGCATGATTTCAAAATTTGCAGATGACACAAAACTTGGAAGTATAGTGAACAGTGAGGAGGATAGTGATAGACTTTAAGAGGCCATAGACAGGCTGGTGGAATGGGTGGACACATGGCAGATGAAATTTAACACAAAAAAGTGCGAAGTGATACATTTTGGTAGGAAGAACAAGGAGAGGAAATTTAAACTAAAGGGTACAATTCTAAAGGGAGTGCATGAACAGAGAGACCTGGGGGTATATGTACACAAATCATTGAAGCTGGCAGCGCAGGTGAGAAAGCGGTTAAAAAAGCATATGGGATCCTGGGCTTCATAAATAGAGGCAATGGGCTCGATTTTCCCAGGCCCGAGGAGGCGGGAATGGAGGTGTGTGGGGTGTTAAAATTGCAAAAAGAGATGGGCGGGCCTGACCCCGCCTCCATCCCGCCTCCAAGCAATTTTCCCAAATGCATGGTTTCTGATCCCGTCTCTGTCCTGCCTCCAAGAGGCGGGATAGGCCCTTAAGGCCCTTAACAACCACTGAATTGCCTCTATAATCCCATTTTGAGAGGAATTTCTGATTTTACCACTTTTCCCATGTGATGCATGCCTCCTCTGAAACACAACGGTGAAACCTTGCGGTAGCACAATTGGATTGTTGACTATCAGATGCAGCTCCACCATTAAATAGGAGATTTGATCAGTCATCATTTACAGGTGGCAGGAATTTGTTGTCTCCGGTCTGGGAGAATATTTAGCAGGCATAATCATAGCTGTGGAAGTTTGGAGCCTGACACCCATCTCCACAGTGACCTCCTGGGAAACCCCTCTCGCCACCTTGACTGAGCGCTTCCTCAACTGAGGCATATACCAGAAGCATGGAAACCATTTATTTCCTTTCCTCCTGGACATCAGATGAGGACGAAGACCAGCTGTGGCAGCAGCAGAACCATAAACAACAGCAGCACCAACAGCAGGAGCAACAGCAGGAGCTCCAAGCTGCTGCTCACCCACCTGAAGCTGCACAGGCCAGAAGGCGCCAGCGCATGGAAGCCCGTCGGCGCAGGCGATACCCCCCAAACAGGGTCTACAGACAGAGGATCAGCTACCTCAACATGACTGAGCAGCAGTGCCAAAGGCGGCTCCGACTTTCGCGAGAAGTAGTGGGTGACATCTGTGCAATGGTGCAGCAAGACCTGGAGCCCAGAGGAGCAGGTGGACACCCCTTACCAGTGGCCGTCAAAGTCACCACCGCACTCAACTTTTTTGCCTCAGGCTCATTCCAGGGATCAGCAGCAGACATCAGTTGCACCTCCCAGGCGGCCGCACACACTTGCATCACGCAGGTAACCGATGCCCTCTTTGCCATCGCGCACAATCACATCCATTTCTCTGAGGATCAAGCAAGTGTCACGGCGCGAGCCGTTGGATTAGCTCACCTGGCAGGCTTTCCAAGGGTGCAGGGCATCATTCACTGCACACATGTGGCACTTAAGGCACCCCATCGCAATCCAGGTATTTTTGTCAACCGCAAGGGCTTTCACTCCCTCAACGTGCAGCTGGTGTGTGACCACAAGAAGGAAATTTTGCATGTTTGTGCCAGGTACCCTGGCAGTTGCCATGACTCCTTCATACTGTGCCAGTCTAGTGTGCCTCTGCTCTTCAGTCCGCTAGACCAACTTAACAGATGGCTACTTGGAGACAAGGGCTATCCCCTGAAGTTGTGGCTAATGACACTGTTGAGGAGCCCATCCAACAAAGCTGAGGAGAACTACAACTCCAGCCACATTTCCACCAGATCCATAATTTAGCAAACCATCGGTTTGCTGAAGATGCGCTTCAGATGCCTGGATAGATCAGGTGGAGCCCTGCAGTACTCAGCAGCCAGGGTCTCCAGAATCATCGTGGTTTGCTGTGCACTTCACAACATGGCACAGCATCGTGGCTTGCAGATTCCTGAGGACCAAGTGGTTCCTCACATATCCTCCTCAGGTGAGGAGGAGGAGGAGGAGGAGAGCGAAAACAAACATCTTGCAGAGGCCCATCAACCAGCGGCAGCAGTACGTGAGAACATTGCTGCCTGGGATGCAAGGAACGCACTCATCTTGGCCAGATTTGCTTAGCCTAGCCAATCAAACACTTTTGCCTTGCAGCTTCTTACCAGAGTATTGACAATGGCCAAGGACCAACAGATTCCTAGCACTCTGACCACCATACTGACAATTGCAAGTAATCCTAAGCCCTCAATGTGGAAGTCCCATTAGTGAAATGCCACATGCCACAACTGCAACAGTTGCCATCAGAATTTTTATTTACAATAACCAACTGATGGATTTAAACATTAAACTTCACATTTCACCCAAGTGACTACCCTTGTGACTATTTGTGCAGTATCTTTCTCTTACGCGTGCTCCTACGTGGTGGTTCCCCCTTGGCATCAGCAGATGTGGAGGCCCCTTGCTCACTTTCTTGCTGCTCCTGTCTCAACACCTTTGGCGGGCATCCTCTGGGGTTGCGAACCTGTGAGGGCTCGGCAACAGTCTACTGCTCCTGCGGCTGTGCAGGGGTTGAGACGCCGATCTCAGTTGGGTGGGGACTCTGGTGGGGCTCTGACCGAGGACTTGGCAGTGGCGTGGAAATGTGAGCACTTGGAGAGGAGCCCCCACTTCCTTGTTCTCTGCCACCACCATCCCTGTCGCACTCACACCCATCATAATGAAGTGTTTCGAGAGACTGGTCTTAGCCCACATCAAAACCAGTGTTCCTGCCTCCCTTGACCAACACCAGTTTGCCTATCGGGCAAACAGATCAACGGAGGATGCAATCACAACTGCTCTACACTCGGCACTGAATCACCTAGATGGTAAGGAGACCTACATCAGAATGTTGTTTATAGACTACAGCTCAGCATTCAACACTATCGTCCCCAACAAGCTGGCCACCAAACTCCAAACTCTTGGCCTGAACACTTCCCTCTGCAACTGGACCCTGGACTTCCTAACAAACAGACCCCAGTCTGTCAAATTAGGTAACCACACCTCCCCCCCCCCGACCCTGAACACGGGGGCCCCACAAGGATGTGTGCTGAGCCCCCTCCTCTACTCCCTCTTCACCCACGACTGTGTGGCTGTTAATGGTTCCAACACCATCATCAAGTTTGCAGATGACACCACGGTAGTAGGCCAGATCACCAACAACGATGAGTCAGCCTACAGGGAGGAGGTCCAGCATCTCGTGAAGTGGTGCGCCGACAACAGCCTGGCCCTTAACACCAAGAAAACAAAGGAAATAATCGTGGACTTCAGGAAGTCCAAAGGCGGAAGTCACACCCCCATCCACATCAATGGGGCGGAGGTGGAAAGGGTGGCCAGCTTTAAGTTCCTCGGAGTCCACATCACGGAAGACCTCTCCTGGTCCCTCAACACCTCCTCTCTGGTGAAGAAGGCCCAGCAGCGCCTATATTTCTTGAGGAGGCTGAAGGGATGTAATCTGTCACCCCCGATCCTCTCTAACTTTTACCGCTGCACTATAGAGAGCATCCTGACAAACTGTATCACGGTATGGTACGGCAGCTGTAGCTCCCATGACCGGAAAGCCCTGCAGCGGGTAGTCAAAACTGCCCAACGCATTACCGGCACCCGGCTACCGACCATAGAACATATATATCAGAAACGCTGCCTACGGAGGACACGGTCCATCATCAAAGACCCTACCCACCCCAGCCACAGTCTGTTCGCCCTCCTACCATCTGGAAGATGCTACATATGCATTCGCACCCGTACGACCAGATTTAGGAACAGCTTCTTTCCCAGGGCTGTCATCCTACTGAACTCCACAAATAAACACTAAAGCCTGCACATCTGCCGATGCACTTTATTATGGTCATATTTATGCTAATATATATGTACAAATGTATGTTGAAATGTTTAAGTGTCCTAATCCAAATTGTACACTCTCGGGAGCCGTAAGCCTACATTTCGTTGTACTGCACTTGTGCACTAACAATGACAATAAAAGTTGATTTGATTTGATTTGATACCCCATCCCTCTCTGGGTCAGGTCCACCTCAGCGCTTGCAAGTGGCTTGAGAGCACCTTGCTGCACATCAGCGGGGCCATGGGGACCCGTATCTGTACTGGCAGTCCTACTCAGAAGGACTTCCATGAAGGTTTGGTTTCTCTGTTCAATAGCTGACCATCGCTCCTCTAGAGATGTCAGTCTATTATGAACACTCACCATGTTTTCTACACTCTGGCGACTTAGCTCCTCCATGGCCGTAGCCATCCTCTCATCTACTGTAGCCATCCTTTCCACGGATGTTGCCATCTTTTCCGTGGTGCTGCATTCATGCGCCAATGACTCCACAAAGGCTCTGCTCATGTTCCCGATGGACTCCTCCATTTGCTCCACACTCGCAGTGACCCTGGAGACAAAACCTGCCAGAGACCCCTGCACCTGTTCCTGGAGTTCCAGCACCGCTGTTCTTCTGGATGGACCCAGAGACAGAGGGTCGACATGCAGCTGAACTGAGCTGGGTGAGTCCTGCGCCCTCTGACTAGCACTCTCCATTGCTGTCCCTGTCTCCACAATCTGCTGATGCTCACTTGTGAGCTGTGATACACCAGGTGACAACAGTACTCTATCTCGCGATGGTCCCACCGAGGTGTGAGTGTCTGCGCTGGTGCTGGGTTGGCTGAATTCTGCTGATGCTGCGCCCTCAGATGTTGCAGCTTCCTCTGAGGAGTCTGGAGGCTCAGGCTGTTCCTCCTGGATAGTGGGGATGGGTCCTTGCGATGGTCCTGTGGGGGAGTAAAGGAAAGAGTCAGAGATGTGAGGCCAAGGTTACATGCACATTGCATATTGCAGATGATCATAAGTCCATCTGTTAGAGCTTCAGAATCATTATCAGCGACTCATGCAATGTCAATGAGAGAGATGAAAAACTATTCTGTCACCAGCTTTCTCTGATGCACCCGTCTGTCCGTCCCCCACTTGCGCATCGTCCTCGAGTCCCACTATCTCCAGGACCGCCTCCTCCCAAGGGGTGAGGTGGGCTACTGAGGGTGGCCCTCCTCCTGTCCTCGCTCTTTCCCTCTTATTGTGAGCTCTCTTTTCCTGCAATGAGGGAGACAAGTGGAGTTTGAGTGAGAATGAAGGAGTGAGTGTAGAGAATCCATTGCATAGATGCTTAGAAGCAGACAAAGATGGAGTGAGGTGGCAAGACCAAAGACCCTCCTTGTGTTTTGTAAGCTGTTTTCATAGCAAGACAGTGATAGGGAATGTGAGGGCTGCACAGTCAAATAGTTATGTGGATGTGGCCATAGAGAGAGAGAGGAATGGGTAAGGGTGCAGCGATGTCAGTGTCAAGTGGGATGTGGAGGAAGAGGTTGATAAAGCTGAGTGCTGGTGAGGAGAGGCAATAGGGATCAGATTGAGGGTGATGGGAAAGTCATACTCACTTTTGTAATGTATATACCTTTAAGGGAAGAACTACTTTTTACAGCTCATATATACTGTAGTACCGGCAGTGACCACACCTGTATATAGCACTGAGTAGTAATCTGTACAGGCAGTTGCAGTGTGAGCCACGTTGAGTAAACACCTGTTGTACCGTTCTCCGCAGTCTGTGTCTTATTATACACGGACACTACATTGGTAACAAGGCAGGTTCGAACCTACTTGCAACTCTGCATCACCTCCCAGGGATTCGTTCCTGGAGATCAGTGGATTGGAGGTCAAGGCTAGAGACTCGGGCGTCGACCACGGGCAACCGCCCAGTCATCCAGCAGAGACTCGAGAATTGCGGGGGAGGCTGTCGAGAGCCAGGCTTGGCTTTCCAGTCGAGGTGGTCCAGCGAAATGGGCTGGCAACACGTAGTGCGCAGACCCTTCCCGGACAGCGGCGGGCTAGAGCCCGACCGAGCGGCACAGCAAAGGGCCGAGCAGCGTCGACGGGGGAGAGAGAGAGATGGCAGAGCGCACAGGGCGCAGCCGGTGTTCAGGGGCTGAGCAGCGTCAGAGAGAGGGAGAGAGAGACGCGCAGAAACCCGCGAGGTGCTGCCATTGCCACGAGGACCGCCGAGAGCGGCGTTGGCAGCAGCGCAGGAGAAGCGCGTGAAACCTACAGTGCGCCGCCATTGCCACGAGAACTGCCGGGAGCGGCGTTGGCAGCAGCGGGGGAGGAAGGAAAGCGCGGGAGATGCCATTTTAAGCCATTGGGAGACGCCATTTTAAACCACACCCAAAATGCCGAAGAGTGGCAGTATCACTGCATTTGACAATGAAGTCGAAGATTGGACTACATATGTCGAACGAATAGAGGTGTACTGCAAGGCAAATGAGGTGTCAGATGACAAGAAAGCATCGGTATTGTTAAATTTAATGGGTGCAAAGACGTATGGTTTATTACAAAATCTAGTAACCCCAACGAAGCCAACGGAAAAGAGTTTTGAAGACATAGTAACGATACTAAAGGAACATTTAAACCCCACACCGCTGCTGATAGCAGAAAGATTCAAGTTTCACAAACGGAACCAGCATAAGGATGAAAGCAATGCTGATTATTTAACAGAACTGCACAAGCTATCGAAACACTGCCAGTTTGGAGCGGGACTGGCAGATACCTTAAGGGACAAGTTTGTGTGTGGGCTTCAAAGTGAAGGAACCCAGCAACGGCTTTCATCTGAAAAGGACCTTACGCTGGAAAAGGCTTTCAGCATTGCGGTATCATATGAAGCAGCAGCACGGGGCGCTGCAGAGATACAACAGAGACCGCAAGAATATGGCACAAACGAAATGTCATATGGAACAGAGAAGTGCTATCGCTGCGGCAGAACAACACACGACCAGAATGATTGCTGGTTCAAAGGCAAAGTGTGCAGACAGTGTGGAAAAGTAGGACATATAGCACGAGTCTGCAGGTCGGGAAAGAAAACCAGCAATAAGAAACCTACCAAAGAAAAGTACAAGAAGGTACATAAGATGACGGAGAATAGTTCAGACGAACAAAAGAGTGATAACGACTCCGAAAGCAGGGCACTGAGTTGTCTGAAACTACATAATGTGATCACAACGGAGGATCACCGAACCATTTGGGTCACTCTCAAGATAGCAGGAGTCCAGGTAAGGATGGAATTGGACACAGGATCAGCCCTAACAGTCATAAACCGACGGGACTACGAGCGGCTATTCTCACACATACCCTTGAGAGACACAAAAATTATTTTGAAGACGTACACGGGGCAAAAAGTCTACCCCAAAGGAAAAATAAGGATGACCGTTATATATAACGGTAAGGAAACACCAAAACTAGACCTGTATGTATTGCAAGATGGAGGACCACCATTACTGGGACATGAATGGATCCGGAAAATACAACTGGATTGGCATTCCATACAGGCACTGACTGTGGCTGACAAAAAGGATGACGATGTCACACCTGGGCGACTGTCAAAGATCCTAACTGACGCGAAAGAAGTGTTCCAGCAAGGACTCGGAACACTAAAAGGCATGACAGCGATGATTAAAATTGAAGAAAACGCAAGCCCAAAATTTGTTAAGGCCAGACCGGTACCTTATGCGATTCGCCCAGCCGTCGAAGCAGAGCTGGAGAGTCTGGAATGTTCAGGTGTACTGTCCAAGGTAGACTGGAGCGAGTGGGCTACACCCATCGTCCCTGTGATGAAAAAGTCATTGAGCAGCACGCCTGGGGAACCAAGGAAGGTTCGCATCTGTGGGGACTTTAAGGTAACAGTGAACCCGTCCTTCACACCGTACAATATCCACTTCCGCGGATTGAAGGTATTTTCGCCTCGCTATCTGGAGGGAAACGCTTCACTAAGATTGATCTGGCCCAGGCGTATCTGCAAATGGAGGTAGAAGAAGCATCAAAAAAATACCTCACAATCACCAATACAACCGGCTGGTATTCGGGGTAGCATCTGCTCCGGCTATTTGGCAGAGGGCAATGGAACAAGTCCTGCAAGGGATCCCAGGGACCCAGTGTTATTTGGACGACATCCTGGTCACGGGCAAAAATGACAGTGATCACCTTGCCAACCTGGAGCAGGTGCTCACTAGATTGCAGGAATATGGGCTCCGAGCTAACCGCCCCAAATGCGAGTTTTTTAGAAAACAGATCTTGTATTGTGGCCACGTTATCGATAAAGAGGGGTTACATAAGTCCCCAGAGAAGATTGAGGCAGTAGTCAAGGCTCCAGCACCGGAAAATGTGTCACAACAGAGGTCATTCCTCGGGCTGGTAAACTACTACCATAAGTTCTTGCCAAATTTGTCTACAATACTACACCCACTGAACACCCTACTGCAAACTGGGGTGCCAAAGAAGTGGAGTGATGAATGTAGACGAGCTTTCCAGAAGAGCAAAACACTAATCACATCAAAACAGGTATTGGCCCATTACAACCCGGCATTACCAATTCGGTTGGCATGTGATGCGTCACCCTACGGCATTGGAGCGGTGCTGTCGCACAAATTCTCGGACGGCTCAGAGAGGCCAATAGCCTTTGCGTCACGATCACTAACCTCAGCCGAGCGTAACTACGCCCAGATTGACAGGGAGGCCCTCAGCCTAGTGTGGGGAGTGAAAAAGTTCAACCACTATCTGCACGGGCAGAAATTCACCTTGCTGACTGATCACCAGCCTCTTGTCTCCATTTTTAATCTGAAGAAGGGCGTTCCGGTGATGACTGCGCAACGACTACAAAGATGGTCACTTTTTCCAGGGGCGCACCACTATGAGATTGAATATAAGGGCACGAAACAGCATGGAAATGCTGATGGGCTATCACGCCTGCCACTGCCTACTGCGGAGGAAGCACCAGCAGTGGATCCTGTTGAAATATTCCATTCGACTATAGTTGAATACCTACCGGTAACTAACGCTTGTATCGAAAAGGAAATCCGAAATGACCCGACACTGTCTCGGGTATATGATTTGACAGTGAAGGGATGGCCAGCATCTGGCGGCTCACTGTTGCCAGCAATCTCGACAAGGAGAGAACAGCTGTCAGTGTGCCGGGGGACCTTGATGTTTGGATCCCGAGTGGTAATTCCACCCAAGTTAAGGGATAGAGTGCTCAATGAGCTTCATGAGGGTCATCTGGGAGGGGTAAAAATGAAAAGCCTTGCTAGGGCTTATGTGTGGTGGCCGGGAATCGATAAACAAATCGAGGACCTGACCAAGAGCTGCTCAGGATGTCAGAGAGTCCAAAATGCACCACCACAGGCCCCTCTACACCCATGGGAGTGGCCCTCATCTCCATGGCAACGGGTGCATATTGATTTTGCTGGTCCATTCATGGACTCAATGTTTTTAGTAGCCGTGGATGCGCACTCGAAATGGCCTGAGGTGATCAAAATGTCCTCCACCACCACGGAGAAAACTATTGCAGTCCTATGGACCATTTTTGCCAGGAATGGCTTGCCAGAACAGATTTGCTCCGACAACGGACCACAGTTTGTGTAATGTATGTACCTTTAAGGGGGGAACTACTTTCTACAGCTCATGTATACTGTAGTACCGGCAGTGACCACACCTGTATATAACACTGAGTAGTAATCTGTTGTTGCATTTGCAGTTTGAACCACGTTGAGTAAACACCTGTTGTACCGTTCTCTGCATTCCTTTTCTTATTATTACACGGATGTAACAGTTTGTGTCCGAAGAGTTCTGGAGGTTCTTGAAAAAGAATGGGGTAAGGCATTGCACATCCGCCCCGTATCATCCAGCCACAAATGGATTGGCTGAGAGGTTCGTACAAACCTTTAAGGAGGCAATAAAGGCTATGTACAATGACAACATTCCACTGCAGCACAAGGTGGACAATTTCCTGTTCACCTACCGGAATGCGACACATGCAGTCACCAACCAGGCCCCAGACATGATGTTCTTTAACCGAAGGTTAAGAGCTCGCCTGGATTTGCTCAGACCAAACGTACGAAGAGATGTTGAGAGTAAGCAATTCCAGCACATCCATGAGAAGCCAACAAGGAGCTTCAATGTAGGGCAACCAGTCTTGGCCCGCGACTACCGAACAGAAAAATGGCAGCCAGGAACGATATGCACACGGCAGGGCCCACTAATGTACACAGTGGACGTTGGGGAGAGCATCGTGAGACGCCATGCTGACCAGATCCTAGAGTCACAGGAACAAGTCAACCCCATGCCTCCCCCATATGTACCTGGTGATGAACCCAATGTACAGGTCGCATCTACCCCAGAAACAGTAGCATCGGAAGCTGATGAACCAACCGACGACAGGGGGCCAGAATCGCCTCCGCACCAAGAGCAAGACACTCGGGAAAGGCGCTATCCAGAAAGGATCAGGAAGCCTCCCCAAAGACTGAATATATAAATAGACTATTTTCAGCTAATGTTGCATGTTAAAAGTGTTAATTGTAATTAGTTTGATATTTAATTGTTAAATGAGTGTTATGGTACTGTTAATCTAAAAGGGGAGGAATTGTAATGTGTATACCTTTAAGGGGGGGGACTATGTTTTACAGCTCATGTATACTGTAGTACCGGCAGCGACCACACCTGTATATAGCACTGAGTAGTAATCTGTACAGGCAGTTGCAGTGTGAGCCACGTTGAGTAAACACCTGTTGTACTGTTCTCCGCAGTCTGTGTCTTATTATACACGGACACTACAACTTTTCCAGTGCGCAGACTGTCATGAAACCTCATCCTGCACTGAAGCCAGGTTCTGCGGATCAGCAACAACGAGTTGACCTCCTGGGCCACCTGGATCCGCACAGCCTTCGTCTGCTGGGGAGGCTTCTTCCTCCCTGAAGAAGGGAAGAGCACCTCCTTACCAGCTCTTGCTCCCTCCACCAAAGTTTGCAGGGCGACGTCATCAAATCTGGGAGGAGACTTAGGTCTCCTGCTGCTCATTTTGCCTCCAGGTCCCTCTCACAGCAAAGGCCAAAAGGTTGGCAGTCTGCAGAAGAAGCAAGGCTTCTTGTAGACCTTAAATGCAGCAGCAATGTTGACATCATTGGAGGCGAGTTTCAGACTGAAAAAACTAATTGGGCCATGGGTTCCCACACGCTGGAACTCAATTGCCCAATTAGGTGAAAATCGCATCATTCTCCCACATCGATTTGGAATCGGGTGGATAACAAGAAAAGCAGATGACATGACCTCAGCCCGCCCCAAATACATAATCGAGCCCATAGAGTACAAAAGCAAGGAAGTTATGATGAACCTTTATAAAACATTGGTTCAGCCTCAACTGGTGTATTGTGCCCAATTCTGGGCACCGCACTTTAGGAAGGATGTGAAGGCCTTAGAGAGGGTGCAGAAAAGATTTACAAGAAAGGTTCCAGGGATGAGGGACTTCAGTTATATGGATAGACTGGAGAAGCTGGGGTTGTTCTCTTTCGAGCAGAGAATGTTGAGAGGAGATTTGATAGAGGTGCTCAAAATCATGAGGGGTCTAGACAGAGTAAATAGAGAGAAACCCTGGAAGGGTCAAGAACCAAAGGACACAGCTTTAAGGTGATTGGCAGAAGAAACAAAGGCGACACAAGTGTTGTGTATGTACCTTTAAGAGAATAACTGGTCTCAGACTGCAGTACCGGCAGTGACCACCCCTGTATAAAAGGCGCTAGAGAGCCTCTGTTGTTTAGTTTCACTACTGACTTCCACCAGTAAAGATTTGTTTGTTTTCACTCCTGCTGGTCCGTGTCTCAATCATTCACGGACTTAACACTGGCGACGTGTAAGAAACGAACTTACCTGCAACTCGGCAGCACCTCAGACGATGTTGTTGAAGGTCGGAGCCAGAAGAAAGAAAAAAACAATAATAAAAAAAAAATAGAGTCCATTGAAACTTGAGAAACGGGCGTCGACCGTCAATCATTGGTTTAAAAACTTGCAGGAGAGACTGTCCAGAGCCAGGCTGGGTTCCTCGGTCTGTGGTTTCCCAGCTAATCGGGCTGGTGGCAGGTAGTGCTCTGATCCTTCCTGGGCTGCGGCGGGCTGAAGCTCGATCGGGTGGCTTTTCAACGGGGCCGGGCAGCGAGTCGGGAAGCAAAGAGAGAGAGAGGGTGGAGCACACAGGGCGCGGCCAGTGCTTCGAAGCCGGGCAGCGTTCGGACCTAAGAAGAGGGAGGGAAGTGTCCCAGAGGGTCCGCTCCACGACGGGAAAATAATAAAAGAAAAAGAATCAATAATTAACGTGCAAGAAACCGTGGAAAGCAGCGCTAACAACAGCGGGGAAGAAGACAAAGCGCGGGAGGCGCCATTTTGTTAAATCGGGGAAAAAGGCAAAGCGCGGGAGGCGCCATTTTAGATTTGCAAGATGCCGAAGACTGGCTGTATCACTGCCTTTGATAATACATTAGAGGACTGGACCACGTATGTGGAAAGAGTCGAGATATATTTCGAGGCAAACAAAATAGCGGAGGGGAAAAAGGCATCGATATTGCTAAACTTAATGGGCGCTAGAACGTATGGCCTATTGCAGGATCTGATTACTCCAGCCAAACCGAAGGTGAAGAGTTTTAATGAAATTGTTGCTGTCCTACAGGAACACTTATCCCCTGCACCGCTGTTGATAGCAGAAAGATTTAAATTCCACAGGAGAACTCAGCACAAAGATGAGAGCAATGCTGAGTATCTTATGGAACTACGCAAGCTATCAAAGCACTGCCAGTTCGGAGCAGGACTGGCAGATACCCTACGGGGCAAATTTGTCTGGACTCCTGAGTGAAGGAAAACAGAAGAAGTTACTCTCAGAAAAAGAGCTGACGCTAGATAAGGCTTTCAGCGTGGCAGTATTGTATGAAGCAGCAGCCAGGGGAGCTGCAGAAATTCAACAAAAACCACAGGAATACGGCACCCACGAAATGACACGGGGATTTGCAAAATGTTATCGCTGCGGCAGAACTAACCATGACCAGAAGGACTGCTGGTCCAAAGACAAAATATGCAGACAATGCGGGAAGATTGGACACATTGCACGAGTTTGCAGGTCTGGGAAGAAGACCAGCGACAACAAAAAGGCTACTAAGGAACCATACAAGAAAGTACTAAAGATGACGGACAGTAGTTCCGAAGACCAGATGAGCGATAGTGAATCCGGAAACAGGAGACTAAGCTGTCTCAAACTTCACAATGTAATCGCAAAAGAGGATCACCGAACCATTTGGGTCACTCTCACGATAGCAGGGTCCCAAGTTAAAATGGAATTGGATACAGGATCAGCGCTAACCGTCATGAATCGACGAGACTACGAGCGGCTATTTTCACACATACCCTTGAGAGAGACATCCATCGTCTTGACGCCGTATACGGGGCAAAAAGTATACCCCAGAGGAAAAATAAGGGTGCCTGTCAAATACAATGGCAAGAAAATACGGAAATTGTATCTCTACATACTGCCAAATGGTGGACCACCGTTATTGGGATGGGAATGGATCAGGAAGATAAACTTAGATTGGCATGCCATTCATGCAATGACGGTGGACGGTAAAAAAGATGAAGACGTCACTCCTGGACGATTGTCAACAATCTTAGCTAACACCAAAGAGGTATTTCAACAAGAACTGGGTACGCTTAAAGGCGTAACCGCCTCGATAAAAATAGAAGAGAATGCAGTTCCCAAGTTTGTCAAAGCAAGACCGGTACCATATGCAATTCGCCCAGCCGTCGAGGCAGAGCTGGAGAATCTGGAGAAGGCGGGCGTGTTGTCTAAGGTCGACTGGAGCGAGTGGGCGACACCCATCGTTCCTGTCATGAAGAAAACATTAAGCAATAAGTCCGGAGAGCCAAGGAAGATTCGCATCTGTGGGGATTTCAAGGTGACGGTGAACCCTGTCCTTCACACAGTACAATATCCCCTTCCAAGGATAGAAGACATCTTCGCCTCACTGTCTGGAGGGAAGCGTTTTACAAAAATTGATCTAGCACAAGCATATTTGCAGATGGAGGTTGAAGAGTCCTCTAGGAAGTATCTCACAATAAACACTCACAAAGGTCTTTACCAGTATCATCGATTGGTATTCGGAGTAGCATCGGCTCCGGCGATATGGCAAAGAGCGATGGAACAAGTCCTGCAAGGGATTCCGGGGACTCAGTGTTACTTGGACGACATCCTTGTAACAGGTGAAGATGACAGTGAACACCTTAACAACCTAGAACAGGTGCTCACTAGACTACGGGAACATGGGCTGCGAGCCAACCGCCCCAAGTGCGAATTTTTTAAGAAAAAGATATCGTATTGTGGTCACGTGATTGATGAAGAGGGGTTACATAAGTCCCCTGACAAAATTGAAGCAGTTGTTAAGGCCCCAGTGCCTGAAAATGTGTCGCAACTGAGGTCATTCCTCGGGTTGGTGAATTACTATCATAAGTTTTGCCAAATTTGTCGACAATTCTGCATCCACTGAATGCCCTGCTACGAACGAGGGTAGCATGGAAATGGAGCGATGATTGTAAACGTGCTTTTCAGAAGAGTAAGGACTTAATCAATTCAAGGGAAGTATTGGCTCACTACAACCCAGCACTGCCAATCAGGCTGGCGTGTGATGCGTCTCCCTACGGCATTGGGGCGGTACTGTCACATAAATTCCTTGATGGTTTAGAGAGGCCGATAGCTTTTGCGTCACACTCGTTAACTTCTGCCAAGCGTAACTACGCCCAGATTGACAGAGAAGCCCTCAGCCTAGTGTGGGGGGTGAAGAAGTTCAATCACTATCTGCACGGTCAAAAATTTACTTTACTAACCGATCATCAACCTCTTGTCTCCATTTTCAACCCTCAGAAGGGCGTACCGATAATGACGGCACAATGGCTGCAGAGATGGTCCCTTTTCCTAGGGGCACACCAATATGACATCAAGTACAAAGGAACTAAAGAGCATGGAAATGCTGATGGATTGTCACGTCTACCATTGCCGACGGTGGAAGAAGAAGACCTTGCAGTGGATCCAATGGACTTATTCCACTCGACCATAGTCGAATGTCTCCCTGCGACGAATGCAAACATAGAAAAGGAAACATGGAATGACCCGGCACTATCACGGGTCTATGATTTAACGGTGAAGGGATGGCCAGCACATGGCGAACCACTGCTGCCAGCATTCTCGCTGAGAAGAGAACAGCTGTCAGTGTGCAGAGGAACCTTGATGTGTGGATCCAGAGTAGTAATTCCACCTAAGTTGACGGATAGAGTACTCAATGAGCTTCATGAGGGTCATCTGGGTGGGGTAAAAATGAACAACTTAGCCAGAGCGTTTGTGTGGTGGCCGGGAATCGATAGAGAAATCGAAGAGATGACCAAGAGCTGTGCAGGATGCCAGAAGGTCCAAAGCGCCCCACCACAAGCTCCTCTGCATCCATGGGAGTGGCCCTCATCTCCATGGCAACGGGTGCACATTGATTTTGCTGGTCCCTTCATGGACTCGATGTTTTTAATTGCGGTGGATGCACATTCAAAGTGGCCAGAGGTAATAAAAATGTCCTCAACCACCACGGAAAAAACTATCACAGTTTTGCGAACCATATTTGCCAGGAATGGGCTGCCTAAACAGATTTGCTCTGACAATGGACCACAGTTTGTGTCTGAAGAGTTCCGGAGGTTCTTAAAGAACAATGGCGTTAAGCATTACACATCTGCCCCATATCATCCAGCCACTAATGGATTGGCCGAGAGGTTTGTCCAAACATTCAAGAAGGCTATCAAGGCAATGTGTAATGAAGATATACCCCTACAACACAAGGTGGACAACTTCTTGTTTGCCTACCGGAATGCGACACATGCGGTTACCAACCAAACTCCAGCCATGATGTTCTTCAATTGAAGACTACGATGCCGCTTGGATTTGGTTAAGCCAAACGTCCGAAGAGATGTGGAGAACAGGCAGTTTCAGAATATGAATGAAAGGCCGACCAGAAGTTTTAAGATAGGTCAACTAGTTTTGGCCTGGGACTACCGCACTGAGAAATGGCAGCCAGGAACGATTTGTACACGACAAGGACCTCTCATGTATACCGTGGACATTGGGGAGAGCATTGTAAGACGCCATGCTGACCAGATTCTAGAGTCACTGGAAAACATCAACTCCACACCACGATCTGATACACCTGGTAATGAAATTGACGTTCCAATTGCAGCAACCGCAGAACCGGTAATATTGGAAGCAGATGAACCAAACAAAGACATTGGTCCCGACGCAACATTGCCAGAAGAACCTGATACCCCAAAGAGGCGTTATCCAGACAGAATCAGGAAGCCTCCTCAAAGACTGAACTTATAATTTCTTAAACTTAACCAATGTATCTAGCAACAGTAATTGTGATTGTAATTCGTTATCATTTAGTTGTTAAATGAATGTTATGTACTGTTTATCTAAAAGGGGAGGAATTGTTGTGTATGTACCTTTAAGAGAATAACTGGTCTCAGACTGCAGTACCAGCAGTGACCACCCCTGTATAAAAGGCGCTAGAGAGCCTCTGTTGTTTCGTTTCACTACTGACGTCCACCAGTAAAGACTTGTTTTGTTCAACTCCTGCTGGTCCGTGTCTCAATCATTCACGGACTTAACAACAAGGAAAAACTTTTTAACACAGCGAGTGGTTAGGATCTGGAATGCACTGCCTGAAAGGGTGGTGGAGGCAGATTCAACCGTGGCTTTCAAAAGGGAATTGGATAAGTACCCGAAGAAAAAGAAATTGCAGGGCTACGGGGAAAGGGTGGGGGAGTGGGACTAGCTGAAGTGCTCTTGCAGAGAGCTGGCACGGGCTCGACTGGCCGAATGGCCTCCTTCTGTGCTGTAACCATTCTATGATTCTATATGGCCTTCGAACCTGCTCCACCATTCAATAAGATCATGGCTGATCTTCAACCTCAATTCCACTTTCCCACCCGATCCTTATATCCCTCGATTCTCCTAGAGTCCAGAAATCTATCTATCTCAGCTTTGAATAAACTGAACGACTCAGCATTCACAGCCATTTAGGGTAGAGAATTCCAAAGATTCACAACCCTCTGAGTGAAGACATTTCTCCTGATCTAAGTTTTAAATAGCCTACCCCTTATCCTGAGACTATGCCCCCTAGTTGTAAGCTCTCCAGCCAGGGGAAACAACCACTCAGCATCTACCCTGTGATTCCCCCTCAGAATCCTAGGGGGGCTAAATTCGGTTCATTTGCTCCTCCCGTTAGCGCCCTAAGCGGCACTGTGCCGCGGGCGATGACATCAGTGCCATGCGCAGCGCCCCGCTCGCGCCCCAGCTGTAATATTGGGTGGCACCCCCCGGCTTACCGCCGAGCGCCATGTCCGACGGGGTCAGGGGGGCCTACCTGCGGCCGGGGCGGTGCTAATTAAAGGGAGGTGGCGCGCGGCCATTTAATTTGCTGGCCGCCTGCCAGCACCTGCCCCCGTTATTGTCCCCGGTCCCTGTGAAATCCCCCCCCCCTGCCCCCGGTGGGGTGCCGGCTGCTCTCCATGAGCCCGGCACTCCTCTTGAGTGCCGGTCTCATTTGCCGGCACTCCCGATCCCTGGTGGCCCAGCTGGACGCTGCGCCAGGGCCCCTCCCTTTAATAAGGGGAGGAATGCCTGCAGCACTGCGGCACATAGCGGTGTGATAGTGGCTCGTAGCACCCCAAGAGGGACGCGGGGTGCTTCCAGTAGCACCCCTCCTCCCTCTCAGGGCGCTACCTGGGAAAATCGGCCACGGGGGCACTAACTTTTTCGGGGCGCTAAAATTAGCGCCCTGGTGAAGGTATCCAATTTTTACCCCTATATGTTTCAATGAGATCACCTCTCATTCTTCTAAACTCCAGAGAGTATAGGCCCAATCTACTCAATCTCTCATCATAGGACAACCCTCTCATCCCAGGGATCAATCTAGTGAACCTTTGCTGAACTGTCTCTAAGGCATGTATGTCCTTTCTCAGATAAGGAAACTAAAACTTTGCACAGCACTCCAGGTGTGGTCTTGCTGAAGCTCTGTATAGCTGTATTAAGACTTCCTTACTCTTGTATTCCAACCCCCTTGCAATAAAGGCCAACATGCTATTTGCCTACCTAATTGCTTGCTAACTTTCCATGTTTCCTGTACGAGATCACTTACATCTCTCTGAACACCAACATTTAATAGTTTCTCACCATTTAAAAAGTATTCTGTTGTTCTATTCTTCCCACCAAAGTAAAGAACCTCACATTTCCTCACATTATACTTCACCTGCCACCTTATTGACCACTCACTTACCTGTCTATATCCCTTTGTAGGCTCTTTGTGTCCTCCTCACAGCTTACCTTCCCACCTAGCTTTGTATTGTCAGCAAGCTTGGATACATTGCACTCGACCCCTTCATTCACTTCATTAATAAAGATTGTAAATAACTGATCATTGCGGCACCCCACTAGTTACAGCCTGACAACCTGAAAATGACCCATTTATCCCTACTCTCCATTTTCTGTCCGTTAATCAATCCTCTATCCATGCTAATATATTACCTCCAACCCCATGAGTCCTCATCTTGTATAGTAACCTTTTATGTGGTACCTTATCAAGTGCCTTTTGGAAATCCAAATATACTACACCCACTGGTTCCCCTTTATCTACCCTACTAGTTACATCCTCAAAAAGCTCTAATAAATTTGTCAAACATGATTGCCCTTTCATAAAACCAAGTTGACTCTGCCTAATCATATTATGAGTTTCTAAGTGTCCCATTACCACATCCTTAATAATGGATTCCAACATTTTCCCAACGGCTGATGTCAGGCTAACTGGCCTGTAGTTCCCTGTTTTCTCTCTTCCTGCTTTCTTGAATAGCGGGGTTACATTTGTTGCCTTCGAATCTGCTGGGACCGTTCTAGAATCTAGGGAATTTTGGAAGATCACAACCAATGCATCCACTATCTCCATAACCACCTCTTTTAGAACCCTGAGATTTAGGCCATCAGGTCCAGGGGATTTGTCGGCTTTTAGTCCCATTAGTTTCTCAAGTCCTTTTTATCTACTGATATTAATTACTTTAAGTTCCTCACTCTTATTAGGCCCTCCTTCCCTACTATTTTTGGTATACTTTTTGTTTCTTCTACTGTGAAGACAGATCCAAAATATTTATTTAAAGTCTCTGTCATTTCCTTATTTCCCATTTTAATTTCACCTGTCTCAGTCTCTAAGGGACCAACACTTACTTTTGCTACTCTCTTCCTTTTTACATACTTGTAGAAGCTCTTACAATCTGTTTTTACATTTCTTGCTAGTTTACTTTCATTCTATTTTCTCCCTTTTTATCAATTTTTTGGTCATCCTTTGCTGGTTTCTGAAGCTCTCCCAATCCTCAGGCTTACTACTATTCTTCGCAACATTATTAGCCTCTTCTTTTAATCTAATACTATCCTCAACTTCTTTAGTTAGCAATGGATGGATCACTTTTCCCAGGGAGTTTTTATTTCTCAAGGGAACGTATATTCGTTGAGTATTTTGCATTATGTCTTTAAATGTTTCACACTCAGGAAGGCAAATAGTGAAGAATAAATTCTGTAATAGGTATAACATCAACAACAACTTGCATTTATATAACACCGTTAACATAATAATAAAAATGTTCCAAGGTGCTTCACAGGAGCGTTATCAGATGAAATGTGACACCGAGCCACATAAAGAGATATTAGGACAGGTGACCAAAAGCTTGTTGAAAGAGGTAGATTTTAAGGAGCGACTTAAAGAAGGTGAGAGAGGTTCAGAGGTGGAGAGGTTTAGGGAGGGATTTCCTGAGTTTATGGCCTAGACAGCTCAAGGCACAGCCACGAAATGTGGAGCAATATAAATCGGGGATGTGCAAGAGGCCAGAATTGGAGGAGCACAGAGATCTCAGAGGGACTTGTCAGGCTGGAGGAGGTTACAGAGATAGGGAGGGGTTTTGTTCAATTTACTTGTGGGGACAAGGGAAGCTTTCTCTCACTAATACGATAGCAAAATACTGCGGATGCTGGAAATCTGAAATAACAACAGAAAACGCTGGAAAAACTCAGCAGGCCAGGCAACATCCGTGGAGAGAGAAACAGAGTTAACGTTTCAGGTTGAAACCCTTCTTCAGCACTGAGAAAAAAGCAGGAAATGAAACAGATTAAAAGGCCAGTTTGGGGGCTGGGAAATGGGGGAGGGGATGAAAGAACAAAAGGGAAGGTCTGAGAGGTGAAGAGACATTCAAGACAAGACGAGATGGTAATAAGACGGGTAAAGAGACAAGATGGCTCTAGATGAAGTGTGAAATGCTCTGGCAGAATGAGAGACAGCTGCCATGGGGAGAGGAAAAAAGGAAAAGGCACAAACCAAAGGTGTGGATAAAAAATATATAAAAATATAATAGGGGCCGAGGTTATGATCTGAAATTGTTGAACTCGATATTGAGTCTGGAAGGCTGTAAAGTGCCTAATCGGAAGATGAGGTGCTGTTCCTCGAGCTTACGCTGAGCTTGGGTGCCCGCTTTGCGGAACACCTCTGTTCAGTCCGTAAGGGTGACCTCGAGCTTCCAGTTGCCTGTCATTTCAATTCACCGCTCCATTCCAGCTCAAACCTCACCATCCACGGCCTCTTGCATTGTTCCACGGAAGCTCAGCGTAAGCTCGAAGAGCAGCACCTCATCTTCCAATAAGGCACTTTACAGCCTTCTGGACTCTATACCGAGTTCAACAATTTCAGATCATAACCTCGGCCCCTATTATATTTTTATATATTTTTTATCCACACCTTTGGTTTGTGCCTTTTCCTTTTTTCCCTCCCACATGGCAGCTGTCTCTCATTCTGCCAGTGCATTTCACACTTCATCTAGAGCCATCCTTTGTCTCTTTACCTGTTATATTACCATCTCACCTTGTCTTGAATATCTCTTAATGTCTCTTCACCTCTCAGACCTTCCCTTTTGTTCTTTCATCCCCTCCCCCATTTCCCAGCCACCAAACTGGCCTTTTAATCTGTTTCATTTCCTGCTTTTTTCTCAGTTCTGAAGAAGGGTTTCGACCTGAAACGTTGACTTTGTTTCTCTCCACGGATGTTGCCTGGCCTGCTGAGTATTTCCAGCGTTTTCTGTTGTTATTAAGCTTTTTCTCTCTCTCTCAAATTAAATGGGTTGGGTAGAGTCCAAAATGGAGGGAATTGTACATGGTTTGCGGAAGAACAATCTTGATGGACAAAATAGCCTCTTCTCATTCAATGCTGTTTCATATTCTAGTGGTGTTAGTTATTTTAAAAGTTGCTTGTTAGCAAGGCCCATAAGCACTCAGTACTAATTATCTCCATGTGTAATAGCTTCAAGCAACTTGTGTATTAAGTAAAGAATTGACTGAAAAACACATTTTAGTGTGGAGGATACAAAATAATATTTCAGTATTGATTTTGTGGGTTCTCAGTCATCATCAGTCTATTTTATGCGGAGAAAGAAGATATTTTTAATTACAGAGGGGCATCATAAATGAAAGAGAAAGAGAGAGAGAGTGACTAAATGGAAGTTGCAGGGACAGACTGGCATTAGGCCAGCTTGTTTAATCTTTTAAAACCTTTTCAAAAGTGCAAGGCCTGTAAGCAATTTACTTCATGTAGCAGATTTTGGATCAATTAGTTATAATGGAAAGGTGAATATCTGATGAGCACAACATCCCCAGCGCCTGCAATTCCCTCTCTCGTAAGCACTTCACTACCACTCCTTTCCCTAATGTTCACCAACATCATAAATGGCTCCTTTTCAAGGGCATCTTCATTCACTCTCCTCAAAAAAAACACTTTATCCTCTCCAATTACCCTCCAACCACACTTTCCTCTATAAGGCCCTGGGATTTATCATCACCACACAACTCCGTGCTCACCTCTTTCAAAGCTCCCTGTTTGAATCTCCAGTCCAGTTTCCACCCTATCCACATTACTGAGACCACCCTAGATAAAGTCACCAATGGCCTCTTCTATGACTGCAATCCATGATGCATTATCCCGTCTTGTTTTCTCCATGATAGTCATTAAGGTTAACCAGTTCATCCTGCTCCACTCTCTTGTCTCTATGATTTACCTCTGAGGAACTGCCTTTGCATGATTCCACTGTTACCTGTTCCTACACATCTTCACAATGGCTTCTCCTCATATGGTCATCTCTGGAGTGCCCCAGTGTTCTATGCCAGGATCTGTTCTCTTTCCTCATCTATGTGCAAACTATCCAAGTAGCCCCTTTCTCCGTGGCCCACATGCGCATGTTTAGGCAGCAGCAGATGATGGTGGATTACAAAACTGCTTGGAGAGCACATCTACACAATCGGGGTGAGTGTTACAAGATTCTAAGTAACTTGTGCCAGGTTGCTCACTGGCAAGAGTCAGTTCTTCTGCTGTCAGGCTGCTCTGTTTCCACAATAAGGCTGTTCTTAGATAGGCAACATGATATGGCACAAATCAGGATTACAAGTCATCAAAGTTTACTAAAAATTGACAACAACAACTTGCATTTATATAGAATCTTTAACATCGTAAAATGTCCCAAGCTACTTCACTAACGTATAATCAGACAAAAAATGAATTGACACTGAGCCAAAGAGGGAGAGATTAGCATATGTGGCCAAAAATTTGGTCAAGCTTTTCAGAGTGTCTTAAAGGAGGAGAAAGAGATAGTAAGATGGGGATGACACATGTGACATTGGGATCCATGTTTGTTTGCCTTATGAGATTGCAAAAACAAGAGGATTTGGGTAGCCAGCTGGTAGTGTAGGCATCGCTTCCATTAGAATTATAGGGCAGGATTTTCATTGGGCTTTGGAGGCGTATGGGGGGTTAAAATCCTGAAATCGGGGATCCCGGCCCCATCCCACCCCCCACCCGCCTCCATGCCAGTTTCAAAGGAGGCGGGTACCTGCCCCGCACTGGGACCCGCCTCCCCAAGGCAGGAAGGGGATTAGTGCCAATTAACTGCCTGTTAACAGGTAGTTAACAGGCAGTTTTTAGCCTAATCCCTATTTTTAATGTTGAAGTGTGGGATTCCCGACGGCTCCAAACCACGGCACGTTAGAGGAGGCAGACTGTCGGGATGAAGGGCTTGGAGGGTTCGAGATGTCCGGTGTTCAGGTGAGTGATGGGTGCATGAGTGCAAAGGTAAGTGTGTTTGGTGTGTGTAAAGTGTTTAAATAAGTTTTACATACCTTTACTTACCTTTACAGCCTTCCGTCCTTCAGGTCTCGGGAGTCCCTCATCTCACCGGCACAGAAAGCAGAATGGCTGCGAGCTGTCAAAAGTTCCAGCATTCAGCTTTCTGTTCCGGGGAGATCTCTAAATCAGCCTGAGAGGAAGGAATTAACCTGGAGTACAGATTGTCAATGTTTGACAGTTTCAAACAGCTGTGAAACGCTGATATTTCATCTGTCAAAAGCTCTTGACAGATGAAATGTCAATCTGTGACGTCACCTGTTGCTGGGTGGCCCTTAATTAGCCCGCTGAGCCCGCTGGGTGGGCTCAACAAGGTCAATCAAGTCAAAATTGCGTGGGTTGGCCACAACTCGATGGAGACAGGACTACAACCCCGAAAGTTGTAGTCCTGCCTCCTACCCGACCCCTCAATGAAAATCCAGCCTAAAATGTGGAGGTTATGGTCATAATTAAATATGAGATAAGAGACATGCTGAAGAACACACAGGGCTAGATTTTAATAGCCCTGAGGAGGCAGGTTTGGATGCGGGTTGGTAGCGAAAATCGGAAAAAATGGCTTTAGACTGCCAACCCGCCTCCATCCTACCCCCCACATGATTTTCGTGAGTGTTGGGTCAGCCACTCCCAAACTGACCTGACTGGAACTGATGGGACAAGTAGTTAAGGCAGTTAACAGCCTGTTAACTGCCTTGCTAATCCTATTTTTATAGTGGTTTCCCATTTTCGTGCTTCTGGCTCCTGTTTCCCATCTTGTCAGAAACAGGCCAGCTGCAAGGAGACGAGTTTCTCGAGGACATGATTTGTACTAATTGGTGCAGCACTTTAAAAGCACTCCTGTAATGTGGCTGACATTCAAATGATGTTGGAGGTTGGGATAAGATTTTGCAAATGTTCTGACCTTGTAACTGTTCAAGCTGACAACCATCTGCAGTGTGACCTGATTGGAATAATTTCAGGCCACTTCGACTGTGCGCTTGCAAGCTTCTTGCCTCAAATGAACTCTATACGGGATGGGAAACATTTACATCCTCTCATCCTGGTCATCAGATTCGAAGGAAGAGCAGCCGCGGCAGCACCACAACCAGCCACAACAGCAGCACCAGTACCAGGAGCGCCAATCTCCTCCTCACCCATCTGATGATGCACAGGGCAGAGGGCCTCAGTGCAGGGCTGCACCTTGCCGCAGGAGATACTCCCAACACAGGGTTTACAGGCATGACTGAACAACAGTGCCAAAGGAGGCCGAGACTTTCGAGAGACGTAGTCACTGACATCTGCGCAATGCTTCACCACACCTGGAGCCCAGAGGAGCATGTGGACACTCCTTACTAATGGCTGGCAAAGTCACCACCATACTCAACTTCTTTGCTTCGGGCTCCTTCCAGGGATCAGCTGCAGACATTAGTGGCATCTCCCAGTCGACTGCAAACACCTGCATCACGCAGGTCACCATTGCCCTCTTTGCAAAGGCCCACGATTATATCCACTTCTCCACGGATGGCCCAAGTGTGAAAAAGCATGCGGTTGGCTTTGCCAATATGGCAGGCTTGCCAATGGTGCAGGGCGTCATAGACTGCACACATGTAGCCAGTAGGGCCCCCTATCACAACCCAGCTGTATTTGTCAATCACAGAGGATTCCACTCCCTGAACATCCAGCTGGTGTGTAACCACAGGAAGATCATCATGCATGTTTGCGCAAAGTACCCCGACAGTTGCCATGACTCCTTCATCCTGCGCCAGTCTACTGTACCTCAGCTCTTCCATCCACCAAACCAACTTTTCGGATGGCTTCTTGGCGACAAGGGCTATCCCTTGAAAAAGTGAATTATGACACCGATGAGGAGGTCATCAAACGATGCTGAGGATCGCTACAATGTGAGTCACATATCCACCAGAAGCATCATCGAGGAAACCATCAGCTTGCTCAAAATGTGCTTCCAATGCCTAGACAGATCTGGAGGAGCCTTGCAGTATGCACCAGCCAGGGTGTCCAGAATCATTGTGGTCTGCTGTACCCTGCACCACATCGCACAGCAGCGCGGCTTAGTGCTGCCGGACGAACAAGTGGCTCAGCACACAGCCTTCTCGGAGGAAGAGGAAGAGGATGAGGAGGATAATGAGGAGGAGGATGGGGAGCGACACCTTGCGTGGCCGGATGTGGCCAATTCAGCAGTAGGTGACCACATTGCTGGCCGACAGGCAAGGGATGCACTCATCCATACCAGATTCGCGTAAGCTTACGCTTCAACCACAGGTGGCTGGCACATGGCGATGAATATAAGTCCGACATTCTCAAAACCCAAGGCATCATCTGTCAAATAAACAGTGGTTTGAGCTCAGTTTCGCCACCAACATTCTACATGGAAATCACCCTGAGCCCTCACTCTTGAACTTCCATTTCCCAGAACACAGAGGCCACACTGTAGGTGATCTCAGAAGATCATTAAACCTTTTTCGACACTGAACCCATGTGTGTCTGCACACAGACCTCGAACTCACCTCCTCAGCAATTTGCAGCCAAGCTGCCTTGGTTTGCTGAGGTGGCCTCTTCCTTCCGTTTCCAGGGAAGAGGACCTCCTGATGTTTACTAACACCCTCCACAAGAGCATAGAGGGAGCCCTCATTGAACATTGAACCTTAGTTTTTGGTGCTGCCATTCCTGCAGCAGCCAGCTCCTTTAAGAGAAAAAAACATTAATATTACTAAGCCAATGATTGGAACACATCTGGCATATTTTTCATTTCTTAGTCACATACTACATTGATAGATAAAAAAATCATAAATGTCTTTCTGGAATAATATGACCAGCAATTTCATTCAATAAATTGTGTTCAGAGCAGCCGCTGTCAACTCCCCTTCCTAGATAAGCAGAACCAAGCCATTCCAGTTGCATTTTTTGCAAAGGGGATATGGCCCCTTTAAATTTTTACTCAAACAATGTGTCATCAGATGCGAGAAACTGACATGCTCCAAGCAATTTCCTGGAGGGACCCTCACGCCAGCCGTAACGAGGCCAATGAAGCAAAAATTGGATCTGCGGGCCGGCGGCATCCAGGAGTGGGTCCAAAAGCTGCCGAGCAGTGGGCCCGCTCTCAACCCGCCTCCGTTATAAAGATCGCGGGCAGTGTTGATGGAAAAATCCTGACTATTCCGAGCAGTGGTTGGTTCGTCAGTGAATGTGCTGTTTTATAACAATAGTCCCCCTATTGTTATAAATAAGCCCATCCTTTTACTCTGTGTATGCAATACTACAGGGGGGAAAAACTGAGTCGTGCCCCCTTTGGGGCGCTGACTTTGCCAAGGCGCTACTTTTAGCGTCCCGAAAAAATTAACGCCCCCCCCCCCCCGCGGCCGAAATTCACCGATAGCACCCCAAGAGGGAAGCGCTACTGGAAGCGCCCCGCCTCCCTCTTGGGGTCCTGCGAGGGAATATCGCATCGCTGTGCTACGCGCCACAGTGTCATGCTCTGCGGCACGTTGCACCACGGTACTGCAGGCCTTCCTCCCCTTCTTAAAGGGGAGGGACCTAGCGGAACACGACCCTGGGCCCAGCTGGGCCACCAGGGATCAGAGTGCCGGCAAAAGAGTCCGGCACTCAAGAGAAGTGCTGGGCTCATGGAGCGCTGCCAGCACACCGCGGAGGTCTGCAGAGGGGGCAGATGCTGGCAGGTGGCCAGCAACAAAAGTGGCCGCCCAGCACCTCCCCCTTAATTTGCGCCACCCCGGCCGCAGGTAGGCCCCACTGACCCCATCAGACATAGCGCCCGGTGGTAAGTCAAGGGGCACTACTGAAGATCGCGGCCGGGGCATGAGTGGGGCGCTGTGCACGGCGATGACGTCAACGCCAATGGCGCAGCGCCGCAGGGCACTAATGATTACTGCTGCCGCTAACCTCCCGCTGAATTTCACGAGAGGCATTGGCGGCGCCGCGCCCAGGCAATAGTTGCTTTGCGCATCGTTGGCACCCTCTCTAACGGGAGGCACAAAGCAACCAAATTTGTATGCCCAGGACTTTTGCCAGTATGAGGAAAGAAGCCTCCTTTTTTACACTTGAGTTGGGTTCTCACCTGCACTGCAGCCTCTGAGAGTGCAGTCTTGTTGGCAGGGGGACACGCATTTGACTATGACTTGTGTCATTTCTCTAGATCAATGTCGGGTAGCTTCCTAAAATTGGGAAGCAAATGTCAGAATGGCAATCATGAAGCATGGGTGCATTAGGTGTACATGGCTATTCAGAGGCTCAGTGGGGTGTGTCTTATTATTTGTTATTAGTGTCAGCTGTGACTCAGTGGTAGCACACTCGCCTCTGAGTCAGAGGATCCCATTCCAGAGACATGAGCACATAATTTGGCTGACATTTCAGTGCCGTACTGAGGGGGTGCTGCATTGTCAGACATGCCGTCTTTCAGATGAGACATTAAAGCGAGGCCCTATCCGTCCTCTTATGGGGATGTAAAAGGACCAAGGGCACTACTTTAAAGAAGAGCGGGGGAATTCATCCCAGTGTCGTGGCCAATATTTATCCCTCAAGCAGCTTCACTAAAACTGATTGTCTGGTCATTACCATATTGTTGTATGTGTGCAAATTGGCTGCCGCGTTTCCTACATTACAACAGTGACTACACTTAAAAAAGCGTAATTGGCTGTAAAGAGCTTTGGGGCATTCGGAGATTGTGAAAGGCATTATTTAAATGCAAGTTCTTTCTTTCTATTTGTGGAAGGGAGGGCTTTTGGATCCAAGTTTATGCTTGTGATTATGTTATGAATTTTTTAGGAGTTTATCTTAGTCATGATGTACATTATAGACTTGACACACATCAGGAATTTTGTTAGGAATAATTTTTGCAAAAGGTTAAATAGATCTGAAAAGGTAAAAAGAAAAATGACATGCTGGGAATCTCAATGAAAGCAGAAAATGTGAGAAATGAACAATAGCCTCTGAAAGAGAAATAGATCGAAGTTTGGTTTCATCTAAATTGAATTTAGATTTGAAGTTGGTTTTGTTCAATAGATGACAAGGCAACAAAATATGATTTGATCCATGTATGTATACATTTGTTTCAGGAAAGAAAATTTGTTGTTTGTGAACAGCTTTTTATGAATTAACTTTTTCGAAATGATATTAAACTACTAATCTGAGTAGCTTCTACAGTATTGAATCCTGAGGCAACGCTTAACATTGAGGGTTCTGATTGCCTTTAATAATCACGTCCCAAAAGAACTGATTGGTAACCTGAAGCTTTATAGCAATTGCTGTGGAAAAGTCGTTCATTAAATGTGCAGCTTGTCTAGGGGTTTTGTCACTATGTCTAAATGTTTTCCTAATTTACTTAAAGGTTCCCTATAAAATTCACATAAATGCAATATTTAAAATGTTAATATGTTTAATACAATTTAAATTTTAATCATTTATTTCATGTAATTATAAAGCCCAGTCATTCCATTTTACTACATTTTATTAAACACAATAAAATGTAGAGTAACGACGCCTAGCATTAATTACAAGACAGTGATCTAATTGAAGGGTATAGGCGATTTATATAAAGAATAATGGATACGTGGGAGTGGTTACAAAGTTAAAGGAAGGAATTGCATTGTTTGTATAGAAAATAAGAATACCTGCCAGTGGTTTTAAGGCAGTATCTAGGGATTCAGAATAAAAGTCAAGAGTGAGTGTTCGGTTTTTAATTGGCATCTGAATCTTGAGGTTAGCTTACTGCATGTGTGTTCTAATATGAGCAAATCTTCCATGGCTTTGATCATGCAGAATCTGAGGATATGCTGTTTTATATTGATATAAAAGGGTGTTATCAATAAAGCATAACAGGAAGTAAGTGTGACAATCACAGGGGGCAGAATCTTACCTGGAAGGCAGAGCTCGAGACAGGACTGCTGGTTTTCGGGTTTCAGTCCTGCCCCCAGCGACGTCTGATGAGCTGACGCTATTTTCCCCTGATTGGCCTTGTTAAGCCTGCCCTGTAGGCTTGCCGGCCAATTAAGGGAAAACCGGTGTCAGATGACGTCAGTTGATGACACTTAATCGGCTGGTTTTCTTAAAGGCATATGCACCATACTTGTTTGACAGATGATTTGACAGTGTTTGTCAGCATTGAGGTGCTGTCAAACGCTGACAATCGCTGTCCAAAGGTGAGCCCTTGCCCCCAGGCTCTCCAATGACTCTCTCCTTAGGATAAAACAGAAGGCAGCTGCAGGTGAGATTGCAGAAGCCATCTGTCACTTTTTCTGATGAGATGAGCCTACACAAACACTTCACAGCTTGTCACCTGCAGATACATCTAAACACATTAAACATCACTTTCATAACTTTTCCTTATCTCTGATACTCACCAGTGTCCCATTGCATCCTTCACACCACTTCTGCAGCTGTCATATATACACAAAAATTACAGTAGACCCACATCACGCCACACTTATCCTGGCGGGGTTCCCTGATGTCGGGAAACCTACAGCAGCAGTGGAAAAATGGGAAAAGGCTTCTTAACTGTCTGTTAACTACCTGTTAACAGGCAGTTAAGTGGCTGTCGTCCTCTTCTCACCTCTAGGAGTTGGGAGGGACCCTGCGCAAATTGGGGACCCGACTCCCGGGTAGATTGGTTGGAGGCGGGTTGGGAGCGGGTTTGGGACCTGCTCCCATTTTTGGGGATTTTCCCAGCAGTCCCACCTCCACACACGCTTCCTCAGGGCTGGTAAAATCCAGCCCAGGAATTGTGTGCCAAATGCAAAATATTAGTAGATCAAAGAAAAAGAAATTGATTAATTAGCACCTTTCATGTCTTAGGGTCTTCCCAAAGTGCTTCATAGCCAATGAAGTATTTTCAAATGTATTGTACTGAAATGCAGCAGCCAATTTGCGCACAACAAAGTCTCACAAACAACACTGAGATAAATGACCAGTTAATCTGTTTTAATGGTGTTGATTGAGGGATGCATGTTAGTCAAGTCTGGTAGAAATCTCCTGCTCATCAAATAGTGCCACAGGATCTTTATATTCATCTGAGGTCTCAGTTTAGCATCTCATCCAAAAAATGGCACCTTTGACAGTGCAGCACTCCCTCAGTATTACACTGAAATGTCAGACTAAATTATAGCGCAAACTTTTACTCACCTGATGAAAACCAGGTGGGGTGGTGGGGGAGGGGGTGGTTAAAATGGATAGTGAAACTAATCCACTGACGTGCCCTGACCAGCCGACTGCAATTTTATGTTTCAGGTGCCAAGGAAAGCTGCCTGATGCTGGTGGGGTCCTTCGTTAAGTATGCAGATAGGGTCCCGATGACTTTTTAACATTGGCCTGAGCGAGGAAACGGCTATGGCTTTCCCACTAGGCTGAAGCTGGACAAGGTGTGATCCCCGGGAGAAGAGGCTCCTCAAGGTATGTGCATGACTTACCTTTGTGTGGCCCACAGGAGCACTCCTACTCACACTTACCTTTGTGTGGCCCACAGGAGCACTCCTACTCACACTTACCTTTGTGTGGCCCACAGGAGCACTCCTACTCACACTTACCTTTGTGTGGCCCACAGGAGCACTCCTACTCACACTTACCTAGTGCCCAGCCAAGGACTCTAAGCTGCCTGATTTTAATGGCAGGGCAGCTGCTTGGTGCTGACCTTTTGGCTGTTTAGTTCAGGAAGTCGGCCAACGGCATGTTAGAGGCAACTGACATTAAAATCAGCTGGGCCTCCCTCTGCCGCTTTCTGAGGGGGCTGTTCACTCAGTTTGCCATTAACCTATCCAGGAGTTAAAATCCCCCCTATATGTCTCTAAAGTGGGCCTTGAACTCACAGATTTCCAGCGCTACCACTGAGCCAAGGCTGACATCCTGGTTGCTGATGTTGAGTCATTAAATATGGGTTTTACCTGAATGGTTCTTTTGAAGAGGCGTAGAAGACTTAAGGCGTTTACCAAGAAATATGTTTTTTTTTTAAAGAACAGTGGAGAAAAACTGTAGAATGAGGCCAATTCAAAAAAAGATTGCGAAGAAAACAGAGGAGAATAGGACTATTAAAAATGAGAAGGGGTTTGGGGAAAATAAATGAATAGAATTGCGTTTTTTTTTTAAAGGGCTGTAGAATCAGCTCATTGAAAACGAGAGCAAAATATGACAAAAGAAAGGCACTATTAAAATAGAGCAGGAGAGAGAGAGAAGAATGGGGGCAATGATAAATGAAAAAGATGCCAGAAAAAACAGAGAAGGGTGTTATCCATTATATGTTAAAATCAGTTTGTGGTCTGAAATCTAATGTTATTACACCTGCAGTTGGCACTGTAAGCATAATGTTGCATGACTAATTGATCAGAAAGAAATTGGCCAAAATGTTACACGATGACTGCCAAGTAACACAGAGGAATAACAACCTTTAGTCTTATTAATAAAACAGCCCTGCCACCCCAAGAGCAAGTTTTTGGACTTCAATATTGATCCCATTGAGCAAATTCTTGGTCCGCCACACCATCCATAATGAGAGAGTGCTTGAGAAAGAGAGGAGAATGAGCCACTAAACTTCAGGGAAGAGGTGGTCCTTTTCTGCTCACCCTCATGCTCTGCCTCTGAAGTCTTCAAAATGAAATGTATTTCCATCACTTACCCAGTAGCCTGCCATACTGGTCAGTATTGGGCCTCAGGCCTGCTCCGTGCTGTTTTCTGGCCTCAGTTTGCCCATCATTCTCCCAGCACCGTCCACAATCCCATATGACCCCAGCCCTGATCTATCATTTCCCTCAATAAGCGAGCACTTCACTTCTGAAGAACCTGAGGTTACAGAATGTGGCTGGGCTGGGGGTTTTGGAAGGTGGAGTAAAAGGGGTCAAAGAAAGTTTTTTTTTAACTTAAAAGCTGAGGATGAAGAGCAGGACCGAAATGAGTGAGATGGAAAGAGTGAGATTGTGGTCGGTGGAGTATGGGTAATATTCTTTCTGTCACGCTGAGATTTAGAGCTGCTTTTACAGCCATCACTGACAGAGGGTCTGTGAGCAACATCATGGCAAGCCGCCAAACCAATCTATGCAGCTGAAGCCTAGCCAACAAGCACAGTCTAACCAAGGAGTGGGGGTTGGTGGTGAGGCCAAGCAGCCAGCAGGCCAGCCATCAGGTTTAGACCAACAAAAGAGCCAGGAGGAGGAAGCAGGTGGAAATGGGCAGGCAAGACTGGATCCCAGATTTTTTTTAAATTAAGTAGCAAGAGGCCAAATGATGGGAGCAAATCTCACAAAGCAGGCAGCGGAGACATTAAAGCTCCAGCGAGACTGGGGAACAAGGCCTAAATCAATGAAGTTAACAGGAAGTGAGGTTGGTGGACAGGACGTGCATGGCCTATGGACTATTTTTAATAATGTATATAGATAATATATGGGTCTGGATTTTCCTCCTGGATTCTGCCCATTTTTGGGCGGTTATTGGAGGTGAAAATAGAAGAAAATCGGTTAGGGAGGCCTACTGCCAAATCCCCATCCCAAGAAAACACCTCCATCATTTTGCTCCAGCCCAGCTGGAGTGGACTTCAGTCAGCCTGGAGCCACCTTTATTTGTGCAATTCAGGGTCCTATCATGTCAATAGGACCATGATGCCATCTGAAGCAGAGAGTCAGCTGAGGGCGCTCAGCAGCTGCCTCGACAGCAAAAAACCTACTCTGGCAACTGAAGAGACACGGTAAGGTAAGTATAAAACTGTCTTTTTTGGGGCCAGGAAGAGGAGGATTGCTCCTTTGGGCTGCTCAAAGGAAGTGTAGCCTTCCCAGGCCAGACTTCCCACCCTTCCTGAATCGCTAACTGCTCCAGCGCCCACATACCCACACCCCCCCTCACCACCCATGTCCTCATTCTTACCTTGGGCCTGGCCTATGGGTCAACTGGCTGGTCGCTGCTTCCTGTTGACTTCCTGGCCATTTGGTTGGGAAGTTGGCTAGTGGAGTTAATGAGGCACGGACGTTATAATCGGCAAAGCCTCCTGCTGCTGCCTCTGGATGGACTGGCAACTCGCTAGGCCACATTCTCATCCAGAAGTTATAATTCCCATCAAAGTCTCCAGGTCTTAATTTGGTGCTGAAGAAAAACAGTTTTTGTTCCATTTTTTTTCTGTCACATTTCAAATAAATCACAAAATAGTTGAAGACAGAATGCCTGAAAATGACAGTGATGATTGAAATCAGACAATCGAACAGAGCATGCGACAATATGTTTAAATTAAACAGATATGGAGAAGAATCTCACGATTATTATACTTCTTGTAGCTGAATATTGACAGCAAATGTCCAAGGGCTTTTAGTTTTTGCATGTTGGGTGATATAAGGCTAGGCAAATGATTGAGCATTGATATAATTTGAATGCTGAACATACTTGTATCATTCTCCTCTCTCCATTATTTAAAATAACAAGGTTAACGCCTCCATTAAAATAGCAGAGCGAGAAGTTGGTACAAGTGTCTTTAGGCTTCATATGATAAGGGCATTTTACAGGCTGTTAGTCTTTAATGAACTGCAGTGTGATCAACTTGCATTTAAACTGGGCTAAGGAAGAGGACTGAGTGGCAAAGTGGCACGGAATGGAGTGCTATCAGCTTTTAACTAATGCAAATTGTGAATGTAAGTGTGACCCCGAGCTTCCGGTTGCCTATCACTTTAATTCTCTGCTCCATTCCCTCTCTGATCTCTCCGTTCTCGGCCTCTTACACTGTTCCAACGAAGCTCAACGTAAGCTCGAGGAACAGCACCTCATCTTTCGATGAGGCACTTTACAGCCTTCAGGACTCAACCTCGAGTTCAACAATTTCAGACCATAACCTCGGCCCCTATTTTTTCTTTTTTCTCTCACATGGCAGCTATTGATGATTCTACCATTGCCATTTACACCTCATCTAGAATCATCTTTTGTTTCTTAACTTGTTCCAGTACCATCTCCTTTGCCTTGCACCATCATCCCTTTTGTCTTTTAATCTCTCCATCCTTCATTTTAATAATCCATCCTATCCTTGGTTCTTTCCTCCCCTCCGCCCTTTCCCTGCCCCACACTTGCTTAAAAATCTGTTACTTCTCTAACTATTTTCAGTTTTGACATGGGGTCATCGACCTGAAACGTTAACGCTGTTTCTCTCCACGATGCTGCCCGACCGGCTGAGTGTTTCCAGCATTTCCTGTTGTTGTTGCGAGTGGCTAATCCTGCCAGATCATCTGGAGCTGGGAAAAAAGAAATACTTGCATTTATATAGTGCCTTTCCCCACCTCAGGATGACCCAAAGCACTACAGCCAATTTGTGCACAGCAAGGTCCCACAAACAGCAATGAGATAATGACCAGATAATGGCCTAGAAATTCAGTATTGCAACTTAGCGCCACCCTCGCCGATATTCAGTTGCATTGCCCCAAGAGGTTGCAGCTGCGCTAAAGCAGGCGATGCACGACTATCTTAAGGCACTAAGCCGGCGATCCGGGGCGCTCCCACCGAGGGCGGACGCAGCGCAGGTGCGGGGAGTTTCTGAATGAAGGCAGACACGCTGGCGCCGGTCAGCTCTTAAAGGGGGAGGGTCGACTTGTTTGGCTACCATACCCTGCACACTGCAGCCCTGAAGCAAGGCCTGACCATTGTTTGTTCATCAGTTCTACGCCCTGGACCATGGGGAAGCCCGCTATTCTTCCAAATCCCATTGCACACTCTTGCTGCTTGTCCAGGGTCATGGGGAAGGAGATGTACTGACGTCTCCTTCTGAAAAGGGCATTGTTCACCTGGCAGATGCAGCAATGTACCGCGAACTGGGAGATGTTGGCAATGTCCCCAGTAGTGGATTGGAAGGAGCCGGTGGCATAGAAGTTGAGAGCCACCGTCACCTTCACTGCCACCAACAGAGATGTCCTGCTCCTCAGATGTGGCTGCAGATCTCTGCGAAGCAGGTGGCAGATCTCAGTGACCAACTCCCTTCTGAATCGCAGCCTCCGAACACACTGCTCCTCAGACATGTTCAGATATGAGAACTGCTGGCGGTATACCCTGGGTGGGTAAGACCTCCTGTGCCGACGCCTGTTGGCCCTTCTCCGTCTGGCCATGACTGACACTCTCTCACGGCATTTCTGAGCCCTTTGAATGCAATGCAGAAAGCCAACGTTTCTACCCATTTCAGCCCCCATTAAATGTGGCAACTCAAGGCTATGGCACTGAAAGTGAAATCCAAGTGCAAAGCTCTGGCCTGAAGCCAGAAGTACCTGTGCGAGCGCTGAGTCAAAGCAGAAAGCTCTCTGTCTCTCTCCAAATATCCGCCTGTCACACAGAAGGATTGGAGCAAAATGGCTGCCATTTATACTGCAGGAGGAGCCCCCTTTAATTAGCGCCCCCCGCGCCCCGCAGCGAAAGGGAACCGTTCCCCTCTACCAGTCACTAGGGGCGCCAGGCGCACATTAGGCCAGCGCCACTGAATTTCCGGTTCGGGGCGCACCAAGGGCGTTGCACCATGAAATGACGTTAGGATCTGCGCGCGCAGCTGAGCAGGTGCTGCGGTTTTACGCCGGCGCTAAATCTTAACTGAAGTTCACGAGAGGCGCAGATCGCGCCGCGCCCGGGCGCTAGCCGCATAGCGCCCCACTTCTCGCCCTCTTAAGGCATTAGTGGCTGGCGCTAACAACTGAATTTCTAGGCCAATGTGTTTTGGCGATATTGGGCACCCACTGATATTGGGGGTGGGGGAGGGGGCAGCATTTCTTTTAAAGAGCATTAAAGGGAAATACATTGAAATGCAGAAAAAGAGGCAAAAGAGTTAGAATATTTTATTTAAATGGCTCAGTGTGCCCAAAGGATCACACCATTCCCTAAATGGAGCTGGTGCTAAATTGAGTGAGCGAAAGGAGAATTGTCCTTTTGGCACAGAAGGGCACCCTTCCTACAGGAGAGTCACCTGGACAGCCTTGGAGTGGGTAGAGCCATGGAATGTTTCTCCATACCCAGTGGATAGGCAAAGTAGGCATATCAGAAACCTGATCCGCCGGGCCTGAGGCTGCATGCAAAGCATTCAAACAATCTTATTGCTTTTTTTTAAGCTTCACTTACATTTATAAACCACAGCAGGGTAAACTTTCTAACTACAACTTAAACCTGGAACTGTTGCTGCAATAGCATCTGTATAAGTGAGCCCACAGAACAAGCTTCCAACAAACCTAACTGCATGATACTTATCCATTTACTCACACGTAGGAAATGCAGCAATCAATTTGTGCACAGCAGGGTACCACAAACAGAAATGTGATAATGACCAGATAATCTGTTTTTCAGGGATGTTGGTTGAGGGATAGATATTGGCCTGGACACCGGGTAGAACTCCCTCAGTACTGGACTGAGGGGCTGGATTGCACCAACCTCGGTGGGTCCATGGTGGGTGAAGTCGGTCGTGGGTCCCAACCTCGCTGACAGCTCCAGCCCGCTATCTAAAATGATTTCCCCTGATTGAGCTTGTCAAGCCCGCCCAGCCTGTTTGCCAGCCAATTGAAGAAAGCGAGTCTGTTGATGTCATTTGATGATGCATCATCAGCTGGATTCCTTAAAGGGACCATGGTCAAATTGATTTTGACAGATCTGCTGTCAGTGTTCTACAGCATTGAGGGGCTGAAAACTGCACAGAGGTGCACAGCTGCACCCAAGCTCTCCCATGACACCCTCCATATGCTTATGGAGGGAGTCACAGCACGCAGGGAGATTCTCTTCCCTTCCAATGGGCAGAAGAGACCGCCCCAAGACACCAACACAGCCTGGTTGCACATTGCACAGGAGGAAACAAACAGGGTTGTCGCCAGGAGGACCAGGCTGCAGTGGCGGAAATCTTTCAATGATCTCAGTCGTTCATGAAACTTTAGTACAAAGACACACTCAACCTCATCCTGCTGTGCCACTCATCACACCCCACCACTCTGCCTTCCCTACCCTACTCCTGCACATCCTTACTCACACCAACTTACCTTGCACCTCCACCCATCCCTCTCTATCTACATTATCACATCCCCATCTCACCAGTCACTCCTCACACTCACCCTCATTCTAGTGCAATCATACCAACTAAACACACTTGGATGTTTTAGCCAATATTCATGTAACGATTCTGTTAATGTGGTGTCAAACATTGAAACCTTTATTTTGAACACTTTGCGTTCTTCTACAGATTTGTGTGCACCTTTGGAAGTGGCTCAGTGTGTTGCAGTGAATGGTGTGGCATAATGGTACCCCCTTCAATGGTGATGAGTGTGAAAGGAATGGTTTGGGCATTGTAGGGATGCTTTATGGTGTTGGTGTGGAGTGGTGCCTTCTGCTGCTGCCTCTGGATGGACTGGCAATTCGCTAGGCCGCATTCTCATCCAGAAGTTATAATTCCCACCAAAGTCTCCAGATCTTAATTTTGTGCTGAATAAAAACAGTTTTTGTTCCATTTCTTTTCTGTCACATTTCAAATAAATCACAAAATAGTTGAAGACAGAATGCCTGAAAATGACAGTGATGATTGACACCAGACAATTGAACAGAGCATGTGACAATCTGTTTAAGTTAAACAGATATGGAGATGAATCTCACGATTATTATACTTCTTGCAGCTAAATATGGATAGCAAAGGTCTGAGGGCTATTAGTTTTTGCATGTTGGGTGATATCAGGCTAGGCAAATGATTGAGCATTGATGTAATTGGAATGCTGAACATACTTGTATCATTCTCCTCTCTCCATCATTTAAAATATCTATGTTAATGCCTCCATTAAAATAGCACAGCGAGAAGTTGGTACAAGTGGCTTTAGGCTTCATATGATAAGGGCATTTTATGGGCTGTTAGACTTTAATGAACTGCAGTGTGATCAACTTGCATTTAAACTGGGCAAAGGAAGAGGATTGAGTGGCAAAGTGGCATGGACTGGAATGCCATCAGCTTTTAACTAACGCGAATTGCGAATGTAAGTGTGACCCCGAGCTTCCGGTCGCCTGTCACTTTAATTCTCCGCTCCATTCCCTCTTTGATCTCTCCGTCCTCGGCCTCTTACACTGTTCCAACGAAGCTCAACGTAAGCTCGAGGAACAGCACCTCAACATTTTCTGGAGAAATGGTATAAAGACAGTTAAAAGCTCTATATCTGAATGCACGTAGCATTCATAACAAAATAGATTGAGAGTAAACTGGCAAGAAATATTAAAACAGAAAGTAAGAGCTTCTACAGGTATATAAAAAGGAAGAGAGTAGCTAAAGTAAATGTTGGTCCCTTAGAGGATGAGAATGGGGAATTAATTATGGGGAATGGGGAAATGGCAGAGACTGTGAACAAATATTTTGGGGTTGATTTTAACTCAGCCGTGAAGCGGGCTTTGAGGTGTGTGGGGGTTTAAAATCACAAAAACTGGGGGTCAGGAGCCCCCCAGCTGGTTCCCGACCCCGAGCCATTTTAACCCAGGCGTGTCTGATGGTCCCGAATCAGTCCCGCCTCCAACAGGCAGGACTGGTCTTTAAGGCCCTTAATCAGCAATAATTGGCCTTTATAATCCCATTTTAACAGGCCCTTGCATTTTTAACCCTTTTCCCACGTAAAACATGTCTGGTGGGGATCACGCCTGTGAAACCTGGCGTGAGCACTATTGGCTTGCTGACTATCAGCTGCGGGTCAACCATTAAAGAGGAGATTTGATCAGTCATCATTTGCAGGTGGCAGGACTTTGTTGTTTCATGCCTGGGGCAACTTTTTCCAGGCTTAACCACACCTGTGGAAGGTTGGAGCCTCACACACATCTCCAGTGTGACCTCCTGGGAAACCCCGCTCGCCACCTTCATTCAGCGCTTCCTCAACGGTGGCATATACCAGAAGCATGGGAGCCATTTATTTCCTTCCCTTCTGGGCATTAGATGAGCTCGAACACCAGCCGCGGCACCAGCAGAAACAGGAACAACAGCAGCAGCAACAGGAGCACCAGGCTGTTGATCACCCACCTGAAGCTGCACAGGCCAGAAGGGACCAGCGCTTGGAAGTGGCTTGAGAGCACCTTGCTGCACATCAGGGGGCCATGGGGACCCGTATCGGCACTGGCAGTCCTACTCAGAAGGACTTCCATGAAGGTCTGGTTTCTCTGTTCAATAGATGCCCATCGCTCCTCAAGAGATGTCATTCTATTATGAACACTCACCATGCTTTCCATACCCTGGTGACTTATCTCCTCCATGGAGGTTGCCATCCTTTCCATGGTGATGCGTTAATGCGCTAATGACTCCACAAAGGCTCTGCTCATGGTCGCTATGGACTCCTCCATTCGCTCCACACTCACATCGACCCTGGAGACAAAACCTGCCAGAGATTCCTGCATCTGTACCTGGAGTTCCAGCCTCGCTGATCTTATGGATGGACCCAGAGGCAGAGGGTCGACATGCAGCTGAGCCGAGCTGGCAGTGTACTGCACCCTCCGACTAGCACTCTCCACTGCTGTCCCTGTCTCCACAATCTGCTGATGCTCACTTGTGAGCTGTGATACACCAGGTGACAACACTACTCTATGTCCCGAAGGTCCCACCGAGGTGTGAGTGTCTGCGCTGTTGCTGGGTGCGCTGAATTCTGCTGACGCTGCACCCTCAGATGTTGCAGCTTCCTCTGAGGAGTCTGGAGGCTCAGGTTGTTCCTCCTGGACAGTGGGGATAGGGGCTCTCGATGGTCCTGTGGCAGAGTAAAGGAAAGAGTTAGAGATGTGAGGTCCAGGTTACATGCACAGTGCATATTGCAGATGATCATAGGTCCATCTGTTATAGCTTCAGAATCATTATGACTCATGCAATGTCAATAAGAGAGATGGAAAACTATTCTGTCACCAGCTTGCTGTGATGCACCCGTCTGTTCGTCCCCCACTTGTGCCTCATCCTCCAGTCCTACGATCTCCAGGACCACCTCCTCCCAGGGAGTGAGGTGGGCTACTGATGGTGGCCCTCCTCCTGTCCTCGCTCGTTCTCTTTTATTGTGAGCTCTCTTTCCTGCAATGAGGGAGACAAGTGGAGTTTGAGTGAGAATGAAGGAGTGAGTGTAGAGAATCCATAGCATAGATGCTTAGAAGGAGACAAAGATGGAGTGAGGTGGCAAGACCAAGGGCCCTCCCTGTGTGTTGTCAGTTGTTTTCATAGTATCAGAATGATAGGGAGTGTGAGGGCTGCATAGTCGAATTGTTAGGTGAATGTGAGCATAGAGAGTGAGGGAATGGGTAAGGGAGTATGGATGTCAGTGTCTAGTGGGATGTCGAGGAAGAGATTGCTAAAGCTGAGTGCTGGTGAGGAGAGGCAATGGAGATCAGATTGAGAGTGATGGGAACTTCATACTCACTTTTCCAGTGTGCTGAAGTCATGAAATCTCTTCCTGCACTGTATCCAGGTTCTGTGGTTAGCCGATAAGGAGTTTGTAATGATCAGTAACATGTCATTCTAGAATGGTACACTAGGTGGAGCTGTATGTTTAGAAGTGGGCTACCCACAAGGCAGTATTCAAGGTGGATGCCTGTACTCTAGTCCACATGGTTGAATAAATGACTAGCTCAAGCTAGCTGTTCATAATGAATGTCGACTGCAATTGGCGGACTTTCAAACAACAATTCGACATTGCCGCCATCGGGTTCGGTACGAAGACATGACGCAAGGAAAATAGCGTTACTGCTCACGGTTGCAGGCCTGCAGGCGATAAAGGTATTTAATACGTTTGTATTTGATCAAGAGGAGGACGGAGAAAAGATGGACGATGTGCTAAAGAAGTTTGATACACATTGTTCTCCAAAAAGGAACGAGACCTATGAGAGGTACGTGTTCCGTTCATGGACACAGCGGCAAAATGAGACTTTTGATAGCTTTGTGACCGATCTGAAACTGAAAGCACAGACATGTAATTTCTCTGAACTGAAATCATCCATGATTCGTGACCAGATTGTGTTTGGTATTCATGATAAAAAAGTCAGGGAACGTTTGTTGAGAGAAACCGAACTAACATTGGAGGATGCTGTGAAAATATGCCATGCCAGTGAGCTAGCTCAACAGCACGCAAAGACTTTCAGTGAAATTAATAATAATGCGACTGTAATGACTGACTGTGCTGCTGTCAGTGCTGTGTTCTACAAGGGGAATAAACGTGGGCAGAACAGAAATGCAAAGCAATCGGAGGATGGAATTTTTAATTGTAAATGCTGTGGTTACCAGCACCATTCAAGACAATGCCCAGCATTTGGGAAAATGTGCACAAAATGTAATAGAAAGAATCACTTTGCCAAACAATGCTTTTCAAAACTTAAAAAAAAGGAAGGGCAACAAATCAATGTGATTGAGGACACTGATTTAAGTGAGACATTTTTTGTAGGAATGGTGTCATGTGACAATGTAGAAAAGGATACAGAAAATGTGCAGCCCTCAGGAATGGACAATGCTGAACATAAAGATAATGCAGTAAAAGAGGACAAATGGATGATGCCACTGCAGGTAAATGGAGCATTAGTTACATTGAAACTAGACACTGGAGCAAAAGCAAACTTTAATCAGTATGAGTGACGTTAAAAATATGAAAGAAAAGCCCAAAATACAGAAAAAGTCAGCACTACTGAAGAACTATAATGGACAGAAAATAGATAGCTTAGGTGTATGCAGACTTTAAGTGACAGTCAAAGACAAAGTGCATCATCTCATGTTTTCTGTTGTGGCTGAAGGACTTGATTCACTACTAGGTGACAAAGCTTGTGAGGACTTAGAACTGGTCAAGAGAGTCTACCGTATAAACTGTGCCATAAGCAGACCAGATGACTCAGTGGATTCTGCAGTGAGTAATATCCAGGATGTGTTCAAAGGATTTGGAGTTCTACCATTCACTTACAAGATCCAGCTAAAGGAGAATGCTCAGCCAGTGGTACATGCTCCACGGAGAGTTCCAGCACCCCTGCGTGACCGGCTCAAGAAAGAACTGGACAGAATGACCACACTAGGAGTCATTAGGAAAGTCGAAGAGCCAACAGACTGGGTTAACTCCATGGTATGTGTAAAGAAAAAGAACAATGATCTAAGAGTATGCATGGATCCAAAGGACTTAAGTGCAAACATAAAACATGAACACTACCAGATTCACAAGTGAGAAGAAATCACCAGTGAAATGTCAGGTGCCAGATACTTCACAAAGTTCGATGCCTCACAAGGATTTTGGCAACTAAAAGTGGATGAAGAGAGCAACAAATACTGTACCTTCAACACACCATTTGGCAGGTATTGTTTCCTCAGAATGCTTTTCGGGATAATATCTGCATCTGAAATCTTTCATAGAGTGATGGAACACATAATTGACGGTCTGGAAGGAGTTCGGGTCTATGTTGATGACATCATCATCTGGGGCTCCACACTGAAAGAACACAATGAGAGACTGACTAAAGTGCTACAGAGCATATGCCGGAATGGACTGAAGCTCAACAAAGCCAAGTGTCAGTTTGGCGTCCAGGAAGTCACTTTCCTAGGAGATAATCTATCTGGTAAAGGAATAGAGCCAGATATGGAAAAAGTAAACGCCATACTCAAAATGCCCCGACCCACTGACAAAAAAGGAGTGCTACGCATCATGGGGATGATAAACTTCATTGGAAAGTTCATTCTTAACTTGTCAGCCAAGACAGCCTGTCTGTGAGGCCTGCTACATAAAACAAATGAGTTCACATGGACAGAAAGACATGAACAAGAGTGGATGAACCTCAAAACAGTGCTGACAACCACACCTGTACTCACCTTCTTTGACCCAACAAAGAGAATCAAAGTGTCAATGGATGTATCAAAAGATGGCCTAGGCACGGTCTTGCTACAAGCAGAGGGTGAAGATTGGAAGCCTGTTGCCTATGCCTCCAGGTCTATGACTGACTCTGAGTGTTGATACGCCCAGATTGAAAAGGAATGTCTAGGCTTGGTAGTTGGACTAGAAAAGTTCCATGGCTACATATATGGACTTCCCACCTTCACAGTTGAGACAGACCACTGCCCACTGGTTGCCATCATAAAAAAAAATCTGAATGAGATGTCTCTAAGGATTCAACAACTCATGATGAAGCTGCAAAGATTTTATTTTGAACTGATCTACACACCAGGCAAACACATAGGCCTAGAAATTCAGTCGCGTTTGCGCCCACTTATTGGCAATAGAGTGGTTTGCGCCGGAAGTTTTTTAGCGCCCGAAATTCAGTTGGTCACTAATATCGGCATTAGCCGGTAGCGCTGCGCCGGCACCGATGACGTCATCGGTGTGCGCAGCGCCCCGGTTCCAATGCTATTCCGTCCCGATGGCCAAATTCAGTTGCAGCCGCCTCGCCCGTAGCGGCCGCAAACAGCGTTTGAAAAACGGTGCCTTGCAGCTCCGAGAGGCCGGCGCATAAAGGTGGAGGGGCGGCCGGCCGCTTTCCCGGCGGCCGCCTGGCCGCACCTCCCTCCCCGGACTCCTGCACCACCCCCCCGCGGCATTGGTGTCTGACTCCCGCGAGCCCGGCACTTCTCCGTGGTGCCGGGCTCATTTGCCGGGGGAATCCAGCGGCGATCTCACGGCTGCAGTCAGCTCCTCCTTAAGAGAAGGAGGAGGCCTGCAGTACCACAGCCTGCCGCACCGCATCGGGTGCCGCAGCGGCAGCTGGACGCCTGAAACTGACTTTCATCGCCCCAAACGAGGCGGCCAAACCCTGCAATAGCGCCCGCTTCCGTCTTGGGGCGGCGCAACTGAATTTCAGGCGGGCGCTACGGGAATCCGGGCGAGCGCAAAATTTCGGGCACTAAAGACCTGGCGCGGCGATACCGAATTTTTAGCCCATAGTGTTAGCAGATGCACTATCCCGAGCACCCACAATGAGTCATGTGAGCTCTACTGAGGAAGATGTGGATGTTCATGTGAGTATGGTCACTGCTGCGCTGCCCGTGTCATACACAAAATCAAAGCAAATAGCAGAAGAAACAGTAAAAGATACAGGCCTAGAAATTCGGTATGGCCCCGCCAGGTCTTTTGCGCCCGAAATTTTGCGCTCGCCAGGATTCCCGTAGCGCCCGCCTAAAATTCAGTTGCGACGGGCCAAGACGGCGGCGGGCGCTATTGCAGGGTTTGGCCGCCTCGCTAGGGGCGATGAATGTCACTTTCAGGCGTCCAGCTGCCGCTGCGGCACCCGATGCGGTGCGGCAGGCTGGGGTACTGCAGGCCTCCTCCTTCTCTTAAGGAGGAGCTGCCTGCAGCTGTCAGATCGCCGGTGGATTCCCCCGGCAAATGAGCCCGGCACCACGGAGAAGTGCCGGGCTCGCGGGACTCAGACATCAATGCCGCGGGGGGGTGGTGCAGGAGTCCGGGGAGGGAGGTGCGGGCAGGCGGCCGCCGGGAAAGCAGCCGGCCGCCGCTCCACCTTTATGCGCCGGCCTTTCGGAGCTGCAAGACCCCGTTTCACAAACGCTGTTTGCGGCTGCCACGGGCGAGGCGGCCGCAACTGAATTTGGCCATCGGGCCGGAATAGCATTGCAACCGGGGCGCTGCGCACACCGATGACGTCATTGGTGCCGGCATGGCGCTACCGGCTAACGCCGATGTTAGGGTCCATCTGAATTTCGGGCGATAAAAAACTTCAGGCGCAAACCACTTTATAGCCAATAAGTGGGCGCAAACGCAACTGAATTTCTAGGCCACAGTGTTACAAACAGTAATAGAGAACATTCATCATGGTTGGCCAAAAGGTTCCTGTCCAAAGTACTATCACATCAAGTCAGAGTTGAGTGTCGCAAGTGGACCATTACTAAAACAGAACAGAATAGTCATTCCACAGGCTCTACGTCAAGACATGCTCAAAAGGATTCATGAGGGACACCTCAGAATTGAAAAACACAAAAGGAGAGCAAGAGACACTGGCCTAGAAATTCAGTTCGGACGCTATTGCGGCGCTAAAGTCGGGTGCTTGTCAAATTTAGCGGCCGCCGGAAAGTGCAGGCGAGCTCGCCGAAATTCAGTAGATTTGGCCAACTTTTTGGCCGAGCGCTGCAAAAGGCGTTGGAACCCTGTGTTCAGGCGCTAATCCGGCGATGCAGCCTGATAACGCCGATTCCGGGCGCAGCGCAGGTGCGATCATGTGGTGAGTGTCAGCAGACACCCTGACGCCGGCCAGCTCTTAAAGGGGGAAGGGTCAACTTTGACTGCAGCCACGCCCTGCATGCTGTAGCCCTGCAACTAGGCCTCAGGACTGGTTGTGTGCCATATCAACGCCTGGAGGTCATGGAGAGGGCCCGTGAAAGAGCCCAGCGGTTCTCTGAGCATGCGCTGGGTGTGCTCCTTCATGGGGTGTGCAAAAGAAGACGGGTCGTGTGCCCGGCTAGTGGCAGGAAGGCTCCCAGGAGCCAGTTCAGGGAGGCGTGGACCAAAATTGCCCGGAGGGTCTCCTCCAACTCCGATGTTCCCAGGAGTGCGGACCAGTGACGCAAGAAATACAATGACCTATGTCGGCTGGTCAAGGTGAGTACCCTTTCCAATGTCCCCCTCATCCTTGCATGTGCACATCCCATTAGGGCCAAAGGGACATCCAAGGTCTAATGCCCAGCCCTGCTGCCGCTGCAATGGCACTTGCATGTTAATCAATAGCTCTTTCTGCACTTACCACACTGTGCAAGCTATTCCACCATGGGAGGCCTCACACACAGCTACAGGGCACCACACTGTGCAAGCTATTCCACCATGGGAGGCCTCACACACAGCAACAGGGCACCACACTGTGCAAGCTATTCCACCATGGGAGGCCTCACACACAGCTACAGGGCACCACACTGTGCAAGCTATTCCACCATGGGAGGCCTCACACACAGCAACGGGGCACCACACTGTACTTAGACGCCCTCCTTTCTCTTGCAGGCCAAGCTGGCGAGGAACGCCAGGAGCCTGCGTGTCACTGGTGGAGGCCCTCGCGATTACCAGGAGCTAACGGCTCTGGAAGAGAGGGTGGCCCGACTGCTGCGTCACCCGGTGATTGGGCCTGTGGCGCTCGGCGACGCCGACCCTATACTGGAACCCACTGGTAAGGACAGGACCGGGTGCACCTCTCTCCTTGCCCTCGCGCATCAGATCTACATCCTTCACCACTGGCCGAAAAATGCGCATAATGCACCAGTGCGGCCTCCCTCGCTGTCGGCCTGTCCTCACTCTAAAGCTACACTTGTGCCTTCCTGCTTTCAGCTGGTGAGGAGGAGGTGCTCCCTGAAGCCCACATAGCCAGGCCCTCGGAGGAGGAGGACGTCGAGGAGCAGCAGGAAGGCGCCACCTCGGGGGAACCCTCCTCCGCTCCAGGAGATGGCAATGAAGGGGAGACGTCTGGCGTGCCGGAGAGCCAGGGGGAGGCGGGGGAGGGGAGCCCCGAACCTGGTCCCAGTGGCATGGACGCACGCGGCAAGGCTCCGGCGGCACACCAGCCTTCTGCCCAGAGGGGGGAGGCGGTGGAGGGGAGGGCAGAACCTGGTCCCAGTGGCATGGCCGCACGCGGCAACGCTCCGGCGGCACGCCAGCCTTCTGGCCAGAGGGTGGAGGCGCCCTCCAGTCCGGACTCGGACGTCGCCCAGGAGGTGCGCCTCCTGGACGAGATGTCGGCGGCGTCGGAGCGCCGGCACGTCGAAATCATGGAGGTGGTGGCACAGATGCCTCACGCCATCGAAAGCCTCGCTCAAAGTGTGGTGGCTTTCGGCCAATCCCAGGCCAGGGGCCCAGAGCTATTCGCAGCAGCGCACGCCAGGGGGGTGGAGCTCCTTGTGGCAGCGCATGAGAGGGGGGTCGAACAACTCGAGGCAGCGCAGCACGCCAGTCGCCAGCTGAGAGGTGCTGTGCAGACAATGGCACTGCAGATGCGGGGACATGCCGGCGCAGTTGGGGCACTGACTTCTGCCACCCTCGCACTGGCGCGGAGGCGTCGCCAGGCCAGCCGCCGCCCTGCTGCCGCACACCGGTCTGGCGACCAACAGTTTGGCGCGCTTGCTCCCCGGCCAGGCCGGCCGAGTGCACGTGTGTCTGGCGCCCAGCGCGCGCCTGGCATCACCCACCTTGTCCCCATTGGTGCAGGCGAGCCTGCGACTCCCCCAGCCAGGGTGCAAGGAGCTACTGCAGCCAGTGAAGAGGGCCACCCACAGCTGCAGCAGCCACCAGCCGGCCCCTCCCGGGCCCGCCCTCGTGTAGGCCGACCCCCAAGGGCATCTGGCGAGACGCCTTGTCGCCCTGAGGATCCTTCCCCCAGCCTTGCCACAGCCTCACGGCCCAGCTTGAGGCGCAGCAGCAGGACGGGCCGGGGCAAAAGACGGCTGTCGACAGACTCGCCCTCTCGCCACACCGAATAGAGTGTGTTGAGCGAGGGTTTGGGTGATGCGGGGGCTTCTGTTCTGGGGGGCATTATGTGGTTTGGTTTTATGGGGGTCTTTGTGTTGTGGGGGGGGCTTGTTTTTGTTAGGCCAGTGACGAAGGCCATTTGGATGGTGATGTTATGTTAGTCCTCCCCAGGTTTTGGGAGTGACAGAAGTTTGTTACTGTTTTTTGGGGGTCTTCTCTGTTTTGCTCTTCCATGTGGGAAGGGCCCTGAGTTTTTGAAATAAAGATGTTTATTTATTCACCATGTGCAGGTGTCATGTTTCAAGTGGTTGTTGGGTTAACCGGCTGAGGGCTTGCGAAGCGGCTGCGTTCAGTGGGCCAGGCCATTCCCTGACAGGGGGCCTAGAAGTGTCGAGCAATAAGCCCCCGGCGGACGGCCCTTGGACCTTGTCGCTCCCTCCTGGCCTGGTGCTCCTCCTCCTCAGGGTCCTCCTGCTCGTCCTCCTGAGGTGGTGGGGCAATGTCAGGTGGCAGTGCCTGAGTCCTGCGGATAGCCAGGTTGTGGAGCATGCAGCACACCACGACGAACTGGGAGACTCTATCCGGCGAATACTGAAGAGACCCGCCCGAACGATCCAGGCAACGGAACCGTTGCTTGAGGACACCTATCGTTTGCTCTATTAGGTTCCTTGTGGCTTGATGGCTTTCGTTGTATGCCAGCTCCGCTGGGGTCCTGGGCGCGCGGAGCGGGGTCATGAGCCACCTGCACAAAGGGTAGCCCTTGTCCCCGATAAGCCATCCCCTTGGTGGAGGCTGTGCCTGGAACATGTCAGCCACAGTAGTCTGGCGCAGGATAAAGGCATCGTGGCTGCTTCCTGGGAAGCGGGCATTGACAGCTAGGATGCGCTGCCTGTGGTCACACACCAGCTGCACATTTAGGGAATGGTAGCCCTTCCGGTTGCGGTATTGCTCGGCATTGTGGATAGGTGCCCGCATAGCCACATGCGTGCAGTCAATGGCGCCCTGCACCATGGGGAAGGCCGCGATCCTGGCAAATCCGAATGCACGCTGCTCCTGCTTGTGTTGGGTCATGGGGAAGGAGATGAATTGGTGCCTCCTCGCGAAAAGTGCTTCGGTGACCTGTCGGATGCAGCGATGCGCGGCGAACTGGGAGATGTTCGCGATGTCCCCAGCAGCGGCTTGGAAGGAGCCGCTTGCATAAAAGCTGAGAGCCACCGTGACCTTCACTTCCACCGAGAGAGACGCCCTGGACATGAGCTGTGGCTGCAAATCTGCATGAAGCAGCTGGCAGATCTCTTCAACCACCTCCCTTCTGAAGCGCAGCCTCTTAACACAATGCGCCGCAGTCATGGTGAGATATGAGACCTGCTCCCGGTATTGCCTGACTGGGTAAGGCCTACGTTGGCGACGCCTAATGGCCCCTCTGCGTCTAGGCATGCCTGGCCCTCTCTCAAAGCGTCTGCGAGCCCTTCGCACAAAATGTAGGAACTGAGGGTTGGCCCCCCATGCAGCCCCCATTACAAAGTTCCAAACAGCAAAATCACAAGGATGCAAATGTCAAAGCACTGGCTAGAAGCCAAAAATACCTCTCCTATGGTGTCCGAAATCAGTAATCTCTGTGCCTTGCTCTCTGTGCAGAAATCCAAACCAGTCAAGTCATTGCAGCGAAATGGCTGGCTTTTATGGGTGAGTGGATGTGCCCTTTAATTAGCGCTCCCCGAATCCCACAGGGCCTCTGTTGAGTTCCATTTCACAGTTCTTAGCAGCGCCACGGCCACATCGGCCGGGCGCCACTGAATTTCCGGCTTGGGGCGCACAAACGGCGTTGCACGACGGAATGACGTCATAAGATGCGCGCGCAGCTGAGCGGGCGCTAACACTTTGCGCCGGCGCTAAAGCCCAGCTGAATTTCGGCGTAGGCGCAGATCCGGCGGTGCCCGGGCGCTAAGTGGATAGCGCCGGAAATCTGGCGCTAATGGCTGGCGCAAACAGCTGAATTTCTAGGCCACTGTTTATTGGCCTGGCATAAATAAGGACATTGAGATCATGATAGGCATATGTGAGACATGTCAGAAATACCAAAACAAACAATCAAAGGAACCAATGATAGTAGCTGACTTACCAACAGCACCATGGCAAAAGGTTGGTATGGACCTCTTTCATTTGAATGGTAAAGACTATTTAATAGTGATTGACTACTATTCTAACTATCCTGAGATGGCGCTGCTCTCAAGCACATCAGCAAGCAGTGTCATAATGTATGTTAAATCCATCTTCGCCAGACATGGAATTCCCAGGATTGCCATTAGTGACAATGGTCCGTGCTTCAACTGTAAGGAGTGGCAACAGTTTGCAGCACATTATGACTTTCAACACATCACAGCCAGTCCTCTGTATGCTCAGTCGAATGGTAAGGCAGCGAAAGGTGTTCAAGTTCTCAAACAGCTACTGAAGAAAGCAACAGAAAGCAAGTCTGATCCTTATCTCGCCCTGCTGAGCTACCAAACCTCCCCTTTAGACTGTGGTTCTTCAGCTGCTGAACTACTAATGGGTCGCAAGTTGCGCACCACGCTACCCTGCTGTGCAAAAGAACAGCAAAGTGAGGAACTGAGACAGAGACTTCAACTGTTAAAGCTGAAACAGAAATCATACTATGACAAGTCATCCAAAACTCTAAAACCATTGACAAAGGATGATGTTGTCAGGATTGAGGATCCAGATGCATGGAACAAGAAACTATCCAAGAGCAAATCGATGACGGTGCTGCAACTGAATCTTGTCACTCACCACCAGAACAATCTAACACAAACACACATACAGGCTCTCATGAAAACACATCAGACTTACCTGTGCTGAGAAGATCCACACGTGAAGTAAAAAAGCCTGATAGACTTAATCTTTGAGTACAAAGAAAACTATAATAAAAGAATGAAAAGCTTAGAGTTCATAAAGTAAAGCTTTGAATATGTGTTGACTGTTGTGAAGATGTTTATGTCATTATGATTGATTGATATTGATTGATATTGATTTTGTTTAACCTCTAAGGAAGGGGGATGTAATGATCAGTAACATGTCATTCTAGAATGGTACACTAGGTGGAGCTGTATGTTTAGTAGTGGGCTACCCGCAAGGAAGTAGTCAAGATGGATGCCTATACACTAGTTCACATGGCTGAATAAATGACTAGCTCAAGCTAGCTGTTCATAATGAAAACGTCTATTTATTTATGAACACAACAGAGTTGACCTCCTCTGCCACTTGCAGCCACGCTGCCTTTGTCTGCTGGGGAGGCAACTTCCTCCCTGATGAAGGGAAGAGCACCTTGTGAGCTCTTGCTCCCTCCACTAAAGCTTGCAAGGCAACGTCGTCAAAATGGGGTGCAGACCTCGGTCTTTCTCTTTCCATTCTGCCTCCAGCTCAGTGTATCAGCAAATGCCAAAAGGTTGGCAGCCTGTAAAAGAAGCAAGGTTTGTTGCAGACCCTAAATGCAGCAGCAATAATGATGTTATATTATGCGACTTTCTGACTGGAAATACTCATTTGCCAAGGATTCCCACACGTTGGAAATCAATTGGCCAATTGAGTTAAAATTGCATCAATCTCACACACCCATTTGGATTCGTGTGGGAAACACCAAATTCGGGGAACCGGAAAATTACCCGCAGCTGAGTTAAAATCGACCCCTTTGTATCTGTCTCCACGGTAGAAGACACTAAGAACATACCAATAATGGACAATCAAGGGTCCACAGGGAGGGGGGAACTAATGACAATCACTATCATTAAGGAAAAAGTAATGAGTAAAATAATGGGATTAAAAGACGACAAGTCCCCTGGACCAGATAGCCTGCATCCCAGGGTCTTAAAAGAAGTGGTTGCAGAGATAATGGATGCATTGGTTGCAATATACGAAAATTCCCTGGACTTTGGAGAGGTCCCAGCAAATTGGAAAACCGCAAATGTAACAACCCTAATTAAGAAAGGAGGGAGACAGAATGCAGGAAACTATAGATCAGTTAACTTAACATCTGTCATTGGGAAAATGCTGGAGTCCTTGATTAAGGAAGCAATAGCAGGGCATTTGGAAAATCATACTGCAGTCCAGCAGAGTCAGCATGGTTTTATGAAAGGGAAATCATGTTTAACAAATTTGCTGCAGTTCTTTGAGGGTGTAATAAGCAGGATGGATAAGGGTGAGCCAGTGGATGTGGTGTATTTGGATTTCCAGAAGGCATTCAATAAAGTGCCACATAAAAGGTTACTGCATAAGAAAAGAGCTCACGGAGATGGGGGTAATATATTAGCATGGATAGAGAATTGGCTAACTAACAAAAAGGATAAATGGCTCATTTTCCAGTTGGCAAACAGTATCTAGTGGGGTGCCACAGGGATCGGTGCTGGGGCCTTAACTATTTTACAATCTACATTAATGACTTGGATGAAGGGACCGAGTGTAAAGTAGCCAAGTTTGCAGATGATACAAAGATGGGTGGGTAAGCAAGTTGTGCAGAGGACTCAAAGAATCTGCAAAGGGATATAGACAGGCTAAGTGAATGGAAAAACATTTGGCAGCTGGAGTATAATGTGGGAAAGTGCGAGGTTATCCACATTGGCAGGAAAAATAAAAAAGCAAATTATTATTTAAATGGATAGAGATTACAAAAGGCTACTGTTCAGAGGGACCTGGGGGTCCTTGTGCATGAAACACAAAAAGTTAGCATGCAAGTGCAGCAAGTAATCAAAAAGTCAAATGGAATGTTGGCCTTTATTGCAAGGGGGTTGGAGTATAAAAGCAGGGAAGTCCTGCTACAACTATACAGGTTATTGATGAGACCACACCTTGAGTATTGTGTACAGTGTTGGCCTCCTTATTTAAGGAAGGATATACTTGCATTGGAGGCGGTTCAGAGATGATTCACACGGTTGATTCCTGAGATGAGGGGGTTGACTTATGAAGAAAAGTTGAGCCGGTTGGGCCTATACTCATTGTAATTTAGAAGAATGAGAGGTGATCTTATTGAAACATGTAAGATACTGAGGGGCTCAACAAGGTAGATGCAGAGGGGAAGTTTCCCCTCGTGGGGAAATCTAGAACTCGAGGGCATAGTTTCAGAATAAAGGGCCGCCCTTTTAGAACTGAGATGAGGAGGAATTTCTTCTCTCAGAGGGTTATAAATCTGTGGAATTCTCTGCCCCAGAGAGCTGTGGAGGCTGGGTCATTAAATACATTTAAAGTGGAGTTAGACAGATTTTTACAAGAGAAGGGAGTGAAGGGTTATGGGGAGCGGGCAGGGAAGTGGCTTTGAGCCCAAGATCAGCCATGATCTTATTGAATGGCGGGGCAGGCTCGAGAGGCTAAGAGGCCTATTCCTGCTCCTATTTCTTATGTTCTTATGTTCTTTCCATTAGGCACTTTACAGCCTTCTGGACTCAACCTCGAGTTCAACAATTTCAGTCTATAACCTCGGCCCCTATGTTTTCTTTTTTCTCTCACATGGCAGCTGTTTATGTTACTGCCATTGCCATTTACACTTCATCGAGACTCATCTTCTGTTTCTTAACTTGTTCTATTACCATCTCCTTTGCCTTGCACCATCATCCCTTTTGTCTTTTAATCTCTCTATCCTCCATTTTAATAATCCATCCTATCCTTTGTTCTTTACTCCCCTCCTCCCTTTCCCTGTCCCACACTTGCTTAAAAATCTGTTACTTCTCTAACTTTTCCATATCTGACAAAGGGTCATCGACCTGAAACATTAACTCTGTTTCTCTCCACGATGCTGCCCGACCTTCTGAGTGTTTCCAGCATTTTCTGTTGTTGTTGCAATTGGCTAATCCTACCAGATCATCTGGAGCTGGCAAAAAAGAAAGAATTGCATTTATATAGTGGCTCTCACCACCTCAGGACGATCCAAGGTGCTATAGCCAATTTGTGCACAGCAAGTTCCCACAAACAGCAATGAGATAATGGCCCAGAACTTGGTGTCGGGGGCTTGCCACGCGTGCAAGCCCCCAATGTGCGCTCACCCTGCGCGCCGACATCTGAAACCTGGCCCGCAGTGGATTTCCTTTCAGTGGCCAGGTTCTGATGTCGGCGCGCTGTGCTAACCTGACCCAGCGGTGTAGTTAGTGCGATGTGCCGGCTGGGATCAGGTGAGCACTGTTCAGCCAATCAGGGGAGGGGAAACTTCATTCATAAGTTTGAGAGTAAGAATTGTCAAACTCATGAGAAGTACTGCACCCCAAAACACTACTTAAACTTTAAATAAAATTTTAAAAAACATCCCAATCATTAAATTAAGTATAAATAAGTTTGTAAAAATTATTTAAACAATAATTTTTTTTTTTGAAAAAAATAAATTTTTAATAAAAAGGGTCTAAAACTAAACTTACCTTATTGTAGATTCTTTAAAATAATAAACCTGTGGGAAAAAAAAATCTAAATTGCACTAAAACACCACTTACCTGTAAAAATAAATACTTACGTGTGCTTTTTACAAGCGTAAAGACTGGAGGCCTTTACACATGCGCAAATCCCCCAAAACAGAGGAAATCCAAGACGCATGCGCTGCCCCCTACAGCGCACATGCTAGCCTCTTCAACTCTTGGGTGAGAGGAGAGGAAATGCCGGTTTTCAGCGCATGCTGAAAACCGGCATTTCCTCTGGCCAGACGCGTGAGTACCCCTTCCGTACTCACGCGTTTGGGGCGGAATTTCTGCCCCATTGACCAGATATTGGCCCAGAAATTCATGTTGCGGGCTTCCCGCGGGTGCAAGCCTCCGACCTGCACTTACCTTGTGCGCCGGCCATTGAGCTGTGGGCCCCCGTGGAATTGCGATCCTGGGCCTACTCCAGCTGCCGGCACGCAGTGCTTGCATATCCCAGGGGCGCAGTGAGTTCGATGCGTCCCCTGGGATCACGTGGGCCATGGAGAGCCAATGGTAGCAGGGAATGCTTCATTCATAAGTTTGACAGGAAGACCTGTCAAACCTATAAATACTATAAGCCCCAAAACATCAGTAAATCTTCAAATAAAAAGAAAAATCACATTTTTAAAATGAACTATAAATGACATGAAATAACTATTTTAAACAATAATTAAAATTTTTGAAAAAATTAATTACATTTTCTAACGGGGCTAAAAATAAACTTACCTTTCTTTAAAGTATTTAAAAACAATAAACCTGTGGAAAAAATGTTTTAATTTTATTTAATTCACCACTTGTAAGGGGTGGTGTGTGGGTTGTTTGTCAGCTTCACCTCTGACTCCTTTGAGCGGTTCGAATCGCTCCCACTCCCTTTGGTTCTGGACTTTGGACTTATTTGGGGGTTGTAATGAATTACAACAGACACCTGGGTTGGTCAAAAAGAATTGAGATTTTTATTTTGAGACAGGAAAATATACAATACAATAAAACTTATACTCTAAAAGGGTGAGGAACACTCGGAATAAGCGAGGGAGAATTACAATAGACAAAAACACTTACCCTCCCAACCCCACTACACTAACTGGGCTGGAATCCAGAGGACCAGGAAATGCTCACCAAAACGACTTTCTTGACAGATTGTAGAGGTTTGCGATTTCGGAGTTCTCCTTAGTTGTGGCGGTTGGGGCCTGCCGTACCCCAAACGTGGTGGAAGACTGCACCTGCGTTGAGTCTTCAGCTTGGGTTTGTCCGCTGATGCGGTTAGTCACGCTGTTGGATGTATCGGGTAAGTACCCAATTTTCTTTGGTTAGGGCAGGTTTTACGGTCTTTTGTGTCAAAATCTTACCATGGGGTAAGTCAGACTAACCTGTAGAGTGGAAACAAGTCTTTGGTTTTCGAGTTTTCGGCGGTTGGTTTCTTGTTGGTCACGGTGGCCCAATATTACCTGGTTGGTGGTAATATTGGTGGTTGTTGGTTTCTTTAGGCCTTTGGTTGCTGCGATCTCCCTTTCTTCTTCCTTCTCCAAGTCTCCGATCTTGCTGTGTGTTGAGCTGGACTTCTTCTCCGATGATGATCTCTCTGAACTGGGGATGAAAACCGACTGTACTGGCGAGCTGACTGTTGAACTGAAAAGGCAGGCCTCAAATATACTAATTTGAGGCCTGGCTTATCTGACCGCCAAATCTCGGGTTTCTTTGTTAAATTTGGCGGGCTCGTTATTTCTAATAGGTTTTTCAAACTCTAACGAGCTTCGGAGATGGCCCATCTAAACTTAACAAGTTTCGGGGATGGTCCATCTAACTCTTAATCGGCCTTTAACTGGTTTCGGGATTGCCTTGAAACTAGTTTAAAGTGCAAAACATTTGTCAATCTCTTTGGTTTTTGGACTGCTGTTTGATTGTTGTATCCTGTTGTGCTATGTTCTTTCCTTTGTGTTGCTGGGGGCATGTACTGTTTTATTCATGTACCTTGGCTCTGCGATTTTCGGCGGGAACAGGTTTCATTGTCCTTATGCAAAAGCTGAGGTGGCCCAAGACATTCCCAGACTGTCCAATATCCAAATCGGGGGCCCACCCCACCTTCCCTGTGTCACAGCCTTTTGCAAGTCTGAACATGCCTTTTAAACCAGCCAAATCTTCCTGGGATTTTTAATTTTAAATCCCTTTGGCCCAATAATTCCTTAAAAAAATTGAAAATCTCTTCCTTCCTTACACTTAGGGAAAATGTGTTATTTAACTCTTTGAATTCTTCTGTTAGGCCCAACCATACATTTTATCCTTTTTACAGATTTCTCCTGTGATGGTCCAAAAATTGTTTTAAATAAGGTTATTCTTCTGTTTTGGGGTTTTGCAGAATTTTGCGAACCTTACACACTTACCTTGTAAAAAGCAGGCCTTGCGACTGCTTTTTACATGTCTAACTTCTGCAGACTTACCCTCCCGGGAAAACCTGCAAAAGAAACGTATGTTTGATGCGCACGCGCTGCCTCTCCTGCGCATGCATTTGACTTCTGAACCCCTTCTTTCAGGGGAACGGAAGTGCTGGTTTCCCACGCATGCGCAGTGCATGCACGAAACTGGCACTTCCATTGGGCTTACGGGGGAGTACCCCATGCGTACTCACCCGTGGAGACCCGAATTTCTGGGCCAATGTGTTTTGGCGATATTGGGCACCCACTGATATTGGGGGTGGGGGAAGGGGCAGCATTTTCTTTTAAAGCGAATTAAAGGGAAATACATTGAAATGCAGAAAAAGAGGCTAAAGAGTTAGAATATTTTTTAAATGGCTCAGTGTGCCCAAAGGAGCACACCATTCCTTAAATTGAGCTGGTGCTAAATGGAGAGAGCGAAAGGAGAATTGTCCTTTTGGCACAGAAGGGCACCCTTCCTACAGGAGAGTCACCTGGACAGCCTTGGAGAGGGGAGAGCCACGGTGTGTTTCCCCATACCCAGTGGATAGGCAAAGTAGGCATATCACAAACCTGATCCGCCAGGCCTGAGGCTGCATGCAAAGCATTCAAACAAGCTTATTTTTTTTTAAGCTACACTTACATTTATAAACCGCAGCAGGGTAAACTTCCTAACTACAACTTAAACCTGGAACTGTTGCTGCAATAGCATCTGTATAAGTGAGCCCACAGAACAAGCTTCTAACAAACCTAACTGCATGATACATATCCGTTTACTCACACGTAGGAAATGCAGCAATCAATTTGTGCACAGCAGGGTACCACAAACAAAATTGTGATAATGACCAGATAATCTGTTTTTCAGGGATGTTGGTTGAGGTATAGATATTGGCCAGGACACCAGGTAGAACTCCCTCAGTACTGCACTGAGGGGCTGGATTGCACCAACCTCGGTGGGTCCATGGCGGGCGAAGTCGGTGGTGGGTCCCAACCTCGCTGACAGCTCCAGCCCGCTGTCCAAAATGATTTTCCCCTGATTGGGCTTGTCAAGCCCGCCCAGCGTGTTTGCCGGCCAATTGAAGGAAGCGGGTCTGATGACGTCATTTGATGACGCATTATCAGCTGGTTTCCTTAAATGGACTGACGTAAAAAGACTACTGAGCACTTGGTTTGAGTATAAAACAAGGCTTTAATCAACTGTTTCACAACCATGAGATTCTAATTACATCACTAGTTCCTGGTTACAAAAACATCCTGAACAAGCTGGGCCCACGCCCGAGTATTTATACTTTTTGGACGGCGCCGCCAGCTGGCCGCCCAGTGTTATTTCATGAGTAATTTCTCCATGAATGATAAGATTCATGACATTCTTCCCGCCTGAAGGATTTGGAAGTCCAACGACTTCCTTCTAGCGGATTAGGCGGACCACGAATAGCCGCAGTCTTTTGGATCTTTGTTTGTGGCTGGAAGGCATATCTCCTCGGACCGTGTCTTGGTCCCTGGATCACTTGGTCTGTACTGGTAGATTGACAGGGCCCGTGTCGCCTTGATCGACCTGAGGGAGACTGGGGGATCGTGTCTCCGGGTGCAGGTCCCCACAGGCGCAGAGCTGGCTTCATCTTGCTTGGTAGCCAGGGATTGACCAGCGTCCTGGCTTTGGGTGGCCATCCCGTGGGGAGCGCTTGGCTCCTCGAGTTGATCCAGTGGAGTAGCTGGCAGATCCCTTGATGTCCCAGGTAGGGCATCATCCTCAAAGGAGCGCAGAGTGTCGGCATCATTACTATGGGTCCCTCTATCAGTTGGGTCCGTGGGACCGGTTGGACAGGGAGCCAGATCTCGGAGTGAAACAGTGTACTCCTGGTCTCGTCAGTCTTTCAATTTGCTGTTTTGGGGTTAGAACAGAGTCCCTCTTTTCAATCTGCTTAACCTCGGTCAGAAACAGTTTGAAAGCCTCCTCGCCACCCGAGGCCGGGCCACCCGCCACTCTGCTTTCCGCCGCCATCTTCAGCCGCACCATGTGGCTGCCGGCTGATGGGCAGCCTGTAACTCGAGGGTTTTATTCTCCAACAGATGCTGACTTATGAAGGGAGACACAATTCCATTAATAAAGGAATCACGAATTAACTCCTCCTGGTACTGCTCAGCTGTGACAGCTTTAAGATTACAATCCTTGCTGAGCCTGCGAAGTTTCTGAAGGAATTCGTCAAGTGATTCCCCGGGTTGTTGTCGAGCTGTGGCCAGTAGATGCCGAGCAAAAATTTTGTTTGGGGCCTTAACTATTAGTTGCTGTAGTATATGGATAGCAGCATCATAGTCTACACAGTCTTCGATATAGTCAAACACATGAGGGGATATATAATTGGCAAGCATTCGTAACTTATTAGGAACATTCTCACCACACTCCTCAAGGAAGTTGCTGAAGGTACGATACCAGTGTTTCCATACCTTAGCAGCTGTAAGTGAATTCGGGTCCAAGTCGAGATGGGCGGGTCTGAGTAGTTTCTCCATGATGGATCGATTACTTCGTCCGAGTTCCCTTCAACATTGAGTCGTAGCCGTCTGTTCCCAAAACCACTCAGAGCGTGGAGCAGGTCAGTTGATTAAACTGATGTAAAAAGACTACTGAGCACTTGGTTTGAGTATAAAACAAGGCTTTAATCAACTGTTTCACAACCATGAGATTCTAATTACATCACGAGTTCCTGGTTACAAAAACATTCTGAACAAGCTGAGCCCATGCCCGAGTATTTATACTCCTTGGACGGCGACACCAGCTGGCTGCCCAGTGTTATTTCATGAGTCATTTCTCCATGAATGACAAGATTCATGAGAGGGACCATGGTCAAATTGATTTTGACAGATCTGCTGCCAGTGTTCTACAGTATTGAGGTGCTGAAAACTGCACAGATGTGCACGGCTGTACCCAGGCTCTCCCATGACTCCCTCCATATGCTTATGGAGGGAGTCACAGTATGCAGGGAGTTTCTCTTCCCTTCCAATGGGCAGAAGAGACCGCCCCAAGACACCAACGCAGCCTGGTTGCACATTGCACAGGAGGAAACAAATAGGGATGTCACCAGGAGGACCAGGCTGCAGTGGCGCAAACCTTTCAATGATCTCAGTAGTTCACGAAACGTTAGTACAAAAACACACTCAACCTCATCCTGCTGTGCCACTCATCACACCCCGATCACTCTGCCTTCCCTACCCTACTCCTGCACATCCTTACTCACACCAACTTACCTTGCACCTCCACCTATCCCTCTTTATCTACATTATCACATCCCCATCTCACTAGCCACCCCTCACACTCACCCTCATTCTAGTGCAATCATACCAACTAAACACACTTGGATGTTTTAGCCAATGTTCATGTAAAGTTTCTGTTAATGTGGTGTCAAACATTGAAACCTTTATTTTGAACACTTTGCGTTCTGCTACAGATTTGTGTGCACCTTTGGAAGTGGCTCAGTGAGTTTCAGTGAATGGTGAGGCATAACGGTACCCCCCGCAATGGTGATGAGTGTGAAAGGAATGGTTTGGGCATTGTAGGGATGCTTTATGGTATTGGTGTGGGGTGGTGCCAACCTCGTGCATCATATGGCAGCCAGGGCGTAGAGAGTCAAGTGATGTAAATATGGCCAAAGTGAGGCTATCCTTGGCATCCCGGGTAGCAATTTTGTCGGGTGCTGATTTCCTGTATCCTGAGCAGCATCAGTTGATTGCGGAGATGGTTGTTGTTGTTGTTGGTGCTGCTGGTGTGCCTGGTGCTGCTGGTGTTGGGGCTGATCGTGGTAGAATTATGAGGACCAAGATGAGGCAGGATAAACCATATTCATTCTGAAGTAATAGATCTTCTTATCGTGTCCACGGACCGTCTATACATAGCCCAGCCAGAACTGGACACATTTTTACGCCTTGTTGTTGGATTCGGCAAGATCTGCAACAGTGCAGGGTTCATCTAACGATGGGCATTGCAGGAGATGTTGCATAGTCTGTGCCTCAGACTTGTTCCACATTCACAAGTAGAAGCAATCTGTCAATGGTGAGAGAGGTTATTCCAATGAGGTGACACTGGATAGAGAATTTTCTCCAAGCACTTGCAACCTGCATAAAGCTCAATCTGTCTTCCAAATGCAGTAAGCAACAGCTTCTGAACTTGGAAAGTGAACAGCTGGGAGATGGGAGCTTTTATAGCACATTTGCAGCTGTCAAGTAATGAGATGATTCTCCTGCCCTGCTTGCCTGACATGATCCCCAAGCAGCGTGGACCCCATGGGCGGCCTGGTAATCTCTGAAAGTGAGCTAAAAGTAGTTCCTAATGCTCTGTTAAGAAGGTCATAATGACCTTAATTTCCACCCCCTGCTGCTGCGTGTTGTGTCTGCTCAGCGCTGACAAACCCAGCATTCGGGAAAAGTACATGGTGGTGGGTTGACAGTGGGGACCCAACCCATTGCCAAAAGAAATACTCCCACTCGACCAGCCACTGATCACGCCCGCTGCCCCCTCCCCCGGAAAATTCCCCCGAAGTGTCAGCCAAGATTATGTGCTCAATTCTCTGGAATTGGACTTGAACCCATGACTCAGAGGCAAAAATGCTATCACTGAGCCAAGGCGGAGATCTTGGTAACCAAATTAATGTCCCTGGGGAGAATTTCTACAGAGTTTTCCTTGATCTACAGCCATAGATTTGGTGGAAACCACAGAGGAACGGCCATTTTTTGCTGCTGACAAGTTTCTTTGGGGCTGGAGCCGAGAATATGGCGATAGATTGGGAGAACCTCCATGGAAATTCCAGATGTCTCTAACTTTAAGAAAAGGTGGCAGTGTGCCATTAGGAAGGTTCTGTTAAACTTCTGTCTTTAGCATCTCAGTGCAGAAATTTTAAGCTTGGAGTCCGCAAATGGAATGTGATTGTGAATTCCCTGCATGATTTTCCATCTAATCCAGTCAAATTACTGGTGTTGCTCTGTGTGTCAGGAGCACTAAAGGTGAAAAAATACCTTGGTAAGATTCTCCTGTTGCTCAAGAGTTTTAATTTGTTGTAACAGCTCTCACCTGGTAAAGCAACTGTCCAGTTGAAGTTAACAGTCAAGGAGTAGAACTAGATAATTGTGAGGGGGCAGTAGAATTATTGACTGCAATATTATTTTGATGACAAGACCAAATAGAAATTAGCCTGATTTCTGTAGCTTCAAGATTTAACTTAAAACAAAAGCTCTATTTTCTTGAAACCTGTTACAAGTCTCATTGTCAGCAACAGGACCTCAGCCACTCCTTCATGTAGCATTCAGGCTGTATTAAGTGGATGAGAACAACATGGATTACTTCCAAGGATCCAAACCCCCTCTTCTCTAATGCGCTCCTTCTGCTTTCTCTTTAATGCCTGCCAGGAGGTAAATCCAGGCCCATATGCTGGAGCCCTGGGTGTAACTGCACAAGGAGCTGCTGATGACTAAATTGAACCCAACTAACATGAAAGAGTGAACAACTGTGGGAAACAGCTGAAGGCCAGGCAACAGAAAGCATACCCTCTGATAAGATCATTTAAACCAGCCTAAAAGAATACTTGGGTTTTATCAATACAAATCGACATTAATGCCCTTACATCATCTAAGGCATGGTTATAGTAAACACAAAACTCTGGTGTTTGTTTGGCCCTTCTTATGTGAACAGCAAACAAGTATAAGAGCCTGTCTACCAACAGGAAGTTTCACACTTGCCAGCTGATGACAGAGCACATTGTGTTTAGCCTATGGAGAATTCAGTATCTAGAGCACTGATTGCTATTATTGCAGGTACTTAGGCCAGCTTCCTTTTCCTGTATGAGAATATTTAGTACGCAAGCCAAATTCTTCTTAGTATTAATTTAAGGTCAAAAAAAGTTGAAGATTCAACCGCAACTCCCGCGAAAGGTCCTGTTTTTATACAACTGCTTTTTGAGCAGTATTACATCAAATTGCTGCATTATTTATAGGCTACCAAATACTGCTGTTCATTTTCAAGATCAAAACTTGTCATTTTTGCATTCAGCTACTGTGGGAATGTAATAATGGAGGAATAAGCCTGTAATTTTCATCCTGTGACATTGTTCATCTATCACTTTTAATTACAATGTTAATTGTTCATTTGTGCAGGTTGCTTGTTAGGAAAAGCTGATTTGAATGCGGCATTCCAATAAAATCATCACATTTCATTCAGGTAACATCACATCGTGGAGACAGGGTAGAATTCTGATTTTAAACAATACAAGATCTGTTCACATAAGGTGGGAGGGGATAAAATGGGGCTTTTTAAATATGTCATATTGGCACATATCTGACTTCACAGTGGGCAGTCGTACCTGCTGAGAGTGCACATCAGAAATTCTGGATTGCATCAAGCACAATTTTCTGACCATTTAAAATGATAGGGAAAATAGTGAATAGCGCATGCTAAAATTTACAATACGCACTCTCAGCACTAAAGCTCCCTGCCACGAGTGTGAACTAGGAAGATAAGCCCTTATTGTAAAGATAAAATTATTACAACAATCAGCAGGATCTTGTATTTTATTACAGTTGAAACAATTGTCTGGGTCTAGGTTACTCAGCAGCCAGCATTCTTGCTTCAGGCTAAGGCTTCTTTCTGCAATGTTAACCAAAACAAATGCATAACCATCCTCTACTCCAATGACATGTTCTATATGGTGTTTTATATCCCTGTAACGTGCAGTGAAATATGCTTGTGTTACTGACCTTTGCTCATTTGGTAGCTCTCTCTCCCTTGTGGGCTCAAGTCTGTTTGTTTTGGTGGACGTTAAAGATTCCGGGGAACTTTTCAAAGAAGAGCAGGGAGCTCTACTGGAGCGCCTTTGTACCAGAATCTCTAAGTCTGTCTGCTTCTTTTAGTCATTTATTGTATGGGGTAGATTTTCAACTTGCTACCCAAATATAAAACTGACAATGCAGGTCAACCGGCCGTTATAGAAACTGCATGAATTTTATTTCCAGTGATTTCTTCGTCAGTTTTACACCTGGCGGCAAGTTCAAAATCTGCCCTAATAGTTCATCTCTTATCCTACTGTTTGTTCCTGCAGATTTTACTCACATGGCCACCAATCAAACTAAGATTCCTGTCATCAGAATGTTAAATAAACCTCCTCCTGTTTTGTCTGTAAAGTGAATAAACTGAGCTGATTTTTAAATAACATTACAGCAGATTTTTAATTGCTTCTTTTGAAACAGCCAGTCAATGATGTTCAATACTTGGCTCCTGGTGCAGGGTGATTCCCGGCGTAGGGTGATTCCCGGCGCAGGGTGATTCCCGGCACAGTGTGATTCCCGGTGCAGGGTGATTCCCGGCACAGTGTGATTCCCGGTGCAGGGTGATTCCCGGCACAGTGTGATTCCCGGTGCAGGGTGATTCTGGTGCAGGGTGATTCCCGGTGCAGTGTAATTCCCGGTGCAGGGTGATTCCTGGCGCAGGGTGATTCCCGGCGTAGGGTGATTCCCGGCACAGGGTGATTCCCGGCACAGTGTGATTCCCGGTGCAGGGTGATTCTGGTGCAGGGTGATTCCCGGTGCAGTGTAATTCCCGGTGCAGGGTGATTCCGGTGCAGGGTGATTCCCGGCGCAGGGTGATTCCCGGCACAGTGTGATTCCCGGTGCAGGGTGATTCCCGGCACAGTGTGATTCCCGGTGCAGGGTGATTCCCGGCACAGTGTGATTCCCGGTGCAGGGTGATTCTGGTGCAGGGTGATTCCCGGTGCAGTGTAATTCCCGGTGCAGGGTGATTCCTGGCGCAGGGTGATTCCCGGCGTAGGGTGATTCCCGGCGCAGGGTGATTCCCGGCACAGTGTGATTCCCGGTGCAGGGTGATTCTGGTGCAGGGTGATTCCCAGTGCAGTGTAATTCCCGGTGCAGGGTGATTCCGGTGCAGGGTGATTCCCGGCGCAGGGTGATTCCCGGTGCAGGGAGTTTCCCGTTGCAGGGTGATTCCCGGTGCAGGGTGATTCCTGGTGCAGGGTGATTCCCGACGCAGGGAGTTCCCCGGTGCAGGGGGATTCCCGGTGCAGGGTGATTCCCGGTGCAGGGAGTTTCCCGGTGCAGGGAGTTTCCTGATGCAGGGAGTTTCCCGGTGCAGGGTGATTCCTGTCGCAGGGATTTCCCCAATGCAGAGTGATTCCCAGTGCAGGGTGATTCCCGGCGCAGGGTGATTCCCGACGCAGGGAGTTCCCTGGTGCAGGGTGATTCCTGGTGCAGGGTGATTCCCGGTGCAGGGAGTTTCCCAGTGCAAGGAGTTTCCTGGTGCAGGGAGTTTCCAGATGCAGGGAGTTTCCTGTTGCAGGGTGATTCCCAGTGCAGGGTGATTCCTGGTGCAGGGTGATTCCTGGTGCAGGGTGATTCCTGGTGCAGGATGATTCCCGACGCAGGGAGTTCCCCGGTGCAGGGTGATTCCCGGTGCAGGGTGATTCCCGGTGCAGGGAGTTTCCCGGTGCAGGGAGTTTCCTGATGCAGGGAGTTTCCCGGTGCAGGGAGTTTCCTGATGCAGGGAGTTTCCCGTTGCAGGGAGTTCCCCGGTGCAGGGTGATTTCCAGTGCAGGGAGTTTCCCGATGCAGGGAGTTTCCCGATGCAGGGAGTTTCCTGATGCAGGGAGTTTCCCGTTGCAGGGAGTTCCCCGGTGCAGGGTGATTCCCGGTGCAGGGAGTTTCCCGACCCAGGGAGTTTCCTGATGCAGGGAGTTTCCCGTTGCAGGGAGTTCCCCGGTGCAGGGTGATTCCCGGTGCAGGGTGATTCCCGGTGCAGGGAGTTTCCCGACGCAGGGAGTTTCCCGGTGCAGGGTGATTCCCGGTGCAGGGAGTTTCCCGGTGCAGGGTGATTCCCGGTGCAGGGTGATTCCCGGTGCAGGGAGTTTCCCGACGCAGGGAGTTTCCCGGTGCAGGGTGATTCCCGGTGCAAGGAGTTTCCCGACGCAGGGAGTTTCCCGACGCAGGGAGTTTCCCGGTGCAGGGTGATTCCCGGTGCAGGGTGATTCCCGACGCAGGGAGTTTCCCGACGCAGGGAGTTCCCCGGTGCAGGGAGTTTCCCGACGCAGGGAGTTTCCCGGTGCAGGGTGATTCCCGGTGCAGGGAGTTTCCCGGTGCAGGGAGTTTCCTGATGCAGGGAGTTTCCCGTTGCAGGGAGTTTCCCGGTGCAGGGAGTTTCCCGACGCAGGGTGATTCCCGGTGCAGGGTGATTCCCGGTGCAGGGTGATTCCCGGTGCAGGGAGTTTCCCGGTGCAGGGTGATTCCCGGTGCAGGGTGATTCCCGGTGCAGGGAGTTTCCCGGTGCAGGGTGATTCCCGGTGCAGGGTGATTCCCGGTGCAGGGTGAATCCCGGTGCAGGGTGATTCCCGGTGCAGGGAGTTTCCCGGTGCAGGGTGATTCCCGGTGCAGGGTGAATCCCGGTGCAGGGTGATTCCTGGTGCAGTGAGACTGGTGATGCAGTAAGATGAGGCGACTCCTGTTACTGTGCAATTCTGCTATACAAGAACTCCTTAAGTAGTGACATTTTATTAATAACAATTTGATGTATAAGAGTTGCACTGTGCCAGCTGTACCCGATAGCAGCAGATTGATCACAGCTCCTTTTTCCTAATTGGATGAACATTCTCTAAAGGGCAAGACGGCAGTAGAGGTCCCTGCCATTTCGACATTTAGTCAAATTTACACTCAGCTTCTCTACTTCCCTTGTGTTATCCTTCTTCCCTCTTCACAGCTTACATGTCTGTTTTGCCCACTCTACTGGTGCCACCCCCTGTTCACTCGCAAAAATTAACCACTTACACAGTAAATCTACATGGGTTCAAGCTAGAAGTGATCATCCATTAAAACGGAGATAGTTGTTTTTAACCCATTTGGTACTTGATTATGCAAACTATCTCCTATGTTGGTGGGCAGGGGCAATGTTTGTCTGGAGCAGGTCATATTTGGAGATGGGAATAGTGGCGATGGAAGTATTCTGGATTTTGCATGAGAACCTTTGCGAATCAAGCAGTAAACAAGCAAAACTTTCCATCAAGGAATTAAATAGATGAAATTTTATGCAAGATTTTAGGAAGACAGAGAAAGAATGACAGAACTTGAATTTATATAGCACTTTTCACATCCTCAGGATATCCTAAGATGCTTCACAGCCAATGAAATACTTTTTGAAGTATAGTTACTGTTGTAATGTAGGGGAACATGGCAGGCAATATGCTTGCAGCAAGATCCCAGAAACAGCAATGTGATAAATGATCAGATAATCTATTGTATGGTGTTGTTGGTTGAGAGTTAAATGAGGGAGAACACCCCTGCTCATTTTTGAACAGTCCCAAGATATTTTTAACAGACGGATGGGGCCTTATTTTGGCCTATCAATCGAAAGACAGTGGCCCAGAAATTCGGGTCAGAGGCTTCCCGTGGGTGCAAGCGTCCGACCTGCACTTACCTTGCGCGCAGGCCGCTGAGCTGTGGGCCCACGTGGGATTCCGATCCTGGGCCTGCTCCAACTGCCGGCGCGCAGTGCTTGCGTATCCCAGGGGCACAGTTAGTTCGATGCGTCCCCTGGGATCACATGGGCCATGGAGAGCCAATGGTAGCAGGGAAATGCCAATTCATAAAATTGACAGGAAGAGCTGTCAAAACCATAAATACTATAAGCCCCAAAACATCACTAAAACTTCAAATAATTTTTTAAAAATCATCACATTTTAAAAATAACTATAAATTATATAAAATAACTATTTTAAACAATAATTTAAACTTTTGAAAAAATTAATTACATTTTCTAATGGGGCTATATTTGTAACTCCTGGAGACTTACCCTCCCGGAAAAACCTGGGAAAAAAGCATAAGTTCAATGCGCATGCGCTGCCTCTCCTGTGCACGCGTTCCACCTCTGAACCCCTTCTTCCATTGGGCCTACGGGTGAGTACCCCGTGCGTACTCACCCGTGGAGACCGAATTTCTGGGCCAGTATTTCTGACATTGCTGGACTAAGCACTGTATTGAAGTGCAAACCTAGTTTATGTGCTTAAGTCTCAAGTTACATAAATAGGTTACCATAGGGGCAGACAGATGGCAGATGCAATTTAATGTGGAGAAATGTGAGGTAATACATTTTGGGAGGAAAAATAAGGAATAGGAATATACACTTAATGGAAAGATGCTGATGGGTGCGAATGAACAAAGAGATCTCGGGGCTTAAATATATATTTTCCTGAAAATGTGAGTGCAGGTGGACAAAGCTATCAAAATGGCTAGCAGCATTTTGGGTTTTATAAAAAGGTGCTTAGAGTACAATAATAAACAAGTGATAATAAATTTGTATGAAACATTAGTTTGGTCACAATTGGAGAACTACACAGTTTTGGGAGCCCTATTATATAGAGGACATTAAAACCATTGAGGGTGTACAGTGTATATTCATCAGGATGATGTCAGGGATGTGAAACTATAGTTATGAGGAGATGTTTGAGATACTGGGGCTACTTTCATTGGAGCAGAGAAGGCTAAGAAATTCAATATGGGTTTTGATGGACTGAATAGGGAAATAATATTTCCTCTGAAATAACAACAGAAGATGTTGGAAGCACTCAGCAGGTCAGGCAGCATCCGTGGAGCTCCACGGTTGCTGCCTGACCTGCTGAGTGTTTCCAGCATTTTCTGTTGTTATTTCAGGTTTCCAGCATTCGCAGTATTTTGCTATAATATGTCCTCTGGTTGGGGAGTCTGTGACATGGGATCATCAATATACAATGATCACAAATAGAGTGAGGAGAGAGGTTAAGAGAAATCTCTTTACGCAGAGGGTTGTTAAGGTTTGGAATTCTTTGCCGCAGGGAATGGTTGAGGCAGAGACGAATGCATCTTTTAAGGCAAAATTAGATACATTTTTGATGCAGAGCAAGATACAAGGCAATGCAGAGAGAGCAGAACAGTGGGTTTAGTTTTAGATTGCTCTACCAAAGAGCCAACACGGATACGGTGGGAAACATGACCTCCTTCTATGCTGTAAAGTTCCATAGTTCTATGATCGATCTGTGGAAGGAATAGACTTGAAGGCCCAATGGCTTTTCTTAATTCCATTCTATCTCATGCTTTAATGTTAATGTGTAATAACCATCAACTAGGCCTATGGTTTCTTCATCTCTGGAGCCTTTTGCTTGATTGATATACTTTCTATGTCAATGCCTACAATTTGTTTATTCATAACATTTGAAATGGCTAATATAAGAACATGTAGTGACCCCAAATTTATATAGAATTACATTTAATATACAGCACAGAAACAGGTCATTCATCTCAACTAGTCTGTGCTGGTGCTTTTATTTCATACAAGTCTCCTTCCATTCTATCTACCTTACTTCATTTTCCCCTAATTGGCCTTGTTATGCCCGCCCTGTCAGATGACATCCATTGATGATGCTTCATCTGCTGGTTTTCTTAAAGGCACATGAACCATAAATTTTTGACAGATGATTTGACAGTGTTTGACAGCATTGAGCTGCTGTCAAACACTGACAATCACTGTACACAGGTGAGCCCTTGAACCTAGGCTCGCCAGTGACTCTCTCCTTAGGATGAAACAGATGGCAGCTGCAGGTGAGGGTACAGAAGCAATCTGTCACTTCTCCCATTGAGGTGAGGCCATACAAACACTTCAAAGTTTGTCACCTACAGAAAAATCTAAACACATTAAAAATGACTTTCCCAACATTTCCTTACCTCTGATATTCACCAGTGTCCCAGTTCATCCTTCACACCACTTCTGCAGCTGTCATCTATACACCAACATAACAACAAACCCACAGCATGCCTCACTTAACCTGGCGGGGTTCCCTGATGTCAGGAAGCCCGCAGCAGAAGACTAAAAATTTGAAAAAGCCTCTTAACTGCCTGTTAACTACCTGTTAACAAGCAGTTAAGTGGCTATAATCCTCTTCCTGCCGCTAGGAGTCAGGTCCCTGCGCAAACCAGGGACCCGACTCCCGGGAAGATTGTATGGAGGCGGGTTGGGAGCAGGTTCTTGACCCGCTCCCATTCTTTTTGACCTTCCCAGCAGTCCTGCCTCCAAACCCACCTCCTCAGGGCTGATAAAATCCAGCCCTAAGTGTGGCCTGCTCAGGGTTCTATACAAGTTTAACATAAATTCACTACTTTGATTTCTATACCCTGAGAAATAAATCCCAGTGCTTAGTTAATATTTTTAATTGCTTTGCTGACCTGCGATGCTGCTTTTAAGATTTGTTCGCCTTTATCCCTAGATTCCTTTGCTCTTCTACCCCATTCAGTTTCTTATTTTCTAAGGGGTAGATGCTGTTTCTGTTTTTCCTACCAAAGCACATCATCTCACATTTATCTGTGTTAAAGTACATTTGTCACTTAACAGTTTGCAAGTTTTCAAATATTTTCTTGTATTATGTTGCATTCTTCCTCAGTGTTAGTTATATCCCCCAGTTTAGTGGTATCTGCAAATTTTGATATTGAGTTACTTATTCCTAAGTCCAAATCATTAATGTAAATTATGAATAACTGTTTCCAGCACTGATCCTTGTGGAACACCGCTTTCTACCTTCTTCCAATATGAATAACTACCCTTTATCCTACTCTCCAATTTCTTTTTTTTTAGCTAAATTGCTATCCATTCAGCTATAAGTCCCCTGACTCCACATTCCCTAACCTTTGTCATGAGCCTACCATGTGGTACCTTATCAAAGGCCTTTTGAAAATCCAAGTATATGACACCTAGGGGGAAAAATTCAGTATCGCCCCGTTTGGGGCGCGATTATCGGCCGTGCGCAAAGTTTAGCGCCTGGCGCTAATTATCGCCTCCGACTGCAAACTTGGCTTTTATCGCCCCTGGAGGTGATTGGAGCGCTAAATCAGGCGCTTCACACTTGTCTTAAGGCGCAAAGGCCAAGGAGCGAGGTGCTACCTCAGAGTGCTGGCGAAGCTCATGTGATGTCAGTCAGCAATGGAATACAGGCACACTGGCGCCGGCCAGTTCTTAAAGAGGAGGGTTGATCTTGCTCTCCATCCACATCATGATCATTGCAGCCTTGAATCTCGGTCTGGAGAGACCTGTACATCAAATCTGTTGGATAGAACAATGGAGAGAACCAGGGAAAAAGCTCAGAGTTTAGCCCCCACAGTCTCTTCTAAATCGATACAAGGAAGGGCAAATCAAAATGAACCTTCAAAGTGCTGTTCAGTACCCAAAACTCCTTCACACAGCGCTGAATCTCTCCAGAAGTCTCTCTCTCTCTCTCTCTCTCTCTCTCTCAGAATGTGTGGTGCAAAAATGTCGTCAAGAAAAAAAGTCAGGAGGCGGTCGCCTTTAAAAAGCGCTCCCCCAGTCCCTTTCTGACTGTAAAATGCTCCCCTCAACCTGTCGTTGCTAACGGCAGGCGGTAAGGCAGGGGGCACCACTCAATATCCAGTCCGGGGTGCTACTGGGGCATTGCACACTCGACTGACGTCACGATCTGTCGGCGCAGGAGATCCTGGCGGTAGTGTTTAGCGCCGCCGCAAAATGTCTAGTCAATTTCGTGAGCGGCGCAAACATCGCCTCGCACGGGCGCTAGTTACTTTGCATCCATTAGCGCCCTCTTAAGGCGCTAACGGGAGGCACAAACCAACTGAATTTTTCCCCCCTTACCTTGTCTTTTCTTTCCGTTACTTCTTCAAAGAATTCTATCAGGTTAGTTAAGCATGACTTCGCCTTTCAAAATCGATGCTGACTATTTTTTATTATATTTTCTGAGTCTAGATGCTCTTCTATTAGTTCTTTCAGTATAGATTCCAGTATCGTTCCTATCATTCACATTAAGCTGACTGGTCTATAGTTCCAAGGTTTTGTTCTATATCCCTTTTTGTATATAGGAACAGCATTAGCTGTCTGCCAATCCTCTGGCACTACTCCCTCTTCTATGGAATTTTTGTATATATAAGCTAATGCCTCTGCTACCTCCTCCCTAGTTCCCTTGAGTATGTGTGGATGCATACCACCCAGACCTGGGGTTTTATCCTCTTTAAGGCAGACTATTATTTGAATGGCAATAGATTGGGAGAAGGGGAAGTGCAAAGAGACCTGGGTGTTCTTGTGCACCAGTCGCTGAAGGTAAGCATGCAGGTGCAGCAGGCGGTTAAGAAGGCAAATGTTATGTTGGCCTTCATAGCAAGAGGGTTCGAGTACAGGAACAAGGATGTCTTGCTGCAGTTGTACAGGGCCTTGGTGAGACCACACCTTGAGTATTGTGTGCAGTTTTGGTCACCTTATCTGAGGAAGGACGTTCTTGCCATGGAAGGGGTGCAGCGAAGATTCACCAGGCTGTTACCTGGGATGGCAGGAATGACGTATGAGGAGAGATTGTGTCGATTGGGCTTATACTCACTGGAGTTTAGAAGATTGAGAGGGGATCTCATCGAAACCTTTAAAATTCTGTCAGGCCTGGACAGACTAGATGCAGGAAGGATGTTGCCGATGGCCGGGGAGTCCAGAACCAGGGGTCACAGTCTAAGGATAAGGGGTGAACCATTTGGAACTGAAATGAGGAGGAATTTCTTCACCCAGAGAGCGGTGAACCTATGGAATTCCCTGCCACAGAGGGCGGTTGAGGCCAATTCATTAAATATATTCAAGAAGGAGTTGGATATATTTCTTAAGGCTAAAGGGATCAAGGGATATGGGGAGAAGGCAGGGACAGGGTACTGAATTTGGATGATCAGACATGATCTCATTGAATGGCGGAGCAGGCTCGAGGGGCCGAATGGCCTACTCCTGCTCCTATCTTCTATGTTTCTATGTTAATTTTGTTAGTCAATTATTTTCTCCCTTTCTATCCCAACTGTATTAATGGCCCAGAAATTCGGGTCGGGGGCTTCCCGTGGGTGTAAGCCCCCGACCTACACTTACCTAGTGCGCCGGCAGTTGACCTCTTGGTCTGCGTGGAATTCCTCTCCGAGGCCTGTCCCAGAGGCCGGCGTGCTATGCTGGCGTGTCCCAGGGACGTAGTTAGTGCGAAGCGTCCCCTGGGATCACGTGAGCAACAGGCAGCCAATCGGAGCAGGGAATGCTCCATTCATAAGTCTTGACAGATAGACCTGTCAAAACGTATAAATGCTGAGGCTTTAAAACTGTACTTTACCTTCAAATAAATTTTTAAAAAACATCACACTTTGTAAATAAACTATAAATGACATTAAATAACTATTTTAAACAAAAATTAAAATTTTTGAAAAAAATAATTTTATTAAAAAACAGGGCTAAAAATAAACTTACCTTGCTTTAAAATATTTAAAAGTAAAAAACCTGTGGAAAAAATGTTTTAATTTTAAATAATTGACCACTTACCTTTGAAAATGAAGTCCTTACAGCTGCTTTTTACATTTCTAAAATGTACAGACTTACCCGCACGTTAAAACCTGAAAAAAAAAACCTGGTTCAGAGGATCGGAAGTGCCGGTTTCCCGCGCATGCGTAGTGCATGCAAGATTCCGGCACTTCCATCGGGTCCACGCGTGAGTACTCCATCCATACTCACGCGTTGGGACCCGAATTTCTGGGCCATTATTCTTTTTAAGCTCATTCTCTAGTGAAGTGTCTATTTTGTTATACTCTTTAGTAAAAACTGAGGCTAAGTAGTTATTCAATACTTCTGCCATTTTCTCTGTCTTTACCTGTGAGTTTATCTTGCTTATCCTTCAGTAACGCTATCCCTATTTTAATTTTCCTTTTGTTATTTTGTGTCTATAGAACACTTTATTATTTCTTTTTATATTCCTTGATAATTTGATTTCATTTCTCTTTGGCTTCCTGATGTTTTTTTTTTACTTTCTCCCAAGTTCTTCGCATTCTCCTTTTTCCTCCTCTCCTTTAGTATCTAAGTACTTAAACCTCTTTTTCTTTAGATTCAATTATCCCTTTAGTTCTTTATTCATCCACAGTGCCCCATAATCAGCTTGCGTGCTTTTGGCTTTTACTGGAATCCATTTCTCTTGAACTCTGTTGATTACCTTTTTAAAGATTTCCCACTGTTTTCCTGTCTCTTTGCCACAATGGTGGTGGATCCTCGGTAGATTAAAACTTTCTCCTGGTATTTCTACCACTGACCAGAACCACTTTGCAGGGTCATTCTTCTCATTCAAATGGGCTGCTGGCCATTTACAGCTGAACTGGGGTACCCGCATCCGCTGACAAGGGAAGGGGTGTAAGCAGTCCATCCATTTTTAAAATTGCCCCAATTTCAAGCAGGCCAATTTTGTACTGCAAACAATCACTTTGCAGTAGGGTCATTTTAAATTTTCATTTCTCCCTCCCATTCGACGCTCTTAGCAATGCAACTGTATCACTTTGCACCCAGTGGTAGTAATTTTGACCTTGGACAATAGAGTAAAGCAAGCAATATTGATTGAAGTCAATGGAAATGAAAATCAGGAGACAAGTATGAATCAATATTGCCCGTTTTACACTACCACCAAAAATAATAATTACCTCCTGTGTTTCTTGGGCAGCAATGTAAAAAGAAAAGAAAGACTTGCATTTTTATAACGCCTTTCATGACCTCAGGAATGTAGGGGGGCATTCTTTACCTGGTTTACGGTAATTTATCTGGTCAGGCAGCCTTTTGCCACTGCACTGTGACCAATTCCAATCAGCGGTTTCGAATCGCTAAACCCTCCTTCCAGTTCTGACTGGAGGAACTTATAATTAATGATATATTAAAACAGACAAATGGTCTGGATGCAAGAAAGTCAAATTTTATTAAAACTAAAGAAACTACACCACACGATCAAAGTAATCATGGTAAAATTGCTTAACAGGAGAAGGCAGATGGCAAAACGAGGGATAAATGGCTACAGTGTTAATCTTACAATCTTAGCAATAGTTCCCTTAAATTACCACCCCTTTACTTCTCACTAGATTGTCTTGCTTGTGGGGCAGTAGCCTTGCTCACCTGCAGTCCAAAGAGTAAAAGAGAAGAGAGAGATGCTTCTGTGAAGCTATCTTTTATACCCCTTTTATTGGGGCCCGCCCAGATCTGATGTTTCTGGGCTAAAACAAAAGAGATCCAAACTGTCCACTTGATATACAAACAAATGCTAATAGCATTCAATTGCTTTGTAAACAAAGCATTGTCCTGTGGTCATCTGGAATCGCAATTGATTGACAGTCTTGAGTGCTTAGCAAACAAAGTCCCTTTGTTCATGCTGGCAGTTTCAAGCACTTGATCTTAGAGTCAATTTCAGTGAATGGATGTGTGTAAACAACCCAGTGTGCTTGCTGTCCGATGATTGGCTGATTCAAACGGGCTACTCCCCAGTGTAAACAAACAGCTTGTAGGTTACCGGACCCGCCCAATACCATAGGGTGACTGACAGCTCGGGCTCCATTCAAACCCACTACAGGGCAGCGCTGAGTTTTTTCATATGCTAACAGCCTGTCTGTTTCAAATGCTAACAGCCTGTCTGTCCTTTTAAATTCTGTTTCCATGAGGTCTGTTCAGCCATTTTTAACAGTCCAAAACTCAAGAGTACATCTTGTAATAAAATGTACAATCTTAAAGTGTGCGATTTTCACAAAGTTCTTTGATTCCAGTGTCCAAGTGCTGCCCAGCTTATGAGCTTTTTAACGCAGCCTTTTGCGGTTCTGGGTATGTTTTAAAACATTGTCCAACCCAGAGACAATTTAAATAACACAGGTCTTCATCCACGATGTGGATTAATATTTCCCGATCTTCGGGGGCTGAGGGGATTTTGCGACCCCTACAGGATGTCCCAAAGTGCTTCACAGCCAATTAAGTACTTTGAAGTGTAATTGCTGTCGTAATGTAGGAAACACGGCAGCCAATTTGTACATAGCAAGATCCCACAAACAACAATGTGATAATGGCCAGATAATATGTTTCTTAAGTGATTATGGTTGAGGGATAAATATTGGCCAGGACACCAGGGAAAAAAACACTGCTCTTCTTTGAAATAGTGCCAAGGAATCTTTTACATCCACCTATGAGGGAAAACGGTTTAATTTCACAGCTGAAAGACGCATCTCCGATCAGCACTCCCTCAGTGCTGCACTGGACTTACAGCCTAATTTATGCATTCAAGCATCTGGAATGGAACTTGAACCCACAAACTTCTGATGCAAGAGTTCTATCACTGAGCCGCAGCTAACGTAGGGAAATATATAATGTGATACATGTCATAATACAGTTGTCCATTTGCGGAAAAGATGGTAGAGGAAATTCAGGGCCTAAAGTGTTTAGTTTTTCTATTTATTTATTTATTTACCTTATTTGCAGTTGTCGGTAAAAATCTGAACACGCTTGTATGATGTTGCTCCCAGTGAAGGTCAAGAGCTGTTAATCAGTCATTCATTGAGTACCATCCATCCTAGTTTGTTTCTCTCTAAACGTTTAGCTGATGCTCAGTGGATATATTTCACTGATTTAAAGCAGTGATTTTTTGTTTTGTTTTGGGGAGGATTGATTTTGCTACAACATATGGGACATGATTTGTGGTTTCAGCTCATGGCTCTGGTTTCTGTGAATGAAATGGGAACGCATATTGCTCATGCAGCAAAGGACCTTGTTCCCTAAATAATACACACACAAAACTCCGTCTGTACACATGACTGACAGAGCAATAATGAGAAGGTATTCTGGGACATTCAAAGCAGTCCTCCGCATCACCTTTGCCAGCAGTGTTAATGAGATGTCAATTAGCATTATGTCTGTAGCCAAGATAGATACAGCTAATTAAAAAAGTGAAAATTTTGGGTGGCCCAGTGATGTACTAACACAGAATGCTGCAGAGGTTGAGAATGCATTTTAGTGTTGGAACTGACCACTTGATGAGTTCCCATTTTAACGTGGGTCTTCAGGAATTGGAGGGATCGTAGAGGACAAATCAATTGGGGCTGCTCTTACACACCTCCCAGTATCAGATTACAGACCAATAAAATTTCAGAAGCCTGGGAACAGGTTAGTTGCTCAGTGTGTCAGCCAGGGAATGACACAGGCACAGAGCTGGGTATCGATTGGCAACCGGCTCAATCACTTGGGGAATGGTATGCATTCAGGGATCTAAATTGGGGGGAAGGGGGGAGCGGGAGAGAAATATGTAACCAAGGAAAGTTTACTGAATAAATGTTGGAAAAAAATAAATTATGACTTTCAATCTACTTGAGCCATGCTGGGGTAGGTATTTGCCTTGCCACCCCTGTAATCAATGGAAATGAAAATGGGGCGGTTTCTATAACTGGTGGCCAATCTGTAACATTGGTTTCACGCCTGGGTGGCACGTTGAAAATCTACCCAACTGTGTCTTTATTATAGTATAATTTCTAGGCTAGATTTCATATGATTTATTCTAGAGATTGTACTGGGGGTAATTTTGACTTCAGGTGATGGTGTAACTGGACAATATCAAACTGGCTGCCATTATACATCCCGCCCGATTATCCTTTCTATTCTACAGAAGGAGAAATCGGACAGTGTGTATAACGGGTGGGTAATTCGATACCACCTGTTTTATGCCATCACCCAAAGTTAAAATAACCTTGTTTAACCTCAGATTATAGAAACTGCCAGTCCTGATTGGGATGGCTGAAGAAAAGGTTTAGAGTTTCTTTAAGTCATTGATGTTGTGTAGAGAGAGAGAGTTACTGAGACAGTGATGTATACATGGCAACAAAGATGATGCTCAAAATGTTGTAGTAAATCCCTTAATGCAAGCAATCTTTCAAATAAAAAGCATCCAGACAGGAACTTTGTGTCATTGTTTTACCATGCTAGTGTCTCATAGGTAAATCTGTGTTAAATAGCCATGTAGGGACATTTCAATCAGTCACCAAAAAGGTACAATTAGGGAATATCGCTTGATACTCTTTGTTCTAGTTATTGCTGTAGTATTTACTAGACAGTGGGTTACACCGAGACTCATGTCTTCACAGTCAATGAGGGGAAGAAAAGCAATCACCCCATGGCCGTACCACGTAGAATAAAGCACACAGGAATTTGTACTTTGTTAATTAAAACAGTCAGAGTTTTGAACTGCTGCCCATTCTGATGCAGCTGGAGGGTTTGATTCATTTTCTCATTTAGTGTAAATTAGACAGAATTCTTTGAACCATCAAGCTAACTCACCTCGGGAAATCAATTTCAGCAGGCATTTAGATCCAGGAAAAATCCTGGCAAATGTACAAAAGATTTTTGCATCTTTAAATAAACTGAATTTTATTGGAACAAATGTTTGCATGAAATTACTTGACTGATTTTTATGTTATAATTTGATTTCACTAAACCATACAACATGTCACTAAACACTTTCCCTTTATTTGCCCAACTCTTTCAGTTTTATCCAACCAGTGAAAACTTTATTCAGCTGAGAACCTCCTCAACTTTCCCAGTTCACTATTCCATTATGCAGATAAGAAAGGACTAAGTACAATAATTATACTGCTGTTTATAGAGATTAGAATTTGAAACTGCAATTACTGCTGAATACTGTACCCTTTCATCATTTCAAACCTCTCTTTATTACAGTAACATTTCATTTGTTTGTAAGCACATTTCATGCTGATTCTGTAAATTAATCAAAAATTAACTGTTTGAGAGATTGTGGTCTAATTCCATCACTGCATTCAAACTACTGTACAGGGGAGAAATTGGGCTCTGTACCGCCCATTTTTAAGGTGCTCGCAACCTCTTGACATGCAAAAATGGGGTCCGAGAGGCATGTGCACACTTCAGCTGGGAAGTGCGCAACACGCTATCCTGGTAAAGGGGTTTGCGCATGTGCACCTAACAACCGTCGGCAGCATGCAGATCATGACATCAATCAGTGTGCAACGCTGATTTGACGCCACACTGCCATTTTCAAACACCACGTTCCAGCCTATGCCCTGTCTTAACCTCGCACAGCTGAACATGATGAAGGACCGCCCCTCCCCCCCCTGCCCCACCTGCGCTACTTAAAGGGAACATGAACTACTTACAGGTTAGTTGCTGGATTATTTCTTCTCGCTGCTGGTGCAATTGTAAGCATCTTTTAGAACTTTCTTATATTTGCCTAAAGTTTCAATAGTGTACAGTGAGTGGTCTGGCTAGTGCTGAAGTACTTTATTGTTAATTTGAAAGCTTGTGTTGAAACAAGTTGCTTCCACATGGGTGGCCTGGTAGGTCTTCCACTTGGAATTGAGCATGACTGGGAGAATGAAGAGAGGCCATGCAGAGCAGGACAATTTGCTGGAGGAGGGAGGAGGAGGAGGAGGGATACATTCAGGATGTCATATCTGCCAGGGGTTTTTAGGGAGCAATTCTTTTACCTCAACTTCAGCGACAACCAATGCTTGAGATGTCTTCACTTCAGTAAAGAGGCTGTGACTGGAATTTGCCAACTGCTGCAGCCACAACTGCAACCTCAAAGCAGGGCAAGAACCGCATTGCCTGTGGCTGCCAAGGTGACAGTGGCTTTTAACTTTTGTGTGTCTGGCTCCTGCCAGGCTGCTGCTGGAGATAAGCAACATCTCACAGTTTGCAGTGCACTGCTGCATATGGGAGGTCACTGAGGCTCTCTATACATAGAGAGACAGCTTCATCTCATTCACACATGCCAGATACAAGTAGATGGTGTGACACAAAGGTTGCATAGATTGCAGGCATCCCCATGGTGCAGGGTGCCATTGACTGCATGCACATTGCCTTGCGTGCGCCTCATCTGAACTTAGCCATTTTCATGAACCAAAAGGGATTCCACTCTCTCAATGTACAGCTGGTGTGTGACCACAGGCAGCACCTCATGCAAGCCAATGTCCGCTATCCTGGCATAGTCATGATTCATTCATTCAGCAGCAGTCAACTGTGCCACCTGTGTTTGAACCACCACGGCAAGTCAAAGACTGGCTACTGGGTGACGAGGGTTATCTACTCATGACATGGCTCATTACTCCGGTCCGGAACCCATGCACACGTGCACAGCAGGCCTACAATGAGAGCCATGCTGCCACAAGGATTATTATAGAGCATACCATCTGCATCCTCAAGCAACGCTTCCACTGCTGGACTGCTCTGGAGGAGTCCTGCAGTACCCAGCTGAGCGGGTATCAAGATTTGTGGTAGCATGCTGCATGCTGCATAACCTGGCCATTATAAGGGAACAGCCCTTGCCACCACCTATCAGGTGAGAAGATGAGGAATAAGAGCACAAGGAAGAGGAGGAAGAGGAGGTGGTGGAGGAGGAGGAAGTGCAACAGAAAGAGGAAGGAAGGCTACAATGTAGACAGCCCCTCTTGCCCGGGCTCTGCATGATTAAATAATTAATGAACGATACCAGTAACTTCCAACCACACTTCCCCATTCACCAACAGTCCCATGCTCCCTAGCTTTCCTCTATCACTGACCATCACATCGGCCTTTTTCCAACATCACAAAAATATGAACCATCAGACAATGCACATTCCAGTCTAAATTTATAAATTCAATCATGACACAATGTAGATAAAAATAAACTAATCACCCTTGTGCATTCCATTAGTGCCTGTCTTCAGTGTGCCAAACAAACTTTATCCTTATATCCATCCAATATTACATTCAAAATTTAACTAATCACCCTTGTGAATTCCCTTAGTGACTGTCTTGAGTGTGCCTTTGCCTTTCCTAGTGCTCCTATGCGGTGCTATCCCAGTGGCTGCAGCATGGCTGGTGAAAGTCTGCAGACCTCCAATCAAAGAAACTGCAGATGGCCTTGGAGGGCAACTTTGAGCAGCTCTGGGCCTAGAAGGCTGGGCTTCAGACTGCACCATCTCGGCCTGGGATTCAGCAATCTGGGCTGGCTGTCTGACAGGCAACAGCAAGGGCACTGATCGCGTGGCAGCGGTGGGATCACAAATGCTGTTATCCTGAAAGAGGAAAGCAGGTTCATGCTCCATGGAGCCACTGCCACTCTCCTGGGGTGGCGCCTCAGCAATCCTACTGATCTGTTGGAGAACAGATTGATGGACTGCTGTAATGCCCTGGAAGCCCCTTTGAACAGTGGTATCCAGAGTCATGATGGCAGCAGTCTGCGCTTCCACTGCAGCACTCAGACCTTTGATGGAAGTTGTTTGTGCTGCAATGGAAGCTGTGACATTGGCCATCACACTTTGCATCGTGGTGGGTTCCACAGGTGTGCTGATGGAGGTGACCACCAATTCTATGTTGGAATGGATGGGCCTCAAGCTTTGCGCAAAGGCTTGTGCAAAGTTGGTGCTGGACTCTTCCATGCTCCTTGACATTGAGCGCAAGCTTTCCACTGCACTAAGCATTTGGTTGTGTACACCCGTCAGCCTTCTTCTGTAGCCTGACCCATCGACGCCCTCATCTGAGTGCGCTGCAGCAGAACTATTTTGCGACCTCACCCTCCAGTGAGCTGGCACCTGCGCTAACCTTGCCCCCCCCGCCCTGGCTCCTGCGAACTTATGTTTCACCATATGCAGATCCCTCCTCTATCCTAGCCTCTAAAATACATGCAGTGTCAGTTTCTGAGTTGGTGGCTGCGATTGTAAGATCAAGTGTCAGTGTCTCTTCATCTTCACTGTCTTCTTCCTCTTCCTCCACTGACTGGGAAGGTTCAGTTCTTGGGTATCTAAAATTAAATAGGGACAAGGGATTGTTATGTTCATAAATAACTAAATATTTTCATTATGAACAGCTAGCTTGAGCTAGTCACTTTATTCAGCCATGTGGACTTCTGTACAGGCATCCATCTTGACTACTGCCTTGTGGGTAGCCTCATGCATCGTGGGTAGCCTACTCTTATACACATACAGCTCCACCTAGTGTACCATCCTAGGATGACATGTTACTGATCATTACATCCCCCTTTCTTTGAGGTTAAACAAAATCAATATCAATCAATCATAACGACATAAACATCTTCACAACAGTCAATACATTTTCAATATAGTTTCCTTTGTACTCAAAGTCTATCAGGCTTTTTTACTTCACGTGTGGATCTTCTCAGCACAGGTAAGTCTGATGTGTTTTCATGAGAGCCTGTATGTGTGTTTGTGTTAGATTGTTCTGGTGGTGAGTGACAAGATTCAGTTGCGGCATTGTCATCGATTTGCTCTTGGATAGTTTCTTGTGTTTTCAGGAGGGAACGGCGGTTCCTCCTGAGAATCTGTCCTTCCTCAGTTCTAACAGTTTATGACCTTGGTCCTACTTCCTCAAGAACTGTAGCTTTCCTGTTCCATGCATCTGGATCCTCAATCCTGACAACATCATCCCTTGTCAATGGTTTCAGAGTTTTGGATGACTTGTCATAGTATGATTTCTGTTTCAGCTTTAATAGTTGAAGTCTCTGTCTCAGTTCCTTACTCTGCTTTTCTTTTGCACAGCAGGGTAGCGTGGTACGCAACTTGCGACCCATTAGGAGGTCAGCAGGTGAAGAACCAGAGTCTAAAGCTGAGGCTCGGTAGCTCAACAGGGCGAGATAAGGATCAGACTTGCTTTCTGTTGCTTTCTTCAGTAGTTGTTTGAGAACTTGAACACCTTTCTCTGCCTTACCATTCGACTGAGCATACAAAGGATTGGATGTGATGTGCTGAAAGTCATAGGGCTAGATTTTCAGTATAGACAGTTTTGGGGCGCTAACCTTAGCGCCCGCCTGAAGTTAGCGCCCGCCCCAAAGTAGCGCTCCGTTGCCGGAAATTCAGTGGCTTCGCCCTAAGAGGTTGGTGGAGCGCTAAAAGAGGCGTTCCACTACTATCTTTAGGCGCTAAGCCGGCGGTGCAGAGCGCAGCGCCCGAGCTCGGGCGCAGCGCACGGCAGACACTCTGGTGCCAGTGAGCTCTTAAAGGGGAAGGGTGCATGTGTTTTTGGAGGAGGAGGAGGAGGAGGAGGAGGAGGAGGAGGAGGAGGAGGAGGAGGATGTGGTGGTGGCCGGAAACATAAATACACCGTTCACAACAACACACTGGATCCTTCCACACAACACATGCAGACTGCCGTTTATAGTGCAGGAGGAGTGCCCTTTAATTTGCGCTCCCCAGGGTGTGTTGCGTTCCATTTTACAAACGCTCTGGATGCCAGCCGCACAATGGGGCGGTCCGACTGAAGTTTGGATTCGGGGCGGCCAAAGGGCGTTGCACGAGGATGTGACGTCATTTTCTGCGCGTGCATCCGGGCGGCTGCTAAACTTTGCGCCGGCGCTAACGGGCAACTTAATTTGGGGCGGGGCGCAAACTGCGCTGCGCCCGGGCGCTACACGAATAGCGCCCGAAAATCACTTCTCTTAAGGCGCTAACTGCTGGCGCAAGCAACTGAAAATCTAGCCCACTGTTTATTGGCCTGGCATAAATAAGGACATTGAGAACATGATAGGCATATGTGAGACATGTCACAAACACCAAAACAAACAAGCAAAGGAACCAATGATAGTAGCTGACTTACCAACAGCACCATGGCAAAAGGTTGGTGTGGATCTTTTTCATTTGAATGGTAAAGAATATCTAATAGTGATTGACTACTATTTTAACTATCCTGAGATGGCTCTGCTCTCAAGCACCACAGCAAGCAGTGTCATAATGCATGTGAAATCCATCTTCGCCAGACATGGAATTCCCAGGATTGCCGTTATCGACAATGGTCCGTGCTTCAACTGTAAGGAGTGGCAACAGTTTACAGCACATTGTGGGCTAGATTTTCAGTACAGACAGTTTTGGGGCGCTAACCTTAGCGCCCGCCCGAAGTTAGCGCCCGCCCCAAAGTAGCGCCCCGTTGCCGGAAATTCAGTGGCTTCGCCCTAAGAGAGTGGTGGAGCGCTAAAAGAGGCGTTGCACTCCTACCTTTAGGCGCTAAGCCGGCGGTCCAGAGGGATAGCGCCCAGGCGGGGCGCAGCACGGGTGCGGTCATTTTTGCACTGACAGCAGACCCCGTGGTGCCGACCAGCTCTTAAAGGGGGAAGGGACGAATTGGTCTGCTGCCACGCCCTGCACACTGCAGCCTTGCAAAGAGGCCTCAACACTGCTGCTCAGCCCCAGGGAGTCATGGCAACGCCAGAGAAGGCCCGTCAGCGTGCCCTGCGCTTCTCAGAGGGTGATCTGGACATAATGGTCACAGCTCTGGAGGTGAGGCGCAAGATCTTGTTCCCAGAGAGTGGGAGGAATCCAACCCACCATGACTACACCAAAGCCTGGAAGCAGATCGCCCAGAGGGTGACGTTCACCGGCGAGGCCCCCAGGACCCACAAACAATGCCGTAAGAAATACAACGATCTGACCAGGATTGTGAAGGTGAGTAGCCTTTCCAGTCTCCTCCTCATTCTTGCATGTACACCTGACATGATGGGCAAAGGGACCTGAAAGTCCTATTGGCCAGCCCTCAGCCAGCAGCATTGGGACAGTCATGAGCATCAATTGGCCATTCGGCACTCTACACTTTGGCCAAGCTATTCAACCATGGGAGGCAGTGCACAGTACATCAGGGCTTCACTCTGTCCAAGCTATTCCACCATGGCAGGCAGTGCACACTACATCAGGGCTACACTTTGGCCAAGCTATTCCACCATGGGAGGCAGTGCACACTACATCAGGGCTTCACTCTGTCCAAGCTATTCCACCATGGGAGGCAGTGCACACTACATCAGGACTTCACTCTGTCCAAGCTATTCCACCATGGGAGGCAGTGCACACTACATCAGGGCTACACTTTGGCCAAGCTATTCCACCATGGGAGGCAGTGCACACTACATCAGGGCTACACTTTGGCCAAGCTATTCCACCATGGGAGGCAGTGCACACTACATCAGGGCTTCACTGCGCACTTACAGCCCGTCCTTTCTCTTGCAGGCTAAATTAGCGTTTAATCGCCAGGCCCGTGCCAGGGGTGGCCGCGCCAAGCTGCAGAAGCTCACTCGGCTGGAGGAGCGCGTGTGTGTGCTCATGGGAGCCCGTGTGATTGTCCCCACAGCGTGCGGTGTATCCGACCCTCCACTGCCCGGCAATGGTAAGGACCTCGCCTTTTGGCCCTCTCGCGTCGCACTGGCCCATCCGAGCTACCTCCTTTGCCACTGTCCCAACAATGCGCTGAATCCCACCAGTCCTAACTCCCTCGCTGACGCCGTCTCCTCACTCTGAAGCTACTCTTGTGCATTCCTGCTTTCAGCTGGTGACGACCAGGACCCTGAGGCTGCCAGTGACAGCACCTCCGACCAGGAGGAGGAGGAGGAGCAAGCCGGACCTTCGGGGGAACAGTCACGTCCCGCAGGAGAGGAGGAAATGCTTGACACCTCCTCACTGGACGAGTGCCTGGAGGAACTGTCGCAGGGCAATGCAGCTTCTGGGACCAGAGGCGTCCAGCCACCCAGCAGCCGTGCGCATGGCCCGCGGCCTTCCCCCCAAAGGGGGGAAGGATCAGAGGGGAGTGCTGCTGCTCGGCCCACTCGCCGTCACCAACGCGGCAAGGGTCCCCTAGTTCGGCCCCCTCCTCCCCAGCGGGAGAGTCGCGACTCCAGTCCGGACACCTTCACTTCGGAGGAGGTGCGGAAGCTGGATAAGATGGCCGACGACTCGGACCGACGCCACACGGAGCTCATGAGCGTGGTGGGGCGCATGCCTGAGGCCATCGAGTCGCTGGCGACCAGTGTGCGCGAGTTCGGGGCAGCAACTGCCGCGACTGGCCGCATGCTGACTGATGCCGTCAAGACCCTGGCGGATGTGATGCGCGCGCACACCAGGACCACAGGGCCACTCACTGCTGCCACACGCGCTGTCTCAGGCAGGCATCGCCAGGGCAGGCGCCGCGCTGGACCATCCCAGCAAGCCGCCCGTCGGCTGATTGCTGCGGATCCTGCAGTGCGGGCCCGGCCGAGTGCCACCGCGCCACAGCACCAGCCAGCGCATCCCAGACGCCAGCTGGCCCACATTGCGCCATCCGTCGCCGCCATTCCCCCTCTGGGGCGTCAACGGCAAGCGGCTGCAGCTGATGGTGGCCAGGCTCAGGTGCGCCACTCAGCAGACGGCCCCTCGAGGCCCAAACGCCGTGTAGGCCGCCCCCCAGCGGCATCTGGCGGAAGGGCATCTGAGCCTCAGGCGCCTTCCCCCAGCCTCGCAGCAGCCACTGGGCAGAGCTTGCGAAGGAGCAGCAGGCAGGGCAGGGGAGGCAAAATGCTGGCCAAGGTCTCGCCCTCGCGGGCCACTCAGTAGAGGGTGTGGGCAGCTTTCCTTTAATATGGCGGTGGCCATCTTTATTTTGCCCATGGTTGTGCTTTTGGAGGGCTTATTTTTTGCGTTAGGCCGACGTTGAGGCCCGGTTTCAATAAAGGTGGAGTGGCTCCTCCCCAGTTTGTGCGAGTGAGTCGTTTGTTGGGCTTTTTGTGGGGCCCGTTTATTGTTTTTGGGGATTCATGTGGGAAGGGCTTTTCATTTTTGTGCAATAAAAAATTATCTTTATTCATGCAGTCTCCATGGTTGTTCTTCTTAGTGTTTGTTGGCTTCGCCGGCTGAGGGCTTGCGGAGCGGCTGCATTCATCTTCCCTCATGGCCCCTGGCCATTCCCTGACAGGGGGCTTAGAAGTACCGTGTAATAAGGTGGCGTCGTGCGGCCCTTGGCCCTGGTCGCTCCCTCCTGGGAACGTACTCCTGCTCCTCCTCCTCCTCCTCCTCATGCTCCTCCTGCTCCTCCTCCTGAGGTGCTGGTCCAACGTCAGGTGGCAGTGCCTGAGTCCTGCGGATAGCCAGGTTGTGTAGCATGCAGCAAACCACCACAAATTGGGAGACCCGGTCCGGCGAATACTGGAGAGCTCCTCCAGAGCGATCAAGGCAGCGGAACCGCTGCTTGAGGACCCCAATAGTTAGCTCGATGATGTTGCGGGTGGTTTGATGGCTCTCGTTGTAGGCCTCTTCAGCAGCGGTCCTGGGCGCGCGGAGCGGGGTCATGAGCCAGGTGCACAAAGGATAGCCTTTATCCCCGATGAGCCATCCTCTTGGGGAAGGCTGTGCCTGGAACATGTCATGCACAGTACTCTGCCGCAGGATAAAGGCATCGTGGCTGCTGCCTGGGAAGCTGGCATTGACTGCCATGATGCGCTGCTTGTGGTCACAGACCAGCTGCACATTCAGAGAATGGTAGCCCTTCCTGTTGCGATACTGCTCGCCATGCTCCAGAGGGGCCCGCAAAGCCACATGCGTACAGTCAATGGCGCCCTGCACCAAGGGGAATTCCCCGAGTCTGGCAAATCCCAATGCGCGCTGATGCTGGCTCTCGAGGGCCATGGGGAAGGAGATGAATTGGCTTCTCCTTCTGAACAGTGCTTCGGTCACGTGGCGGATGCAGTGATGCGCGCCATACTGGGAGATGTTTGCTATGTCCCCAGCAGCGTATTGGAAGGAGCCGGTGGCATAGAAGTTCAATGCCACCGTCACCTTCACTTCCACCGACAGAGACGTCCTGCACCTGAGCTTTGGCCGCAGATCTCGGCGAAGCAGGTGGCAGATCTCTGCAATCACCTCCTTTCGGAATCGGAGCCTTCTAACACATCGCGCGGCACTCATGCTAAGGTAGGAGCGCTGCTGGCGGTATAGCCTGACTGGGTAAGGCCTACGTGGCCGACGCCTGTAGCCCCCTCTGCCTCTAGCCAGGGCTGCCCCTCTCACAATGCGTCTGCGAGCCCTACGGATATGGCGCTGCAGCTGCGCGTTGGCACCCCATGCAGCCCCCATCAAATCCTGGCAAACAGTCTACTTTCCAAATGGCCACTTGCAGCGCTATTGCCTGAGTCCAAAAATACCTGCCTCTTGCTGCTTGAAACCAGTTAGCTATCCTCCTTGTTGTGTCTCCAGAAATGCGTTGCACAAGACTGTTTTCTGAAAAAAGGATGGCCTTTATACTGGAGAGGACGTTCCCTTTAATTAGCGCCCCCCGGGGCCCGCGCTGGTTGTGTTGCGTTCCTTTTTCCAAACGCTCCGGCCGCCCGCCGCACAATGGGGCGGTCCGACTGAAGTTTGCAATCGGGGCGGCCAAAGGGCGTTGCACGAGGATGTGACGTCATTTTCTGCGCGCGCATCCGGGCGGGCGCTAAACTTTGCGCCGGCGCTAACGGGCAACTTAATTTGGGGCGGAGCGCAAACTGCGCTGCGCCCGGGCGCTACACGCATAGCGCCCGGAAATCACTTCTCTTAAGGCGCTAACTGCTGGCGCAAGCTACTGAAAATCTAGCCCTGTATCTTTTACTGTTTCTTCTGCTATTTGCTTTGATTTTGTTTCTGACACGGGCAGTGCAGCAGTGACCATACTCACATGAACATCCACGTCTTCCTCAGTAGAGCTCACATGACTCATTATGGGTGCTCAGGATAGTGCATCTGCTAACACTGTGTGTTTGCCTGGTGTGTAGATCAGTTCAAAGTCATATCTTGGCAGCTTCATCATGAGTCGTTGAATCCTTGGAGACATCTCATTCAGGTTCTTTTTTATGATGGCAACCAGTGGGCTGTGGTCTGTCTCAACTGTAAAGGTGGGAAGTCCATATATGTAGCCATAGGACTTTTCTAGTCCAACTACCAAGCCTAGACATTCGTTTTTAATCTGGGCGTATCGACACTCAGAATCAGTCATAGAACTGGAGGCATAGGCATCAGGCTTCCAATCTTCACCCTGTGCTTGTAGCAAGACCGTGCCTAGGCCATCTTTTGATGCATCTGTTGACACTTTGATTCTCTTTGTTGGGTAAAAGAAGGTGAGTACAGGTGTGGTTGTCAGCACTGTTTTGAGGTTCATCCACTCTTGTTCATGTCTTTCTGTCCATGCGAACTCATTTGTTTCATGTAGCAGGTCTCGCAGACAGACTGTCTTGGCTGACAAGTTAGGAATGAACTTTCCAATGAAGTTTATCATCCCCATGATGCGTAGCACTCCTTTTTTGTCAGTGGGTCGGGGCATGTTGAGTATGGCGTTTAATTTTTCCATATCTGGCTCTATTCCTTTACCAGATAGATTATCTCCTAGGAAAGTGACTTCCTGGATGCCAAACTGACACTTGGCTTTGTTGAGCTTCAGTCCATTCCGGCGTATGCTCTGTAGCACTTTAGTCAGTCTCTCATTGTGTTCTTTCAGTGTGGAGCCCCAGATGATGATGTCATCAACATAGACCCGAACTCCTTCTAGACCTTCAATTATGTGTTCCATCGCTCTATGAAAGATTTCAGATGCAGATATTATCCCGAAAGGCATTCTGAGGAAACAATACCTGCCAAATGGTGTGTTGGAGGTACAGTATTTGGTGCTCTCTTCATCCAGTTTTAGTTGCCAAAATCCTTGTGAGGCATCGAGCTTTGTGAAGTATCTGGCACCTGACATTTCACTGGTGATTTCTTCTCGCTTGGGAATCTGGTAGTGTTCACGTTTTATGTTTGCATTTAAGTCCTTTGGATCCATGCATATTCTTAGATCATTGTTCTTTTTCTTTACACATACCATGGAGTTAACCCAGTCTGTTGGCTCTTTGACTTTCCTAATGACTCCTAGTGTGGTCATTCTGTCCAGTTCTTTCTTGAGCCGGTCACGCAGGGGTGCTGGAACTCTCCATGGAGCATGTACCACTGGCTGAGCATCCTCCTTTAGCTGGATCTTTAAAATGAATGGTAGAACTCCAAATCCTTTGAACACATCCTGGAAATTACTCACTACAGAATCCACTGATTCATCTGGTCTGCTTATGGCACAGTTTATACGGTAGACTCTCTTGACCAGTTCTAAGTCCTCACAAGCTTTGTCATCTAGCAGTGAATCAAATCCTCAGCCACAACAGAAAACATGAGATGATGCACTTTGTCTTTGACTGTCACTTTAAGTCTGCATACACAAAAGCTATCTATTTTCTGTCCATTATAGTCCTTCAGTAGTACTGACTTTTTCTGTATTTTGGGCTTTTCTTTCATATTTTTAATGTCATTCATACTGATTAAGTTTGCTTTTGCCCCAGTGTCTAGTTTCAATGTAACTAATGCTCCATTTACCTGCAGTGGCATCATCCATTTGTCCTCTTTTACTGCATTAACTTTATGTTCAGCATTGTCCATTCCTGAGGGCTGCACATTTTCTGTATCACAGAATCACAGAAACCCCACAGTGCAGATAGAGGCCATTTCGGCCCATCGAGCCTGCACCGACACATATCCCACCCGATCCCCGTAACCCCTACACCAACACATATCCCACCCTATCCCCGTAACCCCATGTATTTAATCCCCCTAACACTAAGGGTCAATTTATCATAGCCAATCAACCTAACCCGCACATCTTTGGACTGTGGGAGGAAACCGGAGCACCCGGAGGAAACCCACGCAAACACGGGGAGAATGTGCAAACTCCACACAGACAGTCACCCGAGGCCGGATTCGAACCCGGGTCCCTGGCGCTGTGAGGCAACAGTGCTAACCACTATGCCACCGTGCTGCCTACCTTTTCTATATTGTCACATGACACTATTCCTACAGAAAATGTCTCACTTAAATCAGTGTCCTCAATCACATTGACTTGTTACCCTTTCTTTGTTTTTACTTTTGAAAAGCATTGTTTGGCAAAGCGATTCTTTCCATTACATTTTGTGTACATTTTCCCAAACGCTGGGCATTTTCGTGACTGGTGTTTGAAACCACAGCATTTACAATTAAAAATTCCTTCCTCCGATTGCTTTTCATTTCTGTTCTGCCCATGTTTCTTCCCCTTGTAGGACACAGCACCGACAGCAGCACAGTTACTTACTACAATCGCATTATTATTAATTTCACTGAAAGTCTTTGCATGCTGTTGAGCTAGCTCACTGGCTTGGCATATTTTCACAGCATTCTCCAATGTTAGTTCGGTTTCTCTCAACAAATGTTCCCTGACTTTTTTATCATGAATACCAAACACAATCTGGTCACGAATCATGGATGATTTCAGTTCAGAGAAATTACATGTCTGTGCTTTCAGTTTCAGATCGGTCATTAAGCTATCAAAAGTCTCATTTTGCTGCTGTGTCCATGAACAGAACACGTACCTCTCATAGGTTTCGTTCTTTTTGGGAGAACAATGTGTATCAAATTTCTTTGGAATATCTTCCATCTTTTCTCTGTCCTCCTCTTGATCAAATACAAACGTATTAAATACCTCTATCGCCTGTGGGCCTGCAACCATGAGCAGCAACACTATTTTCCTTGTGTCTGGCTTCGTGCCGAACCCGATGGCAGCAATGTAGAGTTCGAATTGTTGTTTGAAAGTCCACCAATTGCAGTCAACATTCCCCGTGAGTTTCAAACCCTCCGGTGGCTTCAAAGTCTCCATGTCGTGTTTCACAATATTCAGCAGATTTTACCAATCCTGGTACCATGTTATGTTCATAAATAACTATACATTTTCATTATGAACAGCTAGCTTGAGCTAGTCACTTTATTCAGCCATGTGGACTTCTGTACAGGCATCCATCTTGACTACTGCCTTGTGGGTAGCCTAGTGCATCGTGGGTAGCCCACTCTTGTATACATACAGCTCCACCTAGTGTACCATCCTATGATGACATGTTACTGATCATTACAGGGATGGGTTGTGGTGAGGGGAGAGGAGAAAGTAAGAAATGCGTGTTTACACCATCTGCAGTGTCTCAGTCAGAAGAGATTGAAGAATAAGGAAGAAGTGGGATTAGGTAAGGAGGATTAGGTATGCAGATACCCTCATCATCGACCGCTTCAGCCTGCTAGTGGCCATGGCTTCAGTGATGCCCCTTCCCATGATGGCCAGCACTGTCCCCTCCATGGGGGTTACAAAATGCATCTGCACTTGTCATCCTCCAGTTCTTTGCTGCTGCCTACTGTTACGTACTACCATCTCTAGTAGGAAAGAGGGAAATGTGTCACTGAGTGTCCTGCAATATGTTTGGGTGAAGTGGCTGCGTATTGTGGGTGTGACACTTGCAGCAGTGCTAAATGTATGAGGGTGAGGCAAAGCATATGAATTGAAGGGTTGAGCACTGATTGATAGAGATTGTTGGTAGGTGGATTATGGGGGTATAGTGAATTGAGCAGTGGATGAGGCTAGGTGTACAGTTGGTAGGATGTGGCATTTGACGATGAACTCACTCACCTTGACAACACATGTTAGATCATTAAACTTGCTGCACTGCATCCATATTTTTGGAGCAACACCCCTGGCATTGGCCTCTGCCGCTACTTCCCACTGCCTCCTAAGCATCTGTCTGGAGGCTCTCCTGCCCCCCTGCAGATACAGGACATCTCTCCTCCTTTCCACCTCTTCCACCAGTACAGTGTCTGAAAACCTTGGTGCATGCTCGCTCGCATGTTCAGCCATTGCTCAAAGTATCAGAGCACAGATTACGTTTTCAAATGACTCCCACTACTTCTTGCAGCCACAGGTGTGGCTGCTTTAAGGCGTTAGCCACTCATGATATCAGCGCCCCAGCTGATGGATGCAGCCAATGATGTAAAGCAGCAGGCAGCATGGGGGAAACATTCAGTATCGCCCCATTTGGGGCGCTATTATTGGCGGAGCGCAAAGTTTAGCGCCTGGCGCTAATTATCGCCTCCGACAGCAAACTTGGCTTTTATCGCCCCTGGAGGTGATTGGAGCGCTAAATCAGGCGCTACACACCTCTCTTAAGGCGCTAAGGCTGAGGAGCAAGGCGCTACCTCACAGCGCTGGCGAAGCTCATGTGATTTCAGTCAGCAATGGAACACAGACACACTGGCACCGTCCAATTCTTAAAGGGGAGTTCTGATGAATGGTCATCGACCTGAAACGTTAAATCTGTTTCTCTCTTTACAGATGCTGCTTGACCTGCTGAGTTTCTCCTGCATTTTCTGTTTTTAACTTAAAGGGGAGGGTTGATCTTGCTCTCCACCCACAACCTGCTCATTGCAGCCTTGAATCTCGGCCTGAATCTCAGCCTGGAGAGACCTGTACATCAAATCTGCTGGAAAGAACAATGCAGAGAACCAGGGGAAGAGCTCAGAGTGCAGACCCCATAGTCTCTTCTAAATCAATACAAGGAAGGACAAATCAAAACCAACCTGCAAAGTGCTGCTCAGTACCCAAAACTCCTTCACACAGCATGGAATCTCTCCAGAAGTCTCTCTCTCTCTCTCAGAATGCATGGTGCAAAAATGTCACTGACAAAAAAAGGCAGGAAGTGGTCGCCTTTAAACAGTGCTCCCCCAATCCCTTCCTGACTGCAAAATGCTCCCCTCAACCTGTCGTTGCTAGCGGCAGGCGGTAAGGCAGGGTGCGCCACTCAATTTCCGGTCCGGGGCGCTAACGGCGCACTCGACTGACATCATGATCTGCCGGCGCAGGAGATCGTGGTGGTATTGTTTAGCGCCGCCGCAAAATGTCTCGTTAAATTTGAAAGTGGCGCAATCATTGCTGCGCCCAGGCGCTAGTTGCTTTCCGCCCCGCTTGGCACCCTCTTAAGGCACTAACGGGAGGCGCAAACAACTGAATTTTCCCCCCCATGAACTTACCATGTTGCCTGCAATGCAATGAATCGGTGCAGGTTAATTACGTAATGTGATCCCCATGCCTGTTTTTGGGGGGTAGCCAATTTCTCCACCTACATATTTTACAAAAACAAACATAACCTGGATAAAACTTTTCACAGAAATCACAGAAATCACAGAAACCCCACAGTGCAGATAGAGGCCATTTCGGCCCATCGAGCCTGCACCGACACATATCCCACCCGATCCCCGTAACCCCTACACCAACACATATCCCACCCTATCCCCATAACCCCACGTATTTAATCCCCTTAACACTAAGGGTCAATTTATCATAGCCAATCAACCTAACCTGCACATCTTTGGACTGTGGGGGGAAACCGGAGCACCCGGAAGAAACCCACGCAAACACGGGGAGAATGTGCAAACTCCACACAGACAGTCGCCCGAGGCCGGATTCAAACCCGGGTCCCTGGCGCTGTGAGGCAGCGAACACTAATGATCTATCAAATGAAGCAGCTTTCCAGCTTCTATGGAATTTTGGGGAAAATATGCTTCTGTGTTTTGGTGCAACTCAGCCTATTCTATGGATGTAACTCAGCCTGTTCTATGGATGTAACTCAGCCTGTTCTATGGATGTAACTCAGCCTGTTCTATAGGTGTAACTCAGCCTGTTCTATAGATGTAACTCACCTGTTCCATGGATGTAACTCAGCATGTTCTATGGATGTATGTGTCCTATCCTCCTCTGCCAAATTGCTCACAAACTACTCCAGAATCATTCTAGAATGTAAAGATAGCCCCCAATTTATTTTCTCCACTATCAACACCTACATACACCCCTCTCCCCTGCCCCTCCACCCTCTCCTCCAACTACAATTCAGAGGAGCTCATGGACTTCCTGGACTAAGATTGAAACCATCCTTTAAGTTGCATCTGCCGCATCCTTCCCTTCCCCTTGCCCAACAAGACATGCTATTCTTGAATTCACATCATTCTCCAGCTTCTTTCCAATCTGCCCTCATGCCCTCTCTGAGTTCAGCTTGCCCATGAGACACACCTCCTACTCTCTCGGCCCTAATCCCACTAAATTGCCGACCACCCAACTTCCCTTCCTTGCCTCCATTCTAACTGACATTGAAAATGGTTCCCTCTCCTCAGGTACTGTGACACCGCCCCCTCTCAAATCTGCCATCATCCTCCACATCTCCTTAAAAAATGCACCCTTGTCCTCTCTGTCCATACAAACTACCTCCCCATCTTCAAACATCCTTTCCTCTCTAAAGTCCTTGAATGTGTTGCTGCCTTCCAACTTCTTGCAATCTTTAGATGTGATATACCAAATGAAGCAACTTTTTAATGTATAGAATTTTGGGGAAGTAAATTAATCTATTCCATGGATATACTCCATTATCCCTTGGATATACTCAATTATTCCATGGATATATGCCATTATTCCTGGGATATACTCTGCCTATTCCTAGGATATACTCCACCTATTCCTTAGATATACTCCACCTATTCCATGGATATACTGCACCTTTACCTTGGATATACTCCACCTATTCCTTGGATATATTCCACCTATACCTAGGATATACTTCATTAGTCCATGGATATACTCCATTATTCCTTGGATATACTCCACCTATTCCTGGGATAAGCTCCACCTATTCCTAGGATATACTCCATTATTCCATGGATATACACCACCTATTCCATAGATATACTCCATTATTCCATGGATATACTCCATTATTCCTTGGATATACTCCATTATTCCTTGGATATACCACATCATTCCATGGATGTATTCCATTATTCCATGGATATACTCCATTATTTCATGGATAGACTCAACCTATTCCTAGGATATACTCCATTATTCCATGGATATACTCCATTATTCCATGGATATACTCCAGTAGTCCTTGGATATACTCCACCTGTTCCTAGGATACACTCCATTATTCCATGGATATACTCAACCTATTCCTAGGATATACTCCACTATTCCACGGATATACTTCATTATTCCATGGTTATACTTGAACTATTCCTAGGATATTCTCCATTATTCCATGGATATACTCCATTATTCAATGGATATACTCCATTATTCCTTGGATATACTCCACCTGTTCCTAGGATACACGCCATTATTCCATGGATATACTCCAACTATTCCTTGGATGTACTTCATTGTTCCATGGATATACTCCACCTATCCCTTGGATATACTCCATTATTCCATGGATATGCTCCACCAATTCCTTGGATATACTCCATTATTCCTTGGATATATTCCATTATTCCATGCATATACTCCATTATTCCATGGATATACTCCATTGATCCATGGATATACTGCATTATTCCTTGCATAAGCTCCATTATCCCATGGATTTATTCCATTATTCCATAGATATACTCCATTAATCCACGGACCTACTCCATTATTCCATGGATATACTCCATTATACCATGGATATAATCCATTATTCCATGGATATACTACATTATTTCATGGCTATACTTCATTATTCCTTGGATATACTCCATTATTCCATGGATATACTTCTTTTTCTATGGATATACTCCACCTATTCCTTGGATATACTCCATTATTCCTTGGATATACTTCACATATTCCTTAGATATACTCCACCTATTCCTAGGATATACTCCACTATACCAAGGATATACTCAATTTTTCCATGGATATAATCCATTATTCCTTGGATATACTCCACCTATTCCTTAGATATACTCCACCTACTCTTAGGACATGCTCCCTTATTCCATGGACATACTCCATTTTTCCTTGGATATAATCCATTATACAATGGATATACTCCATTATTCCATAGATATACTCGACGTATTCCTTGGATATACTCCATTATTCCATGGATATATTCCACCTATTCCTTGGATATACTCCATTATTCCTTGGATATACTCCATTATTCCATGGATATACTCCATTATTCCATGGATATATTCCACCTATTCCTTGGATATACTCCATTATTCAATGGATATAATCCATCATTCCATGGATATACTCCATTATTCCATGGATATACTCCACCTATTCCTTGGATATACTCCATTATTCAATGGAAATATTTCATTATTCCATGGACATACTCCAACTATTACTAGTATATACTCCATTATTCCATGGATATACTCCACTTATTCTTTGGATATACTCCATTAATCCATGGATATATATCCATTATTCCATGGATATACTCCAATAATCCATGGAAATACAACATTATTCCATGGATATACTCCATTATTCCTTGGATATACTCCACCTATTCCTTGGAAATATTCCATTATTCCATGGATATACTCCAACTATTACTAGTATATACTCCATTATTCCATGGATATTCTCCATTATTCCATGGATATACTCCATTAATCCATGGATATATATCCATTATTCCATGGATAGACTCCATTAATCCATGGAAATACAACATTATTCCATGGATATACTCCATTGTTCCTTGGATATACTCCATTATTCCATGGATATACTCCATTTATCCATAGATATATTCCATTATTCCTTGGATATACTCCCACTATTCCATAGATATACTCGACCTATTCCTTGGATATACTCCATTATTCCATGGATATACTCCCCCTATTCCTTGGATGTACTCCATTATTGCTTGGATATGCTCCATTATTGCTTGGATATACTCCATTGTTCCTTGGATATACTCCATTATTCCTTGGATATACTCCACCTATTCCTTGGATATACTCCATTATTCCTTGGAAATATTCCATTATTCCATGGATATACTCCAACTATTACTAGTATATACTCCATTATTCCATGGATATACTCCACTTATTCTTTGGATGTACTCCACCTATTCCTTGGATATACTCCACTTTTCCATGGATATTCTCCACCTATTCCATGGATATACTCCATTATTCCTTGGATATACTCCACTTATTAACATAGAAACATAGAAGATAGGAGCAGGAGTAGGCCATTCGGCCCTTCGAGCCTGCTCCACCATTCAACGAGATTATGGCTGATCACCCAAACCCTAGCACCCGGTCCCTATACCGACAGCCATCCCACCCAAGCCCTAGCCCCGTAACCCCGTAACCCCATGTATTTAATCCCCCCTAACACTAAGGGCCAATTTTTATCATGGCCAATCAACCTAACCCGCACATCTTTGGACTGTGGGAGGAAACCGGAGCACCCAGAGGAAACCCACGCAAACACGGGGAGAATGTGCAAACTCCACACAGACAGTCACCCGAGGCCGGATTTGAACCCGGGTCCCTGGCGCTGTGAGGCAACAGTGCTAACCACTATGCCACCGTGCTGCCCAACTACTCCACCTATTCCATGGATATATCTGGGCAGTTTTCCACATTGTCGGATAGATGCCAGTGTTGTAGCTGTACTGGAACAGCACTCAAGCACATAATCCAGGCTGACAATTCAGTGCAGTACTGAAGGAGTGTTGCGCAGTTGGAGGTACTGTCATTCAGGTGAAATGTTAAACCATTAATTTGTCTGCCCTCTGAGATGAATGTAAAAGATCCCATGAAACTTGAAAGAAGAGCAGGGGAGTCTAGCAAATGTCTTTTGCTCAACCTACATTTCTAAAACAGATTATCTGGTCAATATTTCATTGCTATTTGTGGGATCTTACTGTGCACAAATTGGCTGCCATGTTTCCAAACATTACAACAGTGATTACACTTCAGAAGTATTTGATTGGCTGTAAAATGCTTTGAGATGTTGTGAAAGGTGCTATATAAATGCAAGTTCTTTCTTTCTTTCATGGGAACATTAAAATAGTTGAATCTGGAGGTGACAAAAGCATGGAGGAGGGTTTCATCATCTGCAGATGGGCTAAGAGGGATAGAGGTGGGTGATCTTATGGCATTGGAAGTCGGCATAATCTGTGATGGAGAGAATACGGGGTTGGGGTCAAATAAGATGCTGAGGTTGTGAATATTCAGGATCAGCTTGAAGCATTAGCTGGAGAGGAGTATGGAATCAGCGGCAACGGCACGGAGTTTGTGGCAGGAGCCAAAGATGATGGCTTCTGTCTTTCCAATGTTTAATTGGTGGAAATTGTGGCTCCTCCAAGACTGAATGTTGTACAAGCAGTCTGGAAACAGAAAGGCAGTGGAGGGGGGTGAAAGATGTGGTGGTGAGGTAGAGCTGCTTGTAGTCATAAGAACATAAGAACATAACAAATAGGAGCAGGAGTAGGCCAATCGGCCCCTCGAGCCTGCTCCACCATTCAATAAGATCATGGCTGATCTGATCCTAACCTCAAATCTTCTATCACTCTCCATCCACCCGAACCCATGTGATCTCCCGGGAGAGGTGAAAAACCAGATAAAGACCCAATGGCCAATTTGGGAGAAAAAAATCTGAGAAATTCCTCTCTGACCAATCTAGGTGATCGAAATTCTTCCAGGAGACCACTCTGTCCCTATATTTTCTACAGTACTTACCTTCTGTAAAGGCGATCTCCACCCCAGCCAGGAACAGGAATAAAACCATCTCCTGAAATCTAACACAGAATTAGAACACAGTAGGAGCAGAACCAGGCTACACGGCCCCTGGGCCCACTCCACTACACACAGGGCCATGACCATTCCGAACCTAGACTCATGTCCAATTTCCTGCCCGCTCCCCGTAACCCTTAATTCCCTTTACTTCTAGGAAACTATCTATTTCTGTTTTAAATTTATTTAATGATGTAGCTTCCACAGCTTTCTGGGGCAGCAAATTCCACAAACCTACCACCCTCTGAGTGAAGAAGTTTCTCCTCATCTCAGTTTTGAAAGAGCAGCCCCTTATTTTAAGATTATGCCCCCTAGTTCTAGCTTCACCCATCATTGGGAACATCCTCACCGCATCCACCCGATCAAGCCCCTTCACAATCTTATATGTTTCAATAAGATCGCCTCTCATTGTTCTGAACTCCAATGAGTAGAGTCCCAATCTACTCAACCTCTCCTCATATGACCACCCCCTCATCCCCGGGATTAACCGAGTGAACCTTCTTTGTACTGACTCGAGAGCAAGTATGTCTTTTCTTAAGTATGGACACCAAACCTGTATGGAGTATTCCAGGTGCGGTCTCACCAATACCTTGTACAACTGCAGCAATACCTCCCTGTTTTTATATTCCATCCCCCTAGCAATAAAAGCCAACATTCCATTGGCCTTCTTGATCACTTGCTGCACCTGCATACTAACTTTTTGAGTTTCGTGCACCAGGACCCCCAGATCCCTTTGTACTACAGTACTTTCCAGTTTCTTGCCATTAAGATAATAACTTGCTCTATGATTTTTCCTGCCAAAGTGCATAACCTCACAGTTTCCAGTATTGTATTCCATCTGCCAAATCTCTGCCCACTTACTTAGCCTGTCTATGTCCCTTTGCAGGTTTTTTATGTCCTCCTCACTCACTACTTTCCGTCCCATCTTTGTATCATCTGCAAACTTTGATATGTTACACTCGGTCCCCTCCTCCAAATCGTTAATATAGATTGTAAAGAGTTGGGGACCCAGCACTGACCCCTGCGGAACACCACTAGTTACTGGTTGCCAATCTGAGAACGAACCATTTATCCCAACTCTCTGCTTTCTGTTAGAGAGCCAATCCTCCACCCACGCCAGAATATTACCCCCAATCCTGTGATTTTTTTATCTTGAGCAATAATCTTTTGTGTGGCACCTTGTCAAATGCCTTTTGGAAGTCTAAATACACTACGTCCACTGGTTCCCCTTTATCCACCCTGTATGTTACTTCCTCAAAAAACTCCAGCAAATTTGTCAAACATGACTTCCCCTTCATGAAACCATGCTGAGTTTGTCCTATTAAATTATGTTTATCCAAATGTCCCGTTACTGTCTCCTTAATAATGGACTCTAACATTTTACCAACCACAGATGTTAGGCTAACAGGTCTATAGTTTCCAGCCTTCTGCCTACTACCCTTTTTAAATAAGGGTGTTACATTAGCAGTTTTCCAATCTGCCGGGACCTTTGCTGAGTCCAGTGAGTTTTGGAAAATTATTACCAATGCATCCACAATCCCTACCGCTACTTCCCTCAAGACCCTAGGATGCAAGCCATCAGTTCCAGGGGATTTATCCGCCTTGAGTCCCATTATTTTACCAAGTACCACTTCCTTAGTGATTTTAATCGTATTTAGTTCCTCCCCCCCTAGAGCCCCCTGTTTGTCCAGTGTTGGGATATTCTTAGTGTCCTCTACTGTAAAGACTGATACAAAATAATTGTTCAGTGTTTTTGCCATCTCCATGTTTCCCACCATTAATTTCCCGGTCTCATCCTCTAAGGGACCAACATTTACTTTAGCCACCCTTTTTCTTTTTATATAACTATAGAAACTTTAACTGTCTGTTTTTATATTTTTTGCTAATTTACTTTCATAATCTATCTTCCCTTTCTTAATCAATCTTTTAGTTATTTTTTGCTGTCTTTTAAAGACTTCCCAATCTTCCATCCTCCCACTAGATTTGGCTACCTTATATGCCCTTGTTTTTAGTCGGATACTATCCTTAATTACTTTACTTAGCCACGGATGGCTATCTTTTCTTTTACACCCTTTTTTCCTCAGTGGAATATATATTTTTTGGAAGTTGTAAAATAACTCCTTAAATATACACTGCTGATCATGTACCGTCTTACCCTTTAATCTATTTTCCCAGTCCACTCTAATCAATTCCGCTCTCATACCTTCATAGTCTCCTTTATTCAAGCTCAGCACGCTTGTTTGAGATCCAACCTTCTCACCCTCTAATTGAATATGGAACTCAACCATGTTATGGTCACTCATTCCAAGGGGATCCTTTACTAGGACATTTTTAATTAATCCTGTCTCATTACACAGGACCAAATCTAAGGTTGCTTGCCCCCTGGTCGGTTCAGTTACATACTGCTCAAGAAACCCATCCCTAATACACTCAATGAACTCATCCTCAAGGCTGCTCTGCCCAATTTGATTTGTCCAGTAAATATGATAATTAAAATCCCCCATAATTATAGCTGTTCCCTTATTACAAGCCTCAACTATTTCCTGATTAATACTCCGTCCAACAGAGTTGCAACTGTTCGGAGGCCTATAGACTACACCCACTAGTGTTTTTTCCCCCTTATTATTCCTTATCTCCACCCAAACTGTTTCACTATCCTGCTCCTTTGACCCAATATCATTTCTCTGTATTATAGTGATTCCTTCCTTTATTAACATAGCCACCCCACCTCCTCTCCCTTCCTGCCTGTCCTTCCTGATTGTTAAATAACCTGGTATGTTTAATTTCCAGTCATGGTCACCCTGCAGCCATGTTTCTGTAATGGCCACAAGGTCATACCCATATGTCGTTATTTGTGCCGTTAACTCATTCATTTTGTTACGAATGCTACGTGCATTCAGATAAAGAACTTTCAAATATGTTTTGTAACACTTAGTTCCTGTATTTTCCCTTTTTAGTACTTTACTTTTTGCTCCATACCTTCTGTCCCTTCCTGACACATTCTGTTTTTTAATTCCCCCACTGCTACCTAAGTCTATGACCTTCTCTGTTGTCATTTCTATTATTTGCTCTCTAGAAACCTCCCCCCCACTAATTAGTTTAAAGCCCTCTCTACAGCCCTAGTTATATGATTCGCCAGGACTCTAGTCCCAGCACTGGCCAAGTGGAGTCCGTCCCAACGGAACAGCTCCCTCCTGTCCCAGTATTGGTGCCAGTGTCCCAAGAAGCAAAACCCATTTCTCCCACACCAGTCTTTGAGCCACGCATTTAACTCTTTAATTTTATTTATCCTAGCCATATTTGCTCGTGGCTCAGGTAATAACCCAGAGATTATTACCCTTGAGGTTCTGTTTTTTAATTTGACCCCTAGCTGCTCATACTCCTTTAACAGAACCGTCTTCCTTGTCCTATCTACGTCGTTTGTACCAACATGGACCACGACAACTGGATCCTCCCCCTTCCACTCCAAGTTTCTTTCCAGCCCAGAAGAGATGTCCTTAACCCTCGCACCGGGCAGGCAACACAGCCTTCGGGACTCCCGCTCTTGACTGCAGAGAACCCTATCTATCCCCCTAATGATACTATCCCCTACCACTACAACATTTCTTTTTACTCCCTCCACTTGAATGGCCCCCTGTACCATGGTGCTGTGGCCAGGTTGCTCATCCTCCCTGCAGTCCCTGCTCCCGCCCTCACAGGGAGTAAGAACCTCGATCCTGCTGGACAAGAACAAGGGCTGCGTCTCCTTCAACACTACATCCTGGATCCCTGTACCTTCCTCACTCGTAGTCACACCGTCCTGTCCCTGACCACGGACTACATCTGCAGTAATTAACTTCATAGGTGTGACCATCTCCTGAAACATAGTCAGCGTGTATGTGGAATCTAACCCTATAACTGCAGATGATGGCTCTAAGTAGTTGCATGTAGATGTGAAAGAGGATGGGAGCCAAAGATAGATCCTTGGAGGAACTATTGAGGTAACAGTGCGGGGAATGGAAGTGAAGCAATTGCTGGAGATGCTCTGACTATGTTTGCATAGGTTAGAGTGGAGCCAGGTAAGGGCAGTCCCACTGAGCTAGAGAACAGGGAAACACTGGAGGAGGATGGTATGATCGATCGTATGAAAGGCTGCGGAGAATTCGAGGAAGATGAGGACAGATAATGAACCATGGTAACAGTCACAGAGGATGTTATTTGTAACTATCCTTGGGGTTGCTTTAGTGCAGTGGTGGGGCAGAAGCCTGTTTGAAGGGATTCAAACAGGGAGATGCGGGTAAACTGGATGCAGATTTGGGAGATTACAACATGTCCAATAACTTTGGAGAGGCAAGGAAGGTTGCAGATGAGCAGTAGTTTGCAGAAGAATGTGAATTTGGAAGGGACTAGTGGGATGTGGGTTGTGAGGGATACAAGGTAATGGTTGGAGAGGGCCTTGTCAGTTATTGAGACCGTGGGAGGAGAGAGGCCCTGAAAGATGGCAAGATTGAAGGGATAGCTGTAAATATAGGTTAGAGAGTTTTTATAGAGGGAGAGTTTTCGGGAAAATCTGAGGGAAGTGAATTCAGAGGACAAGGCGAGTTGAGGTGAAAATTGAAATCACTGAGGTTGAGAAGTCACTCAGTGAACTGAGAGAAGTTATCTTGAGGAGAAGCTAGAGGTGGAGCTTCCGCAGTGGTAGGCAACAAAGATTTTAGAGAGGCGAAAGATGAGGTGCTTGAAGGAGAAGAGGAATAGAGGGAGAGACAAACATGTGATTTGGTAAGGGACAAGATGTCACCACTCATGAGCCAACATACAACAGAGGAATTTTATGAATTGTTGTTGGTAACATTGAAATTTTCTATATTATCTACAGCTGGCACAAGCACAATTGGAAGACTAGTGCTAATATCTGTGCCTCTGAAAGTCTTATTTACAATTATTTTATGGTTTTGAACTTAGAAGTTAGTGACGCAATGCTTTGGACAAAGTGCACTCACCAGATTAAGTGGCTTGGCCCAACTAACAACCTATTTTCACTTTCCTGTATTGTTGCTGTCACACTTAGTTGCTGACCCAGTTCTCTGTGGCGGGGCTTCTGTGTGCCAAAAATGTATCAATGATCTGCTTCATGATTCACCTTGAAGGACCAAACATCTTCATCCAAAGGACAACATTTCGGAAAACTTCACAGGAAGGGACAATTTAGGAATTTGAAGATATTTGCAGTTGTTCCTCTCAGGCCTTGATATCAGATGATTGCAGTTGTAGTGCAGATTGGCATTTACTTTCAACTTACATCCAGCTTTAACACGATTGTTGTAGAATGGAAAAGGTTATGGTTTTGTGTGTGGAGGCAACTGGCTTGAATTTTGAGGATTAAAACTCCCAGCATGCAACGTGTGTTTATGTTTCTTTACAGCTCTCATCAGTGTTTTTTTCTCTTCAGAATGTGTTGCTCTTATGATTCCAGCCCAGTCTCTCCCACTCCCCCTGATACTCCAGCAGCCTCACTCTCTTCCTTTTGCTTCTCATGTTGCTTCAGCAGCTCTCTCCCTTTTTCTGAACTCCTTCAGTGACTTGACTCCTTTGGCTTACTGGGCTCCTTTAGCAGCCTTCACCCTTAATACTGCCATGAGGAGAGAAACGTCGGCCGCGATTTTGCCGGCACTCAAGGGGCAGGTTTGGAGGCAGTTCAGGTGGGAAAATTGAAAAAAATGACGCCGGGTTCCGATTCCGCCGTCAACCTGCCTCCGTTCAACTTTGCCAAAGACGGGCTCACAGACTCCCGTTCGGTCCCGCCACCAAGCAGCGGGATAGGCACTTAAGGCAGTTAACTGCTTGTTAACTGCCTGGATAATGCTATTTTGACAGTCGTTATACATTTTACCACTTTTCTGCGTGTTTCACACTATTCCCAAACCACGCCAGCTAATTGTGTCGGGTTCACAAGTGGCTGCCTTCTTGACAGCTGCAGCTCCAGCATAAAAATGGAGCTCTCAACAAGGATCAGTTGCAGGTGGCAGAACTTTGTTTTTTCAGGTCTTGGAAAACTTTTTGCAGGTCTACTGATCTTGGAAGTGGTGAAGCTGAGATCCATCTCCACTGTGACCTCCTGGGAAAACCCTCTCCCCACATTGACTGGGCGCTTCTTCAATGGAGATATCTACCAGCAGCATGGGAACCATTTATTTCCTTTCATCCTGGTCCTCAGATTTGGAGGAAGAGCAGCCACGGCAGCAGCAGAACCAGGCACAACAGCAGCAGCAACAGCAGGAGCACCAACTTCCTGCTCACCCACCTGATGCTGCACAGGGCAGAAGGCGTCAGCGCAGGGGTGCACGTCACCGCAGGAGATACCCCCAACACAGGGTTTACAGGCCGAGGATGACCTTCCTCAACATGACTGAGCAGCAGTGCCAAAGGAGGCTGAGACTTTCGCGAGAGGTAGTCGGTGACATCTGCGCAATGCTGCACCAACACCTGGAGCCCAGAGGAGCAGGTGGACACCCCTTACCAGTGGCTGTCACAGTCACCACCGCCCTCAATGTTTTTGCTTCAGGATCCTTCCAGGACTCATCAGCAGACTTCAGCAGCATCTCCCAGTCGGCCGCACACACTTGCATCACGCAGGTTACTGATGCCTTCTTTGCCAGGGCGAACAATTACATACACTTCTCCAAGGATCAAGCAAGTGTAACCGTGCATGAGGTTGGCTTTGCAAATATGGCAGGCTTGCCAAGGGTGCAGGGCATCGTAGACTGCACACATGTGGCCCTTAGGGCACCCCATCACAACCCAGCTGTTTTTGTCAAGCGCATGGGCTCCCACTCCCTCAACGTGCAGCTGGTGTGTAACCACAGGAAGGACATTTTGCATGTTTGCGCCATGTACCCTGGCAGTTGTCATGACTCATTCATCCTGCGGCAGTCTAGTATGCCTCCGCTCTTCAATCCACCAAACCAACTTTCTGGGTGGCTACTTGGAGACAAGGGCTATCACCTGAAGACGTGGCTGATGACGCCGTTGAGGAGGCCTTCGAATGAAGCTGAGGAGCGCTACAATGCCAGCCACATTTCGACCAGATCCATTATCGAGCAAACCATCAGCTTGCTGAAGATGTGATTCAGATGCTTGACAGATCAGGTGGAGCCCTACAGTATTCAGCAGCCAGGGTCTCCAGAATCGTCGTGGTCTGCTGTGCACTGCACAACATCGCACAGCATCGTGGCTTGCAGCTGCCTGAGGAACAAGTGGCTCAGTGCATAGCCTCCTCAGATGAGAAGGAGGAGGATGATGAGGAGGAGGAGGAGGAGGAGGAAGACCTTGCGGAGGCAGATGCGCCAGTTCCAGCAGCACGCGAGCACATTGCTGCTCGTAATGCAAGGGATGCACTAATCTTTGCCAGATTCGCTTAAGTAGACGAATCAAACAAATGTGCCTGGCAACTTCTTAACACACCATACACAATGTACAAGAACCAGTGGGTTCCTATCACTCTCACCACCATCATTACAAATGCAAGTCATCCTGAGGTCTCTATGTGTAACTTCTTTTCTCAGATAACATAGGCCAGAACTTCAACTGTTTGCCATTACTTCTGTTTAATCCATTCACAAAAGGATGACAATGTCAAATATTAAAGAAAACAAAAGACAACATAACAGAACACCCAAGTGACTATCCTTGTGACTAATTGTGCTTTACCTTCTTATTATGCATGCTTCTACGTGGTGCCTCCCCTGTGGCTTCAGCAGATGTGGAGGCACCTTGCTCACTTTTATGCTGCTGCTGCTTTGACATCTTTGGCGGGCATCCTCTGGGTTTGTAAGCCTGTGAGGGCTCAGCAACAGTCTGCTCCTCCTGCGCCTGTGCAAAGGGCTGAGACGCCCATCTCAGTTGGGTGAGGACTCTGGTGGGGCTCTGACCAAGGGCTACTCAGTGGCATGAGAGTGTGAGCGCTTGGAGAGGAGCCCCCACTTCCTTGTTGTCTGCCACCAACATCCCTCTCATGGGTCAGTCCCACTTCAGTGCTAGCACGTGGTTTGACAGCACCTTGTTGCACATCAGGGGGGCCATGAGGACCCGTTTCTGTACTGGCAGTCCTACTCAGAAGGACATCCATGAAGCTCTGGTCTCTCTGCTCAATAGCTGCCCATCGCTCCTCCAGAGATGTCAGTCTATTCTGAACATTCACCGCGTTTTCCTGACTCTGACGACTTATTTCCTCCATGACCATAGCCATCCTTTCCATGGAGGTTGCCATCCTATCCGTGTTGGTGCGTTCATGCACCATTGCCTCCACAAAGGCACTGCTCATGTTAGACATGGACTCCTCCATCCTCTCCACACTCGCAGTAACCCTGGAGACAAAACCTGCCAGAGACTCCTGCACTTGTTCCTGGAGTTCCAGCACTGTTCTCTTTCTGGATGGACCCGGAGGCATAGGATCCACATGCAGCTGAGCTGAGCTGGGAGCACCCTGCGGCCTCCGATGAGGACCCTCCACTGCTGTCCCTGTCTCCACCACCTGCTGATGCTCACTTGTGAGCTTTGATACACCAGGTGACAACACTACTCTATCTCCTGAAGGTCCCACCGAGGTGTGCGTATCTGCGCTGGTGCTGGGTGCGCTTAATTCTGCTGACGCTGCGCCCTCACAAGTTGCAGGTTCCTCTGAGGATTCTTCTGGCTCCAGCTCTTCCTCCTGGACAGTGGGGAGGGGGCTGTCGATGGTCCTGTGGGAAATAAAGGCATGAGTTTGACATGTGATATTAACGTAGCATGCACATAGAATAGTGCAGATCATCATAAGTCAATCTGTATGAGCATCAGATGAATTATCAGTCACTCATGCAATGTAAATGAGAGGGATACAAATCTATTCTGTCACCAGCTTGATCTGACCATCCCCCACTTCCAGATCTTCAGCACCTCCAATGATTTCGAGAGCAGCCTCCTCAGCGGTGGTCATATGGGCAATGGAAGGTGGCGCTCCTCCTGTCCTAGCTCTCTCCCTCTTATTGTGGGCTCTCTTTTCCTGCAATGAGGGAGACAAGTGGAGTTTGAGTGAGAATGATGGAGTGAGTTTAGAGAAGCCATAGCATAGATGCTTAGAAGGAGACAAAGATGGAGTGAGGTGCCAATACCAAGGGCCCTCCCTGTGCATTGTTAGTTGTTGGCATTGCAAGACATTGATAGTGAGTGTGAGGGCAGCATTGTCGAATAGTGAAGTGATTGTGTACATAGAGAGAGAGGGATGGTTATGGGTGCAAGGGATGTAAGGGTAAAGTGAGATGTGGAGGAGTAGGTTGACAATGCAGAGCGCTGGTGATGAGAGGAGATGGGGAGCAGATTGAAGGCAATTGTGATGTTATACTCACTTTCCCTGAGCGGACAAGGTCATTGAACCTTTTTCGGCACTGCACCCAGGTTCGAATGAACGTCGATGTCGAGCTGACCTCCTGTGCAATTTGTAGCCACACGGCTTTGGTCTGCTGTGGTGGCTTCTTCCTCCCAGAGGATAGGAAGAATACCTCCTTTTGACCTCTGACTCCCTCCACAAGAGCATGGAGAGAGTCATCAGCAAATCGTGGAGAGGCCTTGGTCCTTGAGGTAGTCATAGCAACAGTTGCAACAAGGAAATCCAGTAGCAAATAAGGAGAAAATGAACCAAGGCTACATGGGCCCCTAAAATAAAGCTGGCTCACAGACGTCAGCAGAGGCGAGTTCCAGACCCAAAACATTAATTGGCCAGGGGAGCGCACACGCAGGGAATCAATTGCCCACTTAAGGCAAAATCGCATTTTTTAACCGGGTGAAAGCGGAGGCGGGACCGGGACCCGCCGACTACCTGACCCGCACCCACCCCGCCACCAATGATAAAATCGCGGCCATCAAGTCAGTTACAAAGAGAGAAACCGTGAGATAGGTGAGCAAAAGAAGCATGAGAGAGAGAAGTGATGGAATTGAAGGGGAGAGAAATGGAAGGAAAGAGAGCAGAAAAATGAAAGTGACAAGGGAGGAGTAAGAGGAAAGTGAGGTGAGAAGGGGCGAGAGAAACAGAAGTGAAGGTTACAGCTTGAGCTCTGATATTATGAACTTGCAATTTCTTCTGTGAGCACACCATGGGACCTCCGATTAATATAAAAAAAGCCCATCCCTGGCCCCAGAAATTACGCCAAAAAAGAGTGCAATTCCAACAGGCCTCCATTGGAATGTTTATGCTCAGCCCCTCAGACTACTCCTGAGCAAGTTCACCTACTAGTTCCAGAAAATTTGTGTAAGTGTGTACCATTGTGGATAAGTCTTAAGCAGCTGTTGCATCGAATATTGAACCAGTGAGCAGGCAGAGCAGCACTATTCATTTAAAGCAGAGGGAAATTATACCATGAAAGCACAGAGGACTATAGTGCAGGTAAATTGACACCAAACAAGTACGTTAGCAAAATACTGCGGATGCTGGAAATCCAAAATAACAACAGAAAATGCTGGAAAAACTCAGCAGGCCAGGCAACATCCGTGGAGAGAGAAATAGGGCTCAATTTTCACTGGGCCGTACAGGAGGCGGACTTGGAGGTGTGCAGGGGGTTAAAATCGCTAAAACTGATGGGCGGGGCCCCCCCGCCTGGTTCCCGACTCCAAGCAATTTTAGCTCAGGCATGTCTGATGATCCTGACGCCGTCCCACACCCAACAGACGGGACTGGTCTTTAAGGCCCTTAATTACCACTAAATGGCCTCTATAATCCTATTTTAACAGGCCCTTGCACCTTTAACCCTTTTCCCACGTAAAACACACCTGGTGGGAATCACGAATGTGAAACCTGACGGGAGCACTATTGGATTGCTGGCTATCAGCTGCAGGTCAACCATTAAAGAGATTTGATCAGCCATTCATTTACAGTGGGGCAGGACTTAGTGGTCTCAGGCCTGGGGCAAATTTTACAAGGCTTAACCACACCTGTGGAAGGTTGGAGCCTCACACCCATCTCCAGTGTGGCCTCCTGGGAAAGCCCTCTCACCACCTTCACTCAGCGCTTCCTCAACTGAGGCATATATCAGAAGCATGGGTGCCATTTATTTCCTTCCCATCTGGGCATTAGAGGAGCTCAAGCACCAGGCGCGGCAGCAGCAGAACCAGGAACAACAGCAGCACCAGCAACAGCAGCAGCAGCGGGAGCACCAGGCTGCTGCTCACCCACCTGAGGCTGCACAGGCCAGAAGGGGCCAGCGCCTGGAAGCCCATCAGCGCAGGAGATACCCCACAAACAGGGTCTACAGACACAGGGTCAGCTACCTCAACATGACTGAGCAGCAGTGCCAAAGGAGGCTCCGACTTTCGCGAGAGGTAGTGACTGAAATCTGCGCAATGCTACAGCAAGAACTGCTGCCCAGAGGACCAGGTGGACACACCTTACCAGTGGCCATCAAAGTCACCACTGCACTCAACTTTATTGCCTCAGGCTCATTCCAGGGATTAGCAGCAGACTTCAGTGGCATCTCCCAGGCGGCCGCACACACTTGCATCACGCAGGTAACCGATGCCCTCTTTGCCCTTGTGCACAATCACATCCATTTCCACAGGGATCGAGCAAGTGTCACGGCGCAAGCGGTTGGATTAGCTCATCTGGCAGGCTTTCCAAGGATGCAGGGCGTCTTTGACTGCACACATGTGGCCCTTACGGCACCCCATCGCAATCCAGGTATTTTTGTCAACCGCAAGTGCTTCCATTCCCTCAACATTCAGCTGATGTGTGACCACAAGAAGGAGATTTTGCATGTTTGCGCCATGTACCCTAGCAGTTACCATGACTCCTTCATACTGCGCCAGTCTAGTGTGCCTCCGCTATTCAGTCCACCAGACCAACTTAATGGATGGCTACTTGGAGACAAGGGCTATCCCCTGAGGACGTGGCTAATGACGCCATTGAGGAGGCCAGCCAATGAAGCTGAGGAGCGCTACAACTCCAGCCACATTTCCACCAGATTGTAAGGGGGTGGCTTGTGCCCAGTCAGCTTCACCTCTGCCTGTCTCTGAGCGGTTCGAATCGCTCCCACACCCCTGGGTTCTAGACACCGGACTTAGGTACAGACAGCGATACAGAAAATCAAGTAGACAAGTGGTTTGGTACAAGAAAACCAAAATTTTATTAAGGCACAATAAAACACAAACTTACTGAGAATTACTGATATCGTTAGAGGCATAAGCAATTACACTTATATGGGAATGGGGAACACACGGCACATCGAGGGAAACAAATACATTAAAATCCCCTTGTCCTTATCCCACCCCCAATACCTAACTAGATTAAGTTACAACGGGTCAGGAATTCATGCTCACCAATTCGAAACTTGTTGAATTAACTGGTAGTGGGTTTTGAGGTTCACTCTTGTTGTCCTTTGGGGTTAGTCGTCATCACGTGGTCGCAGGGCGCAGTGATGGAGTTGTTTGTGTGAAGCACCCTCCTTTTCCTCCGTTAACGTCTTCGTTGGGTACTTTGTCGCGATGGGTCTGCTTCTTCTTCGGGCGGTCGCCGACGGTATTACTGCGGTTGGGGTTCGGTTGGGTATTTTTACCATTAAGATTTTCCTACCCAAGCTTCGAACACCAGTTTATTCTTAATTGGGCATTACTGTCCATGCATCAACCGCCAGCTTATAACTAGGTCATTTGTCTTGATTTTACTGTCCATGCTTCGAACGCCAACGTATTCATCAAACGCCAGCTTATATCTAGGCCGTTTGTCCCCCAACGCGTCTTTCTGCTGCCCTTCTCTGCTTTTACCGGTTTTACCGTTCTTTCTCATCTCGTCTCGTCTAGTTGTGGCCCTGTGTGTCCTGTGCGTCATCGAATTCGGGTCTCGTTCTCCTGCCGCGTTTGGCCCTGGTGTAATGGACGTCCTTGGTGTTGAGTGGCGCGGGGAGGGAGAAGAGGGCCCGCCACGAGGCATGAAGCGAGAGCGAGAGGCAGGAGCCCGGAGCAGGAGGCAAGCGGCAAGAGCTAAGAGATAAGAGCCAAGAGACCGATCACTACCGGTGGGCCTACAATTATACCCGGTTCTTCACCCCATATCTGCGCGCCAAATCAGGTCAGTCCTTTGTCTAACTTTTGGCGGGCACATTTAAAATGATTACAGCCATTTACTTTAACGACTTTTGGGGCGGTTGACTCCTGGCATAATGGCTTCGATATCCTGGCTGTTTGTCATTTATGAAACTTAATCGGGTTTCCTGGCTTGGCAGCTACCTATGAACTGTTACCGATTATTTATGCGAAAAGTTGATGGCTTTTAGATTAGGCCCATCCTGGCTTGATCTGTTCCAATGTGAAGAATGCATATTCTGTGTTTACCTAGCTGTCTGGCTTTACAAAGTCTTTTCACAGATTCATGCATGTTAGGTTTTGTTTCAGGGCCTACCTTTTTGCAGGGCCTTGCTTTTAAAAATCCTGTCGGTTTTGGTCACGACGTCTCGGAAACCATTTTGGGTACCCTTATTAATAACTTGTCCATACAGGGTCCCTTTCTCCATAACTTTTGGGGAATGTGGGAATTTTGAGAACCCTACACTCCGCCCGTTGATACTAAACTCACTTTAAGTATCATCCTGACAAGGTGAGCAAAATTTCCGACCCTCCATAGTCAATCTTCCCCTGTAATTACCTATCTACGATTCCACGACACATGCATTTCCCATTCTGTAAAAATGTAGTGTACATAAGCATACATAGAATAATCAAATCAACTTTTATTGTCATTGTTAGTGCACAAGTGCAGTACAACGAAATGTAGGCTTGCGGCTCCTGAGAGTGTACAATTTGGATTAGGACACTTAAACATTTCAACATACATTTGTACATATATATTAGCATAAATATGACCATAATAAAGTGCATCGGCAGATGTGCAGGCTTTAGTGTTTATTTGTGGAGTTCAGTAGGATGACAGCCCTGGGAAAGAAGCTGTTCCTAAATCTGGTCGTATGGGTGAGAATGCATCTGTAGCGTCTTCCAGATGGTAGGAGGGCGAACAGACTGTGGCTGGGGTGGGTAGGGTCTTTGATGATGGACCGTGCCCTCCGTAGGCAGCGTTTCTGATATATATGTTCTATGGTCGGTAGCCGGGTGCCGGTAATGCGTTGGGCAGTTTTGACTACCCGCTGCAGGGCTTTCCGGTCATGGGAGCTACAGCTGCCGTACCATACCGTGTTTACACACATCTAAGCATGGAGGGGGTCCAACACCCCTGCACCACTTGGTACACATACATCTTTATTAAAACAACACCTTGAAAATCTTTATTAAAACAACATAACACAAAAGCACAACAATCTTTATTCAGAAATAAAACAAAAAATTCAAACATGTGTGTCTCCCTCCAACTTCACATAATGTTCCTTCCAGGTCCTTTGGTTTCAGAATTCTAGTATTTGACCTTTTCCCTTGCACTGAGTGCACACTAGGTACAATACTATCCCTAGCTGGCACACCACGAGGATGTGGGAAGCCAGTCTAATCCACGAAGGTACCTCTATGTTTTCAAAAATGTCCCACCAAGGTGGAATCACAATGTCCAATATCTTAGCCCCTATCTCTACCGTCTTCTGCTCTAACGTGTAGAAATGTTTCTGCGAGACTATTCCTGCTTTGAGTATCTTGGTAAGATGTTCTGGGAGAGGGGGGATTTCATAGCTGAAATGCGCTACGTACTTTTGCAGGTTGGTGAAATTCTCTTTTACAGTGAGGTGAACAGTGGAGGGTTCAGGAATGGGGACAATTCGTTCCTGGGCAACTTGAACTTCTGCCTCGGGTTTAAAGCAGAAACTGCTGTCACTTACCGGACACCAGCTATGCTGTCCATGCTGGTAGTGGGGCGCCCCTGTGGTGACACAATATGTCCCATCACCTTTATATGCTACCTGTAGGGGAACATGGTCTTGTGCCATTACCTCCGTGGTACAATTTATAGGTTTTGTGCCAGCGGCTGTAAACCTGCACTGTGGTTTTGAATAGGCGTTCAAGTGCTGGGGACACAGTATTATGTGTGCTCCCCGGATCCGGGACCCTGAGAGGTCAGTACCTGTCATAGCATGCTCCCACTTTATGACATAAGGTGGGACCGCTGTGAAACAAATGTGTGCACCCCCTTGAATGACTCCAATGTTCTCTACCCTGTATACCGGTACGGGTCGGGCTGTCCTACCCATGACCGGCATCCTAACTACTGTTCCCATGATGGTGTGGTTAGACCACCCACAATCCACTGGGACTGGGTAGGCCTCAGAAGCTAGCCGTAGTTGGCACGGGCTTAATGCATTCTCAAATGGATGGAGGGCTGCGAGGTGTTTGTTGCTGATCCAGGAGGGGACTGAACCCTGTTTTAAATCCTCCAAATTACTGCGGCCCTCGCCCAGCAACCATGCCCCATACAGCACGCACACCTCGTTCTGCTCAGCCTGGTCGGAAGTATTTCTGTCCTCTCTTATAAGGGCATTTACAGTCTTTGCGTGCTTCTCCAGCTCGGCTATAATCTCTTTTAAATGAACCATCAGCGCCTGGTCCTCATGTAACTCCGAGCCTACTACCTTATTCTCATCCATCAATATCTTCCTTAGCTGTGTTTTTAATCCGTTTATCTGGGTCTGCAACTCTATGTCATCCAGACGGTTGATGACAGAGGACCCTGTGTTAAATGCTGTAAAAACATCATTCCATGCTCCCCGTCTTTGTCTCCCCGTATTACCAAAGTACTCGCGGTGTGTGGCGTACAGTTCAGTTTTGTCTACATTAGCAAAATCTAACTCGTAAAACTTCCTAACTTTAACAGGGCCTGGTATAGCCGTTCTGTCTCTTTGGGGCACCACTCCGGTAAGTGTACCTCGGTGAGGTTTAAAATCACGGAGGCCACCGCGTAGTGTACCCCCTGGTACAGTACCTGTTCCGTCGGCACTAGTACCAGCCCATTCCCTGGTGCCTTGGTGGTGGTAGGGCACCTCTCTCTGTGTGTCCTTTCTGCCTGAGTCATGGGCAGGGGCTTCCGGGCGCGCACCACTAGCTCAGTGGCTTTGACTTGGGCTGGGTAACGTGGGACTATGCAGGTGTGTAGATGGGAATCCCATTCCACCCCCTTCCTCTTATCCTGCCATGATGCGGAGAAGATGATGGATATGCCCGTAGGGCAGGCCCTTTGTGACCCCCTGTTCCGACTCCCACCACTTATCCCAACATACGCTAGTCCCTCCTTGGGTCTCTGTGACCGTCCGGTGGGTGTCGTTCCCCATTCGTTCCCAGTCAGCTGTACGGTCCCCCATGTCTGTGCTCAGCTTTCTGAGCCACCACCACATTCCCAGGGGAATCTGTCCTCTACAAGTCAGGCACATGCGTTTCCCCTCAGTGACCCCGACCCGCGAGGCCACAACCTGTACGCTGGGGCAGGGGAGGGAGGCCTCCCCGTAGGTGAACCCGGTCTGGCTGGAGTACCGGCTGGAGTTGGATCACAACCACCCGGGCCATCTTCCCTCATGGGAATAGGTGGCGGGCTCCTCCACGCCTTGTTCGCTGCCCCCAGCAGTCACAACCGGTGCTTTATCTCCTGAACACCCATAGATGTGGGAGTCCTCCACGTCACCTCGCTTTCCAACGCTCATCCCTATCAGGGCGAGTAGGAGTACGCCCCCCTTCATCCTGAAATCCTTTCCTGCAAAGAGACACAAGAGCATATAGCCAGGTCCCGAGGAGATTCTCTGGCTTGGGTGAAGCATAGTGGAGTCTTGCGACCGCGACCTAAATACAAACATTCTTAAAAATACTACTACTATATTTAAAACTACTCATCACCGTGTTTAAAACTTAAACTAAACATCCAAACTTAACAATATAAACTTACATAAAACTCCGGGTGGCCAGGCTAATCTCTGTTCGGGCTGCGGCACACCGCTCTCTTTGGTGTGGCCGCACTGTCCTGTACTTTCGGTCGCTCGCAGCCTGCGGCTGCTGGCTGTGGATCTCTGTCCTTGGACTTACCCCTAACTCGGGGGGCCGTCCCTTTGAAATGGGGAGCCGGTGACCATGGTTTCCTTGGCTGGGGTGTCCGTGGGGACCTTCTGAGGACTTTGGCGAGTGGGGTTTTCTTGGCTGGTGGGCCTTTAACCCAAACCGCTGCCCCCTCCGGTGTGGTCTGTGGGCTTACCACTACCGCTGGCTGGGGATCTTCGTCCTCAGGCTTCACCTCTCCTGAACCTGGGCTAGGGGCAGCCTGATGCTGAAGGCTGGGGGTCCTCACCTTCAGGTCCCAAATCTGGGTCTGGGGGCGGGGTTTTCACCCTCAGGTCCCTCCTCCTCTAAACCTGGGTTAGGGGCGGGGTTGTCGCCCTTGGGTCCCTCCTCATCTATATCCCAGAAGAGTGGGGGAGTGTCCCAAGCGGCGGGCGTGATGGCCCCTCCCCTTAAACATGCCACAGCGCCTGCCTGTGCAGTCTGTGAACTTACTCCCGCTGCAGGCTGAGGATTTCTATCCTCAGACCTTGCCCCAACTGGCTGTTCTCTCGTTTCGGGTTTAAACAGTTTACACTGATTAATATAACTAGCAGCCTGCCTTAAAGTCTCATCCGCTGCCCTGAACGTGCCTTCTATGGACTCCCCATTTTTTCTCCTTACCGGGACGGCCTTAAGGACGGGATCTTGGGCTTGGACCTGCTTTAGGTCCGGGGCCAAAGCTACCCCTTGTGTGCCTCCCTTGTCCCGGATCGCGGCTACCGGGCCTGTTCTACAGGGATCCCAGAACTCTCCTTCCCTGGCCCCCTGCTTGGCCACCTCGTCAGTCTTTCGGTTACCCTCTCACATGGTATGGAGGGATCCTGAATCTATGGCCAAAGGTTTGGCCCTTTCCCCAGCCTGCTCGTTCCCTGTGAATCCCATTAGGCTAAATAGGACCTTGCTAGACCTGGGTGAATTGGTCGGGTCATCCGAATGGACCACCGTGCTGGAAGCTCCAGTGTCCACCGAATATCTCCCCTGCACCGTCTCCACCCCCATCTTAACATAGGGCCTGCTCCACTCAGCGTTTTCAAGGGGACACAGGTCGACAGGCTGCGCTGGTTCTAGTCAGGGCTGTGGGTTGGATGGGGCTGATGGGGTCAGAGCACCGGCAGCGGCTGCTACTCTCCCTTGGCCAGTCAATAGGGACCTCATGGCATCCAGAAATGACTCGACCGCGGCGGGAGGGATTCCTGCCCCTGTCTTTTGGGCTGGTGCTGTGGAGTGCTTTCCCTTGTTATCCTTCCAAGTGTTTTTGCACTCCTTCCTCCAGTGTCCATCCTTCCCACACCCGTAACAATTGAGCTTTGTGCTAGAAGGGTTATTCCCTTCCTGATGCCACTCCTTCCTATCCTGTCCGGGTTTTACCTCATGCACCTTCCCCTTAGGTGGGTGTGCATCGGTTCCCCTACCATTCTTATAGGCTAGGGTCAACTGTCTGATCACCGTAAGTTCGGTGGTCTGGGGATTCTTGGGGTCGAACCAGACTTCCGACTTGGCCCGGACCTGTGGCAAGCTGTTTGCCACCAAGCAACGGAGCCAATGGGCCAGCTGACCCTGGTTCAGGAATGCCCAGTTAGGTGCCCCAGGACAGGCGCTCTTATAAACCGGCCATAACCTGTCCGCGAAAGCCTGCAGGGTTTCCCCTGTGATCTGCACGGTCTTCTCCACACGGGAGAAAGGACTTCCCTCATTCATCCCCATGGCCTCCAGAACTTCATCCCTGAGCTCCTCATACCCGCACTGCCCCTTCTTACACTCGTCAGAGAGGGATTGGAGGAGCCTACTCTCCAGGGAGAATAGTAGCATTTTGGCCTGCTCAGCACCATCACAGTCATTGACGCTGGCTGCCTGCTCTACTTCCCTGAAGTGGATCGAGGGTTCCCCCTTTTTCGGAGAGCTTTGGGATATGGCTCACCATAGCCCTAAGCTGTTGGGTGCTATAGAGTAATACGAACTGGTTTTGGAGGGGTCCCTCGTCCTCGCCATTAACGGGTGGGCCGAACCTCCGATGCCGGGCTGGGCACATCGGTCCCGGCTCCGGCCTCTCTTGCGGGGGCTGTTCCACCTCCGCTCCCACACCTTACTCCACCCCCCCCGCTGCCAGACCTCGCTGAAACCAGGCGCTACGGGTGGTGGTCGTGTGACCTCCTGTTCCTCAACCGGGTCATCCCTGGGCACTACCAGTGATGTCTGAACTGTTCTCCCCTCATTCCCTTTAAAGTCCACCTGGCCTGCCTTCGGGCTTATGAGGCACACCATGCCTTTTGCCTTCCTCAGGGCCAGGCTCAGATTTTCTATCTGTTCCTTGCAGGGGCCATGATCTGCATCTTCAAACCCCTGTTCGCTCACTAACTTGTAAGCTGCCTTTACCTCCATTACTTTCTCCTCCTGCTCTCTTACTTGTCTTGCCAGGCAGGCGTTCTTTACCCGCGACCTCAACTCATTACCCTTGGATTTGGTGACCTGGCACTGTAGGTATTCCAACTTGGCCTTATGTTCTCCCATTAAATGTACCCTTTCCTGATTCAGGGCCTGCAATGCTACCAGTAACTTCTCCCCTGCTAGAGCCTTGTCCTGGATCTCCAGGGCTGACTCCTTTAACTCGGCTGCCTGTGCTGCAACGAGCCTGTCCAAAAGCTGGACCTGCTTTTTGAAGCACATCAGCCATACTGCCTTCTCCAGGGATTTCTTGTGCTCCTCCCCTTCTGTCCACTTAGCTGCGGCATCTACCGGACGCCCAGCCCTTAACAGATTGGTGATCCACTTCTTTGTGATATTCACCTTACTAAACACATAATCAGAAATCCTTTCCTCCATCATGGTTTGCTCATCCGAACCATTGTCTACTGTATCGCACCCCTGTTGCTATTTCTGTAAGGGGGTGGCATGTGCCCAGTCAGCTTCACCTCTGACTGTCTCTGAGCGATTCGAATCGCTCCTACACCCCTGGGTTCTAGACACTGGACTTAGGTACAGGCGGAGATACAGAAAATCGAGAAGACAAGTGGCTTGGTGCAAGAAAACCAAAATTTTATTAAGGCACAATAAAACACAATCTTACTGAGAATTACTGATATAGTTACAGGCATAAACAATTACACTTATATGGGAATGGGGAACACACGGTACATCGAGGGAAACAAATACATTAAAAGCCCCTTATCCTTATCCCACCCCCAATACCTAACTAGATTAAGCTACGAGGGGCCAGGAATTCATGCTCACCAATTTGAAACCTGTTGAATTAACTGGTAGTAGGCTTTGAGGTTCACTCTTGTTGTCCTTTGGGGTTCGTCGTCGTCACGTGGTCGCAGGGCGCGGCGATGGAGTTGTTTGTGCAAATCAGCCCCCTTTTCCTTCGTTAACGTCTTCGTTGGGTACTTTGTCGTGATGGGTCTTCTTCTTTGGGCGGTGGTCGATGGTATTACTGCGGTTGAGGTTCGGTTGGGGGTTTTTACCGTTAAGATTTTCCTACCCAAGCTTCAAACACCAGTTTATTCTTAATTGGGCTTTACTGTCCATGCATCAACAGCCACCTTATAACTAAGCTGTTTGTCTTGATTTTGCTGTCCATGCTTCGAACGCCAACTTATTCACCAAACGCCAGCTTATAACTAGGCCGTCTGTCTTGATTTTGCTGTCCATGCTTCGAACGCCAACTTATTCACCAAACACCAGCTTATAACTAGGCCGTTTGTCCCCCAACGCGTCTTTCTGCTGCCCTTCTCTGCCTTTACCAGTTTTACCGTTCTTTCTCATCTCGTCTCATCTATTTGTGGCCCCGTGTGTCCTGTGCATCTTCGAATTCGGATCTCGTTCTCCCGCGTTTGGCCCCGGTGTAATGGATGTCCTTGGTGTTGAGTGGCGCGGGGAGGGAGAAGAGGGCCCGCCACGAGGCACGACGCGAGAGCGAGAGGCAGGAGCCCAGAGCAGGAGGCAAGCGGCAAGAGCTAAGAGATAAGAGCCACAAGACCGATCACTACCGGTGGGCCTACAATTATACCCGGTTCTTCACCCCTTATCTGCGCGCCAAATCAGGTCAGTCCTTTGTCTAACATTTGGCGGGCTCGTTTAAAATGATTACAGCCATTTACTTTAACGACTTCTGGGCAGTTGTCTCCTGGCATAATGGCTTCAATATCCTGGCTGTTTGTCATTTATGAAACTTAAACGGGTTTCCTGACCTGTGAGCTGTTACCGATTATTTATGTGAAAAGTTGACGGCTTTCAGATTAGGCCCATCCTGGCTTGATCTGTTCCAAGGTGAAGAATGCATATTCTGTGTTTACCTAGCTGTCTGGCTTTACAAAATCTTTTCACAGATTCATGCATGTTAGGTTTCGTTTCAGGGCCTGCCTTTTTGCAGGGCCTTGCTTTTAAAAATCCTGTCGGTTTTGGTCACGAGGTCTCGGAAGCCATTTTGGGTACTCTTATTAATAACCTGTCCATACAGGATCCCTTTCTCCATAACTTTTGGGGAATGTGGGAATTTTGAGAACCCTACAAGATCCACTTTCGAACAAACCATCGGTTTGCTGAAGATGTGCTTCAGATGCCCGGATAGATCAGGTGGAGCCATGCAGTACTCAGCAGCCAGGATCTGCAGAATCGTTATGGTTTGCTGTGCAATTCACAACATGGCACAGCGTCATGGCTTGCAGATTCCTGAGGACCAAGTGGCTCCTCATATATCCTCCTCAGATGAGGAGGAGGAGGAGGAGGAGGGCAAAAACGAATATCCAGCAGAGGCCCATCAACCAGCGGCAGCATTACGAGAGAACATTGCTGCCCGGGATGCAAGGAACACACTCATCTTGGCCAGATTTGCCTAGCCTAGTCAATCAAACACTTTTGCCTCACAGCTTCTTACCTGAGCATCAACAATGGCCAAGACCCTGCGCATACCTAGCTATTTGAACAGCATACTGATATTTGCAAGTAATCCTAAGCCCTCAATGTGAAAGTCCCATTCACAAAATGACACATGCCACAAATACATCAGCAGCCATCAGATTTTTTATTAACATTATTAATCTGATGGCTTTTTCTAACAATACATAAAATTTCACCCAAGTGACTACCCTTATGACTACTTGTGCTTTATCTTCCTCTTACACGTGCTCCTACGTAGTGGTTCCCCTGTGGCTTCAGCAGATGTGGAGGCCCCTTGCTCACTTTCCTGCTGCCCCTGTCTCAACACCTTTGGCGGGCGTCCTCTGGGGTGGCGAGCCTGTGAGGGCTCATCAACAGTCTGCTGATCCTGCGGCTGTGCAGGGGTTGAGACGTCTATCTCACTTGGCTGTGGACTCTGGTGGGGCTCTGACCGAGGGCTCTGCAGTGGCATGGAAGTGTGAGCGCTTGGATAGGAACCCCCACTTCCTTGAGGTCTGTCACCAACCTCCCTCTCATGGGTCAGCTCCCCCTCCACACCTGCAAGTGGCTGGAGAGCACCTTGCTGTACATCAGGGGGGCCATGGGGCCCATATCTGCAATGGCAGTCCTACTCAGAAGGACTTCCATGAAGGTCTGGTGTCTTTGTTCAATGGATGCTCATCGCTCCTCAAGAGATGTCATTCTATTCTGAACAATGACCATGTTTTCCATACCCTGGCAACTTAGCTCCTCCATGGCCATAGCCCTCCTCTCCTCTACCATAGCCATCCTCTCCTGTACGATAGCCAGCCTTACCATGGAGGTAGCAATCGTTTACACGGAGGTAGCCATCCTTTCCGTGGTGATGTGTTCTGTAGTGTATGTACCTTTAAGGGGAGAACTACTTTTTACAGCTCCTGTATACTGTAGTACTGGCAGTGACAACACCTGTATATAAACACTGAGTAGGGATCTGTACAGTTAGTTATAGAGTAACCCTCATCCAGTAAACGCCTGTTGATTGTTCCCTGCAGTCTCTTGTCTAGTTATTGAAGGACACACAACATCAAGATACACGGATCTAACATTGGCGACGAGAAGATTCAAACCTACCTGCAACTCTGCATCACCTCCCAGGGATTCGCTCCTGGAGAAAAGTGAAAGAAGAAGGCCGAGTCTAGAAGCACGGGCGTCGACCATCCAGCGGAGACTTGAGCATCGCAGGGGAGGCTGTTGATAGCTGGGCTTGGTTCTCCAGTCATGGTGGTCCAGCAAAACGGGCTGGCAACAGGTATGGCGCAGACCCTTCCCGGACAGCGGCGGCTGGAGCCGACCGATGGCACAGAAAAAGGCCGAGCAGCGTCGACGGGAGTAGAGAGAGGGTAGAGCGCACAGGGCACAGCCGGTGTTCAGGACCGAGCGGCGTTGACAGGAGAAGAGAGAGGGTAGAGCGCACAGGGCGCAGCCGGTGTTCAAGGGCCGAGCAGCGTCAACGGGGACGAAAGGAAAACGCGCAGAGCGCAGCCAGTGTTCAAGGGCCGAGCAGCGTCAGCGGGGACGAAAGGAAAACGCGCAGAGCGCAGCCAGTGTTCAAGGGCCGAGCAGCGTCAGCGGGGAAGAAAGGAAAGCGCGGGAGATGCCATTTTGAGCCGCAGGGGAGAAGAAAGGAGGGCGCGGGAGATGCCATTTTGAAACGCAGCAGAGAAGAAGGAAGAGCGCGGGAAAATGCCATTTCGAGCCAGTCTAACCACACCCAGGGATGCCAAAGAGTGGCAGTGTCACAGCGTTCGACAATGAAGTCGAAGATTGGACGACATATGTCGAACGCATAGAAGTGTACTGCAAGGCGAATGAAGTGCCAGATGAGAGGAAAGCGCTGGTATTGTTGAATTCAATGGGTGCAAAAACATATGGCTTACTGCGAAACCTAGTAACCCCAGAGAAGCCAGTGGAAAAGGATTTTGAAAACATAGTGTCAATCCTACAGGATCACTTAAACCCCACACCGCTGCTGATAGCAGAAAGATTTAAGTTTCACAAAAGGAACCAGCATAAAGATGAAAGTAATGCTGAGTATTTAACGGAACTGCGCAAGCTATCGAAACACTGCCAGTTTGGAACGGGACCAGCAGATACTTTAAGGGACAAGTTTGTGTGTGGGCTTCAAAGTGAAGGAACCCAGAAACGGCTTCTATCAGAAAAGGATCTTACGCTGGACAAGGCTTTCAGCATGGCAGTATCACATGAAGCAGCCGCATGGGGCGCTGCAGAGATACAACGGAGACCGCAAGAATATGGCAGAAATGAAATGTCATATGGAACAGTGAAGTGCTATCGCTGCGGCAGAACAACACACGACCATAATGATTGCTGGTTCAAGGACAAAGTGTGCAGACAGTGTGGAAAAGTAGGACACATAGCAAGAGTCTGCAGGTCAGGAAAGAAAACCAGCAGCAAGAAATCTCCACAGGAGCAGTACAAGAAGGTACATAATGTGACGGAGAGTAGTTCAGACGAACAGAAAAGTGATACAGACTCCGGAAGCAAGGAGCTGGGTTGTCTGAAACTACATAAGGTGATCAAAACGGAGGATCACCAAACTATCTGGGTCACGCTCAAGATAGCCGGAGTCCAAGTGAAAATGGAATTGGACACAGGATCAACCCTAACAGTCATAAACTGAAGGGACTACAAGCAGCTATTCTGACATATACTCTTGAGAGATACAGAGATTGTCTTGAACACGTACACGGGGCAAAAAGTCTACCCCAAAGGAAAAATAAGGGCGAACGTTATATATAACGGCAAGGAAACACCAAAAATGGACCTATATGTATTGCCAGATGGAGGACCACCACTACTAGGACGTGAATGGATCCGGAAGATACAGCTAGATTCGCATTCCATACAAGCACTGACTGTAGATGCCAAAATGGATGACGATGTCACACCTGGACGACTGTCAAAAATACTAACTGACGCACAAGAAGTGTTCCAGGAGGGACTCGGAACACTAAAAGGCATAACAGGGACGATCAAAATAGAGGAAAATGCAAGCCCAAAGTTTTTTAAGGCCAGACCGGTACCTTATGCGATCCGCCCAGTCGTCGAAGCAGAGCTGGAAGGTTTGGAACGTTCAGGAGTACTGTCCAAAGTGGACTGGAGCGAGTGGGCTACACCCATCGTTCCTGTAATGAAGAGGTCGTTGAGTAATACGTCTGGGGAACCAAAGAAGGTTCGCATCTGTGGGGACTTTAAGTTGACAGTGAACCCAGTCCTTCACACGGTACAATATCCGCTTCTGCGGATTGAAGATATTTTCGCCCCGCTATCTGGAGGGAAACGCTTCACTAAGATTGACCTGGCCCAGGCGTACCTGCAAATGGAGGTAGAAGAAGCCTCGAAACAGTGCCTCACGATCAACACTCATAAAGGTCTCTACCAATACAACTGGCTGGTGTTCGGGGTAGCATCAGCTCCGGCTATTTGGCAAAGGGCGATGGATCAATTCCTGCAAGGGATTCCAGGGACCCAGTGTTATTTGGACGACGTCCTGGTCACGGGCGAAAATGACAGTGATCACCTTGCCAACCTGGAGCAGGTGCTCACTAGATTGAAGGAATATGGGCTCCGAGCTAATCGCCACAAATGCGAGTTTTTCCAGAAGCAGATCTCGTATTGTGGCCACGTTATCGATGAAGAGGGGTTACATAAGTCCCCTGAAAAGATTGAGGCAGTAGTCAAGGCTCCAGCACCGGAAAATGTGTCACAACTGAGGTCGTTCCTCGGGCTGGTGAACTACTACCATAAGTTCTTGCCGAATTTGTCTACAGTACTACACCCACTGAACACCCTACTGCAAACGGGGGTACCACGGAAGTGGAATGACGAATGTAAACGAGCTTTCCAGAAGTGCAAAGAATTGATCACATCAAAAGAGGTGTTGGCTCATTTCAACCCAGCACTACCAATTCGGTTGGTGTGTGATGCATCACCCTATGGCATTGGAGCGGTGCTATCGCACAAATTCCCGGACGGCTCGGAGAGGCCGGTAGCCTTTGCGTCTCAGTCACTAACCTCAGCCGAGCGTAACTACGCCCATATTGACAGGGAGGCCCTCAGCCTAGTGTGGGGAGTGAAAAAGTTCAACCACTATCTGCACGGGCAGAAGTTCACCTTGCTGACTGACCACCAACCACTTGTCTCCATCTTTAATCCAAAGAAGGGCGTTCCGGTGATGACTGCGCAATGGCTACAAAGATGGTCCCTTTTTCTAGGGGCGAACCAATATGAAATCGAGTATAAGGGCACGAAACAGCATGGAAACGCTGATGGGCTATCACACCTGCCACTGCCTACTGCGGAGGAAGCACCAGCAGTGGACCCTGTCGAAATATTTTATTCGACTATAATTGAACGCTTGCCAGTAACTAACGCTGATATAGAGAAGGAGACCTGAAATGACCCGACACTTTCTCGGGTATATGACTTGACGGTGAAGGGATGGCCAACACATGGCGACTCACTGTTGCCAGCATTCTCATCCAGAAGAGAACAGCTGTCAGTATGCCAGGGGACCTTGATGTGTGGATCCCGAGTGGTAATTCCACCCAAGTTAAGGGAGAGAGTGCTCAATGAGCTTCACGAAGGCCATCTGGGAGGGGTGAAAATGAAAAGCCTTGCTGGGGCTTATGTGTGGTGGCCGGGGATCGATCAGCAAATCGAGGACCTGACAAAGAGCTGCTCAGGATGCCAGAAGGTCCAAAATGCACCACCACATGCCCCTCTACACCCATGGGAGTGGCCCTCATCTCCATGGCAACGGGTGCATATTAATTTTGCTCGTCCATTCATGGACACAATGTTTTTAATAGCCGTGGATGCGCACTCGAAATGGCCTGAGGTGATCAAAATGTCCTCCACCACCACGGAGAAAACTATTGCAGTCCTACGGACCATATTTGCCAGGAACGGCTTGCCAGAGCAGTTAACGTTTCAGGTCTGGGACCCTTCATCAGAACTGGAAAAAGCTGGAGATGTAACAGATATTAAGCAGGTGCAGAGATGGGTGGGGGGGCGGGTGGGGTTAGGCGCGGAGGAGGGAATTGAAAGAATATACTGTGCTTATGTAAGAGACAGGAAAGATAAAATGTTGCAAATGGGAATGGCAAAATAATACAGCATGAAAAATGGGGGCAGGGGTTATTGTCTGAAATTGTTGAACTCGATGTTGAGTCCGGAAGGCCGAGGACAGAGAGGTCAGAGTGGGGGTGAAGTGGAGAATTAAAGTGACAGGCGACCGGAAGCTCAGGGTCACCCTTACGGACTGAACGGAGGTGTTCCGCAAAGCGCTCGCCCAATCTGCGTTTGGTCTCCCCAGTGTAGAGGAGACCGGATCATGAGCAGGGAATACAGTATACTAAATTGCAAGAAGTACAAGTAAATCGCTGTTTCACCTGGAAGGGGTGTTTGGGGCCCTGGACAGTGGGAAGGGAGGAGGTAAAAGGGCAGGTGTTGCATCTCCTGGGCTTGCACGGGAAGGTGCCAGGCGAAGGAGAGGGCTGTTAGGGGTGATTGAGGAGTGGACGGAACACCTCCGTTCAGTCTGTAAGGGTGACCCTGAGCTTCCGGTCGCCTGTCACTTTAATTCTCCACTTCACTCCCACTCTGATCTCTCTGTCCTCGGCCTATTACATTGTTCCAGTGAAGCTCAACGTAAGCTCGAGGGACAGCACCTCATCTTTCGATTAAGCACTTTACAGCCTCTGGACTCAACGCGTTCAACAATTTCAGACAATAACCCCAGCCCCCATTTTTCATGCTGTATTATTTTGCCATTCCCATTTGCAACATTTTATCTTTCCTGCCTCTTACATAAGCACAGCATGTTCTTTCAATTCCCTCCTCCCCGCCTAACGCCCCCCCCCACCCCGTCTCTGCACCTGCTTAATATCTGTTACATCTCCAGCTTTTTCCAGTTCTGATGAAGTGTCCCAGACCTGAAACGTTAACTCTGTTTCTCTTTCCACGGTTGCTGCCTGGCCTGCTGAGTATTTCCAGCATTTTCTGTTGTTATTTCAGTATTCCAGCATCTGCAGTATTTTGCTAGTGTATTAGAATATTAGGTGCAGTGCGTAATGGTGCCCAATGCACATCTGATTTTCTGTTTATTTAAGTCAACAGACAGAAAATCGAGAGGGCAACAACAAAATACTGCGGATGCTGGAAATCTGAAATAAGACCCATCTAGACCCATCTTTTGTTTCTTTAATGGTCCCATTACCACCCCCTTTTGCCTCGCACCATCATCCCTTTTGCCATTAAATCTCTCCTGCCTTCCATCCTATCAGAGACCTTCCTTTTTGTTCTTTCCTCCCCTCCCCCCTTTTCCTGCCTCTGGACTTGCTTAAAACCTGTTACACCTGTAACTTTTTCCAGCTCTGATGAAAGGTCATCGACCTGAAATGTTTAATCTGTTTCTCTCTCCACAGATGCTGCCTGACCTACTTAGGATTTCCAGCATTTTCTGTTCTTATTATAGAAGATTGAGAGGGCTGTGTAGCCGAGCCCATTCCTCTGTGACCATTACACCAATATGTGCTTTTGGTGAGCGATGCTGTGTGTAAAAGCAGAAATCACCCCAAATAATTCTTGTTGCACCTATTTCGCAAATGGCTTGCACATTGAATGCAAAGTTAATACTTTGCTCACTATTCCCTCCTCTTGCAATCTACAGATTTTTCATACCCAAGCTTAGCATCATCTGATACCACTTCATTTATGGTGTGGAGATGCCAGTGTTGGACTGGGGTGGACAAATGTAAGAAACCACACAACACCAGGTTATAGTCCAACATGTCACGCTACATGTAACCCCACCTGATGTAGGGTCATCCAGACTCGAGTCATCATTGGCTTGTTCTCTCCACACAGATGCAGCCGGACCTGCTGTGATTTCCAGCAAAAAAAATGTTTTTTGTCTGTTTTTTTGTTTTTCATACAGACCCCAGCATCTGCAACATTTGACCCCTTGTGACCCCACCTCATTGTTCTTTGATGTAATGTTTTCCTGACTGACCTGTTTGGACACCATTTACATCTTTGATTGCTGTGATTATCTCTCTGCTGAGGTGTGATAAATGGCAGTTAGAAAGATTACCTGTAAACATCTGACATTATTCTCTGACTATATAAGCTGTGTTTTTATGCATCTCTCCACTTCACCTGACGAAGGAGCAGCGCTCCGAAAGCTTGTGATTTCAAATAAAGCTGTTGGACTATAACCTGGTGTTGTGTGATTTCTTACACTTCATTTATGTCACCCTCCTCGGTTCGATAGAGGTGTTTTACAGTATGGGTCTTGACCCTTCAGGTAGGTTTCTCAATAATAATAAGAACTAGGTTGAAGGATGTTGATTCATGACAGAGGAAGTGAAAATAAATAGGTGGTGATTCTTTCATAAACAGTTGGTTGTGGAGAGATTACACTGGGAACACATCCTCGGTGATGGCAACTTCTAACAGTTTGTTTGCCAGTTTAAAAGATTCATATGAGCCCTGTAGGCACAAATGAGATTTTACTGTATTTGCTGGAGTCACTGTGAACTTGTTGCTTAGATAAGTGGAGCTATCACTTCTGATGTCATGGCATGCTGTTGACATCAGTGCCAACTGGCTGTTTCTATGCTACTTCATGCCTGCTGTGCTGCGAGGCATTTCCCCATAGTTCCCATTGATCTTTCTGAATATTTTTCTTTATGACTACATGTACCTGTTCTAACTAGCCAAAATTATATTGAAGAATTCAGACCCTATTCTAAATTATGGAACTTACACATAAAGTCTGGAGAAAATACAGATCATTTGGCTCATCAATTATGCGCCATCCAGAGTCTATTTATGATTATTTCATCGTGGATTTACCTCAGGGCCCTCTATTGATCCCTACTGTAAGCAATAATGAGAACCTACTCCTAATCCTGAACAAAATATCTAATAGGACTATTAATATGCCTATAACCTTCAGTCCCCTTTCTCAACAAATATCAATCGGTTTCCCCTGTTCAAAGTGGTCAACTGACTGGAATCAATTCCTTTCTTTGGGAGCCTGTCGACGCATCCAGAAGTCATTTTGCCTTTGCTTAATGTTTGTAAATTTTGGACTTGTCCTACAGCCCTATGTTCATTGTCCATGTTAAATAGGTTGCTCACTTCAACCTCATTTGTACCTTCCGTTAATTTAAAGATCTGTCTCATTCTTATTCTTGTTTTCTCCAGTGATAAGTTTAATCACTTGATTTAAAAAAATATATAATTTACTTCCCTGAACTCTACCTTAAAAAGGAAATCAATGCATTAGGATAGTCTCAGAGAAGTGTGACCAGATTCTTTGATTGTTCTTCTGTAAACTTGTTCTTCTACGTCTATTTCTTTTTTGAAGCAGTGACCTAAAGTGTACGTTATGCTCTAGAATTGGCCTCATTGTAGTATATATGTACGTAATTCTATTATTTTTTCTAAGATGAAATTTTATGCTTATCAGTATGAGGAAGCTGCAAATTAAGAACATTACATGTTCCCAGAATCATTTTGTGAAATATAATTGGCCAAATTCCATTCAGGTCCTGAGTTCACACCATAAAACTGCCTACAATTTAGCAAAATAAATTACACTCGGAGTGGTCACAAGGATGGTCTTCTACACATTTAAGGATACACTACTGAGAATGGAAGGTTTGGTAGATCACACACAACGGGGGACAGAATAAGTAAAGCTTCATTTTGCATCTGCCTGTGCTCTTCTTGAACACTGGAAGTTATTGATTATGACACTGGGTATAAAAGAAATTTAATATTTATTATATGCGGTTTATAAAAACTTATTGTACGATTTTTCAAATTTCAATGATCCACATGCATATTGATTGGACATCATGATTATCTAACTTTATTTACTCGTGTAACTAATCGATAAAGAGACAAAACTAGTGGATCACAGACACACAAATTGATCTATTGCATCTTAAGTTCATAAGATAATTAGGATGATGACACACTTTAATTAATTAATTCAGGAAGACTCTATAACCCCCATTTCATCATCTAACTGGGGGTCATTTTGACCTTGTGCTATAATGTAAAACAGGTGACAGGAAATCAGCAGCTCATTTTTCATCTCTCCCAATTTTTATTTCCATTGGAGTTAAAAATTGGGAGAGATAGAGGACATATAATCTAAATGGTACAATCCTAAAGGGGGAGCGCGAACAGAGAGACTTGGGGGTATGAGTGCATAAATCATTGAAGGTGGCAGGACAGATTGAGAAAGCAGTTAAAAAGGCTTACGGGATCCTGGGCTTCATAAATAAAGGTATAGAGTACAAAAGTGTGGAAATTATGATGAACCTGTATAAAACACTGGTTTGGCCCCAACTGGAGTACCGTGTCCAATTCTAGGCACCACACTTTAGGAAGGATGTGAAGGCCTTAGGGAAGGTGCAGAAAAGATTTACGAGAATGATTCCAGGAATGAGGGACTTCAGTTATGTTGATAGACTGGAGAAGCTGGGGTTGTTCTTCTTGGAGCAGGGAAGATTGAGAGGAGATTTGATAGAGGTGTTCAAAATCATGACGGGTCTGGACAGAGTAGATAGAGAGAAACTGTTGCCATTGACAGAAGGGTCGAGAACCGGAGGACACAGATTTAAGGTGATTGGCAAAAGAACCACAGGCGACATAAAAAAAACTTTTTTATGCAGCGAGTGCTTAAGATCTGGAATGCACTGCCTGAAAGGGTGGTGGAGGTAGACTCAATCTTAACTTTCAAAAGGGATTTGGATAAGTATCTGAAGGAAAAGAAATTGCAGGGTTACGGGGAAAGGGCAGGGGAGTGGGACTAGCTGAGAGTCAGCACGGGCTCGATGGGCCGAATGGCCTTCTTCTGTGCTGTAACCATTCTATGATTCTATGAAGCCACATGGGCCTAGAAATTCGTGAACGACACAAATGCTGCCGGTGTCACCGCCGGCGGGCGTGAACGGCCGCCGAAAATAGTGGCACTGGCAGGACTGAAAATTTGGCACTGGAAATTAATTAACATTAGCCCAGCACTAAACTCACTATGCGGCGCTGTCCTGGTGGCATTCGTCCCATCCCAATGTAGTGTGGCCAAAGCATAGTTGCACCAAAACAGCCTGCTCTGAAAGCGAGGCTGTCATTTCAGGAAGCATTGTCGGTCACTTAAAGGGGCACTGGCTTCTGAAATTAGAAAAATAAAAATCAAGTAAAAATAGGCAGTTTTTAGCCCTAACAGCTCAATTGCCTTCTGAAAAAAATTAACATTAAAAAGATTTCCCAAATGGGAGTCTTCAGCTCTTAAAGCTGAATTCCCTTTGGCATATAAAAAAATGGGAAAAGTGTTTTAGCACTAATACAAATGGCTTTGCAAGCCAGGGAAGGGGCACCCAGCGTCTTGCACGCAGCACTCCAGCTTTGTGCAGGGGGTCAACACTGCAAGAGAGGTCCTCTACCCACAGGGGCCAGGAGGCTTCAACAACAGCAACAACAACTTGTATTTATATAGTGCCTTTAACATAGTAAAAAGTCCCAAGGTGCTTCAGAGGCATGTTATAAGACAAAAAAATTGACACTGAGCCACATAAGCAATTAGGGCAGATGACCAAACGCTTGGTCAAAGAGGTAGGTTTTAAGGAGCATCTTAAAGGAGGAAAGAGAGGTGGAGAGGTTTAGGGAGGGAGTTCCAGAGCTTAGGACCTAGGCAGCTGAAGGAACGGCCACCGATAATTGAGCAATTATAATCAGGGATGCTCAAGAGGACAGAATTAGAGGAGCACAGATATCTTGGGAGATTGTGGGGCTGGTGGAGATTACAGAGATAGGGAGGAGCGAGGCCATGGAGGGATTTGAAAACAAAAATGAGAACTTTAAAATCGAGGTGTTGCTTAACCGGGAGGCAATGTAGGTCAGCGAGCACAGGGGTGATGGGTAAATGGGACTTGATGCGAGTTAGGACACAGGCAGCTGAGTTTTGGATGACCTCAAGTTTATGTAGGGTGGAACATGGGAGGCCAGCCAGGAATGTGTTGGAATAACAGTGACAATAAAGAGACCATTTGGATGCAGAAAATGTACCCACTGGGGTAGCACTGCATGACATCGGTCAGATAGGCAAAGGCACACATAAGACAGTCACTAAGGGAATGCATAAGGGTGATGCGTTGATTTCTTGATGTCATATTGGATGGATAGATGTATAAAGTTGGATTGGAAAGTTTGCTTTGTGGTGGCTTTTATTTCAGCATTGCGGCCAAGAGGATGTTGCGATGGTCAGCAACAGAGGGAAGGGAAGGTGTGAGACAAATGTTGAAAGGGGAATTGGGATTGTGGTCACTGGTACCGCAGGTGGATAATTCCATCCCGGATATCGCAGCCAGAAAGAGGCAGTCTGGGATGCATCCTTCCTTCCTTTTATTCCTCCTCTTCTGCTTCCTCCTCTTCTGCATCTTCCTCCTCTGCTTCCTCCTCTTCTGCATCCTCCTCTTCTGCTTCTTCCTCTTCTGCATCCTCCTCTTCTGCATCTTCCTCTTCTGCATTTTCCTCTTCTGCTTCCTCCTCTTCTGCATCTTCCTCTTCCCTCTGCGAGCAGATGCTGCAAATCTGAAATAAAAGCGTAACGTGCTAGAAATGCTCAGCTGGTCAGGCAGCATCTCGACCTGAGACATGAACTCTGTTTCTCTCTCCACAAATGCTGCCTGACCTGCTGAGTATTTCCAGCATCTTCTGCTTTCTCAGAGGCCTTCCTTTACCATCCAAAGCATTGCAAGCATCCAGTAGCACTCCCTGCACTCCCTGCACACTTAAAAACCTTGTAACATGTATTGCACCTGTAGTGTCCGCGTATCAATAATACACGGACTGCAGGAGAACAATAATAACAGGTATTTACTGAACAGAGGGTAAGCTTAAAATTGAAAGTACAGAAGCCTGCTATGGCTTTATATACAGGTGTGGTCACTGCCGGTACTACAGTATAAAATCAGTTCTCTCTTAAAGGTACATACACAACAATTCCTCCCCTTTTAGATAAACAGTACATAACATTCATTTAACAATTAGATAATAACTAATTACAATTACAATTTTCTCTGTACTATATACATCAACTGAAATAATCATTTATAAGTTCAGTCTTTGAGGAGGCTTCCTGATCCTGACTGGATAGCGCCTTTCTCGAGTATCCTGTTCTTGCGGCGGAGTCGATTCTGGCTCATTGTCATTGGTTGGTTCGTCAGCTTCCAATACCACTGATTCTGAGGTAGACGCAATCTGTACTTCGGGTTCATTACCAGGTGCATATGCTCGTGGTATGGGTTTGGCTTTTTCCTGTGACTCTAGAATCTGGTCAGCATGGCGTCTCACGATGCTCTCTCCAATGTCTACTGTGTACATTAGTGGTCCCTGCTGTGTGCATATCGTTCCTGGCTGCCATTTCTCTGTTTGGTAGTCACGGGCCAAGACTGGTTGCCCTATCTTGAAGCTCCTGGTTGGCTTCTCATTGATGTGCTGGAATTACTTATCCTCAACATCTCGTCTTATGTTTGGTTTGAGCAAATCCAGGCGACATCTTAGCCTTCGGTTGAAGAACATTATGGCTGGAGCTTGGTTGGTGACTGCATGTGTCGCATTCCGGTAAGCAAACAAGAAATTATCCACCTTGTGTTGTAGTGGTATGTCGTCATTATACATTGCCTTTATTGCCTTTTTAAAGGTCTGAACAAACCTCTCAGCCAATCCATTTGTGGCTGGATGATATGGGGCAGATGTGTAATGTTTCACCCCATTATTCCTCAGAAACCTCCGGAAATCCTCGGACACAAACTGTCGCCCATTGTCGGAGCAAATCTGTTCTGGCAAGCCATTCCTGGTGAAGATGGTCCGTAGGACTGCAATAGTTTTCTCCGTGGTGGTGGAGGACATTTTGATGACCTCTGGTCATTTTGAATGGGCGTCCACAGCGATTAGGAACACTGAGTCCATAAATGGACCAGCAAAATCAATGTGTACCTGTTGCCATGGAGATGAGGGCCACTCCCATGGGTGTAGCAGGGCCTGTGGTGGAGCGTTTTGGACCTTCTGGCATCCTGTGCATCTCTTGGTCATATCCTCGATTTCTTTATCGATTCCCGGCCACCACACAAACGCCCTGGCTAGGCTCTTCATTTTTACCCCTCCCAGATGACCCTCATGAAGCTCATTGAGCACTCTATCTCTCAACTTGGGTGGAATTACCGCTCGGGATCCACACATCAAGGTCCCCCGGCACACTGACAGCTGTTCTCTCCTTGGCGAGAATGCTGGCAACAGTGAGTCGCCATGTGCTGGCCATCCCTTCACCGTCAAATCATAGACCTGAGAGAGTGTCGGGTCATTTCGGGTTTCCTTCTCTATACTTGAGTTTGTAACAGGTAGACATTCGACTACGGTCGAATGGAATATCTCAACAGGGTCCACTGCAGGTGCTTCCTCCACCATAGGTAATGGTAGGCGCGACAGCCCATCGGTGTTTCCATGCTGTTTCGTACCCTTGTACTCTATGTCGTACTGATGTGCCCCTAGAAAAAGTGACCATCTTTGCAGCCATTGCGCCGTCATCACCGGAACGCCCTTCTTTGGGTTAAAAATGGAGACCAGAGGCTGATGATCAGTCAGTAGGGTGAATTTCTGCCCGTGCAGATAGTGATTAAACTTCTTCACCCCCCACACCAGGCTGAGGGCCTCCCTGTCAATCTGGGCGTAGTTACGCTCGGCTGAGGTTAACGAGCGCGACTCAAAGGCTATTGGCCTCTCTGAACTGTCAAGGAATTTGTGTGACAGCACCGCTCCAATGCCGTAGGGAGACGCATCACATGCCAACCGAATTGGTAGTGTTGGATTGTAGTGGGCCAATACTTCTTTTGAAGTGATTAGGCATTTACATTTCTGAAAGGCACGCTTACACTCATCACTCCATTTCCATGTTACTCCAGTTTGCAGCAGGGCGTTCAGTGGGTGCAGAATTGTAGATAAATTCGGCAAGAACTTATGGTAGTAGTTCACCAACCCGAGGAACGACCTCAGTTGCGACACATTTTCCGGTGCTGGAGCCTTGACTACTGCCTCAATCTTGTCAGGGGACTTATGCAACCCTTCCTCATCAATCATGTGGCCACAATACGAGATTTGTCTCCTGAAGAACTCGCAATTGGGGCGAGTATATATAGATACAGTTTCTGTGTTTCCTTGCCGTTGTATTTAACTGGCACCCTTATTTTTCTTCTGGGGTAGACTGTTTGCCCCGTGTATGTCTTCAATACAATGGACCTGTCCTTCAAAGCTATGTGTGAGAATAGCCGCTCGTAGTCTCGTCGATTCATGACAGTTAGGACTGATCCTGTGTCCAATTCCATCTTTACTTGGGACCCTGCTATCATGAGGGTGACCCAAATGGTTCGGTGATCCTCCTTTGCGATCACGTTGTGTAACTTTAGACAACTTAGTCTCCTGCTCCCGGAGTCCTTATCACTCTCCTGACCTTCTGAACTACCGTCTGTCATCTTTTTTACTTTCTTGTACTTTTCCTTAGTAGTTCTTTTAGTGTTGGTTTTCTTTCCCGACCTGCAGACTCTTGCTATGTGTCCCATTTTCCCACATTGCCTGCATACTTTGTCCTTAAACCAGCAGTCCTTCTGATCATGGGTTGTTCTGCCGCAGCGATAGCACTTTTCTGCTCCATACGCCATTTAGTTAGCGCTGTATTCTTGTGGTTTCTGTTGTATTTCCGCAGCTCCTTGTGCTGCTGCTTCGTAGGATACTGCCATGCCGAAAGCCTGTTCTAGCATCAGGTCCTTTTCCAAAAGTAGTCGTTTCTGGGTTCCTTCACTCTGGAGCCCGCAGACAAACTTATCCCGTAAGGTGTCTGCCAGTCCTGCTCCGAACTGGCAGTGCTTCGATAACTTGCGTAGTTCCGTAAGATAGTCAGCATTGCTCTCATCTTTGTGCTGGTTTCTTTTATGGAACTTGAATCTTTCTGCTATCAGCAGCGGTGTAGGGTTTAGGTGTTCCTGTAAGATATTAACAATCTCTTCAAAACTTTTCTCCATTGGTTTAGTTGGGGTAATTAAATTCCGCAATAGGCCGTACGTTCTCGCGCCCATCAAATTTAATAATACCGACGCCTTCTTTCCATCGGCCACCTCATTTGCCTTGCAGTACACTTCAATTCTTTCCACATACGTGGTCCAGTCTTCTACCTCGTTGTCGAAAGCAGTGGTACTGTCACTCTTCGGCATCTTGGGTGGTTTAAAATGGCGCCTCCCGCGCTTTTTCTTCTTCCCCAATGGATTAAAATGGCGCCTCCCGCGCTTTTCCTTCTTCCCCAATGGAATAAAATGGCGCCTCCCACGCTTTTCCTTCTTCTCCTTGCTGCCACGCTGCTCCTAACATTCTACAGGGTAATGGCGGTGACCCGTGGCTTCGACGCGTCTCACTTTTCCTTCCCCACGTTTTATTTTCTCTACGCTGCCCGGTTCTTGAGCACTGACCGCGCCCTGTGCGCTCCACCCTCTCTCTCTTTTCCTCCCGTGGCTGACATGTTCCAGGCACAGCCTCACCCAAGAGGATGGCTTATCGGGGACAAAGGCTATCCTTTGTGTACCTGGCTCATGACCCCGCTCCGCGTGCCCACGACCCCTGCTGAAGAGGCATACAACGAGAGCCATCAAGCGACCAGGAACCTCATCGAACAAACAATCGGCGTCCTGAAGCAACGGTTCCGCTGTCTGGATCGCTCCGGGGGAGCCCTCCAGTATTCGCAGGAGCGAGTCTCCCAATTCGTCGTCGTTTGCTGCATGCTGCACAACCTGGCTATCCGCAGGACTCAGGCACTGCCACCTCACGTTGGACCACCACCTCAGGAGGAGGAGCAGGAGGAGCATGAGGAGGAGGAGGACGAGGAGTACCAGCCCAGGAGGGAGGCAGAAGGTCCAAGGGCCGCCCGTCGGCGGCTTATTGAACGTCACTTCTAGGCCCCCTGTCAGGGAATGGCTTGTGCCAATGAAAGAACATGATTGCAGCCGCTCCGCAAGCCCTCAGCCGGTTAAGGCAACAAACACTTCAAAGATCAAACATGGACAATGTGAATAAATTAAATGGTTTATTGTACAAACTCAGGACCCTTCCCACATGAAAACCAAGAACACACAAAACCCCCAAAAAACACTCACACACATGACTCACTCCCACAACCTGGGGAGGATTAACAAAAGATGTCAACAAAAATGGCCTCATCCTCGGCCTTCAAAAAACATACATACCAAAAAAAACAACATTTGGACACACCCTCTACTTTGTGTCCCGCGAGGGCGATGCCTTCTGCAAACTTAGCCGGCCCCTGGACGCCCTGCTGCTCCTCCTCAAAGTGAGGCCAGTGGCTGCTGCAAGGCTGGGGGACGGCTCCTGAGGGGCACATGTCGTGACGGCAGATGCCCTTGGGGGTCGGCCTAGATGAGGTCTGGCCCTCGAGGGGCCGGCTGGTGAATGCTGCAGCTGTGGCTGGCCAGCATCAGTCGCTGCAGCAGCTCATGGCAGCTCCACTGGGGGAAGTGGCAGTGGCGGATGGAGCAATGGGGGCAAGCTGGCGGAAGGCAGGCGCTCGCTGGTCGCCTGAGACACTGGCACTCGGCCGGGCCAGCACTGCAGCATGCGCAGCAATCTGCCGAGGGACAGACCGCTGTGCTGCTGCAGCGCGCCGGGTGCCCTGGCGATGCCGGGCTGACACAGCGAGTGTGGCAGCAGTGAGTGCCCGTGTTGCCCTGTTCTGTGACTGCATCAGAGCAGCCAGTGACTGCACGGCACCACTGATCACCTGGCCAGTCGCTGCCACAGAGGCCCCGAATTCGGTGACACTCCAAGACAGGGACTGCATGGCCTCAGGCATCCGTCCCACTACCCCCATGAGCTCCGTGTGCCGGCGCTCCGAGTCCGCGGACATGTCCTCGAGGCGGCGCATCTCCTCGGCGTTGACCGTCCCCGGACTGGAGGCCGGACTCTCCCTCTGGGGAGAAGGCCGCCGAACTGGCCGACCCTTCCTGCGTTGCTGGACGCCGCTGGGCCCAGCAATTGGACTCCCCTCCGACCCTTCCCCCACGCTCCCCTCCAGGGAAGACGTCTCCCCTACAGTGACATGGCTTGCCGCGGCTGAGGGTTCCCCTGATGGGCCGCCTTCCTCTTGCTCCTCCTCCTCCTCCTCTTCTGAGGGGCTGTCACTGGCAACTTCAGGGACCTCCTCCTCACCATCTGAAAGCAGGAAGGCACAAGAGTAGCTTTAGAGTGAGGAGAGGGCATCAGCGAGGGATGCATGAGTGGTGGCATTCAGCGCATTGGTCGGACAGTGGCAAAGGATGTAGATCTGATGCGCAAGTGGGACGAGAGAGGTCCAAAAAATGATGTCCTTACCATTGGTGCCCAGAACAGGGTCGACATCTCCAGATGCAACGGGGCCAATCACCCGGGCACCCAAGATGCGGTCCACGCGCTGTTGCAGCTCGGTGAGCGGCTGGATCTGGGGCCCGCCTCCCCCGGTCACAGTCCGGCTCCTCTTATTATTGGCCAGCTTGGCCTGCAAGAGAAAGGACGGCCTGTAAGTACAGTATGTAGCCCTGATCTTGTGCGCACTGCCTCCCATGGTCGAATAGCCTGGCCAGTGTGTAGCCCTGATCTTGTGTGCACTGCCTCCCATGGTCGAATAGCCTGGCCAGTGTGTAGCCCTGATCTTGTGTTCACTGCCTCCCATGGTCGAATAGCCTGGCCAGTGTGTAGCCCTGATCTTGTGTGCACTGCCTCCCATGGTCGAATAGCCTGGCCAGTGTGTAGCCCTGATCTTGTGTGCACTGCCCCCATGGTCGAATAGCCTGGCCAGTGTGTAGCCCTGATCTTGTGTGCACTGCCTCCCATGGTCGAATAGCCTGGCCAGTGTGTTTAGTGTACAATGTGCAATTGATGTTCATGACTGACCCATAGCTGCTGCATGAGGGCTGGCCATTAGGGCTTTCAGGTCCCTTTGCCCATAATGTGAGGTGCACATGCAAGGATGAGGAGGACACTGGAAAGGGTACTCACCCTGACAATCCTGGCGAGGTCATTTAGTTTCTTGCGGCATTGTACCGCGCTCCTGGGGACCTCACTGTTCGATGTCACCCTGGTGGCGACATGCCGCCAGGCTCTCTGGTAGACGCGGGCCGGCGGCTTCCTCCCATTGTCTGGGAACAAAATATGGCGTCTCTTCTCCACAGCGCTAACCAGCACCCTCAGATCAAGCTCTGAGAAGCGCTGCGCTCGTTCACGGGCCTTCTCCATACTTTGAGGCGCTATATGGGTCCAGCAGCAGTGTTCAGGCCTAGCTGGAGGGCTCCAGTGTCCAGGGCGTGGCAGCAGACCAAGTCGACCCATCCACCTTAAGAGCTGGCCGGCGCCAGGGTGTCTGTTGTCAATCAAGAAATGGCCGCACCTGTGCTGCGCCCGGCCTCGGCGGTATCGCTCAGCACCTCCGGCTTAGCGCCTAAAGAGAGCCGTGCATCGCCAGTTTTAGCGCTCGAGCAAATTCTTAAGGCGAAGCTAATGAATATCGGCAAAGTGGCCTCGAATTTGCGCCGGGCGCAAACTTTAGCGGCCGGCCGACTTTACCGCTCCAAAAGTGGCTATAATGAATTTCTAGGCCTAGTCTCCTGCTCAGATGACTGCTGTTTGCCATTATTTTAATTTGAATTGGTCTAGATGGTTGCTGCTAGGCTGACAGTTCCATAGGGAGCTCTTCATTGCTTCACCTCTATCCATAGGAATCTCCAGCCATCCTTTGCCCTTTCTCTTTCAAATTTCCTCGCTTCCACTGTTCAAGTTCCCCTGGCTCCATCAGTTGGTGTTCTAACTATCAGTTAAGTACAAGTTAATTGCTTTAAATTGCCATTACCCATCCCCCACCCCTGCTCTCTGCTTCTTACTGAGCTACTGAATTCTCTTCTCAAATTTGGTTTCCGAATTCCTGGACTTCTCTGGACATCAAGACAATGTTTCTGCATTGGATTACACGGTAAGGCTAATCTGCTGCGTCTCTGATTCTGCTGCTAAAAAAATTTCCAATAACTTTTAAACACCTTCCCCCACTGTGGCTGTTTCTCTGCTCAGCTGGGTGACTCGTTCTACAAGTTTTTCAGCGTTGTTGGTTGCTGGCTAGTGGTTTTACATTTTCTCCGTCACTTCTGATCTACGGTGATCTCCAACTTCGCGTCTGCTTTGCTATCAACTTTCTGCATCGCAACCGATTCTCATTCCTACGACAATAACCTCCATCCTCCGATTCTCTGCTCTTCAAGTAGCTTCTGGATTTCACTGGCCCATTACCCCTGGCTCCGAATTTGCACAACAGTTTGTTGATGCTCCATGCCAACTCCATCCTACCTATGTCAACTTTTTCCCTCCACGGGACCTCTGACTTTAATTCTGGACTCCTTACTATTGTATCCAACCTATTCCCTGCTACTACCAGGGAATATGTATCCCAATAATTGCTACATAACCAGGCCTATGTAACTTGAGTTTTTCCCGGTGTCCATTCGCATGTGCATTTTGGCTGCCACTCCGGACCCGAACCGTTCACTTCAATTTCCACTTTCTTCTCCCCTGCTTTTTCTTTTCTCTCTATCCCTCCCTGACTGCTCTCTCCTGTCATCATGCCTCCTTTCATCTCTCCTCTCTCGGGTATTCTGCCCTCCCAAATCCCTACCCCAACCCTTCAATACTCTTTGACCTTTGTACTCTCCTGCCACTGTCCCAGGCTTGACTCCCTCTTAGATAAGCCTGCAGCTTCCTTCTGTGTCTCCCCTGGCATCTTCCGAAGAGCCCGCTGTGGCACTCGTCGCTGCCTCCTCACGAGCAGCAACCCCAACTGTCCCATCCTACTCTCTTGCCAACCTTCCAACCCAATGCGCCCATGGGGTCTAATCTTGCCAATCTCCTCCCTGTCCAACTCATCCCTCCCAGTGCTGACACTGTGGACGCTGACACTGGATTAGCCATCACCAATCCTCTCTCCATCTCCCTCCAGAATATCCGTTCACTTGCGAACAAGGCCCTTGCCATCCATAAGCTTATCGTGGATGATTGCATCGACATCATGGCCCTGACGGAAACTTGGCTGAGGGCTGATGACACCTTACCCTTAAATTAAGCCTCCCCATCTGGCTATACCTTCCACCACTTGCCCCACTCAGACCGCCATGGTGGTGGTGTGGCTCTCATCACCAAATCACACCTTGGTCTGTCCCCCTTCTCCTCTGGCGCATTCTCCTCCTTTCAGCATCTCACCTTCGTCCACCCCCTCCCTCGCATTTAAAATTTTCGTTCTCTACTGCCCACCTAAGTACCATAAAAATGTTATCACTGAGATATCTTCACTGTTCTCCTCCCTCAGCCTCTGCACCGAGCGACTTCTCATCCTCGGTGATTTCAACCTCCATCTCAATTCATCATGCGCTCTCTCTCCTGAGTTCACTAGCATCCTATCCTCCCTTAATCTCTCCCTCCATGTAAACTCCCCAACCCATATTCACGGCCAACCTCTCTTTCCTCTCCAAATTCCTTGAACGTGTTGTTGCCTCCCCAATCCATGCCCATCTTTCCCGGAACTCTATGGTTGTATCCCTCCAATCAGGTTTCCGCCCCTGCCAAAGTACCGAAACGGCTCTCATCAAAGTCATAAATGACGTCCTTTGTGACTGCGACAAAGGTAAACTATCCCTCCTCATCCTTCTCGACCTGTCTGCAGCCTTTGATACGGTTGACCACTCCATCCTCCTCCACTGCCTCTCCACCGTCGTCCAGCTGGGTGGGACTGCACTCGCCTGGTTCCATTCTTATCTATCTAATCATAGCCAGAGAATCACCTGCACTGGCTACTCTTCCCACTCCCACATTGTTCCCTCTGGTGTCCCCCAAGGATCTATCCTTGGTCCCCTCCTATTTTTCAACTACATGTTGCCCCTTGACAACATCATCCAAAAGCACAGCGTCAGTTTCCACATGTACGCTGACGGCACCCAGCTCTACCTCAACACTACGTCTCTCGACCCCTCCACGGTCTCTAAATTGTCAGTCTACTTGTCTGACATCCAGTATTGGATGAGCAAAAATTTTTCCTGTTTAATATTGGGAAGACCAAAGCTATTGTCATCAGTCTTCGCCATTCCCTAGTTACCGACTCCATCGCTCTCCCTAGCCCCTGTCTGAGGCTGAACTGGACTGTTCACAACCTTGGTGTCATACTTGACCCCGACCACATATCCGCAGCATAACTAAGACCGCCTATTCCACCTCCATAACATCGCCCGTCTCCGCACCGCCTGAGCTCATCTGCTGCTGAAACCCTCATCCATGCCTTTGTTACCTCTGGACTTGACTATTCCAATGCACTCCTGGCTGGCCTCCCATGTTTTACCCTACATAAACTTAAGCTCATCCAAAACTCAGCTGCCTGTGTCCTAACTCGCACCAAGTCCCGTTCACCCATCACCCCTGTGCTCGCTGACCTACATTGGTTCCCGGTTAAGCAACGCCTTGATTTTAAAATTCTCATCCTTGTTTTCAAATCCCTCCATGGCCATCAGCCCTCCCTATCTCTGTAAACTCCTCCAGCCCCACAACCCCCCCCCCCCCGAGATATCTACACTCCTCTAATTCTGCCTCTTGAGCATCCCTGATTATAATTACTTCACCATTGGTGGCCGTGCCTTCAGCTACCTAGGCCCTAAGCTCTTGAATTCCCTCTCTAAACCTCTCTGCCTCTCTACCTCTCTTTTCTCCTTTAAACCTCCTTAAAACCTACCTCTTTGACCAAGCTTTTGGTCATCTGCCCTCATTTCTCCTTACATGGCTCGGTGTCAATTTTTTTGTCTTATAACAATCTTGTGAAGCACCTTGGGACGTTTTACTACATTAAAGGCGCTATATAAATACAAGTTGTTGTTGTTGCTTTTGTAATAGATGTGTCCAATTTACCTTCCTCAACTGATATAACTAATTACTCTGCATTACTAACATAGAAGGAGATCTAACCAAAGGTTCTGCTGAAGATATAAGAGTAGCTATGCTGGTGTTTGAACTTTCTGTTGCTGTAGGTGGTTATAATTTTTGACTTGTGGCTCATGCTGTCAAAATCAGAAAATGTTAGGAGTGAAATTGATGACTCAGAGGCAAGCAAGTTAGATTCCAGCCTCATTTAACCATAACAATAAGAACTTGCATTTATATAGCATTTTTAAAATAGTAAAACATCCCAAGGTGCTTCACATAACCATAATCAGAAAAAATTGTCATCGAGACAAAGAAGGAGACATTTGGACAGGGGACCCAAAGTTTGGTCAAAGAGATAGGTTTTAAGAAGTGTCGTAAAGGAGCAGAGAGAGGCAGAGAGTTTAGAGAGGGAATACCAGAGCTTTGGGCCAAGACAGCTGAAGGCACAGCCACCAATGATGGGATGAAGAAAGTCGGTGATGCGTAAGAGGCCAGAATTGGAGGCGTGCAGAGTTCTCGAAGGGTTGTAGTGTTGGAGGAGGTTACAGAGATGGGGAGGGGCAAGGTCATGGAGGGATTTGAACACCAGGATGAGAATTTTAAATTTGAGGCATTGGTAGACCTGGAGCCAATGTATGTCAGCGAGCACGGGGATGATCTGTGAGCAGGACTTGGTGCGAGTTAACATATTGGCAGCAGAATTTGGGATGAGCTCAAGCTTATGGAAGGTGGAATTTGGAGGACCAGCCAGAAGAGCATTGGAATAGTCGAGTCAGGAGATAACAAAACCATTGAATCAAATCGAAACCGGCCATTTGACCCATCAAGTCGGCACAAATATTTTTCCCCTCGAGCCATCTAGCCTAATCCTACTCCCTTGCTTGTTCCCGATAACGTTTAATATTTCTGTTTATTAAGCAACTGTTAATGCTCTTTAAAAGTATTTATGGATTCTGCTTCAGCATAGTTCATGGCAATAAATTCCACATTCTAACCACGCTCTTACGTAAAGTTCTTTATTACATCCACTTGAACTCTTTTTCTGATCATTTGAAATTGATGCCCTCTCATTGTCATGCCACTCCCTAATGGAAACATTCCAGCAGCATTTATCCCATCATAACTCTTTGTAATCTGAAGAACCCTCTCAATCTCCTCAGACTCCTCTCTCTCTATCTCTTCATAACTGTAACCACTCGTGCTTAGTAATATTTTGCTGAATTCATGCTGCACCTTTTCCATTTACTTTATATCTTTCCTATAATAGGATGCCGAAAACTGTAACCATTACTGAAAAAAAGGCTCAATTCAGGTCTTGGGCAAGCTGAAAATTACCTTCCTAATTTTATATTTAATGGGCTAGATTTTCAGTTGCTTGCGCCAGCAGTTAGCGCCTTAAGAGAAGTGATTTCCGGGCGCTATGCGTGTAGCGCCCGGGCGCAGCGCAGTTTGCGCCCCGCCCCAAATTAAGTTGCCCGTTAGCGCCGGCGCAAAGTTTAGCGCCCGCCCGGATGCGCGCGCAGAAAATGACGTCACATCCTCGTGCAACGCCCTTTGGCCGCCCCGATTGCAAACTTCAGTCGGACCGCCCCATTGTGCGGCGGGCGGCCGGAGCGTTTGGAAAAAGGAACGCAACACAACCAGCGCGGGCCCCGGGGGGCGCTAATTAAAGGGAACGTCCTCTCCAGTATAAAGGCCATCCTTTTTTCAGAAAACAGTCTTGTGCAACGCATTTCTGGAGACACAACAAGGAGGATAGCTAACTGGTTTCAAGCAGCAAGAGCCAGGTATTTTTGGACTCAGGCAACAGCGCTGCAAGTGGCCATTTGGAAATTAGAGTGTTTGCCAGGATTTGATGGGGGTTGCATGGGGTGCCAACGCGGAGCTGCAGCTCCATGTCCGTAGGGCTCGCAGACGCATTGTGAGAGGGGCAGCCCTGGCTAGAGGCAGAGGGGGCTACAGGCGTCGGCCACGTAGGCCTTACCCAGTCAGGCTATACCGCCAGCAGCGCTCCTACCTAAACATGAGTGCCGCGCGATGTGTTAAAAGGCTCCGATTCCGAAAGGGGGTGATTGCAGAGATCTGCCACCTGCTTCGCCGAGATCTGCGGCCAAAGCTCAGGTGCAGGACGTCTCTGTCGGTGGAAGTGAAGGTGACGGTGGCATTGAACTTCTATGCCACCGGCTCCTTCCAATACGCTGCTGGGGACATAGCAAACATCTCCCAGTACGGCGCGCATCGCTGCATCCGCCAGGTGACCGAAGCACTGTTCAGAAGGAGAAGCCAATTCATCTCCTTCCCCATGGCCCTGGAGAGCCAGCATCAGCGCGCATTGGGATTTTCCAGACTCGGGGAATTCCCCTTGGTGCAGGGCGCCATTGACTGTACGCATGTGGCTTTGCGGGCCCCTCTGGAGCATGGCGAGCAGTATCGCAACAGGAAGGGCTACCATTCTCTGAATGTGCAGCTGGTCTGTGACCACAAGCAGCGCATCATGGCAGTCAATGCCAGCTTCCCAGGCAGCAGCCACGATGCCTTTATCCTGCGGCAGAGTACTGTGCATGACATGTTCCAGGCACAGCCTCCCCCAAGAGGATGGCTACTCGGGGACAAAGGCTATCCTTTGTGCACCTGGCTCATGACCCCGCTCCGCGCGCCCAGGACCGCTGCTGAAGAGGCCTACAACGAGAGCCATCAAACCACCCGCAACATCATCGAGCTAACTATTGGGGTCCTCAAGCAGCGGTTCCGCTGCCTTGATCGCTCCGGAGGAGCTCTCCAGTATTCGCCGGACCGGGTCTCCCAATTTGTGGTGGTTTGCTGCATGCTACACAACCTGGCTATCCGCAGGACTCAGGCACTGCCACCTGACGTTGGACCAGCACCTCAGGAGGAGGAGCAGGAGGAGCATGAGGAGGAGGAGGAGGAGGAGGAGGAGGAGCAGGAGTACGTTCCCAGGAGGGAGCGACCAGGGCCAAGGGCCGCACGACGCCACCTTATTACACGGTACTTCTAAGCCCCCTGTCAGGGAATGGCCAGGGGCCATGAGGGAAGATGAATGCAGCCGCTCCGCAAGCCCTCAGCCGGCGAAGCCAACAAACACTAAGAAGAACAACCATGGAGACTGCATGAATAAAGATAATTTTTTATTAAACAAAAATGAAAAGCCCTTCCCACATGAATCCCCAAAAACAATAAACGGGCCCCACAAAAAGCCCAACAAACGACTCACTCCCACAAACTGGGGAGGAGCCACTCCACCTTTATTGAAACCGGGCCTCAACGTCGGCCTAACGCAAAAAAAAAGCCCTCCAAAAGCACAACCATGGGCAAAATAAAGATGGCCACCGCCATATTAAAGGAAAGCTGGCCACACCCTCTACTGAGTGGCCCGCGAGGGCGAGACCTTGCCCAGCATTTTGCCTCCCCTGCCCTGCCTGCTGCTCCTTCGCAAGCTCTGCCCAGTGGCTGCTGCGAGGCTGGGGGAAGGCGCCTGAGGCTCAGATGCCCTTCCGCCAGATGCCACTGGGGGGCGGCCTACACGGCGTTTGGGCCTCGAGGGGCCGTCTCCTGAGTGGCGCGCCTGAGCCTGGCCACCATCAGCTGCAGCCGCTTGCCCTTGACGCCCCAGAGGGGGAATGGCGGCGACGGATGGTGCAATGTGGGCCAGCTGGCGTCTGGGATGCGCTGGCTGGTGCTGTGGCGCGGTGGCACTCGGCCGGGCCCGCACTGCAGGATCCGCAGCAATCAGCCGACGGCCGGCTTGCTGGGATGGTCCAGCGCGGCGCCTGCCCTGGCGATGCCTGCCTGAGACAGCGCGTGTGGCAGCAGTGAGTGGCCCTCTGGTCCTGGTGTGCGCGCGCATCACATCCGCCAGGGTCTTGACGGCATCAGTTAGCATGCGGCCAGTCGCGGCAGTTGCTGCCCCGAACTCGCGCACACTGGTCGCCAGCGACTCGATGGCCTCAGGCATGCGCCCCACCACGCTCATGAGCTCCGTGTGGCGCCGGTCCGAGTCGTCGGCCATCTGATCGAGCTTCCGCACCTCCTCCGAAGTGAAGGTGTCCGGACTGGAGTCGCGACTCTCCCGCTGGGGAGGAGGGGGCCGAACTAGGGGACCCTTGCCGCGTTGGTGACGGCGAGTTTGCCGAGCAGCAGCACTCCCCTCTGATCCTTCCCCCCTTTGGGGGGAAGGCCGCGGGCCACGCGCACGGCTGCTGGGTGGCTGGACGCCACTGGTCCCAGAAGCTGCATTGCCCTGCGACAGTTCCTCCAGGCACTCGTCCAGTGAGGAGGTGTCGAGCATTTCCTCCTCTCCTGCGGGACGTGACTGTTCCCCCGAAGGTCCGGCTTGCTCCTCCTCCTCCTCCTGGTTGGAGGTGCTGTCACTGGCAGCCTCAGGGTCCTGGTCGTCACCAGCTGAAAGCAGGAATGCACAAGAGTAGCTTCAGAGTGAGGAGACGGCGTCAGCGAGGGAGTTAGGACTGGTGGGATTCAGCGCATTGGTGGGACAGTGGCAAAGGAGATAGCTCGGATGGGCCAGTGCGACGCGAGAGGGCCAAAAGGCGAGGTCCTTACCATTGCCGGGCAGTGGAGGGTCGGATACACCGCACGCTGTGGGGACAATCACACGTGCTCCCATGAGCACACACACGCGCTCCTCCAGCCGAGTGAGCTCCTGCAGCTTGGCGCGGCCACCCCTGGCACGGGCCTGGCGATTAAACGCTACTTTAGCCTGCAAGAGAAAGGACGGTCTGTAAGGGCGCAGTGAAGCCCTGATGTAGTGTGCACTGCCTCCCATGGTGGAATAGCTTGGACAGAGTGAAGCCCTGATGTAGTGTGCACTGCCTCCCATGGTGGAATAGCTTGGACAGAGTGAAGCCCTGATGTAGTGTGCACTGCCTCCCATGGTGGAATAGCTTGGACAGAGTGAAGCCCTGATGTAGTGTGCACTGCCTCCCATGGTGGAATAGCTTGGACAGAGTGAAGCCCTGATGTAGTGTGCACTGCCTCCCATGGTGGAATAGCTTGGACAGAGTGAAGCCCTGATGTAGTGTGCACTGCCTCCCATGGTGGAATAGCTTGGACAGAGTGAAGCCCTGATGTAGTGTGCACTGCCTCCCATGGTGGAATAGCTTGGACAGAGTGAAGCCCTGATGTAGTGTGCACTGCCTCCCATGGTGGAATAGCTTGGCCAAAGTGTAGAGTGCCGAATGGCCATTTGATGCTCATGACTGTCCCAATGCTGCTGGCTGAGGGCTGGCCAAAAGGACTTTCAGGTCCCTTTGCCCATCATGTCAGGTGTACATGCAAGAATGAGGAGGAGACTGGAAAGGCTACTCACCCTCACAATCCTGGTCAGATCGTTGTACTTCTTACGGCATTGTGTGTGGGTCCTGGGGGCCTCGCCGGTGAATGTCACCCTCTGGGCGATCTGCTTCCAGGCTTTGGTGTAGTCGTGGTGGGTTGGATTCCTCCCACTGTCTGGAAACAAGATCTTGCGCCTCACCTCCAGAGCTGTGAGCATGATGTCCAGATCACCCTCTGAGAAGCGCAGGGCACGCTGACGGGCCTTCTCTGGCGTTGCCATGACTCCCTGGGGCTGAGCAGTAGTGTTGAGGCCTCTTTGCAAGGCTGCAGTGTGCAGGGCGTGGCAGCAGACTAATTCGTCCCTTCCCCCTTTAAGAGCTGGTCGGCACCACGGGGTCTGCTGTCAGTGCAAAAATGACCGCACCCGTGCTGCGCCCCGCCTGGGCGCTATCCCTCTGGACCGCCGGCTTAGCGCCTAAAGAGAGTAGTGGAACGCCTCTTTTAGCGCTCCACCAACCTCTTAGGGCGAAGCCACTGAATTCCCGGCAACGGGGCGCTACTTTGGGGCGGGCGCTAACTTCGGGCGGGCGCTAAAGCTAGCGCCCCAAAACTGCCTAAACTGAAAATCTAGCCCAATGTCTTTAAATACAAAATGCACCTCTTCAAATCTCTTGTGAATGTCAAGTTTAATTTCCTTCCCATGGTTTGGTGGTCTATAATGTACTTCTAGTAAAGTAACTGATTGCTTGTTATCCCTCAGTTCAATCTAGTTCTGTTAAGGCCACTTCTCTATATCAGAGTAAATTCAAATGATTCCTTGCTTTCAACCGGGGCTGCTCTTGAAGGGAGCGTGGGTCTGAGTATCGGAGCTGCAGTGTTGTAATCTTTCCTCCAGTCCATGTTCCTTTCCAACTGGGAGTGAGCTATCAGTGCCTTTACCCAGTCAAGTTGTAGTCTTGCCGTTCTTCTTAAGGGGGCTGGATTACAAAGGGGAGGAAGTTATACTTCAGTTGTATAGAGCCTTGGTCAGACCTCATCTGGAGTAGTGCATTCAGTTTTGGGCACTGCACCTCAGGAAAGCTATATTGGCCTTGAAGGGGTGCAGTTCAGATTCACCAGAATGATACCGGGGCTTAGAGGGTTAAATTATGAAGACAGGTTGCATAAACTTGGCTTGTATTCCCTTGAGTATGAAAATTGAGGATGATCTGATTGAAGTGTTTAAAATGTTAAAAGTATTCAATAGGGAAGATACAGAGAAAATATTTCCATTGATGGGAGAATCAAGGAGGGGACATAACCTTAGAATTAGAGCCTAGCCATTTAGGAGGGAAATCGGGAAGCACTTTTTCACACAAAGTGTAGTAGAAACCTGAAATTCTCTTCCCCAAATGGCTGTGGATGCTGGGACAATTGGAGCGTTCATGACTGAGATTGATAGATTTTTGTTAGGAAGGGGTATCAAGGGATATTGAGCTAAGGTGAGTAAATGGAGTTGAGGTACAGATTAGCCATGATCTAATTGAATGCAGGCTTGAGGAGCTGAATAGCCTACTCCTGTAATTATATTCCAAGGTACTTTTCAGTGAAAAATTCATTAAAATAGTTTACAGCTTTAAGCTAAAATGAGTGAGCCTCACTTCATTTGACTGAGACTTGACAGTTCTCATTCCATGCATTCTTGAAATGTCAATGGAATGTTTGAAGATCAGTTTTACTCTTTCTTGCCCTTGTTACTGAGAAAAACAATATAAATCCCATAATTATTAAAATTTAAAAACCTAATGAGGAACAAATCTTCAAAGTTTTGCACCTTTTAAAGCTATTTAAGTTATTACATTTAAGTATTAACTTAAAATTACATTTCAATTTTTATTTGAACATAGCTACCAAATTGAGCAAGGCTAAGTGAAGCTGAACAATGTAGAGCAAAAAGAATTACCATAGCAAATGTGCTAATGTATTTTCATATTTTGTTATCAATGAAGTTAGCCAGGGGTGTGAAGAAATAAGTTGGGTTATTAAAACCAGCAAAGGGCAATAGCAATTTTATAAGTGAAACCAAGTAAATTAATAGCTAAATATTGTGCTTCTTTGTACAATAATTATTGCTAACTGATGTAAGAAAATGCAACTTTACAATCCTAATGCATATGTGTGCATTTATCTGTAAGCAATATTAAGAATGTTTTATCAGCTGGTAATGATGTTTTATGACCACATGGGATACTTTGTCCTCCTGATACAGCTGCCAGGTTAGTGCATTATTTGTATCAGGCTCAAAGGGAACCATTCAAATCCGCACCAACATTTTCTTCGGTTTATGAAAATGGCCAAGTTGACATGAGGCATACGCAAGGCAATGTCTGCCCTCTCTCTTGCAGGACAAGGTGGTGCACAATCGCAGGCAGCAGCAGCTAACCGGTGGGGGGTGGGCAAGCCTGCATATCCTGACCCAGCTGGAGGAGACCATATTTGACATTATTGGTGGGGCTGTCACTGAGGCTGGGGTGATTGGCAAGGTTGAAACCATTGAAGATGCTGGTATGTTCATACCTAATCCCACTTCCCCTTCATCCCACAATCTCTTCTCACTTACAAGCTGCAAGGGAGAGGGCAGTGTATCAGTGAGTGTGGTGCAATGTGTTTGGGTGATGTGGCTGTCATGGTTGAATAGCTGGCAGTGTGTGCAAAATGTGAGATGTGGGTGTGAGGCTTGCAGTAGTGGTAAGGGTGTGAGGGTGAGGTGAAGCTATGAATGTGAGGTATGAGTCGTGATTGATAGACATTGTTGGTAGGTGACTGATAGGGGTGTGGTGCATGCACATCTTTTATTTCCCCCACCCCCCCTCACCACAACCCGACCCTTGTGCTTTTCTCCTTTCAGATACCCAAGAACTCCAACAAGTCAGTACAGGAAGAGCAAGAGGAGCGTGATGGAGAAGAAGAGACACCGTCACTTGATCTCACACTAGCAGGCACCAGCTCAGAAACTGGCACTCTGTGTACTTTAGAGGGTAGTATAGAGAAGGGATCTGCACGTGGTGAGTCACCAGGCATGAGTGGCAGAAAGGGTAGCGCAGGTTCCAGCTCCTCCAGAGGGCGAGATCGCAGATGAGTTCTGCTGTGGAGGACTAGTATGAGGACTTCGATGGGGTGGGCCTACAGAAGAAGTGTGATGGGCATGCACACAGAAATGCTTGGTGCATTGGCAGGCCTGCCAGAGAGCCTCATGTCAGTGTCAAGGAGCATGGAGGAGTCTGGCACCAACTTTGCTCAGGGCTTTGTATACAGCTTAGAGCCCATGATTTTCAGGATGGAAATTCAGGATTCAGGCGAACCGGAGTCTGGTGATACGCTCACAGACAGATCATCCAGAACATGAATGTGAAGGCTGCCTCCTCCTCTTCCTCCTCCTCCTCCTTCTCCTCCTCAGATGTCGTGGAACCTGTGCTGGCAAGTGCTGCGTCCTCATGCAGCAGGCCATCACGAATTGGGACATCTGCTCTGGCAACTACTGGAGGGCTCATCCCGAGCAGTCAAGGCAGCGGAACTGTTGCTTCAGCACCCCAATGGTCTACTCGATGAGTTTCCTCATGTCAGCGTGGCTCTCATTATATGGGTGCTGGCCACGTGTGATGGGGTTATGGAGGGGAGTCATCAGCCAGGTGTCGAGTGATAACCCTTGTTGCCACGCAGCCACTTTCGGGTTTGACGTGGTGACTGGAAGATTACTGGCACAGCAGACTGGCACAGGTTAAATGCATCACGACTGCTGCCAGGATAGTGGGCATTCACCAGCTTGATGTGCTGGGCATGGTCGCACACCAACTGCACATTAAGTGAGTGGTAGCTTTTGTGGTTACGGAACATCTCAGCGTTGTCACACGGTGCCCACAAGGCCACATGTGTGCAGTCGATGGCACCCTGCACTAAATGGAAGCCCAAAATTCTGGCAAAGCACATGTGCACTCCTCCTGCTTCTCTGTTTAAAGAGAAGACAATTAAACCTCCTCGCCTAGTGTACAGAGCCCCTGTGACCTCTTGGATGCACCGATGAATGACAAACTGCGAGATGTTTGCTATGTTTCCTGATCCAGCCTGGAAGGATCCGTTGGCAAAAAAAATTCACCTTGAGGGCCATTGCCAGTGTTGTTATCACCCTGCTTTGAGGCTACAGGTCTGGTTACAAAAGTTCTGTGACCTGTTCCTTGGTGAAGCAGAGCCACCGAACACGCTGCAGGTAGGAGAAGTTCTCCCTGAAGACCCAAGGTTGGTAAGGTCCTGTGCCGAGAGCCCTCCTCCCTGTTCTCCTCCCTCTGTGAGCAGCTTATCTTCTTTGCTGCTTCAGCTCCATCTCCCTGTCACACTGCAGCACAAGGGGGGCTACAACTATATCTCCCCTGACTGGGAGCAAGTGGTGTCCTCAGAGTCCTTCCAGTAGCAGCCAATGACTGCCCAACGTTCAGCAGCACTCCCTGCACATTTTAACAACTTTTGAAATCTCTTAAAGCAACCCAGTACTCTTACAAACTCTGCAAGAGCCAATACAAAAGCAATAAGAAATTTACCTGTAAGTTGGATGTATCCCTTTAAGTAGTAGTTAAAGTAATCTAGTGAACCATCGTTGCACTGCCTCTAAGGCAACTACATCCTTCCTTAGACAAGGAGACCAAAACTGTGCACAGTATTCCAGGTGTGGTCTCACCAGAGCCCTGCACAATTGTAGCAAGACTTCCTTACTCTTGTACTCCAACCCCCTTGCAATAAAGGCCAACATGCCATTTGCCTTCCTTATTGCTTGCTGTACCTGCATGCTAAGTGTTTCTTGCACTGGGACACCTAAATCTCTCTGAACAGCAACATTTAATAGCTTCTCACCATTTAAAAAATATTCTTTTTTTCCTAACAAAGTGAATAACCTCACATTCCCACATTATAGTCCATCTGCCACCTTATTGCCCACTCACTTAACCTGACTATCTCCCTTTGCAGGCTCTTTGTGTCCTCCTCACAGCTTACTTTCCCACCCAGCTTTGTATCATCAGTAAACTTGGATACATTGCATTGGTCCCTTCATCTAAGTCATTGAGAAGATTGAGCCTATATTCTGGAGTTTAGAAGAATGAGAGGTGATCTCATTGAAACATATAAGATTCTGAGGGGGATTGACAGGGTAGATGCTGAGAAGTTGTTTCTCCTGGCTGGAGAGTCGAGAACTAGGGGGCATAGTCTCAGGATAAGGGGTTGGTCATTTAAGACTGAGATGAGGAGGTACTTCTTCACTCAGAGGGTTGTGAATCTTTGGAATTCTCTACCCCAAAGGGCTGTGGCTGCTGAGTCGTTGAGTATATTCAAGGCTGAGATAGATAGATTTTTGGACTCCAGGAGAATTAAGGGATATGGGGATCGGAGGGAAGTGGAGTTAAGGTCGAAGATCAGCCATGCTCTTATTGAATGGTTTGAGGGGCCGCTTGGCCTATTCCTGCTCCTAATTCTTATGGTCTTATGTTCTTAATGTAGATTGTAAATAGCTGAGACGCAAGCACTGACTCTTGCGGCACTCCAGTTGTTACAACCTGCTAACCTGAAAATGACCCATTTATCCCTACTCTCTGTTTTCTGTCCATTAACCAATCCTCTATCCATGCTAATCTACAACCCCATGAGCCCTTATCTTGCATTACAATCTTTTATGTGGCACCTTATCAAATGCCTTTTGGAAATCCAAATATGCTACATTCACTGGTTCCCCTTTATCAACCCTGTTAGTTACATCCTCAAAAAACTCTAATAAATTAGTTAAACATGATTTCCCTTTCATAAAACCATGTTGACTCTGCCTAATCATATTACGATTTTCTAAGTGCCCTGTTACCACTTCCTTAATAATGGATTCCAGCATGTTCCTGATGACTGATGTCAAGCTAACTGACCAGTAATTCCCTGTTTTCTCTTTCCCTCCTTTTTTGAATAGTGGGGTTACATTTGCTACCTTCCAATCTGCTGGCACCATTCTGGAATTTAGGGAATTCTGGAAGATCACAACAAATGCATACACTATCTCTGCAGCCACCTCTTCTAGAACCCTAGGATGTAGGCCATCAGGTCATGGGGATTAGTTGGGTTTTAGTCCCATTAGTTTCTCAAGTTCTTTTTCTCTACTGATATTAATTACTTTAAGTTCCTCATTCTTATTAGCCCCTTGGTTCCTCATTATTTTTGGTATGCTTTTTGTGTCTTCTACTGTGAAGACAGATACATAGGGCTGGATTTTACTTATTGAGACGAGTTGGGGGTGGGACTGCTGTCTTCCGGGTTCTAGTTCTAGTTCACCTCAATGAGGTGAGGCCACACAAACACTTCAAAGCTTGTCACCTACAGAAAAATCTAAACATATTAAAAATGACTTTCCCAACATTTCCTTACTTCTGATACTCAACCTATTAACTGGGTATAATCCTCTTCCCGCTGCTAGGAGTCAGGTCCCTGCATAAATCGGGGACCCGATTCCCGGGAAGAATGATTGGAGGTGGATTGGGAGCGGGTTTGGGACCCGCTCCCATTCTTTTTGATTTTCCCAGCAGTCCTGCCTCCAACCCCGCCTCCTCAGGGCTGGTAAAATTCAACCCGTAATATTTGTTTAAAGTCTCTACCATTTCCTTATTCCCCATTATAATTTCACTTGTATCAGCCTCTAAGTGACCAAAGCTTACTTTTGCTATTTGTTTCCTTTTTACATACTTGTAGAAGCTTTCACAATTTGTTTTTATATTTCTTGCCAGTTTATTCTCATTCTATTTTCTCCCTTTTTGTCAATGTTTTGGTCATCCTTTGCTGGTTTCTAAAGCTCTCCCAATCCTCAGACATACTACTATTCTTTACAACATTATAAGCCTCTTCCTTTAATCTAATACTATCCTTAACTTCTTTAGTTAACCACGGATGGATCACTTTTCCCGTGGATTTTATATTTCTCAATGGAATGTATATTTGTTGAGAATTTTAGAATATTTCTTTAAATGTTTGCCATTGCTTATCTACTGTCATACCTTTTAATCTAATTTCTCAATCTACCTTCGCCAACTCACCCCCATACCTATGTGATTGGCTTTATTTAAGTTTAAGACTCTCATTTCGTATTTTAGAATGTCACTCTCAAACTCAAAGTGAAATTCTATCATATTATGATCACGTTCCCCCAGAGGATCCTTTACTATGAGATTACTAATGAACCCCGTCTCATTCCACAAAACAACATCTAAAATTGCCTGTTCCCTGGTTGGTTCCCTGATGTATTGTTCTGGGAAACTGTTTCAAATGCATTCCAAGAACTCATCCTCTAGACTACCCTTGCCAATTTTATTTACCCAGTCTATATGAAGATTAAAGTCCCCTATGATTATTGTATTACCTTTGTTACAAGCTTCTATTAGTTCTTGATTAATACTCTGTCCAATGGTATAGCTACTGTTAGGGGGCCTATAAATTACTCCCACCTCTGTTTTCTGTCCCTTGTTATTTCTTATCTCCACCCATACTGATTCTATTTCCTGATCTTCTGAGCCAAGACCCTTTCTTACTACTGTCCTTATGTCATCCATTATTATCAGGGCTACCCCCTCCTTTTCCAGTCTATCTATCTTTTTGAAACGTCAATTCCCCAGGAATATTTAGTCCCCAACCTTGGTCACATTGTAAGCAAATCTCTGTAATAGCTATTAGATCATACCCATTTATCTTTATTTGTGCCACTCATGTCTGGAAGCAACCTGTTTCAGCACAAGCTTTTACATTAACACAAAAGTACTTCAGCACCAGCCAAACAACTCCCTGTAGACTATTGAAACTTTATGCAACAATACGAACGCTCCAAAAGTGCATATAATTGCATCAGCAGCCAGAAGAAATAAACCAGCAGCTAACCTGCAAGAAGTTTATGATCCCTTTAAGTAGCACTGTTGGGGGGTCATTCATGCCGTTGAATGCATGTTCAGCTGTGCGAGGTTGAGACCGGGTGCAGAGCCATTGGGTTCGAATTTCCAAGCCCTGTGGAGGCGGGTTTGGAGGCGGGAGTGGGGGGAAAATTCCAGAATCAGGGGATACAAACCCTTCCCGCCCCCAACCCGCCTCCATGCCCATTTCCCAGGAGGCGGGTACCCGACCTGTGCTGGGAGCCGCCTCCCCGAGGCGGGAAGGGGATTAGTGCCAATTAACTGCCTGTTAACAGGTAGTTAACAGGCAGCTTTTGGCCTAATCCCTATTTTTAGCCCTGAAGTGTGGGCTGCCCGACGACTCCAAACCACGCCAAGTTAGCGAGGCGGACTGTCGGGCTGAAGGGTTCGAGGTGTCCGGTGTTCAGGTGAGTAATGGGTGCATGAGTGCAGAGGTAAGTGTGTTTGGTGTGTGTAAAGTGTTTAAATAAGTTTTGCTTACCTGTACTTACTAATGCAGGCTTCCTTCCTTCAGGCCTCCGGAGTCCCTCATCTCACCGGCACAGAAAGCAGAATGGCCGTGAGCTGTCAAAAGCTGCAGCCTTCTGCTTTCTGTTATGGAGAGATTTCTAACTGAGTCTGTGGAGAAGGACTGAAGTTAGAAGTCAGATTGTCAGTGTTTGACAACTTCACAGAGCTGTCAAACGCTGATATTTCATCTGTCAAAAGTTCTTGACAGATGAAATGTCAATCCCTGACGTCACCTGTAACCGAGTGTCCCTTAATTGGCCTGCTAAGCCCGCTGGGTGGGCTCAACAAGGTCAATCAAGGGAAAATCACATGGGTTGACCACAAATCGATGGAGGCGGGACTACAACCCAAAAAGGGGGAGCCCTGCCTCCATCACGTCCCCATTAACAAAATCCAGCCCATAATGTTCCTAAATGGCAGCACTGGTGTCAAATCAGCATTGCACACTGAGTGACATCATAATCTACCTGCTCCGCATGCTGCCTGCAGTCGTTAGGTGTGTGCGTGAAAACTACTGTACCAAGATGATGTCTGGCACGCTTCCCATCGTAAGTGTGCGTGAGCATCTAGGATCCGATTTTCAACCTTTAGGTGGTTGATTAGCACCTAAACAATGGACACTACGGAGCCTAATTTCTCCCCCTATAACTCTGCATTTTTTGCAGTCCAAGGGGACACTCCCCATTCGGCTTCACTGATAATCCTAGTGGTGACAATGTATAGCTATGAAAGATACAAAACATCTATTATGGAATTTCATAGATGCATTTCTCTGTGTCACTCAGTCAAATGAAAGTCCTTGGGGGTCATTTTGATTTTCGTTGATAATGTATAATGGGTGATATTGTGTAGGGGGGGTTAACCCAAAAAAAGGGTGGGTTTGGGTCGGGTGGGCAGTTAAAGTGTTAAAAATCTGAATCCCGACCAGGACCCACCTCCAACCCATCCACTTCTGGTATTAACGGAGGCGGGATGGGGGGCGGGTAGTCAACCCGCTCCCAGGAGGCGGGTCACCCATTTAAATATAATAATGGGGCTGGCGTGCCTCAGATTTAGCCACAATTTTAAATTTAACAGTGGCTGGTTGGATTTTGCAGGCCTCGTGAAACCCACCAGCTAATGGAAGGTGAGGACTGCTGCATCCAGGGGTAAGTGCCTTTACACTTACCTCCTGGATCCAGCGTCCCTGCCTAACCCACCCCCTGCGATCCGAAAACCTCCCCCACGACACCTCCGATCTCCAACCCGCTCCCAAGCCTCTGATCACCTTCCTGGCCTCCCCTTCCCCACTGATGCTCCTCCGGCCCCCCCGATGTCATCTGCCTCCCCCCCACAATGCCCTCCAGATCCCCGTTTAGCCCTGGGCTCCAACGCAATGTTCTTCCGGCCCTCCAATCAGCCTCTGGTCCCCACGCTATCTTCGTCCAGTCCCCAGCCCCCACGCGATCCCTCCCTCCCTCCTCTCTGCGGCCTGTTGCCACAGGCCTATTCAAAACCAGGCAAGACCTCACCATCTGGCTGGCTGCGGGTGGGAAACAGAACTTTTAAATTCAAATCAGGCCCTGCCGTTAAGTTCGGCAGTGCCTGCGGGAAACCCGTTCTCCCAAGTATCCCGACCGCTTCCAAGCCCCCAACCCACCAAAGTATTAAAATTCAGGCCAGTAAGCCGCATGTTATACTTATCTAATTAGTCATTATCCATGTAAATTGCATCACTTGGTACAATATCCCTGCAGTTTCTTTTTTCATTTTGTATTTTCAAGAATTTGCACAGTATATTTGGATTACATGATACTTGCAGGAGAAGTACATTGATATATCAGATTTATTGGCAGATTTTACTTGGGCAGGGAGTGATGTGGGTTTTAAAGAAGTGGGCGGTGGGGTGTTGATTCATTTGGTTGTGGTCCCTGGGCTTGGGTTGAGTTGTGGTGGGGTGGCGGTGGGGAGCAAGGGAGTCCTGCCTACAAGTTGTTTTGTTGGCTGTGCTTGCTGGTCTTGCCTGGTTTTGAATAGGCATGGCACTGCTCATTATTTCCCTTGTGCACAAATGGTCACAAAATTGACCAACAGGAGTTCTGGTCTGGGATATAGAAATGGCACACTGCTGTGGTAGATAGATATTTCTTTAAGCTTGGGGTTAATCCATGCTGATGGAGCATCATAGAGGCAGCTAACCTGCAACTTAACTTGATCAAGATATAGGGCGGAGCAAGTGAAAATCTGTTCATTCCCCAGCACTGACAACCTTCCCTTTGATGGATATGAAATGTAACAACATAAACAATAAATAATAAGATATATCTTTAAAAGTTTCACATTCATGTTTTGTCATGTCACTTGAACACAGGTCTGCCTTGTTACACAATATTACACAAGAGGACAAGGTGAGAAAAGTCCACTTTGTTCAGGAAGCCCACTCTTTTCACCTTGCCCAATCTAACTTATTATGGACTCTACTCAAACCATTTAATCCCCCGAGGCAAACCTTTGCAATAAATACTACTGCTCACTAATAGATAATCGATATTCATCCACCTGCACAAGTACCCGGCCTCTTACCTTTGACAGACAATAACCTCCTTTCCCTCACACCCCAGGCACCAACAACACAGAAACCTTAATGTCCCATGGAGTATTTGATCATCTCACTCTATACTTATACTGAAATGCTTTAATTCCATCCTTGGTATCTGGTATCCTGTACGTATTGTTTCAGTTCTTATTTTATCCCAAACAATGGTTGTATAAATGATGTTTCCTGATCTTGCTAGTGTTTGCTTTGTCACCGTGTTAGTCTCACAGTGACTTCAATCACTTCATACAAATAGCTTCTGTCATTCATCTCAAACAGGCTTGGCAAGATTTGAAAGAGAAGGTTAAAAAAAACTTTCTATTATTTTGAAGTTTATTCCGCAATAAAGTGGAAAATTGAACAGCGCCACTAAAGTAATCACAGATGATAAACCTTTGTGATTGGATTTCACACTGCAATTAAAAATTGGCAGTATCTTAGTGAACATCTGTTTTTAAGGACTAAGTCGAACAGGAGGTATAACTGACAACAATCTGCCTCTTAATAAATTACACCTTCTGAACAACACCTAGGTGTATCTGTAGGAAATGCATATCTCATTTTATCGTTAGAAAATTAAAAAGTTTGCCATTCCAAAAATAAAATGTTGTTTCTTTGTGTAACACTGCTGCAAACAGAAATAGCAACCAGAATTGCTAGGCCTCAGAGACAGCCTACAAATAAGGTGAAATGATACAATTCATACAAGCCAATCATGTTAATGTATTAACTGGGGATATGCGAAGGGCCCAAGGGTAGACTTTGATCAGCATCTATGACAATTTTCAGCTGAAATTATTCAGTTTAACCATTAGCTCTTTGAGGCCTCTCAGCAGGAATCTTGCACCTAAATAAAAAATATCTATATTGGCCCAGAAACTCGTCTCTCCCCGGGTGAGTACGCATGGGGTACTCACCCGTAGGCTGAATGGAATTACCGGTTTCCTGCATGCACTGCGCATGCGCGGGAAACCGGCACTTCCGATCCTCTGAACGAAGAGGTGCAGAGGTCGAACGCGCGCACAGGGGAGGCTGCGCGTGCGCTTTGAACTTAGGTTTTTTTTACAGGTTTTCCCAGGAAGGTAAGCCTGCAGGATTTACACATTTAAAAAGCAGGCGTAAGACCTGCTTTTTGCAAGGTAAGTGGTCAATTAATTAAAATTAAAACATTTTTTCCACAGGTTTATTATTTTTAAACACTTTAAAGCAAGGTAAGTTTATTTTTAGCCCCGTTATAATAAAAAATTATTTTTTTCAAAAATTTAAATTATTGTTTAAAACAGTTATTTAATGTAATTTATAGTTTATTTAAAAAGTGTGATTTAAAAAAAAAATTATTTGAAGGTTTACTGCTATTTTGGGCCCGTAGTATTTATAAGTTTTGACAGGTCTACCTGTCAATCTTATGAATGGGCTTTTCTCTCCTCCGATTGGCTGCCCACGGCTCACGTGATCCCAGGGGACGCATCGCACTAACTACGCCCCTGGGACACGCAAGCACAGCATGCCGGCAGCTGGACCAGGCCCCGGAGCAGAATTCCACGGGGCCCTACAGCTCAACTGCCGGCGCGCAAGGTAAGTGCAGGTCGGGAAGCCCCCGACCCGAATTTCTGGGCCATTGTTAAAAATCCTGTATAGAATGCATTACGCGTGAAGGATTTTGAGCCTTGGAACCGAGTATCGGAATATCTGACATGAAGGATAGCATGGCCATTTTGCAGCCTGCCTGATTTTCATTCCATTAAGTCTCCCTGTAAGAGAGAGACAAAAATCAGGTGTTACACTTCACTGGGTCAAATAAGCCAATTTGAATATTGAAATTTTAACCAATCATATTGCTCAATTTATTTTTCCAACGTGTATCCTCGTGTCATCTTGAATAAGTAGCTGTTTTAATGACTTTTGTAAAATAGGAAATACAAGAAATTCAATAAATTTTTATAAAAATCATTAAATGTACCCATAAAATTTAACCATTAATGTTCAAAGTTTCTTCTGTAAAGCAATGGCCCTCTTACTGGGGCATGGGTCTAAGTTCTGCCTCAGTGCCATGGTTAGAAATTTAATCTAAGTCTTGGGTGCTGGGGATTTCTAGCAACTACTGCACATAGGAAGGAAAAATGGGTGACCAACATACATCATGAATGGTGTTGAAATAGCCAAGGGCGAACCCGAAAGACATCTAGGAATCTAAGTGGACTTGATCCTAAACATGTCCAACCAATGCAGAGCAGCAAACAATGAAGCTGACCTGCATAATCCAAAACAGTAAAAAAATCAGAGAAAAAGTCATCAACCTGAAACGTTAGGGAGATTTTTGACCCCCAAAACTGGGTGGTTTTGGGTCGGGTAGGGAGTAAAAATGTAAAACATTTCAAACCCGAACTCAACCCACCCTCGCATCCGCCCACTTCCAGTTTTAATGGAGGAGGAACGGGGGGGGGGGGTAGGGGCAGGTCCCTCATTTAAATAGTTTAATGTGGCTGCGTGCCTCAGACTTTTTCTCTGTTCCAGCTTTAACGCTGGGCGGTTGGGTTTCCTGGGCCTCGGAAAACCTGGCAGCTGAAGGGAGGCAAGGACTGCTGTATGGGGCCAGGAGGAGCAGAAATGCTTCCCCCATCCTGACCAATATTTATCCCTCAATCAACATCAATTATAATAATAATAATAATAATAATCAACTTTATTGTCATTGTTAGTGCACAAGAGCATTACAACGAAATGTAGGCTTGCGGCTCCCGAGAGTGTACATTTAGATTAAGACATTTAAACATTCAACATTCATTTGGCTTGTAATACATTAACATAAGCATAACCATAATAAAGTATCTGGTCATTATCACATTACTGTTTGTGGGAGCTTGCTGTGTGCTAATTGGCTGCCGCGTTTCCTACATTACAACCGTGATTATACTTCAAAAAGTACTTCATCGGCTGTAAAGCGCTTTGGGACATCCGGTGGTCATGAAAGGCACCATATAAATACAAGTCTTTCTTTTCTTTCTCTCTCCCTTCCCCACGATCCCGATGTCTTCCTTGGCCCACGATCTCCACCTGGCCCCCACCCCCATGTCTTCCACGGTCCCGCCACGATCTTTTCCCCTCCTCCCTGACCTCTCCAGCCCTCAGCAATCTTCTCCCCTCCTCCCCCAATCTCCCGGCCCTCCTCTATAGCCTGGAGCAGCAGGTCTAGCCACCCCACAGTCAGCCAGCCTTTCCATCTGGCTAGCTGCAGCCAGAAAGTAGATTTCAAAATTGGTAACCAGGTCCTGCTGTTAAATTAGGCAGGACCTGAACCCTGACCACAAAACTGCGGCTCCGCTCCCTCCCTGTAAATATTGGGGCTGTTAACTCTGTTTCTCTCTCCACAGATGCTGCCTGACCTGCTGAGTAAATCCAACATTTTTTGGCCTTATTTCAGGTTACGAGCACCTGCAGTATTTTGCTTTTTGTAAGTCAGAGAAAGTTGCAAAAAATGTACAAATAACAAGGGTGATGTGTAAGCAGAAGGAAAATCAAAAATTAAAATCATAAGTTCTGATTAAAGATCATTCACCTGAAACGTTGGGCTCGATTTTGTCAGGCCTGAGGAGGCGGGATTGGAGGCGTGTGAGGCTTTAAAATAAAAAAAAATGGCATGCGGGCCCGATCCCGCCTCCATCCTGCCTCCGAGCAATTTTCCCAGAATCGGAGTTTCAGACCCCGTTTCCATCCCGCCTCCAAGAGGCGGGATAGGCCCTTAAGGCCCTTAACAACCAATTAATTGCCTCTATATTCCAATTTTGAGAGGCCGTTCTGATTTTTAGACAGTTCCCCCATCCTACACGCCTCCTCTGGAACATGCCAGGTAATGCTGGTGGCCTCACAAGTGGATTGCTTAGTAACAGCTGCAGCTCCACCATTAAAAAGGAGTTTTCAGCAATCATCATTTGCAGGTGGCAGAACTTTGTTGTCTCAGGTCTGGGGAAACTTTTAGCAGGCCTACTCATTGTTGTGGAAGTATGGAGCCTGACACCCATCTCCAGTGTGACCTCCTGGGAAACCCCTCTCCCCACCTTGATTGAGCGCTTCCTCAACTGAGGTATATAGCAGAAGCATGGGAACCATTTATTCCCTTTCCTCCTGGACATCAGATTCGGACGAAGACCAGCCACGGCAGCAGCAGAACCCTGAACAACAGCAGCACGAACATCAGGAGCAACAACAGGAGCGCCAAGCTGCTGCTCACCCACCTGAAACTCCACAGGCCAGAAGGCGCCAGCGGGTGACCACATTGCTGCCCGGGATTCAAGGGATGCACTCATGCTGGCCAGGTTTGCTTAGCCTGCACAATCAAACACTTTTGTTTCGCACCTTCTTACCAGAACATCGACAATGGACAATAACCTGCAGATTCCTATCACTCTGACCACCATACTGACAATTGCAAGTCGCCTTAAGCCCATAATGCGAAAGTCCCATTTGCGAAATGACACAGGCCACAACTTCAACAGTTTGTCATCAAATCTGTTTATGATACTATGACAAGGATGGCTGGTCCAAATACAATACATCACGGCACCCAAGTGACTACCCTTGTGACTACTTGTGCATTATCTTCCTCTTATGCGTGCTTCTATGTGGTGCTTCCCCTGTGGCTTTAGCAGATATGGAGGCCCCTTGCTCACTTTCTTGCTGCTCCTGTCTCGACGCCTTTGGCGGGCGTCCTCTGGGGTTGCGAACCTGTCAGGGCTCAGCAACAGCCCTGTGAGTTGTAAGTTGTTGTTGTTGTTGCACCACAGTGATAGGGAGTGTGAGGGCTACATGGTCGAATAGTTAATTGAATGTGAGAGAGAGGCAATGGGTAAGGGTGCAGGGATGTAAGTGTCAAGTGGGATGTGGAGGAAGAGGTTAGCAAAGCAGAGTGCTAGTGAGGAGAGGTAACGGGGATCAGATTGAGGGAGATGGGAAAATCATACTCACTTTTCCTGTGCGGAGAAGGTCGTGAAACCTCCTTCTGCATTGCAACCAGGTTCTGCGGCTCATCGATATGGAGTTGACCTCCTGGGCCACTTGCAGCCACACAGCTTTAGTCTGCTGGGGTGGCATTTTTCTCCCTGAGGAAGGGAAGGGCACCTCCTTATTCGATCTTGCTCCCACCACCAGAGCTTGGAGGGAGGGCTGATCGAAGCGTGGAGCACACTTTTGCCTGCTGCTGGACATAGTCGATCAATGAATTCCTTACTACAATCACCATAAAGTTTGCAGTCTCCAGAAGAAGCAAGGCTGCTTGCAGGCCTTAAATCCAGCAGCATTGATGACGTCATCGGAGGCGACTTTCTGTATGAAAAGATTCATTGAGCCAGGGGTTCAACTGGAAATCAATTGCCCAGTTAGGAGAAAATCGCACTTTTTCCCCACTTCACTTCAGAGTTGGGGTCCTGACACGAATGCCACCTGACACGCCCCAGCCCGCCCATACTGGCAAAATTGAGCCCGTTAACTCTGTTTCTCTTCACAGATGCTGCGGTATAATGTGAGTGACTGATAAAAATAGTGTATGTTTTGGTGAGGGAAAAATAGCTGTGCACATGTTAAGCATGTTTTATAAAATAGCTAAATAGTGCAACTAATTGCATTTATATGGTGCCTTTAATGTAGTAAAATGCCCCAAGATGCTTTACGTGGGGGTAATCAGACAAAAATTGACACAGAGCCTATGGAGGGAATTTTCCCAGCCTTGGGGAGGTGGGTATGGAGGCGGGACTGCCGGGAAAATGGCAGAAACTGGGTGCGGGTACCAACCCCGCTCCCAACCTGCCTCCGTGCCATCTTCCCGGGAGGCGGGTTCCCGACTCGCACAGGGACCCATCTCCTTGAGGCAGGAAGGGGATTAGAGCCAATTAACTGCCTGTTAACAGGTAGTTAACAGGCAGTTCGATGGCTGCGAACTTCACCATGGTCAACGAGGCAAGCAGTGGGTCTGCGGGGGTGAAAGGGGTCGAAATGTCAGCTGTAGAGGTGAATGATGGGTGCAAGTGTGGAGAGGCAGTTATGAGAGGTGAGTGTAAAGTGTTTGAAAAAGTTTCCTTATCTTTGCTTCTTCCTGCAGGCTTCAACCTTTAATAATCAGGAGGTGCCTCATCTCAACGGCAGAGATGACAGAATGGCTGCTGCATTCTCAGATGCAGCAGCCATCTGCTTTCTGCTGAGTAGAGTTCTTGATGAGCCTTCTGTGCAAGGGCTCACCTTAGAACAGAGATTCAGGGCTAAAAATTCAGTTGGGCGCCGTTTGGGGCGCCAAGCTCGCCGGGGCGCCGGAATTACCGCTGCGAGCGGAGCCACTTGCGCCATCCCGATATTCAGTTTCTGCGCCCCAAACGGAAGCGGGCCACTAATCGAGGCTCCCCGTGGCCCGCTTGGGGCGCTCACCCTGAATATCGGCGCGCTAAGGGCCGCAGCGCCACACGCTGCGGTATGGCACGCTGCGGTACTGCAGGCCTTCTTCCCACTGTTAAGGGGGAGGTGCCTGCAACAGCGCGATCCCCGCTCGCGAGTGCCGGCAAATGAGCCCGGCACCAAGGAGAAGTGCCGGGCTCCCGGGAAACAGCCGGCAATGCCGCGGGGGGGGGGTTTAGGAGGCCGGGGACGGAGGTGCTGGCAGGCGGCCACCGAAAAAGCAGCCGCCCCGCACCTCCACCTTAACTAGCGCTACTACCGCCACAGGTAGGCCCTGTGAACCGGTCGCAATTTGCGACCGGCGTTAAAGAGGCGGGCGCGACCAAATATGGTCATCGGGGCGGGAGCGGGGCGCTGCGCACACCGATGACGTCATCGGTGGCGGTGCAGCGCTGCAGGCTAACGCTGCCATTAGCGCCCTGCTAAATATCGCGGGAGGTGTGGCCAGTGGCGCTAAAGCCACTGAGTGCCCTCTTTGGGCGCAAACTGGTGGCGCAGCCCACTGAATTTCTAGGCCTCAGTGTTTGACAGCTTCTCAAAGCTGTCAAATGCTGACAATTCATCTGTCAAAATGTTTTCGACAGGTGAAGCGTCATACGCTGACGTCATCTGTCACCGGCTTTCCCTTAATTGGCCGGTAAACCCACAGGGCGGGCTTAACAAGGTCAATCAAGGGAAAATAACGTGGGTTGGTCAAACGTCACTGGGGGCGGGACTGAAACCCGAAAACCAGCAGTCCCGCCCCCAACACGCCCCCATTGACAAAATCCAGCCGTAAGAAGGAGACATTAGGCAAGCTGACCAAACGTTTGGTCAAAGAGGTTGGCCGGAATTTTGCCGGTGCTCAGTGGACGGGATGGGTGGTGGGTCAGCTGTTAAATTTTAAATGATTGACAGCAGAACCCGCTGTCAAAACGCACACACTGGACTTTCTCAATGTCGGGTCTGTCAGCGCTGAGCAGACCTGACAGGCAGCGGCGGGGGTTGCAATTAAAATCATTAGTGGCTTGTTTACAGTCACTTATCAATGGTTCTTTCTTAAGCTTTTTGAATTTGACAGGTTGCCCACCAGTTTCTCGCTGTGCCTAGACCTTGTCTCTGAAGCTGAAGCGGGAGGTCAGTGGCCATTGAATCAGCTGATGAGTTGACAGCTTCAAATGTCACGTCAAAGCTCCCAGCTGATTGAGACATGTTCCCTTAACCACTAGCTTCTCTCAACTGCATTTCCACTACAGATTCAGAATGCTGCAAGTCTTTACACAAGTCACCACCCAGTCTGACCTCATTACCTCTCTCACCATTGACAGATCGCTTCTGTCATCTCAATTTCACTTGTCATCTGTTCCATCAGCATGGGTGCTTGAAACTCTCTCACCTTGGTCCTCAAAATCCCATCACGATCAGCCCACAACACCAGCAGCACCAGGCACACCAGCAGCACTAACAACACCAACCTTCTCCGCAATCACCTGATGTTGCACAGGACAGAGAGCATCAGCACCCGACCACATTGTTGCCCGGGAGGCCAGGGATGGCCTCACTATGGCCACATTTACTTCACTTGATGCTGTACACCCTGACTGCCACATGATGCGCCAGTTGGCGCCACCCCACACCAACACCATAAAGCATTCTTACAATGCCCAAAACATTCCCTTCACACTCATCAGCATTGCGGGGCTGGGGAGTGCGGGGGGTGGGGGGGGGGAACTGTTATGTCTCACCATTCACTGCAACTCACTAAGCCACTTCCAAAGGTACACACAAATCTGTCCAAGAGTGCAAAGTGTTGAAAATAAAGATTTCAATGTTAGACAGCACATTAACTGAAATTTTACATGAACATTGGCTAAAACACCCAAGTGGCTACCCTTGTGTGTTGTTAGTTGGTATGATTGCACTAGGATGAGGGCGAGTGTTAGGGGTGGCTGGTGAGATGGGAATGTGATAATGTAGATAGAGTGATGGGTGGAGGTGCAAGATAAGTTGGTGTGAGTAAGGATGTGCAGGAGTAGGGTAGGGAAGGCAGAGTGATGGGGATGTGATGATCTACTGAGATCATTGAAAGGTTTGCAGCACTGAAGCCAGGTCCTCCTGATGACATCCCTGCTTGTGCCCTCCTCTGCAATGTGCAACCAGGCTGCATTGGTGTCCTGGGGAGATCTCTTCTGCCCATGGGAAGGGAAGAGGACCTTCCTGCATGCTGTGGGAGAACCTGGGTGCAGTCGTGCATGGCTGTGCAGTGCTTGTCAGTGTTTGTAGCACCTCAATGCTGTAGAACACTGACAGCACAAATGTCAAACTAAATTTGGGCATGGTCCCTTTAAGAAAACCGGCTGATGACGCGTCATAAATGACGTCACCAGACCCGCTTCCTTTAATTGGCCGGGAAACTCGCTGAGCGGGCTTAACAAGCCCAATCATCGGAAAGTCATTTTGGAGGCCAAGATGGAGCCAGCAGCGTGGCCGAGACCCTCCACCAACATCGCCTGCCATGGACCCAGCGAGGTTCGTAAAATCGCGGCCGTAGATTTTAAGCAGCTTCTTAAAGGAGGAGAGAGAAGTGGAGAGGTTTAGGAAGGGAATTTCAGCACTTAGGACCTAGACAGCTGAAGGCAAGGCTGCCAATGATTGGGCAAAGGAAGTGGGGTATGCACAAGAGGCCACTGTTGGAGGAATACAGACTTCTCAGATGGTTGTAGGGCTTGAGGATGTTACAGAGATGGGGAGGTGCAAGGCCATGGGGGATTTAAACAAATATTAAATTTTTGAGCCTCTTTCAGTAAAAAAGAAAAGACTTACATTTATATAGCGACTTTCACGACCACCAGACGTCTCAAAGCACTTTACAGCCAATGAAGTACTTTTTGGAGTGTAGTCACTGTTGCAATGTATCAGTGAGGTGCGTAATATTTTGAATTCAGGCCAGTCACATGGGAAGTAGCTTAAGTGTATTTTCTGTATTGTAGCAATGGGCAAATCATTGTCCTGCTTAGGCAGCTGCCAGACTACATTAGGCATTGCAAACTGATCTTGTCAGCAATGCCACGGGAGATCGATTAGTTTATATATATAGTATATTAAATGATTTGTGGATAACACACACTTCCTGTAAGTGTCACACTTACTTCCTGCTTTCTTCCCTGTTACAGTTTATTAAATAATGCCCCAAATGCTGTAAAACAGTTATCAAACCACTGTGAGCAACAGAGCAGGAACTCTTCTAACATTATATATATTCCTCTGGGCATGTTTGCCTCCACAGGCAAATCGGTCATTTCCAAAAACAAATTTCAGACTGCTTCCCTCGGAGGGAGCAGAGTGGGGAACGACATCAGGAGGTGTGCCGATGGTGCCTAGCGGCGGCTATCAGGAGTACTATGAAGCCGGGAGGAACATACCTGCTCTTTCTGGTTCCACAAGAATTAAAATAAAACAAAATTAAACTTAAGGCCTGATGCCTGCAAGAGCTTAGGACAGTCCAGTTTTCCTGTGGGGTCCTAAAACAGAAGTTAGAATATACAAGAGGCCTAATGCCTATTTTAGGCAGCTGTCTCAGACATCTGAAAACCGCCCGAGGCCAATATGGTCCTACAAAATTGGTCATTTTTGCTCCGCCCCACACCCCCACCCCTGTTTTCCATCTAGAAACGGGCGCAATGATGGCCAATTTTGACCCCATTTTGTCGTATAAGCCAATAATTTGAAATTAATCAATCTTTCAGTACTCAAATGCAAACAATGGCCATTTATGCTGTATTGCTACTGTGGAATCTTTTGCTTAAGTTGGTAATATTTTCATAGAAAAGTATATGGCAAATCTTTCTTGGATTAAGAATTAGAAAATCTAGAAAACTCATTTATCACTTTTGTCACAAGGCTATATTTTCATTGTTTAGTTGAAAAATTGTTTAAGTGCCCATTTTTCTTTATTATTTTCAACTCACTAATAAAATGCAGCTTTGAATTATGCAGTTATATTGAATGCAATATAGTTAGCAGAAGAAAACAACTGCAGGATCCAGTGTTTATGATCACTGCCCAGCTGAATATTGATGAAGTTAGAGCTTTTGGCTGATGTATGCCTTGTCAATGTGCCTGAGGGCTCAGATGATTCCTTAGATTTTGGGCAATTCAACATGCAATGAAATTGGGCAGGTCTGTCATGTTGCCTTTGGTATTCAGTGGGCAAGGCGATGGAAGTGTTGGCCTTGTTGAAAAGTACATCAATTACCTGCTTGATATATTTATGGACAACAAGTTGGCTGATACTGTAAATATCCACTGGTTTAGCTAAGTAACCGCTAGAAGCATTAAAATTAAGATAAGGTGACATCAACTGACAGTGGCAGTACCCATCTTTATGGCTGTACACAGGATTTCTCCAAGTAGATGGTGCATCTCTGCAACTGCCTCTATGCTGACCCAGAACCTGCAGAGGCAGGTCTCCTTGGTTGTTGACAAGTACATATTCCAGGGCCTCCAGGTATGTTTATTGGCCTAATGAGCAGGCACAAGCAAATCTGGCTCTGACACCAGCTCATCTCCCTGGCATAATTGCTTTGATCCCGTTCATCCTTCAGCATCTATAGTGGGGATGTTTTGAAAGCAAGCCTCATACCTAATGGAAAATTGGCATTGTATATAATGACTGCGTTCATTAAGAACTCCTTTCTCCAAAAGTTAGCATATTGCCTGATTTTAATGTCCACTCAGCTTGGGTCAGTTGGTATAGAAACAAACCAGAGCAGCCTTCATGTCTTCTACTGGAAGTGTGCCAATGTTTGTGCAGGTCTATTTTTTCACTGAAGTTATCAGAGGCAAACATCAGCCAACGATGCTACATTTTGTTGCAGTTATGCATTATGATGCAGTTTGTGGCATTACATCAAGTATTTGAAAAGAAATGAGGGGTAAAAAAGGTTTGCTAAGAGATGGTGCCCGTTTACGGTTTTGATCCTTATATGCCAATACCCTCTTGATAAGTTTATTTTTTTGATAATTAACAGGGATGAAACTGTTAAAAAACAATTATTGTAAAATGTTTCATAAATTAATGTTCCAAAACATTGTGAAAAATGATCACAAATTAACTACAAAAAATAAAGCTGTAGAAATTGTGCTTTGTGGGTGGTAATGAAGTTACAGTGCCAATGAATCCACCTACTTACCATTTGCTATGTTTTGCATTGCTGGCAGGAATAGAGGGATTAAACTATTCAAATAACCCTAAGTGTCCTTGTGGCATTTTGCCGCTGTTTAAGGCAGCAGGTAAGCAGCAGCTGAGTTGTATCTAAAGACATGTCTTTGTTACAAGTATCCTCCCACTCCATGAACGCATCCTGATAGTGATTGCTCACTGAGAGCAGTGTCCAGTTGTATCAGAGAGAAAAGGAGGATTTTTTTTTTTAAATCCTTGTTGGTATGGAAGTGAAACCAATGTCTGGTTGGTCCTCTCTCTTATTACACTTACAAAACCAGAAAATTGATTATGCTGCGTATTGCTGTGCATTTTTGACAGTAGCCATTTTTTTTGCAATATTAATAGCACAATCAGATCAGGTCAGCTGACAGTCACCATTACTAGCAGGTCAGTATGAATCAAAAATCAAGTAGAACCTCTAGACTCCCAAGCCAACTATTTTATTCAAAATTGAGCTCCAGCCAAAGATGCATTGGAGGCTAGAAAAAGAGATGTAAAGATAGTTTGAAATCCAACCTGAAGAATTGCGATATTGACATCAATACATGGGAGGAACCCATCAAAGATGGCAAACAGTGGTGATCGATATGTATGCAGAGAGTTAACAATTTTGAACAAGCTGAGATTGCCAAAGAAGAGAAACGTAGACAGAAGAAAGAACGTCAGTCTTCTGCGACGACAACATCAACTGGATTGTCTTTCATATGTAAGTTTTATGGTAAAATATGTCTCTCTAGGATTGTTTTATAAAGCTACTAAATGCTTACTAAAGACGTGGCCATCCTTAAAACTCAAAACTTTTTTTTACGCTGAGTAACAATCTTACTCGATTATCAAGGGATTGTCAAAGAAGAATACTGTTAGGTATGTGTATTGTATTGAACAATTAACACAAAGACTTAAACGTATAACTCAAACAGGTCTTTACTGGTTGGAGGTAGGGACTATACATAGGTCTGTACTTCATGCCCACAGGCGGGAACTGAGGGGGATCAGTACCCACAGTACTATTTATACCCCTATGGCCAGGAGTGGTACTGCGTATCACTACGCCCAACAAGTAGTGCAGTCCTGTCCATAGGTTCAAAGTAGCACACATATTACATACACAACATTCCTCCCTTCCTAGCTTTACAGTCATCTCCCCATTTAACATAACGTAATAACATATATACATATATAACTTCAGGTTTACATAACAGAATAACATAGATACATAGATAACTTCATGTCAAAACAGATCACAGATTCAGTCTCTGCGGAAAACAGTTCACAGATTCAATCTCTGTGGTGTAGTCGGTTCACGTTGCTGGAGTGACTCATTCAATAGTCCTTCCATGGATTTAACAGTTTGAACTTCCGAACTGAATTGGCTCCGTTCGGAGGGACCACGTGTGTGATCTGGTAGAGGTGATAATGGTTCAGATGGGTCATCTTCTGTTTTTACTTTTCCTTTTCTGCTTCTTGGAGACTCTCTGGGCTCCATTGTCAGCTGCCACAGCTGCCAGCTGCATGCGCAGTTCCTCCTTCTCTTCCTCCTGTTTCCGTCGTAGAGCCAGCTTCTCCCGATGTTCCGTAGACTTTTGGTGCTCCTCCATGATTTCTGCACTTTGGGAGTCGAAGTTACAAGCTGGGCAGGACAGGACATCGTAATATTCGGTGTCGTCCTGAGCTAGACCAGTGAGAGGGTCGTCTATTTCCTCCATACCCAGCTGGACGTTAGCCAGCTCTTGTTCCAAATCCAGACATCTTTCCTGAAGAGACTTCTTCATGTGTACCTCTGCATCCAGCTTTTTCTGGGCTTTCAGCAAGTCGTTTACTAGTGACCTCATTTGTGATTTTAATACTTCAACTTCCTTTGGAGATTGATTGATCGGACTATGCAATCCCTCTACCGGAGCAGCTGTTTCAGCGGTCTGTTGTTCTACGTTGACGTGAGTCAGCGTACTTTTGGCATCCAAGGGCTGCTCTGTTGCAGTCATCTCAGTCTGTGTTGCCACCTCAGCTCTTCCAATAACCTTTGAGAGCTCCGAACCCCTTTCGTTTGAATATTGAAGTTCATGTTCAAGTTTTTCCCATTTCAGAGTCCTGTCCTTCAGCATATGCAGGAGTTGGCTGACCGATAACTCCTCTGACATCAGACGTTTTGTGTGCTCCTGCTCCATTTTCTCCATCAGCTGCTTCTGTTGTCTTTCCAGATTCTCCAACTCTATATCAAAGAACTCTTTCGTTGCATTCAACTCTTGCTCAAAACGGCGAAGCATTTGCTCTAATTGCTGTTGTAGTTTGAAATGGAGTTGAGTTCGAGCCCGGTGTCCCTCAGAAATGGGCACATCAGTAGACTTGCCAGACTCAGAATCCACAGTTAAACTATGTTGTTGTTGCTCAGTGGAATTCTGTGCTGAAACTTTGTCTTTTGCACCTGAGTTGGGCTTACCATCATCCGTTCCAGAGTCTGGGCCGACTATCTTCACCGAGTTCTCACTCGTTATTGTTTGTAGGAAATGCCAGTCCATATTCATTTTCCTAATCCACTCCCGTCCTAGTAGTGGAGGACCTCCTTCAGATATCACATATAAGTCCATTATTTGACTGTCTTCGCCCTTGTGGACCACTGCAACCTCTATTTTCCCGATGGGGTACACTCTTTGCCCCGTGTATGTTTTCAATATAATCCCCGTATCCTGTAGGGGAATATGTTGGAATAACTTTCCGTAATCTTTCTTATTTATGACCGTCAATGCCGATCCAGTGTCCAATTCCAGTTTTACTTGGACTCCTTCTATCTGAAGAGTGACCCAAATTGTCTGGAGGTCTGCACCCTTACCAGCGTTGAGTACTCTTAAGCTAGCCAGTTCATTACAGCTTAAGCTAGCCAGTTCATTACTGCTAGCGTCTGAATCGGACTCCTGTTCGGTCACCTTGTGTACCTTTGCGTATTTTCCTTGCGGTGACTTCTTGTTGCTGGTCTTCTTCCCTGACTTGCATACTCTAGCTATATGTCCAAGCCTACCACAAGTTCTACATTCTTGGTTTTTAAACCAACACTGGTTCTGATCATGCGTTGTCTTTCCACAACGATAACATTTGCCAGAACTCACACCCAATTTGTGTGCACTGAGCTCCGGTGACCGTAGCTGCATTACTGCCGTGCCTCTCGCTGCGGCTTCGTGTGCTGCTGCCATAGTGACCGCCTTCTCAAGCGTCAGCTCATTCTCCTCGAGCAGTCGCTTTTGTGTATCCTGTTTAAATAAACCACACAAAAATTTGTCTCGAAGTGCCTCTGTCAGTCCCGTTCCAAACTGGCAATATTTCGCTAATTTACGCAATTCCAGCAAATAATCAGCATTGCTTTCATGCTGTAGCTGCCTTCTGTCGTAAAATTTAAATCGTTCCGCTAGCACCAGCGGCGTGGGGTTTAGATGATCTTTCAGGACAGTAACAATCTCATCGAACGTCTTATCCGCCGGTTCATCTGGTGATAACAGGTGTTTCAATTGCCCGTATGTCTTCGCACCCATTAAATTTAATAATGTTAGTGCTTTATCAGCCTCACGAATTTTATTGGCCTTACAATAATTTTTAACTCGTTCAACATATATGGCCCAATCTTCGATGTCACTATCAAAGTTGCGAATATTCCCGTGTTTAGGCATTGTAGTACTTTATCAGATTTGCAATTTCTCAGATTTTTTTTTACTGTTATCCAAGATGGCGGCTTCCCGCTCTTGCCGTCGTCCTCCGCCCACAAAATGGCGGTTTTCCCGCTTCTGCCTTCTTCCCCAGCGGTTTTCCCGCGAAAAATGGCGGCTTTCCCGCGCTTCTCGCTCTCCCCGCCCACTTCAATGGCGGTTTTCCCGCGCTTCTCGTCGCTGACTTTCAGCCCGACTGCGGCTCTTATCTCCTGTGCGATCGCTGGTGCGCCGCCCGCCCGAAACGGTTCTCAGCCCTTATCACCGGTGCGATCGCTGGCCCGCTAAGCGCCTCCCGCTTGAAGCGGCTCCCGGCCTCTGGCTCACCCGCTCGGCGGCTCTTGCTCGCTCCCTCCCGGGCTCTGGCTTACCCGCTCGCGCCCTCCCGGGCTCTGGCTTACCCACGAGGTTATGGAGGCTTCAGGGTCCTAATGCCTGTCGCTTCCAGTCGCTGGAAGCTGTCAGGATTTCTGCTGCCCTTCAGTTTTCAGTGGGGTGTTGAGGATTGGAACCTCTCTTCAACGTCCTGTCTTTGGACGAAGCCGCTGTGGAATAACTGCCGCAGGGTTCGAACCGACTCGTCGCCAGTGTTAGGTATGTGTATTGTATTGAACAATTAACACAAAGACTTAAACGTATAACTCAAACAGGTCTTTACTGGTTGGAGGTAGGGACTATACATAGGTCTTTACTTCATGCCCACAGGCGGGAACTGAGGGGGATCAGTACCCACAGTACTATTTATACCCCTATGGCCAGGAGTGGTACTGCGTATCACTACGCCCAACAAGTAGTGCAGTCCTGTCCATAGGTTCAAAGTAGCACACATATTACATACACAACAAATACCATCAATAGGAATAATTGGGTCAAGCAACCATTTCTTGAGGCTCAGCATGGGCTGTGGAAGGGAAATGTTTGAAATGAAGTAGAGAAAAGAAACACTACAAATGTTGGAATAAAACATAAACTACTGCAAATACACAACAGGTCTGTAGGCATCTGAAAAGAGAAAAGAGAGTTTAATGTTTCAGGGGTAGATCCCTCATCAAAACGCCAGTCCCCACAAAGGGGATAATCCTGGAACACTAGCCTATACATCAGAAGCTGACAGACCTGTTGTTTATTGACAGCATTGTTTGTCTTTACCTTTGATATTCAGTACCTAAAAATATTTGTATTTCGATTAAGTCACAATATCCACAAAATAATATTTAATTCCACATATTCCTGTCAAATCTGTTATACTTATTTTCATATTCCAAGAATTAAACGGATTTCCATTTTCAGAAAGCAATGATATTATATCAAACCTTTCATGACCTGAATATTGGCCCAGAAATTCGGGTCGGGGGCTTCCCGCGGGTGCAAGCCCCCGACCTACACTTACCTAGCACGCCGGCAGTTGACCTCTTGGCTTGCGTGGAATTCCTCTCCGAGGCCTGTCCCAGAGGCCGGCACGCTATGCTGGCGTGTCCCTGGGGCGTAGTTAGTGCGATGCTTCCCCTGGGATCACGTGAGCAACAGGCAGCCAATCGGAGCAGGGAATGCTCCATTCATAAGTCTTGACAGATAGACCTGTCAAAATGTATAAATGCTGAGGCTGTAAAACTGTACTTTACCTTCAAATAAAAAAATAAAAAAATCACACTTGTAAATAAACTATAATTGACATTAAATAACTATTTTAAACAAAAATTTAAATTTTTGAAAAAAATAATTTTATAAAAAAACGGCTAAAAATAAACTTACCTTGCTTTAAAGTATTTAAAAGTAAAAAACCTGTGGAAAAAATGTTTTAATTTTAAATAATTGACCACTTACCTTTGAAAATGAAGTCCTTACAGCTGCTTTTTACATTTCTGAAATGTACAACCCTGTTCCTGGGACTAGGGACAGGGTCACTGGCAAAGCTTGGAAGCTAAGCTAGAGCTCAGGCCTGGTTAGTACCTGGAGGAGTAACCATCAGGGAAGGACCAGGTGCAGAAAGTCAAGGAAGGAGCCCCGAGGAGGGGCGGTAGGTGCAGAAAGTCACAGCAGGAGCCCCGAGGAGGGGCAGAAGGTCATGGAAGGAACCCCGGGAGGGGCAGCTGGTGAGCAGGCCTGGGCGTTGGGCTGAAGATTGTCGGAATGGTGGAAATGGAATGGCAGCGCGCACAGACGCAGCGGCTTTGCTTCTCCCAGGATGGTGCTATTTACATTTAATGTTAATGTTATTTGTACTGGACTCATGGGAGCTTGCAAGATCACATTTCATTGTTCATGTACTTGCGCATTGTACAATGACAATAAAGTTGAATTATTATTATTACCTGCACGTTAAAACCTGAAAAAAAAAAGGAAGTTCAACGCGCACGCGCAGACTCCCGCGCGCACGCGTTCGACCTCTGAACCCCTTGGTTCAGAGGATCGGAAGTGCTGGTTTCCCGCGCATGCAAGATTACGGCACTTCCATCGGGTCCACGCGTGAGTACTCCATCCATACTCACACGTTGGGACCCGAATTTCTGGGCCATTTGTTTTTTTTAAGTTGGTTCATGTAACATATTAAGCTTTTAGCAACTCAAATTGGGGATAGATGAATGCTGTAGGATGACATGTTTTTGATGTGCTTGAAATATTGACGAGTAAATATGCTTTAAGGGAGTTTAGAATTCAAAAGGTCTTTCTTTTGTTTACTTCAATTTTTTCTTCAAAGCTATTTTATTAATTTGAAATTTTGCAGCAATCACAGCAAGCACATAATTCATTGTTCAGAAAATCAGCCTTCTGCAGATACATTGCTTTTATAGTGATATATCAGGCACAATTTAGTGAAAATCTAATTTAAAATAATACAATGACAGAAGAACTCTCCTTATACCATTTCTCATTGTTAGCTCGCAGGACAAGCTGAGGAAATATGAAAGATGCAGCCCAAAGAAAGATATAGTTATGTAGGAAGTGGCTGAAAACAACTTCCTTTTGCAATTATCTAATGGAACAATTGCCATTTTCTTGCATGAAGACTTTACAACTCCTATACCTTAGCTAACTGTTATCTGCTATTTAGAACATCTCCTGTAGTCGGATGCCTAATGATGCTGAAGTTCTATATGCCCATTCCCCCACGCAAACATCAATTCATTTTCCAGTCACCAAGTTGTCTGAAAGAACCATCAGGCCCACAGGCTGCAGTTGGGCCTCTCAGTATTCACAGAGATGGCTCAAGCCTTGCTGCATTTTTACTTTCTGTCAGTGCAGCTGGCGCCCATTATGTGAATCTCCACAGTCGATGATACTGCAAGCATAAACCTAGCAACCTCGACAGCAGCAGAAAAAGCACTTTTTTGTGGCTCTCCTGTTCTGTTGTCAGTGCTGCACTCTCCCCTCAGGCCTTCTAAGTATGAGGTTGTTTAACATATCACAGTGTTTGTGTCATAATCCAAAAAGAACTGTACAGCAGCGTTCAGTGTCAAAATTAGTCATCATCCATTGGAAAGCTGCTTTGAATTTCAAAAGTTCAAAGGTAAGAGGTGAAATTTTGGGGCCTGTGCCAAATCCGCTGTTCGTATATTTGGGAAAATATAATTGTTTTGGGGCACTTCATGAATGCACAGTTGGGACATTCTACACAAGCCGGAAAGAATACCTGGTCTCTGTTCTGCCAATCTCCAGTGGGCTTGTAGGAGGCTGGTAGCAAACATTAAATAGGAAAGTGATGCAATGTTTTTGTGTCGCTCTGCCAACGACCAGGCTAAATGAATTATAGCATAAAGAAGCCTTTAATATTACCTTGTGAAACACTATTTGGAAATCCATATCTTGAAGCAAAATTGGATCTTTAAGCATCCCATAAAAGGACTGATCCCCACTCCCAACAGTTGGAAATTTTCCGAGGTCATATTAACCCATTTAAAACTTTGAGATAGTTCAATTGGATCTGGTCTTAAAAAGTTCCATGCATATGCTGTGCCATTCAATGAGATTTATATCTGTCCTTAAATTGAAAGCTCTGTAAGCTCAAGCTGCTTTGAGATGTTATCAAAAATGTGGTTGCATTGAAATTCAATGTGGCTGACCTTCAGCTTTAGCATTGTAAAGACTTCAAATTTGAGCAATGGGGTTTTATTAGCATCTTGCCTAGTATATTGTACATCGCAGATCTAAGTTGCAGTTATCTTCAAAATTTATTGTTCCTCAGTTCAACAAGAGCTTTCAGTTTATGTATGTCTGAAATCTTCTTTATTTAGGTTAGATCAGTTAACAGGTTCAGTTCCTAAAGATGGGTAGAAATCTTCAACCCTTTGTGGTGAAATCTAAAGTAAGACAGATAACCTAGGTATTCTTTATTATCATGGATAATTCAGCTTTCTGTACAACTTCTGATAAGACATTATGGGGGAAAAATTGGGTTGCTTTGCGCCTCCCGTTAGCGCCCTCTTGCCTCCCGTTAGCGCCCTAAGAGGGCGCTAATGGGGCGCAAAGCAACTAGCCCAGGCGCGGCACCGCCCACGCCTCCCGTGAAATTCAGCTGCGATCTTCAGGAGCACCCCCTGACTTATCGCCGGATGCTATGTCCGACGGAGTCAGGGGGGCCTACCTGCGGCTGGGAAGGTGCAATTTAAAGGTGATGTGTGGGGCAGCCATTTTTGTTGCTGGCCACCTGCCAGCACCTGCCTGCGCTCCCGTCCCCCTGAACGGCAAACCCCACCCCCCGCGGAGCGCCGACTGCGCTCCAAGAGCCTGGCACTTCTCTTGAGTGCCGGGCTCTTTTTCCGGCACTCCCGATCACCGGGGACCCAGCTGGGCCCCGGGTCGTGCTGCGCAAGGCCCCTCCCCTTTAGGAAGGGGAAGAAGGCCTGCAATACCGCGACATATAGTGCCACGATATTGACTTGCAGCGCCCCAAGAGGAATGTGGGGTGCTTCCAGTAGCACCCCGCTTCCCTCTTGGGGTGCAACCACGCAAGTTCCGGCGCGGGAGCGCTAACTTTTCCGGGGCGCTAAAAGTAGCACTCCGGCGACGTTAGCGCAATTTTTAGCCCAAAAATTGTCACTTATACATTTTCCTTGATTGGGATACTGAATGTCCTACATTTAGATATGTGGTACATCATGTATGTTCTATCCAACTCTTCTTTAGTTTACATGTCTGAAGATCTATGAGGCACATCTCTTAAAAAAGGATAATATCTTCCCCATAATTTTGTCAACATTCTCCCAGCATAGCAGTGAATTTGAGCAGTGACAGACATGGAATAAAGAGAGTTGGTGATATGCAGGTGTATAAGGATGAATGAGAAAAATATGTTAAGGTGTCTTATTAATAGCCTACGAAGAAATTGCCCTGATTTTGAAACTGGAACTTTATAGGATGTTTGAAATTGAGTAGACAGGATATATTCATCCCCCATTGGGATATAATGAAGCATGTGCCAAACAAGCCATGTCCAATGTATGGAACCTATAGTGATAGTGCCACTTGTGGTTTAATAAGGAATGCAGGTAGACTTTTGCAATCTCCTAGAGTAGAAAAGGAATTTCTGAGAGTTTTTCCTGAATTGGCTGAGGTTTTTTGCTTCTTCCAGGAGGTTGTCTGGTTGGTGGGTGGGAGGAGGGCATCCTGCCTCAGCCCATGTACTGCTGAAACCCTCACCATTCTTTTGTTATTTCCAAAATCGACGAGTCCAATGTTCTCCTGGCCAGCCGCCCATCTTCTAACCTTCATAAACTTGAGATCATCCAAAAATCAGTTGCTTGTATCCTAACTTGCACCAAGTCCTGTCCACCCATAACTTCTGTGCTAGCTGACCTATATTGGCTCCTGCTTTTCGAACGCCTCCATTTAAAAATTTGCATCTTCATGTTCAAATCCCTCCATGGCCTTGCCCCTCCATATCTCTGTAACCTCCTCCAGCCCTGCATTCTGAGAACTCTGCATTCCTCCAACCCTGGCTTCTTGTCCATCACCCACTTCCTTCACCCCACCATTGGCGGCCGTGTCTTCAGCCATCTAGGCCCTGAGCTCTGGAATTCCCTCCCTATACCTCTTACCACAGTGACTACACTTCAAAAGTACTTAAATTGGCTGTAAAGCAATTTGGGATATCTTGATGTCTTGAAAGGCGCCGAAAAATGTAGTTATTTCTCTCTTATTACAATGATGACAATGTTTGGCTGAGAGCAATGGTTTGAAAAAATTTGGTGGTGGTGGGATTCCCTCATCTGTTCGTAAAGGTCAATGGCCACCACTGCTCTCAACCAACAGATTAATTGGCCATAAATCTCATTTGCTAATAGTGCGATTTTGTTGTGCACTAACTGGATGCTGCATTTGCTTCCATTATAAAGGTGATTACTTCACAAGTAATTAATTGGACATGAAGGACTTTGGAATATCTTGAGGATATGATTAGGTGCCATATAATAGCAAGTTCATTCTTGACTCTTGTGGCTAAAAAAGGGTTGATCTCCCAATCAGGAGATCTGGTGAGGAGTGGTTCTCACAGAGAGCACTGATCGGGAAGTTGTGGGACCACAACCCATTTTCATCCATTTAAATTAATTCCAGGGGCTTACAATTTCCCAACCAGTATCCTTTACGAGTACTATCTCGCTTGGAGCACTCGTTCAGGGAATCAGCCCTATGAGAACACACACGGAAAATGATTAAAGAAAAGTACGAGAAAAAAATTGTAGACTCCATAAAAAGTCTGATGATAATCTGTGATGATTATAAGCCAGAAGTGAGTCCCCTCCCATAGTGAGCAGATGAGAACCATTAAATCTTATTTGATGTTAATTTCACAATAGAGATTAAGAATCAGATGGTTGTTAATATTGTTCCTCTGTATAATTAAATCTAATCCACATGGCATTCTAGAATGTAGTGTAATATGCCGATTATTAATAGCTATTAACTGTAGTCTTATGTTTGGTATGTCTGAGATTGTACTAATATATCCTTTCAGAGAGTAAGTAGGCACATGTTAACCTTGTGTAGTTAATAAAAATACTGATAGATGTATAACACCCTCTCAGTGTAAAGAGCAGAGAGGGGGAAGAATTTCTGAAGTGTGTTCAGAATAGCTTTCTTGATCAGTTGTTTCTGGCCCAATGAGGAAGGAGGCATTGATGGATCTGGTTCTGGAGAATGAGGTGGGTCAAGTAGAGCAAGTGTCAGCAGTGGAACATTTAGGGAACAGTGATCACAGTATCATAAGGTTTAGACTAGCTATGGAAAAGGACAGGGAAAAATCTAGGGTATAAATACTTAATTGGAGGAAGGCCAATTTCAGTGGGTTGAGAATGGATCTGGCCTGGGTAAATTGGAATCAAAGATTGGCAGGCAAAACTGTAATGAACAATGGGCTGCCTTTAAAGAGGAGATGGTTTGGGTACAGTCAAAGTACATTCCCACGAGGGGGAAAGGTAGGGCAAACAAACCCAGAGTTCCCCGGATGACGAAAGAGATAGAGAGGACGATGAAGCAGTAAAAGGGGGCGTATGAGAGATGTTAGGTTGAGAATACAAGTGAGAACCAGGCTGAATATAGAAAGTTCAGAGGGGAAGTGAAAAAGGAAATACGAGATGTAAAAGATATAAAAAAGAGAGTATGAGAATAGAATGGCAGCTAACATAAAAGGGAATCCAAAAGTCTTCTATAGGCACATAAATAGTAAACGGGTAGTAAGAGGAGGGGTGGGGCTGATTAAGGACCAAAATGGAGACCTACGCATGGAGGCAAAGGGCATGGCTGAGGAACTAAATGAATACCTTGCATCTGTCTTTAGCAAGGAAGAAGATGCTGCCAAAGTCACAGTGAAAGAGGAGGTGGTTGAGATACTGGATGAGATAAACATTGATAAAGAGGAGGTACTAGAACAGCTGGCAGTGCTTAAAGTAGATAAGTCACCAGGACCGGATGGGATGCATCCTAGGATGCTGAGGGAATTAAAGGTGGAAATGGCAGAGGTACTGGCCATAATCTTGCAATCCTCCTTGGGTATGGGGCTGGTGCCAAAGGACTGGAAATTGCAAATGTTACACCCTTGTTCAAAAAAGGGTGTAAGGATAAACCCAGCAACTATAAGCCAATCAGTTTAACCTTGATAGTGGGGAAGCTTTTAGAAACAATAATCCAGGACAAAATTAACAGTCACTTGGACAAGTGTGGATTAAATAAGGAAAGCCAGCATGGATTTGTAAAAGGCAAATCGTGTTTAACTAACTTGATTGAGTTTTTTGATGAGGTAACAGGGAGGGTTGATGAGGGCAATGCAGTTGATGTGGTGTACATGAACTTCCAAAAGGTGTTTGATAAAGTGCCACATAATAGGCTTTCCAGAAAAGTTCAAGCCCATGGAATAAAAGGGACATTGGCAGCATGGATACAAAATTGGCTAAGTGACAGGAAGGTATACAGTGGGTTCCCCAGGGGTTGGTACTAGGACCACTGCTTTTCTTGATATATATTAATGACTTAGGCTTGTGTGTACAGGGCACAATTTCAAAATTTGCAGATGACACAAAACTTGGAAGTATAGTGAACAGTGAGGAGGATAGTAATAGACTTGAAGAGGACATAGACAGGCTGGTGGAATGGACGGACACGTGGCAGATGAAATTTAATGCAGAAAAGTGCGAAGTGATACATTTTGGTAGGAGGAATGAGGAGAGGCAATATAAACTAAAGAGTACGGCCTAGAAATTCAATTGCGTTCGCCAGCCGTTAGCGCCATAAGAGGAGTAGATTTCGAGCGCTAGGCACTTAGCGCCCGGGCACAGGCCGATCTGCGCCTACACCCAACTTCAGTTGACATTTAGCGCCGGCGCAAAGTGTTTGCGCCCGCTCAGCTGCGCGCGCAGCTTATGACGTCATTTCGTCGTGCAACGCTGTTTCTGCGCCCCAAACCGGAACTTCAGTGGCGCCCGCCCAATGTGGGCGTGGCACTGTTAAGAACTGTGAAGTGGAACGCAGTAGAGGCCCTGCGGGCCTCGGGGAGCGCTAATTAAAGGGCACTCAGACTGGACTATAAAGGCCAGCCATTTTGCTGCAATGACTTTAGTGCTTTGGATTTCTGGACAGAGACCAAGGAACAGACCTTACTGATTTGGGACAACATAGGAGAGGTATTTTTGGCTTCTGGCCAGAGCTTGGAAATTTGACTCATTGTGATTTCACTGTTTGCAAGTATATTATGGGGGCTGCATGGGGTTCCAACCCTCAGTTCCAGCATTATGTGCGAAGGGCTCGCAGACGCTGTGTGAGAGGGGCAGCCATGCCTAGACGCAGAGGGGCCATCAGGCGTCGGCAACGTAGGCCTTACCCACTCAGGGAATACCGGCAGCAGGTGTCCTATCTCACCATGACTGCCGCGCATTGTGTGAAGAGGCTGCGCTTCAGAAGGGAGGTGGTTGCAGAGATCTGCCAGCTGCTTCACAGAGATCTGCGTCCATAGCTGATGTGCAGGACGTCTCTGTCGATGGAAGTGAAGGTCACGGTGGCTCTGAACTTTTATGCAAGCGGCTCCTTCCAAGCCGCTGCTGGGGACATAGCGAACATCTCCCAGTTCGCCGTGCATCGCTGCATCCGGCAGGTCACCGATGCCCTTTTCGCAAGGAGACACCAATTCATCTCCTTCCCTGTAGTGTATGTACCCGTCTACCTTTAAGAGAACTATTTTATGTAACCGTTCACCTTTAAGAGAACTATTTTAGGTGTGGCACTACTTTGTTTGGCTCCTGTATACGGTAATACCGACGGTGACCACACCAGTATATAAGTGTTGTGCCAGGAGTTATTGGGCAGATTCGCCCTGACCTTCGAATAGTAAAGTCCTGTTTTAAGTTACTCTTGGAGTCTGTGTATTAATTAACTAAACAACCCACAGACTTTACAGTGGCGACGAGTCCGATCGTACCCTGCGGCAACAATAATTCCGAAGCAGTTAACGAGCGTCGAGAAGAGGCAACCGCCCTCGTCATTCTGCTGGGAGAAAACTCGAGTCTGCAGAGCTGGAAAGGAGGAAGAATTCAGAGACAAAGACTTCCATCAGCAACAGGCACTGACTGTCCCTTCTGCCACGGTGAGGAGTGAGCCGATCAGCACGAGAAGCAAGGCGGCCACGGTGACTGTGAGTAAGGGAAAAGTAAAAAGAATAACCGGAGGATAAGGGCGGTGCACTCGACCACGGTCGAGGGGGAAAGGAGCTGGACAGAAGTCGGGCCCAGAGGCACTGAGACTGGGGCAGCGTGGAGCAAGGAAGCCGCGGTACAGACAGGCTGGGGACGCAACGGCGTTGTGAGACAGCTAGACCGCGACCGGCGAAAAAGGCCGGGCAGCGACCGAAGCCACGAAGCGCTGCGACCGGGAGCGTAGGCGCCGGAAGATATAAAAAAACTCAGCCACAGCCGGGGAGGGAAGCACCGGACTGCGAGACGGCTGGGAGAGGCGTTTGGGAGCCGAGCGAGCGGGAGAGGCAGAGCCAACCAAGGGAGACTGCGCGAGAGCCAGTCCAGCGGCTGAAACTGTTCTCCGTCAACGGGGTGTACCCAGCGCCGGTAGAGCCGAGCGAGCGGGAGAGGCAGAGCCGACCAAGGGAGACTGCACGAGAGCCAGTCCAGCGGCTGAAACTGTTCTCCGTCAACGGGGTGTACCCAGCGCCGGTAGAGCCGAGAGAGCGGGAGAGAGACCGAGCCTGAGCAAGGGGAACTGAGCGAGAGCCAGCCCAGCGGCTGAACCTGTTCGCCGTCAACGGGGTGTACCCAGTGCCGGTTGCCTTGCCGAGAAAAGGGAAAGCACTGAAGCCGACGCGCAGGCTGTGAATCTGAAAGCCAGCGGCCGTCGCCTGTGGGGGAAAGTGTACCCCTCCCGCTAGGGAAGAAATGCGGGAAGCTGCCATTAGGCGGGGAAGAAGACAGAAGCGGGAAACCGCCATTGAAGTGGGCGGGGAGAGAAGATAAGCGCGGGAAACCGCCATTTTCGCGGGAAAACCGCCATCTTAGAAAAAAAAAATAAGTTAGAGAAATAATTCGGGGTGTTATCAGAAAGAGAGGAAGATGCCTAAGCGTGGTAACATCAACGATTTTAATGCCGAGGTAGAAGACTGGGCCACGTACGTGGAATGCATCGAGATCTATTGTGAGGCCAATAAAATAGAAGAAGATGACAAAGCTATAACCTTGCTAAACTCGATGGGCGCGAAGACATACGGGCTCTTGAAGCATTTACTATCACCAGCTAAACCGGCGGATCAGACTTTCGATGATATTGTGGCTGTTCTGAAGGATCACTTGAACCCCACACCGTTGATGTTGGCGGAACGATTCAAATTCTATGCGAGAACGCAACGGAAAGACGAAAGCAACGCAGAATACTTGGTCGAACTGCGTAGACTAGCGAAATACTGCCAGTTTGGAGGGAATCTGACAGAGGCATTGCGAGACAAGTTCGTGTGCGGGTTGGCAAGGGAAGGAATGCAAAAGCGACTGCTCGAAGAGAACGACCTTACACTTGACAGGGCTGCCCTTATTGCAGCATCGCACGAAGCCGCAGCGAAGGGAACTGCGGAAATGCAGCTAAAGACAGCAGCACTAAGTGTGGATCAAAGTACCTCGACAACAACAAAATGCTATCGTTGTGGGAAGACAACACACGACCAGAACCAATGCTGGTTTAAGAACCAGAAATGTAGGAAATGTGGCAAACTGGGTCACATAGCTAAGGTATGCCGGTCAGGGAAGAAGACCAACAACCAAAGGACCAACAACCAAAGGAAGCCATCACAGGAAAAGTACAACAAGGTACACAAGGTGGCTGAGAAGAGTTCAGACGAACAGAATTCAGACTCAGACCCAAATGGCCAGGAGCTGGGTAGTCTGAGAATTCACAATGTGAGTAAGGAAGCTGACCTACAAACTATCTGGGTCATGCTAAAAATAGCTGGAATCCAAGTGAAAATGGAGTTGGACACTGGATCAGCTCTATCAGTCATAAATCGAAGGGATTACCACCGGCTATTCTCACATATACCCTTAAGAGATACCAAGTTCGTATTGCAGACATACACGGGGCATAAAGTATACCCCATGGGAAAGATAAGAGTCAGAGTGAGAGATAGGGGTAAAGAACACCCAAGAATGAACTTATACGTACTACATGAGGGAGGACCACCACTTCTAGGACGGGAGTGGATCAAGAAAATAGACATGGAATGGCACTATCTAAAAGCCATAACGAGTGAGGACTCGGTGCAGACAATCAGCTCAGATTCTGAAACGGATGACGATAAGACCAACCCAAATATGAAAGACAAGGCTGAAATGGACTTGCCGACGAAGGTTGGAAAAACGAAGGCATGCATAAAGGCTTATGCTCCAGAGAAGAACAAAGTTTCAGAACAGAACTCCACCGAACAACGACAACCTAGTTTGACAGAAAATTCTGAGCCTGTTCAAGTTACGGACATATCCATGATGGAAGAACACCGAGCTCGGACTCAAACTTATTTCAAATTACGACAACAATTAGAACAATTGAGTTACCGTCTCGTACAAGAGATGAAAACAATGAAAAAGTTCTATGACACCGAATGGGAGAATCTGGAAAGACAACAGAGGCAGCTAGCTCAAGCAGAGAGCGACCATAGAGCCATCGTGACCAATTACCGATCACATCTCCCTTATGCTGTTCAGGAGTTAGAATATTTGCAGGAAGAAGCAAATGAAGAGGAATCTTCAGGAAGCCAGGATTTTATTCCAGTTCTTCTCTACGACTCCTTACAAGCAGAGTGTGAGAAGTTGAAAGAACAGTATGAACAGGCCCAGGCTACAATTCTGGAAGGGGTTAACTCGGCAACCTCCGAAAAGCTAGTTTCAGTGGAAGCATATGAGCAACTGAAGGTTGAACATGAGCAAGAAGTCCAAAGGCTGCAGGAAATTCTAATGAGCTCAAGGCCAAGACAGACTCATCGGTAGAAGTTCCATCCATAGATGAGAAATTAGAGGTGAAAGACATGGCAGAACATGAAAGACAAGATGTACAAGAACTCATAAAAATATTAAAGGAAACCCAAGACAAATATGGGGCGGCAATGACCGAGATTCAACAACTTGAAGAACAGATTCAACTGGGAATCCGTTCAGTGGAAGAAAAGGGAACTGTAAGAAACACAGAGACTGTAAGAATGGCCTCTGAACATGAGCTAGAGAGCATCAAGGCGCAACTTCTCCGAGCGCTGGAAGCCAAAGTACAAGAGGAAAAGAAGGTGAAAGCATTGGAGGAAAAGGTGGATGAAATGGAGAAGACTCTGACCCACAGTGTTCCCGTGGAAGAGTTAACGGTCAGCCAACTCCTTCATATGCTGAAGGACAAGACTCTACAATGGGAACAATCTGAACACGAGCTTCAATCTTCAAAGGGGAGGAGTTCGGAGCTCTCAAAAGTTATGGAAATAGCTGAGGTTGCAACACAGATTTTACAGGGATGCCAAAAGTACGCTGAATCACGTCAATGTGAACAGCAGAATGTTGAAACAGCTGCTCCAGTAGAAGGATTGAATAGCCTGATCAATCAATCCCCGAGGGAAGGGGAAGTGTTGAAATCACAAACGAGGTCATTAGTGAAGGATTTGCAGGAAACCCAGGAAGAGCGGGATGAATATGAACGCATGAAGAAGTCTCTGCAGGAAAGATGTCTAGGGAGGGAACAACAGTCGGCTAACGTCCAGTTGGGTACGGAAGAAGTAGCAGGCCCTCTCGCTAGACTAGCTCAGGACGACACCGAATATTACCATGACCTGTTGAGTGACACGGAATATTACGATGACTTGGTCTGCCCAGCTTGTGATGAAAACTCCCAAAGTGCAGAAATCAGGATGAAGCACTTAAAGTCTAAGGAACATAGGGAGATGGTGGCGCTACAGCTGGCAGCGGATAAGGGAGCCCCGAGAGTCTCCAAGAAGCAGAAAAGAAAAAGACGAAGCAGAAGACGATAACCATCTAAATCATTATCACTTCTATCAGATCATGCACGTGGGCCCCACGAAGGGGGCCAAATCAGTTGGAAAGTAGGAAAAATTACCAAGACAGTCCAGCTGTTTGTAAAAGTCAGCACTGCTGGTTCAGCAGGACGGAAGTTCAAGCTGTTAAGCCAAGGGAAAGACTATTGGATGAGTCACGCTAGAAATGTGAACCGGCTACACCACAGAGATGTTGTTCGGACCGAGTCAAGACCAGAGACTGAATCTGTGAACTGTTCCCGCAGAGACTGAATCTGTGAACTGTTTCCCGCAGAGACTATATCTGTGAATTGTTTTACATGAAGTTGATTATATGTTATGTTTAATGGGGAATAAGTATGTTGTAAGCTAAAAAGGGAGGATTGTAGTGTATGTACCCGTCTACCTTTAAGAGAACTATTTTATGTAACCATTCACCTTTAAGAGAACTATTTTAGGTGTGGCACTACTTTGTTTGGCTTCTGTATATGGTAATACCGACGGTGACCACACCAGTATATAAGTGTTGTGCCAGGAGTTATTGGGCAGATTCGCCCTGACCTTCGAATAGTAAAGTCCTGTTTTAAGTTACTCTTGGAGTCTGTGTATTAATTAACTAAACAACCCACTGACTTTACATTCCCCATGACCCTAGAGAGGCAGGAGCAGCGTGCAGTCGGATTTGCCAGGATCGCCGACTTCCCCATGGTGCAGGGCGCCATTGACTGCACGCATGTGGCTATGCGGGCACCTATCGACAATGCCGAGGATTACCGCAACCGGAAGGGCTACCATTCCCTCAATGTACAGCTGGTGTGTGACCACAGGCAGCGCATCCTAGCTGTCAATGCCCGCTTTCCAGGAAGCAGCCACGATGCATTTATCCTGCGCCAGACTACTGTGGCTGACATGTTCCAGGCACAGCCTCCCCCAAGGGGATGGCTTATCGGGGACAAGGGCTACCCTTTGTGTACATGGCTCATGACCCCGCTCTGCGTGCCCAGGACCCCTGCTGAGGAGGCATACAACGAAAGCCATCAAGCCACAAGGAACATCATAGAGCAAACGATTGGCATCCTAAAGCAACGGTTCCGCTGCCTGGATCGTTCCGGCGGATCTCTACAGTATTCGCCGGATAGAGTCTCCCAGTTCGTCGTCGTTTGCTGCATGCTGCACAACCTGGCTATCCGCAGGACTCAGGCACTGCCACCTCACGTTGGACCACCACCTCAGGAGGACGAGCAGGAGGACCATGAGGAGGAGGAGGAGTACCAGCCCAGGAGGGAGCCACATGTTCCAAGGGCCGTCCGCCGGCGGCTTATTGAACGACACTTCTAGGCCCCCTCTCAGGGAATGGCTTGTGGCAATGAACGCACCTGAATGCAGCCGCTCCGCAAGCCCTCAGCCGGTTAACGCAACAACCACTTGAAACATGACACATGGACAAGCTGAATAAATAAAAAGCTTTATTTAACAAACTCAGGGCCCTTCCCACATGAAACACAAAAACAGACAACACCCCCAAAAAACAGTCAAAAACATATCTCACTCCCACAACCTGGGGAGGAATAACAAAACTTGTCCATCCAATTGGCCTTCATCCTCGGCCTTACCAAGACAAACCCCCCCATACAGAACACAAACACCCCCATCTAAAAAAACATTTGCCATCATCTTCGGCCTTACCAAAAATAAACCCCCCCCATACAGAACACAAACACCCCCATCTAAAAAAACATTTGGCAACACACTCTACTTGGTGTGCCGAGAGGGCGAGTCCTTGTGCAGGCTTCTCCGGCCCCTGCCCGACCTGCTGCTCCACCTCAACCTGGGCCCTGTGGGTGTTGCAAGGCTGGGGGAAGGCGCCTGAGGGGCACAAAGCGTGACGGCAGATGCCCTGGGGGTCGGCCTAGGCGAGGTCCGGCCCTGGAGGGCCCGGCTGCTGACTGCTGCAGCTGTGGCTGGGCAGCATCAGTCTCTCCAGCAGCTCGTCGCAGCTTTGCTGGGGGAGTGGCAGTGGCGGCTGCAGCAATGGGGGCAAGCTGGCTGATGCCAGGCGCTCGCTGGTCGCCAGAGACACTGGCACTCGGCCGGGCTGGCACTGCAGCAAGCGCAGCAATCTGGTGAAGGCCAGACCGCTGTGCTGCAGCAGCGCGGCGGGTGCCCTGGCGATGCGTCCGTGACACAGCGAGTGTGGCAGAAGTGAGTGCCCGTACTGCCCTGGTCTGTGCCCGCATCAGACCAGCCAGTGTCTGCACGGCACCACTCATGAACTCTCGACTCGCGTCCTGTGCTGCCGCGAGTTGTTCGACACCCCTGGCCTGTGAGTCCCCGAAATCGGCCACACTATGAGCCAGGGACTCAATGGCCTGAGGCAACTGTCCCACAACCCCCATGAACTCGGTGTGGCGCCGCTCCGAATCCGCGGATATTTGATCAAGGAGGCGCACCTCCTGGGCGAGGACCGTCTCCGGACTGGAGGCCGGACTCTCCCTCTGGGGAGAAGGCCGCCGAGCTGGCCGACCCTTCCCGCGTGGCTGGACGCCACTGGGCCCAGCAACTGCCCTCCCCTGCAACACTTCCCCCCTCTGGGGAGAAGGCAGCCATGCTGCCCGACCCTTCCCGCGTGGCTGCACGCCACTGGGCCCAGCAACTGCCCTCCCCTGCAACACTTCCCCCCTCTGGGGAGAAGGCAGCCGTGCTGCCCGACCCTTCCCGCGTGGCTGCACGCCACTGGGCACAGGAGCTACACCCCCCTGCAACACTTCCCCCTGGCTCTCCTCCAGGCAAGACGTGTCCCCTCCATTGCCATCCCCTGGCGCGGATGAGGGTTCCCCCGATGTGCCGCCTTCCTCTTGGTCCTCGTCGTCCTCCTCTTCCGAGGGACTGACACTCGCGGCTTCAGGGACCTCCTCCTCACCAGCTGAAAGCAGGAAGGCGCAAGAGTAGCTTTAGAGTGAGGACAGGGCGTCAGCGAGGGAGGCATGAGTGGTGGCATTATGCGCATTGGTGGGACAGTGGCAAAGGATGTAGATCTGAAGCGCAAGGAGAACGAGAGAGGTCCAAACGGTCATGTCCTTACCATTGGGGCCCAGCACAGGGTCGGCATCTCCAATAGCAACGGGGCCAATCACCCGGGCACGCATGAGTCGAGCCACGCGCTCCTCCAGGTCACTGAGCTCCTGGAACTGGACACGGCCTCCCCCGGTGACAGTCCGGCTCTTCAGATTCTGCGCCAGCTTGGCCTGCAAGAGAAAGGACGGCCTCTAAGTACAGTGTGGTGCCCTGTTGTTGTGTGCATTGCCTCCCATGGTCGAATAGCTTGGCCAGTGTGTCAAGTGCAGAAAGTGCTACTGATGATCATGCCAGTGCCATAGCTGCTGGAGGAGGGCTGGCCATTAGGCCTTTGAGGTCCATTGCCCATAATGTGAGGTGCACATGCAAGGATGAGGAGGACACTGGAAAGGGTACTCACCCTGACCAACCGAGTGAGGTCGTTGAACTTCTTGCGGCATTGGTCACCAGTCCTGGGGACATCGCTGTTGGCTGTGACCCTCTGGGCGATTTCCCTCCAGGCTCTCCTGTACAGCCTCTTGGGAGCCTTCTTGCCACTGTCCGGGCACAAGATATCTCTTCTCTTCTCCAAACCCCTAAAGCTGTTGGACTATAACCTGGTGTTGTGTGACTTCTTACATTTGTCCACCCCAGTCCAACTCCGGCATCTCCACACCCAAACCCCTAAGCAGCACCCTCAAAGCATGCTCTGAGAAGCGCTGCGCTCGTTCACGGGCCTTCTGCATGGCTTCAGGCGCTATTTGGGTCCAGCAGCAGTGTTCAGGCCTAGCTGGAGGGCTGCAGTATCCAGGGCGTGGCAGCAGACCAAGTCGACCCTTCCCCCTTTAAGAGCTGGCCGGCGTCAGGGTGTCTGCTGTCAATCAAAACATGACCGCACCTGCGCTGCGCCCGGCCTCGGCGTTATCACTCTGCACCGCCGGCTTAGCGCCTAAAGATAGGGGTGCAACGCCAGTTTCAGCGCTCGCCCAAACTCCTTGGCCAAAGCTACTGAATATCGGCGAAGTGGCCTCCACTTTCCGGCGGGCGCTAACTTTAGCGCCCGCCCGAATTTACCGCCCCAAAAGTGGCTATACTGAATTTCTAGGCCAAAGGGGTGCATGAACAGAGAGACCTGGGGGTGTATGTGCACAAATCATTGAAAGTGGCAGGGCAGGTTGAGAAAGCGGCTAAAAAAAGCATATGGATCCTGGGCTTCATAAATAGAAGCATACAGGACAAAAGCAAAGAAGTTATGATGAACCTTTATAAACACTGGCTCGGCCTGAACTGGAGTATTGTGTCCAATTCTGGGCACTGCACTTTAGGAAGGATGTGAAGGCCTTAGAGAGGGTGCAGAAAAGATTTACGAGAATGATTCCAGGGATGAGGGACTTCAGTTAAGTGGATAGACCGGAGAAGCTGGAGTTGTTCTTAGAGCAGAGAAGAGAGGAGATTTGATAGAGGTGTTCAAAATCATGAGGGGTCTAGACAGAGTAGATAGAGAGAAACTGTTCCCATTGGGGAAAGGGTTGAGAACCAGAGGACAGATTTCAGGTGATTGGCAGAAGAACCAAAGGCGACATGAAGAAAAACTTTTTTACACAGCGAATGGTTAGGATCTGGAATGCACTGCCTGAAAGGGTGGTGGAGGCAGATTCAATCGTGGCTTTCAAAGGAGAATTGGATAAATAGCTGAAGGGAAAAAAAATGCAGGGCTACGGGGAAAGGGCGGGGGTGTGGGACTAGCTGAAGTGCTCTTGCAGAGGGCCGGCATGGGCTCAACGGGCCGAATGGCCTCCTTCTGTGCTGTAACCATTCTATGATTCATTAAAACACCTCAACACTTCACACAATGAAGTACTTTTGACAGTCATTGCTAATTATATTATTGAAATAGTGAGGATCTACAAGAACAAGCCAATGGTCTGGGTAAATGAGTAACCATTGTTGTTTCCTATATTTCCCTCTCAGTGTTGATGTTCAAAAAATTAACTCAACAATTTTAAACATTACATCACATAGGCAATTGGCCTGTGACATAGGTCACTCAGTTATCTTGCCCAGGTGGCTATTCTTCCTGTTTGACTCTAGTCAGTGTCAGCACACTCTTTGATTGTGGGAGCATCATAACCGAGGCCTGTCGGGCCTTCGCTCTGTCACCTGCACATTTGATTAGGCCGTCACACACTAGCAATTGGAGCAGGACCTCTGGCAGATTTTGCCTGCCCCAAACCCAGGCAGGAGTGAGGCCAATTTTAGCACACTCTACTGCTGCCCTGGTCTAACTCATCACTGATCAAAAATTGATCCTGGAGTTTCCCTGACTGTGTAGACAAGTTACCACATCAGACAGAGGCTTCACCTGCTGCACCATCAATTGAGCTGGGCTGTGCAGCTATGACAGATTATCAGCTTAAATGTAAAGAGCAAAGGAGTGCACTTCTTTCACTGTTTCTAAAAATTACTGAAAGTATATCATTGACTATCTGTGAAAATAGTTCACTAATCACACTTTGTTATAGTGTAGTTCTTACAATCTCTAGTGCAAATTGTTCCCCTTGATCTTTGCCATTGCTCCATGTTGTGTATGTACCTTTAAGGGAATAACTGGTCTCAGACTGCAGTACCGGCAGTGACCACCCCTGTATAAAAGGCCCCAGCAGGCTTCTGTAGTTTCAGTTTCCAGGTTGTCTCCATTCAGTAAAGACTTGTTATAATCAACTCCTGCAGTCCGTGTCTCAATTATACACGGACATAATACTGGCGACGAGCAGATACGAACTTATCTACAATCTGCACCACCTCATGGGGATCCATCCCTGAAGCGAAGTTATCAGAGGTCGAGGCCAAAAGGAAGAAAGATACAGTAGAAACGGGCATCGACCGTGGGCATCCGCCTCTGAGTCAGCGGAGTTGAAGATTTGCAGGAGAGGCTGTCGAGAGCGGGGCTTAGTTATCCTGTCGATGGTGCTTCAGCTAATCGGGCTGGTGGCAGGTAGTACACTGATCCTTCCTGGGCTGCAGCGGTCTAGAGTTTGAGCGGGTGGCTTGCAACGGGGCCGAGCAGCGTTGTCGGGAAGAGGAGAGAAAGAGAGGGTGGAGCACACAGGGCGCGGCTGGTGCTACGAAGCCGGGCAGCGTACAGACCCGAGAAGAAGGAGGCAAGAGTCCCGCAGGGTTGTTCCGAAGACGGGGGAAAAAAAAAAAAAAAATTTAACGCGCAGAAAGCCGCGAGGAGCTGCAGTTTGCCACGGAAACTGCAGAGAGCGGCGTTAGCAGCAGCGCAGGGGGAAGTGCGCGAAGACCATAGGGCGTCGCCATCAAGGCATAAAACGCCAGCAACAGCGCTAGCAACAGCGGAGAAGACAGAAGCGCGGGAGGCGCCATCTTAATCCAGCGGGGAAGAAGGCAAAGCGCGGGAGGTGCCATTTTGTTAAATCGGGGAAGAAGGCAAAGCGCGGGAGGCGCCATCTTAGATTTTCAAGATGCCAAAGACTGGCTATATCACTGCCTTCGATAATGCAATAGAAGACTGGACCACATATGTGGAAAGAGTCGAGGTATACTGCGAGGCAAACGAAATAGCCGATGAGAAAAAGGCATCGGTATTGCTAAATTTAATGGGCGCAAGAACGTACGGCCTATTGCGGGACCTGATTACTCCAGCCAAACCAAAGGCGAAGAGTTTTAACGAAATTGTTGCTATCCTACAGGAACACCTAAACCCTGCACCGCTGCTGATAGCAGAAAGATTTAAATTCCACAGGAGAAATCAGCATAAAGATGAGAGCAATGCTGATTACCTTACGGAACTACGCAAGCTATCAAAACACTGCCAGTTCGGAGCAGGACTGGCAGATACCCTACGGGACAAATTTGTCTGTGGACTCCTGAGTGAAGGAACCCAGAAGAGGTTACTCTCAGAGAAAGAGCTGATGCTAGATAAGACTTTCAGCGTGGCAGTATCGTACGAAGCAGCTGCCAGGGGAGCTGCGGAAATACAACAAAAGCCACAGGAATACGGCACCCAGGAAATGACATGGGGATTTGCAAAATGTTATCGCTGCGGCAGAACAAACCATGACCAGAAGGACTGCTGGTCCAAGGACAAAATATGCAGGCAATGCGGAAAGATGGGACACATTGCATGAGTTTGCAGGTCTGGGAAGAAGACCAATGACAACAAAAAGGCTACTAAGGAAACGTACAGGAAAGGACAAAAGATGACGGACAGTAGTTCCGAAGACCAGATGAGCGATAGTGAATCCGGGAACAAGAGACTAAGGGCTAGATTTTCAGTATAGACAGTTTTGGGGCGCTAACCTTAGCGCCCGCCCGAAGTTAGCGCCCGCCCCAAAGTAGCGCCCCGTTGCCGGAAATTCAGTGGCTTCGCCCTAAGAGGTTGGTGGAGCGCTAAAAGAGGCGTTCCACTACTATCTTTAGGCGCTAAGCCGGTGGTGCAGAGCGCAACACCCGAGCTCAGGCGCAGCGCACGGCAGACACTCTGGTGCCAGTGAGCTCTTAAAGGGGAAGGGTGCATGTGTTTGAGGAGGAGGAGGAGGAGGAGGAGGAGGAGGAGGAGGAGGTGGTGGCCGGAAACATAAATACACCGTTCACAACAACACACTGGATCCTTCCACACAACACATGCAGACTGCCTTTTATAGTGCAGGAGGAGTGCCCTTTAATTTGCGCTCCCCAGGGTGTGTTGCGTTCCATTTTACAAACGCTCTGGACGCCAGCCGCACAATGGGGCGGTCCGACTGAAGTTTGGATTCGGGGCGGCCAAAGGGCGTTGCACGAGGATGTGACGTCATTTTCTGCGCGCGCATCCGGGCGGCCGCTAAACTTTGCGCCGGCGCTAACAGGCAACTTAATTTGGGGCGGGGCGCAAACTGCGCTGCGCCCGGGCGCTACAGGCATAGCGCCCGAAAATCACTTCTCTTAAGGCGCTAACTGCTGGCGCAAGCAACTGAAAATCTAGCCCTAAGCTATCTCAAACTTCACAACATAATCGCAAAAGAGGATCACCGAACCATTTGGGTCACCCTCACGATAGCAGGGTCCCAAGTCAAAATGGAATTGGATACAGGATCAGCTCTAACCATCATGAATTGATGAGACTACGAGTGGCTATTCTCACACATACCCTTGAGAGAGACATCCATTGTCTTGAGGACGTATACGCGGCAAAAAGTATACCCCAGAGGAAAAATAAGGGTGCCTGTCGAATACAACGGCAAGAAAATACGGAAATTGTATCTCTACATACTGCAAGATGGTGGACCACCGTTATTGGGACGTGAATGGATCAGAAAGATAAGTTTAGACTGGCACTCCATTCAGGCACTGACGGTGGCTGGTAAAAAGGATGACGACGTCACTCCTGGGCGATTGTCAACAATCTTAGCTGATGCCAAAGAGGTATTTCAACAAGACCTGGGCACTCTTAAAGGCGTAACCGCCTCAATAAAAATAGAGGAGAATGCAATTCCCAAGTTTTTCAAAGCAAGACTGGTACCATATGCAATTCGCCCAGCCGTTGAGGCAGAGCTGGAGAATCTGGAGAATGCAGGCGTGTTATCTAAGGTAGACTGGAGCGAGTGGGCAACACCCATCGTTCCTGTCATGAAGAAAACGTTAAACAATAAGTCTGAGGAGCCAAGGAAGGTTCGCATCTGTGGGGACTTCAAGGTGACGGTGAACCCAGTCCTTCACACAGTACAATATCCTCTTCCAAGGATAGAAGATATCTTCGCCTCACTATCTGGAGGGAAGCATTTTACAAAAATTGACCTAGCACAAGCATATTTGCAGATGGAGGTTGAAGAATCCTCTAGGAAGTATCTCACGATAAACACTCACAAAGGTCTTTACCAGTATAATCGACTGGTATTCGAAGTAGCATCAGCTCCGGCGATATGGCAAAGAGCGATGGAACAAGTTCTGCAAGGGATTCCGGGGACTCAGTGTTATTTGGACGACATCCTAGTGACAGGTGAAGATGACAGTGAACACCTTGCCAACCTAGAGCAGGTGCTCACTAGACTACGTGAACATGGGCTACGAGCCAATCGCCCCAAGTGCGAGTTTTTTAAGAAACAGATATCGTATTGTGGCCACGTGATTGATGAAGAGGGGTGTAATAAGTCCCCTGACAAAATTGAAGCGATAGTTAAGGCTCCAGCGCCTGAAAATGTGTCGCAACTGAGGTCATTCCTCGGATTGGTGAACTACTACCATAAGTTTTTGCCGAATTTGTCCACAATTCTGCACCCACTGAACGCCCTACTACGAATGGGAGTAGCATGGAAATGGAGCGAGGAATGTAAGCGGGCCTTTCAGAAGAGTAAGGACCTAATCACTTCAAGAGAAGTATTGGCTCACTACAACCCATCACTACCGATAAGACTGGCGTGTGATGCGTCTCCCTATGGCATTGGGGCGGTACTGTCAAATAAATTCCTTGATGGTTCAGAGAGGCTGATAGCTTTTGCGTCACGCTCTTTAACTTCAGCCGAGCGTAACTATGCCCAGATTGACAGAGAGGCCCTCAGCCTGGTGTGGGGGGTGAAGAAGTTCAATCACTACCTGCACAGTCAGAAATTTACTCTACTAACTGATCATCAACCTCTTGTCTCCATTTTCAACCCTCAGATGGGCGTACCGATAATGACAGCACAACGGCTACAGAGGTGGTCCCTTTTCCTAGGGGCACACCAACATGACATCGAGTACAAAGGAACTAAACAGCATGGGAATGCTGATGGATTGTCGCGCCTACCGTTGCCGACGGTGGAAGAAGAACTTGCAGTGGATCCAGTGGAGATATTCCACTCGACCATAGTCGAATGTCTCCCTGTGATGAATGCAAACATAGAAAAGGAAACATGAAATGACCCGACACTCTCCTGGGTCTATGATTTAACGGTGAAGGGATGGCCAGCACATGGCGAACCACTGCTGCCAGCATTCTCGCCGAGAAGAGAACAGCTGTCAGTGTGCAGAGGAACCTTGATGTGTGGATCCAGAGTAGTAATTCCACCCAAATTGAAGGATAGAGTGCTCAATGAGCTTCATGAGGGTCATCTGGGAGGGGTAAAAATGAAGAACTTAGCCAGAGCGTTTGTGTGGTGGCCGGGAATCGATAGAGAAATCGAAGAGATGACCAAGAGCTGTACAGGATGCCAGAAGGTCCAAAACGCCCCACCACAAGCCCCTCTACATCCATGGGAGTGGCCCTCATCTCCATGGCAAAGGGTGCACATTGATTTTGCTGGTCCCTTTATGGACTCAATGTTTTTAATTGCGGTGGATGCACATTCAAAGTGGCCAGAGGTAATAAAAATGTCCTCAACCACCATAGAAAAAGCTATCACAGTCTTACGAACCATATTCGCCAGGAATGGGCTGCCTGAACAGATTTGCTCTGACAATGGACCACAGTTTGTGTCTGAAGAGTTCCGGAGGTTCTTAAAGAACAATGGCGTTAAGCATTACACATCCGCCCCATATCATCCAGCCACTAATGGATTGGCCGAGAGGTTTGTTCAAACATTCAAGAAGGCTATCAAGGCAATGTGTAATGAAGATATACCCCTACAACACAAGGTGGATAACTTCTTGTTTGCCTACCGGAATGCGACACATGCGGTTACCAACCAAACTCCAGCCATGATGTTCTTCAATCGAAGACTACGATGCCGCTTGGATTTGGTTAAGCCAAACATCAGAAGAGATGTGGAGAACAGACAGTTTCAGAATATGAATGAAAGGCCGACCAGGAGTTTTAAGATAGGTCAACCAGTTTTGGCCCGGGACTACCGCACAGAGAAATGGCAGCCAGGAACGATCTGTACATGGCAAGGACCTTTAATGTATACCGTGGACGTTGGAGAGAGCATTGTAAGACGCCATGCTGACCAGATTCTAGAGTCACTGGAAAACGTCAACTCCACACCACGATCTGATACACCTGGCGATGAAACCGAAGTATCAATTGCATCTACCGCAGAATTGGTGATATTGGAAGCAGACGAACCAAACAACGACATTGATCCTGACAGACTTTGCCAGAAGAACCTGATACCCCAAAGAGGCGTTATCCAGACAGAATCAGGAAGCCTCCTCAAAGACTGAACTTATAATTGCTTAACTTCAACCAATGTATCTAGCAACCGTAATTGTAATTGTAATTAGTTATTATTTAGTTGTTAAATGAATGTTATGTACTGTTTATCTAAAAGGGGAGGAATTGTTGTGTATGTACCTTTAAGGGAATAACTGGTCTCAGACTGCAGTACCGGCAGTGACCACCCCTGTATAAAAGGCCCTAGCAGGCTTCTGTAGTTTCAGTTTCCAGGTTGTCTCCATTCAGTAAAGACTTGTTATAATCAACTCCTGCAGTCCGTGTCTCAATTATACACGGACATAATACTCCAAACATAGCTAAGCATAAGGTGTCATATAGCACGATGATGTAAAGTAACTCAAATGTTTGCTGAATTTCTGATTTGAACTCTTAAGGTCGGCGGCAACAGAACAGGCAGCAGGTTTAAAATGGTGGTCGGGTGCTTTCTGCTGCATTCTGGACTCGTTTGTGCCGGCCTCCATTCTGAGCTACTAAAGCTGTTGATAAAGGGGCTGTCAGCTGCAGCTTAATGCATCAAAGGATCTTGTTGTTTTCTGGTTTACCAGGAGAGTTCCCAGCTTCCAGATCATTTCTTTCACATTTTTTTGGCCTCATCACCTTTAGAAAGCTTTAGCTGCTTACTATGGGTGTAATTATTGCTACATTATTCTGGATGGGGAACACTTGGAGGAGGAGCAGCAGCATCAGCAACCACCACCAACAGCCTCTCAGACAATAGAAGGTGAGCAGGGCAGCTTGTAGGAGGCCATACCCAGCATAGAGGGTGTACAGGCCAAGAGTCTCTTTCTTGGACCTATCTGAGGAGCAGTGCCGGAGGAGGCTGCGTTTCTCCAAGCAGGCTGTCTTAGACCTCTGCAAACTTCCTGCAACAGGACCTGCTGCCTGCTGGACCAGGGGCTCATGCTTTGCCAGTGTCTCTCAAATTCACCAGAGCCCTTAACTTCTTCACCACTAGCTCCTTTCAGTCTGCTACAGGGAACATCTCCCGTCTGCAGTATAAAGCTGTATTAAGCTGTTGTCTGATGCCCATTTTGCCAAGGTGGAGCAGGACATCACCTTCCCCATTGACCTCAGCAGACAACAGGACAGGGCTCAGGGATTTGTAGCAGTGGCCAGCTTCCCTTGCGCGCAGTGTGACATTGACTGCACACACATTGCTATTTAGGCATCGGAACACGAGCCAGCAGCACAGAAAGTCTACCACTCCATCAATATCCAGCTAGTGGCTGATCACAGGAACACCATCATGCAGGTTGGTGCAAGGTACCCAGTGAGCTACCCTAATGCTTTCATCCTGAGACAGTCTACCATTACCACAATATTCGACCCTGTGAGGAAAGTGGCAGGATGGCTGCTGGGGTAACAAGAGATAGCCCCTACAGACTTTTTTAGCGAAAGCCCTGTGCAACCCCACCACGCCCAAACAGAACAGATATAATAGAAGCCAGAGACCATCAGGATCAATATTGTACACATCATTAGGATGCTGAAGCAGAAGTCTCAACAGGTCTGGGGCTCCTTACAATATTCCCCAGATATAGGCCCAAAATTTGTGATCGGAGGCTTCCTGCAGGCAGATGCCTCCGACCAGTAAACGATCTACGAATTTACCTGGTGGCCCGGGAGATACGGAGGCTTACAATCCTTGGCCTCTCCGGGTACACGCGAGCAGAGGCCCCCGTAAACCAGGGGCGCACACGGTTCGCAAGCGCCCCTGGGATCATGTGGGCCAGCCCAACCAATAAAAGAAGGGAATCCCCATTCATACTTATGGGAGTTCTGTGCGTACATACGAAACTCCCATAAGTATGAATAGTGATCACTTAAAAAATACACAAACACATGAAATAATTTTTTTTTAATTACATAATTAAAATGCCATTTCATTAAATATTTTAAACAAATTTAATATTTGGAAAAAAATTATTTGTTTTAATGGGGCTAAAAATAAGTTTGAGGTGACCACATTTTGCAGGGTAGACTGCAAAGTACTGGTGCCATGCGAGATGACACCACAAAGTACTGGTGCCATGCGAGATGACACCACAAAGTACTGGTGCCATGTGAGATGACACCACAAAGTACTGGTGCCATGCGAGATGATACCACAAAGTACTGGTGCCATGCGAGATGATACCACAAAGTACTGGTGCCATGCGAGATGACACCACAAAGTACTGGTGCCATGCGAGATGACACCACAAAGTACTGGTGCCATGCGAGATGATACCACAAAGTACTGGTGCCATGCGAGATGATACCACAAAGTACTGGTGCCATGCGAGATGACACCACAAAGTACTGGTGCCATGCGAGATGATACCACAAAGTACTGGTGCCATGCGAGATGACACCACAAAGTACTGGTGCCATGCGAGATGATACCACAAAAGCTGGAAGCAGACTCCTCCACAATCTCAGCCATCATGTTGAAACTCTTTGGTAAGCCTTCCAAAACTTCATATAATTGCTTGTGTGAGATCAGCAGTTTCCTTTTCCTGGCTGGGCCCATGAGTTCCTCATCTCTGTCCTCAGCAAAGCTGGGACAGGACCTCACCCCCTGGCGAGCTGTCTACTGGGCTGTCCCTGCTACCAGTACCTGGTGCTGCTCACAGTTTTGAAAGTGTCTTAGTGAGTTCCAGTGAATGGTGAGACATAACATTCGCCCTCCACCCCACACTCCTTCCAATGGTGATGAGTGTGAAAGGAATGGCTGGGACATTGTAGGGATGCTTTACGGTGCTGATGTGGGGTGCTGCAAACCTGGTGCACCATGTGGCTGCCAGGATGTACAGTGTTAAGTGAAGTCAATCAAGGCTGATCGTGTTGTGATTCTAAGGACCAAGGTGAGATTGTTTCAAGGGCAGCAATGTGCACGGGTTGATGCCCTGTGTCCTGTGCAGCATCAGTTGATTGCAGAGAAGGTTGGTGTGGATGTTGGTGCTGCTGGTTTGCCTGGTGCTGCTGGTGTTGGGGCTGATCGTGTTGTGATTCTCAGGACCAAGGTGAGATTTTTTCAAGGGCACCGATGCTGATGGAATAGATGGCAGGTAAGGTTGAGATGACAGAAGCGATCTGTCAATGGTGAGAGAGGTTGTTCCAATGAGGTGACACTGGATAGAGAGTTTGCTCCAAACACTTGCTAGCTGCACAAAGGTCACTCTGTCTTCCAAATGCTTCTAACCTTGTAAAGTGAAGACCTATGAAATAGAACATTTGCTGCTGTCAGGTTAGTAAATCATCCCATGCTAACACAACACCCGACCTACTTATGTGACGTGATCCCCGTGTGCCTGGAAACTCGTGGAAAAGCTGGTAAAATGGTTAAAAAGATAAGTATATGGTCAAATCCTGCTTAACTACCTTTTAACAATTTTTTAACTATTTAAATTGGCTGACCCGCCACTTGGTGTCGTGTCTGTTCAGGAATGACAGACCCAAAACTTGGGAAACTGACACGGAGGCGGGTTTACAGTGGGATACCGAACCGCTGTCAATCTTTTTGATTTTGACAGTGGACCCGCCGCTGAACCCACACTTTGGCTGCAATTTTATTGATGGAGGCGGGTTGGGTGCGGATCAGGTGGTTTCCGGCTTCCAATCCCACCGCCAGTTGTATCTGGCCCACAGACGTGATTTTGCCATCATTGATCTTGTTAAGCCTGCCCTGCGGGCTTGACGGCCAATTAACAAGAAGCGAGTCAAATGATGTCATTTGATGATGCGTCATCTGCCAGTTTTCTTAAAGGGACCAAGCACAATTTTATTTTGACAGTTGATTTCTCAGCGTTTGACAGCATTGAGGTGCTGCAAACATTGACAATCACTGCACAAAGGTCTCTTCTTGCACCCAGGTGCTCCAGTGACTCCCTCCATAGGCTGGAATAGATGGCAACTGCAGGTGAGGTGACAGAAGTGATCTGTCACTGGTGAGAGAGGTTCTCCCAATGAGGTAGCACTGGACATGGATTTAAAAACTTGTAACCTAAAGAAATCTGTAAATGTATTAAAAATGCAGTAGCCAACATTTTCTTTCCTATGAGATTCACCATGTGCAATATTGGATCCTTCACACCACTTCTGCAGCTGTCATCAAACCAGAAACATTACAGCAGACTCACAACACACCACATTTACCTGGCGTGGTGTCCGGATGTTGGGAAACCCGAGCCAGGAGCGGCAAAATTCAAAAATAGGCTGATAACTACCTGTTAATAGGCAGGTAATTGCCTTTTATCCTCTTCCCGCCACTAGGTGTTGGGTCCATTCGCAAATCGCGGACCCGACACTTGGGAAAGCTGTTTGGAGGTGGGTTGGCGGCGGGATCGCAACCTGCCGTCAATCAAAATGATTTTAACCTATGACCCGCCTCCAAACCTGCCCTTTGAGCGCTGGCAAAATTCCGGTCTTTATGTTTTCTGAACAAACATGAGGACCTTTGTTGTCTTTTAATCCAACACAACCACACAAACACATACATATGCACAAACTCACACACGCACGTGCACAGACTCCCGGAGACAAATACACACGCGCATGTAAAATTGCTCCAGTAGGAAGCAAGTTTGCTAATTTTTTCCTTAAATTAGCCAAAGTTTAGAATTTTTTTTTAAAAGAAAAGGCACTGCCAAGCTTTAAGAGAATGACAGCTTACTCTTTTTAATTAGCAGTATCTTATAAGGAAAATATCAGTTTCTCACTGTCTCCAATTATGCTTCGAGATGCTTCTTAACCTAATTATGCAATCCATACAGTAACAATGACAACAGAAAGTCAAAATCTGTAAATATGATGATCAATGTATCCTGCCATTTGGCTTTTAGTTAATAAGAGTTAAAGCTAAAGATATAAGTATCCAAAAATTATATTTTTTAATTAGCAAGTGTTCAGAGTGTGCTTTCCTTGCAATAATTCATTGTATATTGCTGCACTGATATTTTGGCAAACAATGTTAATATTTAATGTACAAAAGGGAAGCATTCATAAAATTTGGTAAACTATGTAGCCGCATCCAGCTTATTTTGCTTTTTAATATTCCATTGTTTAATATTTCCAAACATATAAGGACACTATTCTAGATCATTACATGAGTTAACAGACTCCATTGTTCATTATTGCCAATTTTTAAATTATTAATTTAATTTTACCTATCCTTCTGAAATCTGAACTTATGAGAAATTAATAGCAATCTGATAAGGTTTAAATAATTCAGATTACATTGTGTCAAATAATAGACTAAAGCCCTAATTTAAACTCGAGGTGTGAATCATGCATTCAAGGGGTGAGCTGAGCAGCAAGCCCCGTGATGCTTTCGGCATGAGGCCTGGGCCTGGACCAATTAACTCCCGGCCCTCCCAATCACATTACGATTCAGGCAGCCTGCCCACATGAGGCGTGCAATTTCTGGTGCAACTCCCAAGGCCTACTCAAAGCGAGCATGCACCTCTTGAAGTGAGGCTGTATCCCTTGCTTTGTTTTTTTATGGAAGAACGCTGCAAAAGGTTGAAGTAAGACAGACAAGTCAAAGGCCTGTCCCCCTGCTTTTAAGAACTGTCCCTGGAGGTGCTAGTGGAGGAAGTAAGGGCCAGGAGGGAGCAACTGTTTGCAAGAAGCTGCAAGAGCATTCCCAAGGCTACCACTAAACAGACCTTCAGAGAGGAGGCTGAAGGGGCCAGTGCCACCAGCATCACCCTCAGGACCTGGATTCAGTGTGGGAAGAGGTTCAATGACTTCACAAGAGCAGCAAGGGTGAGTACAGCTCTTCACTGCTCCACCACTCTCAACAGCACCTCTCAACACTCCTGTCACACTCTCCCCCAATTTCCTCCATCACATTGTAAGATTTTGGATTCTGCCTTATATTATTAATTAAAACATTCAAGCGTCAACAACTTTAATATTTTATTAAGAGATATAGGACTTAGCCTCTGTCATATCAATCCTCATAAGCAAGCAAGTGATTACATACTTGCAAGCAGACAAACCTATTGGATAAAATCTCAGACACCCTGAGCTTGATCTTCAGTGTCATTAGTCCAAACTGTCCACAGGCCACTAGGATGTCCTAACTTTTAGACTTTTACTATAGCACACCCACTTTTGGTCACTAGATATGACGTCCCATAGTGCCATGTACTATTCTCTTTGTCTGAAAATGACTAAAACCAGTTTTGTCCAATTCTGCAGTACCTCATCTCTTATCTCTTCAAAGTTTCTCTGTCCAGTACCTTTCCAATAGGCCACAGCTGGAGCCTATTTTTCCAGGACAGCACTTCAATTTTCTAACCGTAAGCATATGGAGGGAGTCATGGGAGAACCCGGGTGCAGCTGTGAACCTCTCTGCAGTGATTGTCAGTGATTGCAGCACCTCAATGCTGTAGAACATTGACAGCACAACTGTCAAAATCAATGTGGACATGGCCCCTTTAAGGAAACCGGCTGATGACGCGTCATCAAATCTGCTTCCTTTTAATTGGCCGGGAACGTCGCAGGGCGAGCTTAACAAGCCCAAGCAATGTAAAATTGCTTGGAGAGAGCGGGCTGCAGTAGGCAGTGGGCTGGGACCACACTACCGACCTTGACCGCCCCGGACCCGCCTCGGTCACTGAAATCGCGGCCAAAACGTCCAATCTCAAATTATGTTAAACCGTTATAAATCACTGGTTAAGCCTCAGCTGGAGTACTGTATCCAATTCTGGGCACCACACTTTAGGAAGGATGTCAAGGCCTTGAAGATGGTGCATAGGAAATTTACTGGATTGGTACCAGGAATGAGGGACTTCAGTTATGTAAAGAGATTAAAAAAACTAGGATTGTTCGCCTTAGAGCAGAGAAGGTTAAGGGGAAATTTAATAGAGGTGTTCAAAATTATGAAGGGTTTTAATAGAGTAAATAGGAAGAACTGTTTTCACTGCAGGTGGGTCGGTAACTAGAGGACACAGATTTAAGATAATTGGCAAAAGAACAAGGGGGGAAATGAGGAGAATTTTTCTTTAGGCAGAGAGCTGTTGTGATATGGAATGCATCGCCTGAACGGGTGGTGGAAGAAGATTCAATAGTAGTTTTCAAAAGAAACATTTGCAGGGCTTTGGGGAAACAGCTGGTGAGTGGGGCAATTTAGATAGCTCTTTCAAAGAGCTGGCACAGGCACAGTGGGCCACATGGCCTCTTTCTGTGCTGCATGATTCTGTGATTCTATAAGTCTTTGATTATCTTACTGGCCTAGAATTTCCTTGAAGTGAGTTATGTCACTTTTGCACGTTTTAGAAAATAATTGCGTCCACCAGTGCCTGGCAGAGGGAATTACACATAGGTGTCTTGGATCTGCTCATTTGCATTCCAATTGGTGCACTCATTGGTGTTAAACGGGTATAAGCCACTGAACTGTAAGGAAACTTCTGAGCAGCCTTTAAAAAGAGAGTTTAGCCTGTACTCTTCAACACCAGACTGGAGGCAAACAGGTAAGGGAGCAACAGTGCTCAGCTCTCTCACTGCACTCTTTAATACCTTCACCGCATGTCTTAGCAATATTATACTTGCACAGAATTATGTTCACACTAGCACCATCTGTGCTCAGAGGGTAGCAGGGCAGGGACCTATCCAGGAGAAGAACACAACATTTTTACAGATGCAAACATCCAAGCCATCCTAAAGGAGATTGAAGATGGTGGGCATAGAATCTTGAGTGTGGGTACCACCAAGACATTAAGAAATGTTGATTGTGCCACCTGGAAGGAGATGACACGAGCATTGATCACCCCCAGGACTGCAGAACAGTGCTGCAAAAAGTTCAATGACCTCACCTGGCATGGTAACATACCCTGTTTCTTTCTTGTTCTCTCTGGGCACTGGCACATTCTTCACACTTTTAATACAACACTTTCACAACAAGGACTTGACACTTTGCTCTGGTTGAGGGTCGCTGTAACTCGGTATCCTGCACTTTGGCAACACAGCTCCCCCAACACCAAGAACTAGCATGCATAAACTGAAAACGCTTTCTTCCACTTCAACAACTTGATACCTACAACAACAACAATGACAACTTGCATTTATATAGTGCCTTTAACATAGGAAAATGTCCTAAGTAGCTTCACAGGAGCGTAATCAAACAAATATTGACACTGAGCCAAAGAAGGATACATTAGAACAGGTGACCAAAAGCTTGGTCAAAGAGGTACGTTTTAAAGAGTGTCTTAAAGGAGGAGAGGTAGAGAGGCAAAGAGGTTTTGGGAGGGAATCCCAGAGCTTGGGACATGGACGGCTGAAGGCACGGCTGCCAATGATAGAGCAAAGAAAGTGGGGGATGCATAAGCCAGTTCCAGTAGGGTTTGCATGTCCAAAGCAAGGCTATTTTATGTAAAGTGAGAAATCCCCAAGCAAAAATACATTGGCTACATTATAACATATTGATTACATTGGTTATTATTATGGATATATATTTTAGTAGGGTGTAATATCACTTAATCATTTACTAACCATATCTATCTGGATATTAGTTACTTAATATCCTCACAGCGCCAGGGACCCGGGTTCAAATCTGGCCTCGGGTGACTGTCTGTGTGGAGTTTGCACATTCTCCCCGTGTTTGCGTGGGTTTCCTCCAGGTGCTCCGGTTTCCTCCCACAGTCCAAAGATGTGCGGGCTAGGTTGATTGGCCATGATAAAAATTGGCCCTTAGTGTTAGGGGGGATTAAATACGTGGGGTTACGGAGTTACGGGAATAGGGCTTGGCTGGGATGGCTGTCGGTGTAGGGACCGGGTGCTAGGGTTTGGATGATCAGCCATGATCTCGTTGAATGGCGGAGCAGGCTCGAAGGGCCGAATGGCCTACTCCTGCTCCTATCTTCTATGTTTCTATGTTATGTTTCTATGTTAATTGAGGAAGCCTATTGTTTGTTGGCAAAATGAAAGTAATCTTGTGCTCAATTTGACTTCACTAATTTTTAAAAATTATTATTCATTCTTGGGATGCTGATGACATTCGAAGGCTGAATTTATCGCCCATACCTAGTTACCTTGAAAAGGTGGTGGTGGGCCTTTTCCTGGAACTGCTACAGTCCTTCTGGTGATGGTGCTCTAAAATGGCATTAGGTAGGGAAATCAAGGATTCTGGTCCAGTGATGTTGAAACACATGTCCAAGTCTGGATAGTGTGTGACTTGAAGGTTACAAGGGAGATGCTGTCAAAATAACCATGGTGAGCGCTGCAATACAGCCTGTAGATTGTGCAAGTTGCAAATGGTGGAGGGGTGGATTTTGAGTCCAGTGGCAGGGGCACCAATTCAGTGAATTGTTTTGTCCTGGAAGGTGTCAAGCTTCTTAAGTATTGTTGTAGTTGTACCCATGCAGGCAAGTAGTGAGTCTTCCTTACACTCCTGACTTCAACCTTATAGATGGTGGAGAGGCTTAGAGGGGTCAGGAGGTGAGCCAATCATTGCAGAGTAACCTTGTAGCCACAATGTTGATGTAGTTGGTCCAGTTTAATTTCTGTCAATGGTGAACTCAAAAATGTTGATGGTGTGGGATCTGACAATGATGGTGTAATTGAAGGTCAAGGAGAGGTGACTAGGCTTTCTGGGCTTATCGAGATGTCTTTACCTGGCACTTAAGTGGTGTGAGTATTACTTGTCACTTGTTAGCCCAAGTATGAATGTTATCCAGGTCCTGGTATAGGCTAGCATGGGATATTTCATTGCCTGAAGAGTTGTGAATGGAGCTGAACACTCTGGATTCGTCAATAAGCAGCCCAACTCCTGACCTTATGATAGAGGGAAGGTCATTGATGAAGCCGCTGAAGATGGTTGGGCTGAAAACATTTCCTTGAGTAACTCCTTTAGTAATATGTTGGGGCTGTCATGACTGGCTTCTGAAAAGCACAACCATCTTCCTTTGTGTCAGGTATGACTGCAGCCATTTCCCTTTGACCCTCATTGAGTTCAGCATTGCTAGGGTTCCTCAATGTCATACACTGTCAAATGCTGCCTTGATGTCAAGGGTAGCTACTCGCCTCTCCTATGGCATTCAGCACTTGAATCCACATCTGGATCAAGGCTGTGTTGAGTTCAAGAGCCAAGTACGGCTAACGGATCCCAAACTGAGTGTCGGTAAGCAAATGTCGCTTGATGCCACTATGGATGCCTCCTTCCATCCATTGGCCGGGCGTGTTTTGTCTTTTTTTTGTGGAAAGAACAAATCTGGGCATTGCCAGGTAGACGCCAGTGTCCTTGCTGTACTGGAACAGCTTGGCTAGCTCTGGTGCATAGGCCTTCAGCACTACAACCGCGATATCATCAGGGCTCGTAGCACTCAGCCATTTCTTAGTGTTGCGTGGAAAGAACCAAATTGGCTGGACCGATGATAAATCAAAAAAGTAAAGCAGTTACTAATGTAGTCCCAATAGTTTGGGTAAAAAACACTGAGGAGATTTTGGTCTTTCTACAATCCTGTTTTTCAAACAGAATGAGGCAGTAATGTGATTAAACAAAACTTCCTGCCATCTTCTCGCTGTCATTATCGAGTGGGTGTTTATGTAAGTGGCCAGCACTACTGCTGGGAACAGGCAATGCAGATTGGGGTTTTATGATGCAGATTGGACCCTGATGCCACTTTCATCTAGGAACATGCGGTGCCCGTGCAGTGCCTGACCCGCCCACTGCCCTGAGCGGAAAGAGGCCACAACCAGCATCCATTAAAGGGATCCCTGGGAGCCAAAGCTGAAAAGTAAAAGTAATGGCTTTGATGGGGTTTGGCAGCAAGATGACCATAATTCCTTTTCCTGCACCTCGCTAATTATCTTCCCAAAAGTTAAATGCCATGTCTGCCTTGTCCCCCTACCCCAAGGGTTCCTTCCAATTTAATGGAGTTTTGCTGGCTTGGCTCCATGGATGTGCTACCAGATTTCCCGCAGCCTCCAGAATAGTGAGCACCCTATCAGTGCTTGGTTTACATTGGCAACTCGCTGCTTCCATGCTAATCAGGTCTGACCATCAAAATGGTTCAGGCCTCTCAATAGCGATATCTGGTGGGTGTTACAATTTCTCAGCCTACTGCCCACCCAATGTACACTCCACTTCAAAATCATCCCATTCCCTTCAAAATCACCCCCATTATCTCCCCCAGTATTTTAAATACCAGAAAATAAATCACTGAACCACTATTGATAATATAGCTGCTCACAATGACCGAGAGAAAGAATCGGGCTTGGCTGTAATTTGCCCATTATAGTTGAATAGTGTGTTGACACGCGTTGTCCAGGCTCACACATAAATAGTGTTCACTTGGCAAGGGACTGGAGAGCTGATGCTTGCGGAACAGTTCCCCAGCATAACTCTCCACCTTCATGAGGAATGGGATAAAAATTGGATAAATAACAAAGAGGAAATTAAATTAGATCAACAGACTAATCTCTAATCTGATTCCAGACAGGAGCTCATTTTTCCCACAATTTCTATTTCAACTCATTGCCAGCTTTAGAACATATTTGAGGGAAGGGGCAGAGAAATGAGCTCAAAGGACAAGTCCACTCCCTTCATTTTTAATCTACATTGGGTATTTACTTTGGCTTTGATACAAACATGTAACAGATCTAAAAATGTTGCAAATTATACCCAAATATATGGACAAATCATGGGCACTACAGGATGAAAATGACAGACTTGGGGGTGGGGGTGGGGGTAAGGGTGACATGGCTACACATCGTCAATGGATTATAGAGCTCTTGTAATATTTAGGGTTTACCTCAGTAGATAGATTTTACCTTTTGTGTCAACATTGTTATACTTTCTCTTTATTTCAGTTCTCAATTAGGATTGCACTGTACTTGCTGATGGAGACGATCTCAATAAAATATTTAAGGAAATGAAGGTAACTTATTTTAGCTTAATATTTTTAGTCGCCATGCGATCCTTACAGCTTATAAAAAATGTTTTCACTGGCGATCTCCCCAAGGTTCAATTATAAATGTCAGCTTGTTTCTCTTCCAAAAAGATTTGCTTACCAACTCCTCTGGACAGAAATACTGAGGGAAATAAAGACATCTGCATGTGCCTGACAAGGAACACATGTACCATGGTTACATTAAACACCATTTTCCTGGGTGTACTACCTTGTACGACATTGCGCCCAACCTGACGGCATTGCCAATTCATGTTGCTCTTTATAATTTATCATTGTGGTGCAATGGGATTCCAAATCCTCCTTCCTCCCTCCCTTTCCCATCATTTTATTGCTTGGCCTACCCTTACGATGTTTAATATTACTCTGTTTTATTTAATATTTAAGATCATGAAATTAAAAAAAAGTGAGACTAATGGAGGCAAATCCAAAAAGCTACCACCATAAAAGGTACATTTGCTTTAAAAGAGTCAAATCTCTCTCTCATGAGAGTTGACATATATTCAGCAAAGTAATACAGTTTTATGTATTATTTATTTAATATTTATTTCTCAGGATTAATTTCCCTGCCTGTCCAGGTGAGGGTTGTCAGTTCTGAGGAATGGACCATTTTTCCATTTTGGGTACTCAGTGTTGCTATCAATCAACCCCAGCTCAGCATGGACCAGCTGTAGACTAAAACTCACTCAACTCTTGACAGCAATATGACTTTGTCCAAAGTCACAAGTATACTCATGTGAATTTTTCCACTTTCCACCTCAGCTGTTGGAATCCTTGCCAACATTTGATGGCAATTTGTGCCAATGATAGGCACTTCAGAGCTGCTGTCTTGCAATGTGTTAAGACTGTGGAAGCAGGAACACGATGGGGTGAATTTTAACCCCAAAAAACAGGTGGGTTGGGGTCAGGGTTGGGTGGGATTTTAAGTATAAAAAAATGTGAATCCCGACCCCAACCCGCCCACTTCCAGGTTTAATGGAGGTTTATGGGGGGCGGGCAGCCAGCCCGCTCTCAGGAGGCAGGTTGGCATCTTAAATATTATTATGAGGCTGGAAGCCTCAGATTTAACCTGTTGTGCAGATTTAACCATGGCCGGCCGGGATCCCGGGCCTCAGGATTCCTGGCAGCTGCAATGAGGTGAGCAATCCTTGTGAGCCAGGAAGAGCAGGAGTGTTTCCGCCCGGCCCCCCAAGCACCCTGAACATCAGTCCACCCCTGGGATCGGAACCCCCCACCTGGGATGGGGACTGGAAACACCCCCCACCCTGGGTCGGAAGCCACCGGGTCGGTAATCAGCCACCACTCCGGGATCGGGGATTCTCCCCCTGCCAGGATCGACCCCCCCTGGGTCGGTGATCGGACTCTGCCGAAGTCAGAGATCAGAGCCCGTCCCGGGGTATTGGGGCTCACAACTCTTGTGTTTTGGATGCTTGTCCTGCGCTCCCCACCCAACTGGAAGCCAGCCTGCCAATCAGGCTGCTTACAGTGTCAAGCATGGACGTACTGTGTTATGGAGGTAAGTTATGGTTTTTACAGTCCTGCTATGTTTTTCTCCTTCCCATTCATTAACTCATCTTTTGTTATAAATGTAGCAGCTACACCAAGAAGCGGAAGAAATGCTAAATATTTGTCACTGCCTCCCAATGTGGCTGGGAACATAAACAGGAATAGATCAGAGGACTGAGGTTTCTGTATGAGCTCAGCTGCTGGCCACAGGTGATGATAAAATGGGTATGAGCAGTCCATAATTTGTCAATGATTAAAATCAATCCTTGGAAAATCATTCACGGCACAATTTTCTGCAATACCCAGCCAACGGACTTCCCTCCCCGCCAATGGCACTTACGCAGAAAGTCAGTCTTGAATTCTAGACTTTGAGGGCAGGATTTTCATTGGGCCATGGAGGCAGGATTGGAGACATGTGGGGGTTTAAAATCTCGAAATCAGGGGGCACGAACCCATCCCGGCCCCAACCCGCCTCCATGCCAGTTTCAAAGGAGGCGGGTATCCGACCTATGCTGGGACCCGCCTCCCTGAGGTGGGAAGGGGATTAGTGTCAATTAACTGCCTGTTAACAGGTAGTTAACAGGCAGTTTTTAGCCTAATCCCTATTTTTATTCCTGAAGTGTGGGATTCCCAACGGCTCCAAACCACGGCAAGTTAGCGAGGGGGACTGTCAGACTGAAGGGCTGAAGGGTTCCAGATGTCCATTGTTCAGGTGAGTGATGGGTGCATGAGTGCAGAGGTAAGTGTATTTGGTGTGTGTAAAGTGTTTAAAGAAGATTTAATTACCTTTTCTTACCTTTACAGCCTTCCTTCCTTCAGGTCTCGGGAGTCCCTCATCTCACCGGCACAGAAAGCAGAATGGCCGTGAGCTGTCAAAAGTTGCAGCATTCAGCTTTCTGTTCTGGAAAGATTTCTAAATCAGCCTGAGAGGAGGAAATTAACTTATAGTACAGATTGTCAGTGTTTGACAACTTCAAAGAGCTGTCAAACGCTGATATTTCATCTGTCAAAAGCTCTTGACAGATGAAATGTCAATCTGTGATGTCACCTGTTGCCAAGTGGCCCTTAATTGGCCTGCTGAGCCCGCTGGGCGGGCTCAACAAGGCCAATCAAGTGAAAATCGCGTGGGTTGGCCACAACTCCTTGGAGGCGGAACTACAACCCCGAAAGTTGTAGTCCTGCCTCCTACACGCCTCCAGTATTAAAATCCAGCCCTGACTCTCTACTATCATTGGATAACTATCTGCTTACTGGAAAATAGAAATAAATATACAGCAGAAATGAACATCAGGCCATTTAGCATCTGAGAGAGAAAGATATGTTAATACTTGGACGTGACCTTCTATCACAGACTTCTAGCAGTTACAATTTTTCTTTTTATCTGTCTCTGTCAATTTCAGTCTGTCTATCGATCTGTGCGTCTGCATGTCTATATCTCTCTGTCTGTCCAATTGCTTATTTTTTCTACAACACATATAGTGGGGAAAATTCAGTTGTTTGCGCTTCCCGTTAGCGCCTTAAGAGGGTGTCAATTGGGGCGCAAAGCAACTAGAGGCCAGGTGCGGTGATTTTATGTGCCGCTCACAAAATTAACTAGACATTTTGCTGTGGCACTAAACACTTCCGCCACGATCTCCTGCGCCGGCAGATTGTGACGTTATTCGAGTGCGCAACGCCCCGTTAGCACCCCGGACCGGATATTGAGTGGCGCTCCCTGCCTTACCACCTGCCGCTAGCAACGACAGGTTGAGGGGAACGTTATGTTGTCAGAAAGGGACTACGGGAGCACTATTTAAAGGCGACCACTTCCTACCTTTTTTTGTCGGTGACATTTTTGCACCATGCAGTCTGAGAGAGAGAGAAAGAGAATTCTGGAGCAATTCAACGCTGTGTGAAGGAGTTTTGAGTACTGAGCAGCACTTTGCAGGTTTATTTTGATTTACCCTTCCTTGCTTCGCCAGCATTCTGAGGTAGCGCCTCCCTCCTCGGCGTTTGCGCCTTAAGACAGGTGTGAAGTGCCTGATTTAGCGCTCCAATCACCTCCAGGGGCGATTAAAGCCAAGTTTGCTGCCGGAGGCGATAATCAAACAGTTGTAATTGTCATGACCAAACAGCATCTGCAATCATCCTTGAGGTCCAGTGACAGAAAAGTTGAATATTATTCTTCAATTGTGTGAAGTGCCATCAATCTCTCTCCAGTCCCACTTCATTTCTCATTTATTCTCTTTGTGAAAACGGAGTTATCCCTCAATGCAAGTTCAGTACTCAACAAATATTGACCCTGTCCAGAACAAAAACTTTCTCTACCTCAATTATTTTAATGTCAAGAGGTTATGTCTGTGGAATTCGACACCTTAGCACCGGCTGTTAAAGCTGGTTTCAGAAAAAAAAATAGTGGCCGCCTTGCTTCTGCCCACTTCCAGCACGGGTTGCGGTGGCCACCATTTTGGGCAGATCGGTCGCTTGGCCTTTTCCTGAGTTCGCTAGAAGAATGCTAATCCTGCGACGCTGATTTGACACACGACCTGCTATTTTGGACGTCGCTGCTATACTGCAGGCCCTCTCCAAAGCACGCACAGCTGAACGTGCATTCAACAGCAGGAAAGGCTCCCCACCAGCAGTATTTAAAGGGATCATCAACAACTGACAGGCATTAAAAGGGAAATTAAAGAAGCGTGCAATAAGGGCACAGCAGTCATCATGGGTGACTTTAATCTACATATAGATTGGGCCAACCAAATTAGTAACAATGCTGTGGAGGAGGAATTCCTGGAGAGTTTACGGGATGGTTTCCTGGACCAATATGTCGAGGAACCAACCAGAGATCAGGCCATCTTAGACTGGGTATTATGTAACGAGAAAGGATTAATTAGCAATCTTGTTGTACGAGGCCCCTCGGGTCGGAGCGATCAAAATATGATCGAATTCTTCATTAAGATGGAGAATGAAGTAGTTGACTCAGAGACTAGGGTCCTCAATTTAAATAAAGGGAACGACGATGGTCTGAGGAGCGAGTTGGGTAGGATTGATTGGGGAATGGCACTCAAAGGGTTGACGGTGGATAGGCAATGGCAAACATTCAAAGACCGAATGGATGAGCTACAGAATTTGTTCATCTCAGTTTGGCATAAAAATAAAACAAAAAAGGTGACTCAACCGTGGCTAACAAGGGAAATTAGGGATAGCATAAGATCCAAGGAGAGGACATATAAATTGGCTAGAAAAAGCAATAATCCTGAGGATTGGGAGCAGTTTAGGGTTCAACAAAGGAGGACAAAGGGATTAATTAAGAAAGGGAAAATGGAATATGAGAGTAAGCTTGCAGGGAACATTAGAACTGACTGTAAAAGCTTTTATAGATATGGGAAGAGAAAAAGATTGGTGAGGTCAAGCGTAGGTCCCTTGCAGTCAGAATCAGGGGAATTTATCATGGGGAACAAAGAAATGGCAGACCAATTAAATACATATTTTGGTTCTGTCTTCACAAAGGAGGACACAAATAACCTCCCAGAGATGCCGGGGAACATAGGGTCTGATGAAAGGGTGGAACTGAAAGAAATCAGTATTTGTAGGGAAATGGTGTTAGGAAAATTGATGGGACTGAAGGCCGATAAATCCCCAGGGCCTGATAATCTACATCCCAAGGTACTTAAGGAAGTGACCCTAGAAATAGTAGATGCATTGCTGGCCATCTTCCAGAACTCGATAGTCTCTGGAACAGTACTCGTGGATTGGAGGGTAGCTAATGTTACCCCACTATTCAAAAACGTGGTAGAGAAAAAGCGGGGAATTATAGACCGGTAAGCCTGACATCGCTAGTGGGGAAAATGCTAGAGTCCATTATAAAAGATGTAATAGCAGAGCACTTGGAAAGCAGTGACAGGATCGGACAAAGTCAACATGGATTTACAAAAGGTAAATCATGCTTGACTAATCTACTGGAATTTTTTGAGGATGTAACTGGTAAAATAGACAAGGGAGAACCAGTGGATGTGGTGTATTTGGACTTTCAGAAGGCTTTCGATAAGGTCCCACATAAGAGATTAGCGTGCAAAATTAAGGCACATGGGATTGGGGTCAAGGTATTGACTTGGATAGAGAACTGGTTGGCGGACAGAAAGCAAAGAGTTGGAATAAACGGGTCGTTTTCCGAGTGGCAGGCAGTGACTGGTGGGGTACCGCAAGGATCGGTCCTAGGACCCCAGCTGTTCACAAATATATATTAATGATCTGGACGAGGGAATTGGATGTAATATCTCCAAATTTGCAGACGACACAAAGCTGGGTGTGAGGGTATGCTGTGAGGAGGATGTCGTGAAACTCCAGTATGATTTGGACAGGTTGGGTGATTGGGCAGAAACATGGCAAATGCACTATAATGTGGATAAATGTGAGGTTATCCACTTTGGTGGCAAAAACAGGAAGGCAGATTATTATTTGAATGGCAATAGATTGGGAGAAGGGGAAGTGCAAAGAGACCTTGGTGTTCTTGTGCACCAGTCACTGAAGGTAAGCATGCAGGTGCAGCAGGCGGTTAAGAAGGCAAATGGTATGTTGGCCTTCGTAGCAAGAGGGTTTGAGTACAGGAACAAGGATGTCTTGCTACAGTTGTACAGGGCCTTGGTGAGACCGCACCTTGAGCATTGTGTGCAGTTTTGGTCTCCTTACCTGAGGAAGGACGTTCTTGCCATGGAAGGAGTGCAGCGAAGATTCACCAGGCTGATACCTGGGATGGCAGGAATGACGTATGAGGAGAGATTGTGTCGATTGGGCTTATACTCACTGGAGTTTAGAAGATTGAGAGGGGATCTCATCGAAACCTATAAAATTCTGTCAGGCCTGGACAGACTAGATGCAGGAAGGATGTTTCTGATGGCCGGGGAGTCCAGAACCAGGGGTCATAGACTAAGGATAAGGGGTAAGCCATTTAGGACTGAAATGAGGAGGAATTTCTTCACCCAGAGAGTGGTGAACCTGTGGAATTCTCTGCCACAGAGGGCGGTGGAGGCCAGTTCACTAAATATATTCAAGAAGGAGTTGGATATATTTCTTAAGGCTAAAGGGATCAAGGGATATGGAGAGAAGGCAAGGACAGGGTACTGAATTTGGATGATCAGCCATGATCTCATTGAATGGTAGAGCAGGCTCGAAGGGCCGAATGGCCTACTCCTGCTCCTATCTTCTATGTTTCTATGTTTCTATGACTTGCTTTTTGAGTTCTACTGGTTCTGTGTAAGTTTGAGCAACTGTTTGGAGATTTAAACAGTTACTAAAAGTTGTTGAGGCTACAGGGACTGGTACTGCAAGTGGAGAAGGTCTTGCTTCGGAATTCAAGAGTTCTGCTCAGACTGCTTGCTCCTAGTCATGGGGGCTCTACTTGGAGCCCCCCCTGGAGCACAACAGGGAGATGGAGCAGAGGCAGCAAAGAAGAGGACAAGCTGCTTGCAGAGGGAAGAGTAGATGGAGCAGGAGGGCTCTCAGCAGGAGGCCTTACCTTCCAAGAGAACCTTATCCTACCCGCACTTAAGTCAGGAGCAGTGTGTTTGGAAGTTCTGCTTCACCAAGGAGGTGGTCACAGAACTCTGCCACCTCTTGGAACCAGCCTGCAGCCTCAGAGCAGGGTGATGATGGCGCTGCCAGTGGCCTTCAAGGTGACCGTGGCTCTTGATTTTTTGCAACCGGATTCTTCGGGCAGGATTTTCATTGAGCCGTGGAGGCAGGATTGGAGGCATGTGGGGGGTTAAAATTGCAAAAACTGGCGTGCGGCACCCCCCCTCCCCCGCCCCCAGCCTGGTTCCCGACTCCGAGCAATTTTAACTCAGGCGTGTCTGATGGTCCCGACTCCGTCCCGCATCCATCAGGCCCTTAACAAGCACTAAATGGCCTCTATAGTCCTGTTTTAAAAGGCCCTTGTGATTTTAAACCTTTTCCCACGTGAAGCAGGCCTGGTGGGAAACACAAATGTGAAACCTGGCGGGAGCACTATTGGATTGCTGACTATCAACTGCAGGTCAACCATTAAAGAGAAGATTTGATCAACCAGCATTTGCAGGTGGCAGGACTTAGTGGTCTCAGGTCTGGGACAACTTTTAGAAGGCTTAACCACACCTGTGGAAGGTTGGAGTCTCACACCCATCTCCAGTGTGACCTCCTGGGAAACCCCTCTCGCCACCTTCACTCAGCGCTTCCTCAACTGAGGCATATACCAGAAGCATGGGAGCTATTTATTTCCTTCCCATCTCGGCATTAGAGGAGCTCGAGCACCAACCACGGCACCAGCAGAACCAGGAACAACAGCAGCACCAGCAACAGCAGCAGCAGTAGGAGCGCCAGGCTGCTGCTCATCCACCTGAGGAGGCACAGGCCAGAAGGGGCCAGCGCCTGGAAGCCCGTCGGCGCAGGAGATAGCCCCCAAACAGGGTCTATAGATGCAGGGTGTGCTATCTCAACATGCCTGAGCAGCAGTGCCAAAGGCGGCTCCAACTTTCACGTGAGGTAGTGACTGATATCTGCGCAATGCTACAGCAAGACCTGTTGCCCAGAGGACCAGGTGGACAACCATTACCAGTGGCCATCAAAGTCACCACCGCACTCAACTTTTTTGGCTCAGGCTGATTCCAAGGATCAGCAGCAGACATCAGCGGCATCTCCCAGGTGGCCGCACACACTTGCATCACGCAGTTAGCCGATGCCCTCTTTGCCCTCGCGCACAATCACATCCATTTCACCAAGGATCGAGCAAGTGTCACGGCGCGAGCGGTTGGATTAGCTCACCTGGCAGGCTTTCCAAGGGTGCAGGGCGTCATTGACTGCACACATGTGGCCCTTAAGGCACCCCATCGCATTCCAGGCATTTTTGTCAACCGCAAGGGCTTCCACTCCCTTAACGTTCAGCTGGTGTGTGACTACAAGAAGGAAATTTTGCATGTTTGTGCCATGTACCCTGGCATTTGCCATGACTCCTTCATACTGCGCCAGTCTAGTGTGCCTCTGCTATTCAGTCCACCAGACCAACTTAACGGATGGCTATTTGGAGACAAGGGCTATCCCCTGAGGACTTGGCTAATGACGTCGTTGAGGAGACCATCCAACGAAGCTGAGGAGAGCTACAAGTCCAGCCACATGTCCACCAGAGCCATAATCAAGCAAACCATCGGTTTGCTGAAAATGCGCTTCAGATGCCTGGATAGATGAGGTGGAGCCCTGCAGTACTCAGCAGCCAGGGTCTCCAGAATCGTCGTGGTTTGTTGTGCACTTCACAACATATCACAGCGTTGTGGCTTGCAGATTCCTGATGACCACGTGGCTCCTCACATATCCTCCTCAGATGAGGAGGAGGAGGAGGAGGAGGGCGAAAACAAACATCCTGCAGAGGCCCATCAACCAGCGGCAGCATTTCGCGAGAACATTGATGCCCGGGATGCAAGGAACGCACTCATCCTGGCCAGATTTGCTTAGCCTAGTCAAACAAACACTTTTGCCTCGCAGCTTCTTACCAGAGCATTGACAATGGCCAAGAACCAGAGGATTCCTAGCATTCTGACCACCACACTGACAGTTGCAAGTATGCCTAAGCCCTCAATGTGGAAGTCCCACTAGAGAAATGACAGACGATAGAACTGCAACATTTGCCAACAGAAACTTTATGTACAATAACGAAGTGATGGCATTTTTGCAGTAAACACAAATTTGCACCCAAGTGACTACCCTTGTGACTATTTGTGCAGAATTTTCCTCTTACACGTGCTCCTACATGGTGTCTCCCCTGTGGCTTCAGCAGATGTGGAGGCCCCTTGCTCACTTTGCTGCTGCTCCTGTCTCGACACCTTTGGCGGGCGTCCTCTGGGGTGGTGAGCCTGTGAGGGCTCGTCAACAGTCTGCTGCTCCTGCGGCTGTGCAGGGGTTGAGATGCCTATCTCACTTGGGCGTGGACTCCGATGGGGCTCTGACCAAGGGCTCTGCAGTGGCATGGAAGTGTGAGCACCTGTAGAGGAGCTTGAGGTCTGCCACCAACCTGCCTCTCATGGGTCAGGTCCTCCTCAGCGCCTGCAAGTGGCTGGAGATCACCTTGCTGCACATCAGGGGGGGCCATGGGGACCTGTATCAGAAGGACTTCCATGAAGGTCTGGTTTCTCTGTTCAATAGCTGCCCATCGGTCCTCAAGAGATGTCATTCTATTCTGAACAATGACCATGTTTTCCATACCCTGGCGACTAAGCACTTCCATGGCCATAGCCATCCTCTCCTCTACCGTAGCCACCCTCTCCTCTATGGTAGCCATCCTTTCCACGGAAGTTGCCATCCTTTCCGTGGTGATGCGTACATGCGCCAATGACTCCACAAAGGCTCTGGTCATGGTTGCTATGGACTCCTCCATTCGCTCCACACTCGCAGCGACCCTAGAGACAAAACCTGCCAGAGACTCCTGCATCTGTTCCTGGAGTTCCATCACCGCTGATCTCATGGACGGACCCAGAGGCAGAGGGTCGACATGCTGGTGAACCGAGCTGGCAGAGTCCTGCGCCGTCTGACTAAGACTCTCCACTGCTGTCCGTCTCCACAATCTGCTGATGCTAACTTGTGAGCTGTGATACACCAGCTGACAACACTACTCTATGTCCCGAAGGTCCCACCGAGGTGTGAGTGTCTGCGCTGGTGCTGGGTGCGCTGAATTCTGCTGACGCTGCGCCCTCAGAAGTTGCAGCTTCCTCTGAGGAGTCTTGCTGCTCAGCCTCTTCTTCCTGGCTAGGGGGAACGGATGCTTGTGATGGTCCTGTGGGGGAGTAAAGGAAAGAGTCAGAGATGTGATGCCAAGGCTACATGCACATAGCTTTTTGCAAATGCTCATAAGTCCATTTGTTAGTCCTTCACAATCATTATCAGCGACTCATGCAATGTCAAAGAGAGAGATGGGAAACTTTTCTGTCACCAGCTTGCTGCGTTGCACCCGTCTATCCGTCCCCCACATGCGCATCATCCTCCAGTCCCACTGTTTCAAGTGCCGCCTCCTCCCAGGGGGTCAGGTGGACTATAGAGGCTGTCCCTCCTCCTGTCCTCGCTCGCTCTCTTTTGTTGTGAGCTCTCTTTTCCTGCAATGAGGGAGACAAGTGGAGGTTGAGTGAGAATGAAGGAGTGGGTGTAGAGATTGCATAGCATAGATACTTAGAAGGTGACAAAGATGGAGTGAGGTGGCAAGAACAAGGGCCCTACCTGTGTGTTGTCAGTTGTTTTCATAGCATCAGAGTGATAGGGAGTGTGAGGGCTGCATAGTCGAATAGTTATGTGAATGTGAGCATAGAGAGAGAGTGAATGGCTAAAGGTGCATGGATGTCAGTGTCAAGTGGGATGTAGAGGAAGAGATTGCCAAAGCTGAGTGTTGGTGAGGAAATGCAATGGGGGTCAGATTGAGGGTGATGGGAAATTCCTACTCACTTTTGCGCTGAAGGTCATGAAATCTTTTCTGGCACTGAATCCAGGTTTGCCGTGTGACTCTCAAGGAGTTGACCTCCTCAGCCACCTGCATCCACACTGCCTTAGTCTGCTTGGGAGGCCTCTTCCTCCCTGAGGAAGGGAAGAGCACCTCCCTGTTGGTCCTAGCCCCATCCACCAATGCCTGCAGGGCCACCTCGTCAAAACAATGAGCTGATCTGGGCCTTCCGCTTGTCAGCTTTCCTGCAGGTCCCTCTGACACCAAATGGAGAAAGCTTGGAAGCCTGCAGAAGAAGCAAGGCTTGCTGTGGACCTTAAATGCAGCAGCAATGATGACATCATCGGAGGGGACTTTCAGTCATGAAAAACCCATTTGCAAAGGCTTCCCACACATTGGAAATCAATTGGCCACTTAAGTTAAAATTGCACCAATCTCCCACATCCATTTAGAATCATGTGGGAAACACGAAATTTGGATAACACGACACCATCCCGCACCTGAGTTAAAATCCTGCCTGTCCAGTCTGGAGCAAGCGAAATAGCTAACATCTCCCAGTTTGCCATCCATCGCTGCATCCGGGAGGTCACAGAGGCTCTGTACTCCAGGAGAAGGGACTTCATTGTCTTTTCTTTGAACAGAGAGAAGCAGGAGAAGCGCGCATGTGGCTTTGTCAGAATATCAGGCTTCCCCATGGTGCAGGGCACCATTGATTGCACACAAGTGGCTTTGCGGGCGCTGCCTATCAATCTTGAGATGTACTGCAACTGCAAAAGTTACCACTCACGTAATGTGCAGCTGGTGTGCGACTACGCCCAGTGCATCATGATAGTAAAAGACCGGTATCCTGGCAGCAGTCATGATGCCTCCATCATGCGGCAGTCCGGTGTACCAGCAATCTTCCAGCCACCATGTCGAACCCGAGGATGGCTGCTCTACACCTGGCTGATGACTCCCCTCCACAACCTCTCCATTCGTGGCCAGCAATCATATAATGACAGCCATGCTACCATTAGGAACCTCATCGAGCAGACCATCGGGGTGCTCAAGCATTGGTTCCGCTGCCTTGACTGCTCAGACAGAGCCCTCCACTACACGTTGGAGTGGATGTCTCATTCCCTGGTGCCCTGCTGCATTCTCCACAACTTGGCTATCATAGAGTCATAGAGTCATAGAGTTTTACAGCACAGAAAGAGGCCCTTCGGCCCATCGTGTCTGCGCCGCCCATCCATCCCTGTCCAGTCTAATCCCATTTTCCAGCATTTGGTCCATAGCCTTGTATGCAATGGCATTTCAAGTGCTCATCCAAATGCTTCTTGAATGTTGTGAGGGTTCCTGCCTCCACCACCCTTTCAGGCATTGAGTTCCACATTCCAACCACCCTCTGGGTGAAAAAGTTCCTCCTCAAATCCCCTCTAAATCTCCTGCCCCTTACCCTGAATCTATGCCCCCTTGTTATTGACCCCCCTACTAAGGGGAAAAGTTCCTCTTTATCTACCCTATCTATGCCCCTCATTATTTTGTACACCTCAATCAGGTCCCCCCTCAGCCTTCTCTGCTCCAAGGAAAACAACTCCAGCCTGTCCAGCCTCTCTTCATAGCTGAGGCGCTCCATCCCAGGTAACATCCTGGTGAATCTTCTCTGCACCCTCTCCAAAGCAATCACATCCTTCCTATAGTGAGGCGACCAGAACTGCACACAGTACTCCAGCTGTGGCCTCACCAGCGTTTTGTACAGTTCCATCATAACCTCCCTGCTCTTATATTCTATGCCTCAGCTAATGAAGGCAAGTATCCCATATGCCTTTTTAACCACCTTATCTACCTGCTCCGCTGCCTTCAGGGATCTATGTACATGTACACCAAGGTCCCTCTGACCCTCTGTACTTCCTAGGGTCCTACCACTCATTGTGTATTCCCTTGCCTTATTTATCCGTCCAAAATGCATCACCTCGCACTTTTCAGGGTTAAATTCCATTTGCCACTTTTCCGCCCATCTGACCAACCCGTTTATATTGTCCTGTAGCCGGAGGCTTTCCTCCTCGCAATTTACCACCCCACCAATTTTCGTGTCATCTGCGAACTTACTGATCATACCTTTTACATTCTCATCCAAATCATTTATGTAGATCACAAACAATAAGGGACCCAGCACCGATCCCTGAGGTACCCCACTGGACACAGGCTTCCAGTCACAAAAGCAACCTTCGACCATCACCCTCTGCCTCCTGCCACTCAGCCAGTTTAGGATCCAACGCGCCAAGGCACCCTGGATCCCATGGGCTCTTACCTTCTTGACCAGTCTCCTATGTGGGACTTTGTCAAAAGCTTTACTGAAGTCCATGTAAACCACATCCACAGCATTTCCCTCATCCACCCCACTAGTCACCCCCTCGAAAAATTCGATCAGATTTGTTAGACATGATTTACCCTTGACAAAGCCATGCTGACTATCCCCGATTAATCCTTGCCTCTCCAAGTGGAGATTAATTTTGTCCCTCAGAATTTTTTCCAATAATTTCCCCACCACAGATGTTAGACTCACTGGCCTGTAATTCCCTGGTTTATCCCTGCTACCCTTCTTGAATAATGGTACTACGTTAGCTGTTCTCCAGTCCTCTGGTACATCCCCTGTGGCCAGAGAGGTTCTGACAATTAGTGTCAGAGCCCCTGCAATCTCCTCCCTTGCCTCCCACAGCAGCCTGGGATACATCTCGTCCGGGCCTGGGGATTTATCCACTTTTTGGCCCGCTAAAACCGCTAGCACCTCCTCCCTCTCGATGCTAATATGTTCAAGTATGTCACAGTCCCCTTGCCCGATTTCTATGTCTGCATCGTCTTTCTCCATAGTGAACACAGATGCAAAAAATTCATTTAAAACCCCACCTACATCCTCTGGCTCTACACACAGATTGCCACTTTGGTCCCTAATGGGCCCTACCCTTTCCCTGGTTATCCTCTTGCCCTTAATATACTTATAAAACATCTTAGGATTTTCCTTTATTTTGCTCGCCAGTGTTATTTCATGGCCCCTCCTCGCCCTCCTAATTTCTTTTTTAAGTATGCCCCTGCACTTTTTATACTCCTCTGGGGCTTCTTCTGTCTTTAGTCTTTTGTAACTGCCAAAAGCCCCCCTTTTATTTCTAATGCATTTTTGTATATCCCTTGTCATCCAAGGTTCCCTTTGCTTGTTGGTCCCACCCTTGACCTTTACAGGAACATGTTGGCGTTGTACTCTCTCTATTTCCCTTCTGAAAGTCTCCCACTGTTTTGATGTGGATTTTCCTATAAGCAGCTGCTCCCAGTCCACTTTGGCCAGATCCTGCCTTATCATATTAAAATCGGCCTTCCCCCAATTTAGAACCCTTATTTCCGGGCCGTCTTTGTCTTTTTCCATGACCACCTTAAATCTCACCGAATTATGGTCACTGTCGCCAAAATGCTCTCCTACTGACACTTCCACCACTTGCCCGGCTACGTTCCCCAGAATTAGGTCCAGTACCGCCCCCTCTCTTGTAGGACTTTCTACATGTTGGCTCAAAAAGCTCTCCTGGATGCACTTTAAGAATTCTGCACCCTCTAAGCCTTTCACACTCTGACTGTCCCAATTTATATTGGGGAAGTTGAAGTCCCCCACTATTATTACCCTATTATTTTCGCACTTCTCTGAGATTTGCCTACATATCTGTTCCTCTATCTCTCCCTGACTGTTTGGGGGCCTAAAGTACACTCCCAGCAAAGAGCTTGCCCCCTTTTTGTTTTTAAGTTCTACCCATATGGCCTCATTAGAGGAACCCGCTAATATATCATCCCTCCTTACAGCAGTAATTGACTCCTTAATTAATATTGCAACACCCCCTCCCCTTTTACACCCCCCTCTGTCTCGCCTGAAGATTCTTTACCCCGGAATATTGAGCTGCCAGTCCTGACCCTCCCTCAACCATGTCTCCGTGATAGCAACAATATCGTACTCCCATGTGTTCAACAACAACTTCAGTTCATCCACCTTATTTGCAAGACTCCTTGCATTAAAATAAATGCCTTCCAGCCCTGCCATATTCTCTTTTGCCTTCACATATTTGCTCTGCCTTCCCAGCTGACTTGTTTTTCCCTCTGTATTTGGCCGTAAATCACCCCCTACTATAGCTCCACTCTGTACCCCAACCCCCTGCCAAGTTAGTTTAAACCCTCCCCAGCAGTGCTAGCAAACCTCCCCGCAAGGATATTGGTTCCCCCCTGGTTCAGGTGTAAACCGTCCGACTTGTACAAGTCCCACCTTTCCCAGAAGCAGACCCAGTGATCCAGGAAACTAAAGCCCTCCCCCCTGCACCATCCCTTTAGCCACGCATTCATCTGTTCTATCTTCCTATTCCTATACTTACTAGCACGTGGCACCGGGAGTAATCCAGAGATTACAACCTTTGAGGTCCTGCTCCTTAATCCTTCACCTAGCTCCCTAAATTCTTGCTGCAGGACCTCATCCCTCTTTTTACCTATGTCGTTGGTACCAATGTGGACCACGACCACTGGCTGTTCTCCCTCCCCCTCCAGAATGCCCTGCAGCCGCTCAGTGACATCCATGACCCTGGCACCAGGGAGGCAACAAACCATCCTGGATTCACATCTACGGCCACAGAAACGCCTATCTGTTCCCCTTACTATAGAATCCCCTACCACTATTGCTCTCCCACTCTTTTTCCCCCCTTCCTGGGCAGCAGGAGCACCCCCAGTGCCAGGAAGTTGGCCGCTGCTGCCTTCCCCTGGTGAGTCATCCCCCTCAACAGTATCCAAAGCGGTATACTTGTTTGAAAGGGGGATGTTCGCAGGGGTTCCCTGCACTACCTGCCTGCCTTTGTTGCTCTGCCTGATGGTCACCCCCTGTGCTGCCCTACCCTGAGGCGTGCACAACTCGCTAAACGTGTTATCCACGAGCCTTTCAGCATCGCGCACGCTCCAAAATTCATCCACCCGCAGCTCGAGCGCCGCAATGCGGTCTACAAGTAGCTGCAGCTGGATGCATTTCCCGCACACATGGTCGTCAGGGACACTGGCAGCATCCCTGACTTCCCACATAGAGCAGGAGGAGCAGAGCACGGGTCTGAACTCTCCTGCCATGACTTACCCCTTTAATTACTTTAAAAAATTTATTCAATACCCCAGTTACAGGTATGCTCTAGGTCGCTTTATTTACCAACTATCCCCACTACACCACAGAAATTTAACACCACAGAATTCAAGCTTGTATTGAAAAAAGAGAAATACTCACCAACCAATCACCTACCTGCTCCCTGGTGACGTCACACACTGATTACTTTTTACCTCTCTCCCCGCTGCTGAGTTGGTAAGCCTCGCCTCTCTCCGGTTTTTATACCGGTCTCACCACGCTGCTCCCGACTGGTCTCGGGCCTCGCTGGTCTCCAGGTTTTCTCCCGAGCTCCTCCTCGCTGCTCCCGCTGGTCCCGACTGGTCTCGGGCCTCGCCTCTCTCTGGTTTTTATACCGGTCTCACCACGCTGCTCCCGACTGGTCTCGGGCCTCGCTGGTCGCCGGGTTTTCTCCCGAGCTCCTCCTCGCTGCTCCCGCTGGTCCCGACTGGGGGCACAGCCCTTGCTACCTCGCTTTCCATGACCAGGTCAGGTGGAAGGGGAGGAGGAGGAGGAGGATGAAGAGGAGAGAGAAGGAGGAAGGGAGGAGGCATGCAGCAGATCCCTGTTCCAGACGAGCTGTCCGTGAGCGCCTCATCAGACTCCGGTTCCATTGAATGAAACCCCAGATCCCCGTTGCTCACCACTCCCCCACCTTACGATCCCTCTGCCACGGAACATCACTGCGTCCTCTTGGGGACAAAGCTAAAATGAGAGCCACCACTAAACAAACATTCCAAATGTAATTTATAAATGAATCAAACCAACTAATCACGTTTGTGTCTGTCTTTCGTGTTCCTTTGCCTATCCTGGTGCTCTTACGGTGCTTCCCCAGTGGCTTTTGCATGGATGGTGGAAATCTGCTGACATTCCTAGGGGGATACTGCAGAGGGCCTTGCAGGACGACGTCAAGCAGCTCTGGGCCTAAAAGGCCTGGCTGTAGACTGTACCACCTCGGCATGGGTGGCAGCAGGCTGAGCCAACCAACAGCACATTTAGCGCTGAGCTCAGCACTCCAATCATTATAATGAGCAGGCAGCACAAATTTTGAACAGGCACCAGCAGATCGTGCTTTGCGATTCCTGCGCCCATCTTTGGGCCCAATCCAAGTTGACCCCCGGGGGAGAAATTCGGTATAGCCCTGTTTGGGGCGCCGCTATCGGCCGTGTGCAAAATTTAGCGCCTGGCGCTAATTATCGCCTTCGACTGCAAACTTGGCTTTTATCGCCCCTGGAGGTGATTGGAGCACTAAATCAGGCGCTACACACCTCTCTTAAGGCGCTAAGGCCGAGGAGCGAGGCGCTATCTCAGAGGGCGGGCGCAGCGCCGGTGCTGTCAGTTAGCGATTGAACACAGACACACTGGCGCCGGTCAGTTCTTAAAGGGGAGGGTCGATCTTGCTCTGCAGCCACACAATGCTCATTGGAGCTTTGAATCTCGGCCTGGGTAGACCTGTGGCTAAATCTTGCAGCCAAGGACTATGGAGAGGGCCAGGGAGCGAGCGGGCCTTGGAGGCTCTGGTTGGCGTGGTGGAGCACAGAAGATCTATACTGTACCCAGAGAGTGGCAGAAGGCCTTTGCCACACGAGTACAGAAGAGTGTGGAGGGAGGTGGCTCAGAGAGTCTCCTCAAGCAGCATGGTGCCTAGGACCCATCTCCAACGTAGAAAAATGTTCACCGACCTCACTCAGGTCGTCAGGGTGAGTGCCTTTTTTTCAAAACCTCTCCATCCCTCCATCTCAACCTCACTTTATGGCCAGAGGGTCTTAAAAGCCCCAATGCCCAACACTCATCCAACACCTATGGCCCTTTCATCAAACACACACACGCATTCCACACTTTGCTTACAGTAAGGGCTATTCAACTATGGGAAGCACATCAGGCAAGACCATGGCTGCATACAGTAAGAGCTATTCAACTATGGGAGGCATTTCAGGCAAGACCATGGCTGTATATTTACTCAGACGCCGTCCTTTTTCTTGCAGGCCAAGCTATCTCATAATAGGAGACAGCAGCAACGGACGGGTGGAGGGTGGCCTCAGCTGCAACCCCTCAGCAATCTTGAGGTGCACGTACAGAGGAGTGTGGCAAGCCGGGTGATTGGTCCCGTCGCCACTGGAGACGCCGACCCCGTTCTGGACAGCAATGGTAAGGTCATCACCTTTTTGTCCTCTCTCCTTCCACTTGTTCCTCACAACACCAGCCTTTGACACTTTCAATCCAAATTACTAAATTGCTGCACTCATTCCTCCCTTGCTGCCACCCTGTCCTCACGCTAAAGCCACTCTTGTACCACCCTGCTTTCAGATGATGATTCACCAGGTGAGGAGACGGGCCCTCAAGCTGCCAGTGGGAGTGAAGCTGAAGGCGCGGAGGAAGAGGAAGCCGGAGCATTAGTGCCACCCTCTCCTGAGGAAGCCCCTGCCCACATTGGGAACACGCCTTCCCTGGAGGGGAGCAGGGGGGAATGGTCTGATGAGGGTGAAGCTCCAGGACCCAGCGGGCTGCAGCAACACGATGGGGGTTGGGAATCTTGGGGGCCTTCTCCCCAGAGGGAGAGTATGCCATCAAGTCCTACTGCACTGGACGCAGAGGAGGAGTGGGTCCTCGCTGAAATGAGAGCCCAGGCGGAGCACAGGCACACTGAGCTCATGGCTGCAGTGGCAAGGGTGCCCGAATGCATTGAATCACTGGCAAGGAGTGTGGAGCACTTCGCTGTAGCACAGGCGGATGCCACGCAAATGCTTAGTGCTGCAATGCAATCACTGGCTGCTCTCAAGCAGACTAAGATTGAGGCTTCCATCCTCGCTAGTTCGGACACATTTCCCTGGTGCTCTCACCGCGCCACAGCAGGCCAGCAATCTGTGCTCCAGCAGATTGCTCCGGATGCTGAAGTGCTGCCCCGTGGGAGTGCCAGTGTGTCGGTCGAGCAGGGAGTTGCTGTCCTCTCTCAAGATGACAGCATTCCTGCTGCCACTACTGTCACTTCTCCACTGCACTTGCCACCGCCTGTAGGACAGACTGCTGCCCATGCAGAGTTGGTGCAGTCTGCAGCTGGGCCCTCCAGGCCCAAAGCTAGTCGAGGCCATCCTTCAAGGGCATCTGCAGTCTCAGGTTGTGACAATAAGCAGCCTTCCACCAGCCTTGCTGCAGCCACTGGGATTCCATTACGGAGGAGCAGCAGGGTGGGAAGGGGGGAATTTCACAAGGGAAGGAGATCACCCTCGAAGGGCTAAAAGTAGGAGCTGTGACAAAATGTTGTTCATTGTTTTATTAAAGGCCGAGGTTCGTGGTAAATTTTTTTAGCTGTTTTGAACATTGTCTCCAGTTTGTGAGAGCCAGTTATGTTAATGACTGTTTTTTTTCGTGTTTCTTTCTATTAGTTTGTCATGCGGAAATGAGACACACAGAGTTTGTAAAATAAATAAGTTTCTGTATTCAAAATGTCCATGTTTGGTCTTTGCAATCATTGTTGCCTTGACTGGCTTAGGGGTTGCGGGATGGTTTCATTCAGGTTGTTTGAATGGCAGAAGCCATTTCCTCAGAGGGGGCCTAGAAGCGACTTGCTATGAGCCTTTGACGGATGGCCCTTCCACTTTGTACATTGTGTGCCTCCCTCCCGCCTTGGTGCTGCTGATGATCATCCTCCTCATCTTCCTCCTCCTCTTCCTCCTCCTCCTCTGGTGGTGCTCGAATGCCTGGAGGCATTGGCTGGGTCCTGAGGATTGCAAGGTTATGCAGCATGCAGCACACAACAACAAAGTGGGAGACTCGCTCAGGCGAGTACTGAATGGCTCCTCCAGAATGGTCCAGACAGCGGAACCGTTGCTGAACGTGCCGATTGTGTGCTCAACGATGTTCCTGGTAGCTTGATGGCTCTCGTTGTACCGCAGCTCAACAGGGGTGTTGGGCGTACGGAGCGATGTCATCAGCCAGGTGCACAGAGGATATCTCTTGTCCCCGAGAAACCAACCACCTGGGTGATGCGGTGCCTGGAAAAGGTCTGCCACAGAATTCTGGCGCAGGATGAAGGCATCGTGGCTGTTACCAAGGAAGTGGGCATTGACAGCGAGTATCAGCTGTCTGTGGTCACAGACCAACTGAACGTTTAAGGAATGGAAGCCCTTTCGGTTGCGGAAATCCTCGGCATTCTCATGCGGCGCACGCAAAGCCACATGCGTGCAATCAATGGTGCCCTGCACCATGGGGAAGCCCGCTATCATCGCAAAGCCCATTGCGCATTCTTGCTGCTTATCCGGGGTCATGGGGAAAGAGATGTACTCTCGTCTCCTTTTAAAGAGGGCATTTGTGACCTGACGGATGCAGCAATGTAGCGTGAACTGGGAGATATTGGCGAAGTCCCCAGTAGCTGATTGAAATGAGCCGGTGGCATAAAAGTTGAGAGCCACTGTGATCTTCACTGCCACCGACAGAGACGTCCTGCTCCTCAGTTGAGGCTGCAGATCTGGCTGAAGCAGGTGGCAGAGCTCAGTGACAACCTCCTTGCTGAAGCGCAGCCTTCACAAACACTGCTCCTCAGACATATTAATGTAGGAGAACTGTTGGCGAAATACCCTGGGAGGGTAAGGTCTCCTGTACAGAGGCCTGTTGGCCCTCCTCCATCTTGCCATGATTGCCACTCTGTCTCTGCATCTCTGTGCCCTCCGAATGTGATGGAGAAGGATGACGCCCCCATCCATTGCAGCCCCCATAGTATCTAGGCAATCAAAGTTATGAAGGTCAAAAACCAAAGTACCTGCAAAGTTATGGTCAGAAGCCAAAACTACCTCAGACAGCGTTGCCTCAATGCAGAAGGCTCTCTTTCTCTCTTTGTCTCTCTCAAAATCTCTCTCTCTCTCAGAACGAGTGGTGCAAAAATGGCTACCACACAAAAGCCAGGAAGAGGCCCCCTTTAAATAGTGCCCCCCCAGCCCCACAGCGACTGGGAAGCGTTCCAGTCTACCTGTCCTTGGTTGCGCTAGGTGGAAAGGAGGGGGGCGCCACTCAATTTCCGTTCCGGGGCATCACAAGGGTATTGCACTCTCGAATGACGTCAAGATCTGCATGCGCAGGAGAGCGGCCGGTATTGTTTAGCGCCGCCGCAAAATGTCTGGTTAATTTTGCGAGCGGCGCAAAAATCGCCGCGCCCGGGCGCTAGTTGCTTTGCGCCCCATTAGCGCCCTCATAAGGTGCTAATGGGAGGCGCAACCAACTGAATTTCCCCCCCCCCTATGTTTTGGGTCAAGAGAATGTGCTTAAACACATTGGGGGGCTAAATTTGGTTGATTTGCGCCTCCCGTTAGCACCTTAAGAGGGCGCTAATGGGGCGCAAATCAACTTGCGCCTGGGCGCGCGCCGCTAACGCTGCTTGCGAAATTCAGCGTGAGGCTAGCGGTGGCGCTAACTGTTAGCGCTGCACGGCGCTGTGCCACCGGCAATGACATCATCGCTGTGCGCAGTGCCCTGCTTGCGCCCCGGCTGTAATATTGGGTGGTGCCCCCCGACTTAGCCCCGTACGTTATGTCCGCCGGGGTCAGGGGGGGCCTACCTGCGGCCGAGGCAGCGCTAGTTAAAGGGGAAGTGGCGGACGGCCATGGTCGCTATGTCCGCTGGGGTCAGTGGGGCCTACCTGCTGCCGGGACGGTGCTAGTTAAAGGGGAGGTGGCGGGCGGCCATTTTTGATCCTGGAGTGCCGGGCTCGTTTGCCGGCACTCCTGATCCCTGGATGCGCTGTGCCAGGCCCTTCCCCTTTAATAAGGGGAGGAAGGCCTGCAGTACTGCAGCGCGACCTGCCACAGCGCGTGGCGCTGCAGCACATAGCACCGTGATATTGGCTCGCAGCGCCCTAAAAGGGACGCGGGGTGCTTCCAGTAGCGCCCCTCCTCCCTCTCAGGGCGCTACTTGGGAAAATCGGCCGTGGGGGCGCTAACTTTTTCGGGTTAGCGCCCCGGCAAAGGTAGGGCCCCAACGGGGGTGTAGTGTATGTACCCGTCTATCTTTAAGGGAACTATTGAATGTAACCGTTCACCTTTAAGGGAACTACTTTAGGTGTGGCACTATTTGTTGGCTTCTGTATACTGTAATACCGACAGTGATCACACCAGTATATAAGTGTTGTAGCAGGATTGCTGGGGCAGATTCGCCCGGACCTTCGAATAGTAAAGACCTGTTTGTTTGTTACTTCTGAAGTCTGTGTATTTATTAACTGCACAACCCACAGACTTTACAGGGGGCACTACCCAATTTTTACCACATTTAATCTCTTCCTTTTGCAGTTGTTTATTGGTAGGCCATGACTCATATCACCCACAGCCTGGGTATATAGAGGGTTCAGTGGACCACATCAACTAACTGCAGTCAGAGATTACCAACAAACCAGAATGTATGCCGTTCAAAGTGTGCTGCTTTTTGTGCTATACCTTAGCCTCCTGAGATATGTGTAGTGCTGAATGATCACGGTGACTGGATTGCTCTCAATTTCTCATAACTTTCATTCCGAGCTTAGAGAACTTTCACGGTGTTGTTTATATTACAACATAAGATAAGACTCTGCTGCTGATGTTCACAGTACGTTAGTTACAAAACTGGAGTTTCCTCCCTCGCACATCCTCCTTGAAAGTTTCAACCAAGAATGTGTGTGTAGCAAGAAGTCTGCTGAAAGTTTCCATCAGCACTTAAGCTATGCTCGCAAGCTGTTGTAATCACCAGCCATGGCTCATTGCTAGCACTCTCGTCTCTGAGTCAAAAGGTTGTGGGTTTAAGTCCCAATCCAGAGACTTGTGTCTGTAATCTAGGCTGACATTCCAGTGCAATGCTGAGGGCGTGCTACACTGTTGGAGGTGCTGTCTTTTGGATGAGAGGTTAAACACACTCAGGTGGACGCAGAAGATACTACAGTATAGCACTATTTTGAAGAAAAACAGGAGAGTTCTCTCAGTGTCCTGGCCAATATTTATTCCTCAACCAACATCACTAAATCAGATTATCTGGTCATTATCTGTTTGATTGATTGTTGCGTTTCCTACATTACAACAGTGACTACACTTCTAAAGTACTTAATTGATTGCAAAGTGATTTGTGACATCCTGATATTGTGAAAAGTTCTTCCTTTCCTTTAGGTGGAAGAGGAATAATATTTATCTTCTGCATAGCCACAAGGCCAGTTAAATGCATTCTCATTTTGTTTTAAGTTCCCCAGAAACTGTTTAGTTGTATACCAATGAATTAAATTGGCCTGCTGTCTGCATGAAAAGAGTTTGTGATACCTTTTTTCAATTAGGGTGGAGAAAGAGCTATTTATCATTTTTGTCACGTTGGCGCCACATGCAAGTGATGTGATGATGTATTTTGAAGCAACCTAAAATAATTTGTTTGTAAACAAAGAAAATATATTAATCTGGTGCCTCTTTAGACAATGGGGGGAAATTTGTCTAGGCCTGCATTGTTCTGGCAGTGCACACTCCAACTAAGAGACCCCCAGGCCTGAAATTGGGCATGAATAATTTAGGTGAGCAGCCTATTACGCCTCCACAGGCAGCTCGACCTGTTTCAAGAAATGTATCTCAGGCCACTTGCTTAGCAAGAAGCGACCCTTAGGTAAGTCTCGGGAAGCGGGGAGGGTGGAGCAGCAAAGGTGGGAGGGGTGGAGGGGTGGTGGTGATTGGGATACTGTGGGCTCAGTGGAACAGTCCCATTAAAAAACATTACAAAAAATATCTTACCTTTTGTTGACAGCCGCTGTTTAGGCTGTAGGGGCAGGCCTGGCACCTGTTATGCTCTGTGATATCCAATTTCTGCAAGGAGCTGAAGACTAGGTTTACCAACTCTGCTTAGACGTATTCCGGGAGTTTTTACCACATGATCACCTGCCTCCAACCGCCTCACCAGTGGTCGCCCCACAATTAATATAAGAGCATGAGAAAATGGGTCGAATATTTTTCTGGAGTCTTTAGTGTTAAGTCTGTGTGTTATATTGCGAATTACTACACAGACCACAAGAGTAAACTTTAACAGGACTTTACTGGTTGAAGGTCAGGGCGGATCTGCCCAATAAACCATTACACAGCACCCATATACCGGTGTGGTCACCGCCGGCACTACAGTATACAGCAGCCAAGACAAAGCAGTGCAACCCCTGAAATAGTTCTCTCAAAGGTGGACGGTTACATACAATAGTTCTCTTAAAGGTAGAACGGTTACATACACTACAATCCTCCCTTTTTAGCTTACAATATACCTATTCCCCATTAAACATAACATCATAACATATATTCAACTTCATGTAAAAACAGTTCACAGATGTAGTCTCTGCGGGAAACAGTTCACAGATTCAGTCTCTGCGGAGGCGCCTCCTGTGCTTCCTGACTCGGTCGGGATAACGCCTCGGTGGTGTAGTAGTTCTCGGTGGTGTAGTAGGTTCACGTTGCTGGGGTGACTCATCCAATAGTCCTCCACTGGACTTAACAGCTTGAACTTCCGTAACTTCAGAACCAGCCTTGCTGACTTCTAAAGGCTCGAGTACCTTGGGAAGTTTTCCTACTTCCAAACTGATTTGACTCAGTTCGGAGGGACCACGTGCGTGACCTGGTAGAGGTGATAATGGTTCAGATGGGTCATCATCTTCTGCTTCGTCTTTTCCTTTTCTGCTTCTTGGAGACTCTCTGGGCTCCACTCCCAGCTGCATGCACAGTTCCTCCTCCTCTTCCTCCTGTTGCCGTATCAGCGCCACCATCTCCCGGTGTTTCTTAGACTTTTCGTGATTCTTCATGGTTTTTTTACTTTGGAAGACTTCCCCACAAGCTGGGCAGAACAGGTCGTGGTAATATTCGGTGTCGTCCAGGTAGTGGTAATAATCGGTGTCATCCTGAGCTAGGCCAGCTAGACGGTCCTCTATTTCCTCCATGCCCAGCTGGACGTTAGCCAGCTTTTGTTCCAAATCCAGACATCTCTCCTGAAGAGACTTCTTCATGCGTTCAGCTTCATCCAGCTTTTTCTGGGCTTCCTGCAAGTCTTTTACTAATGACATCATTTGTGATTTCAATACTTCGACTTCATTCGGAGATTGATTGATCGGACTATTCAATCCCTTTACTGGAGCAGCTGTTTCAGCATTCTGTTGTTCTACATTGCCATGAGTCAGCATACTCTTGGCATCCAAGGGCTGCTCTGTTGCAATCTTCTCAGTCTGTGTTGCAACCTCAGCTATTTCAATAACTTTTGAGAGCTCCGAACCCCTTCCCTTTGTAGATTGAAGCTCGTGTTCAAGTTTTTCCCATTTCAGAGTCTTGTCCCTCAGCATATGAAGGAGTTGGCTGACCGTTAACTCTTCTGACATCAGATGTTTCCCAGTATCGTCGTCATGTGTTTTTGACGTATAGGCTGCAGGGCTGTTTGTAACCTTGCACTGGGGCTCCTTCGCTGCTTTTAATTCGCCATCATCCGCAGCCTCCACCATTCGAATTTCAACAAATGAATCGTCCGGTGATGCTGCACCCAACTTCAGTAGGAGCTCAGAATTCATGGCAACCAAATCAGCCTTTTCTGCCTGCAACCTGCTAACAAGCGCCTTCAGTTGCTGAACATCTTGCTCCAGCAGATTAGAGCACGCACCTTCAGAAACCGAATCAGCTTTGATTAGTTTGGCCTCCTCGCGCAGATGGTTTGTGTGCTCCTGCTCCATTTTCTCCATCAGCTGCTTCTGTTGTCTTTCCAGATTCTCCCACTCTGTGTCAAAGAACTTTTTCGTTGCATTCATCTCTTGCTCAAGACGACGAATCATTTGTTCTAATTGCTGTTGTAGTTTGAAATGGAGTTGAGTTCGAGCCCGGTGTTCCTCAGAAATGTGCATGTCTGAAGACTGGACAGACTCAGAATTCTCTGTCAACCTATGTTGTTGTTGTTCGGTGGAAATCTGTTCTGATACTTTGCTCTCTTCTGAAGCATTTATGCACTCCTTCGTTTTTCCATCATTAGTCTGCAAGTCCATTTTAGACTTGTCTTTTGCACATGGGCTGGTCTTACCATCATCATTTCCAGAGTCTGAGCTGATTGTCTTCACCGAGTTCTCACTCTTTGCTTTGTCCCTGTCACTGTTGCATATGCCCTCATCCAGTATTCTGGACAATCGTGCAGGTTTGACATTTTTCTTTCCGGAATCTACCGTTATTGCTTTTAGGGAGTGCCAGTCCATATTTATTTTCCTGATCCACTCCCGTCCCAGAAGTGGTGGACCTCCCTCAGGTAGTACATATAATTCCATTCCTTGGTGTTCTTTGCCCTTGTGTATCACCTTGACTTTTATCTTTCCGATGGGGTATACTTTTTGCCCCGTGTATGTCTGCAATACTATCTTCGTGTCCCGTAGGGGAATGTGTTTGAATAACTTTTTGTAATCTTGTTTATTCATGACCGTCAACGCCGCTCCAGTGTCCAAGTCCATTTTCACATGGACTCCTGCTATCTGCAGTGTGACCCAGATAGTTTGTCGGTCAGCTTCCTTACTCATATTGTGAATTCTCAGACTACCCAGTTCCTTGCTGTTGGAGTCTGAATCCGAATTCTGTTCATCCGAACTCTTCTCAGCCACCTTGTGTACCTTGCTGTACTTTTCCGGCGGTGACTTTTTTTTGTTGCTGGTCTTCTTTCCTGACCGGCATACTTTAGCTATGTGACCAAGCTTGCCACATTTTCTACATTCCTGGTTTTTAAACCAGCATTGGTTCTGGTCGTGTGTTGTCTTCCCACAACGATAACATTTCGTTGTACCCGAAGTCATTTGATCCACACTGAGTACCGCTGTCTTCAGCTGCATTTCCGCAGTGCCTCTCGCTGCGGCTTCGTGCGATGCTGCAATAAGGACAGCCTTATCAAGTGTAAGATCGTTCTCTTCGAGCAGTCGCTTTTGTGTTCCTTCCTTCGACAACCCACACACGAACTTGTCTCTCAATGCCTCTGTCATATTTTCCCCAAACTGACAGTATTTCACTAGTCTACGCAGTTCAACCAAGTACTCCGCGTTGCTTTCCTCTTTCAGTTGCGTTCTCGCATAAAATTTGAATTGTTCCGCTAAAATCAGCGGTGTGGGGTTCAAATGATCCTTCAGGACAGCAACAATATTAGCGAAAGTCTGATCCGCCGGTTTAGCTGGTGATAGAAGATGCTTCAATAGCCCGTATGTCTTCGCACCCATTGAGTTTAGTAAGGTTAGAGCTTTATCATCATTTGCTATTTTATTGGCCTTACAATATATCTCGATGCGTTCTACATACGTGGCCCAATCTTCCACATCGGAATCGAAATCGTTGATGTTACCACGCTTAGGCATCTTCACAATCTTTCTGAGAAACAACAACAAATTTTTCTTTAACTTTTTTTTTAAATGGCGGTTTCCTGCGCTTATCTTCTTCCCCGCCTCCGAGAATGGCGGTTTCCCGCGCTTGTCTTCTTCCCCGCCTAACTGGCGGCTTCCCGCATTTCTTCCTCTGGCAGGAGGGGTAAGCTTTGCCCTCGGGCGACGACCGCTGGCTTTCGGTTTATTCTGAAGCGCGAGAACAGCTGATTGAGTTCCTTGTTCCCTTTCCCGACAGGGGCAACCGGGCGTTGGGGACAACCAGTTGGCGGCGGACAGTTCCAGCTCTTGGTCCTTTGCGGAAAGCTGCTGTAAGCCGCTGGGCGGAAATCTCGCTCGGTCTCCCTCGCTCGGTCCCGTTCCCCCCTCGCTCAGACTCTGTCTCTCCCGCTCGCTCGGTCTCCCTCGCTCTCCCGCTCGCTCGGGCTCTGTCTCTCCCGCTCGCTCGGGCTCTGTCTCTCCCTCAGCGGTTTTCAATCTTGCCTCCCAGCCCTCTCGCAGTCCGGTCCTTTCCTCCCCCGGCTGTGGCTGAGTTCTCCGCGGTTTTATTTATTTATTTATTTTTATTACCTCCCGCGCCTTACGATCCCGGTCGCAGTGCCTCGCGGCCTCGATAGCTGCCTGGCCTTTTTCACCGGTCGCGGTCGAGCTGTCTCACGACGCTGTTGCGTCTCCCAGCCCGCTTGTAGCCCGGTCTCTCACACCGGCTGCGTTCCCGCTTGTAGCCCGGTCTCTCACACCGGCTGCGTTCCCGCTTGTACCGCGGCTTCCGTGCCCTACGCTGCCCCAGTCTCAGCGCCTCTGGCCCCGACTTCTGTCCGGCTCCTTTCCCCGGCCGTGGTCGAGTTCACCGCCCTTATATCCTCCGTTTCTTTTTATTTTCTCCCCTACTCACAGTCAACGTGGCCGACTTGCTTCTCATCGCTGATCGGCTTACTCACCACCGTGATAGAAGGGACAATCACTGCCTGTTGCTGATGGAAGGCTTCGTGTCAGAATTCTTCCTTCTTCCTTGCTCTGCAGACTCGAGTCTTCTCTCAGCAGAATGACGAGGGCGGATGCCTCTTCTCGACGCTCGTTAACTGCTTCGGATGTATCCCTGCCGCAGGGTAAGATCGAACTCGTCGCCACTGTTAAGTCTGTGTGTTATATTGCGAATTACTACACAGACCACAAGAGTAAACTTTAACAGGACTTTACTGGTTGAAGGTCAGGGCGGATCTGCCCAATAAACCATTACACAGCACCCATATACCGGTGTGGTCACCGCCGGCACTACAGTATACAGCAGCCAAGACAAAGCAGTGCAACCCCTGAAATAGTTCTCTCAAAGGTGGACGGTTACATACAATAGTTCTCTTAAAGGTAGAACGGTTACATACACTACAATCCTCCCTTTTTAGCTTACAATATACCTATTCCCCATTAAACATAACATCATAACATATATTCAACTTCATGTAAAAACAGTTCACAGATGTAGTCTCTGCGGGAAACAGTTCACAGATTCAGTCTCTGCGGAGGCGCCTCCTGTGCTTCCTGACTCGGTCGGGATAACGCCTCGGTGGTGTAGTAGTTCTCGGTGGTGTAGTAGGTTCACGTTGCTGGGGTGACTCATCCAATAGTCCTCCACTGGACTTAACAGCTTGAACTTCCGTAACTTCAGAACCAGCCTTGCTGACTTCTAAAGGCTCGAGTACCTTGGGAAGTTTTCCTACTTCCAAACTGATTTGACTCAGTTCGGAGGGACCACGTGCGTGACCTGGTAGAGGTGATAATGGTTCAGATGGGTCATCATCTTCTGCTTCGTCTTTTCCTTTTCTGCTTACAATACAATAGTTCCCTTAAAGGTAGAACGGTTACATACACTACATTTAGGGTGGAGGACGTTGGCCCCCAAAATTGGGCCTCGTTTACTAATACAGGTGCAATGAGGTCCAATTGCTACCCCAACATTCTTGCATTGTAGCAGAAGCACTAGCCTTGATTTTAACCCACTCCCAATGGGTGGGAGAGGGTCGAGGGCAGGTTAAAATACCAAGATTGGGCAACCCTACTCTTACCCCGCCCCTTTTAATTTTAAAGTGCAGAATTCAGGCCATGACTGAGGCTCCCGCAAAAGGCGGGGGCCTAATTTACAGACCCAAGTTGTGGCAGGATGACATCATCGGTGCTGTGACTTAAATTTAATAGAAAGTGAGGGGAAGGCCCGAGCTGTGGGACTCCCTGCAGCAGAACGGAGACAGGAGCTGCCAGCTCCCAAGATAACAATATATATATATATATATATCTAGGTAACCTATAATTCCTTTATCAACCAGGCATTTATCCAGCTGCTCTTTGCAGGAGTTAAGCCCCTCAGCTTCAATGTCTTCTGTCTGGAATCTATTCCACATGTACAATACGCAGGGCCAGGAGGAAGAGGAAATATTTTGCTTGACTTGTAATCTCACGTGAGGCTTGTGCCTTTAATAAGCCTTTGTCCTTTTGCTCTGCGCTCCATGATCTAAATTACCAAGCCTATTCACAAGTGTATCATCTCTGGTTTAATTGAATCCCACATGTCCGATTGGAAAGGACAGTATTGTAACCCACATTTGCAAACCCCCCCCCCAGCCCCTCTTCCCCACCCAGTGAATTATTTTTACCATTTCTAAACTACCAGCACGTTCAAAATTTTGCTGGTGCATCAAATTCCACAGACCACATTTATTACCAAATAGGTGAAAAATCACTCATAACCGCTGAGAAAGAGGAGTTTGTCCCTGTTGATGCTGCGTTACTAGCATTTCTATGTCACATGGCAAGAAGTCAGCAATTAAAAAAATTTCAGGATTAAAGGAATCAGGAATGCTTGTTCAAGACAGCAGTCTGCTTGGCAGCAATACCCTTTTCTGTTTTAGACGAAGATTAACAGTCTGTAGTGGGCGGGCAGTCTGAGTCACTGGCTGCTGTTCACTCCTATTTGCATAGATAAGGCAATTTCAGGCTCCATCCTTGGCCTGAGCTGAGTCAGCTGATCACAGCTAGGATAATGGCGAGGGCACGATGTCTGACCTGGGTTTCCCCAGGCCGGCGGGAAGAAAATCAAACAGGGTTCCTAATGCCTATCGAAATGCTCATCCAGTGGGTAAATACACTCCCTTCCTGTCCCACAGTGGCTATTTTGCATTTCACTGAAATCAGCCACAGAGGGGGAAAAATTTGGTTGATTAGCACCTCCTGTTAGCACTCTAAGAGGGTGCTAACGGGATGCAAAGCAACTAGCGTCCGGGCGCGGCGATGTTTGCGCCGCTCGCAAAATTAACCAGACATTTTGCGGCGGCGTTAAACACTACCGCCACAATCTCCTGCACCCACAGATCGTGACGTCAGTTGAGCGTGTAATGCTCTGGTAGCGCCCCAGAGCGGATATTGAGTCGTGCCCCCTGCCTTTTCGCCTGCCGCTAGCAACGACAGGTAGAGGGGAACGTTTTGCAGTCGGGAAGGGGCTGGGGAAGCGCTATTTAAAGGCAGCCTCTTCCTGCCTTTTTTTGTCGGCAAAATTTTATGTTTTAACGCTGTTCTAAAGAGTTTTGGCCCTCAGCACCACTTTTGAGCTTCCTAAGCGCCGAGCTCTTTCCCTGGGCCTATCCATTAGTGCTTCCAACACAATTACTTTTGAGGTCTCTCCAGGCCAAGATTCAAGGCTGCAATGAGCAGGGTGGGGCTGGCCAGCAAGATGGCCCCTACCCTTTAAGAACTGGACGGCGCCAGTGTGTCTGTGTTCCATTGCTAACTGACATCATCTGAGCTTCGCCAGCCCTCTGAGGTAACGCCTCGCTCCTCGGTGTTAGCGCCTTAAGAGAGGTGTGTAGTGCCTGATTTAGTGCTCCAATCACCTCTGGGGGCGATAAAAGCCAAGTTTGCAGTCGGAGGCGATAATTAGCACCAGGCGCTAAACTTTGCGCCCGGTCGATAATAGTGCCCCAAACGGGGCGATACCGAATTTCTCCCCCAGAGGGTTTTCCATATTTTTAGAGAAGGTCTTCCAGCAACAATGGAGATGTTCTCCTGCTGATAATCCCTCAACCTCATGACACAGCAAAATCCCAGGCTGCATCCTTACTATTTGACTGCACCTGATGCTAAAGCCTGGAGTGTTACATGATGCATTGGAAAAATGGAAACGTCATATATTTATGAGAGTAAACATTGAAAAAATTGTTTCCACCTGTTGGTGATTCAGTAATAAGGGGGCATAGATTCAGGATTATCACTAGAAATGTTTTCATACAGAAGATTATTACAACATGGACTCCTATTGTGGCTATTGAGGCAGACATTATAACGTCATATAAAATGGACTTGGACAAGTATTTGAAAAAAGAAGCATACAAAAGGGTGCAGGGAAATGGAATTAGAGTAGGCAGCTGCAGGTGAATATCGAGCAGCAGCAGCAGTGAATGGTCTCCCTTTGTGGTGTAATTACTATGAATCTATGGAAATGAATGAACAGTGATAGAGACAAGGTCAGCAAGCATCTTATTTAGCTAAAGAAATTCATTGTTGATAACATGTATACAAATACAAAAATTCAAATCAGCCCTGCTAAAAATAAAATACCCCAAAAAATTGGTGACTACAGTCAATTGAAGTTACATAGTGAAATCTCCCAGTAATCATGTAAGTTAATTTCAACCATGCAGTATAATTCATTCATGTAATACAGCAGATAGCATATGTGATGTATACTTTTTATTTTAGATAAATTAGTCCTTGGGGGTCATTAGAAAAGGGCCAACAGGGGAGAATGTTTGAACATGTAAGTTACTTTGTGAATCTGAGCCAATACAGCAACAATATGTTAATGGTTTTCTTTATACAGCAGCTCTGCTATGGTCCAGATTTGGCCGATAAAGTCATTCAAAGAGCTGAGATAAGGGGAAGGCACAGCAGAAGTTGATGATAATAGTTTTCTTTAATTGCTAGCCAATAAAATTAATCACCTGCTATGTCTGGAACATTGCTACTTGTAAGGCAATAAAAGGCCTCCTTGCTGCACTGTGTTGTAAACCATTGTCTTCCAATAGGCCACTCATCAGGCAGTGAAACATTAACTGACAGTCGTAAAATTGTAATCCTTGTGTTATCTACATTTTTCCACAAAAGCTACAGTGACTTACAAAGCTGCCGTTGCCAATTTCACTGACAGGGATGTTTGTTGTCTTCCAGTACTCATTTCAGGCCATTAGTTGGAACCATATTCTCTCCCCGATGATTCCTTGGGGAAGCAGTATGCTTTACAGTGAAATAATGAAAGTAACCATCCAGATCATTGACGAGAAACTAAAATTACTTGATAATGATTTGTTACGAGTTTACAGGGTACAACTGACCTTATATTTCCTCCATCACAGCTAAGCTGCCGTACTGGCAAAAGCTCAGTGCGTCACCAATGGTTCAATTCTGCCTGGCACTTTTAAGATTATTCTATTTTCGGTTCACTCTAAGGCTAGTTTGACAATGTTTGCTCTGTCCTAAAGGATGCTAACAGAGTACTGATCTAGGTTCATTTGAATTTCTCAGGTCTGTACATAGGAACAGGAGTATGCCATTCAGCCCCTCGAGCCTGTTCAGCCATTCAATGAGAACATGGCTGATCTGCCATCTAACTCCATATACTTGCCTTTGGCTCATATTCATTAATGCCTTTGGTTAACAAAAAGCTATCAATATCAGATTTAAAATTAACAATTGATCTAGAACAATTGCCATTTGCGGAAGAGAGTTCCAAACTTCTGTGTGTAGAGTTTTTTGAGGTTGTAACTAGCAGAATAAATAAGGGGGAACCAGTGGCTGTGGTGTATTTGGATTTTCAGAAGGCATTCGATAAGGTGCCATGCAAGAGGTGATTAAACAAAATTAGGGCGCATGGGATTGGGGGTAATATACTAGCATGGATTGAGGATAGGTAACGGACAGAAAACAGAGAGTAGGAATAAACGGGTCATTTTTGGGTTGGCAGGCTGTAACTAGTGGGGTACCGCAAGGATCAGTGCTTGGGCCTCAGCTATTCACAATCTATATCAATTATTTAGATGAGGGGACCAAATGTAATATATCCAAGTTTGCTAATGATACTAAGCTGGGTGGGAATGGAAGTTGTGAGGAGAATGCAAAGAGGCTTCAAGGGGATATAGGCAGGCTAAGTGAGTGGGCAAGAACATGGCAAATAGAATATAATGTGGAGAAATGTGAAGTTATCCACTTTGGTAGTAAAAATAGAAAAGCAGAGTATTTTTTAAATGGTGAGAGATTGGGAAATGTTGGTGTTCAGAGGGACCCGGGTGTCCTTGTACGCGAATCACTGAAAGTTAACATGCAGTTACAGCACGCAATTAGGAAAGCAAATGGTATGTTGGTCTTTATTACAAGAGGATTTGAGTATAAGAGTAAAGACGTCTTACTGCATTTATATAGGGCCCTGGTGAGACCACACCTGGAGTATTGTGTGCAGTTTTGGTCTCCTTACCTAAGGAAGGACATACTTGCCATAGAGGGAGTGCAACAATGGTTCATCATACTGGTTCCTGGGACGGGGGGATTGTCCTATGAGGAGAGATTGAGTAGACTAGGCCTATATTCTCTAGAGTTTAGAAGAATGAGAGGTGACCTCATTGAAACATACAAAATTCTAACAGGGCTTGACAGGGTAGATGCAGGGAGGATGTTTCCCCTGGCTGGGAAGCATAGGCCCAGGGGTCACAGTCTCAGAATAAGGGGTTGGCCATTTAGGACTGAGATGAGGAGAAATTTCTTCACTCAGAGGGTGGTGAATCTTTGGAATTCTCTACCCCAGAGGGCTGTGGAGGCTCAGTTGTTGAGTATATTCAAGAGAGAGATCGATAGATTTATGGATATTAAGGGCTGGATTTTACCAGACTGGAGGAGGCAGGTCTGGAGGTGGGACTGCTGGGAAAATCAAAAAGAATGGGAGCGGGTCCTGAACCCGCTCCCAACCTGCCTCCAACCAATCTTCCCGGGAGTCGGGTACCCAATTTGCGCAGTGACCCAACTCCTAGTGGCGGGAAGAGGATTATAGTCACTTAACTGCCTGTTAACAGGTAGTTAACAGGCAGTTAAGAAGCTTATTCCCATTTTGAGACTTCTGCTGTGGGCTTCCCGACATCGGGGAACCCCGCATGGGTAAATGAGGCATGCTGTGGGCCTGTTGTAATGTTTGTGTATAGATGGCAGCTGCAGAAGTGGTGTGAAGGATGCAATGGGACACTGGTGAGTATCAGAGGTAAGGAAATGTTGGGAAAGTCATTTTTAATGTGTTTAGATTTTCTGTAGGTGACAAGCTTTGAAGTGTTTGTGTGGCCTCATCTCATTGGGAGAAGTGACAGATCGCTTCTGTACCCTCACCTGCAGCTACCATCTGTTTTATCCTAAGGAGAGAGTCATTGGAGAGCCTGGGTGCAAGGGCTCACCTTTGTACAGTGATTGTCAGTATTTGACAGCACCTCAATGCTGTCAAACATTGTCAACTCATCTGTCAAAAATAAATGGTTCATGTCCCTTTAAGAAAACTGGCAGAGCGTCATCAACTGACGTCATCTGACACCGGCTTTCCCTTAATTGGCCAGCAAGCCTGCAAGGCGGGCTTAACAAGGCCAATTAGGGGAAAATAGCATATGTGCATCAGATGTCGCTGGCGGCGGGACTAGAACCTGGAAGGCAGCAGTCCTGCCCCCAACTCATCTCAGCAGGTAAAATCCAGCCCTAAGGGAATCAAGTGATATGGGGAGAGAGCAGGAGAGTGGAGTTGAGATAGCAGATCAGCCACGATCTTATTGAATGCCACAGCAGGCTTAAGGGCCCAAATGGCCTACTCCTGCTCCTATTTCTTATGTTCTTATATTCTCTTTGGACATCCACTGTTTTTAGCTTTTCACCATTGAAAAAGTACCCTGTTCTATCCTTTTTAGGTCCAAAATGGATGATCTCACATTTGCTTGTATTGAAATTCCATTTGCCACAGTTTTGCCCATTCACTTAATCTATCAATATCCCTTTGTAATTTTATGCTTTCATCTACATCTCCTCCAATGCCACCTATCCTTGTGTCATCAGCAAATTTGGAAATATGACTTTCTATGCCATCATCTAAGTCATTAATAAATATTGTGAATAGTTGAGACCCCAACACAAATCCCTACAGGACACCACTTGTCACATCCTGCCCATTATCCCGACTCTCTGCCTCCTGCCGCTCAGCCAATTTCCTAACCAGGTCAATAATTTGCCCTCAATTCCATGGGCTTCTACCTTAGATAACAATCTCTTATGTGGGACTTTATCAAATGCCTTCTGGAAGTCCATAAAAATAACATCCATAGACATTCCCTTGTCCATTACTTTGGTCACCTCTTCAAAAAAATTCAATCAGGTTTGTCAGGCATGACCTGTCTTTCACAAATACATGCTGGCTCTCTTTGATCAACTGAAAATTTTTGAGGTGTTCAGCGATGTTCCCTCTAGTTTTTTTTGTACTGAGCAGGCCACAAAATCCTTTGAAAGTGACCTTTGTGTCCGTGGGCAAATTTTACAACAACAACAACTTTTACACCAACAATAGCAGTAACAGCAACCACTTAAAAGCATTGGGCTGGATTTTGTCAATGGGGACGCATTGGAAGGCGGGACTGCTGGTTTCGGGTTTTAGTCCCATCCCCAATGACATCTGGCCAACCCACGCTATTTTCCCTTGTTCGACCTTGTTAAGCCCGCCCTGCAGGCTTAGCCAGCCAATTAAGGGAAAACCGGTGACAGAGGACATCAGCGTATGACGTTTCATCTGTCGAAAATTTTTGACATACGAATTGTTCACATTTGACAGCTTTGAGAAGCTGTCAAACACTGACAATCTCTGTTCTAAGGTGAGCCCTTGTACTGAAGACTCACCAAACCTCTTTCCTCAGCAGAAATCAGATGGCTGCTACATCTGAGAATGCAGCAGCCATACTGTCATCTCTGCCATTGAGATGCGGCACCTCCGGATCTCCAAAGGTTGAAGCCTGCAGGAAGAAACAAAGGTAAGTAAGCTTTTTCTAACACTTTACACTCACCTCTCATACTTACCTCTCCACACTTACACCCATCACTCACCTCCACAGCGCACTTTTTGATCCTTCTCACCCCCGCAGACCCACTGCTCGCCTCGCTGACCCTGGCGAGGTTCGCAACCGTCGGGAAGCCCGCACTTGCAGGGGTAAAATGGGGATAAGCCTCTTAACTGCCTGTTAACTACCTGTTAACAGGCAGTTAAATGGCTGTAATCCCCTTCCCGCCTCGAGAAGATGGATCCCTGCGTGACTTGGGGACCCGCCTCCCAGGAAGATGGCACGGAGGCAGGTTGGGAGCGGGTTCGCTACCCGCTCCCAGTTTCTGCCATTTTCCTGGCAGTTCCACCTCCATACCAGCCTCCCCAGGGCTGGCAAAATTCCCACCTATATACAGTAATGCCATGTTGCCACTCCACAGTCTCAAATCATGAAACAATCAGAGAAGGTTCTATACAAGTTTAACATAACTTCTCTGCTCATGAATTCCATTCCCCTAGAAATGAAACCCGATGCTTTATATGCACTTTTATGGCTTTTTTTAACCTGCGTTGCTACTTTTAATGTTTTGTGAATCTATACCCATGGATCCCTTTGTACCTCTACTCCATTTAGACTCTTATTTTCCAAGGAGTAAGTAGCCTCCTTATTCCTCCTACCAAAATGCACCACCTCACAATTATCTATATTGAAATTCATTTGTCATTTACATGCCCATTCTGCAAGTTTGTTTATGGTAAAATTAACATCACGTTCCCGTATTTTTTTTCGGCTTTAAACAATTTTCCAAATTTAAAAAAAATTCTCAAACTTTTGTTTCTGAGAAAGGCAACCTTTGTTGCCCCAGGCGGTTTGAATGCTTCAGCAGACAGATGTGCTAATTGGGTTGGCCTGTAGAAAGTGAGGTGCCTCAACATTTCTAAAAATATAAACCTGATGCCAGAATTCTGATTTTCAAAATTAAGCTCCAATTTTCGCCACTTTTTATGTTATTAAGGTTTGTAATAACTTTCATCAGCAACAAGACTAAAACCATAAATCCACCCCGGTGCAATATTGGATTTAGTAAAAAGTAGCTAATAAAAGTATGTTAAACTTGTGTTAATCCGTCTGCTAAAATGCTTCCTTGCTTCACTTCATGATTGAAAGCCTGATCTTACAAACCCATCTGCAGTAGGATCGTTTTATTTTAAAAAGTGGACTCATGTACAGCTCAAAATTAGCACAAACTCGTTTCTCATTTCCTCTCCTAAAACATATCACTGCCATCTGACAGCAACAAAGTCGCTACTCACATGTTGCAGGTAAAACTCGGTGACTCACTCACCTGTAACATTTGAGGTACATATGGTTTATCTACCGCTCAGGAATGGCCCCGCTCCGAATGGATTTGCGCCGAAGGACCCTGCTCAGGAATGGTCCCGCTCCGAATGGCCCTGCTCCAGAATGGCAGCTCAGGAATGGCCCCGCTCTGAATGGCCCTGCTCCGGAATGGCAGCTCCAGAATGGCAGCTCAGGAATGGCCCACTCAGTAATGGCCCACTCAGGGATGGCCCTGCTCCAAATGGCCCTGCTCCGAATGGCCCCACTCAGGAATGGCCCACTCAGGAATGGCCCCGCTCAGGAATGGCCCACTCAGGAATGGCCCCGCTCAGGAATGACCCTGCTCCAAATGGCCCTGCTCCGAATGGCCCCACTCAGGAATGGCCCTGCTCCGAATGGCCCCACTCAGGAATGGCCCACTCAGGAATGGCCCCGCTCAGGAATGGCCCTGCTCCCACTTAGGAATGGCCATGCTCTGAATGGCTTTGCTCTGAATGGCCTTGCTCTGAATGGCCCCGCTCAAGAATGACACCTCAGGAATGGCCCTGCTCTGAATGGCCGCACTCAGACTGGCCCCACTGGGAATGGTCCCGCTCCGAAAGTCCCTGCTCTGATTTGCCCCACAAAGACCACAGAGTTTCTGTAACACAGGCCCCTGGAACCGTGGCGCCAATGGAGAAGGAGAGACACGCTGCACTCATCACCATGGCAACCAGCTGAGCACGGCTCCTCTACAGCTTCTGCCTGCAGTACGTGGAACTTCCCAGAGGCCAACACAACCAGTCCCTCACCCACTCCCTTATCATTTCACCGCTATTCCAACTCTTTTGTTAATTTCCAATTGGGATCAGCTCTGAGGTCGCAAGACTCGCAAACGACTCTATCTGCATTCTGGGCCAATGTTTATTGGGCCCCTCCCCTGCTCCAGCTGTCCGGTTGTCCAGCTCGCTACACAGTATTTCAATTCAACTGCGCGGCATCTCAGGGTCATGTGCGTGGCCATGTAGCCATGCACTTTAGAGCAAACAGTGGTGTTCAGTCACCCTATCCTTAATTATAGACTCTAGCAATTTCCCGACAACAGATGTTAGGCTAACTGGTCTATAATTCCCTAGTTTCCCTCTCTCACCATTCTTAAATAGCGGAGAGACATGTTCAATTTCCTAATCTAAAGGAACGGTTCATGAATCGAGAGAACTTTGGAAGATTATAGTTAGGGTATCTACAATCTGCTCACCTACTCTAAAACTCTGGGATGGAAACCAACTGGTCCTGGGGATTTGTCGATCTTTAGTGCCATTATTTTCTTCATTACTGTTATTTTACTTATGTTAATTTTATTGAATCCCTATCCCTGATTCACTATTAGTCTCCTTGGGATTTCCGGCATGCTATCTTCTTCAGTAAATACTGTAATTTCTTTACAGAGTATATTGGAATAATAAATTACATCACAGCATCTTAGCTTGGTGTCATGATGTGTGTGTGTGCTCTTCTACATTCCATGATCTCAGGACGTCACAAAGCACTTTCCAGACAATAAAATACTTTTGAAGCGTAGTCATTGTTGTAATGTAGAAAACGCGGCAGCCAATTTGCACACAGCAAACTCCCACAAACAGCAACGTGATAACAATCAGATAATCTGTTTTAAAGATGTTGGTTGAGAGATAAATATTGGCCAGGACACGGGGAGAACTCCCCTGCTCTTCTTCGAATAGTGCCATGGGATCTTTTATTCCCACCTGAAAGGGAAGATGGTGCTTTGGTTTAATGTCGCATCCAAAAGGCAGCACCCCTCAATACTGCACTGGAGCGTCAGCCTAGATTAAGCACTTTAATCTCTGGAGTGAGTTTTGAACCCACAACCTTTGTGACTCAGGGGTGAGAGTGCTACCACACAGCTGACACCTTCGTTGTACAGCAAAGGGGGATGAACAGAAAGCTGGAGTCAGAGGAACAGAACAGTCAGGAGGTTCAGTGCAATTTGCATCATTATGCTGTGTGTTAGCAAAGAGAAAGTTTTGGAAACATCTTTTTAAGAAGGTGGTCCATTTTAAACAAACACATTGACAGATAACTAGGTGACACAGTGGTGTAGTTAATTGATACACTACCCTAGACCAGCTAAACTGACAGCATAAAGGTGTCCACTCTATGTTGGCCGTACGAGTACTAATTAAAGTGTCTTGTACCAGTTTCTACCTAGTTCCTTGTCAGGGTTGGGAGTCAAAACCATTTGTTTCCTTCAGAGAGGGAATATTAGAAGGTACGGTCATATTTGGGCTGCACTTGCATACCTTTCAGAGGCACACATGTGGCCCTTAGGACACCCCATCACAACCCAGCTGTTTTTGTCAACCGCAAGGGCTTCCACTCCCACTACGTGCAGCTGTTGCGTAACCATAGGAAGGACATTTTGCATGTTTGCACGAAGTACCCTGGCAGTTGCCATGACTCATTCATCCTTCGGCAGTCTAGTGTGCCTCCGCTGTTTAATCTGCCAAACCAACTTTCTGGGTGGCTACTTGGAGACAAGGGCTATCTCCTGAAGACATGGCTAATGACGCCATTGAGGAGGCCATCGAACGAAGCTGAGGAGCGCTACAATGCCAGCCACATTTCGACCAAATCCATTATCTAGCAAACCATCAGCTTGCTGAAGATATGATTCAGATGCCTTGACAGATCAGTTGGAGCCCTACAGTATTCAGCAGCCAGGGTCGCCAGAATCATCGTGGTCTGCTGTGCACTGCACAACATCGCACAGCATCGTGGCTTATAGCTGCCTGAGGAACAAGTGGCTCAGCACATCGCCTCTTCAGATGAGGAGGATGAGGATGAGGAGGAGGAGGAGGAGGACGAGGAGTAGGAGGAAGACCTTGTGGAGGCGGATGTGCCAGTTCCAGCAGTACGCGAGCACATTGCTGCCCGGGATTCGCGTAGGTAGATGAATCAAACACATGTGACTGGCACCTTCTTATCAGACCATAGACAATGGACAAGAACCTGTGGGTTCCTATCAATCTCATCACCATCATTACAAATGCAAATGGCCCTGATCCCACAATGTGCAAGTTCCATTTCCAAGACCACATAGGCCAGACCTTCAACTGTTTGCCAGCACTTCTGTTTATTCAGTGCACAAAAGGATGGCTATGACAAAAAATAAATACAACAGAACATAACACCCAAGTGTCTACCCTTGTGACTAATTGTGCTTTATCTTCCTCTTACGCGTGCTTCTACGTGGTGCTTCCCCTGTGGCTTCAGCAAATGTGGAGGCACTTTGCTCACTTTCATGCTGCTCTTGCTTCGACACCTTTGGCGCATGTCCTCTGGGTTTGCGAGCCTGTGAGGGCTCAGCAACAGTCTACTCCTCCTGCATCAGTGCAGGGGCTGCAACGCCCATCTCAGTTGGGTGAGGACTCTGGAAGGGCTCTGACTGAGGGCTACCTAGTGGCATGGGGGTGTGAGCACTTGGAGAGGAGCCCCCACTTCCTTGTTGCCTGCCACCAACATCCCTCTCATGGGCAGCCCCACTTCAGTTCTAGCAAGTGGCTTGAGAGCACCTTGCTGCACATCAGGGGGGCCATGTACTGCATCCGTATCTGCACTGGCAGTCCTACTCAAAAGGACTTCCATGAAGCTCTGGTTTCTCTGCTCAATAGCTGCCCATCGCTCCTCCAGAGATGTCAGTCTATTCTGGACATTCACCATGTTTTCCAGACTCTGGCAACTTATTTCTTCCATGGCCATAGCCATCCTCTCCTCTACCATTACCAACCATTCCAGAGAGGTAGCCATTTTTATCACGAAGGCAGCCAGCCTTTCCACGGAGGTTACCATCCTTTTCGTGGTGGTATGTTCGTGCACCATTGCCTCAACAAAGGCATTGCTCATGTTAGACATGGACTCCTCCATCCTCTCCACACTCACAGTAACCCTGGAGACAAAACCTGCCAGAGACTTCTGCACCTGTTCCTGGAGTTCCAGCACCACTCTCTTTCTGGATGGACCCGGAGGCACAGGATCCACATGCAGCTGAGCAGAGCTAGGAGTGCCCTGCAGCCTCCGACAATGACTCTCCACTGCTGTCCCTGTTTCCACCATCTGCTGATGCTCACTTGTGACAATGCTTCTCTATCTCCCGAAGGTCCCACCAAGGTGTGCGTTTCTGTGCTGGTGCTGGGTGCGCTTAATTCTGCTGACGCTGTGCCCTCAGAGGTTGCAGGTTCCTCCGAGGAGTGTTCCAGCTCAGGCTCTTCCTCCTGGACAGTGGGGAGGGGGGCTCTCGATGGTCCTGTGGGGGAGTAAAGGCATGAGTTAGACATGTGATATTAACGTAGCATGCACATGGACTTGTGCAGATGATCATAAGTCAATTTGTCTGAGCATCAGAAGCCATATCAGTTACTCATGCAAAGTCAATGAGAGAGATGCAAAACTATTCTGTCACCAGCTTGCTCTGATGCGCCCGACTGTCAGTCCCCCACTTCCAGATCCTCCTCGGCTCCAACGATCTCTAGGGCTGCCTCCTCAGCGCTGGTGAGATGGGCTATTGAGGGTGGCCCTCCACCTGTTTCGCCTTTTTCCTCTTATTGTGGGCTCTCTTTTCCTGCAATGAGGGACACAAGTGGAGTTTCAGTGATTATGATGGAGTGAGTCCATAGCTTAGATGCTTGGAAGGAGGCAAAGATGGAGTGAGGTCCCAAGACCAAGGGCCCTCCCTGTGTGTTGTTAGTTGTTGTCATTGCATAACAGTGATAGGGAGTGTGAGGGCAACATAGTCGAATAGTGAAGTGATTGTATACATAGAGAGAGCGGGATGGTTAAGGGTGCAAGGGATGTAAGGTTAAAGTGGGATGTGTAGGAGTAGGTTGACAATGCAGATTGCTGGTGCTGAGAGAAGATGGGGAGCAGAATTAAGGTAAAGCTGATGGTATACTCACTTTTCCTGTGCGGACAAGGTCATTGAACCTCTTTCAGCACTGCAGCCAAGTTCTGCTGCACATTGATCTGGAGCTCATCTCCTGAGCCAGTTGCAGCCACACAGCTTTGGTTTGCTGGGGAGGTTTTTTCCTCCCAGAGGAAGGAAAGAGCACCTCCTTTTGAACTCTGGCTCTCTCCACTAGAGCATGGAGGGAGTCCTCATCGAATCGTGGTGAGGCCTTGGCCCTTGAGCGCGACATTTCAGCAGTAGCACAGACTTCAAGCAGTTGTCACTGTAGAAGAACATAGGCACAAAATGAACCAAAGCTGCTTACAGGCCTTAAATGCAGCTGGAGAAATGACGTCAACAGAGGCGAGTTTCAGTCCCAAGCGACTAACTGGGCGAGGGGTTCGCACACACAGGGCATCAATTGCCCAATTAAGGCAAAATCGCAATTTTTTTCCCGCCCGACAGCGGAGGCGGGATTGGGACCCACCGACCACCTGACCCGCACTCAACCCGCCACCAATGTGAAAATCGAGCCCCTTGTGTCTTGGTGTTTTGGGGGCGAGGGGGTGGGGGCTGGTGGGGTGTGGGGTAAGACAAATTGAAGTTTCTGGTGGAAAATATATATTCTCGTTTTTCTCTCCTAAAATAGCCTGACAGACTCTGAAAAGTAGTCTAATAGTTTTTAAGTGCTGTTGCCACCTTTAAGATCTATGTGAATTCTTTGTTATTTCCTTCAATGAAATCTAAGTCAGGTGTGATGTTTCCTAGGAACGGAACTAGAATCACCTATATTTTTTTTCTGTGCAAAAATAAGTAATTTAACGATTCTACGCACTTGTACTTTTTTAATATAAGTCAGACTGGGCCTCTGTGATTACTGCTCTAAACAAGCACCATGTCTCCACTGCTTTGACCATTTTCAAACCCCTACACAAAGTCTTAATGCATTTGTTTGCAGTTTGTGTGAGCCAGAACTTTATATTAGTAAACATGTTTGTACGATTTAAGTCTCTCTTACTTCATGAACATAGAATTGTGTGTGACCCCATTTTGATTTTAGAATGTTATTCAAAGCACTTTCAGTAAAAGGAAGCTGCTGACACAGACCTATAGATGAAGCTCTGTTTTGACAGTGGCCTAACAAAATCTGAGGGAGTAGAACCAATTAATAATGCAACAAAATGAAAACACCACAAAGAATGCAGCAGCGATGGGAAAGCCAAGACTCCCGTGAAGTCTGGGTTGTTAGAACATAATTAATATCAAATAAGAAGTAAGGCATGCCCACAGCACATAACTGAAAGGCAGTTGATTGATATCTTTTAATAGCACTAATGGGAGTGAAACAGAAACTTGCTGAAAGGGCAGTTCAAGCAGGTCAAGATATTCATTTTCAATGTGGTGACCCTGCCAGCCTCGGTAAAAAGGTGGGAGGCCTAACCTCTGATGAACTTGTTTGCTGGTATTGATCTCAACCATTAGAGCTTCTTATATTAAAATGTCAATTTGTACAATATACAATATTAATAACTATGAGGTAAGGCAGTCGATCCAAGTGACCTCGCCTTTCATTGGCGTGGTAATACTTGCTTCTTTCCTACCAAATTTCCTTTTGTAACAGATTGCATGGATGTATTGAAGTGTATTGTTCCATGCCTGAGCAAGACTCATCATAGTCTCTCAGCTTCAATGGGCTTAAACACCACTAGATTTGAATCTATTTAATAAATGTAAGTAATTTTATTTTTCATTCCCTCCTGACCAGAAGGCACTGACTCGTGCTGTGGTCGACATGTGCATTGTCCATCCCCCTCCACTGAACAGAGCTCAAGAGCCCACTCTTCGGCCTAGAAATTCGATTAAGCCTGAAAACGGGTGGTGCCACCGCAGGCCAATGTTAACGGCCACCTGCAAGAAGAGCACAGGCAGCACCAGTATTTTGGTGTTGCTGGCTGATTTAAATGAGTGCAACACAGAACCTCCCATGCAACGCACTTTTTCTGATGGTAAGATCAGCAGGAGACCGAAGGTCGGGTCTAAAGGCGTTCTCAGGAAATCGCGATTTATTAAAGTGAACTGCTAGATTCCTGGTTATGCTTCTCGGCTGGCACAGAGGGTATGCAAAGAAATGAAAGCATAAAAATAGACTAATCGGTCATATTTTAAAGAATGCAATCAATAATTTCAATTCTACTCCCTAGAATACAAATAAAACCAACCTATTCTTTTCATACACATACATAGTGAATAAGCTTTTTTAATGCAGACACTTTTCACTAAGGCCTAGAAATTCAGCTGTTTGCGCCAGACGTTAGCGCCAGATTTCCGGCGCTATCCACTTAGCGCCCGGGCACCGCCGGATCTGCGCCTACGCCGAAATTCAGCTGGGCTTTAGCGCCGGCGCAAAGTGTTAGCGCCCGGTCAGCTGCGCGCGCATCTTATGACGTCATTCCGTCGTGCAACGCCGTTTGTGCGCCCCAAACCGGAAATTCAGTGGCGCCCGGCCGATGTTGGCGTGGCGCTACTAAGAACTGTGAAATGGAACTCAACAGAGGCCCTGTGGGATTCGGGGAGCGCTAATTAAAGGGCACATCCACTCACCCATAAAAGCTAGCCATTTCGCTGCAATGACTTGACTGGTTTGGATTTCTGCACAGAGAGCAAGGCACAGAGATTACTTATTTCGGACACCATAGGAGAGGTCTTTTTGGCTTCTAGCCAGTGCTTTGACATTTGCATCCTTGTGATTTTGCTGGTTGGAACTTTGTAATGGGGGCTGCATGGGGGGCCAACCCTCAGTTGCGACATTTTGTGCGAAGGGCTGGCATACGCTTTGAGACAGGCCCAGGCATGCCTAGACGCAGAGGGGCCATTAGGCGTCGCCAACGTAGGCCTTACCCAGTCAGGCAATACCGGGAGCAGGTCTCATATCTCACCATGACTGCGGCGCATTGTGTTAAGAGGCTGCGCTTCAGAAGGGAGGTGGTTGAAGAGATCTGCCAGCGGCTTCATGCAGATTTGCAGCCACAGCTCATGTCCAGGGCGTCTCTCTCGGTGGAAGTGAAGGTCACGGTGGCTCTCAGCTTTTATGCAAGCGGCTCCTTCCAAGCCGCTGCTGGGGACATCGCGACCATCTCCCAGTTCGCCGCGCATCGCTGCATCCGACAGGTCACCGAAGCACTTTTCGCGAGGAGCCACCAATTCATCTCCTTCCCCATGACCCAACACAAGCAGGAGCAGCGTGCATTCGGATTTGCCAGGATCGCGGCCTTCCCCATGGTGCAGGGCGCCATTGACTGCACGCATGTGGCTATGCGGCCACCTATCCGCAATGCCGAGCAAGACCGCAACCGGAAGGGCTACCATTCCCTAAATGTGCAGCTGGTGTGTGACCACAGGCAGCGCATCCTAGCTGTCAATGCCCGCTTCCCAGGAAGCATCCACGATGCCTTTATCCTGCGACAGACTACTGTGGCTGACATGTTCCAGGCACAGCCTCAACCAAGGGGATGGCTTCTCGGGGACAAGGGCACCCTTTGTGCACATGGCTCATGACCCCGCTCCGCGCGCCCAGGACCCCAGCGGAGCTGGCATACAACGAAAGCCATCAAGCCACAAGGAACCTAATAGAGCAAACGATAGGCGTCCTCAAGCAACGGTTCCGTTGCCTGGATCGTTCGGGCGGGTCTCTTCAGTATTCGCCGGATAGAGTCTCCCAGTTCGTCGTGGTCTGCTGCATGCTCCACAACCTGGCTATCCGCAGGACTCAGGCACTGCCACCTGACATTGGGCCACCACCTCAGGAGGACGAGCAGGAGGACCCTGAGGAGGAGCAGCACCAGGCCAGGAGGGAGCGACAAGGTCCAAGGGCCGTCCGCCGGGGGCTTATTGCTCGACACTTCTAGGCCCCCTGTCAGGGAATGGCCTGGCCCACTGAACGCAGCCGCTTCGCAAGCCCTCAGCCGGTTAACCCAACAACCACTTGAAACATGACACCTGCACATGGTGAATAAATAAACATCTTTATTTGAAAACCTCAGGGCCCTTCCCACATGGAAGAGCAAAACAGAGAAGACCCCCAAAAAACAGTAACAAACTTCTGTCACTCCCAAAACCTGGGGAGGACTAACATAACATCAGCATCCAAATGGCCTCGTCACTGGCCTAACAAAAACAAGCCCCCCCAACAACACAAAGACCCCCATAAAACAAAAACACATAATGCCCCCCAGAACAGAAGCCCCCGCATCACCCAAACCCTCGGTGAACACACTCTATTGGGTGTGGCGAGAGGGCGAGTGTGTGGACAGGCGTCTTTTGCCCCGGCCCGTCCTGCTGCTGCGCCTCAAGCTGGGCCGTGAGGCTGTGCCGAGGCTGGGGGAAGGATCCTCAGGGCGACAAGGCGTCTCCCCAGATGCCCTTGGGGGTCGGCCTACACGAGGGCGGGCCCGGGAGGGGCCGGCTGGTGGCTGCTGCAGCTGTGGGTGGCCCTCTTCAGTGGCTGCAGGAGCTCCTTGCACCGTGGCTGGGGGAGTGGCAGGCTCGCCTGCACCAATGGGTACAAGGTGGGTGATGCCACCTGGCTGGTCGCCAGACACACGTGCACTTGGGCGGCCTGGCCGGGGAGCAAGCGCGCCAAACTGTGGGTGGCCAGACCGGTGTGCGGCAGCAGGGCGGCGCCTGGCCTGGCGACGCCTCCCCGCCAGTGCGAGGGTCGCAGAAGTCAGTGCCCCAACTGCGCCGGCATGTCCCCGCATCTGCAGTCCCATTGTCTGGACAGCACCTCTCAGCTGGCAACTGGCGTGCTGCGCTGCCTCGAGTTGCTCGACCCCCCTCTCATGCGCTGCCACAAGGAGCTCCACCCCCCTGGCGTGCGCTGCAGCGAAAACCTCGAGGCCCCTGGCCTGGGCTTGGCCGAAAGCCACCACACTTTGAGAGAGGCTTTCGATGGCCTGAGGCATCTGTGCCAGCACCTCCATGATTTCCACGTGGCGGCGCTCCGACGCCGCCGACATCTCGTCCAGGAGGCGCACCTCCTGGGCGACGTCCGAGTCCGGACTGGAGGGCGCCTCCACCCTCTGGCCAGAAGGCTGGCGTGCCGCCGGAGCGCTGCCGCGTGCGGCCACGCCACTGACACCAGGTTCTGCCCTCCCCTCCACCGCCTCCCCCCTCTGGGCAGAAGGGTCGCGTGCCGCCGGAGCCTTGCCGCGGGCGTCCATGCCACTGGGACCAGGTTCGGGGCTCCCCTCCCCCGCCTCCCCCTGGCTCTCCGGCACGCCAGACGTATCCCCTTCATTGGCATGTCCTGGAGCGGAGGAGGGTTCCCCCGAGGTGGCGCCTTCCTGCTGCTCCTCCACGTCCTCCTCCTCCGAGGGCCTGGCTGTGTGGGCTTCAGGGAGCACCTCCTCCTCACCAGCTGAAAGCAGGAAGGCACAAGTGTAGCTTTAGAGTGAGGACAGGCCGACAGCGAGGGAGGCCGCACTGGTGCATTATGCGCATTTATCGGCCACTGGGGAAGGATGTAGATCTGATGCGCGAGGGCAAGGATAGAGGTGCAGCCGGTCCTGTCCTTACCAGTGGGCTCCAGTATAGGGTCGGCGTCGCCGATCGCCACAGGCCCAATCACCGGGTGCCGCAGCAGTCGGGCCACCCTCTCTTCCAGAGGCGTCAGCTCCTGGAACTCGCGAGGGCCTCCACCAGTGACACGGAGGCTCCTGGCATTCCTCGCCAGCTTGGCCTGCAAGAGAAAGGAGGGCGTCTAAGTACAGTGTGGTGCCCTGTAGCTGTGTGTGAGGCCTGCCATGGTGGAATAGCTTGCACAGTGTGGTGCCCTGTAGCTCTGTGTGAGGCCTCCCATGGTGGAATAGCTTGCACAGTGTGGTGCCCTGTAGCTCTGTGTGAGGCCTCCCATGGTGGAATAGCTTGCACAGTGTGGTAAGTGCAGAAAGAGCTCTTGATTAACATGCAAGTGCCATTGCAGCGGCAGCAGGGCTGGCCATTAGACCTTGGATGTCCCTTTGGCCCTAATGGGAGGTGCACATGCAAGGATGAGGGGGACATTGGAAAGGGTACTCACCTTGACCAGCCGACATAGGTCGTTGTATTTCTTGCGGCACTGGTCCGCACTCCTGGGAACATCTGAGCTGGAGGAGACCCTCCGGGCAATTTTGGTCCAGGCCTCCCTGAACTGGCTCCTGGGAGCCTTCCTGCCACTAGCCGGGCAAACGACCCGCCTTCTTTTGCGCATCCCATGAAGGAGCACACCCAGCGCATGCTCAGAGAAGCGTTCGGCTCTTTCACGGGCCCTCTCCATGTCCTCCAGGCGTTGATATGCCACACAACCACTCCTGAGGCCTAGTTGCAGGGCTACAGCATGCAGGGCGTGGCTGCAGTCAAAGTTGACCCTTCCCCCTTTAAGAGCTGGCCGGCGTCAGGGTGTCTGCTGACACTCACCACATGATCGCACCTGCGCTGCGCCCGGAATCGGCGTTATTAGGCTGCATCGCCGGATTAGCGCCTGAACACAGGGTTCCAACGCCTTGTGCAGCGCTCGGCCAAAAAGTTGGCCAAATCTACTGAATTTCGGCGAGCTCGCCTGCACTTTCCGGCGGGCGCTAAATTTGACGAGCGCCCGACTTTAGCGCCGCAATAGCGTCAGAACTGAATTTCTAGGCCTAAGTCTTTTTAGGAGTATATCTCTCCAGAAAGTACCCAGAAAAACATTTTGAAAGGGCAATGGCGTACTGGAATTGGGAAATTTGTTTGCAATACTGGAAGTCAGAGCTGGCATAGGTGATCCATGATTCCTCCCTGAATAGGCCAAGAGATGTAAAAAGTTTACTGGATACCCTGAACACCTGAATATCGATATGAGTAAATGCAGATGTACAAATTCCTTCAGAAACAGGAAAAAGTCGTTAGGTCTCCTTTCAGTGAAAAAGTAATAAACACACACCTGTTACTTCAGAGGAACAGGATGCCTATTCAATGCGGACGTTTGTAGCAATAACAGTAAACATTTAGAAAGCCCAAATATTTCATTTCAATCTGCTGATGTGGTTCTGCAGCAATCACCATGAGCCATCTCACTGGACTGGGCATGCTCTGTGGAGTAATTGAAGACTTTGAGATCTCCGCCACATTCAGCCAGCTCTATGCACTGTCAACAGCTGCATGCACAGGCGTGCTTTGGAGAGGGCAGTAAGAGGAGTGACAACGTCCAAAATCACTGAACGTCATCAATTCGGCATTGCTCCTGGTCATTAAAATATTTGCAGCAAGCGCAGGCAATGGCAGAGCTGCCGACCTGCCCAATATGGAGGCTGAAGCGTTCCACGCGGGAAGTAGGCAGAAGCGAGGCCGCCGCCATTTTTACTTCAAAACCGGTCTTAACGGCCAGCACTAAAGGTTCCAATTTCTAGGCCTTCATACGTGAACTTAGACAGTAAGGTCCTTATATTAGCTCAGAGGCGGGGGAGAGAGCCGGGGAGCTCAGATGAATTGGTTTCCCTCAGGTCCTGTCAATTTTAATGGCAGGACCTGACTAACATTTTTTGTCTCCGTTTTGCTGGCCACAGCTAGCCTGATTGAGATGCTGGCTGGCTGTCAGGTGGATAGGCCTTCAGCACCAGGCTGCAGCTGGGGAGCGGAGAGAAGGGAGGGAGTGACTGGAGGATGGCGATCAGAAGAGTCGGTGGTGGAGGAGATCGGGGGTCTTGGGGGAGAGATCAGAGGTCTCGGGGGGAGATTGGAAAGATCAGTGGTGGAGGAGATCGGGGGCCTTGGGGGAGAGATCAGAGGTCTCGGGGGGAGATTGGAAGGATCAGTGGTGGAGGAGATCGGAGGTCTGGGGGAGAGATCAGAGGTCTCAGGGGGAGATTGGAACGATCAGTGGTAGAGGAGATCGGGGGTCTTGGGGGAGTGATCAGAGGTCTCGGGGGGAGATTGGAAGGATCAGTGGTGGAGGAGATTGGGGGTCTTGGGGGAGAGATCAGAGGTCACAGGGGGAGATTGGAAAGATCAGTGGTGGAGGAGATCGGGGGTCTTGGGGGAGAGATCAGAGGTCTCGGGGGGAGATTGGAAGGATCAGTGGTGGAGGAGATCGGGGGTCTTGGGGGAGAGATCAGAGGTCTCAGGGGGAGATTGGAAGGATCAGTGGTGGAGGAGATTGGGGGTCTTGGGGGAGAGATCAGACGTCTCGGGGGGAGATTGGAAGGATCAGTGGTGGAAGAGATTGGGGGTCTTGGGGGAGAGATCAGAGGTATCGGGGGGACATTGGAAGGATCAGTGGTGGAGGAGATTGGGGGTCTTGAGGGGGGAGATCGGAAAGGTCGATGGTGGAGGAGATTGGTGGCTTCCAGGGGGGGTGTGATCGGAAGGGCCTTGGTGGGGGGAGATCGGAAGGGTCGGGGGGGTGTCCGATCAGCAGGGGGTGGGGGGTGGTTGAAGCAGGTAAACTGGAGCCAACTGATAAGTAGAAAGGCACTTACCTGCTGGATCCAGCAATCTTCACCTCGCTTTAACCGACAGGTTTCCCAAAGCCTGGGAAACTTGGTCGGAGAGGGTGAAATTTAAAAGGGTGGTTAATTCTGAGGCAAGCAGTCTTATTATCATTTAAATGACCAACCTATCTCCATTGAGCGAGTTGGTAGCCACCCCACCCCCCCATCCCCCTCCCTTGCGCCTCCATTTAAACTGGAAGTGGTCGAGTTGGAGGCGGGTTGGTGTCGGGTTTCAGATTTTTTACATTTTTACATGCCACCCAACCCAGACCCATACATTATTGAGGGTTAAAAATCCTACCTAAATGTCTGCAGGCTTTTTTACTCTGGGAACCAGCACAGCTAATCCGGCTTCTGTCCTTGCATGAGCTACGCATTAAGTTTGATAAGTTATTTTATATTACATCTTTTCCTTAAGTCTCTACATACTGTGTACTGCTCCCATCTGAGAGGGCAGGCAGACAACCTCCAGCTCACTGTTAGAATAAGGATAGGTTTTCTGCACCATGTTTACTCTCCTTCCCTGTCAGCAGGAAGGTTCTTGGCCTTTCCTAGTGGCCTGGCTGAGCCTAGAAATTCAGTTGGCGCCGCGCCAGGGCTTTAGCGCCAGAAATTTAGCGCCGGCGCTAAGTCCCCCTGCGCGCGCCAAAAATTCAGTAGCGCCGCGCCCAAACGGCTGCCGGTGCTACAGGAGGGTGTCAGCGCCTCGAAATGGGCGCTGACTGCCGCATTGTGGCGCAATTCCGGCGCTGCGGCACCCGATGCGGTGCGGCAGGCTGGGAGGAGCTGCCTGCACCCGCCCGCTGGCCGTTGAAATCTTGAAAAAAATGAGCCCGGCACCTCGGAGAAGTGCCGGGCTCGCAGGCCAGACGCATCTGTTCCGCGGGGGGGGGGGGTGGAGGAGTCCGGGGAGGGAGGTGCGGGCAGGCGGCTGGCAGGAAAGTGGCCGGCCGCCGCGCGACCTTAATGCGCCGGCGCTAACTCGCGTAGGACTCTGCTGAAACATCGTTAGTTGCGGCTGCCACGGGCGAGGCGGCCGCAACTCAATTTCGGCGTTGGGGCCCGTCACCACGGCAACCGGGACGCTGCGCACACCGATGACATCATCGGTGCCGGCGCAGCGCAACCGGTCTAACGCCGATGGCAGGGCCCCACTGAATTTACAAACCGGCCATAACTCCGGCGCTAGGCCCTCTAGCGCCTCAAATGGGGCGCTAACCCTACTGAATTTTCAGCCCTAGGAATTTGCAATATGGACATTTTCAGGATTGAACCAGCCTGGGACATTGAGGTCAATTGCAATGCCCTTACCATGACCTAGGCTAAGATCAGCTAACTCAGCATTAACTGGCAATTGAACCTTCACGGTCTGTGTGACATAATAGAGACCGTGCAGTACATCTACTCACTCAGCCATGGGGGGATTTTATACAACATGTGTCTTTTGCGACCTCTGATTTTACAGTATAGAATCTTGCTAAAATTAATATATGAACTGGGAATTGTCATTAATGTTGTAATTATCATCTCTATGATCTATACTATTTGTCCTCTTTCTTGGTAATCAACTGTGAATCACTCAGTAAACTTGAACTGATTATTTCATATTCAACAACAATAATTTCTGGCAGTCTGTTTTCTAAACTGCGATGTATGGCATTCCCAAATGATCTCAAATCATTTATAATGTATACTTGCCCTAGAACTTGCCAATAACAAACTGAATAATTTTTCCATAAACTTGTAGCAATGCCATCATGATTGTAGAAAATACTCCACAAACTGATGTTATTTGGCCCTTGTCCCTGTGCCAGTCTTCTTCTTCTTAGGCAGTCCCTCGGAACCGAGGATGACTTGCTTCCACATTAAAAATGAGTTCTCAGGTGACTGTTGAGTCCAATGCGGGACCTACAGTCTCTGTCACAGGTGGGACAGACGGTGGTTGAAGGGGTGGGTGGCTGGGGTGCTTGGGTTGACGTGTGCTCCTTCCGCTGTTTGCGCTTGGCGTCTGCTTACTCCCATCGAAGAGACCCGAGGTATTTGGCGCCTTCCCGGATGCTTCTCCTCCACTTTGTACAGTCTTGGGCCAGGGATTCCCAGGTGTCGGTGGGGATGTTACACTATTTCAAGGAGGCTTTGAGGGTGTCCTTGAAGCATTTCCTCTGCCCACCTGGAGCTCTCTTGCCGTGCTGGAGCTCCGAGTAGAGCGCTTGTTTTGGGAGCCTCGTATCAGGCATGTGGACGATGTGACCCGTCCATCGGAGCTGATCGAGCGTGGTCAAAGCTTCGATGCTGGGGCTGTTGACCTGAGCGAGAACACTGACGTTGGTGCACCTATCCTGCCAATGGATTTGCAGGATCTTGCGGGAGGCAGCATTGGTGGTACCTCTCCAGTGCTTTGAGGTGCCTGCTGTACATGATCCATGTCTCTGAGGCATACAGGAGGGCAGGTATCACTACTGCTCTGTAGACCATGAGCTTGGTGCCGGGTTTGAGGTCCTGGTCTTCAAACACTCTCTTCCTCAGGTGACCGAAGGCCGCACTGGCACACTGAAGGCGGTGTTGGACTTCGTCATCGACATCTGCCCTTGTTGACAGTAGGCTCCCGAGATATGGAAAGTGGTTCACGTTGTCCAAGGCCTTGTCATGGATTTTGAAAATCGGGGGGCAGTACTGTGTGGCGGGGGCAGGTTGGTAGTGGACCTTTGTCTTACGAATGTTCAGTGTAAGGCCCATGCTCTCGTGCGCTTCGGTGAAGGTGTTAACGATGGTTTCGATTTCGACCTCCGAGTGTGCGCAGACTCAAGCATCGTCTACATACTGTAATTCGATGACAGAGGAAGGGAAGACCTTGGATCTGGACTGGAGGCGATGGAGGTTGAACAGTTTCCCGTTTGTTCTGGAAATTAGCTGCACTCCAGCGGGGAGCTTACTGAGGGTGAGATGGAGCATTGCAGCAAGGAAGATCGAGAAAAGCGTTGGTGCGATGATACAGCCTTGTGACAGTGCTAGCTCTTCAGCTGACATATTTGTCTCTAATCACATTTCCTATGCGTTTCCCCATATCTCTCTTTTTTAAAGTGGTGGGTGGGGTCTGACCTAAGGTTGGGAAGGTGCCAATATGGCAGCAGCCATGGATGGTTTTGTGAACACTCGTATTCCTCCTGGCCCAATAAAAATAATCATAAACTTACCTAGAATCATCTCACAGCACAAAAGGAGGCCATTCAGCTCATCATGCCTGTGCTGGCTCTTTGAAAGAGTTGTCCAATTTAGTCCCACACTCCACCTTTCTCCCTATAACCCTGCAACTTAGTCCTCTTTAAGTACATGTCCAATTGCCTTTTGACATTTCCTATGGAATCTGCTTTCACCACCTTTTCAGGCAGTGTGTTCCAGATCTTAACACCCTCTGTGTGCAAATGTTTCACCTCATTTCTTTCTAGTTCTTTTGTAACTTGTTTTAAATCTGTGACCTTTGGTTATCGACCCACTTGCCAGAGAAAAGAGTTTCTCCCTGCTTGCTCCATTAAAACCCCTCATAATTTTGAATACCTCTATTAGATCTTCCCTTAACCTTCTCTGCTCTAAGGAGAACAAGCCCAGCTTCTCCAATCTCTCCACATAACTGAAGTCACTTATCCCTGGTATCATTCTGGCAAATCTCATCTGTACACTTTCCAAGTCCTTGACACCCTTCCTAAAGTGCGGTGCCCAGAATTGGACACAATACTCCAGCTGAAGCCTAACTAGTGATTTGTAAAGGTTTAGTATGACTTCCTTGTTTTTGCATTCAACGCCCCATTTACAAAGCTAAGTATCCCATACACTTTCTTAACCATCTGATCAACTTGCCCTGCTACCTTCAAAGATTTGTGAATATGCACCCCAAGTCCCTCTGATCTTGCACAGCCCTCAAAATAGTACCATTTAGATCCGATTATACTGCCTCTCCATGTTGTTCCTTCCAAAGTGAATCACTTTACAATTATCCACATTAAATTGCATCTGCCATGTGTATGCCCAGATTACCACTCTGTCTATATCCTCCTGAAGTCTGCTACTACCCATCTCACTATTTACTATGTTGCTAAGTTTTGTATCATTGGCAAATGTCAAAATTTTAATCCCTATATCCAAGACCAGGTCATTTATATTTAACAAGAAAAGCAATGATCCTAATATCTGAAGGACCCCACTGCATACTTCTCTCCAGTCAGAAAAAAGTCTGTTCACCATTACTCTCTGCCTCCTATCCCTTAGCCAATTATATACCCAAGTTACCACCGTCCCTTTAATCCCATGCGCTTCTATTTTCTGAATAAATTTGTTATGCATTACTTTAGCAAATGACTTTTGAAAGTCCATATATACAACATCTATTACACTACCTTCATCAAGCCTCTCCTACTTCAGCAAATAACTCAGACACAATTTCCCTTTAACAAATCCGTGCTAGCTGTCCCATGCTTCTCCAACTGAGGATTAATTTTGTCCTTGACAATGGTCTCTAGTAGTTATTCCACCACTGATGTTACACTGACTAACCTGTAGTTACCAGGTCTATTTCTCTCCACTTTTTTGAACAGGGTGTAATATATGCCATCCTTCAGTCTTCTGGCATTGCACCCATATCCAAGGAGGATTGAAAGATTGTGGTCAGAGCTTCTGCTATCTCCACCCTAGCTTCCCTCAGCAACCTAGGATGCATCCCATCTGGACTGGGTGATTTATTAACTTTGAGTGAAGCCAACCTATTTAGCAAGTACTTTCTATATATTTTTATCCTATTTAATATCACGATTCCCTTCTCCTCTACTGTCAGATTTTCTTCAACTGCACCATCGGCTGATACAGAACGGAACACGCGCAGTGCACACTGCCCAGTACTGTTATAAAATGGCAAAAGTGGTTATATTATGTCATAGGTTCTTGATTTGCATTTTAAATGGCTCTATGGCCTGATGCAAACAGTCGCCCCCAGCCAACCAGCAGTAGGCCCGGGGGAAGATTATAGCAGCCACAACGACAGTGGGAACAGGGCACTACATCATTCCTCACCATTTCCAGGGTGCTACCTCCCCCCATTTCTGCTGGGTAGGAGGTCACAAAATCTACCCCCATGTCGTGCAACTTGCCCCGTTGTTCTCCTCGTGAGATTTACCAAGCCTAGGGAACAAACTTTTACTTTTTCGATGTCAGCCTTGACTCAGTGTTAGAACGGTCGCCTCTGAGTCAGAAAGTTGTATGTTGTAAGCCTCACTCCAGAGACTTGAACACATAATCAAGGGTGACACCTCTCTACAGTACTAAATAGTTAGATGTGCTTTCTTTTGAATGAGGTGTTAACCCGAGGCGCTCTCTTCCATCTTAGGTGAATGCAATAGATGTCATGGCACTATTCAAAGAAGTTCTGGTGTCCCAGCCAATATTTATCCCTTAGCTAACATCACTAAAACAAACTATATGGAAATTTAGCTCATTGCTGTTTTTGGGTCCTTGCTATGTGCTATTGGTTGCCACGTTTGCCTTCATTATATCAAGTGACTATACTTCAAAAGTACTTCATTGGCTGTGATGCACTTTGGGATGTGCTGAGGTCATGAAAGACTTTATATCAATTCAAGTTCTTTTTTTCTGATTTACCCTCTCAACACCTTTCATAATTTTCAAATGTCCATTTCTGTCCCTCGTAAACATCGCTGTTTCAAAGAAAAAGGACCCAATTTTAAAATAATAATTAGAACCTTTCATTCTTGCTATCATCATTGTATTGAATTTTCTCTGTACCTTTGTCATGCCTCTAATATTCCTCCTATGGTGTGCCCAGAACTGCCCACACCATATTTCAATGGCAGACTAACAGTCTCTTGTACAAAATCAACATAATTTTCTTACTTTTGTATTCAATATAATGTGTATGAAACTCAGAATCCTATTTGCCTTTTTATGATCTTTCCTATCTGCACGCCTACTTCTAAAGATCTACATATCTGCACCCCGAGATCTCTCAGTTTGCTCCACTTTTTAGAGTTTTAACATTTAGGGTGTATGTAATCATTCATTGTGCTTATCCCAAAATGTATTATTTCACATTCCCCTGTATTCAACTGTACCTGCCATCTATCTGTCTATATCTTCCTGCAATCTCCTTTCTCTGTTTAGCATGTCCCTAATTTGGTATCACCAGCAAACCTCAAACTCATTCTTCTTGTGTTTATGTCCAAATCATTTATATAAATGGAAAAAAATGAGGTTTCAGCATAGATCCCTGGGCTATACCACTACCCACATCCAGAATACACCACTTCCACAATTGTTTGTTTGCTGTCCCCCACCCACCTCCCTATCCTAGCTGTAGCATTGCCTTCATACCGTATACCTTAATTTGTGTAACATGTGTCTTATGTGCCTCCTGAAAATCCATATGTATAGCATCCATCACATTCCCTTTATCTATACACTCTGTAGTTTCCTTAAAACATTCAATTCAATTAGTTAATCCTTTATCATACATCACCAAATGGGGCACTTTGGCTGTCAGTCGTTTCACTGGGCCATACAAAAATTGTCCCAAAATGGATCAAAATTATACAGTATAATTAACAGCACATTATATTAAAAGTAACCAAAATCTTTGATTGAGTTCAAGGCAGCACCATAATCACAGGCTTCTGATAGATGTAAACTACCGGAACTGAGCTTTTACAGCGCATGATGTAATTGAAATTCCTCGATTAAATCAGAGCCTTGTAATCACTCCCAGGTATCCATTATTCTCTACATAAGCTACTTAAACCCCTCAATTAGATCACTGCCACATAACCACTCCCAGCTATCCATTATTCTACTCGTAAAACATCTGAACTCTTTTATCAAATCACTGCCTTTACATTCCCTACTGAAACTTAAAATTCATGTGGCATTGGAGTGACCAGTTGATGTCTCCATTTTAGCAATATTTTGACCAAAAAGTAGCCTATTTATCCTATTTGGCACTGCTGTGGAATTGAGATCTGCTCTACATTTTTCAGACAGTATGCTGAGTGTTGCTTTGAAAATTATAGCAAGAGAAACATTTTTACAATAGAATCCCAACAGATTAGCGTTTTACTACCATCCTCAACATTACTGAACTATTAGACCATTATGGCAATGACTTAGTGTGTTCTGGGCTATTAGTAGTTTTGCACAAATTTTGGAATGCCCTCCCCATGGGACGAGATTGTGCTTTTACATTTTACCTTTGACAGATATGAATTATTTACTGAGACAGTGGGTAAAGCTTTCTAATAAGACAATCCAGTTTTGTGACCACAGATGTTCAGACTTGCCTAGTTTCCATAAATCTCTTGCACCCCAGTCCGATTATGCTGATCAAAGAGCAGCAACACGAGCATTGCAGCCATAATGACTGAAAGATTAGTCAAACAATGTTGGAAATAAAAAAGTGTCTTTGTGTTTGTTATTCTGTCTAATAACCTGTATTACAGACTACTTCCAGCATTACTGGCAGAGGGAGTGAACAAACGTATATGAAGTAAATGGTTTATTTGCACAATTATGGCAGGCTGGAAACTCTTCCTGTGCTGTCTAGGAATGATTCAGCCTTTGTGATCTGATGTCTGTTCATCAACTTGTAAAAATTTTATTTCATTCTAGTCTTTCATTATGTCCTTGCTTATTTTGATACTGCCTTAAAAAGTTCTACCTACTCCAAGCAATACACTCTTGTACCCTGGTGACACATAGACTGCATAATTCTGTTTAGTCTAATTCTACATATATAGGGCAAGTATAATGGCCCAGATTTTGCTGTAGCAGGGCATTTAACGGCATCTGCCATTAGTTAGGCTGGCCCTTGCACATTTCGGTTTTAACATTTTTTGCGTGGTAAGTTGCTGAAACTGCAAGCTGATAACATGGCAGCGAGGGAAACAGGGCATCTAGGACTTGAGTGAACAGGGAAAGCAACTGTGTATCTCCTTAACCAATCAGATTGAACGATTGTGAAATAAGCATAGGAACGATGGAGAAGGAAGTGAAAATTAAATTTGGTGAATTCAATGTCAAATCAGTTACAGAAAGAGAAATAAAGGCCTCGATATTGACTTGGAGAAGCGCTGAGAGCGGGGGGTGGGGGGACGGGGTCTGATATTGTGCAGGAAACCCAGAGTATGTTCAGTGCGTCTGTCAGTGGCTTTTTAACTCAGCCACCTCATTAGGATTTTACTTCCGGGTTTGGTATCCAATACACTGCAGCAGGCATGACGCAATTTCTACTCCAGTATTTAAAGGGCCAATCCAATGATGGAGTTTGGAGGTGTTGGAGTTTGAAACAAAGGAAGTGGAAATTCAAGAATTGCCAGATGGGCGAAGGCTGCATGGTGTTTAAATGACACCTCCCTTCATGTGCTGTTGGGGGCTGTGAGGATCGCAGAGAAATACTCTTCCCCATCAATAGGAGGAAGAAACCTGCTGCTGACACAAAGAAGGCATGGTTGGAGGTGGCCCAGGAGGTCAGCAGCAGGAGCGTAGTGCCACGCTCATGGATTCAGCGCAGGAAGCGCTTTAACGACCTAACCAGGTCAGGAAAGATGACCACAGTTGCACATTCACCTACATCCTGCTGTGCGTATCACCCCACCCCCTCACTCTGCCTTGTCAAGCCTATTCCATAACATCACACCTCACACCCACTTACCTTGCACACGCACCCATCCTTCTTTTTCTATGCACATCATTACATCCCCATCTATCCACTCACCGTCATCCTTATGCAATTTCATGTCTATCCCTCATAGTCACCCTCACCCAATGCACTGCATCCATCGGGTGAACACATGCCATTACCCTCACTCATAGACATGTTCTTTCCCTCGTTGCAGAAGAGAGCACAGAACACAAGGGGGAGGGAGAGAATGATGCTGGTCCTCCACTTATTTCCCAACTCACAAGTGCTGGAGATAAGTGGAGTTTTGGTGCCCTTGACCATTGGAGATGGGGAAACAGGCCATCTCAGCTACCTGGTGACATAATTAAATATCAGCGACCCACATGTTATATTTTCTGTAGGGGGTGGCATCGGGTTGGCGTGTGCGCCCAGTCAGTTATGCCCCTGACTGTTGGTGAGCGGTTCGAATCGCTCCCACACCCCTGGGTTCTAGACATCGGACTTAGGTGCAGGCGGCGATACAGAAGAAAACCGAGTAGACAAGTGGTTTGGTGTAAGAAAACCAAGATTTTATTAAAACAGAAATAACAACACAGTCTTATGAGAAATTACTGGTAAATGATTACAGGCATAAACAAAATAACTATATACATATACAGGGAATGGGGAACACATGGCACATCGAGGGAAAACAAACTACATTAACAATCCCCTTATCCTTATCCCACCCCTATACCTAACTAGATTAAGCTATGAGGGGCCAGGAATTCATGCTCACCAATCCAAAGCAAAGCCTGTTGTTTTAGCAATTGCGAATTTTGAAGTCTGGTCTCCTGTCCTTTGGGGTGCTCCATCGTCACGTGGTCCCAGGGCGCGGTGCTGGAGCTGTTGCTGCGACACACCTTTCCTCTCCTCAGCTACCATCATCGTCTCGTCGCGATGGGTTCTCTTCTTCTCCCTCAGGCGGTCGTCGGCAGTAATGTCGCGTTGGCAGTCTTTACTGCTTAGATTTTTCTACCCATTCTTATAACGCCAGTATATTCGTTATGGCGTGGACACCTGCGTTTAACGCCTGCTTAATTCGCAGTGGTCAATGGCCAACTTATTCTCACTGTCCATATATTTTCTTCCTCCAAGCGCCAGCTTATAACTAGGCACTCGTGTTTTATTAGTGCATCTTCTGCTGCCCTTCTCTGCTCTTTGTCGGGTCTCTACCTTATTCTTCATCTCGGTTCATTTCGCCTCGTTTCATCTGCCCTCTCTCGTGGCCCAGGTGTCCTGGGTGACTTTGGACTCGGGTCTCGTTCCCCTCTCCTGCGATTGGTATGGATGTCCTTGACTGCTGAAAACCCAATGCAGGGAGCGAGAAGAGAACCCACCACGAGGCCAGGGCACGAGTATGAGCGACGGCAGCCCAAGACCAGATAAGAGGTCAGACTTAAGAGAGCGATTGGTACTGATGGACCTACAATTATACTCCTTCAGATAGACCTTAACTGCGCGCCAAATCAGATCAGTCCATTGTTTCACATTTGGCAGGCAGTTTTAAATGATTATACCAATCTACACTAACTGGTATTAGATGGCCATTTATCGCACCTAATGGCCCGATGTCCGGGCTGTATTGTCATTAATGCATTTTAATCGGCCTGTGCAGCCTTGATGGCTTCCATAAGCTGTTTCTGATTATTTATGCAGACAAACTAATGGCCTTGCACTTAGGCCTAACTGGGTTGATCTGTTCTAATCTAACGAAATGCGTATTCAGTGTTTGCTCAACAGCTGGGTGTTTTTTTCAAACACAAATTCCTTTTCACAGAAATGCATTTTAAGTTTCGATTTCCCGAAACTGCCTGTTCTGTGCTACAGAGTCCAAGCTTTTCATAATCTTACAGGCTTTTGGTCACGAGGTACGGACGCCATCTTTTGGGTACCCTTTTTAAATTGTCCATGCAGGTTCCCTTTTATTAATAAACTTGGGGGAATGTGGGAATTTTGTGAATCTTACACTCCCCACTGTGATACTAAAACTTGCGTGAAGTATCATCCTTACAAGGTGAGCAAAATTTCTGACCCTTCATAGTCAACCTTCCCCTGTAATTACCTATCTAATATACCCACAACACATGCACTTTCCATTCCGTGAAAATGTAGTGTAGATAAGTATACATAGAATAACTACTGTCGTTTACACACATCAAGCATGGAGGGGGCCCAACACCCCTGCACTACTTGGTACACATACATCTTTATTAACAACGCATCGCAAAATCTTTATTAAAAACAACAAACACAAAAAAACAACAATCTTTAATCAAAAATACAAGGAAAAAACTCAAACAGGTGTATCTCCCTCCACCTTCACATAATGTTCCTTCCAGATCCTCTGGTTTCGGAATTCTAGCATCTGAACTTTTCCCTTGCATTGAATGGAGACTAGATACAGTACTATCCCTAACTGGCAAACCACGAGAATGTGCGAAGCCAGTCTGATCCACAAAGGGACCTCTATATTATTGAAAATTTCCCACCAGGGTGGAATCACAATATCCAATATCTTAGCCCCTATCTCTACTGTTTTCTGCTCTAGAGTGTAAAAATGTTTCTGTGAAACGATAACGGCTTTGAGTGTTTTGGTAAGGTGTTCTGGGAGAGGGGGAATTTTGTAGCCGAAATGCGCTACGTACTTTTGCAAATTGGTAAAATTCTCCTTCACAGTGAGGTGAACAGTGGAGGGTTCAGGAATGGGGACAATTCACTCCTGGGCCACTTGAACTTCCACCTCGGGTTTAAAACAGAAACTGCTGTCACTAACTGGACACCAGCTATGCTGTCCATGCTGGTAGTAGGACGCACCTGTGGTGACACAATATGTCCCGCGTCCTATATATGCTACCTGCGGGGGAACATGGCCTTGTGCCATTGCCTCCTAGGTACAATTTATAGGTTTCGCACCAGCAGCTCTGAACCCGCACTGCGGTTTCGAATAGGCATTCAAGTGCTGGGGACACAGGATTATGTGTGCTCCCTGGCTCCGGCACCCTGAGAGATCAGTACCTGTCATAGTGTGCTCCCACTTTATGACATAAGGTGGGACCACTGTGAAACGAATGTGTGCACCCCCTTGAATGACTCCAATGTTCTCCACCCTGTATACCGGTGCAGGTCGGGCTGTCCTACCCATCACCGGCATCCTAACTACTACTCCCATGATAGTGTGGTTGGAACGCCCACAATCCATGGGGACTGGGTAGGCTTCGGAAGCTGGCCGGAGTTGGCACGGGCTTAATGCATTCTCAAATGGATGGAGGGCTGCGAGGTGCTTGTTGCTGATCCAGGAGGGGACTAAACTCTGTTTTAAATTCTCCAGACTACTGCGGCCCTCACCCAGCAACCATGCCCTGTGTAGCATGCACACCTTGTTCTGCACAGCCTGGTCAGAAGCATTTCTGTCCTCCCTTATGAGAGCATTTACCATCTTTGTGTGCTTCTCCAACTCCGCTATAATATCCTTTAAATGGACCGTCATGGTCTGGTCCGAGCCCACTACCTTCTTCTCATCCATTAATATCTTCCTTAACTGTGTTTTTAAACCATTTATCTGGGTCTGCAGCTCTATGTCATCCAAACTGTTGATGACAGAGGACCCAGTATTAAACGCAGTAAAAACATCATTCCATGCTCCCCTTCTTTGTCTCCCTGCATTACCCAAAAACTCGCGGTGTGTGGTGTACAGTTCGGTTTTGTCCACATGGGCGAAATCGAACTCATAAAACTTCTTGAACATGTCCTTTAATAAGGCCTGGTATAGCTGCTCTGTTTCTTCGGGACACCACTCCGGCAAATGTACCTCGGTGAGATTTAAAATCACAGAGGCTACTGCGTAGTGGACCCCCTGGTACAGCATCTGATCGGTAGGTACTAGTACCAACCCATTCCCTGGTCCCTTGGTGGTGTTGGGGCACCCTTCCCTGGGTACCCTCGCCACCTGCATCGTGGGCAGGGGCTTTTGGGGGCGGGTTAAAAGCTCAGTGGCATTGACTGGGATCGGGGAGTATGGGACCGCGCACATCTTCCGGCTGGTATCACACTTCATCCCCTCCCCGGTGTCGTGCCACTGCCGGTGGAAAACAATGGATATTCCTGAGGGTCAGACCTCCTCTGACCCCCACATACAGATGTAAATCTCTTGATCCGGTTCCCACCACTTGTCCCAAGACACACTTAATCCTCCGTGAATCCCTGTAATCGTCCGGTGGGTATTGTTCCCCAACCGTTCCCACTCGACTGCGGGGTCTCTCATATCTTTGCTCAGCTTTCTGAGCCACCACCACCTATCCAGAGGAATGTGTCCCTTGCACGTTAAACATACACGCTTCCCTACGGTGACGCTGACCCTTGTGGTAACGACCCGTACCCTGGGGCACAGGAGGGAGGCCTCCCCGTATGTGAACCCGGTCTGGCTGGAGTACTGAGATGAATTGGACCTTCCCTCGTGAACGTAGATAGCGGTCTCCTCTGCATCCCGTTCGCCGCTTCTGTCAGTTGCTATCGGTGCTCTATCTCCTGAGCACCCGTAGATGTGGGAGTCTTCCACGTCGCCCCTCTTTCCCAGGCTCCATCCCATCAGGGCGAGTAGGATTACGATCCCTTTCATCCTGAAAGTCTTTCTGCAACAGATACAAAAACATGCAGCCAGGTCCCCAAGAGATTCTTTGGCTTGGGTGAAGCATAGTTGAGCCTTGCGGCCTCGACTCAAATACACACACTCTTAGCAGATTATTACTTAATTAAAACTACCCATCACGTTACTTAACTTAAGCTAAAACACCCAAACTTAAGCTAAATACCTAACCTAAATATCAACATACATTATCTAAACTATATACATCCGCCGCCCGTCTCCAGGTGGCCAGGCTAATTCCTGGTTGGACTGCAGCACACCGCTTCCTCCGGCGTGGCTGCATCGTCCTGCACTGTTGGTCCCTCGCTGCCCATGGCGGCGGGCTGGGGACCTCTGTCCTCGGACCTCCCCTAAACTCGAGGGGTGGCCCTTGGTAACTGGAGAGCTGGTGACCATGGCTTTCTCAGCTGCGGCGTCCGCGGGGACCTTTTAGGGACCTTGGCAGGTGGGGCTTTCTTGGTGGGTGGGCCTTTAACCCGAACCGCTGCTCCCTTAGGCTTGACCTCTCCCGAACCTGGGCTAGGGGCAGGTAACTCTTCGCAGCCTGTTGCTGCAAGCTGAGAGTCTCCACCCCCAGGTCCCATGGCTGGGTCCAGGGTGGGGTTTTCGACCTCGGGTCTCTCCTCATCTGGATCCCAGAAGAGTGGGGGAGTGTCCCAATTGGTGGGCGGGATGGCCCCTTCCTTTAAGCAAGCTACAGCGCCTGCCTGTGCAGTCTGTGAAATCGCTCCTGCTGCAGGCTGAGGACTTTTATCCTCAGACCCTACCCCAACTGGCTGTTTTCCCCTTTCAGGTTTAAGCAGTTTGCACTGGTTAATGTGAAACCATTTTGTGTGCCGAGGCATCTTAATGGCGTATACCATGGGGCTGGCTTTATCTACAATACTGTAGGGCCCCATGTATAATGGTTCCAAACTCCCTACTCGGGCATAGTTTCTCACCATGACCTGATCTCCTACCTCGACTCGTGGTGCTTTCGGGGTTCGAGCAGCAATCGGTTACTCCGATGCTGCTTTCCCATATTCCCAGCCGCCTGCTCGTGGACCTGCTTAAGGTGCTCAAAAAGGTTTCGGGCGAACCTGTCCCGGTTTACCTCCCTAAGCTGACCCTCCGTGAGCACCAGGGCTAGTACATGGGTGGGGGTCCACATAACCCTGCCAGTCATCAGCTCATACGGGGAGTACCCCGTGCTTTTAGACTGGCTGGCCCGGATCCCCATCAGAACCAACGGTAGGATCTCGGCCCATTTACGGGGCGTCTCCTTCCTCAATCTTTCTTTTAGGGTCCTATTCATTCTTTCCACAATCCCTGATGACTGCGGGTTGTGGGCCACGTGCCACTTCCTCTCGATGCCTAGCAACATAAGGGTATTCTGCATCACCTGTCTGGTGAAGTGGCTCCCTTGGTCAGACTCCACATAATGTGGTAGTCCCCACCGCGAGAACACTTCCCGGACCAGGATCCTGGCAGTACCCAGAGCTGTGGCTGTTCTGCAGGGGAAGGCCTCTACCCATTTGGTGGACACATCCACCAGGACTGGGCAGTACTTATAGCCTCCCTGGGCGGTGGGCAGGGGCCCGATGTAGTCGACTGGTATCGACTGCCATGGTCCCTCTACCCTCCTGACGTGTCCCATAGGTACCTTCCTTTTGTGGGGGTCAGGGTTGTTAGCAGCGCACACAAGACAGCCTGCACAGAACTCGTGGACATCTTCCCTGAGTCCCGGCCACCATCCCGCCTGTTCCACCCGCTGCCAGGTGGTCTCAGGCCCGGGGTGTCCCGCTCCTGGACCCTCATGGGCCAGTTGAAGGAATTCCCTCCAGTGTTGCTGCGGCACAACCCACTGTTCCCCCCGGAACAGCATGCCCTCTTTCACGGAGAGGGTTGCTGTGCCGTACGGACGATCTACCCTTTTTCCCTCAGTCACTGCACTGAGGACTGCTTTGAGGACGGGGTCTTGGGCTTGGACCGTCTTAAGGTCCGGGGCTAACGCTACCCCTGCACTCCCTTGGGTCCCGTCCCTACCTCTGACTGCCGCCATGGGTCTGGACCCATACGGGTCCCAGAAAGTGCCTGTGTGGGCACCCTCCTTAGCATGCAAGTCAGCCTGCTGGTTGCCTTGGCCGCGGGGTTCTGTGGAGGAATGGGCCTTCACCTTGTGGATGAAAACATCCCCTTCCTCCCCCACTGCTGCCAGGATCTTTTCCAGCAGGGGTTTTACTGTGAGGGGTCTCCCGTCGGCGGAGGTGTATCCGCGGCGGGACCAGATGGCCAGGTACTCCGTACACGAATTGCACGTGAACATGCTGTCCGAGCAAATCGTGTAGGGGGTGGGGAAGATTTTGGGGTGTGTAACGACGTACACTACCGTGGACAGTTCAGCCTGCTGGGCGCTCATGATGCTGGGGAATTTAATCGCCAGGGCAATCTTTGCCGCTGGGTCGTAAACTCCACACCCCGTGAGACGCTCGCCAGCAGATACCGTGCTAGAACCATCTACATAGATCTCGCGGCCTGTGGGATGTATCCCGGCTCGTAAACCTATGTTCACTTCCCAAACCGGTGAGCTGTTCCAGGATATACCAGGTTGGCTGCGAGCTTTGGCTCACAGAGACCATTCACCTTAAGATCCATCTGTGAGAGGAGCAAGGTCCAGCAGGCAATGCGGGCACTGCTCACTGTTACATCCTTGATCCTCCTGTCCAGAAGCATCTGGGTGGGTGTGTGATGGCTGAGGAGGGTGATGGGAGTGGTGCCTGTGAAGATCAGCGATTTTTTCACAGCCCAATGTGTGGCCAAGAGGTGCCGCTCACAGTTGGAGTAGCTCCTCTCCACATCTGTGAGTATCCGAGAGGAGTAGACCACTGGCCTCAGCCGGCCATGCCACTCTTGGAGCAGCACCTCACTCAGGCTGTCCCCGCTGGCTGCTACCTCCAGGAAAAACTCTTTCCCCCCCGTCTATAGCCCCTAGAGCTGGTGCGGTCTGCAAGTCTTTCTTGAGCCTGACAAATGCTGCCTGGCAACCCTCATCCCAAAACCACTCCACTCCCTTGTGTAGGAGTCGGAGTAGAGGGGCCGCTGTGGCTGCATAGTCCTCAATAAAGTCCCTGCAGTACCCAGTTAGCCCTAGAAACGACCTCACACCCGTTACTGTGTTGGGGACCGGTAACTCTTGTACCGCTTCTCTCCTACCCTTATCGATGGCCCTTTCTCCAGCGCGCACGGTCAGGCCTAGGAATTTCACCTCCTGCTGGCCGATCTGCGCTTTCTTGGGGTTTAACTTAAAACCCTTTTGCCCTAGCAGCTCCAGCAGTTCGGTCAATAGTGGGCCATGCTCCTCTCTCAAATCGGTGAAGAGAAGCAGGTCATCCACATATTGTACCAACTGTCTGGGCTGGCTGAACTCCTTTAAACTGTTTGCCATGCACTGATGGAAAATGCTGGGGCTGTTGTGGAAGCCCCGAGGCAAGCAGTTCCATGTGTACTGTTGCCCTTTGAACGTAAAGGCAAACTTGCACTGATCCTCCCTCCTTAAAGGGATGGACCAAAACCCGTTGGAAATATCCAGCACCGTGAAAGTGGTCGTGGATGCTGGAATACTTCCTATCAGGTCGGCAACTGCTGCTACCGTGGGTGCACAGGCTGGGATGTTACTATTGAGCACCCGATAGTCCACCGTGGCCCTCCAGGAATTGTCCAGCTTTCTAACCGGCCACAATGGAGAATTCACGTGGGTAGCTATCGGTCTCAGAACTCCCTGCTGTACTAATGAGGGCATGGCTGCTTCCATGTCTGGCTCTGCTTCCCTAGGGAAGTTATATTGTTTCTGTGGTCGGGCCATGGGATCCCTGTCGACGCTGACCTCAAACCCTTTGACCCACCCGCAGTCGTGTTTGTGTGTGGCAAATGTGGCCAGGTGGGTGTTGTGTCTCCTTGTGTTCTTATTACTCTGTAATACAGACACTTTTAACTCATTTATTTTACGACTTTCACTCAGTTGTATTCTTGCTTTTATGATGTTGCTGCTGCGTGGTGTGGAGTGATACAAGATGTCCGACCTTGCACTGCGCACTGCATTACACAGTGTGCCACATAGCAATATAAATACACTAACCAAAGTAGTTCCATATAATGATGTAACAAGTAGTTCCATTTAACGATGTAATAATATAACAATGTAATATCCCTCTTTCTCAAAAAACTAAAACATGAAATTTAATTTAATTAAAAAAATATTATATCTAAACTATTATTATCAAATACAAAGAATCGTGAGTTTTCTTTTCTTATTCGCGATATCGTTCAAGTGGTTGGATGTTGTCCCTCCATCTTGTAGATTTGGTGGTGACCACTTCTCTCTGTGGTGTTTTGGTGTGTTCTACTCTTGTTTTTGTTGTTGCTGTCGCACTTGGAGTTGGAGTGTGCATGCTCGTGGTTGTTTGATTTGTGGCGCTTGTTTCTGGCATTGTACTGCTTGTGGTAGCTGGTGTTGTCAATGTTGCTGATGTTGTCTGCTGCTTAACCAGTTCAGGTGAAGGTCTGATGTGGAGTCTGTTCCGTCTGTATTGGTTACCAGGTTCGGTCTCTATGAAGTAGGATCTTGGAGTATCAGCTTTTCCAATTACCTTGGCTGGATTCCAGGTTTTCAACACCGCGTCTTGCACATGCACTGATTGCCCATTCAGCAATTCTGGTAGCATCTTTGCATGTTTGTCGTAATCTTTGCTCCCTACGACTTGTGCTTCTGCCAGCTTCTGTCTGAAGTCCTCCTGGTCCTGGGGAGGATATATTTTTGCTGGTAGGGTAGTCTTAAACTTCCTCCCATTCAGCAATTCCACAGGTGATTTCATGTCTGCTTTCAGTGGTGTTGATCTGAGTGATAGGAGGGCAAGGTTTTGGTCTTCCCCCATCTCACTGCTTTTGATGAGAGTTCTCTTGACAGTCTGGATCTGTCTTTTGATGAACCCGTGTCCCCTTGGGAAATGTGGGGATGAGGTTACTATTTTGAACCCATACTTCTCTGCCAGAGCTCTGAATTCACTCGATGTGAACTGGGTTCCATTGTCACAGATTACCTTTTCCGGGATTCCTTGTTCAGCAAACAAGCTCTTTGCAATTCTGGTGGTAGTTGTGGCTCTCAGATCTTTCATCCTTCTCACAAAAGGAAACTTGGAATAGTAATCTGTCACTATGAGATACCATTCTTGATTGCACATGAAGAGATCTGCCCCAACAGTGTGCCATGGTCTTGATGGTATTACACTAGGTATCATTTCCTCTTTCTGTTGTGCATTTCTGTATTTCTGGCATATACCACATGCAGAAACCATCTGTTCAATATTTTTGTACATGCCTACCCAGTATACAGCTGATCTGGCTCTCAGCTTGCATTTCTCCATTCCCATGTGGCCTTCGTGTATTAGATGGAGAAGTTCTGTCTGCATCGTCTTTGGCACGATGATCCTTGATCCAGCAAGGGGACTACCGTCTTCTATTGCGATGTCGTCTCTAATCGTCCAGTATTGATGAATTGTCGCCTGTACCTGCTGGATTCTCTCCGGCCACCCCTGTATCACTTGTTGTGTGAGTAATTGCAATTCCTCATCTTTGCTAGTCTCATCTCTGATTTGACTGAGCTTTGTAGGGGTAACACTCACTAGGTGGTGGATTTTTACTGTTAGACCCTCCACCTCGTGTTTCTCATATGGTGACAATCGAGACAACGCATCTGCTAACACCATTTCCTTTCCTGGCTTATATTTCAGCCTGAAGTCATAGCTTTGGAGCCTTAGAAGTAGTCTTTGCAGTCTTGTAGGTGCTTTGCACAGATTCTTCTTGTAGATCTGTTCTAGTGGACGATGGTCACTCTCTGTTGTAAACTGCTTTCCATACAGGTACGTATGGAATTTCTCGCATCCATACACTACTGCTCATAGTTCTCTTTCTATGTTGGCGTATCTTGTCTTGGCTGACATCAAGGCCTTTGATGCGAAAGCTATTGGCTTTCCTTCCTGCGCAAGAGCTGCCCCTAGTCCTCTGGTAGAAGCGTCTACTTGTAGAGTGACTGGTTTTCTTCTGTCATAATATGACAGACTTGTTTCTTTGCACAACAATTCTTTAAGTTGTTTGAAATTCCTTTCATGTTTTTCAGACCACTGGTATTCAGCGTCTTCTTTCATTAGCTCTCTGAGATTTGTTGTATGTTCCGACATGTTTGGGATGAAAGAACTCATGTATTGGACCAAGCCGAGGTAACTCCTCAGCTCTTTCTTATCTTTGGGTGGTTTCATTTCAGCAATCGCCACAATCTTCTCAGGACTTGGCTTAACTCCCTCTGGTGTGTAAATCATACCGAAGAATTGGCATTCTTTTACTTTAACTATGCACTTATCAGCATTTAACTTGATGCCAGCCTTCCTGGTACACTCCATGGCCTCATGTAGGTGTATATCATGGTCTCTTTCATCTGCTCCATAGATCTGAATATCATCAGCTATTCCTATAGCTCCTCCACAGCCTCTGTATGTCTAGTCTACTTTCTGTTGAAAGATATCTTGACTGACCTTTAACCCGAATGGTAGCCGCAGGAATTTGTAACGCCCAAATGGTGTGTTGAATGTTGTCAGTGTTGTTGATTCCTCATCCAACTTCACGTTCCAATATCCATTTCTGGCATCTAGTTTTGAGAAAACCTTGGCTCCTGCCAGTGATGGCATAATCTCCTCTAGCGTTGGGGTGGGATAGTGGTCTCTTTTTATCGCCTGGTTTAGATCTTTGGGGTCCAAACATATTCTGAGACGCCCGTTTAGCTTTTCTCGTACCACAATTGAGTTTACCCAGTCTGTGGGTTCAGTGACCTTTACGATCACTCCCTTTTCTTTCATCTCCTTTAGCTCTCTTTCAAGCTTTGTCTTCAGCTCGATGGGTACTTTTCGTGGAGCATGGATAACGGGCTTTACCTCTGGATCGATGGTGATGTGGTATTGGAAATCTCTGAAACATCCCACTGTATCATCGAAGCATTCCGGATACATGTCTATCAAGTCTTTTTTACTCTTGATTTGTGGGCGATTCTCCAGCGGGGTGTTGCTGTCTATCCTCAGTGACGTTTTCGTCAGCTCGTGATTCACTGAGATCAATCTCAACTTCTTGCAGCTGTTTAATCCCAGGATCGCTGGCCCCTCAGTGTCGGTGACATAGAACATGCAGTTGATGTTCTTTCTTTTATGTGTCCCTTTGACAAAGGTTGTTCCGAGTTGTTAAATCTCACTCCCCCCATATGCTGTCAGTGTGACATTACTTGCCTTTAAACAACCCTTTTTTGGGTAGCCATCTTCTCTCAAGTTTTCGGGAAAGACCTGCTGGTACAGTCTCAATGGGAGAATGTTGCTCTAAGCCCCTGTGTCCAACTTCAACTTTAAGTTGATGGTTGTGGGCTGACCTTTGACCCTCTTTTCGATTTGGATGATGGTGTGCAATTCTCTCTTCGGAGTATTTTCTGCTCTGGACATCTCGTGAAGCTGTACCTTTATGGTTTCGATGCTAAGTGTATTGTCATAACCATAATCATCATCATCCTGTTCATCCATGGCATGGATATTGTGTTTCTTTCTCTGGTTCTGCTGTCCGCCTTTGTTTTTGATGTATGTTCCTTCTTTCTTCGTTCTACACCTCTTTTCCCAGTGGTTTAGTTTGCCACATACATTGCAGCTTGTTCCATATGTTGGACATTTCCTCCTGTCTGTATAATCGTGCGGTCTTCCACAGTTTCTGCACATGTTTCTCCCGTTGTCATGTGCATGTCTTTGTGTGTTGTACTTTTCTCTCACTGTATCCACTCTGTTGTCCGTCTCAGAAGCCGTCCGCATGTCAGCCATTTGAGAAATCAACGTTCTCATTTGCTGCTTCATGGCTTCATGAGCTCTCGCAGTATCTATAGCCTCTGTTATTTCGAGCTTTTCTTTCCCTATCAGGGCTTTTTGTACCTCTGCATGCGCTGACCCCCATATCAGCTGGTCCACAAGCCTTTCCTCCATTTCCTTAAATGCACACTTGCTGGCTTCATTTCTCAGCCTTGTCAGGAAATTGTCAGCTGTTTCACCGGGTTCTTGTCTTAGACTCTGGAATTTGTATCTGTGTATACGGTGATTGGATTTAGGCTCTAGATGGTTGCTGAATTTCTCAAAGGTTGTCTCAGGGTTTTCCTTTTCCTCTTCAGTCAAACTCCAGCTTTAATACAAATCTAGACCTTTTTCTCCTGTCCACAACAGAATGTAACTAACGTTTTCTTCATTGGCAATACCCTTCAGGAAGCTTTTGAATGTAAGGTCACATTTCTGTTTGAACTTGCGGAATGCCTCTACTATATCGTCGGCTTCCCAGTTCATGAGGAGTTGCATTTGCGCAGTCAGTGCAGCGGCAGCCGCCATCTTAGTTGCCCGTACGATTCACGCTCAATCACCACAGACACTGGCACTCATGATCAGCTCATATATTCACTTTTTGTCTGATTTGTAGTTCGTATGGCACAAGTTGTACTCACTTATACCGCTGCCACCATGTTGTGTCTCCTTTTGTTCTTATTACTCTGTAATACAGACACTTTTAACTCATTTATTTTACGACTTTCACTCAGTTGTATTCTTGCTTTTATGATGTTGCTGCCGCGTGGTGCGGAGTGATACAAGATGTCCGTCCTTGCACTGTGCACTGCATTACACAGTGTGCCACATAGCAATATAAATACACTAACCAAAGTAGTTCCATATAACGATGTAACAAGTAGTTCCATTTAACAATGTAATAATATAACGATGTAACAGTGGGGCTGCACAAATGCCTGGAACTCCCATGGGGTGTTACTGACCATAAGCTTGAGGTTATAACCCTCTTTGGGCTTCATGGTGCACAGGTTCCCCTTCCCTTCCTTTCCTGGGATCACTACTACCTCACCGTTCTTTACTTTACCTGCCCCCCATAGGCAATGATTTCTCAAATCCACTAGGATCCCATGGCCTACAATAAAGTCAGCTCCCAGGACCCCTCTTCCACCCTCCACTTCCCATTTCATCAGGACACAGGTCCACTTAGAGCGGAGCGGTCCCAGCCGAATGGCGAGCGGGATGGAAAACGAGCCGGCCTGTTCTTTGCCTGTGAACCCTGACAGACTATATGGGACCCCATTAGATAGAGGCGAGGTGGCGGGGTTAGCTGAGTAGACCACGGTGCATGATGCCCTGGTGTCTAACAGATAGGTCCCCATCACCTTTTCTATCTCCATCTCCAAGAGGGGTCTTTTCCATTCATCATACCGGAGAGAACACAGGTAAACAGGCTGTGCTGGCTCTAGTCAGGGCTGTGGGTTGGATGGGGCTGATGGGGTCAGAGCACCAGTGGCGGCTGCTACTCTCCCCTGGCCAGTCAATAAGGACCTCATGGTGTCCAAAAGTGACTTGACCACTGCGGGAGTGATTCCTGCCTCCGCCTTTTGGGCTGGGGCTGTGGAATTATTTCCCTTGTTATCCTTCCACGAGTTCTTGTACTCCTTCCACCAGTGACCATCCTTCCCGCAACCATAACAATTCGTCTTTGTGTTGGGGTGGTTATTCCCTTCCTGGTGCCAATCTTTCTGACCCGGTCCGGGTTTTACCTCATGCACCTTTACCTTAGGTGGGTGTGCATTGGCTCCCCTACCGATTTTATAGGCCAGAGTCAACTGTCTGATCACCGTAAGTTCAGTGGTCTGAGGGGTTTTGGGGTCGGACCAGACTTCTGCCTTGGCCCGGACCTGTGGCAAGCTGTTCGCCAACAGGCAACGGAGCCAATGGGCCAGCGGATCCCCGTTCAGGAACCCCCCAGTTCGGTGCCCCCGGGCAGGCTCTCCGGTACACCGGCCATAACCGGTCCGCGAAAGCCTGCGGGGATTCCCCTGCAAGCTGAACCATCTTCTCCACACGGGAGAAAGGACTTCCCTCATTCATCCCCATGGCCTCCAGAACCGCATCTCTAAGCTCCTCGTACCCGCTCTGCCCCCTCTTATACTCGTCAGAGAGGGATTGAAGGAGACTACTCTCCAGGGAGAATAGCAGCATCTTGGCCTGCTCAGCGCCATCGCAGTCGTTGATGCTGGCTGCCTGCTCTATGTCCCTGAAGTGGATCAAGGGGTCCCGCTTTTCGGAGAGCTTTGGGATATGGTTGACCATAGCGCTAAGCTGTTGGGTGCTATAGGGTAATATGAACTGGTTTTGGAGGGGTCCCTCATCGTTGCCATTGACAGGTGGGCCAAACCTCCAATGCCGTGCTGGGCACATCGGTCCCGGCTCCAACCTCTCTGGCGGAGGTTGTTCCACCTCCGCTCCCGCCTTTGGCTCCACCCCCCCTTGCTGCCAGACTTCACTGAAGCTTGGCGCTACGGGTAGTGGTCGTGAGACCTCCTCTCCCTCAACCGGGTCATTCCTGGGCACTACCGGTGACGTTGGAACCGTCCTCCCCTCGTCCCCCATAAAATCCGCCTGGCCTGCCTTTGGGCTTAAGAGGCGCACCATGCCTTTTGCCTTCATCAGAGCCAAGCACAGATTTTCTATCCACTCTTTACAGGGGCCGTGGTCTGCCTCCTCAAACCCCCGTTCGCTCGCTAGCTTGTAAGATGCCTTTACCTCCTATACTTTCTCTTCCTGTTCCCTAATCTGCCTTGCCAAGCGGGCGTTCTTCTCCCGCAAACTTAACTCACTTCCCTTGACCTCGGTGACTTGGCACTGTAGGTATTCCAACTGGGCCTTGTGTTCTCCCATTAAATGCACTCTCTCCTGATTCAAGGCCTGCAAAGCTACCAATAACTTTTCCCCTGCTAGAGCCTTATCCTGGATCTCCAGTGCTGACTCCCTTAACTCGACTGCCTGTGCTGCAACGAGCCTGTCCAAAAGCTGGACCTGCTTCTTGAAACACATCAGCCAGACTGCCTTCTCTAAGGATTCTTGTGTTCATTTCCCTCTGTCTGCTTAGCTGCTGCATCTACCGGACCCCCAGCCCTTAACAGAGTGGTGATCCACTTCTTTCTGATATTCACCTTACTAAACACATAATGAGAAATCCTTTCCTCCATCATGGTTTGCTCATCCGAAGCATTGTCTAGTGTATCACAACCCTGCTGCCGGTGTCCTGTCGCGGTCGTCATTTTCTGTAGGGGGATGCGTCGGGTTGGCGCGTGCACCCAGTCAGTTATGCCCCTGACTGTTGGTGAGTGGTTCGAATCGCTCCCATGCCCCTGGGTTCTAGACACTGGACTTAGGTGCAGGTGGCGATACAGAAGAAAATCAAGTAGACAAGTGGTTTGGTGTAAGAAAACCAAGATTTTATTAAAACAGAAATAACAACACAGTCTTATGAGAAATTACTGGTAAATGATTACATGCATAAACAAAATAACTATACTTATACATGGAATGGGGAACATACGGCACATCAAGGGAAAACAAACTACATTAACAATCCCCTTTTCCTTATCCCACCCCTATACCTAACTAGATTAAGCTATGAGGGGCCAGGAATTCATGCTCACCAATCCAAAGCAAAGCCTGTTGTTTTAGCAATTGCGAATTTTGAGGTCTGGTCTCCTGTCCTTTGGGGTGCTCCATCACCACGTGGTCTCAGGACACGGTGCTGGAGCTGTTGCAGTGACACACCTTTCCTCTCCTCAGCTACCATCATCGTCTCGTCGCGATGGGTACTCTTCTTCTTCTCCCTCGGGCGGTCGTCGGCGGTAATGTTGCGTTGGCAGTCTTTACTGCTTAGAGTTTTCTATCCATTCTTAGAATGCCAGTGTATTCGTTATGGCATGGACACCTGCGTTTAATGCCTGCTTAATTCGCAGTGGTCAATGGCCAACTTATTCTCGCTGTCCATATATTTTCTTCCTCCAAGCACCAGCTTATAACTAGGCACTCGTGTTTTATTAGTGCGTCTTCTGCTGCCCTTCTCTGCTCTTTGTCGGGTCTCTACCTTATTCTTCATCTCAGTTAATTTCGCCTCATTTCGTCTGCCCTCTCTCGTGGCCCAGGCGTCCTGGGTGACTTTGGACTCGGGTCTCGTTCCCCTCTCCTGCGATTGGTATGGATGTCCTTGACTGCTGAAAACCCAATGCGGGGAGCGAGAAGAGAACCCGCCACGAGGCCAGGGCACGAGTACGAGCGGCAGCAGCCCAAGACCAGACAAGAGATCAGAGTCAAGAGAGCGATTGGTACTGATGGGCCTACAATTATACTCCTTCGGATAGCCCTTATCTGCGCGCCAAATCAGGTCAATCCATTGTTTCACTTTTGGCGGGCTGTTTTAAATGATTATACCAATCTAAACTAACTGGTATTAGATGGCTGTTTATCGCACCTAATGGCCCGATGTCCGGGCTGTATTGTCATTAATGCATTTTAATCGGCCTGTGCAGCCTTGATGGCTTCCATAAGCTGTTTCCGATTATTTATGCGGACAAACTAATGGCCTTGCGCTTAGGCCTAACTGGGTTGATCTGTTCCAATCTAACGAAATGCGTATTCAGTGTTTGCTCAACTGTCTGGGTTTTTTTTCAAACACAAAGTCCTTTTCACAGAAATGCATTTTAAGTTTCGATTTCCCAAAACTGCCTGTTCTGTGCTACAGAGTCCAAGCTTTTAAAATCTCACAGGCTTTTGGTCACGAGGTGCGGCCGCCATCTTTTGGGTCCCCTTTTTAAATTGTCCATGCAGGGTCCCTTTTATTAATAACCTTGGGGGAATGTGGGAATTTTGCAAATCTTACAATTATCATCTTCATAATTATAACTTGCAAAATATTCTTACCTTGCCAGTATTAATTCATATCTTTTATCTCTGAAAAGGTCTTCACGGGTGCAACAGAAGTTGGTGGAGGTCATGTACGACAATTCTAAGCAGCCTGCATTTACCTCTGCTCAAGCCAGAGGGGTTGCACCACATTGGAGCGGAAGGAAAAGGAAGAGGATAGCTTTGTAGTTGCACAACGGTGTGCACATGGGTGTATGATAAAATGTAATGTTGTTAAGTTTCTGTTGTTTATTTAAAGCACCTAAATTTTATTCTTTTGTACCACTTTCCAACCTTGCCTATTTTTGGTTGCTGGGTGTCAAGCCTTTTAACTTGTTTATGATGAATGAGAAGATCTGAATTGACAGGGGCCAATGGGAGGATTTGCAAGAGGTGGTTCTTTGTTTGCAGGACTGCTTTGTGTCAGTGGTATGGAGGGGCGGTGGGGGGGAGTGGGGGGAGGCGGAGGTGGAAGAATGGCCATTGCATGTGCTTGTGTCATGGGTTCACTGGTGCAACCTAAATAAACCTTGTATTAATAAGGGCATCCTGGGCAGCTTGTTCCTCCTGCAGGTCCAAACCTTGCTGCTGCGCAATGTTGTGTAGAATGCAGCACACCATGACCACGACCATTCTGGAGACCCTGGCTGGTGCGCACTGAAGGGCACTTCCAGATCTGTCTAGGCACCTGAAATTCATCTTCAGCATGCCGATGGCTTGTTTGATCCCACATCTAGTGGTCATATGACATTCATTGTAGTGCATTTGGGCTTCATTTGTCAGGTTTCTGATGGATGTCATCAGCCAAGTTTGAAGTGGGTATCCCTTGTTTCCTAGCAGCCACTCCTTAAGTGTACTTACAGGTCCGAAGACGTTAGGGAGCTTGGACTGCTGCAGAATGAATCACAGCTGCCCAGGAAATTTGTGCACACCTGCCTAAATATCTTTTTGTGGTTGCACACCAGCTTCACATTGGAGTGGAAGCCTCTGCAGTTGACAAATACTCGTGGTTGATCTTGGGGTGCATGAATTGTCATGTGTGTGCAGTCAATGATGCCCTGCACCTGTGGGAAGCCAGCCTGTTCTATGGATGTAACCAGAGAGCTGGCTCATTCTGACTGGCGTCATCACAGGCCCTGACAAACAAACCATCAGTCACCTGTCTTATGCATTTGTGGGCCAGCAACTGTGAGATTTTGGATAGGCCACTGGCAGAGCTTTGGAAGAATCCAGAGGCTAAAATGTTGAAGCCGGTGGTGACTTTGACAGCCACTGGTAATGCATGCCCAACAGGTCCCGCAGGCAGCAGGTCTTCTTCTAGGAGGTTGCAGATGTCTGCCACCACCTGTTGTGACAGCCTGAGCCTCTTGATACACTGCTGTTCAGGCATGTCAAGGAAAATCAGCCACTACCTGGACACCCGGTGTCGCAGGTAGTGCCTCCTGCAAGTTTCTACTTTCTGCTGCTGCCCTCTCTGCTGCTGCCCTCTCTGCTGTCCAGCTAGAAGTCTCTCAAGAACAGGCTGCTGCTGCTGGTGCTGATCATATTGATCCTTGCCCGAGGCCCAATCTAAGGCAGCCAAAGCGCCACCCATCTTGATGTGATGCAGAAAACCTTCAATGTGTAGAAAATAAACACTGAGCAAAAGTATTGAGAACAAATCCTTTCCCACAAGCAGGTAAGAAAGCAGCTGTAAGCACTGAATATTTATTGCAGCACTTCCTTGTGTTTGATTCAGCCCCCTCAGTTGCCGCTGTGTTCTCGCCTTACTTTCATTGGCGAGCTTCAGGAAACCCGGGAAACCCATGGATGCGGCATTAAATTAAAAAGTCAGTTTAAATATTGCTCCAATTGAGCGATTAGCATACATTAATAGGCAACCCCCCCTCTCCCGAGGGGGTTGCGCACAAGCAGCCTAACGAGCTTGAGTTAAACCCGGAAGTCGGCGGGTTGGAGCCAGCTTCCGACGCGCTGACATTTTTGTGGGTTTTAACCCCCACCTGCACACAAACCCACGCGCTCCTCCACGTTAAAATTCCCCGCTAAAGAGAGGGAAAGAAAAATTGGATTAAGAAAGAGAAAAAAAGACAGAAAGAAAAAGGAAAAAAGAATGTTTTACATTTAAAATTTGACATTTAAAAAATCTCCAACAACAATTAATACCTGACGGAATGAGACTAGATGCTTAATTTTCTGTGGCGAATGTAGTTCGTATCTACCACACAAATACCGCAACTTCGCGCCGTTCAGTGTATTTCAATGGTGAGGCAGACAGCAAAATGCCGCTTTCGTTGTAGGGAGGTTATTGAAATCTCTAATTAAGGATAGAGTGACTGAGCACTTAGAGAAATTTGAGCTGATTAGAGCGAGTCAACATGTCATGTCTAATGAACCTAATTGAATTTTTTGAGGAAGTAGCTAAAGTAGTAGACAGGGGAATGTCTATAGATGTAGGTTATATGGACTTCCAGAAGGCATTCGATAAGGCTCCACATAAGAGACTGTTAGCTAAAATTATAGCTCATGGAATTGAAGCTAAATTATTGGCCTGGTTAGGAGATTGGTTAGGCAGTAGAAGACAGAGAGTAGGGATATGGGTATGTACTTGAATTGGAAGGAAGTGAATAGTGGCGTCCCACAAGGGCCTCAACTATTCACTATATTTATTAACGACTTAGATAGCACAACAGAGAATGCAACACAATCCACTAGAATGTTACCAGGACTCCAAGGGTTAGATTATGAGGAGAGATTATTTAAAATAGGCTTGTATTCCTGGAATATAAAAGGTTATGGGATGATTTGATTGAGGTTTTTAGGATTTTGAAAGGGATTGATAGGGTAGATAGAGAAGAACTTTTTCCACTGGCGGGGGTGTCTAGGACAAGGGAACATAACCTTAAAATCAGAACCAGGCCATTCAGGAGAGAAGTTACTAAACACTTCTTTACGCGAAGGGTGGTAGGAGTGTGGAACTCTTTCCCACAAAAAAGCAGTAGATGCGAGCTCAATTAATAATTTTAAATCTGAGATCAATAGATTTTTGCTAGACAAGGCTATTACGGGATATGGAGCCAAGGTGGGTGGACGGAATTGGGTACAGATCAGCCATGATCTCATTGAATAGGGGAACAGGCTTGAGGGGTTGAATGACCTACTCCTGTTCCTATGTTCCTAACAGTGGCACGATGCAACCCGGACAGCAACGTCTGGGTATTAGCATTTAAATGTGCATCTGCCCATCACCTGAAGTTGCTACACCATTTACGCTTAAATAACAGCAAGCGTCTATAGCTTCACTGCTATTTTGACAGCAATATCTGGGCCAACGTTGAGAATGGATTAATTTTTTTATTTCAGCATTCATTGGGCCAGATTTTGCAGCATCAGGGCATCTAATGAGTTAGACTTGCCCCTGCACCCTTCAGCTCAAACAGTTTTTGCCCATAAAACATAGTGAGGGAAATAGGGCATCTGGGACCTGAGTAAACAGGGCAACCAACAAGGTATCTCTTTAACTAATGAGATTTAAGGATTTGGAAGCAGAAGGACTGAGAAGGAGGATGAATTAAAAGGGGCGAATTCAGTGTCAAATCAGGTACAGAAAGAAATAAAGAGAGGGAAAGGAAGATTGGATTAAGAGAGAGAGAGGAAATAGAGGCAGAAAGGAAAAGTAAGAAAAGAAAATTTAATTTAAATTTGACATTTTAAAATATCCCCGAAAAATTCAAAACCTGCAGGAATGAGACTCCACCCTTGTAATAGTTAATTTTTGGTGCCAGAGTGGTTGGCACTAAAAATCAACTATTACAAGGGTGGAGTCTTATTCCTTCGGGTTTTGAATTTTTGGGGGATATTATAAAAATGTCAAAATTTAAATTACATTTTAATTAACAATTCTTACATCATTAAAAGGGTATTTACAATACTAATTACTAGTCCTAAATACCTACAGCGGGTTTAGTTCATATCTACTGCGCAAATACAGCAACTTCATGACATTCAATGCATGTTAATAGTGAGGCAGACAGCGAAATGCTGTTTTCGCAAAGAAAGTGGCAAAATGGCACAACTTGGACAGCAACTTTTGGATATTCGCATTTAACCACGCTTCTGCTCCTCGCCTGAAGTTGCTGTACCATTTACCTATAAATAAAAGTGAGCCCCATTAGCCTCAATTGCTATTTTGACAGAAAAATTTGGCCCATTATCTTTTCTTTTTGTCCCCTTATCTCTTGCTGGGGATCAGTTCCATGGGCGCTGGCAGCCCATGGGTACCTTACCCCAGTGGCCTTCATACATACGATTAGGCAGGGTGTGTCGGCAGGCTGTTTATCTGTGGAGGGTCTCACAAGCAAGCCTGATCCTGTCCTCACTATGTCCACACATGAACTCTTTCCAGCAGAAGTCACTGGGTTAGATTCAGGAGTGAGAATCTTAGTTGTTTTTTCCTTTTGCTTGGAGCACTGCACCCAATAAGAGCATCCCAATGGCTGTTGAAATCAGCTAGCTCAGCCCAAACCAAGATTTGAACTGGGCATTCTATGCTTTGAAATTATAATGGGCAGAGCCTTTGCCAGTGGGCAAGTAGGACAGTTAACCTTCAGTGTCTTTTTCTAGTTATTGTGTTTCAGATTCCTTAGAAAATAACTGTTAAAAAGTAATGATACGTAACAGACCTGCTGTTATGCTTACACTAATGAGGTGAAAATATGCTAATAACTGATATTCCACAGCAAACGCTGACTAAGGAAACATTCGTGAAAAGTTGATTGGGGGGTCTGGGGGTGGGGGGGCAGGTGTGGTAGAGGCAAGGGATAGGAGATAGCATTCTGTTTTTATTAATATGAATGAAAATACAAATCATGAAGGGTTTAAATAGATTAAATAAAGATAAATTGTTTCCAATGGCAGAAGTGTCGAAAACCAGAGGGCACAGATTTAAGGTGATTGGCAAAAGAACCAAAGGTGACATGAGGAAAAACTTTTTTATGCAACGAACGGTTAGGATTTGGAATGCCCTGCCTGAGCGGCTGGTGGAAACAGATTCAATAGTAGCCTTCAAAAGGGAATTGGATAAATACTTGAAGGAGAAAACATTGCAGGGATATGGGGAAGAATGGGGAGTGGGACTAACTGGATTGCACTTTGAAAGAGCTGTCTCAGACTCGCTGGGACAAATGTCCTCGTCTGTGCTCTACTATTCTATGATTCAATGATTCAATGAAATATATTCTCAGGAAATTCAGTAGAGTTTCAAAAGTTCGTAAGAATGGATAAAAAGCAGTAAGATGATCAAGAAATTCACATGACATTCTGAAACCCAAGTAAATAATTATTATGTGAACTGTGAAATGAGGTTACTGTCCCTTAATCACTCCTGGAGATCTGTTATTTTCAATCATTTATCTGTGGAGTAGTTCTGGTAATATTTATTTGGAGGTTGCCCTGGTGAACATAGGTGGTTCTCTGCATTGATGTGTTGTGACATGTTCCCTGAAGGATTAATGACTCTTTTGTAATTACTGAGAGTTTTTCAAGTGATAGCTTAAATTTGGTTGCAAGAAATAACAGAGAATCTTCCCACCTGGCAAGTGTATAAAGTGCAAAAGTGCATGAAGAATGCAACAGTCATAATAAATTATCCAGCAACTTACTTGCAAATAGTTGATGATCCCTTTTAATAATACTGGTGGGGATCCTTCATGCCGATGAATACATGTTCAGCTGTGGGAGATTAAGGGAGGGCATAGGCTGCAGCCTGGAGCTCCAAAATGGCAGCACTGGCATCAACTCAGCATTACCTGTCTGCTCTGCATGCTGCTGCCGGTCATTAGGTGCGTGCGCGCAAACCCCATTACAAATATGGCGTTCAGCGCATTTCCCATCAGAATCGCAGCCACCATTTTGGTAGTTTAAGAGACCTCGTAGCGCCCAAAAAATGGGTGCTACAGAGCCCAATTTCACCCCATATTATGTTCTGTTCAGTTGTTGGAGTTCAAGAGGTCACTGCAAACATTAGTTAAACGTGAAAATAGATTTAACCAGTTCGCTGGCATGGATTCGTAGTTGTGTGTGTTTTGTCAAGCAGAAGAAGCCATCAGGTAGAGAAGAAACAACTGAGTATGTTGTGCACAGAAGACATTACACAGTGAATGTATAATTATGACATTGCCATTGCCTACTACAAGTTCACTGTGGGCAGTGTCCTAGGCCCAACCATCTTCAGCTGCTTCATCAATGACCTTCCCTCCAACATAAAGTCAGAAATGGGGATGTTCGCTGATAACTGCACAGTGTTCAGCACCATTCACAGCTCCTCAGATAATGAAGCAGTCCATGCTCGCATGCAACAAGACCTGAACAACGTTTAGGCTTGGGCTGATAAGTGGCAGGTAACATTCGCGCCACAGAAGTGCCAGGCAATGACTATCTCCAACAAGCGAGAGTCTAACCACCTCCCCTCGACATTCAACAGCATTACCATCGCTGAATTCCCCCACCATCAACATCCTGGGGGTCAACATTGTCCAGAAACCAGTCACATAAATATTGTGGCAACAAGAGCAGGTCAGATGCTAGGTATTCTGCGGCAAGTGTCTCACCTGACTCCCCAAAGCCTTTCCACCATCTACAAGGCACAAGTAAGGAGTGTGATGGAATACTCTCCACATGCCTGGATGAGTGCAGCTCCAACAACACTCAAGAAGCTCGACACCATCCAGGACAAAGCAGCCCGCTTGATTGGCACCTCATCCACCACCATAAACATTAATTCCCTCCACCACCGGCATACCATGTCTGCAGTGTGTACCATCTACAAGATGCATGGCAGCAACTCGCCAAGACTTCTTCGGCAGCACCTCCCAAACCCGCAGCCTCTTCCACCTAGAAGGACAAGGGCAGCAGGCACACGGGAACACCACCACCTCCAAGTTCCCCTCCAAGTCACACACCATCTTGACTTAGAAGTATATCGCTGATCCTTCACCATCACTGGGTCAAAATCCTGGAACTCCCTACCTAACAGCACTGTTGAGTACCTTCACCACACGGACTGCAGCGGTTTAAGAAGGCGGTTCACCACCAAATTTTCAAGGGCAACTAGGGATGGGCAATAAATTCTGGCCTTGCCAGCGACGCCCACATCCCATAAACAAATAATAAAAAAGTTAGTAAGCCTTGTGAGATTGCAAAGAGGAACAAGTCACAGCAGAAAGGCTAATAAGTTCACTTCTTGTTTCTGATATAATTTTATGATAACATTCACCTTTGATTTAAGAGGGGCTTTGTGAAATTCTCTCAAGTTCTAGAACTGTGAGGTACTATTTAAGGTGTCAGGCTTGGCTCAGTGGTAGCACTCTTGCCTCTGAGTCAGAAGATTGTGGGTTCAAGCTCCACTCTAAGACTTGAGCACATAATCACAGCAATATTTGTCCCTCAGCAATATTTATCCCTCAACAAACATCGCTAAAACAGATTATTTGTTCATTTAACCCATTGCTATTTGTTGTACGCAAATCAGCTGCTGCGTTTCCTTACATTACAACTGTGACTACACCTCATTGGCTGTAAAGCACATTGATACATCCTGAGGTTGTGAAAGGCACGATATAAATGTAAGTGTTTTCTTTCTATTTTATTCTTTAGATGAGGCAGAGGAGTGAGAATCTTGCAAAGTCATTATCAACACAAAGCTAAATATCTCTGACAACTGTAATATAATATTTATATGATTGGCCTAGAGAACATTCAGTGAGGTGCTGTGGGAACAGAACAATATCTAATGGAGACTTCATATTCCAGGCACCTCTCCGCACATTTGAAAATGTCTCTGTTGGCTGGTGTGGGCCTCCCACTTGCACCACACTGATTTACAAAAGATATTTATTGGTTGAGATTACTCATTTGCAACAATCGCATCACCCACTTATGGTGCAGTCTGAATGGCACTTCAGGCCCTTGCTTTTGGTCTGTGTATTGGGAAGATGTTCTGAATGGTCAAGATCATAAGAAAGAAAGCCTTGATTTATATACGCTTCCAGTGAGCAAAAAACAGTAGCTGGAAATAGAAGGAATGTTTACATAGAACAGAGGCAGCAGGATAAGGAAATAAAACAGGGACAATCTTATTGCAGAGGGATAGTTAACAGGCTTTACTACACAAAATACAAATGTGAAAGGCATTGCGCCAGTGCAGTGTACATACATCATAACTCTAATTAGAACAGCCTGGAGTGTGTTATTGGTTTCCCCCAGCAGTGCTCACTAACAATTTCTTATGTCAGAAGTACCATTGTGATAGAATTCTTGTGACCTTTTCGACAAAAATTGCATCTAGCAGCTGTGTAAAGAGCTTGTCAACAACACAGAGAGTAATTAAAAAGTTCCAGCCACAAAATGCTCATTGCAAAAACTGCAACAGAAGTAATGTATCTATATCATAATTTTTAGTTTCTGCTTATCTCATTTTATGAATGGACTTTTTTCTTTTTGACCCATTGGATTTCTTGCTGTCACGCATCGACTCCTTCAAGTGTTGCTTGAACAGTGGTTCATCTCCGAGGTGTAAACTTAAATGCATTTCTATTCATAGTGCAGAAAGTCAGTTTCCTTTCAAATATAAGTCCAGCTTGTTAAAAAAAAGTGGTGATTTAGTTGTTAGTCCTACCATTGACAATTTGATTGCAGTGTTTTGGAAACAATGGACAGGAATTGCCTGGAAATGTGTGCCATTGTAATGGCGTATCTATGTCGTAGGGCGGTTTTCCAGTACAAACATCTGAGGAAATTGTAGCGTAAGTGAGTTGTGCCAGCTTTTAGACTACACCATAATCTCCTGGGACTTTTGTGTCATTCCACCCAAATTCTTGCCTAAACTGTGAAAAGTTTACTGTTATAGCTCTGCCCCCATTCAAGATGGTGGTGATTGCAAATTTCCTGTATTGACAGCAGTTTTCTTGCTGCATTTGTTTAGGCTGAGCGATTGTGGTGCAGGTGAGTCATTGGTCACATGGTAGTAACCTGATTTATGGCTCTCACATGATTCTCATTCTGGAAGGACCATTAGGTCCATGAGGACCATGAAGCTTTGGAGTCTCATCTCTGCAGTCTGGAATTGATCTCTCAGACTTTTTCTCTGCTTCTCTTGTTATTGAGATCTTCAGTTTTGCCATCCAGAGTGCTGTGAGTGTCCGAAGGCAATATTCTGAGGGATCCCCATCCCTCTCAATATGTTCAGAAGGTCAAAAGATTGCAATGGTATTCCCCTATTCTGCATTATTATGGATGAGAAGGAGCAGAGGCAGGAGGCACAGTGTGTGAGGCACCATGGCTGGAGACTGCTCCAAACACACTACTAAACCCCACCCCCCCACACCAGAGAGTGCATAGGGAACAAAAGTCATTCTGTCATAAGAGCTGTGCGTGCACTGACTGCGCTTCACCAGAGAATCGGTGAGGACTTCTCCCAGGGCTTTATCAGTCAAAATGAAGTTGACCCCGGCCTTCTACAGCTCTGGTTACTTCCAGTCATCCGCTGGAGACCTCTGCAACTTCAGCCAGGGAGCTGTGAGGACCTGCATTTGACGGATGACAAATGCCCTCTTCCGCAGGGTTTCAGATTTCATCATGTGTGACAAGTCCTCTGTGGAGCAAAGAGACAGGGCCTTCAAGTTCCACAGACTTGCTGGTTTCTCCAGGGACCAGGAGGTTATTGATAGGGCCCACTTGGTGCTAAAGATTGCGCTCCAAGACCCTGTCACATTTACCAACAGGGAGAGATTCCACTCGCTGACTACAAATTGCCTGCGATGCCCAACAAAGGATCCTGCATGTAAAGTCTGAGCATCTGGAAAGCTGTCATGATGCCTTTGTCCTTTGCCACTCCGCCATCTATGACTTATTCAGCAGGGAGGGACAAGGAAGTGGATGAATCCTGGGGGAAACAAGACCTAACCACTGAAGTCATGGCTGATGACACCATTCCACATCACCAACAACCCAGCATAGGAAAGGTACAACGTGTCAACCGGCAGGTGGTAGCGAGGACCATTGGGTGCCTAGACAGGTTGGGGGAGGTGGCCTTCAGTGTATCTCCGATGAAGTGGCAAAGATTGTGGTAGCGTGCTGCGCATGGCACTTTTTCACCCTACAGGAAGGGCTCAGCTTGGACTTGTTAGATGAGGAACCTGTGGAACTGAAGAATCCTGACGTGCATGTCCCCAATCCCAGGGGTAGTGGCCCCTCGGACGAAACGATGTTCACAGTCGCCAGAGTGCTGCTGCTGGCACAGGAGTTCAGCCAGTGATAATAACCCCCAATGCTCATAACCCCCTACAGCAGACTTGCCGAATCTAGCTCAAGCAATCATGTCGTGGGCTCCATATGCTGTCCATCGCCTGTGGCATATTCAAATGTTGGTGTAAGTTTGCGACAGAAAGACTGACACTCAAACCAGCATAAATTATGGCGCAAATTTCCATTCCAGCAAATTTCTGGCTTGGGACATTGAATTGGGAAATGCAGAAATTCTACAATATGCTGGTTAGTTGTTTCCATGGCTATTATATAAAAATGTTACTCATTTTTATTAAATAGCCTCACTCTTATTTCTATAGGAGCTGCAAGGATTATTACTGGGATGGTATGCATTAATTACCTACTTGCTTCTAGACTCTCAAGCAACGCAGGAACACCAGTTTGATAAAAGATGTGTTGGATGATTTCTCATTGCAACCCAAATGTTTTATGAAACTGGATCCAGGTCCTTGAGGCAAGACTGCTGGCAGTAACCGCTTCAGCTATCTGCTCCCACCGCCTTCTGACTGTGAGTCTGGAAGTCTTCCTGGCCCCCTGCGAATAGAGAACCTGTCTTCTCAGTTCTACCCCTGCACTACCTGTGTTGCTTATGTTCAGTAATTCCATAGCATCTACATCATATTGCACTGAACTACATTCTTTAGTTTGTTTACTGTGGTTCCAGACTATTTGTTTTCAGAAGCTGTGGAACTTATTTGGAAGATTCCAAGAGGCTCAGTTCTATCACTATGTAAAACATTGTTATATCCTCTTTTCAGATAGGCTACAAAAGTAAATCTGTGCAATTTGTCAGAAACAGCAGTTTTACAGTTCCTGCACTGCCATTGATTTTGATATCCCTCACCTGGTGAGGTTTGATCCCTGCTGTTTTCTCACTTGTTTTCTCTCCACCAAAGATAGGTGGGTTTGCCTTATTTATAGTAGCAGCCAAAATGCTGCTGGCTTACAACCTTTTACCTTGACCTCCAACCACAACTATTCATTTTTACAGCCAGTTTAACATTACAGTGCAGGAAGTATATCACAAATAGGGAAGACTCTATTTAGACTGTTCCACTTTCAGCACCAAGTGTGTTTGGAGATGTTTGAGGTTGTGAAAGATAGGAGTTTAATGACATCAATGGCATTTGTGGAACCTGCCTCGAACAAGCTCCTTATCTAGTTATGTTCAGAAGGATAAATATTACATTAACACATTCGCAGTACAAGATTTCAACACAGTTCCAAACGGAAAATTTTATCCCTTGCTTAAACCTAGTGGAGTGAAGAAAGTGAATTTTTATTACTAACGGTAGAATTAAATAACTGGGAAGCACTGAATGGCAAAGCAGTGAATTGCCAGGTCGCTGGTTGACTAGTTCTGATGTTCATTCCCTACGTCATTGCTATGTTGAAAGATAGGGAGGACATTCCATTCCTTTGACCTTATTTATATTGCAGCTTTTTATCTGGATTTCTTTCTCCTAAATTTACAGTTGTACCAAAGCAAACATGAATCATCTGAGTGGTGCAGTGTCAGTTTGAAATGAAACAAACTCCCACCTGGTTTGAAACAGGCTGTGAAACAGTCTCACTTGATTGCCTGTATCTCTCTTGCCTCTCAGCTACAGCTCACTATCAAGACTACAGTCTAACACCTGCCCATGTAAGTTCAGTGTATATAAAAACAAATGGATTCAATCGTGAAAGAAACCAAAAGAGGGCATTTGTTCGATACAAGTTGTAATTATGAGTTTTATTCAGCCCCTTTAATGTCTGCTTTCACTTAAGCATTCATTTAAGGCTAGAAATTATCTGTGGCGATTAATAGCAGACAACCACCTAAGTGTTCATGTGACCTTCCTCTTTCTTAACATGGGTGTTAACCCACTTATGTAAATAGTGGATAGAGGAATGCCATATGAACACGTCAGGTCTGCTCTTATCACTGATTCATTTCTAGCCATTAATTTTTAGGGATGCGGCTTGTGTGTCACTATTTGTAATGATATCCCTTTGTCCATTATTTTAGTACAAGTCCTGGGCAGAGAGAAATAACAGAACAAAATCAAATTGCATTTATATAGCAACCTTAAAATAGAAAAAATGCCTCAAGTTGCTTCACATAGGCAGAATCAGACAACAATAGATGCTGACCCAAAGAAAGAGATACTGTATTAGGAGGGGTGAAGTGGCTTTTAAAGAGGGTTTAAAAGGTGGAGAGGGATGTAGAGAGGCGGAGGGGTTTAGAGAGAGAATTCCAGAGTATGGGACCTAGCCAGCTGATGGCACCCCACTAATGGTGGGGCAAAGGACGGGTGGAATTGCACAAAAGGCACAGTCACAGGAATGAAGAGATAAGGAGGGGGTTGTGGAGCTGGAGGAGGTTACAGAGATCGGGAGAGGCAAGGCCATGAAGGGATTGAAAATTCAAGGGCATTATGTTAATATCCCAAGCACTTATCTCTAAGCTAGTGTGTTTAACCAACTTTCTAGAGGCTCGTTAGATAGAGGGTATATGGCCAGGAGCAGTGGTTCACATAAAATTAAGGAACTGAGGTGAGCTGTGCTGACGGGTATTGAAGCTCCCATGGCAGTTGTTTTTTGATATAAACCACTCACTCCTAAAAGTGCATCCTCTTTGTGTTTCTGCAGTAAAATATATTTTAAGTTTTTTGCCAACATCAACCATCAACTTGTGGGAGGCTGCAGACTGACACACACTATGATGGCCTTCTTATGCTCAGAATACATTTAGCAATTATGCTATTGATCTTATCATTTGGAAAAAAAGTTCAATTGCTGGTTTTGTAGAAGCAGAAACCACTGAGCATAGGTTCCCAAAACAAGTACAACAGGCACTGTTTGACCATATTTAAAGGCATTTTTTTTGTCAGTGATTTATTTCTGGTGATTTGTGTCTTCCATGAATTGTGATTAGAGCCATATCTGATCCACAACATCGACAACTTATGCAGTGTGTTTTACTGGGAAAATGGCCATCTCATCACATTGAGACCACGAGATCCATAGGTTCTTCAATTTGTAGGTGATATAGTGTGTCCACCCTCAGGGAATCTCTGCTGCATTAGTCTTGGAGAAATAATGGGCCAGTAATTCCTGTCCCAACGCGTGAGTACGGTCGGGGTACTCACGCGTCTGGCCGGAGGAAATGCCGGTTTTCAGCATGCACAGCGCATGCGGGGAAAAGCGGCATTTCCTGTCCTCTGAACGAAGGGGTTCAGAGGCAGAACGCGTGCGACTGCACAGGCAGCGCGTGCGCAGTAAAATTCCTTTTTTTTTTCAAAGTTGCGCGCGTGTAAAGGCCTCCGGTCTTTACGCGTGGAAAAACAAGACGTAAGTATTTCGTTTTTCAGGTAAGTGGGCTTTTAGTACAATGTAGAAATTTTTTTCCCACAGGTTTGTTATTTTGAAAGAATTTACAGGATGGTAAGTTTAGTTTTAGACCCTATTTTTTAAAAATTTATTTTTTTCAAAAAATTAATTGTTTAAAACATTTTTTAAAACTTATTTATAGTTATTATAATCAGTGGGATGTTTTTTAAAATTTTATTTAAAGTTAAAGTAGTGTTTTGGCAGCCCATACTTTTCATGAGTTTGACAGCTCTTACTGTCAAACTCATGAATGAGTTTCCCCTCCCCTGATTGGCTGCACAGTGCTCACCTGATCCCAGCCGGCACATCGCACTAACTACGCCGCTGGATCAGGTTAGCACAGCGCGCCGACATCTGAACCGGGCCAGTGACAGGAAATACAAGCAGGCCCGGGCTTCAGATGTCGGCGCGCAGGGTGAGTGCAGATCGGGGGCTTGCACACGCGGCAAGCCCCCGATCCTAATTTCAGGGCCATTAGTGGAAAATGGGCAAGTAAGTCAATATTTAATGATTTGTTAGATAGGAAGAACATTGGAAAAGGAATCCTGCCACTTTTCAAATTCACAATTTTTTTTTCTAATTTTGAAAATGTTGCATAATTTATTGCCGATGATATCTGAACAGATACAGACAGGCTAAGTGAGTGGGCAAGAACATAGCAAATGGAATATAATGTGGAGAAATGTGAAGTTATCCACTTTGGTAGTAAAAATAGAAAAGCAGAGTATTTTTTAAATGGTGAGAGATTGGGAAATGTTGGTGTTCAGAGGGACCTGGGTGTCCCTGTACACAAATCACTGAAAGTTAACATCCAGGTACAGCAAGCAATTAGGAAAGCAAATGACATGTTGGCCTTTATTACAAGAGGATTTGCGTATAAGAGTAAAGGGCCTAGAAATTGGGTATAGCCCGGCTTGAGGTGTTAGAACTGGCGCTGTGCAAAGTTTATAGCCAGACGAAACTTATCGCCGCCTGGCGCGATATTGGGTTGCATCGCCCCTAAAGGTGATTGAGGCGCGAATTCAGGTGTTACACGGGACTCCTAAGGCGCTAAACTTCCGGCGCAACCCAATATCGGAGCGGACGGGCTCAGTGCACGTGCTCTCAATTACCGATGACCACGAGACTTCCAGGCGCCGGCTAGCTCTTAAAGGGGCGGGTCAGTCAGCTTCAGCATCCACACTCTGTGCCTTGCAGGCCTCAGAATCGGCGCAGGCCCTTCTCTGGCGATAAAAACTTGGACCAGATGGAGAAGGTGAGACAGAGAGCAGAGCGCTTCATCAATGAGGCTCTGGAGCAATTGGTGGCCGCAGTGGAGCGCCGGCGAGATGTTCTCTACCCAGACAATGGCAGGAGGCCGAATCATAAGGACTACCGATGAGCTTGGAGGGATGTATGCCAGACGGTCAACTCCAGCAGCATGGTGACCAGGAGCCCTGTCCAATGCAGAAAGAAATTCAACGACCTCACTCGGGTCGTGAGGGTGGGTGTTGTTCCTGCAAACTTCTGCATCCCTTCATTTGCACCTGACTTTATGGCTACAGGGTGGCCTGTGCCCCATTGGCCATCTGCCAGCAAGCACCCATGGCCCTTTCTGGGCACACAAATGCACATTTGACTCAGGGCATCATGTAAGGGCTCTTGCACCATGGGGGGCATGAGATGATCACTCAGGACATCAGGTAACATTACTTCCCCTCCTTTCCCCTGCAGTCCATGCTGGCGAGGATTGGCAAAGACCAGCTTCGCACCGGTGGAGGACCTCCACAAGTGGTCACTCTCAGATCTCGAGGAGAGAGTCCACCAGATTCTTGGAGGATGTCTGAATGGTCCTGTAACCACTGCAGCTACCGACCCCATTGTCGACAGCGATGGTAAGGTTCTCACCTCTTACAACTGTCTCCTTCTACTTGTTCCCCCCGCCAGCATGCTTTCTCACTGTGGACCCATGTCATAGCCTTGCCGCAATCTGGCATCCCTTGCTGCGAACCTGTCCTTTTGCTAAAGCCACTCTTCCACCTCCCTGTTTTCAGATGCTGCATCACCAGCTTGGGAGCCGGGCCCTCAAGCTGCCAGTGCCAGTGCCTCCGAGGGCTCAATGAGAAAATTACTGTCCAACAGAAGGTCAGCAACTCTCTCCAGCAACGATCAGGATGGCCAGCCCAAATGGCTGAAGCGTTTATACTAGTGCTGTCCCCTTTAAATAGCACCCCCCGAGTCCGAGAAGGGCCTGGGAACGCTCCATCCAACTGTCACTAATAGCGCCAGGCGGAAAGGTTGCGGGCGCCACCGAATATCCGGTCCGGGGCGCAAAAATGGCGTTGCACACTGAAATGACGTCATGATCTGCCTGCGCCCGCGGGCGCGTGCAAAGAGTTAGCGCCGGCGCTAAAATCATACTCAATATGGGAGGTGGCGCTATATTCACAGCGCCCGCCCAAAAATTGGGTAACGCCCCAATTCTCGGGCTCTTTAGGCGCTAATCGCTGGCGCTACCAACCGAATTTCTAGGCCTCGATGTCTTACTGCAATTATATAGGGCCCTGGTGAGACCACACCTGGAGTATTGTGTACAGTTTTGTTCTCCCTACCTAAGGAAGGATACACTTGCCATAGAGGTTCACCAGACTGGTTCCTGGGATGGGGGGATTGTCCCATGAGGAGAGATTTAGTAGACTCGGCCTATATTCTCTAGAGTTTAGAAGAATGAGAGGTGATCTAACTGAAACATACAAAATTCTTACAGGGCTTGACAGGGTAGATGCAGGGAGAATGTTTCCCCTGGCTGGGGAGCCTAGAACCAGGGGTCACAGTCTCAGAATAAGGGGTCGGCCATTTAGGACTGAGATGAGGAGAAATTTCTTCACTCAGAGGTTGGTGAACCTTTGGGAATTCTCTACCCCAGAGGGCTGTGGAGGCTCAGTCGTTGAGTATATTCAAGACAGAGAGTGATAGATTCTTGAATAGTAAGGGAATCAAGGGATATGGGGATAGTGCAGGAAAGTGGAATTGAGGTAGTAGATCAGCCATGATCTTATTGAATGGCAGAGCAGGCTTGAAGGGCCAAATGGCATAATCCTGCTCCTATTTCTTATGCTCTTAAATGAAGGCCCCAATAAAAAGCAACAAACTTTTGGGCATAAGGACATGACTGCACAGGTTGATGCATCATGTAGAGTTCTTGTGTCGTAGTTGACATTATTTAAACTCTATTATTGCTGAAAAAAGGCTGGAGTGTTCCAGGCCTGACACAATCAACCAAAATAATTGAAGGTATGTTGAAAGTTTTTCAAGAATGGAGGTGTTGTGGCAAGTATTAGAAATCTAAGGCTTCCTGCACTGCTCCAGAATGATTTGGATATAGCTTCAATTTTAACTGATGATGAAAGATGGGCGGGCGGGAGCTGAGGCATTTGGCAAACTGTCTGGGCTTTTGGGTGTGTGAGGCCCAGGAGTTTTTAACTCCCAGGCCTCATCTACATAGGCCTCCCGTCAGTACCTCGCCCAAACCTAGCAGGAAACGGCAGCTTGCTGGTGGGTGGGAGCATGAAGTTGGGCAGCAGGAGGCCAAAAGATCAATCCCTCAGGGAAGTGGTTAAAAGGGGGCTTGAGATGGGGAAAAGCCTAGGGCAGGGAAGGCAAAAATGTAAGCTTTTTGGGCTTCTTCTGGCCCCGGCCCCTCTTCTCACTAGGTTGTTCTGGCAGGGAAGCCAGAACAGTTTCCTCGTGCAGGTCCCCAGTTAAAATTGCTATGGTGCCCCAAAAACGTAACCAGAGCCTGATTCACATATTTAAAGAGGGACCCAGCTTGCTTCTGGCGGGTGTCCCTCTCGCCTACTCTAAAGAGCAGGTTAAGATCAGAACCAGCGTGAAGCCAGCTGGATCGGTTTGGATATGTTCCACGGGCCATTTTAACTGCCTGCTTATCTGGTTTCTGCCAGGTGGACAGGGTTAAAATCAGCCCTTAAATGTTTAGAGAATGTACACCACCAGATACAAATACTGTGTATATTACTCATCAGCCTTCTATAATAAATTTAATATCATAAAACTATCTGAGTCTAATTGAGAGGTTGGATACAAAGAGTAGGGATAAAGAGAATGCACTCTGATTGGCAGGATGTGACAAGTGGTGTTCTCCAGGAATTTGAATTGGTGCTTCAGCTTTTTGCTATATATATTCATGCCTTGTATATCCAAGTTTGCAGATGACACTAAATTAGGAGGCACTGTATGTTGTGTAGATGGGAGCAGGAGGCATAACCTATGTTCCCGCTAATTTCTTTTTGGGTGCGTGACCCCTTTAAGGGGCTGCACGGCCCATTTAAATTACCGCACATGCACGTTTTTTGCCATTAGAACGCCGTTGAGCCGACTGCACAGGACCTGCAGATCATTGCACGGCCGTGCATCTTAAAGGGAACATTGGGCATAACTGGTAGAGATGCAGTTCAATGTGGCGAAGTATGAGGTCATCCACTTTGGTTCTGAGAAAGGTAAATAGGAATATTTTCTTAATGGCAAGAGATTAGGAACTGTGGAGGATACAAGCAACTTGGGTATCCAAGTACATAAGTCACTAAAAACAAGTGGACAGGTACAAAAAGTAATCAAAAAGGTTAATGGAATGTTGACCTTTATATCAAGGGTACTGGAATACAAAGGGGATGAAGTGATGCCATGTATGGAGCCTTGGTCAGACTCCATTTGGAGGGTACTGCACCTCACGAAGGATATATTGGATTTTGCGGGGCTTCATCCCAAATTAACCAGAATGATACCATGGCTTGAAGGGTTCAATTATGAGGACTGGTTGCATAAACATAGATTCTATTCCCTTGAGTTTTAAAAGTTGAGGGGTGATCTAATTGAACTGCTTAAAATTATGAAAAGTATTTGATAAAGTAGGTAAAGAGAAACTCTTTCCTCTGGTCGGGGAATCCAGAAGAAGAACGCACAATCTTAAAATTAGAGTTAGGCCATTCAAGAGTGAGATCAGGAAGCACTTCTTCACATAAAGAATAGTAGAAATCAGGGGTTTTCCCTCCAAAAGGTTATGGATGCTGGGTCAATTGAAATTTTCAAGACTGAGATCGATAGATTTTTGTTAGTTAAGGGTATCAAGGGATATGGATCAAAGGCAGGTCAATGGAGTTGAGGTACAGTTCAACCATGATCTGACTGAATGGTGGAACAGGCTTGAGGGGCTGAATGGCCTACTCCTGTTCTTACATTCTTAAATTAAATCTGAAGAGAAATAAAAACACATATAACTTTACCTTTAATTGGACTATTCAGTTATCCTTTATACTGCAGTGAAAATGAAGATAATTTGACAAAAGAGCATATTTATTGGTAAATACATACAGGCACATACAATGTTGTAATCAGAGCAGAGAGCTGCAGTCAAAACAGCATAGGTGAGGTAAATCTACAATAATGCTGCACCAATTCTCAAGTTTCAAAAGGAGTGTGGATTAGAGAATTAGTGCTAGTATTGTAGCTCTAACTCCAATCCACGGTTTCTCACTGTGAATTTGCCCTTATTTGTCCTAATGTAATATAAAAAAATGTCAGGACAATATTATTTCCATGTTGCTTAGCGGCAGCTGTGGGAACTCCTTAACTGGGCTCTTATATTGACCGGTCATGCTACATTGTAAAGAGTCTTCATTTAATAAAGTTACGAAATTAAATAACTGTGGCTCCACATTATGGGGCGTTGCATCGCCTCAAGCCCATCAAGCTTCTACACCTTCCAAATAATCACGCTCTATCCTCATATTGATCCAAGATTTAAAAAAAGAAAAGAACATTTTTAAAATGTATAACGTAAAAATGTGTACGACTAACACAGCCATGTGATGCATTTTGATTTCACAGATCTTTTATCGATATTAATAAGCTCTCTGCTCTCTGCTCCTCTGAACTTTCCCTACTAGTTGGCATATCTCCATCACAATCTCTGTTGGCTTACTCTATTTTGTTGATATTAACAAGGCCACTACTTCTTTGAATCTTCTTCTCCTGTCACATACATTCTCTCCTGCTCTAACTCATTTATTCCCTGGACCTCAAAATTATGAAACTCCTTTGCCTTCCTCAATCTTCCCTTCCTCTTACAGTCTGTAGGATAGATACTTCTTTTTTAATCTATCTTGTCTTCTCTCCCACTTATTTTATCCTTGAAGATGTCCAGCCTTATGCACCTTCGGTCTTCACAATAAAAAGTTGAAATAAAAAGTTAATCATGAAGCAAAAAAGAAAATCATGTTAAATGGCTTCGCTATAGTATCCCCTGTATAACATACAGGGCTGATTCAACATTTGGGCATTCCAGGCACAAAGTTGTACATGCAATAGTCGCTAGTTGGAAAATAGGGGTCCACAGTGCCTGATTTTCCAACCAATATTTCAAATGTATTGCAAGAGCCCAACTGCAGAATCAGCCCTTTAGCCTTGAAATGGGCTCTCATTGTAAATCAAAAGATTGAGGCCTAGAAATTCAGTTGGCGCCGCGCCAGGGCTTTAGCGCCGGAAAGTTAGCGCTGGCGCTAAGTCCCCCTGCGCGTGCCAAAAATTCAGTAGCGCCGCGCCCAAACGGCTGCCGGCGCTACTGAAGGGTGTTTGCGCCTGAAAATGGGCGCTACCTGCCGCATTGCGGTGCTATTCCGGCGCTGCGGCGCCCGATGCGGTGCGGCAGGCTCGGGAAGTGCAGGCCTCCTCCTTCAGTTAAGGAGGAGCTGCCTGCACCCGCCCGCTGGCCGGTAAAATCTTCACAAAAATGAGCCCGGCACCTCGGGGAAGTGCCGGGCTCGCAGCCCAGAAGCATCTGTTCCGCGGGGGGGGGGGGTGGAGGAGTCCGGGGAGGGAGGTGCGGGCAGGCGGCCGGCGGGAAAGTGGCCGGCCGCCGCGCGACCTTAATGCGCCGGCGCAAACTCCTGTAAGACTCGGTTGCCAGAGTCTTAGTTGCGGCTGCCACGGGCGAGGCGGCCGCAACTCAATTTCGGCGCTGGGGCCCGTCACCACGGCAACCGGGACGCTGCGCACACCGATGACGTCATCGGTGCCGGCGCAGCGCAACCGGTCTACCGCCGATGGTAGGGCCCCAGGGAATTTCTGAACCGGCTGTAAGTCCAGCGCAATGACCTCTAGCGCTGCAAAATGGGCGCAAAGCCCACTCAATTTCTAGGCCTGAATCTAGATATTCAGTTTTAAAACAGGTACCGGTAAAATCAAATCTTCACCATTCAGAAAATATTGAAGTGAATAAAACAAAATGAGTTGTAGTGTGTATGCTGTAAGTGTTAGAAATTTCTTAACATTTTTTAATAAAACCCAATGGAAGTGCCAGTTTCGTGCATGCACTGCGCATGCGCGGGAAACCGGCACTTCCGTTCCCCCGAAAGAAGGGGTTAAGAGGTGGAACGCGTGCGCGGGAGAGGCAGCGCGTGCGCATTGAACTTACGTTTTTATCCAGGTTTCTCCAGGAAGGTAAATCTCCAGAAGTTAGACATGTAAAAAGCAGTCGCAAGGCCTGCTTTTAACAAGGTAAATGTTGAATTAATTAAAATTAAAACATTTTTTCCACAGGTTTATTATTTTAAAATACTTTAAAGAAAGGTAAGTTTATTTTTAGCCCTGTTAGAAAATGTAATTAATTTTTTCAAAAATTTAAATTATTGTTTAAAATAGTTATTTCATGTAATTTATAGTTTATTTTAAAAATGTGATGTTTTTTTTAATTTATTTGAGGTTTTAGTGATGTTTTGGGGCTTATAGTATTTATAGGTTTGACAGGTCTTCCTGTCAAACTTATGAATGAAGCATTCCCTGCTACCATTGGCTCTCCATGGCCCACGTGATCCCAGGGGACGCATCGAACTAACTGCACCCTTGGGATACGCAAGCACTGCGTGCCGGCAGTTGGAGGAGGCCCAGGATCGGAATCCCACGCGGGCCCACAGCTCAACGGCCGGCGCGCAAGGTAAGAGCAGGTCGGGGGCTGGCACCCGTGGGAAGCCTCCGACCCGAATTTCTGGGCCATTATTTCCAGTGGGCTGCATGTAAGGTTGTAATGGAATGACCGGAATGAATTGTGGTCGATGGTCTATTTGATCATGAAAATGATTGGTCAAGACCCACTCCTGCCCATGTAGTGAAAGGCTTCCTGCAGTGTGCGCATACACCCTGTTTTGTTCAGTTAGATGTCGGTGTTGATTATGTTTCTACAGCATCCACTTTTCTTGCTGTTGTTAACGGTGCTGCTTCTCAAAGTTGTCCAATCTCATCATTGTAGTCAATGCCATCCTGGCCAGTCTGTCACAGGCATCTCCCAGTTGTTTGAATCAAAATCACACAGCTTCAAGTGGTGCTTCATTAGTCCTTAAAATGTTTCCTCTAATGAATCCGCAATATTTGAACTGCCTGCTTGAGAAATCTGTTGTTGTTCATTCAAACAATAAGTCTCTGTCAGTGGAACTGTGCTTTTATTAACATCATCTCAATGCTGTTTGATCTTCCTTTTTCAACACATTACAACGGGAATGAATAATAATATGCAGTTAGTGTGCTATTGTAATTGATATGCATGATGTATCTGAGGTGGGGCAGGATGTATTGTACGTAGTTGTGGAAGGAAATGAGCATTGACAGGTGTCCAAACAACTACCAAGGTTTATAAATGAGCAAGTTTAACTGGTTTGTGGTAGACATATCCATGCACATGCACCTATGCTCAAGTTTTTTTTCTAGTTGCGCAACTATCTATTGATTTGGTATGCCAACGAATAGACTCAGTTCCAGCCGTGCTATTCATTAGTAACTTTTCCACATGTATTTCGGTTGTCATGATGAGAGATGATCAGGGTCACATGTGCCATCAAGCATCCCAGGCCAATCATAGCATGGATGGCAGGCATATCTCTAAGAGAATAATGAGAGCATACGTCAGGAGGCCTCCCACTACTGCACCATTGTGACATTCTTTGTTTTGTGAAGAATTTCTCTTGCTTCTGCAAGTTAGGCTGCCAAATGAATGATGGAAACTGGAAGGAGACTATACTAAATAGTTTTCAATAATAAAACCAGTGGCAACTTAGCTCAGTGGTAATGCTTTTGCCACTGGAACACATGTCTTGGTTTCCGGCCCCACTCCAGAACATTATATAAGTTGACACTGCATTACTGAAGAAGTGTTACATTATGGGAAGTGCCATCTTTTGGATGAAATGTTTAACCAAGGCCCTGTCTACCCGCTCAGGTGGATGTAAAGATCCCATGGCACTATACAAAGAAGAGCAGTGCTCTCGGTCACCTGGCTAACATTCTTTCCTCAGCCAACTACACCAGAACCAGATTATTTGGCTTTTCATTCATTTGCTGCATGTAGGACCTTGCTGTGCCCAGATTGACTGCTGCATTTACCTGTATAATAACAGTGACTGCACTTCAAAAAGTAATTCATTGTTTATAAAGCATTTTGGAATGTCCTGAAAAAGTTACAAGCTACTATATAAATTCAAGTTCTTTCATGGTTGTTAACATAACTATCTCTAAACCACATACTCATAAAGCACTGAAAACATTTATAACGTTGCTCTAAGGAAAATTACGGACTTTAGATTTTTCATAGATTGGCTGTGCAATCGTAAAACACTGGCTGTTAAAATGTGTTTCTTGTGTATCTGCCAAAAAGCAAAGCATAATAAGGAATACTACACATTGTTTTTTTTTGTGTTTTGGCCAATATTATATTGCAAACCTAATATGTAAGAGAATCTGTTCTGTGAAAACTAACCATGTGACAGAAATGGCAGTGCCTGATAATAGCTTAACAGAAATCAGCAACAAAGTAACCTAAATTGGTCTATTGTCAATACCCAAATTTTGCCCAATTAAGTTTGGGTTATTAATTTTAATTGTTTCTAATTAGTATTTTGTTCATCTAGTAAGTAAAGAGGAAGGCCATGCAAAGGCCATGTGACTGCCTAGTGTTTACTGCAGAGGCTGATGAGTTGATCACATGATACTTTAAGTCACTTTTAATTGGTTTGGTGTTATATTTAAGGGAAATAATTTCAGCAAGACATAACCAGAAAGAAATTCTCTGCTGTAAAAATTTGAGTGGAATGTGAAAGAGCCTAAAAATTTACTTTTGTCTTTTTTTCTTTCATGGTATCGTGTCGGGGTTCCACTAAATGTCTTGCCATCTACCATTCACCACAATCATCGACTCTACAGAACAGAGGGTGAATGGAAGGCCACAAGACATTGCTGTTAATTTTCCTTTTTGAGGATAGTGTGCTGAAATATAAAATATATCTCTTTAAGGTCACCTTATATTTTCCCTGAGGAATACTTTCATTAGTGATGTAACTGCTGAGTCTATCACAGTGTTCAGTTGGACTTTGTCCTTCAGGCTTGTGTGTTCCAGCACTGTGACTATAATAGCTGTAGCATGTGTTTTCTACCATCAGCCGGCATTCCATTCTTCACACCAGCTCTGGTTGTGGAGCTGAATTACCAATCTTTGTAACATAAGAAGTTAAGAACAAGTTCAGGGTACTTCATTTCATATAGATTTAAAAATAGATGTAATTTTATTTAAGAGCACCAGTTATTATTTCAGTTTCCCCGGGGTGCACAAATCTACCCCATTGCATGTTGTTGATGAATTTGGCCCATACACCTACTTGGAAGTCTGGCCAATTATTGGGCTATATCTTGGTGCTTTATTTGAAGGTGCATTTTGAATCACAAAGCCAAGCAAATAGTAGGCACAGTGTATTATCAGCAACAGTAGCGGGGAGAAGATGGATGAGAGATAGGTTCCTGTTCTTGGTGAAGAACAGATGACACCAACAAAGTCAAAAACATCAGCGATGTCAAAACAATGCAGCCAACTGTCCAGAGGTTCAGTATCATTATCACCAATCCCAGCTTCTGTCAAAAACAACAGTTAACTTGCATAAATTCCTTGTCAAGCTATTCCTATACATTATCTAATACATCATCTAGCACTTGGGTAGAAAGCCACAGTCTACATTCTAGAGCAATGGTTGAAACAAGAGAAGGTCCTGCATTGAAAACTAATCATATGAAGCGATTTGAGATGTTTTAATGCTATGTCCATAGAGTGTCAGATATGAGACAAAATCATAAATCAGCTTTGCTGGCAATACCCATATACGTGCTTTCCTTTACTTTGTACGTACATGTAGTTTAGCATATTACACATACAAATATGAGATGCAGCAGCTTTGTTTCATTTGGGGTGCAGATGATGCTGGAAGCCTGTCGACAAATTACAAGACAGTAGTCCAATTGATGGGGTCAGATGACAACATAAACCACAAGAGCTTAACTGTCATTTGAGCTTCTCAACCGGATTACTGCCTTAAATTTACTTTGGAGGCATCTGGTATTTATTTGTACTATAAATGCTAAGCAGTGAATCTTTCATATGAAATATATTTGTTTTATTTTCCATTGACAGTAGACAGTTTATTTGATGTCACAAATGTTTGCCTTTGCAGATAAAAGTACTTGGCACAGGTACTCAGAGGTTGAGGTTTTTTGGTGTATTGTATATCAGCCTATTTTGGAAAGTGAAATAAGGAAGAAACTTAGTATGCAGTTGGGCTGATTCCCCGATCGGGTGCTCCTGGTGAGGAATGGGACTCGCAGGGATCGCTGACTAGGAAATCGCAGGTCTGTATTCCCTGATTCTCTATCCAATAATTTAAATAGTTGGGAATTCAAAGGCTGCCAGCTCACAATTTCCCGCCTATCACCCCCGGAGACTGCTGCTTCTCAGTGTGAGCGACCGATTGGGAAGTCAGCCCTGGTATATATTGTACATATTTACATAGGATTACATAGGATATACAGCACAGAAACAGGCCATTTGGCTCAACCAGTCTATGCCAGTGTTTATGCTCCACTCGAGCCTCCGCCCGTCTTTCCTCATCTAACCCTAACAGCATAACCCTCTATTCCCTTTTACCTTATATGCTTATCTAATCACCCCATAAATGCTTCTATACTATTTGCTCCAACCACTCCCTGTGGTAGCGAGTTCCACATTCTCACCACTCTCTGGGTAAAGAAGTTTCTTCTGAATTCCCTATTTGATTATTTGGTGACTATCTTATATTGAAGGCCTCTAGTTTTGCTCTTCCCCACAAGTGGAAACACTCTCGCTGTATCTACTCTATCAAAACCTCTCAGTCTAGACAACTATTGTATTATCAGCTCAGCCATCATCATGGATGTGCATAAGCCTAGAGGTGAGCAGCCTGATGCACACACAAACAGCAACCAATTCATGCCTAGCTAGTACTCCACTCACTCGCCCCATCTGTCCATCCACTTACTCAGCTGTGTATCTGGTATCAAAATATTAACTAAACAAACTGGGCAGCACCAACAGCAAGGTTTTTGTTTTATTCCACCTTACACATATAAAGGTAATTTTATGAATTTATAGCATCACCTGCCAAGGGCATATAGAGGAACATAAGAATTCCTAGCGGAAAAAGACCACATTCCATCTAATGTGCCTTCTACCACCCTGGTAACCACATGATACAATGATAATGGAGTTGTTGACTAATCATTGCAATCAATCTCTATCAATTAGTCTACAACAGACCCAGACATGAGGCAAGGAAAACCCCAGTGGTGGAGAGCTTTGGGAACCGTTGGTCCCAAATCACTTCCTTCCAAGCCGACTACACTTACCACCTGTCATGTCTCAAATTACTCATATACTGTATCCCAAAATGTTATTTTATGAAAAAAAATCTTCGAATTTGCATTTGAATGAATAAATACTACCTGCTTTCACTGTCTCGCTAGGAAGTCTAATCAATAGATTGACCACTCATTCACTGAAATATTGTTTCTGCAGATTAGTTTTGAATTCTCCCCCGCCCCCATCTTCAAGCACAAGCCATGGATCTATTGTTCTGGATAAGGTGAATCACAAAATTAAATTGGGCATGCTTCCCTGTGATTTTCTGTCTATTAATTATAATGTACTGGGAGTGCGTGCCAAAATTCTTTATCTACGCTCTCAGCGTGCATCAAGAGCATGAATTTGTAAAATGTCATCTATAGAACTGGATGTAGCATGCAGAACACAGAGCACACAAATTCATTACATTTAGCAGTAGTTTACCATTGTCACCTAGTCTTAGCACCAAACTTTCTGAAGTTAGGTTTAACATGGTCTGATAAAACAAGATGAAATCTTACCACAACAATGAGCATTTGTGTCAACCTCAGATTGCCCCTACTTACACGAGTGTAATTTTTTCCATTTCCCATGCCAGTCATCCTTATGTCATCTTTGAGTGAAGTTGCCATTTTAATGCCATTTGGATTAATTGAAGGCAGACTTGGCCTAGCCCACTGGAAACTTGGTTGTTGATACTGCTCCAAACTCATTTCCCATGGGACAGTTAACCAACAGAGGGAGTAGGCTTTCATCCCATCATTCTTGGCTGAATTCAAACCCAAATTCCTAAAGGTAAAATACCAAAAGTGCATTTGATCCCACACTAAGAAACACGACCTCTCACATCTGAAGAATAAAGATTATTAAACTAATAATGCATTTAACTCGGTATCTAAAGTGAGAGAGATTTTAATGTTCAGGTGAAAGGAGGAAAAAGGAGGAGGAAGTGCAAGTTGGAGGAGAAGGTAGAAGTTGTGTGAGGTGAAAAAGAGAAATTTGTAAAGAACATTAGAAGAAGATAAATGAATAAGAAGGAGCAGGAAGAGGAGTGAGGTAGTGAAGAGGAGGAAAAGAACCTGCTACATTTGTCACTGTACTACATGCTACCAGAAAGGAAAGCAGTTTGAGGGGAAAGGAAATCAAAATCATTCTGACCAAGTTGTCAACACATGGCAAATATTGTTTACACAGCTGCTTTCGAATGGGTGACAGAAAACCTCATGACTGACAGAAGTCTCTCTGCTTACAAAGAGTATTCAATGTGCAGAAGACCTGATCATTAAATATTTTAATTCAAATAATCAAACAAAAAAGGAAAAGCAGATTTTATTCCCATTATCGGAACTTCTGAATGCCACTGATTAAGATTTAAGATTTTTCTTTCTCTGATTTAAGGGTTAAGATTTTTCTTTCTCTGAGGCTTTTTATCTGCAGAAGATTCCAGGACTGGAGGTTAAAGTGTTAAAGGGCCACTGTTGTCACGTTAAAGCATTTTGAAAGGCATTTTACAATGTTTAGGAATAAATGAGGTTGCAGTAACACGATCAGCCTAGTAATAACATCACTGCATTGGCAACTGTGACTGGTGCTGCATATTTAATATTAAAAATGCATAACAGAAATTCATGCTGCTGTGGCGGAGCCACCAAAGGACTCAGAGCGGTTGTACATAATTCCTTTAACAGCAATGTAGTTACTGTCTGTGTCTGTACCTTTGTTTGTCTGTACAATGTCTAGTTACCTTTACAGCGCGGTTTCAACGTGATGACGTCATGCCGTTAGTCACGTGATTCCCCAATGGCGGGAAGAACGTGATGACGTCATGACGTCAGCTTTCAGACCAGAGGATCAGTCCTCGTGGAGCCTTCAAAGAGAGCAGACCTGTATTCGATGTATTCCAGCAGTTTCTAGTTAAAACCTGTTTTGTTCCATTAAAGTTCATTGTTTTGATTGCCTGAGTCGAACTCAGTCTTTTCGATAGGAACCTCCATTCCTACACTGCAACAGTTTGTTCCCAGCCATTCCAGAAACAGAGTCTGACTGAATAATCCCCATTAAAGTAATAACAGGCACTTTAATATATTTTGATTCCTATTTTGATAGAATAGCATTATGAGTTGGAGTTGTTTTTATTGTTTGTCATTTCATTTTAAATGTTTTGAACTTTGATTGTCCAGACTTTAAATGGGCACAGTTTGTGCATTCCCATGCTCAATAAACATCATACTTCAACCCAACCCACTGCAGCTCCACCATTTCTGATGTAAAAATGTGCCCTCATGTGTATTTGAATGTCCTCAATGATGGCGGAGCTCAGCACACGAGTCCAAAAGACAAGTCTGAAGTGTTTGCAACCATCTTCAGCCAGAATTGCTGAGTGGATGATCCATCTCGGCCTCCTCCTGAGGTACCCACCATCACAGAAACTAGTCTTCAGCCAATTCGATTCACTCCATGTGATATCAAGAAATGGCTGAGCGCACTGGATACAGCAAAGGCTATGGGCCCTGACAACATCCTGGCTGTCGTGCTGAAGCCTTGTGCTCCAGAACTAGCTGCGCCTCTAGCCAAGCTATTCCAGTACATCGGCCCGACAATGTGGAAAATTGCCCAGCTCTGTCCTGTCCACGAAAAACAGGACAAATTCAATCCGGCCAATTACTGCCCCATCAGTCTATGCTCAATCATCAGTAAAGTGATGGAAGGTGTCATCGACAGTGCTATCAAGCGGCACTTACTCACCAATAACCAGTTCACCGATGCTCGTTTGGATTCCACCAGGACTACTCAGCTCCAGACCTCATTACAGCCTTGGTTCAAGCATGGACAAAAGAGCTGAATTCCAGAGTGAGGTGAGAGTGACTGTCCTTGACATCAAGACAGCGTTTGACCATGTGTGTAAAATTGAAGTCAATGGGAATCAGGGGGAAAAGTCTCCGCTGGCTGGAGTCATACCTAGCTCAAGGAAGATGGTTGTGGTCATTGGAGTCCAATCCTCTCAGCCCCAGGACATCACTGCAGGAGTTCCTCAGGGCAGTGTCCTAGGCCCAACCATCATCAGCTGTTTCATCAATGACCTTCCCTCCATCATAAAGTCAGAAGTGGAGATGTTCACTGACAATTGCACAGTGTTCAGTTCCATTCACAACTCCTCAGATAATGAAGCAGCTCATGCCCACATGCAGCAAGACCTGGATGACATTCAGGCTTAGCTGATAAGTGGCAAGTAACATTCATGCCACACAAGTGCCAGGCAATGACTATCTCCAACAAGAGAGAGTCTCACCACCACCCCTTGACATTCAATGGCATTACCATCACCAAATCTCCCACCATTGACCAGAAAGTTAACTGGACCAGCCACATAAATACTGTGGCTACAAGAGCAGGTCAGAGGCTGGGTATTCTGCGGTGAGCGTCTCACCTCCTGACTTCCCATAGCCTTTCCACCATCTACAAGGCACAATTCAGGAGTGTGATGGAATACTCTCCACTTGCCTGGATGAGTGCAGCTCCAGCACCACTCAAGAAGCTCAACACCATCCAGGACAAAGCAGCTCCCTTGATTGGCACCCCATCCACCACCTTAAACATTCACTCCCTCCACCACCGGTGCACTGTGGCTGCAGTGTGTACCATCTGCAGCAACTCGCCAAGGCTTCTTCAACAGTACCTCCCAAGCCCGTGACCTCTACCAGCTAAAAGGACAAGGGCAGTAGGTACATAGGAACAATGTCACCTCCAAGTTCCCCTCCAAGTCACACACCATCCTGACTTAGAAATATATCGCCGTTTCTTCATCGTTGCTGGGTCAAAATGCTGGAACTTTCTCCGTAACAGTACTATGGGAGTACCTTCATCACAGGGACTGCAGTGGTTTGGGACACCCAGTGGTCGTGAAAGGCACTATATAAATGGAAGTTTTGTTTCTTTCTTTTCACCAGACGGACTGCAGTGGTTCAAGAAAACAGCTCACCACCTCCTTCTCAATATCAGTTAGGGATGGGCAATAAATGTTGGCCTTGCAAGAAACACCCACATCCCATGAACGAATAAAAAAAAATACTGTCATATTCTCAGAAGTTTTGTGTTGTGGTTCCAAGTCTGACACCTCGGGGTAGAGTTTTCACTTTGGGTGCAATCGGCGAAACAGGCGTAAATTGTGGCCATTTTGTGTTTTTTTTCTCTCAAGTTTCCATCTAATCTCATTTGCATATCCCCCAAACACAAAATCTGCCATGAACCAGTGCAATCGGGCAGCGTTTCAAAATAGAAATTTTACTTAAATTTTGCTTTAAAAATATTCCTTGATACATTTAAGAGTGGTAACTATGTGCAGTTTGATTAATCCAGCTGAAAATGGGTTTATCACAAAATAATAAGCATTTTTAATCACTGTGTCAATCCACCACGTGTGAGTAATCTGATTTTAAATGACTGAAAATTACTTAAAAAAAATATAGAGATACTCTCCCTAGTTATATTGGGGTACGATAGTCAGATTCTTAATCAAAAGCTTTTAAAACATTTCTATCAGTGTCCTTGCATCCAAAAGAACCTGCTTAATTTTTGGAGCCTCCTCAAAGGCCCCCAGACGAGCTCAATTAGCGAAAACTCTCAATAGTGATTAATTCATCCTGAGCGTGGGGCTAGTTTTGTGGATTGGGGCCTGCTTCTAGCGCAATGTTTTTTAAACTAGCACAAAAGATCGTGGAAACTCGAGTTGTGCTTAATGAAATTTGTGCTTAAAATTCTGCGATTTTTGCGCCAGTTACATGATTTCAGATGAATTATGCAGAAAAAACCAGCCTAACCGAGGAGAAAATCCAGGCCCTCATTTGTATTACTGAGAGGATGAATTGAATACAAAAGATGGCCTCCATTACTCAACATACATCAACCCAAGTATTTGTGGTGGATTGGAGCCAATTTAAATACATTCATTTGATCAAATACTGGGGTAAATCATTGAATCATAGAATGCCATAACACAGAAACAGACCGTTTGACCAGCAAGTCTGCGCTGGCTTTTCTCCATGAGTTACTTAGTCTAATCCCAATCTCTTGTTTGTTCCTTATATCATGTATGTAACATATATTCTTTTTTTAAAGCAACTATCCAATTCCCTTTTTAAAGAATTTATGCACTCTGCTTCAACAATAATTTGCAGCACAGAATTCCACACTCTGACCAACCTCTGAGCAAACTATTCTTTATTCTAAACTTTCTTTCTTTCTGTGATTATCTTAAATCTGTGCCCTCCCTTTACCATCTTGTCAATCAGTGGAAACAATCTATTGTGGCGGTACCACTGGTTGTCCCTTACATTGAGACACATAATTCCCTTTAACTTACCTTACTGTATGTTTAACTGACCTTTTGGGGCTGTTGCCCTTTTAACGTGCCTGTTGGGGCCATTGCCCCTTTAAGGCGCACCCTAGCGCGTTGACGTCACGTCACGTACAACGTGATGTGCGTGCGCCGGCACAGCCCGGCCTAGCGTCTTCGGCCTCAACAGCCAGCCGACGGGAGCAACGCGATCTTCCGCTCCCGCGGCAAGCACCGGCACAGCCCGGCCTAGCGTCTTCGGCCTCAACGGCCAGCCGACGGGAGTGACGCAATCTTCCGCTCCCGCGGCAAGCACCGGCACAGCCTGGCCTCCCGACTTCGGCCTCAATGGCCAGCGACACAACGACGCGCATCACGTGACGCCCTAAGCCCGGGAAACACGAGCAACGTGATGACGTCACAACACAAACGCGATGACGTCATCACGCTCCCCACAGGACTGCGAACTCAGTCCTCGTGGAGTCCCCGCTGGGGCACGACCTACACCACGGTGCTCCTACAGTCAGCCATCTTACCTGCTATCTTACCTGCTGTAATTAGCCTGTTCCTGTAAATAAACAACTTATTTATAGTTCGTCGAAGTCAAACTCTCTTATTTAGTGGCGATCTACACGAACCGCTACATTGGTGACCCCACGATGTGAGTACGGGAGCTCATCAATTCCAACGCTACAATTGGTGAACCCATATCCGTGAACGATTTTCACGGTAGCAACGCGCGCCTGAACCTCGTCTTCACTCAAGACGACCAACGCACAACCGACGAACAACCACGGAACAGCAACCGCCTAACACCGATTCCACCAAAAGCGACCCCGTCTTTGCGTACGTATTCACAATGGAAGCGCAGCTTGGAGGTGAGCCCGTTTTTCATGAATGATTTCACAGAGGTGGAGCACGACCAACAGCAACCGTCATCCACCAGCGCTACAATTGGTGGGTTTGTGAACGTCTTTCACAAACGAAGCACGCTATGGAAGCATCAGCCGTTCTGCTGTCGCTACCGCAATCCAGGGAGCCACGGTCTCCCTCGTGCTTTATGCAGGTAGAAGCCCTGTTCGCCGAGAACATCGATGCGGCACAGACCACGCACATGTTCATGGTCTCCGTATTCAACTCTTCTACCGCCACACGGATCGTCCACCTCTACATCCAAAGCAACAGCAAGTATACATCTCTCCAAGCGCGGGGTACAGCATGTTCGGGCCCACAAGATCGGAGCGCGCCCCGCGGGGATACCACGAGGACTCACCCCCGCAAAACACGAGGACGCACTCCTCGCGCACGAGGACCCATCCCTCGCAAACCACGAGAACCCATCCCTCGTGAACACCGACGACTCTTTCCCCGCCGACGACGCACCAGCCCTTCAGCCTGCTGGTTGTGTTACCTACTACACGATTCGGCGTGAACAAAAAGTGTGCCACCCTCCCGGCTGTTTTCTCCTAAATCTACAACTGTTACAAGTGTTGCCACCCTCCAGGCAGAGTTAACCCCTCCTGAAAGCAACAACAACCTGTACCGTTGCCGCCCTTTCTCCAGTTTTCCCTTTAACAAACGCAAACGTCGACTGAAGCTGCACACATCGAGGACGGGTCCAACGGGCATCCTGCGGCCGCGATCAGCCACGTGAAAGTTGCTAGCCTCACCGATCACTGATCAACGCAGCAACTCTTCACCCTCCGTTGTGTTCACGTCGTAGTACTATGGCACGCGCCGTTCCGTGCGTTCCAGCCTCCAGAAGGTTTCGCTCACTAGCCAATGGAGACATCGCCCGCGTCCGCCCAAACTGCCCGTCACTCTGACAAGGCCTGCTGTTTCGCACGTCTCCACGGTCCTTCGCCTGACGGATACATTTTATTCGCCACGACGTGCGTAAGGATCCGCTCACGAGCAGCATCTTCATACCTCGCCTACCAAGTCGAGACAGCATGACCGCCGTGACCACCAGCTCGTCAGACCATCTCATCCTTGGACTTTCGTTAAAGCGAATTCTGGGGGGGCCTATGTGGCGGTACCACTGGTTGTCCCTTACATTGAGACACATCATTCCCTTTAACTTACCTTACTGTATGTTTAACTTACCTTTTGGGGCCGTTGCCCTTTTAACTTACCTGTTGGGGCCATTGCCCCTTTAAGGCACGCCCTAGCGCGCTGACATCACGTCACGTAGAACGTGATGTGCGTGCGCTGGCACAGCCCGGCCTAGCATCTTCGGCCTCAACGGCCAGCCGACGGGAGAGACGCGATCTTCCGCTCCCGCGGCAAGCACCGGCACAGCCCGGCCTAGCGTCTTCGGCCTCAACGGCCAGCCGACGGGAGTGACGCAATCTTCCACTCCCACGGCAAGCACCGACACAGCCCGGCCTCCCGACTTTGGCCTCAACGGCCAGCGATGCAACGACGCGCATCACGTGATGCCCTAAGCGCGGGAAACGCGAGCAACGTGATGACGTCACAACACAAACGCGATGACGTCATCATGCTCCCCACAGGACTGCGAACTCAGTCCTCGTGGAGTCCCCGCTGGGACAAGACCTACACCACGGTGTTCCTACAGTCAGCCATCTTACCTGCTATCTTACCTGCTGTAATTAGCCTGTTGCTGTAAATAAACAACTTATTTATAGTTCGTCGAAGTCAAACTCTCTTATTTAGTGGCGATCTACACGAACCGCTACACTATCACTATTTACCTTATTATATCCCTTCAAGAGCTATCAGGTCATCTGGTGATTTAAGGTCAACTGGAGGTGAACTGGAAACCAAGGGGTCATTTTCAATTTGCCACTGGAATGCGAAATGGCCGTTGTGTCTACAACAGTCGGCCGTCCCGCAGCATGATTTTACTTTGTATTTGTACATTCACAAATATATTCATGTATAAAGGTTCACCGGATTGAATTTTTACTGTTACTACCCGGCAGAAAGCAGGCAGAAGCGGATTGACTGCCCGTTTTGCACACCACCCAATTTCCATTGGAAACAAAAATCGGGAAGGTGTAAAATGGGCAAACAATACACTTACGCCCGTTTCACGCCAGGTGGTAAAACAAAAATGACAACTTGCATTTACATAGTGCCGTTAACATAGTAAAATGACCCAAGGCGTTTCACATGAGCGTCATCAGACAAACATTAACACGGAGCCAAAGAAGGAGACATTAGGACAGGTAACCAATAGCTTAGTCAAAGAGGTAGGTTTTAAGGAGCATCTTAAAAGGGGAGAGCTGGAGAGACAGAGAGGTTTATGGAGGGAATTCCATTGCTTAGGGCCTAGATGGCTGAAGGCATGGCCATCAATGGTAGAGTAAAGGAATTCAGGGATGCACAGGGGCTAGAATTGGAGGAACACAGATTGCGGTGGATTGTAGGGCTGGAGGAGGTAACAGAGATTGGGAGGGGTGAGATCATGGAATGATTTGAACAAGAGGCTGAGAATTTTAAAATTGAACCGTTGTTGGACTGGAAGCCAATATAAGTCAGCAAACAAAGGGGTGATGGGTGATTGTGACTTGGTGTGAGTTAGGATACGGGCAGCAGAATTTTGAATGAGGTCAAGCTCATGGGGGATTCACCGCACAGCGTCCAAGCTACAAATCTCTTCAACATTGTGTACAATTTTCCAGTATGCATGCACATAGATTATGAGAATAATTACCCTTTGAATTGCTCTACTGAGAGCAAGTATTAAAAACTGGTCGGCTTCACTCAATCCACAACTGTAGATTTGCATACTGAGCCCAGATTGCCTTGCCAGATAACAGTATAAATAAAACATGAATCAAAACTGCCAAAGTGAATTTCACTTGGACCTGAAAGAGAGAGAGTGAGAAAAAACATCAGCTGGAAGACAAAGAGCAAGACAAGATTTTAACTTTATCGATTTGCATCGGACTTGAAGAAAAGTTGCTGAGGTGAAAGGACCATTATGTAGCTCGCTGCACCTCCCACTCTCCATGAAAAGTCATATCATTCATTACAATGGAACAAGACAGATCAAATAATTTCAGTCCCTGCTGACTGAAAAAACAATCAGAATTGAAGAGTCGGTGGAGCTGAACTTCTTTTTCGTCCCTTTGATCTGTGTCTGACGGGCCAAATGGTATTTCCACCATGAACCTTTTTCACTTCAAACACAAAAGCAAAATACTGCGAAACCTGGAAAACTGAAATAAAAATCATTTCAAACAGGGGGCTCGATTTTATTAGCCCTGAGGAGGCGGGTTTGGAGGCGGGTCTTTAACGAAAATCGGAAAAAATGGCTTCAGACACCCAACCCACCTCTCTCCTGCCCCCACCTGATTTTCGTGAGTGTCTGTTCAGCCACTCCCAAACTGACCCGACTGGAGCCGGTGGAACAGGTAGTTAAGGCAGTTAAGTTAGGTTAACTGCCTTGCTAATCCTATTTTCATAGTGGTTTTGCATTTTCGTGCTTCTGGCTCCAGTTTCCCGACTTGTCAGAAACAAGCCAGGTTCAAGGAGACGAGTTGCTGGAGAACATGATTTGTATTCATTGGTGGAGCACTTTAAAAGCGCCCCTGAAACATGGCTGACATTCAAATGCAACAACTTTGCTGTTGTTTGCACATCTACTGACCTTGTGACTGTTCAAGCTGACACCCATCTACAGTGTGACATGAATAGAATAATTTTAGGCCACTTCGACTGTGCACTTGCAAGCTTGTTGCCTCAAATGAAATCTATAGCAAGGGAATGGGAAACATTTATGCCCTCTCCTCCTGGTCCTCATAATCGGAGGAGTAGTAGCCGCGTGGCTCAGCGCAGATCTTCCTGGGAAGAGGAGTAGGAGGAGGACGACGGGCGCCTTGCGGGCCCTGTTGTGACCAATGCAGCATCCCTGGAGTTCACTGCTGCCCGTCAAGCAGGGTATGCACACTGCCATGCCACATTCGCATAAGCTTACTCTTCAACCATAGGTGGCTACCATATGGCTCTATAAGTGCAGGCGACACTTGTCAAATGTCATACATCATCTCTGCTTTCCCTGTTATTTCTGATCATTTTTACCATAAGCATTACAAAAGCAAGTCACCCTAAGCCCTCAATGCGCTTTTGCCATTTCCCATAACACATACACCATACAATCAACTGTTAGCCATAATTTTTTTTTACACATCACAAAAGGATAATAAACCAACAACAGTCAGAAAAAAAGATAAATCACCCAAGTGACTCCCCTTGTGACTATAGGTGCTTAATCTTTCTCTTACACGTGCTTCTACATGGTGCTTCCCCTGTAGCTTCAGCAGATGTAGAGGCACCTTGATGACTAGGATGCTGCACCTGCTTAGGCGCCTTTGGCGGGCATCCTCTGGGTTTGGGAGCCTGGGAGGGCTCTTCACCAGTTTACTCTTCCTACGGCTGTGCAGGGGCTGAAACTGACTTCTCAGTTGTCTCTGCAAAGTCGGTCACTGACCAAGGGCACCACAGTGGCATGGTCGTGTGAGCACTTTGAGAGGAGCCCACACTTCCTTCTGTCCTGCCAGCAACATCCCTCTCATGGGTCAGCCGCACCTCAATGCTGGCAAGTGGCTGGAGAGCACCTTGCTGCATTTCAGGGGGACCATGAGGATATGTATCTGCACTGGCAGTCCTCATCAAAAGGACATCTATGAAGCTCTGGTCTCTCTGCTCAATAGCTGCCCATCGCTCCTCAAGAGATGACACTCTATTTCGAACAGTCACCATGTTTTACTGACTCTGGCAACTTATTTCCTCCATGGCCGTAATCATCCTTTCCACTGAGGTAGCCAACCTTTCCACGGAGGTTGCCATCCTATCCATGGTGGTGCGTTCATGCATCATTGCATCCACCATTGCAGTGCTGATGTTACAGATGGACTCCTCCATTCTCTCCAGACTCGCACTAACCCTGGAGGCGAATCCTTCCAGAGACACCGGCACTTGTTCCCGTATTTCCCGTGATGCTCTTTTTCTGGATGGCCCCAGAGGCACAGCGTCTGCATGCAGCTCAGCAGAACTGGGAGATTGCTGCAACCTCCACTACTGTTGCTGTCTCCACCATCTGCTGATGCTCACTATTGCGCTTTTATAGACCAGGTGGCAACACTACTCTAACTGACGAGGGCCCCACCGAGGTGAGCATTGCTGCGCTGGTGCTGGGAGCGCAGAGTCCTGGATGACGCTGCTCTCTGAAAGGCTTGAGGTTCCTCTGCGGAGTTGTCCGGCTCTTCGTCCTGGATCGTGGGGAGGGGTGCGCTCGATGGTCCTGTGGGACAGTAAAGGCATGATTTAGACATCTGATGTTGATGTAGCCAACACATCCTTTTGAGCAGATGATACAACGCGATTCTCTATGAACATCATATGCCATTGCATTCTGAGAGGGATGAAACTCTATTATGTCACCAGCTTCCTCTAGTATGCCCGTCTCTCCATCGTCCACTTCCAGGTCCTTGCCACCGCCAACAATCTTGTTTGCAGCCTCCTCAGCACTGGTCAATGTGTCCAGGGTTGGTGTTCCTCCTCCAGTCATTGCTGTCTCCCTCTTATCTTTTCCTGAAAGGAGGGACACAAGCCACAGTGATGGAGTGAGGGTCAATAATCCCTACCATAGAAGCTTTGAGGGAGACGAGAATGGGCTAAGGTGCCAAGAGGAAGCTAGCTCCCTGTGCGTTGTTAGTTATTGTCACTGCATGACAGTGAGAGCAAGTCTTAGGGGTGCATAGGCAGGATGCTGAAGTGATTCAGTGCAGAGACAGAGATGGATAGGTAAGGGTGTAAGGGAAGTAACGGTAGGGTGGGATGTGAAGGAGGAGGCATACAACGCAGATTGCTGGTGATGAGAAGTGATGTAAGGTGCAAACATTTCTTCACAACCCCAGAACAGAAGGAAAAGTTATTTTGAAATGGTTTTGGAACATTACAGAAGAAATCTGCAAAAAGGATACAAGTGTGGTTGGGCCAAACAGAAGGATTTCAAAGAGTTAAATTAAGGAAGAGATTTTTGGACTATTTTAAAGAGTTATTGGGCAAAAGGAATTTAAAATAAAAATCCCAGGATGTTTTGGCTGGTTTTAAAGGATATGTTCAGGCTTGCAAAAGGCAGGGGCAAAGGGAAGGAGAGTGGGACCCCCGAGTTTGGATATTGGACTGTCCAAGGAATGTCCAGGGCCACCCCAGTTTTACATAAGGACAATGAAGCCTGTTTTTCCGCCGAGAAGTCGCAGAGCCAGGTATCGAATAAACAGGACATGTCCCCAGCCATACAAAGGAAGGAACATTAGCCCTACAGGTTACCACAAACAAACCACAGTCCAAAATCAATTAAAGAGATTGACAAACGTTTTGCATTTTAAAACTAGTTTCAAGGCAATCCCAAAACCAGTTAAAGGCCGATTAAGTTTAGATGAGCCATCCCCTAAACTCGTTAAGATTGGATGGGCCATCCCCGAAGCTCGTTAAAGTTTTAAAACACATTAAAAATAACGAGCCCGCCAAATTTAACAAAGAAAACCGAGATTTGGTGGTCAGATAAGTCAGGCCCCAAATTAGTATAATTGAGGCCTGCCTTTTCAGTTCGAGAGTACAGTGCAGTTTGTCACCGGTTAGAGTCAGCTCAGAAGACAGAAGTTCAAGTTCAGCCAACCAGCTCAAGAGAGAAATCATCATCGGAGACTCGAAGGAAGAAAGAAGAAACAGAGATCACGGCAACCAAAGGCCTACAGAAACCAACAACCGCCAATATTACCACCAACCAGGTAATATTGTTCCACCGCGACCAACAAGAAACCAACCGCCGAAAAACTCCTGAACCAAAGACTTGTTTCCACTCTACAGGCTAGCCTGACTTACCCCTGGGTAAGATTTGGACACAAAAACCTTAAACTAGCCCTAACCAAAGAAAATTGGGTACTTACCCGATAGATCCAACAGCACGACTTACCGCATCTGCAGACCAACCCAAACTGAAGACCCAATGCAGGTGCGGTCTTCTACCACGTCTGAGGTATGGCAGGCCCCAACCGCCACAACTAAAGAGAACCCCGAAATCGCGAACCTCTACAACTGTCAAGAAAGTCATTTTGGTGAGCATTTCTTGGTCCTCTGGATTCCAGCCTAGCTAGTGTAGTGGGGTTGGGAGGGTAAGGGATTTTGTGTATTGTAATTCTCCCTCGCTTATTCTGTGTGTTCCCCACCCTTTTAAAGTATAAGTTTTATTGTATTGTATATTTTCCTGTCTCAAAATAAAAATCTGAATTCTTTTGACTAACCCAGGTGTCTGTTGCAAGTTTATTACAACCCCCAAATAAGTCCAAAGTCTAGAACAATAAGGGAGTGGGAGCGATTCAAACCACTCAAAGGAGTCAGAGGTGAAGCTGACAAACAACCCACACACCACCCCTTACAGCATGGCGACCGCGGCAGGACTTTGGCAAAAGGGAAGTAATGCGATAGACCCTGTGTTTGATGAAAGGACAAAGATGGAAGAAAGGATCTCCTCTTACATTTTTGAGAAGGTGAATATCACCAAAAGTGCGTAACCAGTCTGTTGCGTGCTGGGCATCCCATGGACGCTGCAGCCAAATGGACTGAGAGCAAGGATCATAAGAAGTCGGTAGAGAAGGCCATCTGGTTGGTCTGTGCCCTACCACAGATCCAGCTTTTAGACCAGCAGGTAAAGGCTTTGACAGCAGAGCTGCAGGAGGCAGCCAAACTGTCTCAGGCAAGAGCTTTAGCAGGGGAGGAACTATTGCAGGAATTACAAGCACAGAATCAAGAGAAATTACAGCTAGTAGAGAAACACAGAAACAGGCATGAGTATTTTCGGTGTCAAGTCACCGAAGCAAAGGGAAATGAGCTGGTGCTGAAAGAAGAGAACGCTCGCCTAACCAGACAGTTAAGGGAACAGGAGGAGCAGTACAGGAATATAAAGGCAGCTTATCAAGTAGCAAGCACAAGGGCTTTTGAAGTAGGAGATCACAGCCCCTGTCAAAAGCAGATAGAGAGTTTAAAACTTGCTCTGTCCAGGGCAAAAGGCATGGTATGCCTAGTGAGCCCAGGTGCGGCCCGGGTAGATCTGGAAGTAGAAGTTGAAACTGTGCAGACATCACCTGTGGCGCCGGGGAGCAACTCGGTTGGGCAGCAGGAGGGACCAGCAATCTGTAGGGAAGACAGGGAGGAGTGCACACCACCGCTACCTGTGGTGCCGGGCTTTGATTCGGTTTGGCAGCAGGGTGAAGTGGGCAAACAAATGCAGGAAAGGTCGGAGCCAGGGCCGATGTTCCCGACTCGACAGCGAAAGTTTGGCCCACCCGGGGGTGGTGAGGGCCTGGGGCCCCTTGAAAGCCAGTTTGTGATACCCCATGGGACCCAACAGCTTAGGGCTATGGTAAGCCACTTGAGTAAGCTCACACACAAGGGAGATCCCTCAGTCCACTTTATGGAAGTGGAACAAGCAGCAGGCATTAATGAGTGCGACAACTCAGAAATGGCCAAGATGCTCCTGTTCACCTTGGATGGCAAGCTGTACCAATCCCTCTCTGCTGAGTGCAAGAAGGGACAGGGAGGGTACGCTGCCCTCCAGGATCAAGTTGTGGAGGCGATGGGGATGAATGATGGGAGTCCATTCTCCCGGGTGGAGAAGACTACCCAGCTAGTGGGGGAGACCCCACAGGCTTTCACAGACAGGCTGTGGCCTGTGTACAGGAGAGCCTGTAATGGGGATCTCGACTGGGCTAACTTGAACCAGGATGAGCTGGCTCACTGGCCCCGAAGTCTGGTGGCAAACAGCTGCCATGGATCAGAGCCAAGGCCGAGCTGTGGTTCGACCAAAAAGGCCCCCAAGTCACCGAGGAGGCAGTGGTCAGACAACTGACCCTGGCTTACCGCAACGGTAGGGGGGTAGAAGAACCACAGACAAAAGGGAAAGTGCATGAGTTAAAACCCAGCCAGGGTAAGAAGGAATGGCACCAGGAAGGGGGTATCCCTTCCGATACAAGGCGTAACTGCTTTGGGTGCGGGAAGAGTGGGCATTGGAGAAGGGACTGTAGAAATCCTTGGAAGGATAGTGCAGGAAAAAGTGCCCCAGCTCCCGCCCCAAAGGCAGAAACACAGACCTCTACCCCCACAGTAGATTCGACAGTAGCTGCACTTCGAGTTTTGTTGGCTGGCCCAGGGCAGGTAGCCACAGCCATGGGTGCTTTAACTCCATCTGCCCCCCCAGTTAACACAGACTTATGACTAGAGCCAGCGCAGCCTGTCTATCTGTGTCCCCTTAAGTACGATGTATGGAAAAGACCGCTTGTTACGATGGAGGTGGAAAAGGTAAAAGAGACCTATCTGTTGGACACGGGAGCTTCAAGCACCATAATCTACTCAGATAACCCCGCTACCTCACCTCTGTCTAACGCAGTCCCATACAGCTTAGTGGGGTTCACAGGTAACGAGCAGTTTGGCTCGTTCTCTGTCCAGCTGTCCATTCATTTAGGAGCACTCCACACCAAGTGGACTTGTGTTTTAATGAAGTGGGAGCAGGAAGGGAAGGGGATCCTGGGAGCTGATTTTATCATAGGCCACCGGATCCTAGTGGATCTTAGGAACCACTGTCTGTGGGGAGCATGCACCGGCAAGGAGAGTGAAGTGGCAGTTATCCCAGGGAAACAAGGCAAGGCGACCTTGTGTACCCTAAAACCCAAGGAGGGTTAGGACCTCAAGCAAATGGTCAGTAAAACTCCAGTGGAGTACCAGGCATTTGTGCGAGCACACCTCAGCACATTTGCCACCCACAAGCATGATTGTGGGAGGATGAACGGGGTCGAAGTGAGTGTAGATGGGAACCCCATGACCAGACCACAAAAGCAGTATAATTTCCCTAAAGAGGCAGAGAAGGACATGGAAATGGCCATGACCTCTCTGGTCAAACAGGGGGTATTGAGACCAATAGCCACCCATGTAAACTCTCCATTGTGGCCGGTTAGGAAACCGGACAACTCCTGGAGAGCCACGGTGGACTATCGGGTGCTCAATAGGAACATTCCCGCCTGTGTTCCCACGGTAGCAGCCGTCGCCGACCTCATAGGAAGTATTCCAGCCTCCGTGACCACCTTCACGGTGCTGGATATTTCCAACGGGTTTTGGTCCATCCCTCTGCGCAGAGAGGACCAGTACAAGTTCGCCTTTATGTTCAAGGGCCAACAGTACACCTGGAACTGCCTACCACAGGGGTTCCACTACAGCCCCAGCATCTTCCATCAGAGTATGGCAGATTGATTAAAAGGCTTCAGCCGACCCCGACAGTTAGTCCAGTATGTGGATGACCTGCTCCTATTCACTGATGAAGGAGAGGAACACGGTCCACTACTGGCTGAACTGCGGGAGTTGCTCAGGCAGGAAGGGTTTAAGGTAAACCCCAAGAAGGTACAGATCGGCCAAAAGGAAGTAAAGTTCCTAGGGCTGGCTGTACGAGCAGGAGAAAGGGCCATAGATAAAGCCAGAAGGGAAGCAGTACAGGAGCTACCAGCCCCCAGTACAGTGACAGGAGTGAGATCCTTTCTAGGGTTAACAGGGTACTGCAGGGATTTTATTGAAGATTACGCCGCCACAGCAGCCCCTCTGCTCCGCCTCCTACACAAGGGAGTGGAGTGGGTTTGGGATGAGGGTTGCGAGGCAGCATTTGTAAGCCTCAAGAAAAATCTGCAGACCGCACCAGCTCTAGGGGCGATTGATGGGGAGAAAGAGTTTTTCTTGGAGGTAGCAGCCAGCGGGGACAGTCTGAGTGCAGTGCTGCTCCAGGAGCGGCACAGTCAGCTGAGACCAGTGGTTTACTCCTCCAGGGTACTCACAGAGATAGAAAAGGGCTATTCCAACTGTGAGAGGCATCTCCTTGCCACTCACTGGGCTGTGAAAAGATCATTGATCTTCACAGGCACCTCGCCCATCACCCTCCTCACCCATCACACGCCCACCCAGATGCTCCTAGATGGGAGAATTAAAGATGGGACGGTGAGCAGTGCCCGCATTGCTCGCTGGACCCTGCTTCTCTCCCAGATGGACATAAGGGTGAAAGGTCTCTGCGAGCCCAAGCTCGCAGCCAACATGATCTATCCAGGGATGGCCCACAGGTGTTCTATTGAAGGGTTATGGGAAGTCGACATAGGTTTTCGGGCCAAGATACACCCCACAGGCTGCAAAATCTATGTGGATGGTTCCAGCACAGTATCTGCTGGGAAACAACTTACAGGGTGTGGAGTTTATGACCCAGGGGCAGACATTGCCCTGGCAATTAAACTCCCCAGCACCATGAGCGCCTAGCAGGCTGAACTGTCCACGGTAGTGTACATGGTTACACACCCAGAGAAATTCCCTACCCCATACATGATTTGCTCCGACAGCATATTCACGTGCAATTCGTGTACGGAATACCTGGCCATCTGGTCCTGTCGAGGATACACCTCCGCCGACGGGAGACCTCTGGCCATCAAGCCTCTGCTGGAGAAAATCATGACAGCAGTAGGGAAAGAAGGGAAGGTCTTTATCCATAAGGTTAAGGCCCATTCGAAGGCAGAGCCCTTGAGAGAGGGTAATCAAAGGGCAGATGAACTAGCCAAGCAGGGAGCTAGGGAAGGAGAATTTTGGGACCCCTATCAGACAGGGTCGGTAGCCGCAATTCAGGACAAGGGAGGTACACAAGGGGTAGCCTTGGTCCCGGACCTAAAGCAGGCCCAGGTACAGGATCCCATCCTCAGAGCCGTCCTGGATGCGCTCACAAAAGGGGAGAAGATAGAGGGCCCATACGGTACAGCAGCCATCACCGTCAAGGAAGGCATGCTGTTCAGGGGGGAGCAATGGGTAGTGCCACAGCAGCACAGAAGGGAATTCCTCCAACTGGCCCATGAGGGCCCAGGAGCGGGGCATCCCGGGTCTGAGGCCACCTGGCAGAGGGCGGAACAGGCAGGATGGTGGCCAGGACTGAGGGAACAGGTCCGCGAGTTCTGTGCCAACTGTCCGGTGTGTGCTGCCAATAACCCTGACCCCCAGAAAAGGAAGGTATCTTTGGGACACACCAGGAGGGTAGAGGGACAATGGCAGTCAATCCAGGTCGATTACATCGGGCCCCTACCCACCGCCCAGGGAGGCTACAAGTATTGCCTAGTCCTGGTGGATGTGTTCTCAAAGTAGGTAGAAGCTTTGCCCTGCCGTACAGCTCCCACATTGGGTACAGCCAAGATCCTGGTCAGGGAAGTGTTCTCACGATGGCGACTCCCACAGTATGTGGAGTCCGACCAAGGGAGTCACTTTACCGGACAGGTCATGCAAGAGACCCTCATGGTACTCGGCATTAAAGGGAAATGGCACGTCGCCTACAACCCACAGTCATCGGGTCCTGTAGAGCGTTTAAACCGCACTATAAAGGAAAAGCTGAGAAAGGAAACGGGAGACTCACCCAAATGGTGGGTGGAAGTCTTACCATTGGTCTTGATGGGGATCTGAGCCAGCCAGTCAAAAAGCACGGGGTATTCCCCACACGAGCTGATGACTGGCAGGGTTATGCGGACCCCGACCCATGTGTTAGCCCCGGTGCTGACAGAGGGCCAGCTCAGAGAGGTGAACCGGGACAGTTTTGTCAGGAATCTGTTTGAACACCTTAAACAGATTCACTGGCAGGCTGCTAGTAACATGGGAAAGCAGCATCGGAGTAACCAATTGCTGCTAGAACCCAACAGGCACCATGAGTGGGAGATAGGGAATCAGGTCATGGTAAGAAACTTTGCCCGGTTGGGAAGTTTCGAACCATTGTATATGGGTCCATACAGCATTGTGGACAAGGCAAGTCCCATGGTGTATGCCATCAAGATGCCCCGCCGCACAAATTGGTTCCACATTAATCAGTGCAAGCTGTTTAAGGTGGAGAGTGGAGAATGGTCAATAAGGGTAAACTGCATTAAGGCTAGTGAGCAGCCGCCTGCAGCTGTGGATGATTCACAGACTGCAAAGGTGGGGGCAGTGAATTGTGTGACTGGAGAGGCCCTCCCACATATTAAGTGGGATTCAGGTGCACTCCCAGTAGTTGGAGCCTTAAGGAGGTCTCCTCATACACCACAGCCCAGGCTACCTTGGTCACCTGAGTATCATTTTAGAGTACGGTCCAGCCCCAGGAGAACCCTTAGCAGAAAGGGAAAAACCAAGGTCAGGGACCAGTCTAGGGATACAGCTCCCCAGCCTACAGCCTTCAAAGGTGAGCGACTCACAGGAGAGGTAGTGTTGGGCAAAGAGAGAGAGAAGGGTCCCCAGCCTGCAGCATCAGGCTGCGGGGAACCCACAGGACAGGACAGGGACTCGGCAGCCACACAGAAAGGGGTAGTGTGTTGCAGCACCGGAAGACACACTCCCCTGTTTAACTGGAAATCAGAGAAGCTCCCAGTTGTTTTAAGAAGGGCTCTCTGAGTCCGGTGGCACAGGTCACCTAACGCCCGGGCGTACAAGCTGCCCAGATTCCACAAAAGGTACAGGCCAATCAGGAATTAGCCTGGCCGTCCGGAGACGGGCGGCGGATGTATATAGCTTTCTGAAGTATTTTAAGTGTGTTTTTACAGTTTGGATGTTTGGGATTTTTAGTGGTTTAATTTTGGTTTAGTATAAGTTTAAGTTTTGAATTTTGATAACTGTGTCAGGCCAGAGAACTTTCAGGACATGGCTATTTTGTTTGTGTGCCCCTACAGAGAGGAAGTCGGGATGAGGAAGTTTCTGCTCCTGCTCGTCCTGGTAGGGATGAGCATCAGTGATCGAGGAGACGTGGAGGCCTTGTTGAAGGAAATGTTTAGAAAGTTTTATGAGTTCGACTTTGCCAATGTGGACAAAGCGAAGCTGTACAGTTTACATCCTGAACATAATATGGGCGCGGGGAGACAAAGAAGGGGGACTTGGAATCATGTTTTCACAGCTTATAGTACAGGGTCCTCAGTGATAAACAGCCTAGATGACATAGAGCTGCAAACTCAGATAAATGGTTTAAAGACCCAGTTAAGAAAACTCCTAACAGAGGAGTACACAGTGGTCGGCTCAGAGCTACATGAGGTCCAGGCTATGACGGTCCATTTAAAGGAGATAATAGATGAGCTGGAAAGACACGCCAAAACAGTAAATGCACTTATACAGGAGAACAGGAATGCTTTGGATCAAGCTGCACAGAATGAGGTGTGCGTGCTATATGGGGCATGGTTGCTGGGCGAGGGCCGCAGCAACCTGGAGGATTTAAAAGAAGGTTTAGTCCCCTCCTGGATTAGCAACAAGCACCTCGCAGCCCTCCACCCATTTAGTAATTCGCTGAGCCTGTGTCAGCTCTGGCTAGCTTCTGAAGCTTACCCTGTCCCAGTGGATTGTGGACGTTCCAATCACACTATCATGGGGATAGTAGTGAGGATGCCGGTCATGAGTGGGACAGCCCGACCCGCACCGGTATACAGGGTGGAGAACATTGGGATCATTCAAGGGGGTGCACACATCCGTTTTGCAGAGGTCCCACCTTATGTCATAAAGTGGGAGCACGTTATAACAGGTACAGACCTCTCCGGGTTACGGAGCCAGGGAGTACACATAATACAGTGTCCACAGCACTTGAATGCCTATTCGACACCACAGTGTGGGTTTAAAGCTGCTGGCGCACGACCTGTGAACTGTACCATGGAGGTAATGGCAAAAGACCATGTTTCCCCTCAGGTAGCATTCATAGGGGGTGGGTCATATTGTGTCACTACAAGTGCGCCCCACTACCAGCATGGACAGTACATCTGGTGTCCGGTGAGTGACAGCAGTTTTTGTTTTAAACCCGAGGCAGAAATTCAAGTGGCCCAGGAATGGATTGTACCCATCCCTGAACCCTCGACTGTTCACCTCACTATCAGGGAAAACATCGCCAACCTGCAAAGTTATGTAACACATTTTGGCTATGAGATTCCCCCTCTACCAGAACATCTTACCGCCCTATTAAAAGCAGTGGTCATCTCACAGAAACATTTCTATACATTAGAGCAGAAGACAGTCGAGATAGGGGCCAAGATATTGGATATTGTGGTTCCACACTGTTGGACATTTTTGAAAATATAGAAGTTCCCTCTTGGATTAGGCTGGCTTCGCACTTTTTAGTGGTTTGCCAGCTGGGAATAGTTTTCTATCTGTTGTGTGCGAAGTGCAAAGGAAGGGACCAGATGCTACGCTCTCAACATGAGGGAGCATGGGACAAAAACAAAAATAAAGGCTATGCCCAGGTATAAAAGCAACCGTGAACGTGATTAAAAATAAAGTTGGACAACTATGTGTGTCAATTTATTTTTCCTGTGTGTAATATTTCCAAGTGGTGCAGGGGTGTTGGACCCCCTCCGTGCTTGGATGTGAATGTAATAAAGTTTTGTACTTTGTGTATTTTTGATAAGCACTACACCTAAAGGGATGGGAGAGTGTTATGTTGTGGGTATTATTTAGATTTAGATAATACAGGGGAAGGTTGGCTCCCGAGGATCAGAAATTTTGCTCACACCTGCATGATACTATAGTGTTATAAAGTTTCACAGGGGGGTGTGTAAGGTTCAAAAATTTCTGCACAACCCCAGAACAGAAGGAAAAATCATTTTGAAATGGTTTTGGAACATTACAGAAGAAATCTGCAAAAAGGATAAAAGTGTAGTTGGGCCAAACAGAAGAATTTCAAAGAGTTAAATTAAGGAAGAGATTTTTGGACTGTTTTAAAGAGTTATTGGGCAAAAGGGATTTAAAATAAAAATCCCAGGAAGTTTTGGCTGGTTTAAAAGGACATGTTCAGGCTTGCAAAAGGCTGGGACAAAGCGGAGGAGAGTGGGCCCCCCCGAGTTGGGATATTGGATTGTCTAAGGAATGTCCAGGGCCGCCTCAGTTTTACATAAGGACAATGAAGCCTGTTTTCCTGCTGAGAAGTCGCAGAGCCAGGTATCGAATAAACAGGACATGTCCCCAGCCATACAAAGGAAGGAACATTAGCCCCACAGGTTACCACAAACAAACCACAGTCCAAAATCAATTATAGAGATTAACAAGCATTTTGTATTTTAAAACTGGTTTCAAGGCAATCCCGAAACCAGTTAAAGGCCGATTAAGTTTAGATGAGCCATCCCCTAAACACATTATGTTTGGATGGGCCATCCCCGAAGCTCGTTAAAGTTTTAAAACACGTTAGAAATAACGAGCCAGTCAAATTTAACAAAGAAAACCAAGATTTGGTGGTCAGATAAGCCAGGCCCCAAATTAGTATAATTGAGGCCTGCCTTTTCAGGTCGAGAGTACAATGCAGTTTGTCACCGGTTCGAGTCAACTCAGAAGACAGAAGTTCAGCCAACCAGCTCAAGAGAGAGATCATCATCGGAGATTCGAAGGAAGAAAGAAGAAAGAGAGATCGTGGCAACCAAAGGCCTACAGAAACGAACAACCGCCAATATTACCACCAACCAGGTAATATTGGGCCACAGCGACCAACAAGAAACCAACCGCCAAAAAACTCACAAACCAAAGACTTGTTTCCACTCTACAGGCTAGTCTGACTTACCCCTGGGTATGATTTGGACACAAAAGACCCTAAAACTAGCCCTAACCAAAGAAAATTGGGTACTTACCCGATAGATCCAACTGCGCGACAAACCGCATCTGCGGACCAACCCAAACTGAAGACCCAACGCAGGTGCAGTCTTCTACCATGTCTGAGGTATGGCAGGCTCCAACCGCCACAACTAAAGAGAACCCCGAAATCGCGAACCTCTGCAACTGTCAAGAAAGTTGTTTTTGTGAGCATTTCCTGGTCCTCTGGATTCCAGCCTAGCTAGTGTAGTGGGGTTGGGAGGGTAAGGGATTTTGTGTATTGTAATTCTCCCTCGATTATTCCGTGTGTTCTCCACCCTTTTAATGTATACGTTTTATTGTATTGTATATTTTCCTGTCTCAAATAAAAATCTGAATTCTTTTGACTAACCAAGGTGTCTGTTGCAAGTTTATTACAACCCCCAAATAAGTCCAAAGTCTAGAACAAAAAGAGGGTGGGAGCAATTCGAACTGCTCAAACGAGTCAGAGGTGAAGCTGACAAACAACCCACACTGACCCGATTGCACTCATTGGACCGGCCAGAGTGTCTCATTAAAATTAACAAGCTCATTGAATCAAAATTGGACTTCAGCAGCTGATCCCGTCGGAAGCGGCTCCGGAACCTGCCCACCACGCAACCCGACTCCAACCTGCCTCAGGAATTAAAATCAAGCCCTGTATCTCACTGGTGTCGTATTTATAATTTTGATCCCAGTGAGATTTCATTTAGCGAGGTCAGAATATATCTGACTATAAACAATCCCCCAACTGAGGGAGGCCCCAAATCAGTTCAAGTGCTGCGAGGTGTTAAAGTATTGGTTAACACATGTGCTGACTGCTGAAATTCAGTTGAAATCTGCGAGAGATTAGCATCAAGTGTTTTGTGCCAAGCTGATGTAAATCTCCTGATTCCCTACCCCAAGCAGAACCTAGGGGAAGAGTTCAGAACTTTAACTGTAAAATCTTATCAAAGTAACTAAATCACTGCTGTATCTACTGGGCTAGATGTTGTTACATGTGCGTTCACAAGGAATGCAGCCAAAGTACAGATGTGGCTGTAGTTTCACTAACTTTGAGCTGTTGTATGTTCAGGCACTGAACATGCCTCCATGAAAGACTTACCTAATGCTCCAATTTAATTTGGAATGTGGAATGGCACTGTGAATGTACACACACACACACATGCACATGTACCACACAAGTCTATGCACACACAATGGCATTCCAAGATTCAAATGAAATTTGAAATGTTTAGCATACATAGGATTACATTACATAGGATATACGGCACAGAAACAGGCCATTCGGTCCAACCAGTCCATGCCGGCGTTTATGCTCCACATGAGCTTCCTCCCGTCTTTCCTCATCTAAATCTATCAGCATAAGCGTCTATTCCCTTTTCCCTCATATGCTTGTCTAACTTCCCCTTAAATGCTTCTATACTATTCGCTTCAACCATGCCCTGTGGTAACGAGTTCCACATTCTCACCACTCTTTGGGTAAAGAAGTTTCTCCTGAATTCCCTATTGGATTTTTTGTTTATGTTCTTCCCCACAAGTGGAAACATTCTCTCTGTATCCACCCTATCAAAACCTTTCATAATTTTAAAGACCTCTATTAAGTCACCCCTCATCCTCCTTTTTTCAAGAGAAGAGAGACCCAGCCTGTTCATCCTTTCCTGATATGTGTACCCTCGCATTTCTGGTATTATCCTTGTAAATCTTCTCTGCACCCTCTCCAGTGCCTCTATATCCTTTTTATAATATGGCAACCAGAACTGTATGCAGTACTCTAGTGTGGTCTAACCAAGGTTCGATACAGGTTTAGCATAACTTCCGTACTTTTCAATTTTACCCCTCTAGAAATAAACCTTAGTGCTTGGTTGGCTTTTTTTATGGCCTTGCTAACCTGTGTCACAACTTTTAGTGATTTATGTATTTGTACTCCTAGATCCCTTTGTTCCTCCACCCCACCAAGACTCGTGCCCTCCAAGTGATAAGTGGCCTCCCTATTCTTCCTACCAAAATGTAATACCTCACATTTATCTGTGTTGAACTTCATTTGCCAATTATATGCCCATTCTGCAAGTTTATTAATGTCCTCCTGTAACTTGTTGCAGTCCTCCTCAGTATTGACAATTTGGTATCATCCGCAAATTTAGAAATTGTGTTTTTGATGCCAAAGTCTAAATCGTTAATGTAAATTGTGAACAGCAGTGGTCCCAGCACTGATCCTTGTGGAACCCCACTACCCACCTTCTGCCACTGTAAGTTGCTACACTTTACTCCTACTCTCTGCTTTCTGTCCAGAAGCCAGCCAGCAATCCATTCTGCTTCTTGTCCCCTGACTCCGCATTCTCTGACCTTGTTCATCAGTCTATTATGGGGTACCTTATCGAAAGCCTTTTGAAAATCCAGATAAATTACATCTACTGCATTACCATTGTCTACTCTCTCTGTTACTGTAAGGGGTTTTCGATCGACGAGGTCTCTCTCTCTTTCTCTAGAGGCCTTTCTCTCTTGCACAGTAATTCACCAAGTGGTTCGACCCACTCACCCCTTAGGTTCTATACACTGGACTTTGAGGCAGGAACTACAATGCAGAAATTACCAAGTTTAATGAAACGAAATGAAATTTTATTGCACAAAGGAAAAATTGAATGTAAGCCAATAAGGTACATGGGAGAGAAAAACAAATCATAATACATTACTAACCAACATATCTACAGGCATATTGGCCTAGAAATTCAGTTGCGTTCGCCAGCCGTTAGCGCCTTAGGAGGAGTAGATCTTGAGCGCTAGGCACTTAGCGGCCGGGCGCAGGATGATCTGCGCCTACGCCCAACTTCAGTAGACATTTAGCGCCGGCGCAAAGTGTTTGCGCGCGCAGCTGAGCGCGCGCAACTTATGACGTCATTTCGTCGTGCAACGCCCTTTGTGCGCCCCAAACCGGAACTTCAGTCACGCCCGCCCAATGTGGGCGTGGCGGTGTTAAGAACTGTGAAGTGGAACGCAGCAGAGGCCCTGCGGGCCTCGGGGAGCGCTAATTAAAGGGCACTTACACTGAACTATAAAGGCCAGCCATTTTGCTGCAATGACTTTTGTGCAACGGATTTCTGGACAGAGACCAAGGAAGAGGCCTTACTGATTTGGCCCAACATAGGAGAGGTATTTTTGGCTTCTGGCCAGAGCTTGGAAATTTGCCTCATTGTGATTTCATTGTTTGCAAGTATATTATGGGGGCTGCATGGGGTTCCAACCCTCAGTTCCAGCATTATGTGCGAAGGGCTCGCAGACGCTGTGTGAGAGGGGCAGCCATGCCTAGACGCAGAGGGGGCATCAGGCGTCGGCAACGTAGGCCTTACCCACTCAGGGAATACCGCCAGCAGGTGTCCTATCTCACCATGACTGCCGCGCAGTGTGTTAAGAGGCTGCGCTTCAGAAGGGAGGTGGTTGCAGAGATCTGCCAGCTGCTTCACAGAGATCTGCGTCCACAGCTGATGTGCAGGACGTCTCTGTCGGTGGAAGTGAAGGTCACGGTGGCTCTGAACTTTTATGCAAGCGGCTCCTTCCAAGCCGCTGCTGGGGACATAGCTAACATATCCCAGTTCGCCGTGCATCGCTGCATCCGGCAGGTCACCGATGCCCTTTTCACAAGGAGACACCAATTCATCTCCTTCCCCATGACCCTAGAGAGGCAGGAGCAGCGTGCAGTCAGATTTGCGAGGATCGCCGACTTCCCCATGGTGCAGGGCGCCATTGACTGCACGCATGTGGCTTTGCGGGCACCTATCGACAATGCCGAGGATTACCGCAACCGGAAGGGCTACCATTCCCTCAATGTACAGCTGGTGTGTGACCACAGGCAGCGCATCCTAGCTGTCAATGCCCGCTTTCCAGGCAGCAGCCACGATGCATTTATCCTGCGCCAGACTACTGTGGCTGACATGTTCCAGGCACAGCCTCCCCCAAGAGGATGGCTTATCGGGGACAAAGGCTATCCTTTGTGTACATGGCTCATGATCCCGCTCCGCGCGCCCAGGACCCCTGCTGAGGAGGCATACAATGAAAGCCATCAAGCCACAAGGAACATCATAGAGCAAACGATTGTCGTCCTCAAGCAACGGTTCCGCTGCCTGGATCGCTCCGGCGGATCTCTGCAGTATTCGCCGGATAGAGTCTCCCAGTTCGTCGTCGTTTGCTGCATGCTGCGCAACCTGGCTATCCGCAGGACTCAGACACTGCCACCTCACGTTGGACCACCACCTCAGGAGGAGGAGCAGGAGGACCATGAGGAGGAGGAGGAGGAGGAGGAGGAGTGCCAGCCCAGGAGGGAGCCACAAGGTCCAAGGGCCGTCCGTCGCCGGCTTATTGAACGACACTTCTAGGCCCCCTGTCAGGGAATGGCTTGTGGCAATGAAGGGACATGAATGCAGCCGCTCCGCAAGCCCTCAGCCGGTTAACGCAACAACCACTTCAAACATCACACATGGACAAGCTGAATAAAGAAAAAGCTTTATTGAACAAACTCAGGGCCCTTCCCACATGAAACCCAAAAACAGACAACACCCCCAAAAAACAGTCAAACACATGACTCACTCCCACAACCTGGGGAGGAATAACAAAAGTTTTGCATCCAAATGGCCTTCATCCTCGGCCTTACCAAAACAACCCCCCCCATAGACAACACAACCACCCCCATATAAAAAAACATTTGGCAACGCACTCTACTTTGTGTGCCGAGAGGGCGAGTCCGTGTCCAGCCTTTTCCGACCCCTGGCCGACCTGCTGCTCCGCCTCAACCTGGGCCCTGTGGGTGCTGCAAGGCTGGGGGAAGGCTCCTGAGGGGCACATTGCGTGACGGCAGATGCCCTTGGGGGTCAGCCTAGACGGGCTCTGGCCCTCGAGGGGCTGGCTGCTGACTGCTGCAGCTGTGGCTGGCCAGCATCAGTCTCTCCAGCAGCTCGTGGCAGCTTCGCTGGGGGAGTGGCAGTGGCGGCTGCAGCAATGGGGGCAAGCTGGCTGATGCCAGGCGCTCGCTGCTCGCCTGAGACACTGGCACTCAGCCGGGCTGGCACTGCAGCAAGCGCAGCAATCTGCTGAAGGCCAGACCGCTGTGCTGCTGCAGCACGGCGGGTGCCCTGGCGATGCCTGCCTGACACAGCGAGTGTGGCAGCAGTGAGTGCCCGTACTGCCCTGGTCTGTGCCCGCATCAGACCAGCCAGTGACTGCACGGCACCACTGATCAACTGTCCACTCGCTGCCTGTGCTGCCCTGAAGTCGTCCCGACTCGCGTCCTGTGCTGCCCTCAATTCGGCCCGACTCGCGTCCTGTGCTGCCCCGAATTGTTCGAGACCCCTGGCCTGTGCTGCCGCGAGTTGTTCGAAACCCCTGGCCTGTGAGGCCCCGAAATCGGACACACTATGAGCCAGGGACTCGATGGCCTCAGGCAACCGTGCCACAACCCCCATGAACTCGGTTTGCCGACGATCCGAGTCCGCGGACATTTGATCAAGGAGGCGCACCTCCTGGGCGAGGACCGTCTCTGGACTGGAGGCCGGACTCTCCCTCTGGGGAGAAGGCCGCCGAGCTGCCCGACCCTTCCCGCGTGGCTGGACGCCACTGGGCCCAGCAACTACACTCCCCTGCAACACTTCCCCCCTCTGGGGAGAAGGCAGCCGAGCTGCCCGACCCTTCCCGCGTGGCTGGACGCCACTGGGCCCAGCAACTACACTCCCCTGCAACACTTCCCCCTCTGGGGAGAAGGCAGCCGAGCTGCCCGACCCTTCCCGCGTGGCTGGACGCCACTGGGCACAGGAGCTACACCCCCCTGCAACACTTCCCCCTGGCTCTCCTCCAGGGAAGACGTGTCCCCTCCATTGCCATCCCCTGGCGCGAATGAGGGTTCCCCCGATGGGCCGCCTTCCTCTTGCTCCTCCTCGTCCTCCTCTTCCGAGGGACTGTCAGTCGCAGCCTCAGGGACCTCCTCCTCACCAGCTGAAAGCAGGAAGGCACAAGAGTAGCTTTAGAGTGAGGACAGGGCGTCAGCGAGGGAGGCATGAGTGGTGGCATTCTGCGCATTGGTCAGAGAGTGGCAAAGGATGTAGATCTGAAGCGCAAGGGGAACGAGAGAGGTCCAAAAGGTCATGTCCTTACCATTGGGGCCCAGCACAGGGTCGGCATCTCCACATGCAACGGGGCCAATCAGGCGGCCACCCATGAGTCGACCCACGCGCTCCTCCAGGTCACTGAGCTGCTGGAACTGGGGACGGCCTCCCCTGGTGGCAGTCCGGCTCTTCAGATTCTGCGCCAGCTTGGCCTGCAAGAGAAAGGACGGCCTCTAAGTACAGTGTGGTGCCCTGTTGTTGTGTGCACTGCCTCCCATGGTCGAATAGCTTGGCCAGTGTGGTGCCCTGTTGTTGTGTGCACTGCCTCCCATGGTCGAATAGCTTGGCCAGTGTGTAAAGTGCAGAAAGTGCAATTGATGTTCATGCCAGTGCCATAGCTGCTGGATGAGGGCTGGCCATTAGGGCTTTGAGGTCCCTTTGCCCATAATGTGAGGTGCACATGCAAGGATGAGGAGGACACTGGAAAGGGTACTCACCCTGACAATCCGAGTGAGGTCGTTAAACTTTTTCCGGCATTGGACACCAGTCCTGGGGACATCGCAGGTGGCTGTGACCCTCTGGGCGATATCCCTCCAGGCTCTCCTGTACACCCTGGTGGCAGGCTTCTTGCCACTGTCCGGGAACAAGATATGGCGTCTCCTCTCCAAAGCCCTAACCAGCACCTTTAAATCATGGGCAGAAAAGCGCCGCGCTCGCTCACGGGCCCTCTGCATCCTTCCTGGCGCTATTTCTCTCCAGCAGCAGTGTTTAGGCCTAGCTGGAGGGCTGCAGTATCCAGGGCGTGGCAGCAGACCAAGTCGACCCTTCCCCCTTTAAGAGCTGGCCGGCGCCAGGGTGTCTGCTGTCAATCAAAACATGACCGCACCTGCGCTGCGCCCGGCCTCGGCGGTATCAGTCTGCACCGCCGGCTTAGCGCCTAAAGATAGCCGTGCATCGCCAGTTTTAGCGCTCGAGCAAACTCCTTGGCCAAAGCTACTGAATATCGGCGAAGTGGCCTCCACTTGCCGGCGGGTGCAAACTTTAGCGGCCGCCCGACTTTACCGCCCCAAAAGTGGCTATACTGAATTTCTAGGCCATTATGCTTTACAAGGTTCATCATGAAATAGGGAAGCACACGGAACATCGAGGGACAACAACTCATTGTTACTTGTCCCCTAAAATGCCCACCACCTAAACCTAGCTAGATTAGATTATGAGGGGCCAGAAACATGCTCACCAATCCCAGTTAGAAACATAGAGGTTTTGAAGTCTGCGTTTTGGTCCTCTCAGGCGTCCTGTCTCCACGTGGTCGTTGGGCTGTAGGCGCAGCGGGCTGCCCAGGCTAATGGCGTCTCGGCCACCTTAATTCAGCAGGACTCGGCGTCCATTGTTTCACCCACCAGCTGTCTTCTCGGTGCTCCTGCATACAACGATGGTGGTCACAGTCTCGATTTTTTTCCGTGCTCCTGCACACGACGCTGGTGGCTACCCGTTCCGTAAGGCGTTTCGTCTCCTCTTCTTCTCGTCTCGTCAACGGCCCGGGGTGTTTGTCGATGATCTCCCGATAACTACCCCGGGTCTCGTCTTCTTCTTCTGAGTCCGAAAAAGGCCTTCTTCGGACCCCCGAGCAATCTCTCGAAACGACTGGCTCTTCACAAAGCGACCAAGCTAAAGCTGCCCAACAAGCTCCAAAAGCTACCGAAAAAGCCCCCGATGGCTACCCCAGGACTCCAGTTATACTTTTTCATGGAGGCTCTTATCTCCCGCCAAATCAAGGTTAGTCTTTGTTTAACTTTTGGCGGGCTTGTAGCACAGCGGGGTAGTCTTTGTTTTTAAAGTATCTTCGGGATGGCCGGTAACTGCCATCTCTGGCCTGGAATGACCCTGTATTGTCTTTAATGTCCCTCTTCGAACTTGAATCTGTTCCCCTTTGTCTGGGTAAACATTTAGATGGCCTTTATCTACAGGCCGATCTGATCGGATCTGCATCCAATCTATATGTATGGGGCTCTGTCTGGTTTCGTTTTCCCTGAAACTGCCTTCCAGAACCTACTGTGGGCTGAATCCACAAAAGCTGTCTGGGGACTGCAGGAACCATTTTAAAATGTCCCAAAAGCTGGTCACGGGGTTTGGTGGCCATTTTGTGTGTCCCTTTTTCTGGGCTTCTTTTAAAACAGTCTTTAAAATTAAGGCCTTTTCTGCCAATAGACCCTTATAGCACAATGTTCAATTTTGCGAATTCTACAGTTACCTCTTCAAAAAATTCAATAAGCCTGGTTAAGCAAGACTTTCCCTTTTGAAATCCATGTTGACTATTCATTATTATATTTTTGGTTTCTATATGTTCTTCTATTTTCTCCTTTAGTAGGCATTCCATTATATTTCCTACCACCGATGTTAAGCTGACTGGTCCATAATTCCCTGGACAGGTTCTATCCCCATTCTTAAATAGCGATATTAAGTTAACTATCTGCCAGTCCTCTGGCACTATACTTTTTTCTAACGAAGTATTAAATATGCATAGTAATGCCTGTGCTATCTCTTCCCTAGATTCTTTTAAAATGCATGGATGCAATCCAGGGGTTTTATCCTCTTTGAGTTTGATTAGTTTATTTAATATATCCCCTTTTATATTTTAATGCACTTATCTCATTACTAATCTCATCATCCAATGTCATGTCCACCTGTTCTATCTCCCTGGTAAATACTGAAGCAAAATAATTATTTAATATTTCTGCCATTTCTCTATCATTACCTGTGGTATTATCCTGACTATCCCTTAATGGCCCCATTCCCATCCCAACATTCCTATTTTTATTGGTGTGCCTATAAAATATTTTACAATTTTTTTATGTTCCTTGATAAATTAATTTCATAGTTCCTCTTTGCCTCCCTAATTGTTTTTTTGACTTTTCTCCTAATCATTTCATATTCTCTCTTATCATGCGCTCCCCTGCTGTCTATGTACTTAATGTATGCCTCTTTCCTTACCCTCAAATGTTCCCTTATGGCTTTATTCATCCATGGAGTCTCAATGGGCCAGAAATTCGCGGCCAGAAGCGTGAGTACGGTCGGGGTACTCACGCATTTGGCCGTTGGAAATGCCGGCGTTCAGCAGGAACAGCGCATGCGGGGAACGCCGGCATTTCCAGACCCGAGGTCTATTCACAGCGCGTGCGACTGCACAGGCAGCACTTGCGCAGTGAACTTTGTGGATTTCAATGATGGATTCAGTGAGGGTAAGTCCTTAGAAGTTACACTTGAAAAAAGCAAGTGTAAAGTTGTTCATTGGCTGCGGAGGAAGATATATTTTATCGTGGAGCTTCTGAAATGCAATATTTTTGTTTGGGAAAGGGAGGGAAGTTATTTTAAGAAATTTTAAGTAAGTTTTAAAGTTAAAATTTTTTTTTTAAAAGGGTTTTCAGAACGGTAGGTAGAAGGAGCAATTGTGGCTGTGTGAATGGAATGTGAGAATGAGTTATGTATGTATGTCCACATATATTCCTTTACGTATATGTATGTATGTTTTATATTCCTTTACTAATGTGTATGAATGTATGTTTTTAATTATGATTTTCTAATAAGTTACTTTCTCTGAAAGTCATAATTAAATAATACATTCATACACATAAGTAAAGGAATATATACATAACACGCAAAGGAATATATACAGACATACATACTTTCAGAAGCTCCACGATAATAAATATCTTCCTCCGCAGCCTCTGGAGCAACTGTACCCATGCTTTTTTCATGTGTAAGTTGTAATGACTTGACCTCACTGAAAGCATTAATGAAAGTGGCGAATTATACTGCGCACGCGCTGCCTGTGCAGTCGCACGCGTTCTGCTTCTGAACCCCTTCGTTCAGAGGACAGGAAATGCCGGTTTTCCCCACATGCACTGTGCATGCTGAAAACCGGCATTTCATCCGGCCAGATGCGTAAGTACCCCGACCGTACTCGCGCATTTGGAAGGGAATTACTGGGCCAACATTTTACATGTCAATAAAATGAAAAATTTAACAATTGCACGACTTGCCCCCTCGCATCTGCGACTGAGGGTCCAAGGAGGTGCATTGCGCAAGAGGTCATCATCGTACGTATCCTCACACTGTTCCCTTTGGGGAACTGTATGAAGTGGTGGAAGGATTTATGGCCGTGATTAACGCTCATTCCGTGACCGTAACCATCTTTGAACCAGCCATTAGGGTGGTTAGTCCTATGGCGGGAGGGTTTTACGGGCTCCCACAACCCATCTGAGGAGGGGGGGGGGGCCACCAACACCCACGGACGCAAGTATCCCGCTGGATGTCCACCCAGAATTTAAAGTTGGAGCTCCGACTCCACTTGCCGGGACTGTCTGGAGTGGGGTTCAAAACCCTACTCCTTCTGGCCCAGCGGCGGGGATGCTTACTGCTACGCAAAAGGCCCACTCCGCACAAAAGGTGACACCCATACGTTTCCTGCGCCTTTTCCCTCCCCGTGACTGGAGCCCTATGCTGCCATTTCACGTTGCTAATCGGATTGGGCCTTTGTCATAGCGGTAGGATCCCTGCCGCTGGGCCAGATCAGGGTAGGGTTTCGAACCCCGCTCCAGACAGTCCCGGCAAGTGGAGTCGGAGCTCCGGCTCTAAATTCTGGGTTGACATCCAGTGGGATATTTGCGTCCGTGGGTGTGGGTGGCCCCCCCTCCTTGTATAGCTTGTGGGAGCCCGTAAAACCCTCCCGCCATAGGACTAACCGCCCTAATGGCTGGTTCAAAGATGGTTACGGTCACGGAATGAGCGTTAATCATGGCCATAAATCCTTCCACCACTTCATACAGTTCCCCAAAGGGAACAGTGTGAAGACACGTATGACGACGACATTGCTAAATAAATAAATGGAATTTAAAAAATTCTTTTAGGGCTTTTAAAAGTCTTTAAATTGCTTTAATTCTCTTTAAAACTACTTCAGATTACTCAAAATAATGTAAACATTTTAAAAAGTTTATAAAAGTTACCAAAATCTTCAAAAAACTTCCAAAAACCTATTTAAACTGCTGCTTTGCATGTAAAAATGCTTAGCAGCTTGACAGAAACATTGGGGGCGTGTCCAGTGAAACTGAGACCTCAAGGGGCGTGTCTCACTTGCACTGCACACTCCTGGCTTCGCGCTGGCTGCACTCCTGGGCGGCGTGACGTCATACGCTGCCCGGGATTCTTCTTTTTCAAACACCAAGTCCAGGCGCCCCTGGAGCTGATCGGCAGTAGCGCGGGGTAAGTGCATATACGGGGCTTGCACGCGCGGCAAGCCCCGTTCACCAATTTCTGGCCCAACATTGTTTAGCTTGTTCTTTCCTTTTAGTAGAATATATTTTTCCTGCACCATTTTAAATGTTTCCCATTGCTGTTCTACATTGTTGTTTGCCAATATTGTTGCCCATTTTTTTTCCCAAATTCTATTCTTAGCCCCTCAAAATCAGCTTTTCTCCAATCTATTTACCTGGTTTTCATCATACTTATGTCCTTCTCAACTATTATCTTAAAGCATATTATATTATGGTCACTATTGCCTATATGTCCCCCTACCTTTACTTTTTTATCAGTTCTGGTTCATCCCCCATTACTAGATCCAATAGCAAATCCTCCCTTGTTGGGCTTTTTACATATTGGATTAGAAAGGAGTCCTGTACACATTGTAAGAACTCCATCCCCTTATCCCCTTTACCTACCTCTTCTTTCCAATTAATATCGAGGAGTTGATATCTCCCATGATTATTATTCTGTGTTTTTTACTCATTTCCCTAATTTGTCTGTATATTTCTTCCTCCACCTCCCTTCCACTATTAGGTGGTCTGTAGACTATGTCTATTAGTGTGATTGATCCTTTGTTATCTTTTATCTCTATCCTTATGGATTCTATTTTTTTCTGTGTCACTTTTTTCTACTGCCATTATGTTATCCCTAATAAGTACAGCTACTCCACCACCTCTTTTTCCTTACCTATCTGTTGTAAATATGTTATACCCTGCAATGTTTAATTCCCAGTCCTGATTTTTCGGTAGCCATGTTTCAGTAATCCCTACTATGTCTAGTTCCTCACAACATATGATTGCCTTCAGCTCCCCTGTTTTATTAAGGACACTGTGTGCATTGCTGTACAGACAATTTAACTCATTTTTAATAGGATTTCCTCTCACTTTATGTTTAACCATCTTTTTAGACTTCTGTTCTATAACTCTATTTATTCCCTTGACATGAACGTCCTCCCTTACTTTGTTGTTTCCTATGCTATCTTTTCCAATTTATTTATATTTAGGCTGCTTATGTTTCTTGTAGATCCCTCCACCATCTTACTAGTTTAAAGCCTTTGCCACTTCCCTATTTACCCTTTCCACTAGGACACGGATCCCATCCCGATTCAGGTGGAACCCGTCCCATTGATATAGCTCCTTCCTGTCCCAGAACTGGTGCCAGTGTCCCATGAAAAGAAACCCCTCTCTCCCACACCAGCCCTTTAGCCACGTGTTCATTCTCCTGATCTGTCTGCTTCTATGCCAATTTGCACACGGCTCAGACAATAATCCAGAGATTATTACCCTCGAGGTCCTGCTTTTTAATTTAGATCCTTAATTCTTATACTCTTTAAGCAGGATCTCCTCCCTGTGCCTACCTAAATTGTTTGTTCCAATATTGACCATGACAACTGGATTTCCACTCTCCCTTTCCAAGTTCCTCTCCAACCACCGTAAGATATCCCTTACACTGGCACCAGGTAGGCAATACACCCTTCGGGATTCTCATTCTTGGCTGAAGAGGACACTATCTATCCCCCTAATTATAAAGCCCCCTATCACTACCACATTTCTATTCTGCTCTTCCCACCCTTGGACAGCCTTCTGAGCCACAATGCCTTGGTCTGCATTGTGGCTGTCCTCCCTGCAGTCTTTCTCCTTGTCCTCACAGGTAGCGAGTACATCGTACCTGTTGGACAGGACCAGTGTCTGCGGGATCTCCTTCTCAACCTCTTGTAAATCCCTGCTGCCCATCTCCTTAACAGGCACACCCTCCCTTTCCTGAACCTGTGCTTTCCTCTGGGGTGTGACTGTATTCTGGATAAACTGTCCAGACATTCCTCCCCCTCCCTTATGTGTCGGAGTGTCTCCAACTCGCACTCCAGTTCAATGACACTGAACCGGAGAGATTTGAGATGGAGACATCTGCAGATGTGTTTGCTCGGGACAGTCTCGCTGTCCACAAACTCCCACATACTGCAGTCCAGACACACAACCTGCCCTGCCATATCTTAGTCTAGCCTTATTTTACTTATTTAATTAGTTAAAGTCTTTAATCAATGATTATTTATAGTTATATTAATTAGTTTAACTAGTTAAGCTATAAATTTAATACAGTATGTTATAGTTTCCCGCTCCATTTTAAACCATTGTCCTAGGTTAGAGAGAAAAAATCCTTAATACTCACCAACCAATCACCTACCTGCTGTCCTGTGATGTCACACCTTGTTTTTTTTGGAAATCGTGGAAGGTTCCGCCGCCGCTGGAGCCTCCGATTATGTCGGCGCTGTTCCTCCGCTCTCTCCTCTATGTCCCTCCGCTGCTGGAGCCTCCGATTAGGTCGGTGCTGTTTCTCCGCTCTCTCCTTTATGCCCCACCACCGCTGGAGCCTCCGATTATGTCGGCATTGTTCCTCCGCTCTCTCCTTTATGTCCCTCCGCCGCTGGAGCCTCCGATTATGTCGGCATTGTTCCTCCGCTCTCTGCTTTATGCCCCTCCGCTGCTGGAGCCTCCGATTATGTCAGCGCTGTTCCTCCGCTCTGCTTTATGCCCCTCCGCCGCTGGAGCCTCCAATTATGTCGGCGCTGTTCCTCCACTCTCTCCTCTATGTCCCTCCGCTGCTGGAGCCTCCGATTAGGTCGGTGCTGTTTCTCCGCTCTCTCCTTTATGTCCCACCGCCGCTGGAGCCTCCGATTATGTCGGCATTGTTCCTCTGCTCTCTCCTTTATGTCCCTTCGCCGCTGGAGCCTCCGATTATGTTGGCATTGTTCCTCCGCTCTCTCCTTTATGTCCCTCTGCCGCTGGAGCCTCCGATTAGGTCGGCGCTGTTCCTCCGCTCCCTCCTTTATGTCCCTCCGCCGCTGGAGCCTCCGATTATGTCGGCATTGTTCCTCCACTCTCTCCTTTATGTCCCTCCGCCGCTGGAGCCTCTGATTAGGTCGGCGCTGTTCCTCCGCTCTCTCCTTTATGTCCCTCCACCGCTGGAGCCTCCGATTATGTCAGCGCTGTTCCTCCACTCTCTCCTCTATGTCCCTCCGCTGCTGGAGCCTCCGATTAGGTCGGTGCTGTTTCTCCGCTCTCTCCTTTATGTCCCACCGCCGCTGGAGCCTCCGATTATGTCGGCATTGTTCCTCTGCTCTCTCCTTTATGTCCCTTCGCCGCTGGAGCCTCCGATTATGTTGGCATTGTTCCTCCGCTCTCTCCTTTATGTCCCTCTGCCGCTGGAGCCTCCGATTAGGTCGGCGCTGTTCCTCCGCTCCCTCCTTTATGTCCCTCCGCCGCTGGAGCCTCCGATTATGTCGGCATTGTTCCTCCACTCTCTCCTTTATGTCCCTCCGCCGCTGGAGCCTCTGATTAGGTCGGCGCTGTTCCTCCGCTCTCTCCTTTATGTCCCTCCACCGCTGGAGCCTCCGATTATGTCAGCGCTGTTCCTCCGCTCTCTGCTTTATGTCCCTCCGCCGCTGATACTGCCTCCGATTAGGTCAGCGCTGTTCCTCTGCTCTCTCCTCTATGTCCCTCCGCCACTGATACTGCCTCCGATTAGGTCAGCGCTGTTCCTCTGCTCTCTCCTCTATGTCCCTCCGCTACTGATACTGCCTCCGATTAGGTCAGCGCTGTTCCTCTGCTCCCTCCTTTATGTCCCTCTGCCGCTGATACCGCCTCCGATTATGTCGGCGCTGTTCCTCCTGTAAGGTTCGCAAAATTCTGCAGATTCCCTCAAACCAAGAAGATTACACCAAAGAAAGAATATTGGGCCAAAAAGGGGCTTAAAGTTAAAACCCCAGGATTTTGGTCATTTTAAAAGGGCATGTCCAGGCCTGTGGAAGGCTGCGACAAATGGGTTGGGATGGGCCTCTGTAAAAACAAGCAGTTTGGGTATTGGCATAGGCCAAACTGCCTGGGAATGTTCTGGACTTTCTCAGTCATTTTTACATAATGACAATAGGCCTACAGAAGAGCAGTTTTCGCCAAAATTACAGGGCCATCAAGAGTATGCATAATGCAGTAGATGCCACTGATCAACAAAAGGGACCTTGACCCCAGCAGGAGAAGACAAAACTTACTAATCGGACCAAAGATTAAATTGTCATTTAAAGCCAATTTAGGTTTTGAAGCAATCCCGAAATCAATTAAATAAATGGGGCCAATCAATGTTAACGAGCCCGCCCAAAATTTAACAATGAACCAAGACTGATTTGGTGGGCAGATAAGCAGGCCTCAATTAGTATAATCTAAAGACCTGTCTGCACAAGAAATCAGTTTGATGAGTTCGATGGGTTCGAACAGTTTGATAAGTACAGTTCAGCAGAAGGAGTTCAACAGAAACAGTTCAACCAGCTCGAGAAGAAAGGAGAGACCCATTGTTCAAGTTTAAAACACCATCGAAACTCAGTGGTTTCAGAAGCAAGCATCTCGAAGAAGTAACACATCATCAGACACCTCGCGGCACCAAGGGCCCCACGAAACCAACAACCAAATATTACCAGAAGCCAACCAGGTAATACTGGGCCACTGCGACCAACAAGAAACCAACTCGGAAGAAACCAAAAATCTGCAAGTTTTTCCACTCTACAAACTATTCCTGTGTTTGGTGAGCATAATCCCTGGTCCTTTAGAGTCCAACTTAGCTAGTAAGGTGGGTTTGGGAGGGGTGAGGTATTTGTCTACTGTAATTTTTCGCTCGTGTATGTCGATGTGTTTCCTCAATTTTATTAGAGTGATAAGATTATTGTATTGTATTTTTCCTTCTCAAATAAAATCCAAAGTTCTTGTATCAAATTCAGTTGTCTGCGGCAATTTCATTACAACCCCCAAATAAGTCCAGGTCTAGAACCAAGGGAGTGGGAGCGATTCGAACCACTTAGGAGTCAGAGGCAAAGCTGACCACACACACCACTCCTTACACTCCGCTCTCTCCTCTATGTCCCGCCGCCGCTGGAGCCTCCGAATAGGTTGATGCTGTTCCTCCGCTCTCTCCTTTGTGCCCCTCCACTGCTGGAGTCTCCAATTAGGTCAGCGCTGTTTCTCCGCTCTCTCCTCTATGTTCCTCCACCGCTGATGCCTCCGATTACATGTCTAACTTTATTCTGCTTCAAACATGTTCAACCCAGTTACTGGGGCAAGTCGGCTGGCTCAGGGGAACTCAGACTCATGGCAGTAACTAGGTCAACCTGCGTTCACATTTGGTGTCAGCTGTAGGTGATATGCTCCAGCTGACATAATACAAATGCCCTGTTAGGCTTCTCGTCTTTCTGAGGATCTGATAGAAAGTAAAGTATAGGTGCTGATTCGTGTTACACTGTTATATTCCATGTTATAACAACAAATTGGTAGTACACCAACAGTTTTTCTCTATTAATTTTATACTGGTATCAGAAAGCCATCAACTGCAATATTAGGCATTTTATCACAAACCTCAAATGGAAATAAAGTTGTTTTTTCACTACAATTATCTGATTGGCAGTTAGATTATTTTCCTTGCAACTCCAACCAGTGTCGAATGCAATAGCCTCAATAGGATATTTTACTTGCCCATGAATCATAAGACAGATGAGTTAAGGACAGCCATTCAGCAAATCTGTTCATGGCATTGCCTCATCCTATCTCTGTAACTTCCTGCAGTCCTGCAATTTTCTGAGAACTCTGCCTTCCTCCAACTCTGGTCTCTTGTGCATCCCCCACTCCTTCAGTCCACCATATGGACTTTCAGGAGCATGCGCTAAGGCTCCACGTAAGATACTGTTCACAAAAATGAGAGCGCATTGTAAGATTCGCAAAATTTCCACATTTCCCCATAGGTTATTATTAATAAAAGGGACCCTGCATGGACATTTAAAAAAAAGGGTACCCAAAGATGGCGTCCGCACCTCGTGACCAAAAGCTTGCAAGATTTTAAAAGCTTGGACTCTGTGGCACAAGCAGCTTATGGGGAAATCGAAACCAAAGCTACAGTTTCTGTGAAGAGAGACTTTTGTATTTTGAAAAGCAGACAGCAGGACTCTGAATTATGCATTAAGCTAAATCGCAGACAGACCAAAACCAGTTAGGCCTATACTTGAGGCCATCAAGTTGTTTGCATAAATAATTGGAAACAGCTTAAGGAAGCCATCGAAGCTGGACAGGCCGATCAAGCTGCATTAATAACAAAACAACTCGATAATCAGGCCAGTAGGTGCGATCACTGGCCATCTAAAAACAGTTAGTTTAGATTGCTACAATTATTTAAACTAGCCCGCCAAGATTGGGACAATGAACTAACCTGATTTGGCGCGTAGATAAGGGCCATCCGAAGGAGTATAATTGTAGGCCCACTAGCAACCGACGCTCTCTGCTCTCTGCCCTTGCTCTTGGCTCCTGCTCCGGCCCCTCGCCCTTGTGGCTGCTGCTCTTTCCCCATCCCGCGCTTACCGCCTGGCCACTGCCCGTGCCTTTCCCATCCCATCAGGAATGCCTGGCATTGCACCAGGCGGACACGGGCAAACCAGGCCAGGCGAGGTGGGACGAGACGAGGCGAGATGGTGAGGATGGCAAATTGGGAAGACGATTGAAGAAACGCTTAGAATAATCGGGCCTTCAAACCAGCTGACCTTCGACTATCTTCATGCAAACTCCAACTGCTGCCCGAGGAAGAGGAACCATCATCCCTGCGAGGTAAAGTACCCAAGCAGAGACTTTAACCTTGGGGTACTTGTACCTGGACGACGCCCTTTCAGCGCCCCGAGACCATGTGACGACGGCAGGCCCCAGAGAGCACAAAGTGCAAACCCCAAGCCTCATTGCTGTTTGAATTCAGCAGATCTTTGATTGGTGAGCATGAATTCTGGCCCCTCATAGCTTAATCTCATTAGGTATAAGGGGTGGGATAAGGATAAGGGGATTGTTAAGATAGTTGTTTTCCCTCGATGTGCTGTGTGTTCCCCATCCCCTGTATAAGTATATAGTTATTTTGTATTTGCCTGTAATTTTATACTAGTAACTTTTCATAAGATTGTGTTGATTTCTATTTCAATAAAATCTTGGTTTTCACACATCCAATCCACCTGTCTGTAATGATCAGTAACATGTCATTCTAGAATGGTACACTAGGTGGAGCTGTATGTTGCTGTATGTTTAGCTGTATGTATATAAGAGTGGGACTACCCATGATGCACTAGGCTACCCAGAAGGCAGTAGACAAGATGGATGCTATATACAGTAGTCCACAAAACTGAATAAAGTGACTAGCTCAAGCTAGCTGTTCATAATGATAATATCTATTTATTTATGAACATAACATGGTGCCAGGATTGGTAAAATCTGCTGAACATTGTGAAATGTGACATGGAGACTTTGAAGCCACTGGAGGGTTTGAAATGTCAACTGCAATTGGCGGACATTCAGACAACAATTTGAACTCTACATTGCTGCCATTGGGTTCGGTACGAAGCCAGACGCAAGGAAAATAGCGTTGCTGCTCACAGTTGCAGGCCCACAGGTGAAAGAAGTATTTAATACATTTGTATTTGATCAAGAGCAGGAGAGAAAAAAATTGGACGATGTGCTAAAGAAATTTGATACACATTGTTCTCCCAAAAAGAACGAGACCTATGAGAGATACGTGTTCCGTTCACGGACACAGCAGCAAAATGAGATTTTTGATAGCTTTGTGACCGATCTAAAACTGAAAGCACAGACATGTAATTTCTCTGAACTGAAATCATCCATGATTCGTGACCAGATTGTGTTTGGTATTCATGATAAAAAGGTCAGGGAACATCTGTTGAGAGAAACCGAACTAACATTGGAAAATGCTGTGAAAATATGCCAAGCCAGTGAGCTAGCTCAAAAGCACGCAAAGACTTTCAGTGAAAATAATAATAATGCGATTGTAGTAAGTGATAGTGCTGCTGTCGGTGCTGTGTCCTACAAAGGAAAGAAACGTGGTCAGAACAGAAATGAAAAGCAATCGGAGGAAGGAATTTTTAATTGTAAATGCTGTGGTTACAAACACCAGTCACGACAATGCCCAGCGTTTGGAAAAATGTGCACAAAATGTCATGGAAAGAATCACTTTGCCAAACAATGCTTTTCAAAAGTAAAAACAAAGAAAGGGCAACAAGTCCAAGTCAATGTGATTGAGGACACTGATTTAAGTGAGACATTTTCTGTTGGAATTGTGTCATGTGACAATGTCAAAAAGGATACAGAAAATGTGCAGCCCTCAGGAATGGACAATGCTGAGCATAAAGTTAATGCAGTAAAAGAGGACAAATGGATGATCCCACTGCAAGTAAATGGAGCATTAGTTACATTGAAACTAGACACTGGGGCAAAAGCAAATTTAATCAGTGTGAGTGACATTAAAAATATGAAAGAAAAGCACAAAATACAGAAAAAGTCAGTACTACTGATGAACTATAATGGACAGAAAATAGATAGCTTAGGTGTATGCAGACTTAAAGTGACAGTCAAAGACAAAGTGCATCATCTCATGTTTTCTATTGTGGCTGAAGGACTTGATTCACTACTAGGTGACAAAGGTTGTGAGGACTTAGAACTGGTCAAGATAGTCTACCGTATAAACTGTGCCATAAGCAGACCAGATGAATCAGTGGATTCTGTAGTGAGTAATTTCCAGGATGTGTTCAAAGGATTTGGAGTTCTACCATTCACTTACAAGATCCAGCTACAGGAGGATGCTCAGCCAGTGGTACATGCTCCACGAAGAGTTCCAGCACCCCTGCGTGACCGGCTCAAGAAAGAACTGGACAGAATGACCACACTAGGAGTCATCAGGAAAGTTGAAGAGCCAACAGACTGGGTTAACTCCATGGTATGTGTAAAGAAAAAGAACAATGATCTAAGAATATGCATGGATCCAAAGGACTTAAATGCAAACATAAAACGTGAACACTACCAGATTCCCAAGCGAGAAGAAATCACCAGTGAAATGTCAGGTGCCAGATACTTCATGAAGCTCGATGCCTCACTACGATTTTGGTAACTAAAACTGGATGAAGAGAGCACCAAATACTGTACCAACACACCATTTGGCAGGTATTGTTTCCTCAGAATGCCTTTTGGGATAATATCTGCATCTGAAATCTTTCATAGAGCGATGGAACACATAATTGAAGGTCTGGAAGGAGTTCGGGTCTATGTTGATGACATCATCATCTGGGGCTCCACACTGAAAGAACACAATGAGAGACTGACTGAAGTGCTACAGAGCATAAGCCGGAATGGACTAAATCTCAACAAAGCCAAGTGTCAGTTTGGCGTCCAGGAAGTCACTTTCCTAGGAGATAATCTATCTGGTAAAGGAATAGAGCCAGATATGGAAAAAGTAAACACCATACTCAACATGCCCCGACCCACTGACAAAAAAGGAGTGCTACGCATCATGGGGATGATAAACTTCATTGGAAAGTTCATTCCTAACTTGTCAGCCAAGACAGCCTGTCTGCGAGACCGGCTACATAAAACAAATGAGTTCGCATGGGCAGAAAGACATGAACAAGAGTGGATGAACCTCAAAACAGTGCTGACAACCACACCTGTACTCACCTTCTTTGACCCAACAAAGAGAATCAAGTGTCAACGGATGCATCAAAAGATGGCCTAGGCGCGGTCTTGCTACAAGCAGAGGGTGAAGATTGGAAGCCTGTTGCCTATGCCTCCAGGTCTATGACTGATTCTGAGTGTCGATACGCCCAGATTGAAAAGGAATGTCTAGGCTTGGTAGTTGGACTAGAAAAGTTCCATGGCTACATATATGGACTTCCCACCTTCACAGTTGAGACAGACCACAGCCCACTGGTTGCCAGCATAAAAACGAACCTGAATGAGATGTCTCCAAGGATTCAACGACTCATGATGAAGCTGCAAAGATATGACTTTGAACTGATCTACACAACAGGCTAACACATAGGCCCAGAAATTCGGGTCAGGGGCTTCCCGCGAGTGCAAGCCCCCGACCTACACTTACCTAGCGCACCGGCAGTTGACCTGTTGGCCTGCGTGGAATTCCTCTCCGAGGCCTGTCCCAGAGGCCGGCGCGCTATGCTGGCATGTCCCAGGGGCGTAGTTAGTGCGAAGCGTCCCCTGGGATCACGTGAGCAACAGGCAGCCAATCGGAGCATGGAATGCTCCATTCATAAGTCTTGATAGATGGACCTGTCAAAGGTATAAATGCTGAGGCTGTAAAACTGTACTTTACCTTCAAATAAATTTTTTAAAAACATCACACTTTGTAAATAAACTATAAATGACATTAAATAACTATTTTAAACAAAAATTAAAATTTTTGAAAAAAATAATTTTATAAAAAAAAGGGCTAAAAATAAACTTACCTTGCTTTAAAGTATTTAAAAGTAAAAAACTGTGGAAAAAATGTTTTAATTTTAAATAATTAACCACTTACCTTTGAAAATGAAGTCCTTACGGCTGCTTTTTACCTTTCTAAAATGTACAGACTTACCCGCACGTTAAAACCTGTAAAAAAAAAGGAAGTTCAACGCGCACGCGCAGACTCCCACGCGCATGCGTTCGACCTCTGAACCCCTTGGTTCAGAGGATTGGAAGTGCCGGTTTCCCGCGCATGCGTAGTGCATGCAAGATTCCGGCACTTCCATCGGGTCCACGCGTGAGTACTCCGTCCGTACTCACACGTTGGGACCCGAATTTCTGGGCCATTGTGTTAGCAGATGCACTATCCCGAGCACCCATAATGAGTCATGTGAGCTCTACTGAAGAAGACGTGGATGTTCATGTGAGTATGGTCACTGCTGCGCTGCCCGTGTCAGACACAAAATCAAAGCAAATAGCAGAAGAAACAGTAAAAGATACAGTGTTACAAACAGTAATAGAGAACATTCATCATGGTTGGCCAAAAGATTCCTGTCCAAAGTACTATCACATAAGGTCAGAGTTGAGTGTCGCAAGTGGACTATTACTAAAACAGAACAGAATAGTCATGCCACAGGCTCTACGTCAAGACATGCTCAAAAGGATTCATGAGGGACACCTCGGAATTGAAAAATGCAAAAGGGGAGCAAGAGACACTATTTATTGGCCTGGCATAAATAAGGACATTGAGAACATGATAGGCAAATGTGAGACATGTCAGAAACACCAAAACAAACAAGCAAAGGAACCAATGATAGTAGCTGACATACCAACAGCACCATGACAAAAGGTTGGTATAGGCCTTTTTCATTTGAATGGTAAAGACTATCTAATTGTGATTGACTGCTATTCTAACTATCCTGAGATGGCGCTGATCTCAAGCACCACAGCAAGCAGTGTCATAATGCATGCTAAATCCATCTTCGCCAGACATGGAATTCCCAGGATTGCCGTTAGCGACAATGGTCCGTGCTTCAACTGTAAGGAGTGGCAACAGTTTGCAGCACATTATGACTTTCAACACATCACATCCAGTCCTCTGTATGCTCAGTCAAATGGTAAGGCAGAGGAAGGTGTTCAAGTTCTCAAACAGCTACTGAAGAAAGCGACAGAAAGCAAGACTGATCCTTATCTCGCCCTGCTGAGCTACCGAGCCTCACCTTTAGACTCTGGTTCTTCACCTGCTGAACTCCAATGGGTTGCAAGTTGCGTACCACGCTACCCTGCTGTGCAAAAGAAAAGCAGAGTAAGGAACTGAGACAGAGACTTCAACTGTTAAAGCTGAAACAGAAATCATACTAGGACAAGTCATCCAAAACTCTAAAACCATTGACAAGGGATGATGTTGTCAGGATTGAGGATCCAGATGCATGGAACAGGAAAGCTACAGTTCTTGAGGAAGTAGGACCAAGGTCATACACTGTTAGAACTGAGGAAGGACAGATTCTCAGGAGGAACCGCCGTTCCCTCCTGAAAACACAAGAAACTATCCAAGAGCAAATCGATGACAATGCAGCAACTGAATCTTGTCACTCACCACCAGAACAATCTAACACAAACACACATACAGGCTCTCATGAAAACACATCAGACTTAACTGTGCTGAGAAGATCCACACGTGAAGTAAGAAAGCCTGATAGACTTAATCTTTGAGTATAAAGTAAAGCTTTGAAAATGTGTTGACTGTTGTGCAAATGTTTATGTTTATAGAGCACTAACAAAAGTGTTACTGATATCATCTTTATCGTGTTTCTTGAAAGTTGATTGATATTGATTTTGTTCAACCTCAAAGAAAGGGGGATGTAATGATCAGTAACATGTCATTCTAGAATGGTACACTAGGTGGAGCTGTATGTTGCTCTATGTTTAGCTGTATGTATATAAGAGTGGGACTACCCACGATGCACTAGGCTACCCAGAAGGCAGTAGTCAAGATGGATGCTGTATACAGTAGTCCACAAAACTGAATAAAGTGACTAGCTCAAGCTAGCTGTTCATAATGATAATGTCTATTCATTTATGAACATAACACTGTCTACTCGAGTCTTTTCTGTATCACCGCCTGTACCTAAGTCCGGCGTCTAGAACCCAGGCGCATGGGAGCTATTCGAACCGCTCACAAACAGTCAGGGGCATAACTGACTGGGCGCACGCGCCACCCCACACCACCCCCTACAGCATGGAATTGGCGGCAACCTATTGACATGGGTAGGGAATTGATTTGGAGGCAGGAAACAGAGACTAGCGATAATGGGTATGGACTCAAATTGGCAGGCTGTAACCAGTGGTGTCCCCCAGGAATCTGCACTGGGATCTGAGCTTTTCATTATTTTTATCAATAACTTAGATGGAGGATTATAGAGCTGTATATCCAAGTTTGCTGATGACAACAAGTTAGCTGGTACAGTAAATAGTGTAGATTGGAGCAGAAAGTTGCAAAGGGATATAAACAGAAATTACTGGAAATATTGTCAATGATAGATGCTGCCTGATCTGCTGAGTATTTCCAGCATTTTCTGTTTATATTTCAGTTTCCAGCATCCACAGTATTTTGCCAGTTGCAAAGGGACATTGATAGATTAAATAAATGGGAAACGCTGTGGTAGATGGAGTCCAAATGTGGGGAAATTGTGAGGTCATCCACTTTGACCTAAGAAAGATAGATCAGAGTATTTTCTAAATGGTGAGAAGGTAGGAATTTAGCAGAGCAGAGAGATTTAGAGATGCAAGCACAGAAATTGCTGGTGGACAGGTACAAAAAATAATTAAAAAGGCTATTTTCAAAACTGAGTTTGATATTTGTTAGGCAAGGGTATTAAAGGTCAAGGTGGATAGATGGAGTTATGATACAGATCAGCCATGACCTAATTGAATGGCAGAACAGGCTCGAGGTGCTGAAAGCCTTCTCCAGTTCCTATGTTCCTATGTTTCTATGATCTTATGTTTCTATGATCCTATGTTCCTATGTTTCTATGTTCCTATGTTCCTATGTTTCTATGATCCTATGTTATTATGTTTCTATGTTGTTCTGTTTCTATGCTCCATTGGTGGCTGTGCCTTTAGCATCTAGGCCCCAACTTTTGCTTGATTACGTTTCTGTAAAGCACCTTGGGACATTGTCATTAAAGGTGCTATATAAATTCAAGTTGCTGTTATCCTTGCTTATTTATCAATGTATCTAATTCTTCCTCAAATAGTTCCAGGGATTTTACTTTCACTACATTACTAAAAAGTCCATTGCATGCGCTGGTCACACTTTGAATAATGAAGAATTTCCTGACATCCGTGCCAAATTTGCCTTTCACTAGCTTGAACTTGTGTCTCCTTGTTTTACTCATTGTGATTCACCTTGAAGCAGTGTTATTTTTTCAATGTGATACTCAAAGGATTCACAACCAGCTGGTGCTGTCTAGATTTACACATGCAGGAAATCCAGTTGGGTTGAGGTAGCAGTGCTGCTCCACCCATGAAACCATACAACAACTTGCATTTATATAGCAACTTTAAAGTAGTAAAATGTCCCAAGGCTCTTCACAGCAGCATTATCAAACAAAATTTGACACTGAGCCGCATAAGGGGACATTAGTAGAGGTGACCAAAAGCTTGGTCAAAGAGATAGATTTTACAGAATGTCTTGAACGAATAGAGGTGGAGAGGTGGGGAGGTTTAGGAGTGGAATTTCAGAGCTTGGGGCCTAGACAGCTGAAGGAACGGGCGCCAATAGTTGGGCAAAGGAAGTCGGGAATGCACGGAATTGAAGGAATGCATAGTTTTTGGAGGGTTGTAGGGCTTTAGGAGGTTACAGAGATAGGGAGGAGCGATACCACGGACAGATTTGAACTCAAGGATGAGAATTTTATAATTGAGGCGTTGCACTGGGAGCCAATGTAAGTCAGTGAGCATGGGGCTGATGGGTGAATGGGATGTGGTGCAAGTTAAGTTACGGGCAGAAGATTTTTGGATGAGCTCATACCCCAGCATGAATTAGGAGAGGGACAGGAGGGGAAAAAAAGGCTCGATGCAGAATAGCTAAAATACATGTTTTAAAATGGAACCCCTGCTCTTGGAGGAGGGAGCATTCTGTTTTGACACTATTTTATCAGAGGCAAGTGAACTTTCATGACAAAGAAGTCACTTAACAGCGCATGTTTATAAACTAATAAAAGGCCAGCATCACTGCAGGTGGTAATACCCCTTTAATAATACTAAAAAGAATCAAAACAGCTGTGCACATTTCAGCATCCGCTGCCTAATAAGGTGCATATTTGCACAGGCTGATCAGTTACAGGTTTCTCCTGTACCAGATGACTGCACTAGGAAATACTGGCTGGGCCCAATTTATGTGAGATGCATCATTATATCAGCAACTGCTCTAGAACTCCTGATATTCAGCTGGCCGGTTTACGAGGTGAGAAACACATTTACTGTTCAGATATGTGCACGGAGTTAGGCCCCAAGCCCAGCCCCTCACCAGTTCTGGGAAAGTTTTAAGTTAAGGATATCTGATTCTGTAATCACAAAAACTAAAAGTACTCAGTGGGCTAAATTTAGACCAAAGACATGTTTATCTAAAAAAAAATGCCTATTTGCCTGATTACTGTGAAATGCTCTGATAGTATAACACGAATGTGCACTAAATTTCCAAGGTTCGCTATTTTTGTTTATCGTCCTTTCAAGTTTGGAATAAAAAGCAATGGTTATATAAAGTTCCTGCCCTAGAAATAGCTTCATGGTAAAATTCCAATTTTGGATTTTTGTTCTGCTGTATTAAGGGACCACGCCAGATGAAGGAAAAGAAATGGAAAAAAAAATGAGGTAAACACGAGATTTCATTACAACACTGGAGGTTCAAATTTCCAAACACGCTCTTCAGATGGTGGGGTGGCGGGGAGTTGGGCCGATGGGAGCACGGGGGATTTTCTGTCCATATTTTAATGAATGGATTGCAGCATCTCCACTCAATAGGTGGGACGTTTCTGTCCCGTGCCACACCACACAGCTGGGCTAGTTTTCCAAACTCACACTCCCGCACGGAGCTTCACCCGCTGGCCGCGTCCGACTGAAAATTGAGGTCACCATCCCATAACATTGGCTCCTGGTGAGTTAGGTTCCCTGCCGGCTATGCACATTCGGCCCTAACCGACCCCGCTGGGGCAGATTTTGCGGTCGGCAGCGTATCTACAGAATACACCACCGGCATCCGAATAGAATACCAACTTATCTGATGGGGACCCTCCTTCGTGAACTTGCTCTCTGATGCTGCGTATTCAAGGGCAGCCTAATGGCCCACGGATCCCAGGGGCGCAGCGTGTGCAAAAGCATACCTGGGATCACATGGGTCCGGTGCTCCAATCATCAAACAGAATTAGATTTTTGATCATTTCAGAATCAAATCCTGTAATCAGATTTAATAACAATTACTTGACAGGATTGGAAGTTAATTCCTAATTAGCTTGACTCTACCAACTTCACTACATCTTAATTCTGTTAGTAAAAATTTAAATTTGCGGGTAATAATTATCAACATCATTAAATCTCCAATCTTTGCAGAAACAAGAAAAACTCATTTGATATAGATACAGCAGTATGCAAGAACAGAGGAGCAGATGCTACTTATGTGTATGTTTAATTAATGAAGTTGAGTTATGAATGGGAATGGCAATCTTTGGATCAATTCAAACACCTCAAACAGTACACTCGGATCGTAGAAAATTAAACAGTCCAATTTCTGAGAGGAAAATGTTAAAACGTGCCTGAGGTATCCCCTTATGCTGGTGCAAAATTTTGTATGTAATTGCTGGGCAATTGGTGGGCAATTAGCCCAACTCTGCACCAGCAATTGTCATTTCCAAGGTGGTGTGGATGATCTGTCACATTGTAACTTGACAGATCGCAAGTTTGGGATTTAGCGCATCTGCAAGCACATCCAGAAATCCTAAACTTACGATCTATTTCAATGGCGGTACGATGGCGTACTCTTAGAGTGCGCCGTCATACCCACTGCAAATTCTGGCCCAATGTCTTTCCTCACCAAAGCAGACTGCTGGAAACTACCACTGGGGTTTATTTAACCCTGGACGATGAAGTAAAATGGATGATATTGAATTGGCTGTGTGTTCTACATCTTGCCTGACTGTCCTCCCCATTGAAGTCAATGGAAAGGAAAATCGGGCAAGGTGTATAATGGGCGACCAATTCAATATCACCCATCTTACATCATCGTCCAGAATTAAATTACTCCCCAAGTTGCAGCTTGTCTAAAATAATGGAACAATTCTTCATAGTTGTTATACATGTATTTTGTTTCAACCTTACCTCAGAGTCGAGGAAACCAAACTGCATTAAAAACAATGCTAGTCTTTTTAGCGTGGTTCACTCAGAGTGATAATCACTCATTCTGTTTTAAAAGCTGTAACCTGTTAAAAGTGACTGTCGCTTTTAAAAATGAGCACAGCTCCACATACGTTCAAATGGATTTTTAGTATATGTAACTCTTGTCAATCACTGGTGTCACAGTGTTGTCACCTCTCCTGAAGGTATTCAGACTGCTCACGGCAGAGGTAAGTGCAGGAAGGTTTGCTTGATGTACCAATGCTGAGTACTTTCACCCTTTGCTGCACGGGTTCCTTCTACTCGTTGACTCAGAACTGAAGAGGTCAAAGAATATTGGTCTGCACTGTACATGCACAAGCCAAGTCTTCCTGAAATTAATTCAGGAGGGACATCAGGAAGCACTTTTTCACAAAAACGGAAGTGGTAAAATGGAATTCTCTCCCCCAAAAGGTTGTGGATGCTGGGTCAATTGAAATTGTCAAGACTGAGATCTACAGAATTTTATTAGGTAAAGGTATCAAGAGATATGGAATAAAGGCGGGTAAATGGAGTCCATGTAAAGATCCTGTTCCTACATGTGTGTTTTTAAAAAATTCATTCCTGCGATGTGGGCGTCGCTGGCAAGGCCAGCATTTATTGTCCATCCCTAATTGCCCTTAAGAAGGTGGTGGTGAGCTGCCTACTTGAACCGCTGCAGTCCACGTGGTGAAGGTGTTCCCACAGTTCTGTTCGGGAGGGAGTACCAGGATTTTGACCCGGCAACTATGAAGGAATGGTGATATATTTCCAAGTCAGGATGGTGTGTGACAAAGAGGGGAACTTGGGGGTGATGATGTTCCCATGCATCTGCTGCCATTGTCCTTCTAGGTGGTAGAGGTTGTGGGTTTGGGAGGTGCTGTCGAAGAAAGCTTGGAGAGTTGCTGCAGTGCATCTTGTAGACGGTACACACTGCAGCCAGGGTACGCTGGTGGTGGAGTGGGTGAATGTTTAAGGTGGTGGATGGGGTGCCAATCAAGTGGGCTGCTTTGTCCTGGATGGTGTCGAGCTTCTTGAGTGTTGTTGGAGCTGCACTCATCCAGGCAAATGGAGAGTATTCCATCACACTCCTGACTTGTGCCTTGTAGATGGTGGAATGGCTTTGGGGAGTCAGGAGGTGAGACACTCACCACAGAATGTCCAGCCACTGACCTGCTCTTATAGCCACAGTATTTATGTGGTTGGTCCAGTTAAGTTTCTGGTCAATGGTGACCCCCAGGATATTGATGGCGGGGGATTTGGCAATGGTAATGCCATTGAATGTCAAGGGACAGTGGTTAGACGCTGACTTGTTGGAGTTAGTCATTGCCTGGCACTTGTGTTGCGCGATTGTTACTTGCCACTTATCAGCCCAAGCCTGAATGTCGTCCAGGTCTTGCTGCATACGGGCATAGACTGACTCATTATCTGACGAGCTGCGAATGGAACTGAACACTGCAATCATCAGCAAACCTCCCCAATTCTGACCTTATGATGGAGGGAAGGCCATTGATGAAGCAGCTGAAGATGGTTGGGCCTTGGACACTGCCCTGAGGAACTCCTGCAGTGATGTCCTGGGGCTGAGATGAATGGCCTCCAACAACCACCACCATTTTCCTTTATGCTAGGTATAACTCCAGCCAGTGGAGACTCTTTCCCCTGATTCCCACTGACTTCAGTTTTACATGAATGCCACAATCAGTCAAATGCTGCCTTGAAGTCAAGGGCAGTCACTCTAACCTCACCTCTGGAATTCAGCTCCTTTGTCCATGTTTGGACCAAGGCTGTAATTAAGTCGGGAGCTGAGTGGTCCTGACAGATCCCAAACTGAGCATCGGTGAACAGGTTAATGGTGAGTAAATGCTGCTTGATAGCACTGTCGACAACACCTCCCATCATTTTTTGTGGACAGGACATACCTGGGCAGTTTTCCACAATGTTGGGCAAATGCCAGTGTTGTAGATGTACTGGAACAGCTTGGCTAGAGGTGCGGCTAATTCTGGAGCACAAGTCTTCAGCGCGACAGCTGGGATATTGTTGGGGCCATAGCCTTTGCTGTATCCAGTGTGCTCAGCCGTTTCTTGGTATCACGTGGAGTGAATCGAATTGGCTTAAGACTGAATTCTCTGATGGTGGGGACCTCAGGAGGAGGCCAATATGGATCATCCACTCGGCACTTCTGGCTGAAGATGGTTGCAAACGCTTCAGCCTTGTCTTTTGCACTCACATGCTGCAGTCCACCGTCATTGAGGATGGGGATGTTCATGGAGCCTTCCCCTCCCATTAGTTATTTAATTGTCCAGCACCATTTGCGACTGGATGTGGCAGGACTGATTTGATTTGATCCATTGATTGTAGGATCGCTTAGCCCTGTCTATAGCATGCTGCTTCTTTTGTTTAGCGTGCATGTAGTCCTGTGTTGCAGCTTCCCCAGGTTGGCACCTCATTTTTAGGTACGCCTGGTGCTGCTCCTGTATTGCTCTTCGACACTACTTATTGAACCAGGGTTGGTCCCCTGGCTTGATGGTAATGGTAGAGTGAAGGATATGCCAGGCCATGAGGTTACAGATTGTAACGGAATACAATTCTGCTGCTGCTGGTGATCCATAGCGTCTCATGGATGCCCAGTTTTGAGCTGCTAGATCTGTTCTGAATCTATTCCATTTAGCACGGTGGTAGAGCCACACAACATGATGGAGGGTGTCCTCAGTTCGTCTCCACAAGGCATGTGCGGTGCTCACTGCTACCAATACTGTCATGGACAGATGCATCTGCAACAGGTAGATTGGTGAGGACGAGGTCAAACAGGTTTTTCCCTCGTGTTGGTTCTCTCACCAACTTTCACAGGCCCATCTGGCAGTTATGTCCTTCAGGACTCTGCCAACTTGGTCAGTAATGGAGCTACCGAGCCACTCTTGGTGATGGACATTGAAGTCCCCCACCCAGAGTACATTCTGTGCCCTTGCTACTCTCAGTGCATCTTCCAAGTGGTGTTCAACATGGAGGTGTACTGATTCATCATTTGAGGGAGGGCAGTTGGTGGTAATCAGCAGGAGGTTTCCTTGCCCATGTTTGACCTGATGCCAGGAGACTTCATGGGGTCCAGAGTCAATGTTCGGGACTTCCAGGACCACACCCTCCCGACTGTATACCACTGTTCCACCACCTCTGGTGGGTCTGTCCTGCCTTTGGGACAGGACATACCCAGCAATGAGGTTCAGGAGTCTGGGACACTGGCAGAAAGATATGATTCTGTTAGTATGACTATGTCAGGCTGTTGCTTGACTAGACTGTGGGACAGCTCTCCCGATTTTGGCACATGTCCACAGATTTTAGTGAGGAGGACTTGCAGGGTTGACTTTGTTTTAATTCACTTATGGGATCTGGGTATCGCTGGCTGTAAAGTCTGTGGGTTGTATAGCGAAGTAATACACAGACTACAAGAGTAACTTAAACAGGACTTTACTATTCGAAGGTCAGGGCGAATCTGCCCAATAAATTCTGCCACAGCACTTATATACCGGTGTGGTCACCATCGGTATTACAGTATACAGCAGCCAGGATAAAGTAGTGCCACACCTAAAATAGTTCTCTTAAAGGTGGACGGTTACATACAGTAGTTCTCTTAAAGGTAGAACAGTTACATACACTACAATCCTCCCTTTTTAGCTTACAACATACTTATTCCCCATTAACATAACATCTTAACATATCCAACTTCATGTTACAACAGTTCACAGAGGTAGTCTCTGCGGAAACAGTTCACAGATTCAGTCTCTGCGGGAAACAGTTCACAGATTCAGTCTCTGATCTTCTTGACTCGGTCCGGACCACGCCTCCGTGGTGTAGTCGGGTCACCTTGCTAGAGGGACTCATCCCATAGTCCTTCCCTAGACTTAACAGCTTTACTTCCATCACTTCTGAACCAGCATTGCTGACTTTTTTAAAACAAACAAAAAACAGTTGGATTGCCTTGGGAAATTTTCCTACTTTCCAACTGATTTGGCTCCGTTCGGGGGACCACATGTGTGATCGGGTAGAGGTAATAATGGTTCAGATGGTTATCATCTTCTGCTTCGTCTTTTCCTCTTTTGCTTCTTGGAGACTCTCGGGGCTCCATTGTCAGCTGCCAGCTGTAACGCCACCATCTCCCTATGTTCCTTAGACTTTAAGTGATTCATCCTGATTTCGGCACTTTGGGAGTTCTCGGCACAAGCTGGGCAGACCAGGTCCTCGTAATATTCAGTGTCACTCAACAGATCATGGTAATATTCGGTGTCGTCCTGAGCTAGGCCAGCGAGAGGGTCTTCTATTTCCTCCTTACCCAGCTGGACGTTAGCCGACTTTTGTTCCAAATCCCGACATCTGTCCTGAAGAGACTTCATCATGCGTTCAGATTCATCCCGCTTTTTCTGGGCTTCCTGCAAGTCTTTTACTAATGACCTAATTTGTGATTTCAATACTTCAACTTCATTCGGAGATTGATTGATTGGACTATTCAATCCCTCTACTGAAGTAGCTGTTTCAGTATTCTGTTGTTCTACATTGCCGTGCGTCAGCGTACTTTTGGCATCCAAGGGCTGTTCTGCTGCAGACTTCTCAGTCTGGGTTGCCACCTCAGCTCTTCCAATGACTTTTGAGAGCTCCCTTCCCTTTGAAGATTGAGGCTCGTATTTAAGTTTTTCCCATTTTAGAGTTTTATCCCTCAGCATATGAATGAGTTGGCTGACTGTTAACTCTTCTGCCATCATCCCTTTTCCATTAACTACAGGGCTGTTTATAACCTTGCCCTGGAGGAGTTGGCTGACTGTTAACTCTTCTGTCCTCATCCCTTTTCCATTAGCTGCAGGGCTGTTTAGAACCTTGTCCTGTGGCTCCTTTGCTGCTTCTACTTCGCCATCATCCGCAGCCCCCATCATTCGAATTTCCACCAATGAATCGTCCGGTGATGCTGCACCCAACTTCAGTAGGAGCTCGGAAGTCATGTCGACCAACTCAGCTTTTTCTGCCTGCAACCTGCTAACCAGCGCCTTCAGTTGCGGCACATCTTGTTCCACCGGATTGGAGCACGCCCCTTCAGAAGCCGAATCAGCTTTGATTCGTTTGGCCTCCTCGTGCAGACGGTTTGTGTGCTCCTGCTCCCTTTTCTTCCCCAGCTGCTTCTGTTGTCTTTCCAGATTCTCCCATTCGGTATCATAGAACCTTTTCATTGCTTTCATCTCTTGCTCGAGACGGCAATTCAATTGTTCTAATTGCTGTCGTAATCTGAAATAAGTTTGCGTTCAAGCTCGATGTTCCTCAGTAATATATATGTCTGTAACTTGAACAGACTCAGAATTCTCTGTCAAGCTATGTTGTTGTTGTTCAGAGGAATTCTGTTCTGAAGCTTTGTTCTCCTCTGGAGCATAAGCCTTTATGCCCACATTCGTTCTACCAACTTTAGTCAGCAAGTTCATTTTAGACTTGTCTTTCATGCTTGGGCTGGTCTTATCGTCATCCATTTCAGAGTCTGAGCTGATTGTCTGCCCCGAGTCCTCACTCATTATTGCTTTGAGGTAGTGCCATTCCATGTCTATTTTCTTGATCCACTCCCGTCCTAGAAGTGGTGGTCCTCCCTCAGGTAGTACGTATAAGTCCATTCCGGGGTGTTCTTTGCCCCTGTCTCTCACCTTGACTCTTATCTTTCCCATGGGGTATACTTTATGCCCCGTGTATGTCTGCAATACGAACTTGGTATCTCTCAAGGGTATATGTGAGAATAGCCGGTTGTAATCCCTTCGATTTATGACTGATAGGGCTGATCCAGTGTCCAATTCCATTCTCACTTGGACTCCGGCTATTTTTAGCATGACCCAGATAGTTTGTAGGTCAGCTTCCTTACTCACATTATGAATTCTCAGACTACCCAGTTCCTGGCCGCTTGGGTCTGAATCCGAATTCTGTTCATCTGAACTCTTCTCAACCACCTTGTGTACTTTGTTGTACTTTTCCTGTGATGGCTTTTTTTTTTGGTTGTTGGTCTTCTTCCCTGACCGGCATACTTTGGCTATGTGACCCAGTTTGCCACATTTCCTACAGTCCTGGTTTTTAAACCAGCATTGGTTCTGGTCGTGTGTTGTCTTCCCACAACGATAACATTTCGTTGCACCCGAAGTAATTTGATCCACACTGAGGACCGCTGCCTTCAGCTGCATTTCCGCAGTTCCTTTCGCTGCGGCTTCGTGTGATGCTGCAATAAGGACAGCCCTATCCAGTGTAAGGTCGTTCTCTTCGAGCAGTCGCTTTTGCGTTCCTTCCTTCGACAACCCGCACACGAACTTGTCTCGCAATGCCTCTGTCAGATTTCCTCCAAACTGGCAGTATTTCGCTAGCCGACGCAGTTCGACCAAGTATTCCGCGTTGCTTTCCTCTTTCCGTTGCGTTCTCGCATAAAATTTGAATCGTTCCGCCAACATCAGCGGTGTGGGGTTCAAGTGATCCTTCAGAACAGCAACAATATTATCGAAGGTTTGATCCGCCGGTTTAACTGGTGCTAGAAGATGCTTCAATAGCCCGTATGTCTTCGCCCCCATCGAGTTTAATAAGGTTAGAGCTTTTTCATAATTTGCTATCTTATTAGCTGTACAATATATCTCGATGCGTTCTACATACTTGGGCCAGTCTTCCACCTCGGCATTGAAACCGTTGCTGTTACTATGCTTAGGCATCTTCACACTCTTCCTGAGAAACAACAACAATATTCTTTAACTTTTTTTTTTCCAGATGGCGGTTTCCCGCGCTTATCTTCTTTCCCCGCCCACTTTAAAAATGGCGGTTCCCGCTTCTGTCTTCTTCCCCGCCTACTGGCGGCTTCCCGCGTTTCTTCCCCTGGCAGGAGGGGTAAGCTTCCCTCGGGCGACGGCCGCTGGCTTTCGGGTTTGCAGCCTGCGCGTCGGCTTCAGCGCGTTCCCTTCTCTCGGCAGGGCAGCCGGTGCTGGGTACAACCCGTTGGTGGTGAACAGTTTCAGCCGCTGGGCTGGATCTCGCTCAGCCTTCCTCGCTCGGGCTCTGTCTCTCCCGCTCGCTCGGGCTCCCAATCGCGCCTCCAGCCCTCTCGCAGTCCGGTGCTTCCCTCCCCGGCTGCGGCTACGTTCTCCGCGGTTTATTTATTTTATATCGTCCCGCGCCTTACGATCCGGTTGCAGCGCTTCATGGCCTCAATCACCGTCTGGCCTTTTTCACCCCAATCGCGCCTCCCTGCTTCTCGCAGTCCGGTGCTTTCCTCCCCGGCTGCGGCTGAGTTCTCCGTGGCTTATTTATGTTTATATCTTCCCGCGCCTTATGATCCCGGTCGCAGCGCCTCGTGGCCGCGGTATTTGTCCGGCCTTTTTCGCCGTCGCGGTCTAGTTGTCTCACGACGCTCCCCAGCCCGCTTGTACCGCGGCTTCTGCTCCACGCTGCCCCAGTCTCAGCGCCTCTGGGCCTGACTTCTGTCCGGCTCCTTTCCCCCTCGACCGTGGTCAAGTGCACCGCCCTTATCCTCCGTTTATTTGTTTCTATTTTCCCTTTACTCACAGTCACCGTGGCCGACTTGCTTCTCGTGTTGATCGGCTCACTCACCACCGTGGCAGAAGGGACAATCCGTGCCTGTTGCTGATGGAAGACTTCGTGTTTGAATCTTCCTCCTTTCTTGGTCTGCAGACTCGAGTTTTCTCTCAGCAAAACGACGAGGACGGGTGCCTCTTTTCGGCGCTCGTTTACTTCTTCAGAATTATTGTTGCTGCAGGGTAAGATCGAACTCGTCGCCACTGTAAAGTCTGTGGGTTGTATAGTGAAGTAATACACAGACTACAAGAGTAACTTAAACAGGACTTTACTATTCGAAGGTCAGGGCGAATCTGCCCAATAAATTCTGCCACAGCACTTATATACCGGTGTGGTCACCGTCGGTATTACAGTATACAGCAGCCAGGATAAAGTAGTGCCACACCTAAAATAGTTCTCTTAAAGGTGGACGGTTACATACAATAGTTCTCTTAAAGGTAGAACAGTTACATACACTACACTGGCAAGGCCAGCATTTATTGCTCATCCCTAATTGCCCTTGAGAAGGTGGTGGTGAGCCGCCTTCTTGAACCACTGCAGGCCGTGTGGTGAAAGTACTCCCACAGTGATGTTAGGTAGGAATTTCCAGGGTTTTGACCCAGCGATGATGAAGGATTGGCGATATACTTCTAAGCCAGGATGGTGTGTGGCTTGGAGGGGAACTTGGTGGTGGTGGTGTTCCCATGCACCTGCTGCCCTTGTCCTTCTTAGTGGAAAAGGTTGTGGATTTCGGAGGTGCTGCCGAAGAAGCCTTGGCGAGTTGCTGCAGTGCATCTTGTAGATGGTACACTCTGCAGCCACGGTGCGCCGGTGGTGGAGGGAGTGAATGTTTAAGGAGGTGGATGGGGTGCAAAGCAAATGGGCAGCTTTGTCCTGGATGGCGTCGAGCTTCTTGAGTGTTGTTGAAGCTGCACTCATCCAGGCAAGTGGAGAGTATTCCATCACACTCCTTACTTGTGCCTTGTAGATGGTGGAAAGGCTTTGTGGAGTCAGGAGGTGAGACTCTCGCCGTAGAATAGTTAGACTGGGCTGGGTGTACCATTGTCGTGTCTGAAGCTAATGCCAAGATCGATGCCGGTTTTAATCTTGCTATTGTTTCTTGTAGCGGTTTCTTACAACTGCTGGCTTGCTTGGCCATTTCAGAAGGCAGTTACGAGTCAACCACATTGCTGTGGGTCTGGAGTCACATATAGGCCAGACCAGGTAAGGATGGCAGATTTCCTTCCCTAAAGGACATTCATGAACCAGATGGGTTTTTACGACATTCCAGTAGTTTCATCGTCACCATTACTGATACTAGCTTTTTATTTCAGATTTATTTAATTAACTGAAGTTAAATTCTTAAGCTGCCATGGTGGGATTTGGACTCACGTCTCCAGATTATTAGTCCAGGCCTCTGGATCACTAGTCCAGTAACATAACAACTATGCTACCATTCCCATGTGTACATATGTGTGTATGTGTATATTTATGTATTTATTTTATATAAAACATTTTAATTCTTTTTCCTTTAAGAAGAACACAGTACAATAAGAAGAGTATTTATGATAATGCAATGATGCAAGAACAACTGTTATTAAAATAAATACATGTGCTGAACAAATGACGTCCATTCTAGAGAACAACCAATCATCCACAGTCAAGGGGTCGAAGAAACCACAGTGACTACTATAACTAACAGATCAGCTTCATCGTGTTGAATTTATTTTTAAATTTGGGATGGGGTGGGTGGGTGTTGTGGAAGAGGTTTAGATTCCAAACTGGGTTTCACTGCCGCTGGAGAGTGTGGCTTCTGCAAGTAGCAGTGTTTCGAATCGGCTTGTGTAAATGACAATTTCTCCCGATTTTCTGGTGTCCTGCGCATCGCACTCTGTGGATCTTGTACAGGAATTTTCCCGTCATTCCGTGGTTATCCTGCTTTGGCAGCAAATTATAACATGAACCCTGAGGAAAGATGGAACTCATTTCATGTTTTGCATCAATAAATCTGGCATGCATTAGCATCTGCTGTGTAAACAGGGCATTGAGTCACATTTACTGAATGTGCTGTGAAGCTGAGTGTTATTGTGGCGGAGCCACCAAAGGACTCAGAGCGGTTGTACATAATTCCTTTAACAGTAATGTAGTTACTGTCGGTGCCTGTACCTTTAATTACACTGTTTGACTGTACAATGTCTAGTTACCTTTACAGCGCGGTTTCAACGTGATGACATTATGCCGTTAGTCACGTGATGCCCCAATGGCGGGAAGAACGTGATGACGTCAGGACATCAGTCTTCTGACCAGAGGATCAGTCCTCGTGGAGCCCTCAAGGAGAGTAGACCTGTTATTGATGTGTTCTAGCAGTTTCCAGTTTAAACTCGTTTCATTTCTTTAAAGTTCATTATTTTAATTGCCTGAGTCAAGCTCAGTCTTTTGATAGGAACCTCCGTTCCTACATTGGTGACCCCGACTTCTACGAACGATTTTCGTGGAAAATTCGACATGGACACGAACGCTGTCACGCTGAAGCTGCCACAGTTCTGGGAGCAACAACCAGACGCCTGGTTCATCCAGGCTGAAGCCCAGTTCGCCATTAGGAACATCATCGCGGATCAGACCCGTTATTATTACGTGGTCTCCGCCCTCGACAGCGCAACTGCATCACGGATCATCAGCCTCCTCGGTAGTCCTCCTACTGACAGCAAGTATGATGCAATTAAGGCGCGGTTGCTTCAGGTTTTCGGGCTATCAAAGTCGGAGCATGCTCTCCAGCTCATCACGCTGCCCGGCCTCGGGGACTCCAAACCATGTGAGCTCATGAGCCAAATGCTCACGCTCTTGGGTGCTGAACTGGAAAGTTTCCTCTTCTGGGAGCTTTTCCTCTATCAACTGCCTGAACAGGTTCAGGCTGCCCTAGCCAGATCCGACATTACAGACTGCGCCAAGCTTGCGGCTGAAGCCGATAAGATTTTCACGGTTACCCAGCAGTGCTGCGCGGCCATGAGGCGCCCACCCCCCACAGACGCGGTTCTGGCTTCTCCTACAGCGGGCTGGTGCTCCTACCAAACCCGTTTTGGCGCGAAAGCACGATGCTGCCATTCCCCCTGCAGTTTTTCGCCCCCAAAAGAACCAAGAAAGCACAGGCGGTGTCCTTGGCGATGGATGACCAAGTCTAACGGGTGTTCCGCGGTGGCGATGGCCATCGGTTCTACGGGGAAACTCCTCTATATCACCGATTCCCTCTCAGGCCGCCGTTTTCTTTGTGACACCGGGGCGCAGTGTAGCATTCTACCTGCGTCGAAGCTCGACATGCAGACTGGGAACCTTGGTTTTTCCCTCATAGCGGCTAATGCCGCAGCAATTCGAACGTTCCGAAAGCGGCGGGTCGAAGTCTGTTTCGGCGGTCAGCGCTTCTTTTGGGAATTTGTCACGGCCACAGTCTCACAGGCTATCCTGGGGCGGATTTTCTGTGTGCCAACAGCCTACTAGTCGATGTCCGGCACCGCCGGCTGATCAACGCGGCCACCTTCCACTCGATTCCGTGCTACCATGGTACCTCCGTGGCGTGCTCCATTGCCTGTGCTTTCCCTCCTCCAGATGACTTCACGTGGCTCCTCGGGGAGTTTCTGGAGCCGACAAGGCCCACCTTCTCCTCTTCGGCGACGAAACACGGTGTTGAACATCACATCACCACTACTGGCTCCCCGGTTTATGTGCGGGCTAGAAGGCTCGAACCCGGCAAGCTCGCAGCTGCGAAGGCGGAGTTCGACACAATGGAGCGGCTCAGGATCATTCGGCGATCCAAGAGTCCCTGGTCCTCGCTGTAATGATCAATAACATGTCATTCTACAGTGGACACTAGGTGGAGCCGTAGAGCTGTGTAGAGCTGTATATAGCTGTATGTATATAAGACTACTCTACCCAGCTGTATGTATATTAAAACTACATTACCCATGAGGCACTAGGCTACCCACAAGGCAGCAGTCAAGATGGATGCCTCTACAGATACTGTACCTAGTCCACATGTGCTCAATAAAAGTGTCTAGCAAAAGCTAGCTGTGTTCATAATAAGAATGTCTATTTATTAATGAACATAAGATGGTACCAGGATGGTGAAGATCTGCTGAAAATTGTGAAAAGCGACATGGAGAATTTGAAGCCACCAGAGCGTTTGAAACTCACAGGAAATATCGACTACAATTGGCAGGCCTTTAAACAACAATTCGAACTCTACATTGTAGCCATCGGATTCGGTATGAAGCCAGACGCAAGGAAGATAGCGTTGCTGCTTACGGTTGCAGGCCCACAGGTGATAGAGGTATTTAATACATTTGTATTTAATCCAGAGGAGAACAGAGAAAAATTAGAAGATGTGCTAAAAAAATTTGATGCACATTGCTCTCCCAAAAAGAATGCGACCTATGAAAGATACATCTTCTGTTCTCGGACACAGCAGCAAAATGAGACTTTTGATAGCTTTATAACTGATCTGAAACTGAAAGCACAGACATGTAATTTCTCTGCACTCAAAGCATCCATGATTCGTGACCAGATTGTGTTTGGTATTCATGATAAAAAAGTCAGGGAACGTCTGTTGAGAGAAACCAAACTAAATTTGGAAAATGCAGTGAAAATATGCCAAGCCAGCGAGCTAGCTCGAAAGCACGTGAAGACTTTCAGTGAAATCAATAATGATACGATTGTAATGAGTGATAATGCTGCTGTTGGTGCTGTGTCCTACAAGGGGAAGAAACGTGGGCTGAACAGAAATGAAAAGCAATCGGAGGATGACATTTTTAATTGTAAACGCTGTGGTTACAAACACCAGTTAAGACAATGCCCAGCGTTTGGAAAAATGTGCACGAAGTGTAATGAAAAGAATCACTTTACCAAACAATGCTTTTCAAAAGTACAAACTAAGAAAGGGCAACGAGTTAATGTAATTGAGGACACTGATTTAAGTGAGACATTTTTTGTAGGAATGGTGTCATGTGACAATATCAAAAAGGATACAGAAAATGTGCAGCCCTCAGAAATGGACAATGCTGAACATAAAATTAATGCAGTAAAAGAGGACAAATGGATGATCCCACTGCAGGTAAATGGAGCATTAGTTACCTTGAAACTAGACACTGGGGCAAAAGCAAACTTAATCAGTATGAGGTACATTAACAATATGAAAGAAAAGCCCAAAATACAGAAAAAGTCAGTACTACTGAAGGACTATAATGGACAGAAAATAGATAGCTTAGGTGTATGCAGACTTAAAGTGACAGTCAAAGACAAAGTGTATCATCTCATGTTTTCTGTTGTGGCTGAAAGACTTGATTCACTACTGGGTGACAAAGCTTGTGAGGACTTAGAACTGGTCAAGTGAGTCTACCGTATAAACTGTGCCATAAGCAGACCAGATGACTCGATGGATTCTGTAGTGAATAATTTCCAGGATGTGTTCAAAGGATTTGGAGTTCTGCCATTCACTTACAAGATCCAGCTAAAGGAGGATGCTCAGCCAGTGGTACATGCTCCACAAAGAGTTCCAGCACCCCTGCGTGACCGGCTCAAGAATGAACTGGACAGAATGACCAAACTAGGAGTCATCAGGAAAGTCGAAGAGCCAACAGACTGGGTTAACTCCATGGTATGTATAAAGAAAAAGAACAATGATCTAAGAATATGCATGGATCCAAAGGACTTAAATGCAAACATAAAACGTGAACACTACCAGATTCCAAAGCGAGAAGAAATCACCAGTGAAATGTCAGGTGCCAGATACTTCACAAAGCTCGATGCCTCACAAGGATTTTGGCAACTAAAACTGGATGAAGAGAGCACCAAATACTGTACCTTCAACACACCATTTGGCAGGTATTGTTTCCTCAGAATGCCTTTCGGGATAATGTCTGCATCTGAAATCTTTCATAGAGCGATGGAACACATAATTGAAGGTCTGGAAGGAGTTCGGGTCTATGTTGATGACATCATCATCTGGGGCTCCACACTGAAAGAACACAATGAGAGACTGACTAAAGTGCTACAGAGCATACGCCGGAATGGACTGAAGCTCAACAAAGCCAAGTGTCAGTTTGGCATCCAGGAAGTCACTTTCCTAGGAGATAATCTATCTGGTAAAGGAATAGAGCCAGATATGGAAAAAGTAAACGCCATACTCAAAATGCCCCGACCCACTGACAAAAAAGGAGTGCTACGCATCATGGGGATGATAAACTTCATTGGAAAGTTCATTCCTAGCTTGTCAGCCAAGACAGCCTGTCTGCAAGACCTGCTACATAAAACAAATGAGTTCGCATGGACAGAAAGACATGAACAAGAGTGGATAAACCTCAAAACAGTGCTGACAACCACACCTGTACTCATCTTCTTTGACCCAACAAAAAGAATCAAAGTGTCAACGGATGCATCAAAAGATGGCCTAGGTGCGGTCTTGCTACAAGCAGAGGGTGAAGATTGGAAGCCTGTTGCCTATGCCTCCAGGTCTATGACTGATACTAAGTGTCGATACGCCCAGATTGAAAAGGAATGTCTAGGCTTGGTAGTTGGACTAGAAAAGTTTCATGGTTACATATATGGACTTCCCACCTTCACAGTTGAGACAGACCACAGCCCTCTGGTTGCCATCATAAAAAAAAAACTGAATGCGATGTCTCCAAGGATTCAACGACTCATGATGAAGCTGCAAAGATATGACTTTGAACTGATCTAAACACCAGGCAAAGACATAGGGCTAGCAGTTAGCGCCTTAAGAGAAGTGATTTTCGGGCGCTATGCGTGTAGCGCCCGTGCGCAGCGCAGTTTGCGCCCCGCCCCAAATTAAGTTGCCCGTAAGCGCCGGCGCAAAGTTTAGCGCCCGCCCGGATGCGCGCGCAGAAAATGACATCACATCCTCGTGCAACGCCCTTTGTGCGCCCCAATTCCAAACTTCAGTCTGACCGCCCCATTGTGCGGCTGGCGGCCGGAGCGTTTGGAAAAAGGAACGCAACACAACCAGCGCGGGCCCCGGGGGGCGCAAATTAAAGGGGACGTGCTCTCCAGTATAAAGGCCAGCCTTTTTTCAGAAAACACTCTTGTGCAACGCATTTCTGGAGACACAACAAGGAGGATAGCTAACTGGTTTCAAGCAGCAAGAGCTCAGGTATTTTTGGACTCAGGCCAGAGCGCTGCAAGTGGCCTTTTGGAAATTTGAGTGTTTGCCAGGATTTGATGGGGGTTGCATGGGGTGCCAACGCGGAGCTGCAGCTCCATGTCCGTAGGGCTTGCAGACGCATTGTGAGAGGGGCAGCCCTGGCTAGAGGCAGAGGGGGCTACAGGCGTCGGCCACGTAGGCCTTACCCAGTCAGGCTATACCGCCAGCAGCGCTCCTACCTAAACATGAGTGCCGCGCGATGTGTTAAAAGGCTCCGATTCCGAAAGGAGGTGATTGCAGAGATCTGCCACCTGCTTCGCCAAGATCTGCGGCCAAAGCTCAGGTGCAGGACGTCTCTGTCGGTGGAAGTGAAGGTGACGGTGGCATTGAACTTCTATGCCACCGGCTCCTTCCAATACGCTGCTGGGGACATAGCAAACATCTCCCAGTACGGCGTGCATCGCTGCATCCGCCAGGTGACCGAAGCACTGTTCAGAAGGAGAAGCCAATTCATCTCCTTCCCCATGGCCCTGGAGAGCCAGCATCAGCGCGCATTGGGATTTTCCAGACTCGGGGAATTCCCCTTGGTGCAGGGCGCCATTGACTGTACGCATGTGGCTTTGCGGGCCCCTCTGGAGCATGGCGAGCAGTATCGCAACAGGAAGGGCTACCATTCTCTGAATGTGCAGCTGGTCTGTGACCACAAGCAGCGCATCATGGCAGTCAATGCCAGCTTCCCAGGCAGCAGCCACGATGCCTTTATCCTGTGGCAGAGTACTGTGCATGACATGTTCCAGGCACAGCCTCCCCCAAGAGGATGGCTACTCGGGGACAAAGGCTATCCTTTGTGCACCTGGCTCATGACCCTGCTCCGCGCGCCCAGGACCGCTGCTGAAGAGGCCTACAACGAGAGCCATCAAACCACCCGCAACATCATCGAGCTAACTATTGGGGTCCTCAAGCAGCGGTTCCGCTGCCTTGATCGCTCCGGAGGAGCTCTCCAGTATTCGCCGGACCGGGTCTCCCAATTTGTGGTGGTTTGCTGCATGCTGCACAACCTGGCTATCCGCAGGACTCAGGCACTGCCACCTGACGTTGGACCAGCACCTCAGGAGGAGGAGCAGGAGGAGCATGAGGAGGAGGAGGAGGAGGAGCAGGAGTACGTTCCCAGGAGGGAGCGACCAGGGCCAAGGGCCGCACGACGCCACCTTATTACACGGTACTTCTAAGCCCCCTGTCAGGGAATGGCCAGGGGCCATGAGGGAAGATGAATGCATCCGCTCCACAACCCCTCAGCCGGCGAAGCCAACAAACACTAAGAAGAACAACCATGGAGACTGCATGAATAAAGATAATTTTTTATTGCACAAAAATGAAAAGCCCTTCCCACATGAATCCCCAAAAACAATAAACGGGCCCCACAAAAAGCCCAACAAACGACTCACTCCCACAAACTGGGGAGGAGTCACTCCACCTTTCTTCAAACCGGGCCTCAACGTCGGCCTAACGCAAAAAATAAGCCCTCCAACAACACAACCATGGGCAAAATAAAGATGGCCACCGCCATATAAAAGGAAAGCTGGCCACACCCTCTACTGAGTGGCCCGTGAGGGCGAGACCTTGCCCAGCCTTTTGCCTCCCCTGCCCGGCCTGCTGCTCCTTCGCAAGCTCTGCCCAGTGGCTGCTGCGAGGCTGGGGGAAGGTGCCTGAGGCTCAGATGCCCTTCCGCCAGATGCCGCTGGGGGGCGGCCTACACGGCGTTTGGGCCTCGAGGGGCCGTCTGCTGAGTGGCGCACCTGAGCCTGGCCACCATCAGCTGCAGCCGCTTGCCCTTGACGCCCCAGTGGGGGAATGGCGGCGACAGATGGTGCAATGTGGGCCAGCTGGCGTCTGGGATGCGCTGGCTGGTGCTGTGGCGTGGTGGCACTCGGCCGGGCCCGCACTGCAGGATCCGCGACAATCAGCCGAGGGGCGGCTTGCTGGGATGGTCCAGCGCGGCGGCTGCCCTGGCGATGCCTGCCTGAGACAGCGCGTGTGGCAGCAGTGAGTGCCCCTGTTGTCCTGGTGTGCGCGCGCATCACATCCGCCAGGGTCTTGATGGCATCAGTCAGCATGCGGCCACTCGCGGCAGTTGCTGCCCCGAACTTGCGCACACTGGTCGCCAGCGACTCGATGGCCTCAGGCATGCGCCCCACCACGCTCATGAGCTCCGTGTGGCGCCGGCCCGAATCCTCGGCCATCTTATCCAGCTTCCGCACCTCCTCCGAGGTGAAGGTGTCCGGACTGGAGTCGCGACTCTCCCGCTGGGGAGGAGGGGGCCGAACTAAGGGACCCTTGCCACGTTGGTGGCGGCGAGTGTGCCGATCAGCAGCACTCCCCTCTGATCCTTCCCCCCTTTGGGGGGAAGGCCGCGGGCCACGCGCACGGCTCCTGGGTGGCTGGACGCCACTGGTCCCAGAAGCTGCATTGCCCTGCGACAGTTCCTCCAGGCACTCGTCCAGTGAGGAGGTGTCAAGCATTTCCTCCTCTCCTGCGGGACGTGACTGTTCCCCCGATGGTCCGGCTTGCTCCTCCTCCTCCTCCTGCTCGGAGGTGCTGTCACTGGCAGCCTCAGGGTCCTGGTCGTCACCAGCTGAAAGCAGGAATGCACAAGAGTAGCTTCAGAGTGAGGAGACGGCGTCAGCGAGGGAGTTAGGACTGGTGGCATTCAGCGCATTGGTGGGACAGTGGCAAAGGAGGTAGCTCGGATGGGCCAGTGCGACGCGAGAGGGCCAAAAGGCGAGGTCCTTACCATTGCCGGGCAGTGGAGGGTCGGATACTCCGCACGCTGTGGGGACGATCACACGGGCTCCCATGAGCACACACACGCGCTCCTCCAGCCGAGTGAGCTTCTGCAGCTTGGCGCGGCCACTACTGGCACGGGCCTGGCGATTAAAGGTTACTTTAGCCTGCAAGAGAAAGGACGGGCTGTAAGTGCGCAGTGTAGCCCTGATGTAGTGTGCACTGCCTCCCATGGTGGAATAGCTTGGCCAGAGTGAAGCCCTGATGTAGTGTGCACTGCCTCCCATGGTGGAATAGCTTGGACAGAGTGAAGCCCTGATGTAGTGTGCACAGCCTCCCATAGTGGAATAGCTTGGCCAAAGTGTAGAGTGCCGAATGGCCATTTGATGCTCATGACTGTCCCAATGCTGCTGGCTGAGGGCTGGCCAATAGGACTTTCAGCTCCCTTTGCCCATCATGTCAGGTGTACATGCAAGAATGAGGAGGAGACTGGAAAGGCTACTCACCTTGACAATCCTGGTCAGGTCGTTGTATTTTTTACGACATTGTTTGTGGGTCCTGGGGGCATCGCCGGTGAACGTCACCCTCTGGGCGATCTGCTTCCAGGCTTTGGTGTAGTCGTGGTGGGTTGGATTCCTCCCACTCTCTGGGAACAAGATCTTGCGCCTCACCTCCAGAGCTGTGACCATTATGTCCAGATCACCCTCTGAGAAGCGCAGGGCATGCTGATGGGCCTTCTCTGGCGTTGCCATGACTCCCTGGGGCTGAGCAGCAGTGTTGAGGCCTCTTTGCAAGGCTGCAGTGTGCAGGGCGTGGCAGCAGACCAATTTGTCCCTTCCCCCTTTAAGAGCTGGTCGGCGCCACGGGGTCTGCTGTCAGTCCAAAAATGACCGCACCCACGCTGCGCCCCGCCTGGGCGCTATCCCTCTGGACCGCCGGCTTAGCGCCTAAAGAGAGTAGTGGAACGCCTCTTTTAGCGCTCCACCAACCTCTTAAGGCAAAGCCACTGAATTCCCGGCAACGGGGCGCTACTTTGGGGCGGGCGCTAACTTCGGGCGGGCGCTAAGGTTAGCGCCCCAAAACTGCCGATACTGAAAATCTAGCCCATGGTGTTAGCAGATGCACTATCCCGAGCACCCACAATGAGTCATGTGAGCTCTACTGAAGAAGACTTGGATGTTCATGTGAGTATGGTTACTGCTGCGCTGCCCGTGGCAGACACAAAATCAAAGCAAATAGCAGAAGAAAGAGTAAGAGATACAGTATTACAAACAGTAATAGAGAACATTCATCATGGTTGGCCAAAAGGTTCCTGTCCAAAATATTTTCACATAAGGTCAGAATTGAGTGTCGCAAGTGGACTATTACTAAAACAGAACAGAATAGTCATTCCACAGGCTCTACGTCAAGACATGCTCAAAAGGATTCATGAGGGAGACCTCGGAATTGAAAAATGCAAAAGGAGGGCAAGAGACACTGTTTATTGGCCTGGCATAAATAAGGACATTAAGAACATGATAGGCAAATGTGAGACATGTCAGAAACACCAAAACAAACAAGCAAAGGAACCAATGATAGTAGCTGACATACCAACAGCATCATGGCAAAAGGTTGGTATGGACCTTTTTCATTTAAATGGTAAAGACTATCTAATAGTGATTGACTACAATTCTAACTATCCTGAGATGGCGCTGCTCTCAAGCACCACAGCAAGCAGTGTCATAATGCATGTGAAATCCATTTTCGCCAGGCATGGAATTCCCAGGATTGCCGTTAGCGACAATGGTCCGTGCTTCAACTGTAAGGAGTGGCAACAGTTTGCAGCACATTATGACTTTCAGCACATCACATCCAGTCCTTTGTATGCTCAGTCAAATGGTAAGGCAGAGAAAGGTGTTCAAGTTCTCAAGCAGCTACTGAAGAAAGCGACAGAAAGCAAGTCTGATCCTTATCTCGCCCTGCTGAGCTACCGAGCCTCACCTTTAGACTGTGGTTCTTCACCTGCTGAACTACTAATGGGCCGCAAGTTGCACACCACGCTACCCTGCTGTGCAAAAGAACAGCAAAGTGAGGAACTGAGACAGAGACTTCAACTGTTAAAGCTGAAACAGAAATCATACTATGACAAGTCATCCAAAACTCTAAAACCATTGACAAGGGATGATGTTGTCAGGATTGAGGATCCAGATGCATGGAACAGGAAAGCTACAGTTCTTGAGGAAGTAGGACCAAGGTCATACACTGTTAGAACTGAGGAAGGACAGATTCTCAGGAGGAACCACCGTTCCCTCCTCAAAACACAAGAGACTATTCAAGACCAGATTGATAACAATGCCGCAACTGCATCTTGTCATTCACCACCAGAACAATCTCATGAAGACACATCAGACTTACCCGTGTTGAGAAGATCCACACGTGAAGTAAAAAAGCCTGATAGACTTAATCTTTGAGTACAATGTAAAGCTTTGAAAATGTGTTGACTGTTTTGAAAATGCTTATGTTTATAGAGCACTAACAAAAGTGTTACTGATATCATCTTTGTTGTTTTCTTGAAAGTTGATTGATATTGATTTTGTTAAACCTCAAAGAAAGGGGGATGTAATGATCAATAACATGTCATTCTATAGTGGACACTAGGTGGAGCCGTAGAGCTGTATATAGCTGTATGTATATAAGACTACACTACCCAGCTGTATGTATAGTAAGTCTACATTACCCATGAGGCACTAGGCTACCCACAAGGCAGCAGTCAAGATGGATGCCTCTACAGATACTGTACCTAGTCCACATGTGCTCAATAAAAGTGTCTAGCAAAAGCTAGCTGTGTTCATAATAAGAATGTCTATTTATTAATGAACATAAGACTCGCCTCTCCACATTGTGCCAAAACCAGGTGGCGGCTGGCGGCCATGCGGTGACTACCGATGCCTCAACGACGCCACCACTCCGGATCGGTACCCGATCCCGCATATCCAGGATTTCTCAGCCCACTTGGCGGGAAATTCTATCTTCTCTAAAGTCGACCTCGTCCGTGGATATCACCAGGTTCCAGTGCACCCACAAGACATCCCGAAAACCGCAGTCATCACCCCTTTTGGCCTCTTTGAGTTCCTACGGATGCCGTTTGGCTTAAAGAACGCAGCACAGGCGTTCCAGCATTTAATGGACTCCATTCTTCGAGACCTGCGTTTCATTTTCGTCTACCTTGATGACATACTCATCGCCAGTGCCAGCAAGGAGGAGCACATCTCCCATTTGCGTTCCCTCTTTACGCGCCTCAGCCAACACGGCTTAATCATCAACCCGGCCAAGTGCCAGTTCAGCCTGCAACAGATCGACTTCCTGGGACATCGCATAACATCGGACAGCGCCGTCCCCTTGTCGACGAAGGTTGAGGCAGTTACTTCTTTCCCGCGGCCGTCGACAGTCAAGGCCTTGCAGGAGTTCCTGGGGATGGTCAACTTCTACCACCGTTTTGTCCCCAAGGCGGCTCAGCTCATGCACCCTTTGTTCGGGGCCCTCAAGGGCAAGTCCGGTAAAGAGCCAATCAGCTGGACAGCTGAGATGGTCCAGGCGTTCGGCGACGCCAAGAACGCTTTGGCCAACGCAACCATGCTGGTGCACCAAATTCCAGGTGCTACTATCGCCCTTACCACCGACGCGCCAGACTACGCCATTGGTGCAGTGCAAGAACAGTGGGTCAAAGGCACATGGCAACCGCTGGCGTTTTTCAGCCATCAACTACGAAAGAATGAAAAAATATACAGCACCTTCGATAGGGAGCTATTGGCCCTTTTCCTCGCCATGCGCCAATTTTGATTTTTATTGGAGGGGCGTCCCTTCACGGCTTTTGTCGGCCACAAACCCCTTACGTTCGCCATGGCCAAGGCAGCCGAACTGTGGTCCACTCGTCAACAACGTCAATTGACGTTCATTTCCGAATTTACCACGGACATTCAACATGTGCCTGGTAAGGACAACCTGGTGGCAGATTGCCTCTCCCGTGCGATGGTCCACGCGGTGCACCTGGGAATTGACTACGCCCTCATGGCTGCAGATCAGGCCTCGGACTCGGAGGTCCAATCATATAGAACCGTTCCCTCTAGCTTCCAAGCGACTGACGTCATCTTCCAGGCCGCAGGTGCCACGCTCCTGTGCGACGTTTCCATGGGATTTCCTTGACCTATCGTGCCAGTCGCATGGCGCCGGAAGGTTTTTGATGCCATACATGGGTTGTCGCACCCGGGGATGAAGGCTTTGCAACGGCTTATGTCGGCCAAGTTCGTCTGGAAAGGTATGCCCATTGATGTCCATGACTGGGCTAATACCTGCGTCGTATGCCAGAAGGTCAAAGTCCAGCGTCATGTCAAGGCTCCAGTGGCTGCGTACACTGTTCCGGAGCGTCATTTTGACCACGTGCATGTGGACCACGTGGGGCCGCTTCCGCCTTCTCAGGCTTATACTCATCTCCTCACCATAGTGGACCGCACCACTAGGTGGCCAGAGGCAATTCCTTTGGTTTCCACCACTTCGGCAGACGTCGCTAGAGCTTTCATCTCCTGTTGGGTTGCCTGTTTCGGGGTACCAGCGGACATCTCTTCTGACCGCGGGCCGCAATTTTCCTCAGAGCTTTGGAACGCTGTGGCTCAGGGGCTTGGTACCAAACTTCATCGCACCACCGCCTATCATCCACAGGCAAATGGCCTTTGCGAGCGATTCCACAGGTCGCTTAAAGCCTCTCTTCGGGCCAGTCTTCAAGGCGCAGGATGGGTGGACAGACTCCCATGGGTCCTGTTGGGTCTTCGTACGGCGCCCAAAGACGACCTACAATCGTCTTCGGCTGAACTCGTCTATGGCCAGCTGCTCTGTGTACCAGGAGATTTCTTCCCTTCTCCCACAGAGCCATGGTCCGCCTCCCAGCAACTCGTTCGCCACCAGGAAGCGGCCAGATGCTTCGCTCCGATACTTACGTCCAATCACGGTTTGCAGAACTCCTACATGCCACCAGGACTGAAGGATGCGGAGTATGTTTTCATCTGCCATGACGCTCACCGGGATCCGCTCAAGCCCCCTTACACTGGTCCTTTCCGCGTCATCGAACCAGGAGACAAATCCTTTTCGGTCGACGTCGGAGGGAAGCCGGTTCACATCTCGGTGGACCACTTGAAGCCGGCTCACCTGGACCTGGACCACCCTGTTGTAGTCGCTCAACCACCCAAACGTGGCCGACCGCCCGCTGCCGCCGCACCAGATCAACCAAAGCCGCCTGCCAACTCGACCGCGCTCGCCGCGCCTGCTCAGCTACAACCAACTGCCAACTCAACCAGTGGTCATCAACTTCCTCTACCAGGGTATCGAAGTCGATCGGACAGGCTTGTCAGGCCTCCTCCTCGCCTCACCTTTTCTGTTAAAGACAATTCTTGGGGGGTGCATGTGGCAGAGCCACCAAAGGACTCAGAGCGGTTATACTTAATTCCTTTAACAGCAATGTAGTTACTGTCTGTGCCTGTACCTTTAATTACACTGTTTGACTGTACAATGTCTAGTTACCTTTACAGCGTGGTTTCAACGTGATGACGTCATGCCGTTAGTCACGTGATGCCCCAATGGCAGGAAGAACGTGATGACGTCATGACGTCAGTCTTCTGACCAGAGGATCAGTCCTCGTGGAGCCCTCAAGGAGAGTAGACCTGTTATTGATGTGTTCTAGCAGTTTCCAGTTTAAACTCGTTTCATTTCTTTAAAGTTCATTATTTTAATTGCCTGAGTCAAGCTCAGTCTTTTTGATAGGAACCTCCGTTCCTACATTATAATCTTATTTCAGAACCATGTCATATCATTCCACCTGGTGAACCTAAGCAGCCCAACATACTTCAAAATAGATTTTTCTCACAGCTGATCCTTGAAGATAAATGTGTATGTGTTGTTCAGAGATAACAAACATGAGAAAGCCCCTGGCCATTGACGTTATGTACACTTTATCTTGTGCTGCAAATGCTTGCTTGCCCCCTTTATGAAGTTGCACTCCATGTAAGTGTAAGGAATTTCAAGTCAACCCATGAATGTGCAACATATACATGACAATATGTTTTGATACCTGTCAGTAGATAGATGGATGAATCGATAGAGGAAATAATGGTGAAGAATAGTCAGAGCTTTGAATTGCTGTTGGGGTGGATGAGAGTATGAGATGCACTATAATGTGGATAAATGCGAGGTTATCCACTTTGGGGGTAAAAACAGGAGGGTAGATTATTATCTAAATGGCAATAGATTGGGAGATGGGGAAGTGCAGAGGGACCTGGGTGTTCTTGTGCACCAGTCACTGAAGGAGAGCATGCAGGTGCAACAGGCGATTAAGAAGGCAAATGGTATGTTGGCCTTCATATCAAGGGGGTTCGAGTATAGGAATAGGGATACCTTACTACAGCTGTACAAGGTGCTGGTGAGACCGCATCTGGAGTATTGTGTACAGTTTTGGTCGCCCCATCTGCGGAAGGATGTTCTTGCCATGGAAAGAGTGCAGCGGCGATTCACCAGGCTGATACCTGGAATGGCGGGAATGACCTACGAGGAGAGATTGAATAGTTTGGGCTTGTACTCACTGGAGTTTAGAAGATTGAGAGGGGATCTCATCGAAACATATAAAATTATGGCAGGCCTGGACAGGCTGAATTCAGAGAGAATGTTTCCAATGGCAGGGGAGCACAGAACCAGGGGCCACAGTCTAAAAATAGCGGGCAAATCATTTAAAACAGAGATGAGGAAGAATTTCTTCACTCAAAGAGTGGTGAGCCTGTGGAATTCCCTGCCACAGAGGGCTGTGAAGGCTAATTCAATAAATATTTTCAAGAGAGAATTGGATATATTTCTGAAGGCTAAGGGGATTAAGGGTTACGGAGAAAAGGCGGGGACGGGGTACTGAACTGGTAAGATCAGCTAAGATCTCAGATGAAGATCAGCCATGATCTCATTGAATGGCGGAGCAGGCTCGAAGGGCCGAATGGCCTACTCCTGTTCCTATCTCTATGTTTCTATGTTTCTATGGAACATAGGAAATCATCCTCACAGCAAGCAGTCAGCATACTATACACTCAGATGAAGCTAGGAGTTAGGTGGAGCGGCCATAAAGGAGCGCGGCAGAGGAGGCCCGACACTGGAGGAGGCGGACCTTTGTGGGAGTGGCAGCGGGACCTGAGAGAAGGCGGAGCGGCCATAAAGGAGCGCTGCAGAGGAGGACTGACACCGGAGGAGGCGGACCTGTGTGGGAGTGGCAGCGGGACCTGAGAAAAGGCGGAGCGGTCATAAAGGAGCACTGCAGAGGAGTGCTGTGAGTTGGGAAAGAGTCCGAGAGTGGGAGCATTCAAACAACAACAACTGCGAAACCGCTAAAGGGACGTCACAACCAGGGAAGGAGCTGATTGGTAAGTAGGATCTGGTGAGTATTTCTACAGTCCAGTCGTTGAAGTAAAAGTAAGGTCTCTAGTTTAGAGTAAGTAGTGTTTAAAGTGAAGTAAGGTCCCTAGTGTATTTAATATTCTTTAATTTAAAGGAAGTAAAGGGAGTAAATTAAGGATAGGACATGGCAGGGCAGCTCAGTAGCGTGGAGTGCTCCTCCTGTGCTATGTGGGAAGTCAGGGACACTTTCGGTGTCCAGGGCGAACACAAGTGCAGGAAGTGTCTCCAGCTGCAGATACTCGAAATGCGCGTTTCAGAGCTGGAGCTGTGGCTGGAGTCACTGCGGAGCATCCGCGAAGCTGAGATCTTCATGGATAGTGCGTTTAACAAGGTGGTCACACCACAGGTAAAGAGTGCACAGGCAGACAGGGAATGGGTGACTGCCAGACAGAGTAAAAGAACAAAGAAGGTAGTGCAGGAGTCCCCTGGGTCCATCTCCCTCTCCAACAGATTTTCAATTTTGGATACGGCTGGGGGAGATGGTTTCTCAGGTGAATGCAGCAAGAGCCAAGCCCGTGACACTATGAGTGGCTCAGCTGCACAGGAGGGAAGGAAAAAGAGTGGGAGAGCAATAGTGATTCTATCTTAAGAGGAACAGATAGACCTTTCTGTGGCCACAGACATGACTCCAGGATGGTATGTTGCCTCCTTGGTGCCAGGGTCAGGGATGCCACTGAACGGCTGCAGGGCATTCTGAAGGGGGAGGGCGAACAGTCAGAGGTCGTGGTTCACATTGGTGCCAACGACATAGGTAGAAAGAGGGATGAGGTCCTGCAACAAGAATTTGTGGAGGTGGTAGCAGATTAAAAAGCAGGGCCTCAAAGGTTGTAATCTCTGGATTACTCCCAGTGCCACGTGCTAGTGAGTATAGGAATAGAAGGATAGAGCAGATGAATGCATGGCTAAAGAGCTGGTGCAGGAGGGAGGGCTTTAGTTTCCTGGATCACTGTGTCTGCTTCTGGAGAAGGTGGGACCTGTACAAGTTGGACGGGTTGCACCTGAACTGAAACAGGACCAACATCCTTGCGGGGAGGTTTGCTAGTACTGTTGCGGGGGGGTTTAAACTAACTTGGCAGGGGGGTGGGATACAGAGTGGAGTTTAGTAGGGGGTGATGCACAGCCAAATATAGAGGAAAAAACAAGTCAGCCTGGAAGGCAGAGCAAATATGTAACAGCACAAGGGTGTATGGCAAGGTTGGATGGCATTTATTTTAATGCAAGGAGTCTTGCGAGTAAGACAGGTGTATTGAAGGTGTTGATGAACACATGGGAGTATGATATTGTTGCTATCACAGAGACATGGTTGAGGGAGGGTCAGGACTGGCAGCTCAATATTCCGGGGTATAGAATCTTCAGGCGAGACAGAGGGGTGTGTAAAAGAGGAGGGGGTGTCACAATGTTAATCAAGGAGTCAATTACTGCTGTAAGGAGGGATGATATCTTAGCAGGTTCCTCTAATGAGGCCATATGGGTAGAACTTAAAAACAAAAAGGGGGCAAGCACTTTACTGGGTGTGTACTATAGGCCCCCAAACTGTCAGGGGGAGATAGAGGAACAGATTTGTAGGCAAATCTCAGAGACGTGTAGAAATAATAGGGTAATAATAGTAGGGGATTTCAACTTCCCCAATATTAACTGGGATAGTTAGAGTGTGAAAGGCTTAGAGGGTGCGGAATTCTTAAAGTGCATCCAGGAGAGCTTTTTGAGCCAGCATGTAGAAAGTGCTACAAGAGAGGGGGCGGTACTGGACCTAATTCTAGGGAATGTAGCCGAGTAAGTGGTAGAAGTGTCAGTAGGAGAGCATTTTGGTGACAGTGACCATAATTCGGTGAGATTTAAGGTAGTCATGGAAAAGGACAAAGGCCGACTGGAAATAAAGGTTCTAAATTGGGGGAAGGCCGATTTTAATATGATAAGGCAGGATCTGGCCAAATTGGATTGGGATAAGCTACTTGTAGGAAAATCCACATCAGAGCAGTGGCTGTCTTTCAGAAAGGAAACAGAGAGAGTACAACGCCAACATGTTCCCGTAAAGGTCAAGAGTGGGACCAACAAGCCCAGGGAACCCTAGATGTCAAGGGATATACAAGAATGGATTGGAAAAAAAAGGGATGCCTTTGGCAGATACAAAGGACTAAAAACAGTGGAAGCCCTAGAAGAGTATAAAAAGTGCAGGGCAGTACTTAAAAATGAAATTAGGAGAATGAAGAGGGGGCATGAAAAATCACTGGCGGGCAAAATAAAGGAAAATCCCAAGGTGTTTTATAAGTATATTAAGGGCAAGAGGATAACCAGGGAAAGAGTAGGGCCCATTAGGAACCAAAGTGGCAATCTGTGTGTAGAGTCAGAAGATGTGGGTGAGGTTTTAAATGAATATTTAGCATCTGTGCTCACTATGGAGAAGGACAATATAAGGATAGAAATCAGGCAGGGGGATTGTGATATACATGAACAAATTAGTACTGAGAGGGAGGAGGTACTAACGGTTTTAGTGGGCTTAAAAGTGGATAAATCCCCAGACCCAGATGAGATGTATCCCAGGCTGCTGTGTGAGGCAAGGGAGGGGCTTGCAGGGGCTCTGACACAAATTTTCAGAACCTCTCTGGCCACAGGGGACGTGCCAGAGGACTGGAGGACAGCTAATGTAGTACCATTATTCAAGAAGGGTAGTAGAGATAAACCAGGGAATTACAGATCAGTGAGCTTAACATCAGTTGTGGGGAAATTATTGGAAAAAATTCTGAGGGAGAGAATTTGTCTCCACTTGGAGAGGCAAGGATTAATCAAGAATAGTCAGCATGGCTTTGTCAGGGGGAGATCATGTCTAACCAATTTGACTGAATTTTTCAAGGGGTGACTAGTTGTGTGGATGAGGGTAGTGCAGCTGATGTAGTATACATGGACTTCAATAAGGCTTTTGACAAAGTCTCGCATGGGAGACTGGTCAAGAAGGTAAGAGCCCATGGGATCCAGGGCAATTTGGCACATTGGATCCAAAATTGGCTTAGTGGCAGGAGACAGGGTGATGGTCGAAGGTTGTTTTTGTGACTGGAAGCCTGTGTCCAGTGGCGTACCGCAGGGATCGGTGCTGGGTCCTTTGCTGTTTCTAGTGTACATTAATGGTTTAGATATGAATGTAGGAGGTATGATCAGTAAGTTCGCAGATGACATGAAAATTGGTGGAGTCTTAAATAGCGAGGAGGGAAGTCTCAGGCTACAGGATGATATAGATGGGTTGGTCAGATGGGCAGAACAGTGGCAAATGGAATTTAACCTTGAAAAGTGTGAGGTGATGAGTTTTGGGAGGACTAACAAGGCAAGGGGATACACAATGAATGGTAGGACCCTAGGAAGGACAGAGGATCAGAGGGCCCTTTGTGTGCATGTACATAGATCCCTGGAGGCAGCAGGACAGGTAGATAAGGTGGTTAAAAAGGCATATGGGATACTTGCCTTCATTAGCCGAGGCATAGAATATAAGAGCAGGGAGGTTATGATGGAGCTGTACAAAATGCTAGTTAGGCCACAGCTGGAATACTGTGTGCAGTTCTGGTCGCCACACTATAGGAAGGATGTGATTGCATTGAAGAGGATGCAGAGGAGATTCACCAGGATGTTACCTGGGCTGGAGCGCTCCAGCTATGAAGAGAGACTGGACAGGCTGGGGTTGTTTTCCTTAGAGCAGAGAAGGCTGATGGGGGACCTGATTGAGGAGTACAAAATTATGAGGGGCATAGATAGGGTAGATAGAAAGGAATCTTTCCCCTTAGTAGAGGGGTCAATAACCAGGGGCATAGTTACAAGGTAAAGGGCAGGAGGTTTAGAGGGGATTTGAGGAAAAACTTTTTCACCCAGAGGGTGGTTGGAATCTGGAACTCACCGCCTGAAAGGATGGTAGAGGCAGGAAGCCTCACAACATTCAAGAAGCATTTGGATGAGCACTTGAAACGCCATAGCATACAGGGCTATGGACCAAGTGTTGGAAAATGGGATTAGAATAGATAGGGCTTGAAGGCCGGTGCGGATACGATGGGCTGAAATGCCTCTTTCTGTGCTGTATAAATCTATGACTCTATGGGCTGGCTTTGGCCATTGGGGCGGGCTGGGGGCGTGTCAGTTGTTTTTCGTGTCATGAACCCAACTCCGATGTGAAGTGGGAAAAAAGTGCAATTTTCCCCTAATTGGGCACTTGATTTCCAGCATGTGGGAACCCCTGGCCCAATGAGTCTTTCCATCCTGAAAGTCGCCTCCGATGACGTCATCAGTGCTGCTGGATTTAAGGCCTGCAAGCAGCCTTGCTTCTTCTGGAGACTGCAAACTTTATGGCCATTATGATCGCTTCATTCAGCAACTATGTCCAGCAGTAGGCCAAAGTGTGCTCTACGGTTCGATGACGCCACCCTGCAAGCTCTGGTGGAGGGAGCAAGATCAAATAAGGAGCTGCTCTTCCCTTCCTCAGGGAGGAAAAAGCCTCCCCAGCAGACTAAAGCTGTGTGGATGCAAGTGCCCCAGGAGGTCAACTCAATGTCTGTGTGCCGCAGAACCTGGCTGCAGTGCAGGAAGGCGTTTCATGACCTTCTCTGCACAGGAAAAGTGAGTATGACTTTCCCATCACCCTCAATCTGATCCCCATCGCCTCTCCTCACCAGCACTCAGGTTTGCCAACCTCTTCCTCCACATCCCACTTCAAATCAAATCAAATCAACTTTTATTGTCATTGTTAGTGCACAAGTGCAGTACAACGAAATGTAGGCTTGCGGCTCCCGAGAGTGTACATTTAGATTAAGACATTTAAACATTCAACATACATTTGGCTTGTAATACATTAACATAAGCATAACCATAATAAAGTGCATTGGCAGATGTGCAGGCTTTAGAGTTTATTTGTGGAGTTCAGTAGGATGACAGCCCTGGGAAAGAAGCTGTTCCTAAATCTGGTCGTACGGGTGTGAATGCATCTGTAGCGTCTCCCAGATGGCAGGAGGGCGAACAGACTGTGGCTGGGGTGGGTAGGGTCTTTGATGATGGACCGTGACCTCCGTAAACAGCGTTTCTGGTATATGTGCTCTATGGTCGGTAGCCGGGTGCCAGTAATGCGTTGGGCAGTTTTGACTACCCGCTGCAGGGCTTTCCGGTCATAGTAGCTACAGCTGCCATACCATACTGTGATACAGTTTGTCAGGATGCTCTCTATTGTGCAGCGGTAAAAGTTAGAGAGGATCAGGGGTGACAGGTTACATCCCTTCAGCCTCCTTAGGAAATATAGGCGCTGCTGGGCCTTCTTCACCAGAGAGGAATTCTGACATCTCTGCACCCTTACCCATTCCCTCTCTCTGTATGTTCACATTCACTTAACTATTCGACTATGCAGCACTCACACTCCCTATCGCTGTGATGTTATGACAACAACTTACACCACACAGGGAGGGCCCTTGGTCTTGGCACCTCACTCCATCTTTGTCTCCTTCTAAGCATCTATGCTATGGATTCTCTACACTCACTCCTTCATTTTCACTCAAACACCACTTGTTTCCTTCATTGCAGGAAAAGAGAGCCCACAATAAGAGGGAGAGGGCGAGGACAGGAGGAGGGCCACCCTCAGTAGCCCAGCTCACCACTACGGAGGAGGCAGCCCTGGAGATTGTGGGCGTGGAGGAGGATGCGCAAGTGGGGGACGGACAGACGGGCGCATCACAGCAAGCTGGTGACAGAATAGTTTTGCATCTCTCGCATTGACATTGCATGAGTAACTGATAATGATTCTGAAGGTCTAAGAAATTGACTTATGATCATCTGTACAATTCAATGTGCATGCAAACTTTACCTCACATCTCCAACTCTTTCCTTTACTCCCCCACAGGACCATCGACAGCCCCTATCCCCACCGTCCAAGAGGAAGAGCCTGAGCTTCAAGACTCCTCAGAGGAAGCTGCAACCTTTGAAGGCGTAGCGTCAGAAGAATTCAGCGCACCCAGCACCAGCACAGACACTCACACCTCAGCGGGAACTGCGCGAGATAGTGTAGTGTTGTCACCTGGTGTGTCACAGCTCACAGGTGAGCATCAGCAGATGGTGGAGACAGGGACAGCAGTAGGGAGTCCTCGTCGGACGGCGCAGGACTCTGACAGCTCGGCTCGGCTGCATGTCGACCCTGTGCCTCTGGGTCCATCCAGGAACAGGTGAAGGAATCTCTGGCAGGTTTTGTCTCCAGGGTCGCAGCGAGTGTGGAGTGAATGGAGGAGTCCATCGCTAACATGAGCAGAGCCTTTGTGGAGGCATTGGCGCATGAATGCATCACCACGGAAAGGATGACAACCTCCGTGGAAAGGTTGGTTACCGTAGAGGAGAGGATGTCTACGGCCATGGAGGAGCTTAGTCGCCAGGGTCATGAAAACATGGTCATTGTTCACAATAGACTGACATCTCTTGAGGAGCGATGGTCAGCTATTGAGCAGAGAAACCATACCTTCATGGAAGTCCTCTGGAGTAGGACTTCCAGTGCAGAAATGGGTCCTCATGGCACCCCTGAAGTGCAGAAAGGTGCTGTCCAGCCACTTGCTAGGCCTGAAGTGGGGCTGACCCGTGAAAGGGATGTTGGTGGCAGACAACAAGAAAGTGGGGGCTCCTCTCCAAGCGCTCACACAACCATGCCACTGCAGAGCCCTCGGTCAGAGCCCCACCAGAATCCCCACCCAACTGAGATTGGCGTCTCAACCCCTGCACAGCCGCAGGAGCAGCAAACTGTTGCCGAGCCCTCACAGGCTCGCAAGCCCAGAGGACGTCCGCCAAAGGTGTTGAGGCAGGGGAAGCAAGAAAGTGAGCAAGGGGCCTTCACATCTTCTGAAGCCACAGGGGAATCACCACGTAGGAGCACACGTAAGAGGAAGATAATGCACAAGTAGTCACAAGGGTAGTCACTTGGGTGTCATGTTGTGTTTATTTGTGAAATGCCATCAGTTGCTTGTTGTGATAAAAAATGCTGATGTCAAACTGTTGAAGTTGTGGCGTGTGTCATTTCGCAAATGGGACTTCCACATTGAGGGCTTAGGGTGACTTGCAATTGTCACTATGTTGGTCATAGTGATAGGAATCCGCAGGTACTTGGCCATTGTCGATGGTCTGGTAAGAAGCTGCAAGGCAAAAGTGCTTGATTGTCTAGGCTAAGCAAATATGGCCAAGATGAGTGCCTCACTTGCATCCAGGGCAGCAATGTGCTCACATGCTGCTGCCGCTGGTTGATGCGCCTCTGCAAGCTGTTCATTGTCACTCTCCTCCTCCTCATCTGAGGAGGCTATGTGATGAGCCACTTGTTCCTCAGGCACCTGCAAGCCACGATGCTGTGCCATGTTGTGAAGTGCACAGCAGACCACGACCATTCTGGAGACCCTGGCTGCTGAGTACTGCAGGGCTCCACCTGATTTATCAAGGCATCTGAAGTGCATCTTCAGCAAGCCAATGGTTTGTTCGATTATGGATCTGGTGGAAATGTGGCTGGAGTTGTAACGCTCCTCAGCTTCATTGGATGGGCTCCTCAATGGCGTCATTAGCCACATCTTCACGGGATACCCTTGTCTCGATGTAGCCATCCGAAAAGTTGGTCTGGCGGACTGAAGAGCGGAGGCATACTAGACTGGCGCAGTATGAAGGAGTCATGGCAACTGCCAGGGTACTTGGCGCAAACATGCAAAATTTCCTTCTTGTGGTCACACACCAGCTGTACACTGAGGAAGTGGAAGCCCTTGCAGTTGACAAAAATACCTGGATTGTGATGGGGTGCCTTAAGGGCCACATGTGTGCAGTCAACGATGCCCTGCACCTTTGGAAAGCCTGCCAGATTGTCAAACCCAACCGCACGCGCAGTTACACTGGCTTGATCCTTGGAGAAATTGATGTAATTATGAGTGATGGCAAAGAGGGCATCGGTTATCTGAGTGATGCAAGTGTGTGCGGCTGCCTGGGAGACGCCGCTGATGTCTGCTGCTGATCCCTGGAATGAGCCTGAAGTTAAAAAGTTGAGTGCGGTGGTGACTTTGACGGCCACTGGCAAGGGGTGTTCGCCTGCTCCTCTGGGCCCTAGCTCTTGTTGCAGCATTGCACAGATATTACCCACTGCCTCTCGCGAAAGTCGGAGCCTCCTTTGGCACTGCTGCTCAGTCATGTTGAGGTAGCTGATCCTCTGTCTGTAGGCCCTGTTTTGGGGGTATCTCCTGCGCCGACGTGCTTCCATGCGCTGGCCCCTTCTGGCCTGTGCAGCTTCAGGTGGGTGAGCAGCAGCTTAGTGCTCCTGCTGTTGCTCCTGCAGTTGGTGCTGCTGTTGTTCAGGGTTCTGCTGCTGCCGCGGCTGGTCTTCGTCTGAATCTGATGTCCAGGAGGAAAGGAAATAAATGCTTCCCATTCTTCTGGTATATACCTCAGTTGAGGAAGCGCTCATTCAAGGTGGGGAGGGGGGTTTCCCAGGAGGTCACACTGGAGATGTGTGTCAGGCTCCAAACTTCCAGAACAATGAGTAAAGTTCCCCCAGACCTGAGACAACAAAGTTCTGCCACCTGCAAATGATGATTGCTGAAAACTCCTTTTTAATTGTGGAGCTGCAGCTGTTAGTAAGCAATCCACTTGTGATGCCGCCAGGATTCACTGGCGTGTTCCAGAGGAGACAGCAGCATGTGGGAAAAGTGTTAAAATCAGAAAGGCCTCTCAAAATGGGATTATACAGGCAATTAAATGGTTGTTAAGGGCCTTAACGGCCTATCCTGGAGGCGGGATGGAAACAGGGTCAGAAAACATGTATGTGGGAAAATTCCTCGGAGGCGGGATGGAGGCGGGATCGGGCCTGCCCGCCTTTTTTTTGCGATTTTACCACCTCACACGCCTCCAATCCCGCCTCCTCGGGCCTGGCAAAATCTAGCCCTATGACTCTATAAGATGCTGCCTGACCTGCTGAGTGTTTCCAGCATTTCCTGGTGGAAGACATGGTTATCCGAGCAGGGAGTATGCAGCAAAAATGTGAGAATTAAAAAAAAATCTTTAAAGCCCAATGTCAGTTATTATTCTCGAACCAAATGGTAAACTTTGTATGATCACTGGGAACAGATTTAGTTCACAGGAGCATAGTAACAGGAGTAGGCCATTCAGCCCTTCGAGCCTGCACTCAATTAGATAATGGCTGATCTGTATCTCAACTCTATTTATCCGCCTTAGCCCCATATCCCTTGATACCCTTACCTAATAAAAATCTAGTGATCTCAGTCTTGAAAGCTGCAATTGTGTCAGCCTTTTGTAAGAGAGAATTCCAGATTTCTACTATCCTTTGAGTAAAAAAGTGATTCCTGATTTCCCTCCTAAATGGTCTAGCTCTGATTTTAAGATTATATTCCCACCTTATTGATTCCCCATCAGAGAAAATAATTTCGCTGTATCTACCCTATTGAATTTTTTTAACATTTTAATCACCTCAATCAGATCACTCCTCAATCTTCTATACTTAAGGAAATACAAGCCAATGTCCTCATAATTTAACCCTCTAAGCCCTGGTCTCATTCTGGTGAATATGCGCTGCACCCACACCAAGGCCTCCAAGTGCAAAATGTAAATGTGGTAATCTAAAAAAAACTATAAATATGACAGCTTTCTTATCTGTGTTGGGCAGTTGAAATTTCAGGTCCTGGATGTGAAACATTTCATGAAGGCTGCAGTACACTGAGAGTGAATGAACAGCCTAACACAGCATGCTGTGTATGTCTGGTGAGAAGAGAGCAACAACTACAAACACAGCAAACTGACAGAGAGCTGATATTTCAAACTAGAGCACTATGCCGCTCTCAATTAAACTGCTTTAATATCGCCTTGTAACAGAGAGAATATTAAGCATTGTGCTCGACAGGTTTAATCAGTCTATATTCCAACAGAAGGGGTTATCATTCCATTAACTATCTGGGAAAGTATCACAAAGAGAAACGAAGCGAGAAGAGAGTAGCGTCATCGCTTCTGGTGTAATGATGAAATGAAAAATGGCACAGGGACGAAGGTTTTTCTTCTCCCTGCAGCGAGTACCACATGTAAGACAAGACAACGTTCAGTAAGGGGCACCTCAGTTAAACATGTCTTGTGAGAACTAAAATCTTAATTAAATGTGAATGAGCTTAGGGAATGACCTTGAACATACCCCTCCAGGTGAAAGACCATTAATTGGAGGCATTTATAGATCATAGACCCACAGAGGTATTTTATAAAGTACAGGTACTGGCAAAATAGACTGATTTTTGATGTTTTAATGTGATCAAAATCTGTAAAAAAAAACATATTAAGTAGCAACTCATAATGACAGCTCGTCTATGTAAAACTCGATAGAATAGTGTCAGATATGTGCCTGGTAGAACAGATGGTTAGCTGAGCAGGGAGTATTCAGCTAAAATGTGAGAATTAAAAAAAAAATCTTTCAAATATGAACCAGTTAGGAGGAAGTAAATGAAGAGCATTCATGCTGTAGAAGCAGACACGCTGTTAAAAATGGGTTATGTTAGACTTCTGAAATGAAAGGACTTTAAAATAACCTTCTACAGAGGGCAAGATTGCAAACCGTGAAATACCCAAATGTATTCATAACTATAATAATGTCGTGTTAACTTTTAGAATGCTGAATGTATATTTTTAGAGTTTTTATTTTTAGTTGTTTCTCCTCACCAGATGGTGTTGGACCCCACACTGGGACATAGTTCCACAGACTGTGGTCACCTTCTCACATTTAGCCATTCCTTTTGTGTGAGTCCTGGAAGTGAGGCGCAGCAGGTTGTTTGACTGTGTGGGCCAGCATGCTGATCCAGTTCTCACACGTGCACATCTTCTACCAGGAGTCACTGCAGCAGTAAACACCTTGGTGATTTGTAGCATAACCTCCCTGATCTATATGGGTGAGCTTAGCATCAAGAGAGCAACAAGCATTCTTATGGTTAAGAGTACTGAAGTATAGTACCCAGTTTTGGTTCCCCCATATGATGGGTGATATAGTGGCCTTGGAAAAGGTCCAGAGGAGAGCTACGAGAATTATTCCTAGCATAAAGAACCTCAGCTACTCAGAAATGCTCAAAGACCTTGGTCTATTTACTTTAGAATAGTGTTAGTAACCTGATACAGGTCTATAAAATAATTAAAGGGCTGGATAGTGTCCCAATTGATAGATTATTTCAGTTTAGCAGATTGGAAAGGACATGGGGATGTGAGTTTAAACTATATAAGAGTGGATGTTAGGCAGTTCTTCTTTTCTCAGAGTGTAGTGAGCCTCGGGAATGCGTTGCCAGCTGGTGTGGTGGGTGCTGACTCTCTGTATGTCTTCAAGAGGGAGTTGGACCGGTTCCTGACTGGGTCAGAGATCTCATCATATAGAAGATAAGTGCCTTTATAGATAACACTTGGCTCATGTGATCTCCTGGACTGGTTTTGATCACCTGAGGGGGTTGGCGAGAAATTTTCCAGGATATTTTTTCACATGTTGGCCATATGTTTTTCTCTGATTTTTTTGCCTCTGCCAAGAGATTACATGGCTGTGGGACCGGGATAAGGAAATGTTTAGTCATGATGCCCCGCCATCATCTTGCCGGGCAGGCTTGATGGACCAACTGATCTTTCCTGCCCGGCAAGGTTGTATGTTTGTGTGCTCGTATGTTATTTTATGCTTTAAGTACAAATGAGACACAGGTATGAATGGATGAATTCCCCCCCTGGTCTTTTAAGGTTAAGCTGAGCTCTGGGTAAGTCTGATGGCATTACTGTTTAAGAGTTCAAGACGTTGAACCTGGGGTTTTACATATTCCATATCTTTTGTCATCTATTGAATTAGGGACAAAAATGTCCATTTCTTTTTGCCACTGCCAAGCATTTTCACATCGTTGGTTTGTACTAAAATAAATTTGAGCTATTTTTGCTTCACAATGCTGCCTTATGAAATGTGTATGATTCATTAGCTCCAAATTCTGCAGTGCACAAAGCAGTTCAGCGACAGTGAATGAACAGGAACTAAAAAAGCCTAATTTATTATGACTGAAACAAAAAATGGTGGTAGAAATGCATAATAAATGTGCAATCAAATCATCATGGTATATACATTGGAGAGATATAATTCAACATTTATTTTTTTTGAGTTTTCACTTTGTTGCCCAATCATCTTTTAATTATTAACATTTTTACCTCCCAATTTCTTTTTTCCTTCAGTTTGGTCTGTGAGCTATCATAAATTAGACTCTCTCAACTCTTCTTGTTTCTTAAGAATAACATTGAAAAATGGTCTATTTATAGAGATTGTGTGATGCAGTGAGTTAGAATGCCATTCTTTCACCCTTGGGACCTGAGTTAGAATCCAGCCCAGACTGGGAAATGAAAGTCTCCTCTCTCCCAAACAACTGGAATTCTAAATTTAAACCATTCCTCTCAGCTTCGGAAGCATCAAACTCTTTTAGAGAAACTACCCAATAAATGTTTTGGGCTGTTCACCAACCTTAGAAAGACAAACATGACTGCAGTGGCAAATAAAACTAATTTAGGTTTCTTCATGTGTCTCACATACCAAACCAAAAGCTATCGCGTTTTACATTTGATGCCTCCACCCTTAGCTCTCCTTCATCCATCAACATTCTTTGTCTCACTATCTCCTCTCACCTTAACCAGGACCCCCTTATATTCTCCATTGCTAACCTGTCTCTAACAACCTCTGTTCCTATTTTAAGCCAAACTCCTCTTTTCCCTCAACAAAGCTAACTGTTAATCAAGGAGGCAGAGGACACAGATTTAAGATAATTGACAAAAGAACCAGAGGGAAGATGAGTTTATTTTTACATAGCAAGTTGCTATGATCTGGCATGCACTGCATGAAAGGGTGGTGGAAACAGGTAATGTGCCTCAATAAATCCGAGACTCGATGTTAGCGAAACAAAACAAGGCTTTTATTGACTTAGAAGGTAACACACAGAGGAGAATGTATCTTCCATCCAGAGGTCTGCCGTACTGGATGTGCTGCAGGCTGGGCCAGCTTACATAGGAGCCAGGTATGGGCGGAGCCCTACACACAGTACAATACAATGGAAATGAAACTGAAACCAACCACAGTCATAGGCAGAGAAATACTGATGAGTGATGAATGGAATATTTCATCACAACAGGTTCAATAGTAACTTTTGAAACGGAATTGGATGTATACTTGAAAAGGAAAAATTTGCAGCGCTATGGAGAAAGAGCAGGGGAGTGGGTCTAACTGGGTAGCTTTTTCAAAAAGCCAGCACTGTTATGATGGGCTGAATGGCCTCCTTCTGTGCTGTATGATTCTATGGCCAGAATTTTGCCAGCGCTCAGAGGGTGGGATTGGAGGTGGGTCAGAGGTTAAATTTGCAATGATTGACGGCGGGCTCTGAACCCGCCGTGATCCTGCCTCTACGTATCTTTCCCAAGTGTCGGATCTCTGAGTTGCAAACGGACCCGACACGAAGTGTTGCGAAAGAGATTAAAGGCACTTAACTGCCTATTAAGTAGTACCTTGGAGTTATTTTCACTGAGTTTTTAGATTTTCCAGCTTCTCGGTCGGGTTTCACGACGTTCCAACAACATGCCAGGTAAGTGTGGCGTGAACACTAGCGAGCTGGAGACTTCACAGCTGCAACTGCAGTGTAAAAGCTGCACTCTCAAATCTTGTCATTTAGAAATCTGTGAGGTTGGTGATTGAATAATTTGGGGGGCATATTCTGTGTTTAGACTGCAAGTATGGCTGTAAATTTATCAGCGGTGTTGGGATGATGGCGGGAGAGCTGGTTTCCGGGTTCCAGTTACGATCCTGGCTGCAGCCGCTCTGTCAATGGGATTTTCCCTTGATTGGCCTTGTTAAGCCCACCCTGCGGGCTTCCTGGCCTATTAACAGGAAGCCGGTCTGATGATATCATTTGATGATGTGTCATCAGCCGGTTTCCTTAAAGGGACCATGGCCACATTGAGTTTGACAGTTGTTCTGTCAGTGTTTGACAGCATTGAGGTGCTGCAAACACTGACCAGCACTGCACAAAGGTAGACACTTGCACCCAGGCTCTCCAATGACTCCCTCCATATGCTTATGGAGGGAGTCACAACACGCAGGGATGTTCTCTTTCCTTCCCAGGGCAGAAAAGATCTCCCCAGGACACCAACGCAGCCTAGTTGCACATTGCAAAGGAGGGCAAAAGCAGGGATGTCGTCACGGGTCCTTGGTTGCAGTGGCGCCAACCTCAGTGGATCATGAAACGTTACTGCAAAGCCATGCTCAAACTCACCCTGCTGTGCCACTCAACACATCCCCATCACTCGGCCTTCCATACCCTTCTCCTGCACATCCTTACTCACACCAACTTACCTTGCACCTTTACACAACCCTCTTTATCTACTTTACCACTTCCCCATCTCACTAGCCACCTGTCACACTGTCACCCTCATCCTAGTGTCAGCTTATCAGAAACATCAGAGCAGACTCAATTTATGCCAGGGTGAGCTGGCGTGTTCCCCGAGCAGCGGGTAACCCATGGGGGAGAACGTAAAATTGGAAGGAAGCCTCAAAATATGATTAACTTGGCTCTTAACAAGCCATTTAATTAGTTCAATTGTATCCCCCACTGCTTGGTGTCAGGTCAGTTCTCTGCTGACAGACCTGACACCTGGGAGACTCGCATGGAGGCAAGTTGACACGGGTTTCCTACCCGCTGTCAATCTTTGCTATTTTGACAGTGGACCCGCCTCCAAACTCATCCTCTGAGCGCCAGCAAAATTCCAGCCTATGTATTGTGCACTATCGATCCACTGTAACCTGCATTGCTGGATTTTAACAGCGCACTTACCTTAAACTGTGCCACCTCATTGTCAGCTCACATATGGCAATGATGCCAAAACTTCATTCTATATAAACTTATTACAATATTGGCGAGGAACAGAAACTTTACAAATAAATCTATCATAATACCCAAGTGAGAACCCTTGTGATTATTAACGTGACATCTTTCTCTTAGGCGTGCTTCTACATTGTGAGTCCCCTGTGGCTTCAGCATATGTGGAGGCAGCCTGCTCACTTCCCTGCTGCTCCTGCTTAGATGCCTTTGGCAGCTGCCCTCTGGATTTCCGAGCCTTGGAGGGCCCCGCCAAAGTCTGCTCCTCCTGCAGCTGTGCAGGGGCAGACTCGACCATCTCTATTGGCTCAGGCAGATTGGGCTCTGACCGAGGGCTCGGCAGTGGCAAGGGAGTGTGAGTGCTTAGAGAGGAGCTCCCACTTCCTTGTGCTCGAACATCACTGTCCCTCTCATGGGTCACCCGCACTTCACTGCTAGCAAGTTGCTGGAGAGCACCTTGCTGCACATCGGTCGAGCCATATGGACCCGTCTCTGTACTGACAATCCTCATAACCATGTACTGAAGGGATAATTACTAGTCCTAGCCCCTTTAGGGCTACCCCAGATCAGGCGTATTCCTCAGACGTTCACTTTCAACTAAAGCTTGAGTTAGCCAAATCCTAAAGATGCTTAATTGGGTCCAAAGGTCTGGACTATCTCTCCTTAAAGGAAAGAAACAACCTGAAAATGTTACCGTCCTCCAGATAGCACTTTTAATAAGTTTAGCTAGAACGTAATGTTCTGGATATTGTGAGGGTCCGGAAAGCTCCCCCAGAATTCTGCAACTCCTCACCAATAAGTTTTAATAAGGCCAGGATTCTTTCATCGAATGGTATATTTTTCTGAATAGGTTTTATGGCTTATTCCTTCACACACCCCTCTTGACCAAAAAATGAACTCGAGCATCGAGACAGAGTTTTGTCAATGTTACTAATCAGGTTTCAATAGCACATTAATGTCACAAAATTCACAAAAGCCTAATAATGTGCTACTTGAAAATTCCTTTTAATCATCCCAGTGTGGCAGAACCACTGAATGACTCTGGATAACTGTATATAATTCTCTTTAACGATGTTCTAACACCAGCCTAAACCTGTACCATTGTGTTAGGCATTACTGTGTTTTGTATATAGAGTTTACATGTACGGGCCGTGGCCCCTTTAAGAGCACGGGAAAACGCGGGCAAACGCGATGACGTCACATCGCAAACCACGGGGCTGCCCAGGCAGTCCCTGTGGCAACTCCTTTGAGTAAAGACTTGTTTAATTGCTCTCCTGTGTCGATCTCAGTTATTAGTAGGAATTTGTTAATTCCTACATTGGTGACCCCGTTTTTGTGAACGTTTTCACAAAAGAAGAGCACAGCATGGACGCAAACGCCATTTCACTAAAGCTACTGCAGTTCTGAAAGCAGCAAGCGCCCTCGTGGTTTATTCAGGTCGAGGCCCAGTTCGCCCTGAGGAACATTGATGTGGATCAGACCAAATATCTTTATGTGGTCTCCGCACTCGACAGCTCTACCGCCTCTCGGATCGTCAGCCTCCTCGAAAAACCCCCAACGGAGCGCAAGTATGAAACCTTCAAAGCGCGGTTACTGCAGGTTTTCGGGCTCACAAAATCGGAGCGCGCCCGTCGATTACTCGCTATGCCCGGGCTCGGGGACGCCAAGCCTTCAGAGTTGATGAGCCAAATGCTCACACTCCTGGGCTCAGAACGGGAATGTTTCCTATTCCGCGAGATTTTCCTCAGCCAACTGCCTGAACAGGTACAAGCTGCCCTGGCCAGATCTGAAATAGAAGACTGCGCAATACTCGCTGCAGAGGCTGACAAAATTTTCGCTGTAACTCGTCATTACTGCACCGCCACAAGGCACCCATCCCCCGCAGATGCCACCCCAGCTCGTCAGCCTGCTGGGCTGTGTTTCTACCATGTGCAGTTCGGCGCGAAGGCGAAGCGTTGCCGCCCTCCCTGCAGTTTTCCCAAAAAAAAACAACTGACACTGCGACCACCGAGGAACGGGTCTAACGGGCACCCCGCGGCCGCGATGGCAGTCGGCAACGCGGGAAAATTGCTGTTCATCACGGATACTCTCTCCGGTCGTCGTTTTCTGTGCGACACCGGAGCGCAATGCAGCATTTTACCTGCATCCACCCTCGATGTGCAGATGGGGAATCATGGCCCCGCCCTTGAAGCGGCCAATGGCGGAACTATTCGGACCTTCGGCAGACGGCGAGTGGAGTTGTGCCTCGGGGGGCAACGTTTTCACTGGGAGTTTGTTATGGCCAAAGTTTCCCAGCCCCTCCTCAGAGCGGATTTCCTTTGCACCAACAGCCTCCTGGTCGACGTTAGGAACCGGTGGCTGATCAACGCAGCAACTTTTAATTCTCTTCCGTGTTACCGCAGTAGCACTACGTCATGCACTGTCTCCTGTGCGTTCCCGACTCCTGATGAGTTCACTCGCCTGCTCAGCGAATTCCCTGACCTGACAAGACCCACGTTCTCCTCCACAGCCACGAAACATGGTGTGGAACACCACATCACCACCAACGGCCCCCCGGTCTACACGCGGGCCCGGCGCCTGGAACCTGGCAAGCTGGCGGTCGCAAAGGCAGAGTTCGCAACCATGGAACGGTTAGGGATTATTCGCCGATCGAATAGTCCCTGTTCTTCGCCCCTCCATATCGTCCTGAAGCCTGGCGGCGGATGGCGGCCATGCGCCGGCTATCGACGGCTAAACGACGCCACCACTCCTGATCGGCACCCGATCCCCCATATCCAGGATTTCTCTGCCCATTTGGCAGGGAACACCGTGTTCTCAAAAGTCGACCTCGTCCGGGGCTACCACCAGGTCCCAGTTCATCCACAAGACGTCCAGAAGACCGCAGTCATCACCCCATTCGACCTCTTCGAGTTTTTACGGATGCCGTTTGGGTTAAAGAACGCAGCCCAGGCTTTCCAATGCCTGATGGACTCCATGCTGCGGGACCTCAAGTTCCTCTTTGTCTACCTGGACGATATTCTAATTGCCAATCCTACCAAGGAGGAACATACCTGTCACCTACGCACCCTTTTTCGACGCCTCAGCCAACACGGCCTGATTATCAACCCGGCCAAGTGTCAGTTTGGCCTGCACCAAATTGATTTCCTGGGGCATCGCATCACCTCAGAGGGAGCGGTTCCTTTACCTTCGAAGGTAGAGGCGGTGACATCTTTTCCACGCCTGCAGAACATAAAGGCCCTGCAGGAAGTCCTAGGCATGGTAAAATTTTACCACCGCTTCGTGCCTAAGGCGACACTACTCATGCAGCCCCTGTACGAGGCCCTCAAGGGCAAGACTGGCAAGAACCCGGTAGACGTGATGGCTGACATGGCCCGTGCGTTCGCTGACACCAAAAGCGCCTTAGCCAATGCCACCATGCTGGTGCACCCGCTGCCAGGAGCCACCATCGCCCTCACCACCGACGCGTCAGGCTATACAGTCAGTGCCGTGCAACAGCAGCGGGTGAACGGGACGTGGCAGCCGTTGGCATTCTTCAGCCGTCAACTACGGCAAAATGAAAGAGCATACAGCACGTTCGACCGGGAGTTGCTCACCCTTTTTCTGGCCATCCGCCATTTTCGGTTCCTTCTGGAAGGACGTCATTTCACCGCCTTTGTGGACCATAAGCCGTTGACCTTTGCCATGTCGAAGACCGCTGAACCGTGGTCAGCCCGACAGCAGCGTCAACTGACCTACATATCCGAATTCACCACGGATATACGGCACGTGGCCGGTAAGGACAACCTGGTGGCAGACTGCCTCTCCCGCGCAATCGTCAATACGGTTCATTTGGGAATCGACTACGCCCTCGTGGCACCGGACCAAGCCTTAGACCCAGAAGTCCAGACTTACAGAACGGCCATCACTGGCCTCCAGTTGGCCGACGTCAAGTTCCATTCGGCAGATACCACGCTGTTGTGTGATGTCTCCGTTCAGGATCCTCGCCCTGTTGTGCCGGTCGTCTGGCGCCGCAAACTGTTCAACGCCATACATGGGTTGTCACACCCTGGAATGAAGGCCTCTCAGAAACTGATGTCAGCGAAATTCGTATGGCATGGCATGCACAAAGATGTCCGCGACTGGGCCAACACCTACGTGGTCTGCCAAAAGGCTAAGGTACAGCGCCACATCAAAGCTCCGTTGGCCGCCTTCACAGTTCCAGAGCGACGTTTTGACCATGTCAACATGGACCTGGTAGGACCAATCCCACCCTCCCATGGTTTTTCACACATCCTGACCATGGTTGACCGCACCAACAGATGGCCAGAGGCGGTCCCCCTGTCATCCACTATTTCGGCGGACATGGCCAGGGCGTTCATTTCCTCCTGGATCGCCCGTTTCGGAGTGCCCGCAGATATTTCGTCGGACAGGGGACCGCAGTTCTCCTCCGAACTCTGGAATGCAGTGGCCCAAGGACTCGGTGTCAAATTACACCGCACCACAGCCTACCACCCACAGGCAAATGGCCTCTGCGAACGCTTCCACCGTTCAATGAAAGCCGCCCTGAGGGCCAGCCTCCAGGACGCTGGATGGGCAGACAAGCTACCGTGGGTCCTGTTGGGCCTTCGCACGGCCCCCAAAGAAGACCTTCACTCTTCATCAGCGGAGCTTGTCTATGGTCAGCCCCTGCGAGTCCCAGGGGACTTCCTACCAACATCGACAGAGCCATGGTCCGCATCTGCCCAGCTTGCTAGTCACCAAGAGGCGGCCAGATGTTTCGCACCGGTGCCCACTTTGCACCACGGGCTGCAGAGGTCACACGTTCCCACGGAGCTTCACAAGGCGGAATACGTTTTTATTCGCCATGATGCAGATAGAGATCCGCTCAAGGCCCCATATACCGGTCCCTTCCGCGTGTTGGAAGCAGGGGACAAAACCTTCACGGTAGATGTCGGTGGTAAACCGGACCACATTTCGGTTGACCGCTTAAAGCCAGCACATTTAGACCTCGACCGCCCCGTCGAGACAGCATAACCGCCGAGACGGGGTCAGCCACCCATCGTCGTTACGGCAGATCAAGTGCGACCACCCGCCAAACCGCCAGCCGCTCAGCAGCCTCCACCTCGAGAGTACAGGAGTCGTTCTGACAGGCTTGTCAGACCACCTCACCGTTTGACTTTGTCCGTTAAAGCGAATTCTGGGGGGGCGCATGTGGCAGAACCACTGAATGACTCTGGATAACTGTATATAATTCTCTTTAACGGTGTTCTAACACCAGCCTAAACCTGTACCATTGTGTTAGGCATTACTGTGTTTTGTACATAGAGTTTGCATGTACGGGGCGTGGCCCCTTTAAGAGCACGGGAAAACGCGGGCAAACGCGATGACGTCACGTCGCAAACCACGGGGCTGCCCAGGCAGCCCCTGCGGCATCTCCTTTGAGTAAAGACCTGTTTAATTGCTCTCCTGTGTCGATCTCAGTTATTCGTAGGAATTCGTTAATTCCTACACCAGCACAATGTTTTGCCTTATTTTAAATTGAACACAAATTAAAAGGATGATAGGTACATTGTCATGCAATTAGCGAAACAACATGTACTTAGAATGTCCAATTGGCAGATGTATGTTCTGTAGAGGTGAGTTATTCATACGAGTCAAGGAGACGACATTTGGAACTAGCTGAAGCTTGACACGCTGTTCCTTTGATCCAGCGTGTGGACAGATTCTTGTTTTCGTAAAGGCCTTGCCAGGGGCTCAGTTGATTCTTTCTTCATCTGCAGTGCTTTCCTCCTTCGTTGAAGTCACCTGTGAGCTGTGATACACCAGGTGACAACAGTACTCTATCTTGCAAAAAACCCACCGAGTTGTGCGTCTCTGCGCTGGTGCTGGGTGCGCTGAATGCTGGTGATGCTGCACCCTCAGAGGCTGGTGGTTCCTCTGGGGAGTGCTCCTGCTCTTCCTCCTGGACAGTGGGGAGCAGGGCCCTCAATGGTCCTGTGAGGGAGTAAAGGCATGAGTTAGACAAGTGAAATGTATGCTGCAGACACATTCCATTGTGCAGATGCATAGCACTCAATCTCTATTAGTCTATTATATGAAAGTTCAGCAGAACAGTAACCATAGAATTTTCAATAAATGAGAGAGACAAGAAAGAGTGCTGCAAACAAGCTTTTCTTGTATCCTTCCCAGCAAAAGGATCGATAATTTTGAACAGACTATGTAGATAAGGCAGTAAGAAATCAAGTGTTGGACAGAATCTTTGGCCGTGATTTTGTGCCTGGAGGCGGGATGGTGGTGGGTCCGCTGTTCAGCGGGTCCCGGACCCGCTCCCGGTTCCCGCCACCCTGCAGTTGAAATTTTGCGTTGATTGGCCTCGTTAAACTGACGTGCGCGTTCTCCAAGGCAATTGCTGGGTGCGGGTCAGCTGCCCGCATCTGATGAAGCGATGTTGGACTGATCATTTAAAAGGGCCATGTTCCCTCTGCAGATTCATTTCCATTTTGTTCCCTGAAGTGCTGGCTGCTGCAGGTATGGTAGCGTAAAAACCTAAGGCTGCTCCCCGCTTCGATCAGGACTCCCTCCATGCTCTTGTGGAGGGAGTAAGAGGACATAAGGAGGTCCTCGTCCCTGGAGACGGAAGGAGGAGGCCTTCTCAGCATACCAAGGCAGCTTGGCTGCAAATTGCTGAGGAGGTCAGTTTGAGATCAGTCTGCATATGCACCTGGGTGCAAGAGGTTTAATGATCTGTTGCGATCAGCAAAAGTGAGTATAACATCACACTTACCTTCCATCTGCCTCCCATCTCTTCTCATCCTTATCACTCTGCATTGGCAACCTTCCCCTGCGCATCCCAACTCACTCTAACATCCCTTGCACCCTCACCCATCCCTCTCTTTCTCTGTACAGAATCACATCACCATCTTACTATGCACCACTCACACTCTTATGCAATGCCAACAACTACACTCACTCCATCAATCTCTCTCAAACTCCACTTGTGTCCCTCATTACAGGAGAAGAGAGCCCACAAAAAAAGGGAGAAGGGGAAGACAGGAAGAGGCCCACCATCCTTGGTGCACCTAACATATGCTGAGGAGGCAGCCTGGAGATTGATTTCCAACCCTCTGATTTAGCATTCATGAGTGATTAATGTGGGATATTGGCCTCGTTAAGGCTGACGTGTGGGTTCTCCAAGGCAATTGCTGGGTGCGGGTCAGCTGCCCGCGTCTGATGAAGCGATGTTGGACTGATTATTTAAAGGGGCCAGCAGCCAGCACTTCAGGGAACAAAATGGAAATGAATCTGCAGAGGGGACATGGCCTCTTTAAATAATCAGTCCAACATCGCTTCATCAGATGCGGGCAGCTGACCCGCACCCAGCAATTGTCTTGGAGAACCCGCACGTCAGCCTTAACGAGGCCAATCAATGCAAAATTTCAACTGCAGGGTGACAGGAATCGGGAGCGGGTCCGGAACCCGCCGAACAGCGGACCCGCCACCATCCTGCCTCCAGGCACAAAATCATGGCCAAAGATTCTGTCCAACATTTGATTTCTTACTGCCTTATCTACATAGTCTGTTCAAAAATCTCTATCCTTTTGCTGGGAAGGATACAAGAAAATCTTGTTTGCAGCAATCTTTCTTGTCTCTCTCATTTACTGAAACTTCTATGGTTACTGTTCTGCTGAACTTTCATCTCTTTCCTTCTCTGCTTCAAATATGCCATCCTCGCACCTGTAACCCCACCATATTGAGATCAACGCCCATTGCACTCATCTCTTACTCTAACTTTTTCTTTTTCAAGGTGTCAGAATTGTGGAACTCTTCACCTCCTACAGTCTTTCTTTTCCCTGATAATCTATAAATATCCTGCACTGTGGACCTTTGATATTTGCATTGGTTTCCCAATTTAAAGCAGCCCATTTACCTGCTGCTCTCACACTTCTGATCTTGCCACACACCAATTATTTTAACTTGACTTATTCGGGTAGATTTTCCTTTACATGCACCTGGAGCATGCTCAGTTCTTAGGCCCAGTGAAGAGGGAAAGGGGGCAGAAACCCTTTGAGCCAACTCTGTACCTTCCACTATGCTGCCCCAGTATTTCTAGGAGTTCTCAATATCAGCACAACTGGTTCTGTGCATACAGTAGGTGCAGGCCCAGCATAACGATGCTAATGAGATGGGAGGAGGCCCACCTCACTTTACTCTCAGCTCCAAAAATCTGGTAGTGGGGCTTGTGCTGGGCCCCTCTGCAGACCAGTGTGTCTGTAGGGGTCTTAGAAGCACTCTGAAGATGAAAGGAGGCTGCCAAGTATATGAATGTTTTCCTCCCTAGCCTGATCTTCAAAGGCCCACTGCACAAACTAGGTCAAAGAAAGACTTGCATTTATATAATGCTTTTTATGACCTCAGGATGTTCCCAAGCACTTTACAGCTAATGGAGTACTTTTGAAGTGTAGTCACTGTAAATTCGGCATCTAATTTGCACACAGCAATCTTCCACAAATAGTTATGAAGTAATTGATCAGATAGTCTGTTTTTTAGGTATTGGTTGTGGGATAAATATTGGCTAGGACACCAGAGAAAACTCCCCAGCTCTTCTTCAAAATAGAGCCATTGGATCTTTTACATCCACCTGAAAGAGCAGACATCTAATCTAAAAGTCGGCAGCTCTGACAGTGCAGCACTCTCTCAGTACTGCACTGGAGCATCAACCTAGATGTTATGCTCAAGTTTCTGGAGCGGAACTTGAACCCACGACCTTCTGAATTAGAGGCAAAAGTACTGTGATGAAATATATGTCTTCATCAGCCCCTGTGTTTTACCTGCATTGTATTGTGTGTACCGCCCCCTTTTCCCCTATTGTGTGTATTGGCTCCGCCCCTGTCTTTTGTCATATAAAGGTCTCAAGAGCTGTATGAGTCATCCTGCCAGACGAATCCGATGTGGAATGACGTGCAATGTTCTTAGCGATTAAAAGCCTTCAGTTGAATCCTTTAACTTCTTGTCCTTGAGTTATTGATGGCACATCAATTTTAATCGCTAAAACACCAAGATGGATCGACTCCTGAAACCAGAGCGCTTGGATCTGGACCCCCATGCCACAGACGCAGCCACACAGTTCGGACACTGGTTCCAATGCTTCGAATTTATTGATGGCACATCAAGTACTACTAACTGAGCCATGGCAGATAGTAGGTACTCTGATACTCTGGCTTATGAAATGCACAATTCCAACCTGCATGTGCAGATGTATGCTTGCTGCATAATACAATTCAAAAAAAATGTGATGGTGCTTTGAACTTTAAAGGAAATTGGAGGTCCCACCAATTGTAGCCAGTATAGCCTGGCAGACACGATTGAGCTGCATTCAATAGATTACCACAGAGTTGGGACTTGCATTGGGAACATTGGGGATAACAACAACAACAACTTGTATTTATATAGCACCTTTAACAAGCAAAAAGTCCGAAGGCACTTCACAGGAGTATTATAAGACAAATAGGCTGTACGGTGGGAGAGTTTTATGGACTTCCATAAACCATGCAAGGAGGGTGGGCCACACACCCACCAGATGCAAGTATCCCGCTGGACGTCAACCCAAAATTCAGAGCCTGAGCTTTGGTCTTCACTAGGTGGGACTGTTTGGAGCAGGGTTTGTACCTTGCACCTAAGTCAGAGGCAGGAATGCTACCACTACGCCAAAGGCTCACTCCCGTGTAATAAGATGTGTTTTGCAAAATTTGGATGAAGGCACATTATTGTGGCAGAGTAGTGGGCGCCAAATTTGGCATCTGGCTGTGCTACACCTGACGTTCCTCCCAAAATTTGCTAACCACCCAACTTCCTTTCCTGGCCCCCATGCTAGCTGATATTGTCCCTCTCCCACTCAAAACTGCCATAATCACCCTCTCCTCAAAAAGCCCACCCTTCACCTCTCTGTCTTTGCAAACTACCGCACATGACCAAACTCCCTTTCCTCTCCAAAATTTTTGAACATGTTGTTGCCTCCCAAATTCATGCCCGCCTTTCCTGCAATTCCATGCTTGAACCTCTCCAATTAGGCCACAGCACTGAAACAGCCCTAATCAATGTCACAAATGACATCTTCCCTTCAAATCCTTCTCATCCTCTCTGCAACCTTGGATACAGTACAGCACGCCATCTCCCTCCAACAGCTATCCTTCGTTGTCCAGCTGAGTGGGACTGCCCTCGCTTGGTTCCACTCTTACCTATCAAGTTGCAGCTACAGAATCTGCTGCAATGACTTCTCTTGCCATCCCTGCACACTATCTTTCAAGCCTCCCAAGGATTGGCCCCCTTCTATTCCTATATGCTGCCCCTTGGCAACATAATCCGAAGACATGACGTCAGGTTTCACATATATGCAGATGACACCCAGCTCTACCTCAACACCACATCGCTCCTCAATAACGACAACAACATCTTGTATTTATATTGCACCTTTAACATAGTAAGTCACCCCAAGGTGCTTCACAGGAGTATATAAGACAAAAATTTGACACTGAGCTGCATAAGGAGAAATTAGGGCAGATGACCAAAAGCATGGTTAAAGAGGTAGTTTTAAGGAGTATCTTAAAGGAGGAAAGAGAGGTAGAGAGGCAGAGAGGTTTAGGCAGGTTATTCCGGAACTTGTGACCTAGACAACAGAAGGCACGGCCACCAAAGGTTGAGCAATTATAATCAGGGATGCTCAAGAGGGTAGAATTAGAGGAGCACAGATATCTCGGGGGGTTGTGGGGCTGCAGGAGATTACAGAGATAGAGAGGGGTGATGCCATGGAGGGATTTGAAAACAATGATGAGAATTTTGAAACCGAGGCGTTGCTTAACCAGGAGCCAATGTAGGTCAGCGAGCACAGGGGTGATGGGTGAATGGGACCTGGTGCGAGTTAGGACACGAGCAGCCGAGTTTTGGATGACGTTTACGTAGGTAGAATGTGGGAGGCCAGCCAGCAATGCATTGGAATGGTCAATTCTATAGTTAACAAAGGATGAGGGTTTCAGCAGCAGATGAAATGAGGCAAGGGCGAAGACGGGCGATGTTACGGAGCTGGAAATAGGCGGTTTTAGTTATGGCGCGGATATGTGGTCGGAAGCTTATTTCAGGGCCAAATATGACACCAAGGTTGCGAATAGTGTGGTTCAGCCTCAGACAGATGCTAGGGAGAGGGATGGAGTCAGTGGCTAGGGAACGGAGTTTGTGGCAGGGACCGAAAACAATGGTTTTGGTCTTCCCAATATTTAATTGGAGAAAATTTCTGCTCATCCAGAACTGGATCTGACAGTTTAGAGACCATGGAGGGGTCAAGAGAAGCGGTGGTGAGGTCGAGCTGGGTGTCGTCAGCGTACATGTGGAAACTGACGCTGTGTTTTTGGATGATGTCACCAAGGGGCAGCATGTAGATGAGAAATAGGAGGGGACAAATGATAGCTCCTTGGGAGACACCCGAGGTAACGATGCAGGAGCGGGAAGAGAAGCCATTGCACAAAAGGTCTGTGCTGATCTCCATGCCCAAGTCTCTGATCCACGCTTTCGTTGAGTGAGGTTCTGCACCAGGAGCAGATGTTTGACAATTTACCCAGTTGTCCCCCTGCCCTCCTGGCTCTTGATGGTGCAATGCCATAAGGAGACCACAAACTCAGAGAAACACCTTGAAATAAATGGGATGCAACCCTTAAAAATATAGCAACTTCTGTTGGGATGATCTGCAGAAAAAAAAACTCAGTTCCACTGGTGCTCTTGGGGCAGACAAAAATTGGAGAGTAAACTGCTGATATCAAAGAAACATGTAATATCTTGAAAATCAGGCTAAAGGGCAGGTTGCTGTCCCAAGTGACAATTAATTTACAATAATCCAATCTAACTGGACATCAGCGAAGTTAAATCATTTCAGCCCATTTAGGAAATATCTGTTGTTATTTCACAACAGAAGCAGGCAATTTCAACTTCTGCATCATTGAACCCCTCTAAAGAAAAAGCATATTGTTACACAAAAAGGAATCAAGACGGGAAAGATTCCCATATATCATTGTCATTTAACATGACCCTATGGGTCCAGGACTCAGCCGCCATTTGATGCAGTTCTTCAGGCAATGCAGCTGGAACAGGTTCTGGCAAGTAGCCATCTTACAGCACACCTGACTCCTCTTGCATTTCTCTTAGTGTTCTCATCCCTTCTACTGTCTGGTTCTCCAACACTGCAACAGGATCTTACTAAAGAGCAGAGTGATAAATTAATAACAATTGTGTCTGCATTGCGTCTGACTTCTATGCTGTGTGATTATTGGACAGCAAATTTCCTCCATTCCCCTCCAATTCCTGAGCAGGGGATGTGCCAGTAGATTCCAAGAAGCACAATTTCCTCTTTGCCACTGAGGCATAAGAGCTTGGTGGGGCTAAAGCCCAAATCCCAAAATCTGGCACAAATGCTGTCCATTTCTGTTCATTTATTTAATGGGCAAAAAGAAACCATGCACATTGTGTGCCTAATTTTGCAGTAAGGGCTTCTGCCTCACCAAGGAGCAGAAGGGGAAAATCTAGCCCCAAAAGCCTCTGACCTCAAGGGAGGGAAAACTGGTTTAGATTCTTGCTAGTGTCCTTCTTGTCCCTGCTCCTATGGCACATTGTTAACTACTGCATCTTCCTCACATTATTCTCCTGTCTCTGACATTGTGTTTATTATTATGTCTGACTTTAAGATGTCCTTAGCTCTCTCACCAGTTCACTACACAGGAGAATCTCATTTGTCTTCAATCTCCAATCATGATGATTATATATCTGATACAGGCTTGTCAATGTCACGATTTAGTCTCAAAAATGTAAATCTGAAAAAGAAGAAAAGTTTCTTTGGCTCATTTGATCTCCACTTCCTATTTGTAACCACTATTGATCCTTCATAAACTGATGTTAGTCTGAGCTTGCTGCAAACTACCACGTTCTTCCCCTCAACAGACAGGATTGCAATGCCAGGGAAAGAAATACAAAAGACAATAAATCACTAGTTGTCTGGCAACATTTCACAGTTCATCTAGATGATGAATTGAAGTCTGTTTGGGTACAATGCAAGGGCACAAGTAGCAGTAGCAAAATAAAGGAACACATGGGAATGACAGTGTGAACAGTGCATGTGAAATGATTACATTCAGTAGGATTTGGACTCGGGTACCAGGAGAAAGCAATATTAGCGGTGTTAGTTGTGTCAGAATAATGAGTTTATAGAGAGCAGGATTAGGAGCTATGTCTTTATTTTTATCCACCGCATGTTCTATTTTGGAAAAAGCCGTAATGGCTTCCTCTCACCAAGCCCACATCACCCTTATAAAAATAAATTATAAAAATGATTTTAATCTGAGCTGGATTAAGGCCAAGAGTGCAGGTCTTGGAATCATAGGCTTTCTCTCAAACTCACAGCAGAACAAAAAGATAGGCTAACCCACATTCACTTTGTGTTTGGCTGCATTCTCATTGTTTTTTTTGAGTCAAGCTATTCAGGGCAGAGTACGTTTAAACAAAAATTATTCCATTTTGTTATGTTTTTGTTAAATGTAATTCTGTTTAAAAAATGTTCAATACACGATTAAATTGGTACAGGAAGGATCAGCACATTTAACTACTGATACAAAAACAAGTAAGAGGTTCTATAATGGATAGCTGTCTGATGGCAGTCTGGGTGCAAAGAAGAAGCAGTTCATCAGTGAAGCGGTGGAATAGTAATGGCTATTTTCTGAACTGAAATCAGTGGGCAGGAAGGAACATTGTAGTATCATACATTGGCATGGATCTCCCAAGAGCTAGTCTCATTTGAGGGTACGGTTCTGTAGTGGTTATGTTACTCAACTAGTAATCCAAAGAATGTGATCATAATCCCACCATGGCAGTTTGAGAATTTGAATTCAGTTTAAAAAATATGGAAATTTGAAAAGAACTGGTACCAGTAAAAGTGACAGCAAAGCTGTTTGATTGTTGTAAAAACCCAACTAATGTTTTTAGGGAAGGAAAACCATTGTCCTTACCAGGTCTGGTCTTTCCTTGGCCTATAGATTTTGTGCTCAAGTCTCTGGACTGCGACTTGAACCCACAACCTTCTGACTCGGAGGCGAGATTGCTACCACTCAGTCACAGCTGACATCTATGTTATTAAATCCACACTGGGACACATGATGGACACTTGGAGGCTCTTTTACGTGCTCCTTACACTTACAACATCTTGATACTGATTCTCTGCTTACAAGGGAAGATGCCGTATAACAGAAATGAGCAGAAGTGCATGGGCCTGTAACCTCAAGCTGTTGAGTGTGTTTGAAGAGTTTACAATGGAAATCATTGTCGCAGCATGCATAGAGAATGTTGTGGAGAGTGAAAGCATTCACTGCTGATTCCGAAGTAAGCTTCCCACAAAGATCTCGCGATATCTGGCGAGAAGCTCGGCTTTTCCGACATGCAGTTGAATTCAGTGCAAGTTAATGGGGAATCCCTAACGCAAGCTGCTGTGACAGCAACAAGCTGTCTAATCAGCTAATCACAATGCAGAATTCTCACAGACTGAGATCCAGGAACTGAGCAAGCTCCCTTGATTCTAACTTTTTAAAAATGTTAGAGAGCAAAACAAAGATTGGGGCTCTGACGTGGGGAAAAGGTAAAACTGAAATAAAGATGAACAAACTTCTTAAAAAATATAGGGGAAAAATTCAGTATCGCCCCATATGGGGCGCCATTATTGGCGGTGCGCAAAGTTTAGCGCCTGGCGCTTATTATCGCTTCTGACAGCAAACTTGGCTTTTATCACTCCTGGAGGTGATTGGAGCGCTAAATCAGGCACTACATGTTGTGTATGTAATATGTGTGCTACTTTGAACCTATGGACAGGACTGCACTACTTGTTGGGCGTAGTGATACGCAGTACCACTCCTGGCCATAGGGGTATAAATAGTACTGTGGGTACTGATCCCCCTCAGTTCCCGCCTGTGGGCATGAAGTAAAGACCTATGTGCAGTCCCTACCTCCAACCAGTAAAGGCCTGTTTGAGTTATACGTTTAAGTCTTTGTGTTAATTGTTCAATACAATACACATACTTAACACTGGCGACGAGTCAGGCTCTTACCCTGCGGCAGTTATTCCAGGCGGCTTCGTCCAAAGACAGGACGTTGAAGAGAGGTTTCAATCCTCAACACCCCACTCAAAACTGAAGGGCAGCAGAAATCCTGACAGCTTCCAGCGACTGGAAGTGACAGGCATTAGGACCCTGAAGCCTCCATCAGCTTGTGAACCGGAGTAAAGACAGGACTGGGGAAGAGAGAGAGGTAGGGCGATAGCGATCGGCAGATAAGGGCCGGGCCGCTTTGAAGTGAGGGGCGCAGCCGGGCCAGCGATCGGGACCAAAGATAAGAGCCGCACTCGGACTGAAAGGCGCGGCGGCTGCAGAAGCTCAAGGTGCGAGAGTCGCGGTGCACAGCGCGGGCTATCGATCGCGGCGAAGATAAGGGCCGCACTCGAGGGCTGAAGGGAGACGGCGTCGGGGGACGGGTGAAGACCGCCAAGCGCGGGAAAACCGCCATTTTGTGGGCGGAGGACGACGGCAAGAGCGGGAAGCCGCCATCTTTGATAACAAGTAAAGAAAATAAAATCTGAGAAATTGCAAATCTACAATGCCTAAACACGGGAATATTAGCACCTTTGATAGTGACCTCGAAGATTGGGCCATATATGTTGAAAGAGTAAAAAATTATTGTAAGGCCAATAAAATTCGTGACCAAGATAAAGCTCTAACATTATTAAATTTAATGGGTGCGAAGACGTACGGGCAATTGAAACACCTGTTATCACCAGATGAACCGGCGGATAAGACGTTCGATGAGATTGTTACTGTCCTGAAAGATCATCTAAACCCCACGCCGCTGATGCTAGCGGAACGATTTAAATTTTACGACAGAAGGCAGCTACAGCATGAAAGCAATGCTGAATATTTGCTGGAATTGCGTAAATTAGCGAAATATTGCCAGTTTGGAACGGGATTGACAGATGCACTACGAGACAAATTTGTGTGTGGTTTATTTAAACAGGATACACAAAAGCGACTGCTCGAGGAGAATGAGCTGACGCTTGAGAAGGCGGTCACTATGGCAGCAGCACACGAAGCCGCAGCGAGAGGCACGGCAGTAATGCAGCTACGGTCACCGGAGCTCAGTGCACACAAATTGGGTGTGAGTTCTGGCAAATGTTATCGTTGTGGAAAGATAACGCATGATCAGAACCAGTGTTGGTTTAAAAACCAAGAATGTAGAACTTGTGGTAGGCTTGGACATATAGCTAGAGTATGCAGGTCAGGGAAGAAGACCAGCAACAAGAAGTCACCGCAAGGAAAATACGCAAAGGTACACAAGGTGACCGAACAGGAGTCCGATTCAGACGCTAGCAGTAATGAACTGGCTAGCTTAAGCTGTAATGAACTGGCTAGCTTAAGAGTACTCAACGCTGGTAAGGGTGCAGACCTCCAGACAATTTGGGTCACTCTTCAGATAGAAGGAGTCCAAGTAAAACTGGAATTGGACACTGGATCGGCATTGACGGTCATAAATAAGAAAGATTACGGAAAGTTATTCCAACATATTCCCCTACAGGATACGGGGATTATATTGAAAACATACACGGGGCAAAGAGTGTACCCCATCGGGAAAATAGAGGTTGCAGTGGCCCACAAGGGCGAAGACAGTCAAATAATGGACTTATATGTGATATCTGAAGGAGGTCCTCCACTACTAGGACGGGAGTGGATTAGGAAAATGAATATGGACTGGCATTTCCTACAAACAATAACGAGTGAGAACTCGGTGAAGATAGTCGGCCCAGACTCTGGAACGGATGATGGTAAGCCCAACTCAGGTGCAAAAGACAAAGTTTCAGCACAGAATTCCACTGAGCAACAACAACATAGTTTAACTGTGGATTCTGAGTCTGGCAAGTCTACTGATGTGCCCATTTCTGAGGGACACCGGGCTCGAACTCAACTCCATTTCAAACTACAACAGCAATTAGAACAAATGCTTCGCCGTTTTGAGCAAGAGTTGAATGCAACGAAAGAGTTCTTTGATATAGAGTTGGAGAATCTGGAAAGACAACAGAAGCAGCTGATGGAGAAAATGGAGCAGGAGCACACAAAACGTCTGATGTCAGAGGAGTTAACGGTCAGCCAACTCCTGCATATGCTGAAGGACAGGACTCTGAAATGGGAAAAACTTGAACATGAACTTCAATATTCAAACGAAAGGGGTTCGGAGCTCTCAAAGGTTATTGGAAGAGCTGAGGTGGCAACACAGACTGAGATGACTGCAACAGAGCAGCCCTTGGATGCCAAAAGTACGCTGACTCACGTCAACGTAGAACAACAGACCGCTGAAACAGCTGCTCCGGTAGAGGGATTGCATAGTCCGATCAATCAATCTCCAAAGGAAGTTGAAGTATTAAAATCACAAATGAGGTCACTAGTAAACGACTTGCTGAAAGCCCAGAAAAAGCTGGATGCAGAGGTACACATGAAGAAGTCTCTTCAGGAAAGATGTCTGGATTTGGAACAAGAGCTGGCTAACGTCCAGCTAGGTATGGAGGAAATAGACGACCCTCTCACTGGTCTAGCTCAGGACGACACCGAATATTACGATGTCCTGTCCTGCCCAGCTTGTAACTTCGACTCCCAAAGTGCAGAAATCATGGAGGAGCACCAAAAGTCTACGGAACATCGGGAGAAGCTGGCTCTACGACGGAAACAGGAGGAAGAGAAGGAGGAACTGCGCATGCAGCTGGCAGCTGTGGCAGCTGACAATGGAGCCCAGAGAGTCTCCAAGAAGCAGAAAAGGAAAAGTAAAAACAGAAGATGACCCATCTGAACCATTATCACCTCTACCAGATCACACACGTGGTCCCTCCGAACGGAGCCAATTCAGTTCGGAAGTTCAAACTGTTAAATCCATGGAAGGACTATTGAATGAGTCACTCTAGCAACGTGAACCGACTACACCACAGAGATTGAATCTGTGAACTGTTTTCCGCAGAGACTGAATCTGTGATCTGTTTTTGACATGAAGTTATCTATGTATCTATGTTATTCTGTTATGTAAACCTGAAGTTATATATGTATATATGTTATTACGTTATGTTAAATGGGGAGATGACTGTAAAGCTAGGAAGGGAGGAATGTTGTGTATGTAATATGTGTGCTACTTTGAACCTATGGACAGGACTGCACTACTTGTTGGGCGTAGTGATACGCAGTACCACTCCTGGCCATAGGGGTATAAATAGTACTGTGGGTACTGATCCCCCTCAGTTCCCGCCTGTGGGCATGAAGTAAAGACCTATGTGCAGTCCCTACCTCCAACCAGTAAAGGCCTGTTTGAGTTATACGTTTAAGTCTTTGTGTTAATTGTTCAATACAATACACATACTTAACACTACACACCTCTCTTAAGGCGTTAAGGCTGAGGAGCGAGGCACTACCTCAGAGGGCGGGCGCAGCGCAGGTGCTGTCAGTTAGCGATTGAACACAGACACACTGGCGCCGGTCAGTTCTTAAAGGGGAGTGTCGATCTTGCTCTGCAGCCACACCCTGCTCATTGGAGCCTTGAATCTTGGCCTGGGCAGACCTGTGGCTAAATCTAGCAGACAGACACTATGGAAAGGGCCAGGGAGCGAGCACAGCGCTTCTGCGAGCGGGCTTTGGAGGCTCTGGTTGGCGCGGTGGAGCGCAGAAGATCCATTCTGTACCCAGAGAGTGGCAGGAGGTCTTTGCCATGCGAGTACAGAAGAGTGTGGTGGGAGCTGGCTCAGAGAGTCTCCTCAAGCAGCATGGTGCCTAGGATCCATCTCCAATGTAGGAAAAAGTTCAATGACCTCACTCAGGTCGTCAGGGTGGGTGCCTTTTTTTCAAAACCTCTTCATCCCTCCATCTCAACCTCACTTTATGGCCAGAGAGTCTTGAAAGCCCCAATGCCCAACACTCATCCAACACCTATGGCCCTTTCATCAAACACACACGCAAATTCCACACTTTGCATAGAGTAAGGGCTGTTCAATCATGGGAGACATTTCAGGCAAGACCATGGCTGCATACAGTAAGGGCTATTCAACCATGGGAGGCATTTCAGGCACGACCATGGCTGCATACAGTAAGGGCTATTCAACCATGGGAGGCATTTCAGGCAAGAAAACGGCTGCATATTTACTCAGATGCCGTCCTTTTTCTTGCAGGCCAAGGAGACAGCAGTAACAGACCGGTGGAGGGTAGCCTCAGCTGCAACCCCTCAGCGATCTTGAGGCGCACGTCCACAGGATTGTGGCAAGCCGGGTGATTGGTCCCGTCGCCACTGGAGATGCCGACCCTGTTCTGGACAGCAATGGTAAGGTCATCACCTTTTTGTCCTCTCTCCTTCCACTTGTTTCTCACAACAGCAGCCTTTGACACATTCAATCCAAATCACTAAATCGCTGCACTCATGCCTCCCTTGCTGCCACCCTGTCCTCACGCTAAAGCCACTCTTGTACCTCCCTGCTTTCAGATGGTGATTCTCCAGGTGAGGAGACAGGCCCTCAAGCTGCCAGTGGGAGTGAAGCTGAAGGTGAGGAGGAAGAGGAAGCCAGAGCATCAGCGCCACCCTCTACCGAGGCAGCCCCTGCCCACACTGGGAACACGCCTTCCCTGGAGGGGAGCAGGGGGGAATGGTCTGATGAGGGTGAAGCTCCAGGACCCAGCGGGCTGCAGCAACGCAATGGGGGTAGGGAAGCTCGGGGGCCTTCTCCCCGGAGGGAGAGTATGGCTTCGAGTCATGCTGCACTGGACGCAAAGGAGGAACGGGTCCTCGTTGAAATGAGCACCCAGGTGGAGCACAGGCACACCAAGCTCATGGCTGCAGTGGCAAGGTTGCCCAAATCCATTGAATCACTGGCAAGGAGTGTGGAGCACTTCGCTGTAGCACAGGCAGCTGCCACGCAAATGCTTAGTGCTGCAATGCAGTCAGTGGCTGGTCTCATGCAGTCGCAGACTGCTGCCACCCTCACTGGATTGGGCACATTTCTCCGGGGCTCTCACCATGCTGCAGCAGGCCAGCAATCTGTGCTCCATCAGATTGCTCCGGATGCTGAAGTGCTGCCCCGTAGGTGTGCCAGTGTGTCGGTCGAGCAGGGAGTTGCTGTCCTCTCTCAAGATGACAGCATTCTTGCTGCCACCACTGGCACTTCTCCACTGCAGTTGCCACCACCTGTAGGACAGACTGCTGCAACCCATACAGAGTTGGAGCAGTCAGCAGCCGGGCCCTCCAGCCCCAGAATTGGTCAAGGCCGTCCTTCAAGGGCATCTGCAGTCTCAGTTTGTGACAATCAGCAGCCCTCCCCCAGCCTTGCTCCAGCCACTGGGGTCCCAATACGGAGGAGCTGCAGGGTGCGAAGGGGGGAATTTCACAAGGGAAGCAGATCACCCTCGAAGGGCAAAAAGTAGGAGGTGTGACAAAATGTTTTTCATTGTTTTATTGAAGGCCGAGGTTCGTGGTCAAATTTTTGTAACTGTTTTGGACATTGTCTCCAGGTTGTGAGAGCCAGTTATGTGAATGACTGCTTTTTTTTGTGTTTCTTTCTAGTACTTTGTCATGCGGAAATGAGACACACAGGCCCGGATTTTCTGCCAGCCGTCGGTCGGGTTATCAGGCGGGTGGGAGCTGAAAATCGCAGAAATAGGGGGTCGAGACCCCCCCCGCCTGATTCCCCGCCCCGTCCGACTTTCGGACCACCGTTTCTCTTCGGCCCGAATCAGTCCCGCCCGCCGCTGGTGGGACTGGCCGTCGGGACCCTAATCACCAATTATTGGCATGTTTAATGCCATTTTAAGGGGCCCTTGCTATTTTCAAGGGATCCCCATGCTAAACACGCCTGCGGGGAACCCCGCTGATGAAAGCTGGCGTGAAGCATCCCGGCTTGCTTGCTCTCAGCTGCAGGTCATTCGGGAAAGCTGTGATTTAATCGGTGAGCATTTGTATGTTGAAGGACCTTGTTGTTGCAGGCTTGGGGCTACTTCTTCAAGGCTTAGGCACAGCTGTGGAAGGTTGGAGCCTCACACACTTCTCCAATGTGATCTCCTGGGAAGCCCCTCTCGCCACCCTCATTCAGCGCTCCCTCAGGGGAGGCATCTACCAGAAGCATGGGACGCCTTTTTTTCCTTCCCTTCTTGCCATTAGAGGATCTCCAGCAGCAGAGGCGGCAGCAGCAGAACCAGGAACAGCAGGATGAGCACCAGGAGCACCAGGCTGCTGCTCACTCACCTGAAGCTGCACAGGCCAGAAGGGGCCAGCGCTTGGAAGTGGCTTGAGAGCACCTTGCTGTGCTTTAGGGGACCATGGGGACCCGTATCTGCACTGGCAGTCCTACTCAGAAGGGCTTCCATGAAGGTCTGGTTTCTCTGTTAAATAGATGGCCAACGCTCCTCAAGAGATGTCATTCTCTTACGAGCACTCACCATTGTTGTGTCTGTGTGTTGATAGAGACACTGAAGACAGGAGTTGGTTTCATAGGTGTTTACTAAACAAAGTCTGGAGGGGAACTAACTGATACAACACAATATACAGGCTTATATAGCCCGAGTGGCCATTACCGGCATTACAGTACACATGGGGCTCTTAAAGGCACATACACTACAATTCCTCCCCTTTTAGCCAACCAGTACATAATATTTTAAGTGATTATTAATTACATGTTACAAGAAAAATAATCTACACATTGCTGCAGTTAATTAATTATAAGTCAGTCTCTCTGGAGGCTTCCTGACTCGGTCCGGATAACGCCTCGGTGATGTAGTAGTTTCTGGTGGTGTAGTAGGTTCTTTTGGCAAGGCTGATTCGGCTTGAATGCCAGTGTCGGGTTCATCGGGTTCCAGTATCACCGGATCGGAGGTAGATATGGGTATCTCTACTTCATCGTTAGGCGTATAGAGTTGTGGTGTAGGTTGTCCCTTTTCGGATGACTCTATGATTTGGTCAGCATGGCACCTTATTATGCTTTCTCTGATGTCCACGGTATACATCAGCGGTCCTAGTCGTGTGCAGATAGTTCCAGGCTGCCATTTCTCGGTACAGTAGTCCCGGGCCAAAACTTGTTGACCTATCTGGAAGGTTCTAGTTGGCCTTTCATTCATGCCTTGAAATTGCCGGTTCTCCACGTCCTTTCTGAGGTTGGGCTTGATCAAATCCAGCCGGCATCTTAGGCTTCTATTGAAGAACATCATGGCGGGAGTTTGGTTTGTAAGCATATGTGTTGCATTCCTGTATGCGAACAAGAAGATATCCACCTTGTGCTGAAGTTTTATGTCTTCATTACCCATGGCCTTTATGGCCTTCTTGAAGGTCTGGACAAACCTTTCAGCCAATCCATTGGTGGCGGGATGGTATGGGCCGAACGTGTAGTGCTTAACCCCATTGTTTTTTAGGAACTTCCTGAATTCTTCGGACACAAATTGCGGTCCATTATCAGAACAGATCTGTTCCGGCAGCCCATTCCTGGCAAATATGGTCCTTAATACTGTGATGGTTTTTTCCGTGGTGGTGGAGGACATCTTTATTACCTCCGGCCACTTGGAGTGTGCATCAACCGCGATTAAGAACATTGAGTCCATAAATGGAACAGCAAAGTCGATGTGTACCCTTTGCCAGGGAGATGAGGGCCACTCCCATGGATGTAGAGGGGCTTGGGGTGGAGCGTTTTGGACCATCTGGCATCCTCGGCAGTTCTTGGTCATTTCTTCGATGTCTCCATCGATACCTGGCCACCATACAAACGCCCTGGCTAGGTTCTTCATTTTCACTCCACCCAGATGCCCCTCGTGAAGCTCCTTTAGAACTTTATCCTGGAGTTTGGGTGGAATCACCACTCTGGATCCACACATCAAGATTCCTCGGCACACTGACAGCTGTTCTCTTCTTTGCGAGAATGCTGGCAACAGTGGTTCGCCATGTGCTGGCCATCCCTTCACTGTTAAATCGTAGACTCGTGAGAGAGTCGGGTCATTTCTAGTTTCCCTTTCAATGGCAGAATTTGTTACTGGTAGACATTCGACTATGGTAGAGTGGAAAATCTCCACTGTGTCTACGGTAGGTGCTTCTTCTACCGTTGGCAACGGTAGGCGTGATAAACCGTCAGCATTCCCATGCTGTTTTGATCCTTTGTATTCTATGTTGTATTGGTGTGCCCCTAGAAAACGGGACCACTTCTGTAGCCTTTGCGCTGTCATAATGGGAACACCCTTTTTAGGGTTGAATATGGAGATGAGGGGTTGATGGTCAGTCAACAAGGTAAATTTTTGTCCGTGTAGGTAATGGTTGAATTTCTTCACTCCCCATACCAGGCTGAGTGCTTCCCTGTCGATCTGGGCATAGTTACGCTCAGCTGAGTTCAATGAGCGTGACGCAAAAGCTATCGGCCGTTCCGAGCCATCAGGGAATTTGTGCGATAATACTGCTCCTACGCCGTAAGGGGATGCATCGCACGCCAGTCTGATTGGCAGTGATGGGTTGTAATGAGCCAAAACTTCTTTGGACGTGATTAAGTCTTTGCATTTATGGAAGGCACGTTTACAGTCTTCGCTCCATTTCCAAATTACTCCTGTTTGTAGCAGTTCATTAAGAGGGTGTAGAAGAGTTGACAAGTTCGGTAAAAATTTATGATAGTAATTTATTAATCCCAGGAACGACCTTAATTGTGAAACATTTTCAGGTGCTGGGGCTTTTATGACCGCTTCAATTTTTTCAGGTGACTTATGCAACCCTTCCTTATTAATTATGTGGCCACAATATGATATTTGATTTTGGAAAAATTCGCACTTGGGGCGATTTGCTCTCAGCCTAGCGAGCACCTGCTCCAAATTGGCAAGGTGCTCATTGTCGTTTTGTCCTGTTACAAGGATGTCGTCTAGGTAGCATTGAGTCCCCGGAATCCCTTGGAGGACTTGCTCCATAGCTCTTTGCCAGATAGCTGGAGCGGATGCTACTCCGAAAACCAGTCGATTGTACTGGTACAGACCTTTGTGTGTATTTATCGTGAGATATTTTTTAGAGGCCTCTTCAACCTCCATCTGTAGATATGCCTGTGCCAAGTCAATTTTGGTGAAACGTTTCCCTCCGGATAGTGAGGCGAAAATACCTTCTATCCTCAGAAGAGGATACTGTACCGTGTGAAGGACCGGGTTTATAGTCACCCTGAAGTCTCCACAGATGCGAATTTTTCTCTGTTCTTCAGATTTATCATTATTCAATGCTTTCTTCATGACTGGAATGATGGGTGTTGCCCACTCGCTCCAATCTATTTTGGATAATACGCCTGTCTTTTCCAAATTCTCCAGCTCTGCCTCGACTGCTGGACGAATTGCGTATGGCACCAGTCTTGCCTTAAAAAACTTGGGAATTGCTGCATCTTCCACTTTTATTGAGGCGGTGATGCCTTTCAAGGTTCCTAGTTTCTCTTGAAACACTTCTTTGGCGTTGGCCAAGATGTCTTTTAATCGTTCAGGTATGTCGTCATCATTGGGTTTTTTCTTATTGGTCACCGTCAGTGCCTGAATGGAGTGCCAGTCGAAACGTCTTTTCCTGATCCATTCACGTCCCAACAGTGGTGGACCACCATCTTGTAGAATGTATAAATACAACTTTTGTATTTCCTTGCTGTTGTATACAACAGGCACCCTTATTTTTCCTTTGGGGTATACTTTCTGCCCCATATATGTTTTCAAGATAATGGATGTGTCTTTTAAAGGTATATGCGGAAATAGCCGCTCGTAATCCCGTCGATTTATGATGGTCAGAGCTGATCCTGTATCTAGCTCCATTTTAACTGGGGACCCTGCTATCGTGAGGGTAACCCAAATGGTCTGGTAATCATCTTTGGCAATTACATTATGTAATTTGAGACAGCTTAGTCTCTTGTTTTCGCTATCGCTCTTCTGGTCTTCGGAGCTACTGTCCGTCATTATTTGTACCTTTCTGTACTTGTCTTTATTGATTTTTTTTTCCTGTCTGTGGATTTTTTTTTGTCCAGATCGGCATATCCGTGCAATTTGTCCAATCTTTCCACATTGCCTGCATGCTTTGTCCTTGAACCAGCACTCCCTCTGGTCATGGGTGGATCTGCCGCAGCGATAACATCTCTCGAAACCCTGTGTCATTTCATGGGTGCCGAAGTCCTGTGTCTTTTGTTGTATCTCTGCAGCTCCTCTTGCGGCTGCTTCGTATGATACAGCCATACTGAAAGCCTTGTCCAGTGTTAAATCTTTTTCAGAAAGCAGCCTTTTCTGTGTTCCTTCACTTAAGAGACCGCAGACGAATTTGTCTCGAAGATAATCTGCTAGTCCTGCCCCGAATTGGCAGTGTTTTGATAGCTTTCTTAATTCGGTGAGGTAATCAGCGTTACTTTCATTCTTGTGTTGATTTCTCTTGAAGAATTTGAATCGTTCTGCTATCAGCAGCGGTGTTGGGTTTAAGTGCTCCTGTAGGATATCAACAATTTCCTTAAAATTCTTGTCCTTTGGTTTGGCTGGAGTGATTAAGTTTCGTAACAGCCCGTATGTCTTTGCGCCCATTAGATTTAGATGTACTGACGCTTTTTTATCATTTTCTATTCCATTTGCGGTGCAATATACCTCCACTCTTTCCACATATGTGGTCCAATCCTCTATCTCATTATCAAAAGCATCAATATGCCAGACTTAGGCATCCTAGAAATAAAATGGCGCTTCCCGCGCTTTTCTTTCTTTTCTGCAGAAAAGATATGGTGCTTCCCGCGCTTCCTCGCCACTGCTGCCGATGACAACGCTGTTTCCCATGGTTTCCGTTCTTTTTATTTATTTATTTACAGTTGGAGACTCGTTCCCACCGGACTCTCTCTCTATGTCTGAACGCCGACCTGCTTGCAGCGCCGGCCGTCTCCCGAGTGCCCCCTCCCCGTCTGTTACTGCTTGCCTCCACTTTCGCTGCTTGGCCCAGCTGTAGAGCCAGCCACTGGAGCCCCAGCCCGACGCCCAGGAAGGATTATTGCAGTACCTGCCACCAGCTTGGCTAGCTGGTGAAACCACAGCTTTTTCTTTTTCTTGATTTTTCTTCAACTTTGGACGCCAGAGGAATCGATGTCCTTGAGGTGCTGCTGAATTGCAGGTAAGTCCGTTTCCAATTCGTCACCACTGTTGTGTCTGTGTGTTGATAGAGACACTGAAGACAGGAGTTGGTTTCATAGGTGTTTACTAAACAAAGTCTGGAGGGGAACTAACTGATACAACACAATATACAGGCTTATATAGCCCGAGTGGCCATTACCGGCATTACAATACACATGGGGCTCTTAAAGGCACATACACTACAACCATGTTTTCCGTACCCTGGCGAGTTATCTCCTCCATGGAGGTTGCCAACCTTTCCATGGTGATGCGTTCATGCGCCAATGACTCCACAAAGGCTCTGCTCATGGTCGCTATGGACTCCTCCATTCGCTCCACACTCGCAGCGACCCTGGAGACAAAGCCTGCCAGAGACTCCTGCATCTGTGCATGGAGATCCATCACCTCTTCTCTTGCGGATGGACCCAGAGGCAGAGGGTCGACATGCAGCGCAGCTGAGCTGAGCTGGCAGAGTCCTGCGCCCTCCGACAAGGACTCTCCACTGCTGTCCCTGCCTCCAGAATCTGCTGAGGCTCACTTGTGAGCTGTGAAACACCAGGTGACAACACTACTCTATGTCCCGAAGGTCCCCCCGAGTTGTGAGTGTCTGCGCTGGTGCTGGGTGCGCTTACTTCTGCTGACGCTGCGCCCTCAGAGGTTGGAGCTTCCTCTGAGGAGTCTGGCTGCACAGCCTCTTCCTCCTCCACAGTGGGGACGGGGGCTCTGGATGGTCCTGTGGGGGAGTAGAGGGAGGAGTTAGAGATGTGATGCCAAGATTACATGCACATTCGAGTTGACATCTGCTGACACCTGCATCCATGCAGCCTTGGTCTCAGTGGGAGGCCTCTTCCTGCCTGACCTAGGGAAGAGGACCTCCCTGTGGGCCCTAACCCCATCCAATAATGCCTGCAGTGAAGCTTCGTCGAATTTGGAGGCAGCTCGGGGTCTGGCACTGGCCACAGCTGCTGCAAGCTCCTCTGCCATCCTGTATGGTTCGTTTGGAAGCCAACAGAGGAAGCAATGCTTGCTGTGGACCTTGAAAGCACCACGAATGATGACATCATACTGTGGGGCTTTCTGACTAGAAATGGACAATTAGCAAGGCTGCCCACATGCTGGAAATTAATTGGCCACTTGAGGGGAAATTGCGTGCAGCTGGCTGACACATTTTTTTTCGGGTCAGAACCCCACATTCGGGGAATCCGACCATTTCCCATACAATCCACAAAATCGGGCCCACAGAGTTTGTGAAATAAAGAAGTGTCTGTATTCAAAATATGCATGTTTGGTCTTTGCACTCATTGTTGCCTTGACCGGCTTAGGGGTTGCAGGATGGTTTCATTCAGGTTGTTTGAATGGCAGAAGCCATTTCCTCAGAGAGGGCCTAGAAGCGACTTGCTATGAGCCTTTGACGGACGGCCCTTCCATTTTGTACCTCTCTCCCGCCTTGGTGCTGCAGATGATCATCCTCCTGATCTTACTCCTCCTCTTCCTTCTCCTCCTCTGATGGTGCTCCAATGCTTGGTGGCATTGGCTGGGTCCTGAGGATTGCAAGGTTATGCAGCATGCAGCACACAACAACAAAGTGGGAGACTTGCTCAGTCGAGTACTGCAGGGCTCCTCCAGAATGGTCCAGAGAGTGGAGCTATTGCTTGAGCATGCCGATTGTGTGCTCAACAATGTTCCTGGTAGCTTGATGGCTCTCGTTGTATTGTAGCTCAGCAGGGCTGCTGGGCATATGGAGCGGTGGCACAGCTAGGTGCACAGAGGATATCCCTTGTCCCCGAGAAGCCAACCTCCTGGGTGATGCGGTGCCTGGAAAAGGTCTGCCACAGAAGTCTGGCGCAGGATGAAGGCGTTGTGGCTGCTGCCAGGAAAGTGGGCATTGACAGCGAATATCAGCTGTCTGTGGTCACAGACCAACTGGACGATTAAGGAATGGAAGCCCTTTCGGTTGCGGAAATCCTCGGCATTCGCTTGCAGCACCCGCAAAGCCACATGCATGCAGTCAATGGCGCCCTGCACCAGGGGAAGCCCGCTATCATCGCAAAGCCCATTGCGCATTCTTGCTGCTTGTCCGGGGTCATGGGAAAAGAGATGTACTCTCATCTCCTTTTAAAGAGGAAATGATGGATGCAGCAATGCACCGCGATCTGGGAGATATTGGCGATGTCCCCAGTAGCTGATTGAAATGAGCTGGTGGCATAAAAGTTGAGAGCCACTGTTATCTTCCCTGCCACTGACATAGACGTCCTGCTCCTCAGTTGAGGCTGCAGATCTGGCTGAAGCAGGTGGTAGAGCTCAGTGACCACCTCCTTGCTGAAGTGCAGCCTTCGCAATCAGTGCTCCTCAGACATATTAATGTAGGAGAACTGTTGGCGAAAAACCCTGGGAGGGTAAGGTCTCCTGTACCGAGGCCTGTTGGCCCTCCTCCGTCTGGCCATGATTGCCACTCTCTCTCTGCATCTCTGTGCCCTCCGAATGTGATGGAGAAGGACGACGTTCCCATCCATTGCAGCCCCCATAGTATCTAACCAATCAAAGTTATGAAGGTCAAAAACCAAAGTACCTGCAAAGTTATGGTCAGAAGCCAAAACTACCTCAGACAGCGTTGACTCAATGCAGAAGTCTCTCTTTCTCTCTTTGTCTCTCTCAAAATCTCTCTCTCTCTCTCAGAACAAGTGGTGCAAAAATGACTACCACATAAAAGCAAGGAAGAGGCCCCCTTTAAATAGCGCCCCCCCCAGCCCCACAGCGACTGGGAAGCATTCCAGTCAACCTGTCGTTGGTTGCGCCAGGCGGAAAGGAGGGGGGCGCCACTCAATTTCCGGTCCGGGGCGCCCAAGGGCGTTGCACTCTTGAATGACATCAAGATCTGCATGCGCAGGAGATCGGGCGGTATTGTTTAGCGCTGCCGCAAAATGTCCGGTCAATTTCACGAGAGGCGCAGATATCGCCGCGTCCGGGCGCCAGTTGCTTTGCGCCCTACTTAGCGCCCTCTTAAGGCGCTAATGGGAGGCGCTACCAACTGAATTTTTCCTCCTATATGTTTTAAAGTTTTTTAAAAATTGCAATTTTTATTAAAATGGATACATTTGACACTCCACAAAATTAAAATTAGTTTTTCAGGGCCATAAGATTAGTTTAGCAGCCAATACACTGTCAAAACCCCAGTTGCCCCAAATCCAAAGGGTCTAAATTTTAATGGGCTATTTAACTGCAATATTATTGAGGGAGAGCTGAAGTCTTCATCAGTTTTCCTGATTTCACAGATTACACTGATTGCTGGCTGTGTGGGGGTGGGGGAGGGGGATCACTGTGCAGCCAGTCTCGGAGCAGTGGACAACTGACCGCAACTTCAGGATTTCCACATTAGGATGCACATGCACTGCATCCTGAAGTTCCAGTCAATCCCAAAGGGGTAATAACAGCGAACGCTGTTAGTTCACTGTTATTACCCGCTGCAAATTCTCGGCCAATATTTCAAGCTGTGTCATATAGCCAGCTTTGTAGAACACCAAGGCTAGGCACTGCTGGACAAAAAAAAAATCTAGCACATCACATTAATTCCACCTTGAGTTAAGAAACAGCACTGGACTCTGTAGCTGGCAGGTAAATGCCCTGACATGCTCTGAGGTGGGGTGAAAGTTGGTATTGTAGAAGCCTTTTTCTCCCCTTCAGGATCTTGCTGTTCAGTTGAACTCTTGGAAATACTTTTTTCACAGTTGGTTTCTTTATGATATTGAAAGCAACGGCTTGGCTGCTTGTCTAGACAGATAAGTATTTTTCCATGTTCTGGTCACAAAAGCAAATATTAATATAACAAGAATGGTCCCAAAAACACTTATCAAAATCCAACCAAAGAACCTAACTATTTCCCTTTGCAGCTACCTTTAGTATTTCACTTATGTGTAATGTCTGGTAGGAATGGGTAGAAGTAATGCTCGGTGTTACTAATGTCTAAAGACTGGGAAACACTTAGCAAAAGCAAATGCCCTTCATTTGAATTCACTACAAGAGCAAATTATGTGGGTGTAAAGCAGATTGAAAAATTACAACAGGTAGGGATCAAAAGGGCTCGGGTGAGATCACTAGATGCCCGGTTTGTTGATTTCTGCACGCCCAACACCACCTCCCCCGCTCCGCTGCCCTGCCCCCAGCCGAACCTCAGTGTCTTAACCTGTACGGAATTCCCAGTACAGTGAGCCATGTTGTTCAATGGAGGCTCGGTGCTTCCTGGGAGGGCTAGTGGATTAATCAATAGGGCGAGGTACTTTGGGCTGCTCCTGTGCACTTCCTAATAATTGTGTTTAGAGTTCACAAGATTGTTATGGATAAGGAAAACCATTTGGCCCATCTTAATAGAACCATCCAGAGAGATCCTGACATTCCTGCCATTATATTGTCCGATTGTTTCTTAAATGCTTTCAGGGTTTTTGCTTTCATTATTCTATCTGAAAGCTTATTCCATACATTGATCACTCTTCATATAAGAAGCATTTCCTGTTAACAGTCCTGAAATTATCTTTTACTTGTTTGAACCCATGTCCCACAGTTTATTTTAAGACAATATTCTGGCTTAACGTTTTCTATACCGTTAACGATCTTGTCCACCTGTATAAGACCATCTCTTGGATGTTTCTTTCTAGGCTGTAAAGCACAAATCCCTCCAGTCTTTCCTTATAACAGAGACCCTTACTTTGGTGGTCAGTCTCGTGGCAGAGGCTTTGCAGTATATCACCTTCTTTCTCTCTGTGGTGGCACAGGGAGAGGAGAAAGTCCTTAAAGAGAGGGAGAAAAGAAACAAATAAAGTACAGGTGTGTTGTTCAAAGATGAATCTTGAACAGAAAGGGCTCAGCAAGTGAAACTATCAGAAAATCTTGTGATTAATATAAGCAATAGGACAAACACTATAGCGGGGAATTTCCTCAGAGCTGCGTCTCTGCCATAACCTTGGCGGTATTGTGAAAGGAAATTTGGACTGGGAGCAGCAGATTTTGATGATATGCACTATTTAACACAATCCCTCATGTAACTCCTTCAACAAACACATATCACTTGGACTTCTGAAAATGTGTGGTCATGCTTTTATCGTTCTCTTTTGCAATCCCAGAGAGAGTGAGGTTTGCCAAAAGATTGCATCTCACTCCCAGTTGCATGGAAAGCTCCCCTTTTTGAGGTGGAACCCCCATTTAAAACATAAATCACCCATTCATGAGTTGTTCCATAAGATTGGAGTCACTTGAGCCTTATACACTACTCTGTAGTGGAGGCACTGGTGAAGATGATTAGACATTTGTGGCAAGACATCCACTGTTTGGCCACTGTAGATATCGCTTTCAGTTAAGCCATCGGCACACCTCCAGGTGATAGTGGAATTTTAAAAGGAGAAAGATTTACCATCACGTAAATTATACCATCATTCGGATTATGTCTTCAGCAGTACTTATGACCTACAGGATACCCTGCAACAACTCATCAAGGTAACTCCGACAGCACCTCCCTCCCCTGCAACCTCCACCACTGAGAAAGACAAGAGCAGCGATGTGATGAGAACACTATCACAACAACAACTTGTATTTATATAGCGCCTTTAATGTAGTAAAATGTCCCAAGGCGCCTCACAGGAGTGTTATAAGACAAAAATTTGACACCGAGCCACATAAGAAAAAATTAGGGCAGATGACCAAAAGCTTGGTCAAAGAGGTAGGCTGTTAGGAGTGTCTTAAAGGAGGAAAGAGAGGTAGAGAGGTGGAGAGGTTTAGGGAGGGAGTTCCAGAGCTTAGGACCTGGGCAGCTGAAGGCATGGCCACCGATGGTTGAGCGATTATAATCAGGGATACTCAAGAGGGCAGAATTTGAGGAGTGCAGATATCTCGGGGGATTGTGAGGCTGAAGGAGATGACAGAGATAGAGAGGGCGATGCCATGGAGGGATTTGTAAACAAAGATGAGAATTTTGAAATCGAGACATTGCTTAACTGGGAGCCACTGGAGGTCAGCGAGCACAGGGGTGATAGGTGCATGGGACTTGGTGAAAGTTAGAACATGGACAGCCGAGTTTTGGATCACCTCAAGTTTATGTAGGGTAGAATGTGGGATCCCAGCCAGGAATGCATTGGAATAGTCAAGTCTAGAAGTAACAAAGGCATGGATGAAGATTTCAGCGCAGGGGCGGAGACGGGCAATGTTACGGCGTTGGAAATAGCCGGTCTTAATTATGCCGTGGATATGTGGTCGGAAGCTAATTTCAGAGTCAACTATGACACCAAGGTTGCGAGCAGTCTGGTTCAGCCTCAGGCAGATTCTAGGAAGAGGGATGGAGTTGGTAGCTAAGGAATGGAGTTTGTGGTGGGGACCAAAGACAATGGCTTCGGCCTTCCCAAAATTTAATAAGAGAAAATTTCTGCTCATCCAGCACTCGATGGCGGACAAGCAGTCTGACAATATAGCGACTGTGGAGGGGTCGAGAGAAATGGTGGTCAGGTAGAGCTGGGTGTCATCAGCATACATGTGGAAACTGTTTTCGAATGATGTCACCAAGGGGCAGCATATAGATGGGAAATAGGAGGGGGCCAAGGATAGATCCTTGGGGGGTCCCAGAGGTAATGATGCGGGAGTGGAAAAGAAGCTATCACTTCCAAGCGGCTCGTTCAAATCACACACCACCCTTGGACATATATTGATGTTTCTTTATTGTCACTGGATCAGAATCCTGGATTTCTCTACCTAATAGCATTGTGGGAGCACCGTCACCACAAGGATTGTAGCAGTTCAAGAAGAAGGCCCACCATCACCTTCTGAAGGCAACTGGGGCTGGGCCGTAAACTGTCCATGCCAGCATAGCCCACATCCTAAGAACAAATTAAAAAACATATATTCTTAATTCAAAACCTGTTCCTCCATCGGATACTGTCGAACACTTTGACCATGACTCTATATGCATTGTATCACTGATTCAAAATATTTCTGGGGCCAGCCTCAAATCACTGACAGCTAGAATGTTGAAAGTAAGTACAAAATAAGAAAAAAATACATCTTAATTTCTATCTATAGTTGGGAACGGTGAGTGAGATGAAATCTCCTGTACAGTCTTGCACAGTACTGATTTATTTTTAGTTGTCATCACCTACTCTACTTGTGGCTGTGTGAGATGGAAATTGATTGTAGTTCAGAAAGTTTATTTTATTAACCAAATGTATCTGCATAATAATTCATGGAACATTCATAAATTGTACTTGAGGGATGACATAACTGTCCAAGGGTGCAGTCTGGTTCATACAACTGCTAATGCCATGAATAAAATATTGCACTCCAGCTGGATAGGATGTTCATCATAACACATCACATCATGTTCTTCTTGAAATAGTGTTTTACAAAAAAAAGCCCCTTGTGATCTGTCTCCTTTTTACAATGGATGTTTTACACAAATCTGCGTAAAATGTTTGTAAAATTTGTTTTTCTGTTCAGTGCAACCAAAACTATATATAGTTTTTTGTTACAGAGTTTTTTGATACTTTATGGAGTTACATAATCTCCATTCCAGTTGTAGAAAGGTAAATTGCTTAAGTAGCTAACAGCTTTGCTATAGATTCCAAAAACACCACTGCTGTACAGGCTGAACAATGAGTTTTACCAATATGTATATGGCGTTCGCCATTGTGAAAACTGATGTGCGGTGCCTAATCCAGCAAAGGTTGATTATGTAACTGGTGTTCCTGTTTAGAAATGTAGCATCTGACTTCTCCTTGATGATAGGAAGAATCAGAAAGGTAAAACGTAATATCAGAAGTCAGATACAGAAAGTCTCATTGATACAATATTACAAACTATTGAGGTCTAGCTGAAGCAAATTCAGAAATGTAAGTTTATTTTGATCTTTGAAAATTGTGATCTTGTTTACTCTCAAATGTAGAAAGTAGAGAAAAACTGATTAGAACTAATTTCTTAACCTGCAAACCTTTGAAGAAGTTTAGTAGCATTAAGAAAACACACAATTTCTGTTGTAACAGTGAAAACCTACACCTAAGGAGCAAATTAATTCCACAAAACAGTTAGAAAATATAGAAAAAGACTCACAAAAACTTTGGAAGCATTGGAAAGAGCAATTGCACTTGTTTTTGGAACTTTCAATGACTGATGGAGCTGACATGAGAGTTGAAATGCTTTTTTGCTTGATAGAGCAGGGAGATCTGCAATGCAATGCAGTTTACTTGAGCTTCAGAAGAATGCACTCCCACAGAGATTATGATGGCATTTCATAAGTACATAAGAAGTACAAGAAAATTAAGTGCTACATTTTCTTTAGCCTGTAACCAAGAGGGATACAAGACCAATGGAAGGCTCATGACCTTGAGCTGAAAAAATTAGCAATTTCAGGAACTTGCATGAATCTTTGATCAGAAGTTGTACCGCACGTGGGATTAGAAATTCAGGCTTGAGGGAACGTTTTCTTTAGCAAAATGTTTGTGAGACTACAGAACACCAGAACTTTCTAAAGAAAAATGTTTGAGCCTTAGAGAATGCTCTGAAGTAGAATGTGAGAACGAGCCAGAGAGAATGAGGCGACAAAGACATATAATTACTCTAGTAGAAGTGCAAACAGCAAAAGAAGAAAAATACCGTGCATACTGTTAGCTGTGGAGGAGTTGCAGAAAATGTAACCATTTTGCCTGACAATGTTATGCTAAGAACCAAGGTTCCGAGATCAAGGTCAAGGTTCATATCAAAGCAGACGAGGACAGCAAAAAAGAAGTAAATATTATTAAATCAGTAATCCGGTTGCCAGAAGCAGACCTGTTGAATGCTAGCAGTGCTGGCCATTACCCCAAGTAGATTTAGGCTGCTACATCATTAGCAGCACATAGTATAATCCCATTAGATTGCAATGCAACCTACAGTGTGATCAAAGCAAAAGGGGCTCGACAAGGTAGATGCAGAGAGGATGTTTCCCCTCGTGGGGAAATCTAGAACTTGGGCACATAGTTTCAGAATAAAGGATTGCCCTTTTAGAACTGAGATGAGGAGGAATTTCTTCTCTCAGAGGGTCGTAAATCTGTGGAATTCTCTGCTCCAGAGAGCCATGGAGGCTGGGTCATTAAATACATTTAAGGTGGAGATAGACAGATTTTTGCAAGATAAGGGAGTGAAGGATTATGGGGAGCGGGCAGGGAAATGGCTTTGAGCCCAAGATCAGCCATGACCTTATTGAATGGCAGAGCAGGCTTGGGGGGCCAAGTGGCCTATTCCTGCCCTTATTTCTTATGTTCTTATGTTCTTATGATTTAAGGGTCCGAGTTTTTAAGAAAGGTTCTCGGTGTCAGCCTTGGCTCGGGGTAGCGTTCTCACGTCTGTGTCAGAAGGTTGTGGGTTCAAGTCACACTCTAGAGACTTAAGCACAAAATCTAGGCTGACACTCCAGTGCAGTACTGAGGAGGAGCTACATGGTCAGAGGTGTCATCTTAGGAACATAGGAACATAGGAACAGGAGTAGACCAATCAGCCCCTCGAGCCTGTTCCGCCATTCAATGAGATCATGGCTGATCTGCAGCCTAATTCCATGTACCTGGCTTTGGCCCATATCCCTTAATACCCTTGGTTAACAAAAAGCTATCAATCTTCAATTTAAAATTAACAATTGATCCAGCATCAATTGCCATTTACGGTAGAGAATTCCAAACTTCTACCACCCTTTGTGTGTAGAAGTGTTTCCTAATTTCACTCCTGAAAGCTCCGGCTCTAATTTTTAGACTATTTCCCCTAGTCCTAAAATCCCCAACCAGCAGAAATAGTTTCTCTCTATCTACCCTATCTGTTCCCCTTAATATCCTAAAAACTTCAATCAGATCGCCCCTTAACCTTCTAAATTCTAGGGAATACAACCCTAATTTGTGTAATCCCTCCTCGTAACTTAACCCTTGAAGTCTGGGTATCATTCTGGTAAACCTACGCTGCACTCCCTCCAAAGCCAATATATCCTTCCTAAGGTGTGGTGCCCGGAACTGTTCACAGTACTCCAGGTATGGTCTCACCAGGGGTTTCTGCGGCTGCAGCATAACTTCTGCTTCCTTGTACTCTAGTCCTCTAGATATAAACACCAGCATTTCATTAACCTTTTTGATTATTTTCTGTACCTGTTCATGACATTTTAATGATCTATGTACCTGAATCCCCAAGTCTCTTTGGACATCCACTGTTTTTAGCTTTTTACCATTTAGATAGTACCCTGCTCTGTCCTTTTAGGTCCAAAGTGGATGACCTCACATCTGCTTACATTAAAATCCATTTGTCACAGTTTTGCTCATTCGCTTAATCTATCAATATCCCTTTGAAATGTTATGCTTTCATCTACAGTGCCTACAATGCCACCTACCTTTGTGTCATCGGCAAATTTGAACATATGACTTTCTATGCCATCATCTAAGTCGTTAATAAATATTGTGAATAGTTGAGGCTCCAACTCATATTCCTGTGGGACACCACTAGTCAAGTTATCCCTACTCTCTGTCTCCTGCCGCTCAGCCAATTTCCTAACCAGGTCAATAATTTGTCCTCAACTCCGTGGGCTTCTACCTTAGTTAACAGTCTCTTATGTGGGGCTTTATCAAATGCCTTCTGGAAGTCCATATAAATAACATCCATAGACATTCCCCTGTCCACTACTTCAGTCACCTCTTCAAAAAATTCAATAAGGTTTGTTAGGCATGACCTACATTTCACAAATCCATGCTGGCTCCCTCTGATCAACTGAAAATTTTCAAGGTGTTTAGTCACCCTATCCTTAATTATAGGCTCTAGCAATTTACCCACAACAGATGTTAGGCTAACTGGTCTATAATTCCCTGGTTTCCCTCTCTCACCATTCTTAAGTAGCGGAGTAACATGCGCAATTTTCCAATCTAAAGGAACTGTACCTGAATCTAGAGAACTTTGGAAGATTATAGTTAGGGCATCTGCAATGTGCTCACCTACTTTCTTTAAAACCCTGGGATGGAAAACATCTGACCCTGGTGATTTGTCACTCTTTACTGCCATTATTTTCTTCAATCCTGTTATTTTACTTACGTTAATTTTATTGAGTTCTTGTCCCCGATTCAATATTAGTTTCTTTGGAATATCTGGCATGCTATCCTCTTCTTCTACTGTAAATACTGATGCAAAGTAATTATTCAACATTGCCGCCATTTCCCCATTGTCATTGACAATATCACCAATTTCAGTTTTTAAGGGGCCAACATTGCTCCTGACCACCCTCTTTTTCCTAATGTAACTATACAAATTTTTCATATTGCTTTTGATATCCCTTGCAAGTTTCTTTTCATACTCCCTTTTTGTAGCTCTTACTATCTTTCGTGTGACCATTTGCTGTTCTTTGTATCTTTCCCATTCACCAGGATCTGTGCTATTTTTTGCCTTTTTGTCTGCCCTTCCCTTTAGTTTTATGCTGTGCCTTTACCTCTTTAGTTGGCCATGGCTGGTTTTTTTGGCAAGTAGAGCTCTTGCCCCTCAGGGTTATAAACTGGTTTGGTATCATGTTAAATTCTTTTTTAAACATCTCCCACTGATCTTCTGTCATTTTACCCATTAACAGATTTTCCCAGTTTACTGTGGACAGTCTTTGCCTCATCCCATTGAAGTTGGCCTCACCTAAATCGGGAAACTTAGAAGCTGTTTTGTGTTTCTCCCTTTCAAATGTTACATTAAACTCGATCATGTTATGATCACTATTGGGTAAATATTCACGCAGTTAGGCTGTTAACTAAATCTGGCTCATTACTCATTACTAAATCGAATATGGCTTGCCCCCTTGTTGCCTCTAGGACATATTGGTGTAGAAAACTATCACAAACACACTCAAGAAATTCACTACCTTTCTACAGGTGCTAGTCTGCTTGTCCTAATCTATATGAAACTTAAAATGCCACATTAAAACCACTCTGCCTTTACTACATGCTTGTCTAATCTCTGCATTTATAGAATCTAACACTTCAGAGCTGCTACCAGGGGGCCTATACACAACTCCCACTATAGTCTTAGATCCTTTCCTATTTCTTAATTCAACACATATGATCTCCATTGGCTGCTTACCCCTCTTTAAATCCTCTCTATCATTGAAGTAATTTCATCCATAATCACTAAGGCTAATCCTCCCCCTCTGCCATTTTCGCTAGCTGTCCTGTAAACCTTATAACCTGGTATATTTAGTTCCCAATCCTGCCCATCTTGCAGCCATATCTCAGTAATGGCTAACAGTAAGGTGGAGGTTGGGGATGGCATTAAAAGGGAAATTAAAGAAGCGTGCAATAAGGGCACAGCAGTCATCATGGGTGACTGTAATCTACATATAGATTGGGCTAACCAAATTAGTAACAATACTGTGGAGGAGGAATTCCTGGAGTGTTTATGGGATGGTTTCCTGGACCAATATGTTGAGGAACCAACCAGAGATCAGGCCATCTTAGACTGGGTATTATGTAACGAGAAAGGATTAATTAGCAATCTTGTTGTATGAGGCCCCTTGGGTCAGAGCGATCATAATATGACCGAATTCTTCATTAAGATGGAGAATGAAGTAGTTGACTCAGACACTAGGGTCCTCAATCTAAATAAAGGGAACTACAATGGTCTGAGGAGCGAGTTGGGTAGGATTGATTGGGGAATGTCACTCAAAGGGTTGACGGTGGATAGGCAATGGCAAACATTCAAAGACCAAATGGATGATCTACAGAGTTTGTTCATCCCAGTTTGGCATAAAAATAAAACAAAAAAGGTGACTCAACCATGGCTAACAAGTGAAATTAGGGATAGCATAAGATCCAAGGAGAGGACATATAAATTGGCCAGAAAAAGCAATAATCCTGAGGATTGGGAGCAGTTTAGGATTCAACAAAGGAGGACAAAGGGATTAATTAAGAAAGGGAAAATAGAATGTGAGAGTAAGCTTGGAGGGAACATAAAAACTGACTATAAAAGCTTTTATAGATATGTGAAGAGAAAAAAATTGGTGAAGTCAAGCGTAGGTCCCTTGCAATCAGAATCAGGGGAATTTATAATGGGGAACAAAGAAATGGCAGACCAACTAAATACATATTTTGGTTCTGTCTTCACAAAGGAGGACACAAATAACCTCCCAGAGATGCCGGGGAACATAGGGTCTGATGAAAGGGTGGAACTGAAAGAAATCAGTATTTGTAGGGAAATGGTGTTAAGAAAATTGATGGGACTGAAGGCCAATAAATCCCCAGTGTAAGATTTCACAATAATTTACAGCTCCGAAGATTAATTTTTGATTAAAGAATCCCTGGGTGATTTACCTTTAAAAAAAATCCAGAGATCAAAATGGCCATCAGGCCGCATGTCCAAAGACAAAAGGACTTGGAAAACAGCTTTCTGTGTCTGTGGAAGAAAGGTTCAATCAAAAAGAGGGTACCCACCCCCCTGCAGCAGATAATCGATATGTTTACAGAAACTGCTACAAGATGTTTGCACAAAGGATTAACCACTTGACTGCGGTTTCAGCCTGACCACATGAACAATTGGCTTCTGTTTACACTAGCCTCCCAAGCTGTTTACATAGTAATCACAGAAAGACATGTTTTTTTCAAACCAGGACAGCTCCATTCAAAACCCTTCATGAATGGAAATGGTTCAATAGCCCATCACACACAATGAAGACACATTTAAACTGCAGCTTTATTCAAAGCTCAGCACAGACAATTGTAGAGACATTTAAACTGAGAAAAGGAACAGTTTTAAATGAATGGGTGATTCATCCAAACCCATTACTGGACAATGGGGCAGTTGGATCCCTTTTTATTTTAGCCCAGATACCTCCAGATCTGGGCGGGCCCCAAATGGGGGTATAAAAGATAGCTTCCCAGAAGCTCTCTCTCTCTCTGGCCTCGCCTCCGTGCTCTCTACAATGTGGGAGTCTGCCTGAAGAAGTGGAACGCAAGCAGTTTACTTTTAAAATACTGGGGTGTTTTTACTTGGGGCAGTGAAGATCAAAGATCGCAGGGCAGGGAGGAGGCATTTTCATTGGCGAGCATATATTTTACTGGCCTTTCACAAGGCAACTTAGAATAGGTATGGGGTGGGAATTAAGTGGGAATTTTGTCAGAACTGTGATTTTAGTCGATCTTCCCTCGTTGTGTCCGTTTCTCCCCCCCATTTAAGTAAGACGGTGTTGCACTAGCAGAAAAGTGCTTCAGTGAACACCGAAAGTAGCTGTATTAAAGTGCTGTTTTTAAGTAAAAGCCACTAAGCAAAGGTGCTGTAGTGAGCAAGGTGTTTCTGTATTCAAAACTGTATTAAAAAGGGGTGTTGTACCTAGCAGAGAAGTGATGTGGTAAACACTGTGTAGCTGTTTTTAAAGTGCTGTATTAATAAAGGAGTGTTGCACTGAATAGAGAAGTGCTCCAGTGGACACTGAGTGGCTGTATTTTAAAAGTTCTGTATATTTTAATAAAGGAGATTTGTACCTAGCAGAGAAGTGCTGTGGTAAACACTGTGTAGCTGTTTTTAAAGTGCTGTATATAAAGGAGTGTTGCACTGAGCAAGGAGCGCTCTAGTGGACACTGAGTGTATTGCGTTAAGCAGACGTGCTGTACCAGGCACAAGCTGTGCTGTATCGATTTTTAAGTTCTTTCTTTCTTTTTGTTTCAATAAATACTGATCTGTTTTGCACCCAAACCACGAGTCACACATTTCTGTCTACATCGCTACCGAATAAGTCCAGCGGTCAGAACCAGGAGGAATAGGGGAGCGCTTTGAAACCGCAAGGGGGTCCCTGGAGCAGCTCAGAGGCTTCTGACTGGCCAGAGACAAATAACCCCAACCCAGCTAGCATGTGCTAATTCCTTACAAAATGGCGACTGCGGCAGGAGCGTCGGCAACGGTGTGCGATGTGGCAGACAGTAGTTTGAGTCTGGAAAGAGCAGCAGTTATTGGGTTTCTTTTTTCCCACTGGTTTGTTTGTGGTTAGGTTCCCGCAGGCTTGGGGAAGTCACCCGCAGGCTTAGGGAAGCCAGAGCAGAGAGTTGGGATAGGGAAAGGGAGGTTGATGAATACCAGGCCAAGGTAGAGCGCCTGGTGTTCCAGTTTAGTGAGGGTGAAAGCCACACGAGGTACGAGTCAGTGTACCTGAAGTGCCTAGTTGCAGAGGCCAAGAACAATGAGATGAGGGTGCGGGAGGAGAACGCTCGCCTCATACTAGAAATAAAAGAGCAGGAGGAGAATGTTAGGGAGGTAAAGGCAGCATATAAGCTGGCCTGCGAGCAAGGGTTTGAGGAAGCAGATCATGGCCCCTGTAGGGCAGAGATAGAAAGCCTGAAGATGGCTTTAAGGAGAGCAAAGGGGATGATATGTCTGATCAGCCTGGAGGCAGGTCCGAGCTTTCAGGAGCTCTGACAGCAAAGCGGGGTGGAGGATGAGGTGGTAGAGACAGAAATTTCCCCCCCTGGGTCGAGTCACTATTGGAGGCAGTGCGGTCTCTTCTGACTGGCCAGGGGAGCGTTGTGACCCCGTCTGCCCCATCCCACTCCCAGAAATGGCTAGAGCCAGCGCAGCCTGTTGACCTGTGTCCCTGCGAAAATGCTGAGGGGAGCAGGCCCTATGTTGGGATGGGGGTGAAGATGGTGCAAGGGAGATATTCGGTGGACACTGGAGCCTCCAGCATGGTGGTCCACTCGGAGGACCTGACCCACTCACCCTGGTCTAACGAGGTACCATTTAGCTTAATGTGACCCACAGGGAAACAGGCAGCTGGGAGTGAACCTGAGAATAGTAATCCCCAGCCCACAGCAGGTCCAAGTTCACAGGCTGCACAGGCAAGCGCTGTGGCTTGCGTTAGGGGAGGAGCTATGCATGATTTTGAACAAGATTACTGGCAGGCAGCCAGTTATATCAAACAACGCGGTTTGTTTAAGCAGGGGGCAGGGGAACAGGCAGCTGGGATTATAGAAGCTCCCCAGCACTTGGCCCGAGCAATCCCCCCTCTTTTGTAGGACTCCGGGGAGGAGCCTGAACCAGGTTTTAGACCTGAAGGGGAAGGCTCTCAGCCACCGGCAGCCAGTGGCAAGGGATTGCCTGTCCCCAGCCTAGGTTTGGGAAGGGAGGGACCCAAAGGAGGAGGTCCCCAGCCAGCAGGGAGTGTGACCCGAGCTGAGGGCCTGCTCGCCAGGGTAGCCCCACTGGCAACACTCCCTAGGAGATCTCTTCGGGTACCCCAGCCCAAGGAAGTATGGCCACCCACTTTTCAGTGGAGTAGGGCGGTCTCCCGAGTCAGGGAGAGGCCAAAGAGCAGAGGTTCCCAATCAGCAGCCATAAGCTGCGAGGGACCAGAAGCTGGAATCAGTCCAGCCATGCCACAGGGAGCAGCCTGTGGCAGCCCAACCAGGGATTAAGCTGGCCGCTCGGAGACGGGCGGCGCCTGTTTATAGCTTTGTTAAGGTAGAACTTGTATTAAGGTAGAGCGTGTATTAAGGTAGAATGTGTATTAATGTAGAACGTGTTATTAACGTAGAACGTGTTAAGTTTTGTTTTATATTGAAATTAATATTAGTGTATAAGTTTTGAGTGTGGTACGGTTCCAGAATTGTACTGTGGATCAAGGTCACGGGACCTGATTACACTTCCCCGAGCCAGGGGACCTGGCGAGATGTTTTCTTTTGTTTTTCAGAGTTCCAGAAGGCACCAAGGACCTGCGTGTCGTGAGACCCGAGGAAGAAAGCAGTCCCAGCTCGCGAAGAAAAGGGGACCGCGGGAGGCGGATGCCCACAACTTTTAAACTGTTACTGAAAACACAATTTACAGAATTTTTACTGCTTGTTTGGAGTTAAGGGAACGGATTGCATATGCCTAGGAATTGTTGTGCCTGCAGTTCCATGAATATTTAAAATACATTTCTGGCTGAAGAACAGTGCCACTTAATAAATTGCCTCATTGTAATAAAAGGGAAAGGAAGCTCGTTGTCTCCCATCTGTTTTTTTGCAGATATGTTGGCTGGGTGACAATCCCTTTAAAGACGTTAAAATTATTTTACAAGCGGTGCAGGGGCATAGGACTCCTCCATGCTTGAATTATAATGAATATAAGTGGTGCAGGGGCGTAGGTCCCTCTCCATGCTTTGATTAATTAATTAATTTTGGGTTTTCTGTCAATAGATGCCTGCCGTACTACGATTCTCTCTGGGCAGGGGAGATGGAGGTGTCGGGGGATCAAAGATAGATTTAGTTAAGTATAAGGGAAGGTTGTTTGTGGGAGGTCAGAAATTATTGCTCACTTTCGGCAAGGATACTACAAGCAAGTTTTAGTATCCGATGGGGGACTGTAAGATTTTGCAATAATTTACAGCTCCGAAGATTAATTTTTGATTAAAGAATCCCTGGGTGATTTACCTTTAAAAAAAATCCAGGGATCAAAATGGCCATCAGACCGCATGGCCGAAGACAAAAGGACTTGGAAAACAGCTTCCTGTGTCTGTGGAAGAAAGGTTCAATCAAAAAGGGAGTTCCCACCCCCTGCAGCAGATAATCGATATGTTTACAGAAACTGCTACAAGATGTTTGCACAAAGGATTAACCAATTGACTGCGGTTTCAGCCTGACCACATGAACAATTGGCTTCTGTTTACACTAGCCTCCCAAGCTGTTTACATAGTAATCACAGAATGGCATGTTTTTTTCAAACCAGGACAGCTCCATTCAAAACCCTTCATGAATGGAAATGGTTCAATAGCCCATCACACATAATGAAGACACATTTAAACTGCAGCTTTATTCAAAGCTCAGCACAGACAATTGTAGAGACATTTAAACTGAGAAAAGGAACAGTTTAAACTGAATGGGTGATTCATCCAAACCCATTACTGGACAATGGGGCAGTTGGATCCCTTTTGTTTTAGCCCAGGTACCTCCGGATCTGGGCGGGCCCCAAATGGGGGTATAAAAGATAGCTTCCCAGAAGCTCTCTCTCTCTCTGGCCTCGCCTCCATGCTCTCTACAATGTGGGAGTCTGCCTGAAGAAGTGGAACACCAGCAGTTTACTTTTAAAATAATGGGGTGTTTTTACTTCGGGGCAGTGAAGATCAAAGATCACAGGGCACGGAGGAGGCATTTTCATTGGTGAGCATATATTTTTCTGGCCTTTCACAAGGCAAATTAGAATAGGTATAGGGGTTGGAATTAAGTGGGAATTTTGTCAGAACTGTGATTTTAGTCGATCTTCCCTCGTTGTGCCCATTTCTCCCCCCCCTATTTAAGTAAGATGGTGTTGCACTAGCAGAAAAGTGCTTCATTGAACACCGAAAGTAGCTGTATTAAAGTGCCGTTTTTAAGTAAAAGCCACTAAGCAAACGTGCTGTAGTGAGCAAGGTGTTTCTGTATTCAAAACTGTATTAAAAAGGGGTGTTGTACCTAGCAGAGAAGTGCTGTGGTAAACACTGTGTAGCTGTTTTTAAAGTGCTGTATTAATAAAGGAGTGTTGCACTGAGTAGAGAAGTGCTCCAGTGGACACTGAGTGGCTGTATTTTAAAAGTGCAGTATTTTAATAAAGGAGTGTTGTACCTAGCAGAGAAGTGCTGTGGTAAACACTGTGTAGCTGTTTTTAAAGTGCTGTATTTAAAGGAGTGTCGCACTGAGCAAGGAGCGCTCTAGTGGACACTGAGTGTATTGCGTTAAGCAGAAGTGCTGTACCAGGCACAAGCTGTGCTGTATCGATTTTTAAGTTGTTTCTTTCTTTTTGTTTCAATAAATACTGATCTGTTTTGCACCCAAACCACGAGTCACGCTTTTCTGTCTACATCGCTACCGAATAAGTCCGGCGGTCAGAACCAGGAGGAATAGGGGAGCGCTTCGAAACTGCAAGGGGGTCCCTGGAGCAGCTCAGAGGCTTCTGACTGGCCAGAGACAAATAACCCCAACCCCGCTAGCGTGTGCTAATTCCTTACACCAGGGCCTGATAATCTACATCCTAGGGTACTTAAGGAAGTGGCCCTAGAAATAGTAGATGCATTGCTGGTCATCTTCCAAAACTCGATAGACTCTGGAACAGTACCCATGGATTGGAGGGTAGCTAATGTTACCCCACTATTCAAAAAAGATGGTAGAGAAAAAGCAGGGAATTATAGACTGGTAAGCCTGACATCGGTAGTGGGGAAAATGCTAGAGTCCATTATAAAAGATGTAATAGCAGAGCACTTGGAAAGCAGTGACAGGATCGGACAAAGTCAACATGGATTTACAAAAGGTAAATCATGCTTGACTAATCTACTGGAATTTTTTGAAGATGTAACTGGTAAAATAGATAAGGGAGAACCAGTGGATGTGGTGTATTTGGACTTTCAGAAGGCTTTCGATAAGGTCCTGCATAAGAGATTAGCATGCAAAATTAAGGCACATGGGATTGGGGGCAAGGTACTGACTTGGAGAGAGAACTGGTTGGCGGACAGAAAGCAAAGAGTTGGAATAAACGGGTCATTTTCTGAGTGGCAAGCAGTGACTAGTTGGGTACCGCAAGGATCGGTCCTAGGACCCCAGCTGTTCACAATATATATTAATGATCTGGACGAGGGAATTGGATGTAATATCTCCAAATTTGCAGATGACACAAAGCTGGGTGGGAGGGTATGCTGTGAGGAGGATGTCGTGAAACTCCAGTACGATTTGGACAGGTTGGGTGATTGGGCAGAAACATGGCACATGCACTATAATGTGGATAAATGTGAGGTTATCCACTTTGGTGTCAAAAACAAGAAGGCAGATTATTTTTTGAATGGCAATAGATTGGGAGAAGGGGAAGTGCAAAGAGACCTGGGTGTTCTTGTGCACCAGTCATTGAAGGTAAGCATGCAGGTGCAGCAGTCGGTTAAGAAGACAAATGGTATGTTGGCCTTCGTAGCAAGAGGGTTCGAGTACAGGAACAAGGATAAGGATGTCTTGCTGCAGTTGTACAGGGCCTTGGTAAGACCGCACCTTGAGTATTGTGTGCAGTTTTGGTTGCCTTATCTGAGGAAGGATGTTCTTGCCAGGGAAGGAGTGCAGCGAAGATTCACCAGGCTGATACTTGAGATGGTAGGAATGACGTATGAGGAACGATTGTGTCGATTGGGCTTATACTTACTGGAGTTTAGAAGATTGAGAGGGGATCTCATCGAAACCTATAAAATTCTGTCAGGCCTAGACAGGCTAGATGCAGGAAGGATGTTTCTGATGGCCGGGGAGTCCAGAACCAGGGGTCATAGCCTAAGGATAAGGGGTAAGCCATTTAGGACTGAAATGAGGAGGAATTTCTTCACCCAGAGAGTGGTGAACCGGTGGAATTCTCTGCCACAGAGGGCGATGGAAGCCAGTTCATTAAATATATTCAAGAAGGAGTTGGATATATTTCTTAAGGCTAAAGGGATCAACGGATATGGGGAGAAGGCAAGGACAGGGTACTGAATTTGGATGATCAGCCATGATCTCATTGAATGGCGGAGCAAGCTCGAAGGGCCGAATGGCCTACTCCTACTCCTATCTTCTATGTTTTCTATGTTTTCTATCATGTCATACCCTCCAATTGGAATTTGTGTCTGCAGTTCCTTATATTTTGTGTGTTTGTATGAAGAATGCTTATTTGGGCCACACACCCTAGCCTATCCTTCAGCTCTGGTGTTTTACTCACATGTTTCTTATTTCTCTCTCCTGGTTTAATCACTTTACATTTTTTAGTTTTCCCTCTACCTGTAGTGCCTAAAGTACAATTTCTGACTGCTACTCTATTCTCTTCCATTTTGTTTGTTTTTGAACTACTAATTGTACTTTCAGATGAAACGTTAAACCAAGGCCCTGTTTGCCCTCGCAGGTGGCTGTAAAAGATCCCATGACACTATTTTGAAGAGTAGCAGGAGAGTTCTGGACAATATTTTTCCCTCAACCAACATCACTACAGCAGATTATCTGGTTTTTATCATATTGCTGTTTGTGGGAGCTTGCTGTGTGCAAATTGGCTGCTGACTTTCCTACTTTACAACAGTGACTACACTTCAAAAGTACTTCATTAGCTGTAAAGTGCTTTGGGACGTCCTGGGATTGTGAATGGTGCAAGTCTTTATTTTTAGCCTAGCAGGAATATCCTGAAGCCTCTGGCATACCACTGAGTGACTTTGATTAACCTAAAGAACAATAAGAAATACAGAATCTGAAGCTGTTGCACAAAGGCCTAGTCCATCAGTCCATTGTGTGCTGCCCTAGGGCAGGTCCTAACTCAAATCTCACACATGAGATGGTTGAGCCACTTACTAGGGAAGAGTAACCTTCCTCATGGTTTTAATCTTTGGAGTACCTTCTCCTAGGTGGGCTGCAACCAAGTATAAAGATCGTACCATTTAGGATGGGGGAGGGGGAGGGGCATCCATACCCATCAGATACAAGTTCCCCTGCTGGACATCAATCCAGTATTCAGAACCGGCACTCTGGTCTTTGCTTGCTAGACTGTCTGCGGTGGGGCCTGAACCCAATCCTTCTGGCTGAGAAACAGGATACTACCACTGAGCCAGTGGTCAATCTGTCTCAACGCGAGTATCCTACTGGATGTCAACCTAGTTTTTAAGAGACCGTATTCTAGTCTGCACTTACCCGGCTTTGTGGAATGGGGCTGGAACCCTTTACCTTCTGACTCTGAGGTGAGAATGTGACTACTAAGCTAAAGGCTCACCACTAACTTGCAGTACATAAAAATATATTTGCCAAAACAACTGAGGACAGGTTGTAGCAAGAAGGAAGACAGTGGATCAGCTCAGTAAGGATTATTCAGATCTTCCTCAATAGTCTTCTTTAGTGTAGTAGCTTGGAAAACAATATTAAATCATGTCATCCAAGTTTGTCATGCACTTTATGGCCTTTGGTAATGTAGAGTGCATAGAAGCTACTCACCCAGTGAAGGATTATAGTAATCAATGGTTCACTAAATGCACCATGTTTTCAATAGCCTCTCCACAATCACACGTCAGGCTTCATCTTCTAAATTACAACAGCGACTACACTTCAAAAGTACTTCATTGGCTGTAAAGTGTTTTGGGACATCTTGAGGTCATGAAAAGTGCAATATAAATGCAAGTCTTTCTTTTTTTTCCATTTATGTAGCAAATAGTTGCAGCATCTGCATGAATTTCTGATGTGGTTCACAGTGATGCATATTTTATGTGGCATGATGAACCCAGATGGTTGATCTGCAAGGTTCATGATCAGGTGTTGAGTCACGACCCCGCTGGTTTCCCACATCCTCCTCCTCATGTCTTTAGGTGAGAGGTCCAAGGATTTGAGAGTTTCAGCCACTAACCAGAAGGGATTCCTGGGCTCAAGGTGGCATCTTGGGAGCTTCTGGAGATCTTCAGTAATAGGCAGATCTGAGTTTGTTAGGACCTGGTTATATTCTCTGACTGTTGCTGCTTCTCTACTGAGATGTGGCAACAAGATATGTGCAAGGACAGGGAGCCAGACTGACATTGTTGTTTTCTGCACTCGTGATGATTCTCATAGCAGTGTTGTATGTTCCTTTCCTGCCCATGCTCATGTGCAATATTCAGCTATTGAGAAGACAAGGGCTAAGGTGGCTGTACTCAGGGTGTGAGTAATCTACTCCCCACCTGATCCCAGCTAATTTGTAGATTAAGTTGATCCTCATTTTTATCCTGGCTGCAGTTTTTGTTAAATGTAGATGGTAGGTGAGACTGTGCTCCAGAACCATTCCAAGATTATTTGGGAAGTCCTCATGCATGAGTGAAGCCACCCCAACTTATAATATTCCTCAAGTAGTTTCAAGTCTTTTGCAAGCGTGCGTTCCACTTAGCAAGAGTTCTTGCTTGGATAGCTATCGCACGATCATCTGCATATCCCAATTGTCTTGATTGGGTCAGCAGGATATCACTTGTAAGATTCGCAAAATTTCCACATTTCCCCCAAGGTTATCTATATGTATAAACCGGTCCGTCCATCTGTCTTTCTGTCTGTCTGTCTGTTTGTCTGTCTGTTTGGCTGTCTGACTGGCTATACAATCAAAAGTTATAGAGCGTAACTACACATATGTTATATCAAAAGAAAGCTTATCATTAGGGGACTCTAATAGGCATATTTACTTTTTGGTCAGACAAAAATTGTTCCGACAGTATACAAAAAAGGTTCAAAAAACGGCAACATTCCGCTCATTAGCGTTGAGTGGCGTGATGGTTGACCAATTGTACAGGGGATTAACCTGATGGTTGACCAATCGGTGCATCACAGGGGGCATTTCATTGCATGTGTGGGCGGGCCTAATCCTTCTGAGCAGAAGTGAGTGGCCGCCATCTTGATTCCTAACTATTCATTTATTTTTCCCACTTTCTGCGTGTTTATTTTCAAATATAGATTTCCAGCAAAAAAAAGTTGCTTTTAAAACACAATTAAATTGTTTTTAAAAAAAGTTAATGAATTTGTAAATATTTTCTCTAACCTCATTAATTTTCCCACCTTTCACCCTTTTTTTCCCCCCCTTGACTCGCTACCTTCGCCGGGCGCCGCAACCTTCCAGGGTTACCCCGCCTGCAGACCTCGAAGCCTCGGCCTCTCCTCCCCAGCCATGCCCGAGCTAGGCACCTCCCGTCCCGCCCAACAAGCGGCCCGCGATCGCCACCATCTTTGTAAAGGCTGGCGGGGCGGGACTGAGCTGAGCGTAGCCGCCGCCGCCATCTTTGTAAAGGCTGGCGGGGCGGTACGGAGCTCCACAGAGCCATCACCGGCGCTGGGCTCGGGTGCTTTGTGGCCTGCGGCCGAACGGCGGCTGCGGAGCTCAGGCTGCCCGGGGCGCTGGGCTCGGCTGGGCCATGTCAGTGCGGGTGCCCAAGGCCCCGGGGCTAGCCTTCTCCAACCGCCGGCAGCGCAACTCTCAACACTGGCAGAGGGGAGAGGGGATGCTGGCTCCCCCCCTCCCTTTCCCCCCACTTCCCCCCTCCTTCCCCCACACCCCCTTCCCCCACACCCCCTTCCCACCTCCTTTCCCCCCAACACACCCCCTTCCCCCCAACCCCCCCTTCCCCCCACACACCCCCTTCCCACCCCCTCCCACACACCCCCTTCCCCCCCTCCCCCCTTCCCCCAACTTCCTCCCCCCCACTTCCCCCCCTACCCCCTTCCCCCCAACTTCCTCCCCCCCACTTCCCCCCTACCCCCTTCCCCCCTTCCCCCCCTCTTCCCTTCCCCCTCTTCCCTTCCCCCCTTCTCTTCCCCCCTTCCCCCTCTTCCCTTCCCCCTTCCCACCCCTCTTTCCCCCCAACACACCCCCTTCCCCCCAACCCCCCTTCCCCCACACACCCCCTTCCCCCCAACCCCCTTCCCCCCTCCCCCTTCCCCCTTCCCCCCTTCCCCCCAACTTCCTCCCCCCCACTTCCCCCCTACCCCTTCCCCCTTCCCTTCCACTTTCTCTTCACCCCCTTCCCCCTCTTCCCTTCCCCCCTCTTCCCTTCCCCCCTCTTCCCTTCCCCCTTCCCTTCCCCCCCTTCCCCCTCTTCCCTTCCCCCCTTCCCTTCCCCCCTTCCCCCACTTCCCGCCACCCTTCCCCCCTCCACCCCCTACCCCTCCCCCCTTCCCTTCCCCCCCTTTCCCTTCCCCCTCCCTTCCCCCTTCCCCCTCCCCCCTCCCTTCCCCCCTTCCCCCCCTTTTCCCCCTCCCCTTCCACCCCTTCCCCCTTCCCCCCACCCCTTTCCACCCTTCCCCCCACCCCTTTCCCCCACCCCTTTCCCCTACCCCTTTCCCCTTTCTCTCCTTCCCTCTCTCTCACCTTCCCTCTCTGTCTCTCTCTCTCCTTCCCTCTGTCTCTGTCTCTCTCTCCCCTCTCTCTCTCTGTCTCTCTCTCCCTCTCTCTCTGTCTCTCTCTCTCCCTCTCTCTCTCCTTCGCTCTCTCTCTACTTCCCTCTCTCTCTCCTTCCCTCTCTCTCTCTCTCTCTCTCCTTCCCCCCCTCTCTCTCCTTCCCCCCCTCGCTCTCTCCTTCCCCCTCTCTCGCTCCTTCCCCCCCTCTCTCTGTCTGGCACAGGGTTCTTGAGTTCCCTCGGCACCGCCGGGCACTCCAGCTAGTTATTAATAAAAGGAACCCTGCATGGACATTTTTAAAGCGTACCCAAAGATGGCGTCCGCACCTCGTGACCAAAAGCCTGCAAGATTTTAAAAGCTTGGACTCTGTGGCAGCACAGGCAGCTTTTGGGGAAATCGAAACCTAAAATGCAGTTTCTGTGAAAAAGGACTTTGTATTTTGGAAAGCAGACACAGGGCTTTGAATATGCATCAAGCCAAATTGTAGACAGACCAAAACCAGTTAGGCCTATACTTGAGGCCATCAAGCTGTCTGCATAAATAATCGGAAACAGCTTAAGGAAGCCATTGAGGCTGGACAGGCCGATTAAAATGCATTAATAACAATACAGCTCAGACATCAGGCCATTAGGTGCGATAAACGGCCATCTAAAAACAGTTAGTTTAGATTGCTACAATTATTTAAACTAGCCCGCCAAAATTGAAACAATGAACTAACCTGATTTGGCGCACAGATAAGGGTTATCGTAAGGAGTATAACTGGAGGCCCCGGGTAGCAATCTCTCTCTGCTCTCTTGCTCGCTTGCTCTTGCTCTTGTCCCTGCTCTCGTGGCTCTGGCCTCTTGGGCGGCCGCTCGCATTCGTGCCCTGGCCTCATGGCGGGTTCTCTCCCCGTAGTAGATTTTCAGTAACCAGTTACACCATACCAATAGCAGGGGAGGGGAACGAGACCCAAGTCCATAGCCATCCAGGATGCCCAGGCTGCACAAAAGAGGCGAGACTAAAGTGAGTAGGCAGTTCAGGACTCGTATAGTAACCAAACGAGATGAGACGTAAGGAGACGAAGAAGACGGTAAAAACTTGATAAGGGCAGAGCAGGGCAGCAAAAGATGTATTGATGAAGCCAAGCGTCTAGTTATAAGCTGAAACTTGGTGAGATGAATATTCCTTGCAGAACACTGCGAAAAGGCAAGTGGTCACGCCACGACAAATAGACTGGCGTTCTTAAGCTTGGGTAGGAAAAGCTAGGCAGTTAAGACTGCCAACTGCCCTATAGGCACAACGTTGCCACCGCCGACCGCCCGAGGGAGAAGAGGAGGAGAACCCATCGCGACGAGACGACTACAGCAGCGGAGGGGAAGAAGGTGTGTCGCAGCAGCAGATCCAGCACCGCACCCCTGAAGACCACGTGGTGACGGGGTACCTAGAAGGACCAAAGACCAGACCTCAAAGCTTGCACTCATTAACAGTTGGCTTTATTTTGGATTGGTGAGCATGAATTCTGGCCCCTCATAGCTTAATCTAGTTAGGTATAAGGGGTGGGATAAGGGGATTGTTAAGATAGTCTGTTTTCCCTCAATGTGCCGTGTGTTCCCCATTCCCTGTATAAGTATAGTTATTTTGTATTTGCCTGTAATTTTATACTAGTAATTTCTCGTAAGACTGTGTTAATTTTCTGTTTAATAAAATCTTGGTTTTCTCACATCCAAACCACCTGTCTACTCGAGTCTTTCTGTATCGCCGCCTGTACCTAAGTCTGGTATTTAGTACCCAGGGGTGTGGGAACAATTCGAACCGCTCACAAACAGTCAGGGGCATAACTGACTGGGCGCACGCACCACACCCAACCACCCCCCCACAGAATGGCGACCGCGGCAGGACACCGGCAACAGGGTTGCGATACAGTAGACAATGGTTCAGATGAGCAAACCGTGATGGAGGAAAGGATTTCTGATTATGTGTTTAGCAAGGTGAATATCACTAAGAAGTGGATCACCACTCTGTTAAGGGCTGGGCGTCCGGTAGATGCAGCAGCTAAGTGGACAGAGGGTAAGGAACACAAGAAGTCCTTAGAGAAGGCAGTTTGGCCGATGTGTTTCAAAAAGCAGGTCCAGCTTTTGGACAGGCTTGTTGCAGCACAGGCAGCCGAGTTAAGGGAGTAAGCCCTGGAGATCCAGATAAGGCTCTTGCAGGGGAGAAGTTGTTAGTAGCTTTGCAGGCCCTGAATCAGGAGAGAGTGCATTTCATGGGAGAACACAAGGCCCAGTTGGAATACCTATGGTGCCAAGTCACCTAGGCCAAGGGAAATGAGTTAAGGTTGCGGGAGAAGGATGCCCGCTTGGCAAGGTAGATTAGGGAACAGGAAGAGAAAGTACAGGAGGTAAAGGCCGCTTACAAGCTAGCGAGCAAACAGGGGTTGAGGAGGCAGACCACGTCCCTGTAAAGGGAGAATAGAAAATCTGAGCCGGGCCCTCCAGAAGGCAAAAGGCATGGTATGCCCCATAAGCCCAAATGCATGTCAGGCAGATTTTATGGGGAACGAGGGGAGGACAGTTCCAATGTCACCGGTAGTGCCTAGGGACGACCCGGTTGAGAGAGAGGAGGCCTCACGACCACCACTCGTAGCGCCAAGTTTCAGCGAGGTTTGGCAGTAAGGGGGGGTGGAACCAGGGGTGGAGCCAGAGGGGGAGGCGGAGGTAGAGCAACCCCCGCCCGTGAAGTGGTGGGAGCCGGGACCGATTTGCCCAGCACGGCATCGGAGGTACGGCCCACCCGACAATGGCGATGATGAGGGACCCCTCCAAAACCAGTTCGTATTACCCTTTAACACCCAACAGCTTAGGGCTATGGTCAACCATATCCCGAAGCTCTCTGAGAAGGGAGACCCCTCGATCCACTTCAGGGAAGTATAGCAGGCAGCCAGCGTCAACGACTGCGATGGTGCTGAGCAGGTCAAGATGCTGCTATTCTCCCTGGAGAGTAGTCTTCTCCAATCCCTCTCTGACGAATGTAAGAGGGGGCAGAACGGGTACGTGGAGCTTAGAGATGTGGTTCTGGAGGCCATGGGGATGAATGAGGGAAATCCTTTCTCCCGTGTGGAGAAGACGGTCCAGCTCCCAAGGGAGACCGCGCAGGCTTTTGCGGACTGGCTGTGGCCGGTGTACCAGAGGGCCTGTCTGGGGACGCTGGACCGGGGGTTCCTGAACGGGGATCTGCTGGCCCATTGGCTGCGTTGCCTGGTGGCGAACAGCTTGCCACAGGTCCGAGCCAAGGCAGAATTCTGGATCAACCCCAGAAATCCCCAGACCACCGAGCTCACTGTGATTTGGCAGCTAACTCTTGCCTGCAAAAACGGTACGGGAGCCGATGCACACCCACCCAAGGGAAAGTGTGAAAGGCTCAGAGGGTGTAGAATTCTTAAAGTGCATCCAGGAGAGCTTTTTGAGCCAGCATGTAGAAAGTCCTACAAGAGAGGGGGCGGTACTGGACCTAATTCTAGGGAATGTGGCCGGCCAAGTGGAAAAAGTGCTAGTAGGTGAGCACTTTGGTGATAGTGACCATAATATGGTAAGATTTAAGGTGGTCATGGAAAAGGACAGGGATGGGCCGGAAATAAAGGTTCTAAATTGGGGGAAGGCTGATTTTAATAGGATAAGGCAGGATCTGGCCAAAATGGACTGGGATCAGCTACTTGTAGGAAAATCCGCATCGGAGCAATGGGAGGCTTTCAGAAGGGAGATTGAGATCATACAAGGGCAACATGTTCCCATAAAGGTCAAGAGTGGTTCCAAAAACCACAGGGAACCGTGGATGTCAGGGGATATACGGGAATGGATTAGGAAAAAAAGGAGGGCTTTTGGTAGATACAAAAGGCTAAAGACGGAGGAAGCCCTAGAGGAGTACAAAAAGTGCAGGGGGATACTTAAAAAAGAAATTAGGAGATCAAGGAGGGGCCATGAAATAACACTGGCGAGCAAAATAAAGGAAAATCCGAAGATGTTTTATAAGTATATTAAGGGTAAAAGGATAACTAGGGAAAAAATAGGGCCCATTAGGGACAAAAGTGGCAATCTGTGTGTGGAGCCGGAAGATGTAGGAGGGGTTCTAAATGAATTTTTTGCATCTGTTTTCACTATGGAGAAGGACGATGTAGACATAGAAATAGGGCGGGGGGACTGTGATATGCTCGAACATATTAACATCGAGAGGGAGGAGGTATTGGCGGTTTTAGCTGGCCTAAAAATGGATAAATCCCCAGGCCCCGATGAAATGTACCCCAGGCTGCTGTGTGAGGCAAAGGAGGAGATTGCGGGGGCTCTAACACATATATTCAGGACCTCTCTGGCCACAGGGGATGTGCCAGAGGACTGGAGAACCGCTAATGTAGTACCATTATTCAAGAAGGGTAGTAGGGAAAAACCGGGGAACTACAGGCCAGTGAGCCTAACATCAGTGGTAGGAAAATTACTGGAAAAAATCCTGAGGGACAAAATTTGTCTCCACTTGGAGAGGCAAGGATTAATCAGGGATAGTCAACATGGCTTTGTCAAGGGAAGATCATGTCTGACTAATTTGATTGAATTTTTTGAGGGGGTGACTAGGTGTGTGGATGAGGGTAACGCAGTGGATGTGGTATACATGGATTTCAGTAAGGCCTTCGATAAAGTCCCGCACAGGAGACTGGTCAAGAAGGTAAGAGCCCATGGAATCCAGGGTGCCTTGGCACATTGGATACAAAACTGGCTTAGTGGCAGAAGGCAGAGGGTGATGGTCGAAGGTTGTTTTTGTGACTGGAAACCTGTGGCCAGTGGGGTACCACAGGGATCGGTGCTGGGTCCCTTGCTGTTTGTGGTCTACATTAATGACTTGGATATGAATGTAAAGGGTATGATCAGTAAATTCGCGGATGATACTAAAATTGGTAGGGTGGTAAATAGCGAGGAGGGTAGCCTCAGTCTGCAGAACGATATAGATGGGTTGGTCAGATGGGCGGAACAGTGGCAAATGGAATTTAACCCGGAAAAGTGCGAGGTGATGCACTTTGGGGGGTCTAACAAGGCAAGGGAATACACAATGAATGGTAAGACCCTAGGCAAGACGGAGGGTCAGAGGGATCTGGGTGTGCAGGTACACAGATCCCTGAAGGCGGTGGAACAGGTGGATAAGGTGGTAAAAAAGGCATATGGGATACTTGCCTTCATTAGCCGAGGCATAGAATATAAGAGCAAGGAGGTTATGATGGAGCTGTATAAAACACTGGTTAGGCCACAGCTGGAATACTGTGTGCAGTTCTGGTCGCCACACTACAGGAAAGATGTGATCGCGTTAGAGAGGGTGCAGAGGAGGTTCACCAGGATGTTACCAGGGCTGGAGCGCTTCAGCTATGAAGAGAGACTGGGCAGATTGGGTTTGTTTTCCTTGGAGCAGAGGAGGCTGAGGGGGGACATGATTGAGGTGTACAAAATTGTGAGGGGCATAGATAGGATGGATGCTGAGGAGCTTTTCCCCTTAGTAGAGGGGTCAATAACTAGGGGGCATAGATTCAAGGTAAAGGGAGGGAGGTTTAGAGGGGATTTGAGAAAGAACTTTTTCACCCAGAGGGTGGTTGGAGTCTGGAACTCACTGCCTGAAAGGGTTGTGGAGGCAGAAACCCTCACAACATTTAAGAAGCATTTGGATGAGCATTTGAAATGCCATAGCATACAAGGCTACGGGCCAAATGCTGGAATATGGGATTAGATTAGACAGGGCTTGATGGCCGGCATGGACACGATGGGCCGAAGGGCCTCTATCTGTGCTGTATTACTCTATGACTCTATGACTAAAGGTGCATGGGTTAAAACCTGGACCGGGTAGGAAAGAGTGGCACCGGGAAGGGAGTAACCCCCCCAACACAAAGACCAATTGTTACGGGTGTGGGAAGGATGGTCACTGGCGGAAGGAGTGCAAAATCCCTTGGAAAGATAACAAGGGAAAGAATTCCACAGCCCCAGCCCAAAAGGCGGGGGCAGGAACCCCTTCCGCAGAGGTCGAGTCACTTTTGCACACCATGAGGTCCTTATTGACTGGCCAGGGGAGAGTAGCAGCCGCCACCGGTGCTCTGACCCCGTCAGCCCCATCCAGCCCACAGCCATGACTGGAGCCAGCACAGCCTGTTTACCTGTGTTCTCTCCGGTATGATGAATGGAAGAGACCCCTCTTGGAGATGGAGGTAGAAAAGGTGACGGGGACCTATCTATTAGACATAGGGGCATCATGCACCGTGGTCTACTCAGCTAACCCCACCACCTCGCCTCTCTCTAACGGGGTCCCATACAGCCTGTCGGGGTTCACAGATAAAGAACAGGCTGGCTCGTTTTCCATCCCGTTCGCCATTTGGTTAGGACCGCTCCGCTCCAAGTGGACCTGTGTCCTGATGAAATGGGAAGTGGAGGGTGGAAGACGGGTCCTGGGGGCTGACTTTATTGTAGGCCACGGGATCCTAGTGGATTTGAGGAATCATTGCTTATGGGGTGCAGGTAAAGTAAAGAACGGTGAGATCGGAGTAATCCCGGGAAAGGAAGGGAAGGGGACCCTATGCACCATGAAGCCCAAAGAGGATTATAACCTCGAGCTTATGGTCAGCAACACCCCACAGGAGATCCAGGCATTTGTGCAAGCCCACCTGGCCACATTTGCCACTCACAAACATGACTGCGGGAGGGTCACAGGGTTGGAGGTCAGCGTAGATGGGGACCCCATGGCCCGACCACAGAAACAGTATAACTTCCCCAGGGAAGCAGAGCCAGACATGGAAGCATCCATGTCCTCTTTAGTACAGCAGGGAGTGCTGAGACCGATAGCTACCCACGTGAATTCTCCATTATGGCCGGTCAGAAAGCCGGACAATTCCTGGAGGGCCACGGTGGACTATCGAGTGCTCAATAGTAACATCCCAGCTTGTGCACCCACAGTGGCAGCAGTTGCCGACCTGATAGGAAGTATGCCAGCATCCGTGACCACTTTCACGGTGTTGGATATTTCCAATGGGTTTTGGTCCTTCCCTTTAAGGAGGGAGGATCAGTACAAGTTTGCCTTTACGTTTAAAGGACAACAGTACACGTGGAACTGCTTGCCTCAGGGCTTCCACAACAGCCCCAGCATTTTCCATCAGTGCATGGCAAATAGTTTGAAGGACTTCAGCCAGCCCAGGCATTTGGTCCAATATGTGGATGACCTGCTCCTGTTCACTGATTCGAAAGAGGAGCATGGCCCACTACTGGCCGAACTGCTGGAGCTGCTAGGGCAGAGGTGTTTCAAAGTAAACCCAAGAAAGCACAGATCGGCCAGCAGGAGGTGAAATTCCTCAGCCTGACCGTGCGCACTGGAGAAAGGGCCATAGATAAGGCTAGGAGAGAAGCGGTACAAGAGTTACCGGTCCCTAACGCAGTGACGGGTGTGAGTTCATTTCTAGGGCTAACCGGGTACTGCAGGGATTTTATTGAGGACTATGCAGCCACCGCAGCCCCTCTGCTCCGACTCCTACACAAGGGAGTGGAGTGGCTCTGTGATGAGGGTTGCCAGGCAGCATTCGTCAGGCTCAAGAAAGACTTGCAGACCGCGCCAGTTCTAGGGGCTATAGATGGAGGGAAAGAGTTTTTCCTGGAGGTAGCAGCCAGCAGGGACAGCCTGAGTGCTGTGCTGCTCCAAGAGTGGCACGGCCGGCTGAGGCCGGTGGTCTACTCCGCCAGGATACTCACGGATGTGGAGAGGAGCTACTCCAACTGTGAGCGGCACCTCTTGACCACACATTGGGCTGTGAAGTGATCATTGATCTTCACAGGCACCTCTCCCATCACCCTCCTCACCCATCACACACCCACCCAGATGCTTCTGGACGGGAGGATCAAGGATGGGACCGTGAGAAGTGCCCACATTGCCCGCTGGGCCTTGCTCCTCTCACAGATGGATCTGAAGGTGAAGGGTCTCTGTGAGCCAAAGCTTGCAGCCAACCTGGTATATCCTGGAACAGCCCACCGGTGTTCCATAGAAGGGGTTTGGGAAGTAAACATAGGTTTACTGGCTGGGATACATCCCACAGGCCACGAGATCTATGTGGACGACTCCAGCACGGTATCTGCTGGCGAGCGTCTCACGGGGTGTAGAATTTACGACCCAGCGGCAAAAATTGCCCTGGCGATTAAGCTCCCCAGCACCATGAGCGCCCAGCAAGCTGAACTGTCCACGGTGGTGTACGTTGTTACACAGCCCGAAATCTTCCCCACCCCCTACACAATTTGCTCGGACAGCATGTTCACGTGCAATTCGTGTACGGAGTACCTGGCCATCTGGTCCCACCGCGGATACACCTTCGCTGACGGGAGACCCCTCACAGTAAAGCCCCTGCTGGAAAAGATCCTGGCAGCAGTGGGGGAGGAAGGGGATGTTTTCATCCACAAGGTGAAAACCCATTCCTCCACAGAACCCCGTGGCCAAGGCAACCAGCAGGCTGACTTGCTCGCCAAGGAGGGTGCCCGCACAGGCACTTTCTGGGACCCATTTGGGTCCAGACCCATGGCGGCGGTCAGAGGTAGGGACGGGACCCAAGTGATTGTATGGGTAGCGTTAGCCCCGGACCTTAAGACGATCCAAGCCCAAGACCCCGTCCTCAAAGCAGTCCTCAGCGCTGTAGCTGAGGGAAAGGAAGTAGAGGGTCCGTACGGCACAGCGACCCTTTCCGTTAAAGAGGGCATGCTGTTCCGGGGGGAACAGTGGGTTGTGCCGCAGCAGCGCCGAAGGGAATTCCTTCAACTGGCCCATGAGGGTCCAGGAGCGGGACACCGCGGGCCTGAGACCACCTGGCAGTGGGTGGAACAGGCGGGATGGTGGCCGGGACTCAGGGACGATGTCCGCAAGTTCTGTGCAGGCTGCCTTGTGTGCGCTGCAAATAACCCCAACCCCCACAAAAGGAAGGTCCCTATGGGACACGTCAGGAGGGTAGAGGGACCATAGCAGTCGATACAATTCGACTACATCGGGTCCCTGCCCATCGCCCAGGGAGGCTATATATACTGCCTAGTCCTGGTGGACGTGTTTACCAAATGGGTAGAGGCCTTTCCCTGCAGAACAGCCACAGCTCTGGGTACTGCCAGGATCCTGGTTCGGGAAGTATTCTCGCGGTGGGGACTACCACAGTATGTGGAGTCCGACCAAGGGAGCCACTTCACCGGGCAGGTGATGCAGAATACCCTTATGTTGCTAGGCATCGAGGGGAAATGGCACGTGGCCCACAACCTGCAGTCATCAGGGATTGTGGAGCGCATGAACAGGACCCTAAAGGAAAGGTTGAGGAAGGAGACGGTGGGCTTGCCCCATAAATGGGCCGAGCTCCTACCGTTGGTTTTGATGGGGATCCGGGCCAGCCAGTCTAAAAGCACGGGGTACTCCCCGTACGAGGTAATGACTGGCAGGGTTATGTGGACCCCCACCCATGTACTAGCCCCGGTGCTCACGGAGGGTCAGCTCAGAGAGGTCAACCGGGACAGGTTCGCCCGAAACCTCTTTGAGCACCTGAAACAGGTCCATGAGCAGGCGGCTGGGAACATGGGAAGGCAGCATTGGAGTATCTGATTGCTGCTCGATCCGAGAAAGCTCCACGAGTGGGAGGTAGGAGATCAGGTCATGGTGAGAAACTATGCCCGAGTGGGGAGTTTGGAACCATTATACATGGGGCCCTACACCATTGTAGATAAAGCCAGCCCCATGGTGTACGCCGTGAAGATGCCCCGGTGGACAAAATGGTTTCATATCAACCAGTGTAAGCTGTTCAAACCTGAAAAGGGAAAGCAGCCAGTTGGGGTAAGGCGTGAGGATAAAGATCCTCAGCCTGCAGCAGGAGCAAGTTCACAGACTGCACAGGCAAGCGCTGTGGCTTGCTTAAAGGGAGGGGCCATCCCGCCCATCGATTGGGACACTCCCCCACTCTTCTGGGATCCAGACGAGGGGGAGGGACCTGAGGGCGAAAATCCCACCCCTAACCCAGGTGTAGAGAGGGAGGGACCTGAGGTCGAAAACCCCACCCCGGACCCAGCCATGGGACCTGGGGGCAGAGACTTTCAGCTCACAGCAACAGGCTGAGAAGAGTTACCTGCCCCTAGCCCAGGTTCGGGAGGGTTCAAGCCTGAGGGAGCAGCGGCTCGGGTTAAAGGCCCATCAGCCAAGGAAGCCCCACCCGCCAAGGCCCCTAGAAGGTCCTCACGGATGCCCCAGCAGAGAAAGCCATGGTCACCAGCTCTCCAGTTACCAAGGGCCGCCCCTCGTGTCAGGGGGATGTCCAAGGACAGAGGTCCTCAGCCAGCAGCCACGGGCTGTGAGGGACCAACAGCACAGGACGGTGCGGCCATGCCGGAGGTAGCGGTGTGCCGCAGTACAACCAGGAATTAGCCTGGCCACCCGGAGACGGGCGGCAGATGTATATAGTTTAGGTAGTTCAAGTTTTGTTTATTGTTAAGTTTAGGTATTTAGCTTAAGTTTGGGTGTTTTAGCTTAAGTTAAATAAAGTGTTGGGTAGTGTTAACTAAGTAAGGAATCTGCTAAGAGTGTACATATTTGAGTCGAGGTCGCGGGACCCGACCATGCTTCACCAAGCCAGAGAATCTCTTGGGGACCTGGCTGCATGTTTTTGTATCTTTTTGCAGAAAGACTTCCAGGATGAAGTGGATCATAATCCTATTCACCCTGATTGGGATGAGCATCGGAAGACGAGGCGACATTCAAGACTCCCACATCTACAGGTACTCGGGAGACAGGGCACCTATAGCGACCGACGGAAGCAGTGAATGGGATGCAGAGGAGACCGCCGTCTACGTCCACAAGGGAAGGTGGCCAGGATGGCTGGGGTCCAATTCGTCTCAGTACTCCAGCCAAACCGGATTCACATACAGGGAGTCCTCTCTCCTGTGCCCCAGGGTACGGGTCGTTACCACGAGGGTCAGCGTCACCATTGGAAAGCGTATATGTTTAACGTGTAAAGGACACATTCCTCTGGATAGGTTTTGGTGGCTCAGAAAGCTGAGCAAAGGTATGAGGAACCCCAAAGTCGAGTGGGAACGGTTGGGGAACAACACCCACCGGAAGATTACAGGGACTCACGGAGGATTAAGTGTGTGTTGGGACAAGTGGTGGGAACCGGACCAAGGGATTTATATCTGTATGTGGGGGTCAGAGACGGTCTGCTGCTCAGGCATATCCACCGTTTTCCACCGGCAGTGGCAAGACACCGGGGAAGGGATGAAGTGGGATACCAGCCTGAAGGTGTGTGTGGTCCCATACACCCCGATCCCAGTCAATGCCACTGAGCTTGTAACCCGCCCCTGTAAGCCACCGCCCATGACGCAGGTGGCGAGGATACACAGGGAAGGATGACCCACCACCACCAAGGGACCAGGGAATGGGTTGGTACTAGTACCTACCGATCAGATGCTGTAACAGGGGGTTCGCTACGCGGTAGCCTCCGTGATTTTAAATCTCACCGGTGTACAGTTACCAGAGTGGTGTCCCAAAGAAACAGAGCAGCTATACCAGGCCCTATTAAAAGACATGTTCAAGAAGTTCTATGAGTTCGATTTCACCCATGTGGACAAAACTGAACTGTACACCACAAATCGAGAGATTTTGGGCAATGCAGGGAGAGAAGGAAGGGGAGTATGGAATGATGTTTTTACTGCGTTTAATACTGGGTCCTCTGTCATCAACAGTTTAGATGACATAGAGCTGCAGACCCAGATAAATGGTTTTAAAACACAGTTAAGAAAGATATTACTAGATGAGAACAAAGTAGTGGGCTCAGAGTTGCATGAGGACCAGGCCATGACGGTCCATTTAAAAGAAATTATAGCCGAGTTGGAAAAGCACGCAAAGACGGTAAAAGCTCTCATAAGGGAGGACAGAAATGCTTCTGACCAGGCTGTGCAGAATGAGATGTGCGTGCTATACGGGGCGTGGTTGCTGGGCGAGGGCCGCAGTAATCTGGAGGATTTAAAACAGGGTTTAGTCCCCTCCTGGATCAGCAACAAGCACCTCACAGCCCTCCACCCATTTGAGAATGCATTAAGCCCGTGCCAACTCCGGCTAACTTCCGAAGCCTACCCAGTCCCAGTGGATTGTGGGCGGTCCCACCACACAATCATGGGAGTAGTAGTTACGATGCCGGTCATGGGTAGGACAGCCCGACCCGCACCGGTATACAGGGTTGAGAACATTGGAGTCATTCAAGGGGGTGCACACATTCGTTTCACAGTGGTCCCACCTTACGTCATAAAGTGGGAGCGCGCTAAGACAGGTATTGACCTCTCAAGGTCCGGAGCCGGGGAGCACACATAATCCTGTGTCCCCAGCACTTGAATGCTTATTCAAAACCACAGTGTGGATTCAGAGCTGCTGGCACGAAACCTATAAATTGTACCATGGAGGCAATGGCACAAGGCCATGTTCCCCCACAGGTAGCATATATAGGAGGTGGGACATATTGTGTCACCACCGGTGCATCCCACTACCAGCATGGACAGCATAGCTGGTGTCCGGTTAGTGACAGCAGCTTCTGTTTTAAACCCGAGGCAGAAGTTCAAGTGGCCCAGGAGCAAATTGTCCCCATTCCTGAACACTCCACTGTTCACCTCACTGTAAAGGAGAATTTTACGAATTTGCAAAAGTACGTAGCGCATTTTGGCTACGAAATCCCCCCTCTCCCTAAACACCTTACCAAAATACTCAAAGCCGTTATAGTTTCGCAGAAACATTTTTACACTCTAGAGCAGAAAACAGTAGAGATAGGGGCTAAGATATTGGATATTGTGATTCCACCCTGGTGGGACATTTTCAAAAACATAGAGGTCCCTTCGTGGATCAGACTGGCTTCCCACATTCTCGTGGTTTGCCAGTTAGGGATAGTGTTGTATCTAGTTTGTATTCAATGTAAGGGAAAAGGTCAGATATTAGAATTCCGAAACCAGAAGATCTGGAAGGAACATTATGTGAAGGTGGAGGGAGATATGCCTGTTTGAGTTTTTTTCCTTGTATTCTGATTAAAGATTGTTGTTTTTTTGTGTTGTTTTTAATAAAGTTTTTGTTTTTTTGCGACGCGGTTAATAAAGATGTATGTGTACCAAGTGGTGCAGGGGTGTTAGACCCCCTCCATGCTTGGATGTGTGTAAAAGTCTGTAATTTATCCTATGTATACTTATGTACACTACATTTTCGCAGAATGGGAAGTGCATGTGTCATGGGTATATTAGATAGGTAATTACAGGGGACGTTTGACTATGGAGGGTCAGAAAAATTTTGCTCACCTTGTAAGGATGATTCTTCAAGCAAGTTTTATTATCACAGGGGGGAGTGTAAGATTCGCAAAATTTCCACATTTCCCCCAAGGTTATTATTAATAAAAGGGACACTGCCTGGGCATTTTAAAAAGGGTACCCAAAGATGGCGTCCGCACATCGTGACCAAAAGCCTGCACGATTTTAAAAGCTTGGACTCTGTGGCAGCACAGGCAGCTTTTGGGGAAATCGAAACCTAACATGCAGTTTCTGTGAAAAAGGACTTTGTATTTTGGAAAGCAGACACAGGACTTTGAATATGCATCAAGCCAAATCGTAGACAGACCAAAACCAGTTAGGCCTATACTTGAGGCCATCAAGCTGTCTGCATAAATAATCGGAAACAGCTTAAGGAAGCCATCGAGGCTGGACAGGCTGATTAATATGCATTAATAACAATACAGCTCAGACATCAGGCCATTAGGTGCGATAAGTGGCCATCTAAAAACAGTTAGTTTAGATTGCTACAATTATTTAAACTAGCCCGCCAAAATTGGAACAATGAACTAACCTGATTTGGCGTGCAGATAAGGGTTATCGTAAGGAGTATAACTGGAGGCCCTGGGTAGCAATCTCTCTCTATCTCTTGCTCGCTTGCTCTTGCCCTTGTCCCTGCACTCATGGCTCCAGCCTCTTGGGCTGCCGCTCGCACTCGTGCCCTGGCCTTGTGGCGGGTTCTCTCCCCGTAGTAGATTTTTAGTAACCAGTTACACCATACCAATAGCAAGGGAGGGGAATGAGACCCAAGTCCATAGCCATCCAGGACGCCCAGGCTGCACAAAAGGGGCGAGTTATAAGCTGGCGCTTGGTGAGACGAACATTCCTTGTTGAACACTACGAAAATGCAGGTGGCCACGCCACGACGAATAGACTGGCGTTCTTAAGCTTGGGTAGGAAAAGCTAGGCAGTTAAGACTGCCAACTGCCCTATAGGCACAACGTTGCCTCCGCCGATCGCCCGAGGAAGAAGAGGAGGAGAACCCATCGTGACGAGATGACGACAGCAGTGGAGGGGAAGAAGGTGTGTCACAGCAGCAGATCCAGCGCCGTGCCCCTGAAGACCACGTGGCGACGGGGTACCTTGAAGGACCAAAGACCAGACCTCAAAACTCGCACTCGTTAACAGTTGGCTTTATTTTGGATTGGTGAGCATGAATTCTGGCCCCTCCTAGCTTAATCTAGTTAGGTATAGGGGGTGGGATAAGGATAAAGGGATTGTTAAGATAATTTGTTTTCCCTCGATGTGCCGTGTGTCCCCCATTCCCTGTATAAGTATATAGTTATTTTGTATTTGCCTTTAATTTTATACTAGTAACTTCTCGTAAGACTGTGTTAATAAAATCTTGGTTTTCTCACATCCAAACCACCTGTTTACTCGAGTCTTTCTGTATCGCCGCCTGTACCTAAGTCCGGTGTCTAGAACCCAGGGGCGTGGGAGCAATTCGAACCGCTCACAAACAGTCAGGGGCATAACTGACTGGGCGCACGCGCCACACCCAACCATCCCCTAAGCTGCTCCGTAAGATATATGTGGAACTTGCAGTTGGTGAGCATGGCTGTTAGTAGGTATAATGCTGATTGGCAGTGTGCTATTCTGGACATTTTCAGCAGTAGGCCATCCCTCCACACCATATCATATGTTGCAGACAAGTCCACAACAGCCACTGCTGTTTTGAGCCCATGCTGATAACCAGCTTTGATGTGGGTTGTGAGTGCAATTACCTGGTCACAGGTGTCCCATCCACGACTAAACCCACAGTGCTCCTTAGAGAGGTGATGCTTGATGAGTGGCATGAGTCTTTGGAAAACATCCTTTCCAAGAGCTTGTACAGAACTCACAGCAATGATATTGGTGGTAGTTTTTCAGATAATTTATACAGTGCCTTTCATGACTTCAGGATGTCCCAAAGCACTTCACATCCAATGAACTGCTATTTAAGATATAGTCACCATTGTAATGTAGGGAAACACATCACAATAGTCAAGTGTGTAGTCAAGGATAAAGGCAGAACTGAAAGATAACATTGAAAAATTTGATATCTGTTGAACACTAGAAACTAGACATCAGAAGAAAACACTAATACATAATGAAGAATCTCATTTGCTTGTCATCAAATGTTGAAATCAAGTTGTTTGTTTCTGATGATGATAACCATAACCAATTACCATTCAAATTACTGGTACATTGACTACTTGGTTGACATTGTAGCAAAGGTTATATTAGCAGGACTTAAAGGACAGTTTTACAAACACTAGTAGGCTATTTTCAGATCATCAACTATGATATTGAATATGTGGGGGCTGAATTTCTGCTTGTTTATGCCAGTAATATCAGTGCAATTCAGGTGGAATCAACCGAACCAGCGCAAAAGATTGGGGAATTTTAAACGTAAGGGAGCTATGTCCAGAACCACGAGTTCTTCATGATCAAGATTTAATTCACACGAATTCGGACCCGCCCACAAAACTAGCCACGCCCCCAGGTCATAATTGTGAGATTTCACCAATTGCACTGGATCAAGCAGACCCTTTAAATTGTGCTCGGCCTAAGAAAACAAATTAAATATATTTTGATATGAAAAACTTTAAAAATATATTTAATTTATGAAGAAACTGACTAGTGTACACCAATGATTGGTTCAATATAGATTTTATTTAAGTCATTTTCTGTGATTTTAAATCAAGTTATTCACAGGTGGAGAAGTGGACACCAATGTCCCCTTTAAGCTGCATGGCTGCGCAGCGCACTGGAGGTCCCGGTGAGCCAGCTTTTAAATGGAAAAAAAGTGCATGCATGGAATTTTGAATGAGCCGCGCAGCCCAAAAACATTAGAGGGAACATTTGTGGACACCCTTATTAAAAATATCTTTCTTTGCTGATAAACCCATTTTTATCTGTATTAATAAAACTGCACCAGGTTACCACTCTTAAATATATCAAGGAATATTTTTAATGGAAAAAAAGAAAAACTATTACGTTCTATTATGCTGCCCGATTGTGCTGGTTCATGGAAGAATTTAAGTTTAGGATTATGCAAAAGAATTTTAGCAGAAACCTGAAGCCTATCCTAACCAGCACAATGGCCTAAAAATTTGGTGGCGCCCCAAACCTGCGCGCCGGAAGTCCCGCCCTGGAAGGGCCCGGGAGCGCCAGCGCGATATTCAGTTTCAGTGCCCCAAACAGAAGCGGGGCGCTGCTCGAGGCGCCCCGCGTCCGTCTTGGGGCGCTGAAAATGAATATCACAGTGCAACGTGCCGCAGCACCACACGCTGTGGCACGGCACGCTGTGGTACTGCAGGCCTTCTTCCCCTTCTTAAAGGGGCGGGCCCTGCACCAGCACGATCTCCGATCGCGAGTGCGGGCAAAAGAGCCCGGCACTGAGGAGAGGTGCCGGACTCTCGGGACACAGCCAGCACTGCCCGGGGGGGGGGGGGGATCAGGAGGCCGGGGAGGGTGGCGCGAGGAGGTGCTGTCAGGCGGCCACCGAAAAAAATGGCCGCCCCGCACCTCCCCTTTCATTTGCGCCACTACTGCCACAGATAGGCCCCCCTGAACCGGTCCCGATTTGCGACCGGCGCTACGGGGCGGGGGGCGACCCAATATCGCGTTCGGGGCGGTAGCGGGGTGCTGCACACACCGATGATGTCATCGGTGGCGGCGCAGCGCTACAGGCTAACGCCGCCATTAGCGCCCCGCTAAATTTCGCGGGAGGCGTGGCCAGTGGATCTAAAGCCACTGAGTGCCCTCTTTAGGTGCTAACTGGTGGCACAGCCCACCAAATTTCTAGGCCAATATGTTTATATTGGGCCCAATTTCCCGATTGTCCCCAAAGCGGAAATCGATGTTTGCAATACAATTATCCATCACTCCCATGCAATAAAGACAAGATTCCAATGCTCTCCTGGCTAGCCTCCCATATTCCACCCTCCATAAACTTAAGTTTATGCATAACACTGTTGCCCGTATCCTAACTTGTACATAGTCCTGTTCACCCATCATCCCTGTGCTCGCTGATCTACATTGGCTCCCCATTTGGCAACACGTCGAATTTAAAATTCTCATCCTTGTGTTAAAATCCCTCCATGGCCTCGCCCTTCCCTATCTCTATAACCTCCTTCAGCCCACAACCCTCCAAGAGCTATGCGGTCCTCCAATTCTGGCCTCTTGTGTATCACCGACTTCATTGGTTCCACCATTGGCAGCCATACCTTCAATTGTCTCGGCCCCAAGCTCTGGAATTCGCTCCCTAAACCTCTCTGCCTCCTTAAGACGCTTCTAAAAACCTTCCTGTTTAAACAAGCATTTGGTTAGCTGTCCTTGTTGTGTCTGGGTATATTCAGACTACAGCAGAAATGGTACAACAGGTGTTTACTCAACGTGGCTCACAGTTGAACTGACTGTACAGATTACTACTCAGTGCTATATACAGGTGTGGTCACTGCCGGTACTACAGTATACATGAGCTGTAAAAAGTAGTTCCCCCCTTAAAGGTATATACATTACAATTCCTCCCCTTTTAGATTAACAGTACCATAACACTCATTTAACAATTAAATATCAAACTAATTACAATTAACACTTTTAACATGCAACATTGGCTGAAAATAGTCTATTTATATATTCAGTCTTTGGGGAGGCCTCCTGATCCTTTCTGGATAGCGCCTTTCCTGAGTGTCTTGCTCTTGGTGCGGAGGCGATTCTGGCCCCCTGTCGTCGGTTGGTTCATCAGCTTCCGATGCTACTGTTGCTGGGGTAGATGCGACCTGTACATCGGGTTCATCACCAGGTACCTATGGGCGAGGCATTGGGTTGACTTGTTCCTGTGACTCTAGGATCTGGTCAGCATGGCGTCTCACGATGCTCTCCCCAACGTCCACTGTGTACATTAGTGGGCCCTGCCGTGTGCATATCGTTCCTGGCTGCCATTTTTCTGTTCGGTAGTCGCGGGCCAAGACTGGTTGCCCTACATTGAAGCTCCTTGTTGGCTTCTCATGGATGTGCTGGAATTGCTTACTCTCAACATCTCTCCGTACGTTTGGTCTGAGCAAATCCAGGCAAGGTCTTAACCTTCGGTTAAAGAACATCATGGCTGGGGCCTGGTTGGTGAGTGCATGTGTCGCATTCCAGTAGGCGAACAGGAAATTGTCCACCTTGTGCTGCAGCAGAATGTTGTCATTGTACATAGCCTTTATTGCCTTCTTAAAGGTTTGTATGAACCTCTTAGCCAATCCATTTGTGGCTGGATGATACGGGGCGGATGTGTAATGCCTTACCCCATTCTTTTTCAAGAACCTTCAGAACTCTTCGGACACAAACTGTGGTCCGTTGTCGGAGCAAATCTGTTCTGGCAAGCCATTCCTGTAAAAAATGGTCCGTAGGACTGCAATAGTATTCTCCGTGGTGGTGGAGGACATTTTGATGACCTCAGGCCATTTCGAGTGCGCATCCACGGCTATTAAAAACATTGAGTCCATGAATGGACCAGCAAAATCAATTTGCACCCATTGCCATGGAGATGAGGGCCACTCCCATGGGTGTAGAGGGGCCTGTGGTGGTGCATTTTGGACTATCTGGCATCCTGAGCAGCTCTTGGTCAGGTCCTCGATTTGTTTATCGATTCCCGGCCACCACACATAAGCCCTGGCTAGGCATCTCATTTTTACCCCTCCCAGATGACCCTCATGAAGCTCATTGAGCACTCTATCCCTTAACTTGGGTGGAATTACCACTCGGGATCCACACATCAAGGTCCCCCGGCACACTGACAGCTGTTCTCTCCATGTCGAGAATGCTGGCAACAGTGAGTCGCCATGTGCTGGCCATCCCTTCACCGTCAAATCATATACCCGAGACAGTGTCGGGTCATTTCGGGTTTCCTTTTCGATACAAGCGTTAGTTACCGGTAGGTATTCAACTATAGTCGAATGGAATATTTCGACAGGATCCACTGTTGGTGCTTCCTCTGCAGTAGGCAGTGGCAGGCGTGATAGCCCATCAGCATTTCCATGCTGTTTCGTGCCCTTATATTCAATCTCATAGTGGTGCGCCCCTAGAAAAAGTGACCATCTTTGTAGTCGTTATGCAGTCATCACCGGAACGCCGTTCATCGGATTAAAAATGGAGACAAGAGGCTGGTGATCAGTCAGCAAGGTGAATTTCTGCCCGTGCAGCTAGTGATTGAACTTTTTCACTCCCCACACTAGGCTTAGGGCCTCCCTGTCAATCTGGGCGTAGTTACGCTCGGCTGAGGTTAGTGATCGTGATGCAAAGGCTATTGGCCTCTCTGAGCCGTCCGAGAATTTGTGCGACAGCACCACTCCAATGCCGTAGGGTGACGCATCACATGCCAACCAAATTGGTAATGCTGGGTTGTAATGGGCCAATATCTCTTTCGAAGTGATTAGTGTTTTGCTCTTCTGGAAAGCTCGTCTACATTCGTCACTCCACTTCCATGGCACCCCAGTTTGCAGTAGGGTGTTCAGTGGGTGTAGTATTGTAGACAAATTTGGCAAGAACTTATGGTAGTAGTTTACCAGCCCGAGGAACGATCTCAGTTGTGATACATTTTCCGGTGCTGGGGCCTTGACTACTGCCTCAATCTTCTCTGGGGACTTATGTAACCCCTCTTTATCGACAACGTGGCCACAATACGAGATCTGATTTCTAAAAAACTCGCATTTGGGGCGGTTAGCTCGGAGCCCATATTCCTGCAATCTAGTGAGCACCTGCTCCAGGTTGGCAAGGTGATCACTGTCATTTTCGCCCGTGACCAGGATGTCGTCCAAATAACACTGGGTCCCTGGGATCCCTTGCAGGACTTGTTCCATTGCCCTCTGCCAAATAGCCGGAGCTGATGCTACCCCGAATACCAGCCGGTTGTATTGGTAGAGACCTTTATGGGTGTTGATTGTGAGGTATTTTTTTGATGCTTCTTCTACCTCCATTTGCAGATACGCCTGGGCCGGATCAATCTTAGTGAAGCGTTTCCCTCCAGATAGCGAGGAGAAAATATCTTCAATCCGCGGAAGTGGATTTTGTAAGGTGTGAAGGACCGGGTTCACTGTTACCTTAAAGTCCCCACAGATGCGAACCTTCCTTGGTTCCCCAGGCGTGCTGCTCAACGACTTTTTCATCACAGGGATGATGGGTGTAGCCCACTCGCTCCAGTCTACCTTGGACAGTACACCTGAACGTTCCAGACTCTCCAGCTCTGCTTCGATGGCTGGGCGGATCGCATAAGGTATCGGTCTGGCCTTAAAAAATTTTGGGCTTGCGTTTTCTTCAATTTTAATCATCGCTGTCATGCCTTTTAGTGTTCCGAGTCCTTGCTGGAACGCTTCTTTTGCGTCAGTTAGGATCTTTGACAGTCGCCCAGGTGTGACGTCATCATCCTTTTTGTCAGCCACAGTCAGTGCCTGTATGGAATGTCAATCCAGTTGTATTTTCCGGATCCATTCATGTCCTAGTAATGGTGGCCCTCCATCTTGCAATACATACAGGTCTAGTTTTGGTGTTTCCTTACCGTTACAAATAACGGTCACCCTTATTTTTCCTTTGGGGTAGACTTTTTGCCCCGTGTACGTCTTCAAAATAATTTTTGTGTCTCTCAAGGGTATGTGTGCGAATAGCCACTCGTAGTCCCGTCGGTTTATGACTGTTAGGGCTGATCCTGTGTCCAATTCCATCTTTACCTGGACTCCTGCTATCTTGAGAGTAACCCAAATATTTCGGTGATCCTCCGTTGTGATCACATTATGTAGTTTCAGACAACTCAGTTCCCTGCTTTCAGAGTCGTTATCACTCTTTTGTTCATCTGAACTATTCTCCGTCATCTTATGTACATTCTTGTACTTTCCTTTGGTAGGTTTCTTATTGCTGGTTTTCTTTCCCGACCTGCAGACTCGTGCTATGTGTCCTACTTTTCCACACTGTCTGCACACTTTGTCTTTGAACCAGCAATCATTCTGGCCATGTGTTGTTCTGCCGCAGCGATAGCACTTCTCTGTTCCATATGACATTTCGTTTGTGCCATATTCTTGCGGTCTCTGTTGTATCTCTGCAGCGCCCCGTGCTGCTGCTTCATATGATACCGGAATGCTGAAAGCCTTTTCCAGCGTAAGGTCCTTTTCAGATAAAAGCCGTTTCTGGGTTCCTTCACTTTGAAGCCCACACACAAACTTGTCCCTTAATGTATCTGTCAGTCCCGCTCCAAACTGGCAGTGTTTCAATAGTTTGCGCAGTTCTGTTAAATAATCAGCATTGCTTTCTTCCTTATGCTGGTTCCGTTTGTGAAACTTGAATCTTTCTGCTATCAGCAGCGGTGTGGGGTTTAAATGTTCCTGTAGTATCGTTACTATGTCTTCAAAACTATTTTCCATTGGCTTCGTTGGGGTTACTAGATTTCGTAATAACCCATACGTCTTTGCACCCAATAATTTAACAATACCGACGCTTTCCTGTCATCTGACACCTCATTTGCCTTGCAGCACACCTCTATTCGCTCGACATATGTAGTCCAGTCTTCGACTTCATTGTCAAATGCGGTGATACTGCCACTCTTCGGCATTTTGGGTGTGGTTTAAAATGGCGTCTCCCAATGGCTTAAAATGGCATCTCCCGTGCGTTCCTTCCTCCCCCGCTGCTGCCAACGCCGCACTCAGCAGTCCTCGTGGCAATGGCGCCGCCTCGCGGGTTTCTGCGCGTCTCTCTCTCCCTCTCTCTGACGCTGCTCAGCCCCTGAACACCAGCTGCGCCCTGTGCGCTCTGCCCTCTCTCTCTCTCCCCCGTCGACGCTGCTCGGCCCTTTGGTATGCCGCTCGGTCGGGCTCTAGCCCGCCGCTGTCCGGGAAGGGTCTGAGCACTACCTGTTGCCAGCCCGTTTCGCTGGACCACCTCGACTGGAAAGCCAAGCCTGGCTCTCGACAGCCTCCCCCGCAATTCTCGAGTCTCTGCTGGATGACTGGGCGGCTGCCCATGGTCGACGCCCGAGTCTCTGGCCTTGACCTCCAATCCACTGATCTCCAGGAACGAATCCCCGGGAGGTGATGCAGAGTTGCAGGTAGGTTCGAACTTGCCTCGTCGTCAATGTTGTGTCTGGATATAATAAGATAGAGACTGCAGCAGAAACGGTACAACAGGTGTTTACTCAGCGTGGCTCACAGTTGAACTGACTGTACAGATTACTACTCAGTGCTATATACAGGTGTGGTCACTGCCGGTACTACAGTATACATGAGCTGTAAAAAGTAGTTTCCCCCCTTAAAGGTATATACATTACAGTCCTAATGTCTCCATCTTTGGCTCAGTGTCAATTTTTCTTAATATAATTCAACTGCAACATTAATTTGTAGCTACACCTTCTAACTGGTTATTCTGCGTGATGGAACATTTGGAAAGTAAGTTCTCTGTTTTAAAAAATGTGCACATAAACCACTTAGGAACATTTGGAACAGGAGTAGGCCATTCAGCCCCTCAAGCCTGCTCTGCCATTCAATTAGATCATGGCAGATCTGCACATCAGCTCCATTTATCTGCCTTTGCTCCATATCCCTTGATACCCAACCCTAACAAAAATCTATCAATCTCATACTTGAAAGCTCCAACTGTCGCAGTATCCACAGCCATTTGGTGGAGAGAATTATACATTTCTACTTGTGAAAAAGTACTTCTTGATTTTGCTTCTGAATGGCCTAGCTCTGATTTTAAGATTATGTCTCCTTTTTCTTGATTCCGCCATCAGAGGAAATAGTTTCTCTGGCTGCCATTTTATTAGCCGGGTTGAGGGCGGGCCCGCGGCTCGGCAGCTTTCGGACCCACTTCCGGAGGCTGCTGCCCAGCAGTTACGATTTTACCTTGATTGGCCTCGTTACGGCCGACGTGCAGATCCCTCCAGGCAATTGCTTGGAGCATGTCAGTTTCTCGCGTCTGATGATGCGTTGTTTGAGTAAAAATTTAAAGGAGCCATGTCCCCTTTGCAAATGCATTAGATTTTTTCTCTTAAAGGTGCTGGCTGCTGCAGGAATGGCAGCCCCAAAACCTAAGGCTGCACCAGGTTCAATGAGGGCTCCCTCCATGCTCTTGTGGAGGGAGTTAGAGGACATCAGTAGGTCCTCTTCCCTGGAAACGTAAGGAGGAGGATTCCTCAGCAAACCAAGGCAGCTTGGCTGCAAATTGCTGAGGAAGTGAGTTCGAGGTCTGTGTGCAGACGCACATGGGTTCAGTGTCGAAAAAGGTTTAATGATCTGCTGAGATCACCTAAAGTGTGACCTCTGTGTTCTGGGAAATGGAAGTTCAAGAGTGAGGGCTCAGGGTGATTTCCATGTAGAATATTGGTGGTGACACTGAGCACAAACCACCGTTTATTGGACAGATGATGCCTGAAATTTTGAGAATGTCGGATTATATTCATCTCCATGTGCCAGCCACCTGTGGTTGAAGCGTAAGCTTACGCGAATCTGGCATGGATGAGTGAATCTGGCATCCCTTGCCTGACGGCCAGCAATTTGGTCGCCTGCTGTTGGATTGGCCACATCCGGCCCCGTAAGGGGTCACTCCCCATTCTCCTCCTCATCCTCCTCCTCATTCTACTCCTCATCCTCATCCTCGTCCGCTTCCTTCGAGGAGGCTGTGTGCTGAGCCACTTGTTAATCCAGCAGCACTAAGCCGCGCTGCTGTGCGATGTTGTGCAGGGCACAGCAGACCACGACAATTCTGAACACCCTGGATGGTGCATACTACATGCTCCTCCAGATTTGTCTAGGCATTGGAGGCACATTTTGAGCAAGCCAATGGTTTGCTCAATGATGCTTCTGGTGGATATGTGACTCACGGTGTATCGCTCCTCAGTATCGTTTGATGGCCTCCTCATCGGTGTCATAAGCCACTTTTTCAGGGGATAGCCCTTGTCGCCAAGAAGCCATCTTGGTGGATGGAAGGTCTGAGGCACAGTAGACTGGCGCAGGATGAAGGAGTCATGGCAATTGCCAGGGTATTTCACGCAAACAGGCATGATGATCTTCCTGTGGTTACACACCAGCTGGAGGTTCAGGGAGTGGAATCTCTCGCGGTTGACAAAAACAGCTGGGTTGTGATAGGGGGCCCTATTGGCTACATGTGTGCAGTCTATGACGCCTTGCACCATTGGCAAGCCTGCCATATTGGCAAAGCCAATTGCACGCACTGTCACACTTCGGCCATCCGTGGATAAGTGGAAGTAATTGTGCGCCTTTGCAAAGAGGTGTCCTGCGTGATGCAGGTGAGTGCGGCCGACTGGGAGATGCCGCTGATGTCTGCAGCTGATCCCTGGAAGGAGCCCGAAGCAAAGAAGTTGAGTGCGGTGGTGACTTTGACAGCCACTGGTAAGAAGTGTCCACACGCTCCTCTGGGCTCCAGGTGTTGGTATAGCATTGTGCCGATGTCAGCGACTATGTCTCTTGACATTCTCAGCCTCCTTTGGCACTGCTGTTCAGTCATGCTGAGGAAGCTGATCCTCTGCCTGTAAACTGTAACTTGGGGGTATCTCCTGTGGCAAGGTGCAGCCCTGCGCTGAGGCCCTTCGCCCTGTGCATTATCAGGTGGGTGAGGAGGAGATTGGCGCTCCTGGTGCTGGTGCTGCTCTTGTGGCTGTTTGTGGTGCTGCCGCGGCTGCTCTTCCTCTGAATCTGATGACCAGGATGAGAGGATATAAATGGTTCCCATCCTGTTGCTATAGATTTCATTTGAGGCCAGAAGCTGGCAAGTGTACAGTCGAAGTGGCCTCAAATTATTCCAATCAGGTCACACTGCGGATGGCTGTCAGCTTGAACAATCAAGGTCAGTAGATATGCAAAATCTGATCCCAACCTCCAACATCAAGGTTGTTGCATTTGAATGTCAGCCATGTTTCAGGGGCACTTTTAAAGTGCAGCACCAATGACTCCAAATCATGTCCTCCAACAACTCTTCTCCTTGGAGCTGGCCTGTTTCTGACAAGATGGGAAACAGGAGCCGGAGGCACAAAAATGGAAAACCACTAGAAAAATAGGATTAGCAAGGCAGTTAACAGGCTCTTAACTGCCTTAACTACCTATCCCATCGGTTCCAGTCGGGTCAGTTTGGGAGCGGCTGACCCGACACTCACAAAATTCATATGGGGCGGGATGGAGGCAGGTTGGCAGTCTGAAGCCGTTTTTTCCGATTTTCTCTATCGGCCCGCCTCCCATCCTGCCTCCTCAGAGCGGTTGGCCCAGAAATTCGGGTCCCAACGCGTGAGTACGCACGGGGTACTGACGCGTGGACTCGATGGAAGTGCCGGTTTCTTGCATGCACTGTGCATGCGCGGGAAACCGGCACTTCCGTTCCTCTGAACGAAGGGGTTCAGAGGTCGAACGTGTGCGCGCGGGAGTCTGCGCGTGCGCTTTGAACTTACGTTTTTTTTACAGGTTTTTCCGTGAGGGTAAGTCTTTAGATTTTAGAAATGTAAAAACCAGGCGTAAGGCCTGCATTTTAAAAGGTAAGTGGTCAATTAATTAAAATTAAAACATTTTTTCCACAGGTTTATTATTTTTAAATACTTTAAAGCAAGGTAAGTTTATTTTTAGCCCTGTTTTATTATAAAATTACTTTTTTCAAAAATTTAAATTATTGTTTAAAATAGTTATTTAATGTAATTTATAGTTTATTTAAAAAGTGTGATTTAAAAAAAAAAATATTTGAAGGATTACTGTTATTTTGGGGCCCGTATATTCATAAGTTTAGACAGGTCTTCCTGTCAATCATATGAATGGGCTTTTCCATCCTCTGATTGGCTGCCCATGGCTCACATGATCCCAGGGGACGCATCGCACTAACTACGCCCCTGGGACACGCAAGCACAGCGCGCCGGGAGTTGTAGCAGGCCCCGGAGCGGAATTCCATGGGAGCCCAGAACTCAACTGCCGGCGCACAAGGTAAGTGCAGGTTGGGGGCTTGCACCCGCGGGAAACCCCCGACCCGAATTTCTGGGCCATTAAAATCAAGGCCTCTGTATCCACACTATCAGATCATTTTAAGATTTTAAACATCTCCATCATATCACCCCTAATTTTCTATACTCAATGGAATTCAATCCTAATTAATTCAACCTGTCCTCATAATTTAACTCTCCACGCCCTGGTATCTTTCTGGTGAATCTACATTACACCCGTTCCAAGGCCAATATATCTTTCCTTAGGTGCGATGCCCAAAACTGAATGTAGTACAGTAAATTAGCTTAAAAATTAAAATGGATCACTCTTGGGTCTCAGAAAATTATCTTGGTGCTGCCGTAAGCAACCTGGCTTTGGTCAGACCATGCCAAATTTGTAAAGGGGAGAAAAATCTTTCATGTTTGGTCAAAGACCAAGGCCCCGATTTTCCTGGAGCTGTCGGGCGGGGTTTCAGGCGGGCGGGGGCTGAAAATCGCAGAAATAGGGGGTCGCGACCCCCCCCGCCCGATATCCCGCCCCGCCCGACTTTTGCCCCTGTGTTTCAGCGCGGCCCGAATCAGTCCCGCCCGCAGCAAGCGGGACTGGTCGGCGGGAGCCTAATGATCAATAATTGGCATGTTTAATCCTATTTTCAGGGGCCCTTGGAATTTTCAGCCTTTCCCCACATAAACCACGCCTGGTGGAAACACCGCTGATGAAACCTGGCATGAACAATGTTGGCTTGCTTGCTTTCAGCTGCAGGTCAATCAGGAATGAAGAGATTTAAATAGCCAGCATTTGTAGACTGCAGGACCTTGTTGCTCAAGGCTTGGGGAAACTTGTTGAAGGCTTAGGCACACTTCTCCAGTGTGAGCTCCTGGGGAGCCCCTCTCAGCACCCTAACTCAGCGCTGCCTCAACGGAGGCATCTGCCAGAAGCATGGGTGGCCTTTTGTTCCTTCCCTTCTTGGCATTAGAGGATCTCCAACAGCAGAGGAGGCTGCAGCAGATCCAGCAACAACAGCAGATCCAGCAACAACAGCAGCACCAGCAACAGCAGCACCAGCAGGAGCGACAGGCTGCGGCTCAGCCACCTGAGGCAGCACAGGCCAGAAGGGGCCAGCACATGGAAGGCCGCCGGCGCAGGAGATACCCCCCAAACAGGGTCTACAGACACAGGGTGAGCTACCTCAACATGGCTGAGCAGCAGTGCCAAAGGTGGCTCTGACTTTCACGAGAGGTAGTGACTGACATCTGCGCAATGCTACAGCAAGACCTGGAGCCCAGAGCACTAGGTCAACACTCCTTACCAGTGGCCAACAAAGTCATCACCGCACTCAACTTTTATGTCTCAGGCTCCTTCCAGGGATCAGCAGCAGACATCAGCGGCATCTCCCAGGTGGTCGCACACACTTGCATCAAACAGGTCACCGATGGCCTCTTTTTTCTCCTCGCACACAATCACATCCATTTCACCCGGGATTGCGCAAGTGTGAGGGCGCGAGCGCGTGGATTACCTCAGCTTGCAGACTTTCCAAGGGTGCAGGGCATCATTGGCTGCACACATGTGGCCCTTAGGGCACCCCATCGCAATCCAAGAGTTTTTGTCAACTGCAAGGGCTTCCACTCCCTTAACGTTCAGCTGGTGTGTGACACAAAAAGGAGATTTTGCATGTTTGTGCCAAGTACCCTGGCAGCTGCCATGACTCCCTCATACTGCGCCAGTCTACTGTGCCTCCGCTATTCAGTCTGCCAAATGAACTTCAGGGATGGCTACTTGGAGACAAGGGATATCCCCTGCGGAGTTGGCTAATGACGCCGGTGAGGAGACCAGCCAACGAAGCTGAGGAGCGCTACAACTCCAGCTACATTTCCACCAGATGCATTATCGAGCAAGCCATCGGATTGCTAAAGATGTGCTTCAGAAGCCTCGATAGATCAGGTGGAGCCCTACAGTACTCATCAGCCAGGGTCTCCAAAATCGTTGTGGTATGCTGTGTGCTTCACAACATGGCACAGCGTCGTGGCTTGCCGATTCCGCAGGACCAAGAGGCTCCTCACAGAGCCGCCTCGGATGAGGATGATGCTGAGGAGGAGGAGGAGGAGGAGGAGGACAGAAACAAGCATCCTACAGAGGCCCGTCAAACAGCGACACCAGTGCGCGAGAACATTGCTGGGTGGAATGCAAGGAACGCACTCAACCTGGGCAGATTGGCGTAGCCTGGTACCTCAAACACTGCAGCCTCGCAGCTTCTTAACTGACCATGGACAGTGGCCCATCCCTGCGCATTTCTACCTATTGGACCAGCTTGTTGACATCTGCAAGTAATCCTAAGGCCTTAATGTGAAATCCCCATTTGCCAAATGACAGACGCCACAACTCCAGCAGTTGCCACCAGATTTTTTATGTGCAACAAAGTGATGACATTAAAACTATACACAAGACTTTTCACCCAAGTGTCTACCCTTGTGATTAGTGGTGCTTTATTTTTCTCTTACGCGTGCTCCTATGTACTGGTACCCCTGTGGTTTCAGCAAATGTGGAGGCCCCTTGCTCACTTTGCTGCTCCTCCTGTCTCAACAGCTTTGGCGGGCGTCCTCTGGGGTGGCGAGCCTGTGAGGGCTCACCAGCAGTCTGCTGCTCCTGTGGCTGTGCAAGGGTTGAGACTCCTATCTCACTTGGATGTGGACTCCAGTGGGGCTCTGACCGAGGGCTCTGAAGTGGCATGGAAGTGAGAGCGCGTGGAGAGGAGCCCCCACTTCCTTGAGGTGTACCAACAACCTCCCTCTCATGGGTCAGCTCCCCCTCAGTGCCTGCAAGTGGCTGGAGAGCACCTTGCTGCACATCAGGGGGGCCATGGGGACCCGTCTCTGCACTGGAAGTCCTGCTCAGAGGGACTTCCATGAAGGTCTGGTTTCGGTACTCAATAGATACCCATCGCTCCTCAAGAGATGTCATTCTATTCTGAGCACTCACCATGTTTTCGATACCCTGGCGACTAAGCTCCTCCATGGCCGTAGCCCTCCTCTCCTCAGCTGCAGCCCTCCTCTCCTCGGCCGCAGCCCTCCTCTCCTCGGCCGCAGCCCTCCTCTGCTCGGCTGAAGCCCTCCCCTCCTCGGCGGTAGCCAGCTTTACCACGGAGGTAGCCATCCTTTCCGTGATGATGCTTTCATGCGCCAATGACTCCAATAAGGCTGTGCTCATGCTCGCCATGGACTCCTCCTTTCGCTCCACACTTGCAGCGACCCTGGAGACAAAACCTGCCAGAGACTCTTGCATCTGTGCATGGAGATCCATCACCTCCTCTCTTGTGGATGGACCCAGAGGCATAGGGTCGACATGAGGCTGAGCTGAGCTGGCAGAGGCCTGCGCCCTCCGATGAGGACTCTCCACTGCTGTCCCTGTCTCCACAATCTGCTGATGCTCACTTGTGAGCTGTGATACACCAGGTGACAACACTGCTCTATGTCCCGAAGGCCCCCCCGAGGTGTGAGTGTCTGCGCTGGTGCTGGGTGCGCTTACTTCTGCTGACGCTGCGCCCTCAGAGGCTGGAGCTTCCTCTGAGGAGTCTGGCTGCAACGTCTCTTCCTCCTCGTCAGTGGGGACGGGGGCTCTGAATGGTCCTGTGGGGGAGTAAAGGAAAGGGTTAGAGATGTGATGCCAAGGCTACTTGCACATTGGATTTGGCATATGCTCATAAGTCCAAATGATGTAGCTTCAGAATCATATCAGAGACTCATGCTGTGTCAATGAGAGAGACAGGAAACTATTCTGTCACCAGCTTGCGGACTTGCTCCTGTCTCTCCTGCCCCAGCTTCCACAGGCACGTCAGCCCCAGCAATCTCCATCGCTGCTTCCTCCCAGGGGCTCAGGTGGGCGATTGAGGGTGGTCCTCCTCCAGTCCTCGCACGCTCTCTCCTATTGTGAGCTCTCTTTTCCTGCAATGAGGGAGACAAGTGGAGGTTGAGTGAGAATGAAGGAGTGAGTGTAGAGATTGCATAGCATAGATACTTAGAAGGAGACAAAGATGGTGTGAGGCTGCAAGACCAAGGGCCCTCCCTGTGTGTTGTCAGTTGTGTTCCAAGCATCAGAGTGAGAGGCAGTGTGAGGGCTGCATGGTGGAGTAGTTATGTGAAGGTGAGCATAGAGAGATAGGGAATGGGTAAGGGTGCATGGATGTGACTGTGAAGTAGAATGTGGAGGAAGAGATTGCTGAAGTGAGTGCTGTTGGGGAAAGGCAATGGGGACCAGGTTGAGCGTGATGGAAACTTCATACTTACTTTTCCTGTACGGTGAAGGTCATGGAAGCGCTTCCTGCACTGTGTCCAGGTCCGTCGGGTGGCTCCCTGAGAGTTGACCTCTGCAGCCACCTCCATCCATGCAGCCCTGGTCTTTTTGGGAGGCCTCTTCCTCCCTGAGCTAGGGAAGAGGACCGCCCTGTGGGCCCTTACCCCATCCACCAATGTCTGGAGTGACGTCTCGTCAAATTTGGCGGCAGCGCGGCCTCTGCTGCTGGCAGCAGCTGGTGCAGGCTCTTCTGCCATTCTGCAAGACTGGTTGGGAAGCCTGCAGATGTTGAAAAGCATGCTGGACACTTTAAAAGCACCACAAATGATGACATCATATTGTGGGGCTTTCTGACTGGAAATGGACAATTAGCAAGGGTGCCCACACGCTGGAAATAAATTGGCCAATTGAGGGAAAATTGCGTGCAGCTGGCTGACCCATTTAAATTCGGGGCGGAACCCGACAATTCCCCGCACCTTCGGGAAAATCGGGGCCTCAAGAGTTACTGAAACCAAGAACTGGCAGCAAAAATACTGTGATCAATCTCTCCACAGCCTAATCATAACTCTAAAAAAGGATAGGTTTCTAATTTCCCCTCTCCTCCCCCTGCCACACACATACACACACCTGTCAACAGGAGCAGTTTTGGTTGTCAGATTGATTAATTGTGTCTATCTCTGCTTTCTTGCTGCAGCAAATTGTATTGACACAACTCTGACTCTATCAATTGGAGAAAACATGTCAATTATGATATGTAAATGATCTCCAGTACTATGGTAATAGTGTCCGTTGATTCGTGTACTACAGAGAAGCAAGTGAAATGGAACAACAGGCAGAGGAATGATTATTTTACAGATATAGAGACTATTGTTCTCTGAGGAAAAAAGTTCTTTGGGACAAGGGCATCATTTTCCTGATGGCAGCAACAGGAAGCAATAGTATCACCATCAATGACCAAATTTTCCACTTGCTGGAAGTTCACTGGGGGTGATTTTAGCAATGGGGACATGATGGAGGCGGGACTGCTGCTTGTCGGGTTTTAGCCCCGCCTCCATCAACGTCCGGCCAAGCCGCACTATTTTACCTTGATTGACCTTGTTAAGTCCACCCAGCGGGCTTAGCAGGCCAATTAAGGGAAAGCCGGTGACAGAGAACATCAGCGTATGACGTTTCATCTGTCAAGATTTTTTGACAGATGAATTGTCATCGTTTGACAGCTCTGTGAAGCTGTCAAACACTGGCAATCTATCTTCTAAGTTGAGTCCTTTACTCTAGACTCACTTAGAAAGCTTTCCTGAGCAGAAAGCAGAAGGCTGCTGCATTTAAGAATGCAGCGGCCATTCTGCTTTCTCTGCCGCTGAGATGAGGCAGCTCCACAACCTAAAGGGATGAACCCTGGAGGAAGAAGCAAAGGTAAGTAATCTTATTAAAACATTTTAGACTCATCTCACACACTTACCTCTCCACACTTGCACTCATCACTCACCTGCACAGCGCACCATTTGGCCCCTCCGACCCCCGCAGTCCCACGGCTTGCCTCGTTGACCCTGGCGAGGTTCGGAGCCGTCGGGAAGCCCACACTTTAGGGCTCAAAATAGGGATTAGCCAAAAAACTGCCTGTTAACTACCTGTTAACAGGCAGCTAATTGGCACTAATCCCCTTCCCGCCTCGAGAAGATGGGACCCGGCACGGGTCGGGTACCCGCCTCCTGGGAAGATAGCACGGAGGCGGGATGGGGGCAGGATGGGTACCCGCCCCCAGATTCTGCCATTTTCCCGGCAGTCCCGCCTCCATACCCACCTCCCCAGGGCTGGCAAAATCGCCCCCACTGTTTCCATTGTCACTGGGTTTTTCCCAATCCCTGACTCCTGCTGGCATGAAGCCACCTCATGATCTTGGGGAACTTGGGGGCTGGTTGACAAAGGGAAGTGAGTTGCTTGAGGTACCAGCCTCCTTCCTCAAGTTCTCCTGCTTGGTTTGATGCCATTAGTAATTGATGTAAAGTCAGATGGGAAAAGGCCTTGAAAGGGAAATATAAACTGCAAATGCTGAAAATCTGAAAAGAATATTAAAAAATGATACAAATATACAGCAGCTCCTTACAGTAGTTAACATCTGATGTGCAGACCCTTTGTCAGAACCCAGTAGGGAGCATTAGACGAACTGTGAAACATTCAGATTGGTGCAATTAGTATTATTCAACATGTCACTGCAGAAAGTGGTGTTTAAATGATGTTGCTTTCAATTGAAGTGACGATACAAGTAAAACTGTTCCAGGTTTCTACAACCTTAAGATGTCATGCATTTCAATGGTAATAAGCCCAAACAGCCCTAACTAACTTATAGGCCAGAATCTTCACCTTGGAGTTGGGTTGCGTGCGTGTGAGCCACGTAGCGGGTCGGGAACCCGAAGGTGTGAACAGCGCGTTCTGCACTGCGACTTTTACTTAATGGCCCCAATTAAACCAGTCATGCGCTTTTCCCGGCCCAATTAATTGAAACGGGTCTGATGACATCATCGATGACTCATTTCCAGCATGGCTATTTAAAGCAGCCTTGCACACAACTCATTTGAAGGTTGATGTAGGAGTGAATAAGTTGGTATCTAGAGGTCAAAGTAGCATGATGAAACTGATACAACTGTGGATCATGGAGACAAGGCAGAGGGTCGGAACAAGATTCAACAATGCCTCCCTCGAAGTTGTGGTGCAGGCAGTAAGAGCAGGCAGGGAGGTCCTCTTCCCTGGCGATTGACGCAAAAGACCACCCAAAGACACAAAGATTGCATGGCTGGAGATTGCAGAGGAGGTCAGCAGCAGGGATGTGGTTAGGAGGAAGTGAACCCAGTGCAGGAAGAGATTCAATGATCTCAGGAGGTCAGGAAAGGTGAGTGCAATGCTGCACTGTCACCATATCCTCATCACTCTGCCTTCCCAAGCCAACCCCTGCACATCTCATTCCTCACACCAGTCCACCTTGCAGGTTCACCCATCCTTCCCTGTCTATGTACATACTCACATCCCCATCTGACTAACTACCACTGACACTCACCGTCATCCTAATGCAATCATAGCAAGTAACACCTCAAAAGGTGGCCACTTGGCAATGTCACGCCACGCCCTCATAGTCATCCTCTACAGATGTAACCCATCCATCCCTTACACTCATTCCATCACTCTCACTTCTTTCTCTTCTTTCCCTCCTTGCAGGAGAAGAGAGCCCACAACAATAGGGAGAGGCAGAGAACTGGAGGTGGCCCTCCAATATTCACACAGTTGACTCTAGCAGAGAACATAGGAACATAAGAAATAGGAGCAAGAGTAGGCCATTTGGCCCTTCGAGCCTGCCCTGCCATTCAATAAGATCACGGCTGATCTTCTACCTCATTTTCACTTACCTGAACAATCGCGATATCCCTTTTTCCCTTAATAATCATAAATCTATCGATCTCTATCTTGAATATACTCAACGACTGAGCCTCCACAGCCCTCTGGGGTAGATAATTCCAAAGATTCACCACCCTCTGAGTGAAGACATTTCTCCTCATCTCAGTCCTAAATGGCTGACCCCTTATTCTGAGACTCTGACCCCTGGTTCTAGACTCCCCAGCCAGGGGAAACATTCTTCCTGCATCTACCCTGTCAAGCCCTGTAAGAATTTTGTATGTTTCAATGAGATCACTGTAGTGTATATACCTTTAAGAGAGAACTACTTTTACAGCTCCTGTACACTGTAGTACCGGCAGTGACCACACCTGTATATAAGCCCTGAGCAGGGATCTGTACTGTTAGTTTTTAGACTACCCTCATCCAGTAAACACCTGTTGATTGTTAATCTGCAGTCTCCATCTATTTATTGAAGAACACCATACCTTAAGATTCCCGGATTTAACAGTGGCGACGAGGTTGATTCGAACCTACCTGCAACTCTGCATTTCCTCCCAGGGATTTGCTCCTGGAGGACAGTGGAAGAAAGTCGAGGCCAGAAGCACGGGCGTCGACCACGAGCAACCGCCCAGTCATCGGGCAGAGAGTGAGCATCGCAGGAGAAGCTGTTGAGAGCTGGGCTTGGTTCTCCAGCCACGATGATCCAGCAACAGGCTGGCAACAGGTACGGCGCAGATCCTTCCCAGACAGCGGCGGCTGGAGCCGACCGACGGCACAGAAAAGGCCGAGCAGCGTCTGCGGGGAAAGAGAGAGGGAAAAGCGCACAGGGCGCAGCCGGGGGTTGAAGACCGAGCGGCGTCGACGGAAAACAAAAAGAGAGAGAGGGTAAAGCACAGCCAGGGTTCAGGACCGAGCGGCGGCAACGAGAGAGGTGCACAGGAAAATGTGCAGAGCGCAGCCAGGGCTCAAGGGCTGAGCAGCGTCCGCGGGGGAAGAAAGGAAGCGCGGGAGACACCATTTGAGCCGCGGAGAAGAAGGGAGAGCGCGGGAGACGCCATTTTTGAAGCCGCAGCGGAGAAGAAGGGTGAGCGCGGGAGACGCCATTTTAGCCAGTCTAACCACACCCAGGGATGCCGAAGAGTGGCAGTGTCACAGCGCTCGAAAATGAAGTTGAAGACTGGGCGACATATGTGGAACGCATTGAAGTGTACTGCAAGGCGAATGAAGTGCCAGATGCCAGGAAAACACTGGTTTTGTTGAATTCCATGGGTGCAAAAATGTATGGCTTACTGCGAAATCTAGTAACCCCAGAGAAGCCAGTGGATAAGGATTTCGAAAGCATAGTGGCAATCCTACAGGACCACTTAAACCCCACACCGCTGCTGATAGCAGAAAGATTTAAGTTTCACAAAAGGAACCAGCATAAAGACAAAAGTAATGCTGAGTATTTAACGGAACTGCGCAAGCTATCGAAACACTGCCAGTTCGGAATGGGGCTAGCAGATACGTTAAGGGACAAGTTTGTGTGTGGGCTTCAAAGTGAAGGAACCCAGAAATGGCTTCTATCCGAAAAGGATCTTACGCTGGACAAGGCTTTCAGCATGGCAGTATCACACGAAGCAAAGGCACAGGGCGTTGCAGAGATACAATGGAGACCGCAAGAATATGGCACCAATGAAATGTCATATGGAGCAGGGAAGTGTTATCGCTGCGGCAGAACAACACATGACCAGAAGGATTGTTGGTTCAAGGACCAAGTGTGCAGACAGTGTGGAAAAGCAGGACACATAGCAAGAGTCTGCAGGTCGGGGAAGAAAACCAGCAGCAAGAAATCTCCACAGGAGAAGTACAAAAAGGTACATAAGGTGACGGAGAGTAGTTCAGACGAACAGAAAAGTGATACAGACTCCGGAAGCAAGGAGCTGGGTTGTCTGAAACTACATAATGTAATCAAAATGGAGGATCACCAAACTATCTGGGTCACACTCAAGATAGACGGAGTCCAAGTGAAAATGGAATTGGACACAGGATCAGCCCTAATAGTCATAAACCGAAGGGACAACAAGCACCTATTCTCACATATACCCTTGAGAGATACAGAGATTGTCTTGAAGACGTACACGGGGCAAAAAGTCTACCCCAAAGGAAAAATAAGGGTGAACGTGATATACAACGGCCAGGAAACACCAAAAATGGACCTATATGTATTGCCAGATGGAGGACCACCACTACTAGGACGTGAATGGATCCAGAAGATACAGTTAGATTGGCATTCCATACAGGCACTGATGGTAGAGGCCAAAAAGGATGACGACGTCACACCTGGACGACTGTCAAACATGCTAACTGATGCACAAGAAGTGTTCCAGGAGGGACTCGGAACACTAAAAGGCATAACAGCGACGATTAAAATAGAGGAAAATGGAAGCCCAAAGTTTTTTAAGGCCAGACCGGTGCCTTAGGTGATCCGCCCAGCCGTCGAAGCAGAGCTGGAAGGTTTGGAACGTTCAGGAGTACTGTCCAAAGTGGACTGGAGCGAGTGGGCTACACCCATCGTTCCTGTAATGAAGAGGTCGTTGAGTAATACGCCTGGGGATCCAAAGAAGGTTCGCATCTGTGGGGACTTTAAGGTGACAGTGAACCCAATCCTTCACACAGTACAATATCCGCTTCCACGGATTGAAGATATTTTCGCCTTGCTATCTGGAGGAAAACGCTTCACTAAGATTGATCTGGCCCAGGCGTACCTGCAAATGGAGGTAGAAGAAGCCTCGAAACAATACCTCACGATCAACAGTCACAAAGTTCTCTACCAATACAACCGGCTGGTGTTCGGGGTAGCATCAGCTCCAGCTATTTGGCAAAGGGCAATGGATCAAGTCCTGCAAGGGATTCCAGGGACTCAGTGTTATTTGGACGACATCCTGGTCATGGGCGAAAATGACAGTGATCACCTTGCCAACTTGGAGCAGCTGCTCACTAGATTGAAGGAATATGGGCTACGAGCTAATCACCACAAATGCAAGTTTTTCCAGAAGCAGATCTCGTATTGTGGCCACGTTATTGATGAAGAGGGGTTACATAAGTCCCCTGAAAAGATTGAGGCAGTAGTCAAGGCTCCAGCCCCGGAAAATGTGTCACAACTGAGGTCGTTCCTCGGGCTGGTGAACTACTACCATAAGTTCTTACCAAATTTGCCCACTGAACACCCTACTGCAAACGGGGGTACCATGGAAGTGGAATGACGAATGTAAACGAGCTTTCCAGAAGTGCAAAGAATTGATCACATCAAAAGAGGTGTTGGCTCATTTCAACCCAGCACTACCAATTCGGTTGGCGTGTGATGCATCACCCTATGGTATTGGAGCGGTGCTGTCGCACAAATTCCCAGACAGGTTGGAGAGGCCAGTAGCCTTTGCGTCTCGGTCACTAACTTCAGCCGAGCGCAACTACGCCCAGATTGACAGGGAGGCCCTCAGCCTAGTATGGGGAGTGAAAAAGTTCAACCACTATCTGCACGGGCAGAAGTTCACCTTGCTGACTGACCATCAACCACTTGTCTCCATCTTTATTCCAAAGAAGGGCGTTCCGGTGATGACTGCGCAACGGCTACAAAGATGGTCCCTTTTTCTAGGGGCGAACCAATATGAAATAGAGTATAAGGGCACGAAACAGCATGGAAACGCTGATGGGCTATCACGCATGCCACTGCCTATTGCGGAGGAAGTACCAGCAGTGGACCCTGTCGAAATATTTTATTCAACCATAATTGAACGCTTGCCAGTAACTAACGTGGATATAGAGAAGGAGACCCGAAATGATCCGACACTGTCTCGGGTATATGATTTGACGGTGAAGGGATGGCCAACACATGGCGACTCACTGTTGCCAGCATTCTCATCCAGAAGAGAACAGCTGTCAGTATGCCAGGGGACAGTGATGTATGGATCCCGAGTGGTAATTCCACCCAAGTTAAGGGAGAGAGTGCTCAATGAGCTTCACGAAGGCCATTTGGGAGGGGTGAAAGTGAAAAGCCTTGCTAGGGCTTATGTGTGGTGGCCGGGGATCGATCAACAAATCGAGGACCTAACAAAGAGCTGCTCAGGATGCCAGAAGGTCCAAAATGCACCACCACATGCCCCTCTACACCCATGGGAGTGGCCCTCCTCTCCATGGCAGCGGGTGCATATTGATTTTGCTGGTCCATTCATGGACTCAAATAGCAGTGGATGTGCACTCGAAATGGCCTGAGGTGATCAAAATGTCCTCCACCACTACGGAGAAAACGATTGCAGTCCTACGGACCATATTTGCCAGGAATGGCTTGCCAGAGCAGATTTGCTCTGATAACGGACCACAGTTTGTGTCCGAAGAGTTTCGGAAATTTATGAGAAGGAATGGAGTAAAGCATTACACATCCGCGCTGTATCATCCAGCCACAAATGGATTGGCTGAGAGGTTCATACAAACCTTTAAAAAGGCAGTAAGGGCCATGTGCGATGACGACATTCCACTGCAGCATAAGGTGGACAATTTCCTGTTAGCCTACAGAAATGCGACACATGCAGTTACCAACCAGACCCCGGCCATGATGTTCTTTAACCGAAGGTTGAGATCTCGTCTGGATTTGCTCAGACCAAATGTGCGAAGAAATGTTGAGAATAAGCAATTCCAGCACATCAATGAGAAGCTGACAAGGAGCTTCAATGTAGGACAACCAGTCTTGGCCCGCGACTACCGAACAGAGAAATGGCAACCCGGAACGATATGCACACGGCAGGGGCCACTAATGTACACAGTGGATGTTGGGGAGAACATTGTGAGACGCCATGTCGACCAGATCCTAGCATCACAGGAACGAGTCAACCCCATGTCTCGCGTACCTGGTGATGAACCCGACATACCGGTAGCATCTACCCCAGAAACAGTAGCATCAGAAGCTGATGAACGAACCGACGGCAGGGGGCCAGAATCGCCTCCGCACCAAGAACAAGACACTCCAGAAAGGCGCTATCCAGAAAGGATCAGGAAGCCGCCCCAAAGACTGAATCTATAAATGGACTATTTCAGTTAATGTGCATGTTAAAAGTGTTAACTGTTATTTGAATGTTATGGTACTGTTAATCTAAAAGGGGAGGAATTGTAGTGTATGTACCTTTAAGAGAGAACTACTTTTACAGCTCCTGTATACTGTAGTACCGGCAGTGACCACACCTGTATATAAGCCCTGAGCAGGGATCTGTACTGTTAGTTTTTAGACTACCCTCATCCAGTAAACACCTGTTGATTTGTTAATCTGCAGTCTCCGTCTATTTATTGAAGAACACCATACCTTAAGATTCCCGGATTTAACAATCACCTCTCATTCTTCTAAACTCCAGAGAATATAGGCCTAGTCTACTCAATCTCTCCTCATAGGACAATCCCCCCATCCCAGGAATCAGTCTGGTGAACTTTTGTTGCACTCCCTCTGTGGCAAGTATATCCTTCCTTCGGTAAGGAGACCAAAACTGTACACAATACTCCAGGTGTGGTCTCACCAGGGCCCTATATAATTGTAGTAAGACGTCTTTGCTCTTATACTCAAATCCTCTTGTAATAAAGGCCAACATACCATTTGCTTTCCTAATTGCTTGCTGTACCTGCATGTTAACTTTCAGTGATTCGTGTACAAGGACACCCAGGTCCTTCTGAACACCAACATTTCCCAATCCCTCACCATTTAAAAAATACTCTGATTTTCTGTTTTTCCTACCAAAGTGGATAACTTCACATTTCTCCACATTATATTCCATTTGCCAAGTTCTTGCCCACTCACTTAGCCTGTCTGTATCCCCTTGAAGCCTCCTTGTATCTTTCTCACAACTTACATTCCCACCCAGCTTTGTATCATCAGCAAAGTTGGATATATTACATTTGGTCGCCTCATCCAAATCATTGATTTAGATTGTGAATAGCTGAGGTCCAAGCACTGATCCTTGCTGTACCCCACTAATTACAGCCTGCCAACCCAAAAATGACCCGTTTATTCCTACTCTCTGTTTTTTGTCTGTTAACCAATCCTCAATCCATGCTAGTGTATTACCCCCAATCCCATGAGGAGGAGGAGGCCCTGGAGATGTCTCGAGTTGCAGAGCTGCTGCTGGTGGGAGATGGAGAGAGGGGGACAACCCAGCAATCTGGTGACAGAATTACATCTTATGCAACTACATGGCATACAGCAATCACTCATATGGTGACTGATGTCAGCAGCCAGTGAAATGTCATCATGTGCATAATGGTAACGTTACCCATTCTTATTATCACACTTCTAATTACTCTCCCACAGGTCCATCAAATGCCACCCTTGTAGGGGGTGGCGTGCGCCCAGTCAGCTTCACCTCTGACTGTATTTGAGTGGTTCGAATTTCTCCCGCACCCCTGGGTTCTAGACACCGGACTTAGGTACAGGCGGCGATATAGAAAATTGAGTAGACAAGTGGTTTAGTGTAAGAAAACCAAAATTTTATTAAAACAGAATAAATTACAATCTTATGAAAATTACTGGTATGAAATACAGGTGTAAACAATTGCACTTATATGGGAATGGGGAACACACGGCACATCGAGGGAAAACAACTACATTAACAAACCCCTTATCCTTATCCCACCCCCTATACTTAACTAGATTAAGCTATGAGGGGCCAGGAATTCATGCTCACCAATCTAAAACTGTTGCTTTAATTGGGTTGGTTTTGAGGTCCGCTCTTGCTGTCCTTTGGGGTATCCCATTGCCACGTGGTCTCGGGGCGCGGCGCTGAAGTTGTGGATGCGAAGCATCCTCCTTTTCCTCAGCTACCGTCGTCGTCGAGTCGCGATGGGTTTTCTTCTTCTTCTCCCTCGGGCGGTCGTCGGCAGTAATGTTACGGTCGGGGGGGGGGTAGGTTGGCGGTCTTTACCGTTTAAATCATTTTTCTAGCCATGCTTCGAACACCAGTTTATTCTTTAACTGGGCTATTACTGCCCATGTGACAAACGCCAGCTTATAACTAGGCCGTTTGTCTCGATTTTGCTACCCATTCTTCGAACGCCAGCATATTCTTAAATTGGGATTTTACTGTAACGCCAACTTATTCACCAAACACCAGCTTATACCTGGGCGTTTGTCCCCAAATGTGTCTTTCCGCTGCCCTTCTCTGCTTTTACCGGTTTACCTTCTTCTTCGTCTCGTCTCGTCTCATCTGCCCATTTATGGCCTGTGTGTCCTGTGTGGTTTTGAACTCGGGTCTCATTCTCCTCCTGCGTTTGGCCTCGGTGTAATGGGCGTCCTTGGTTGTTGAGCGGCGCGGGGAGCAAGAAGAGAGCCCACCACGAGGCCAGGGCACGAGAACGAGCGGCAGCAGGCCAAAAGCCAAACGATGAGAGGCCAGAGCAAGAGTCAAGACATAAGAGCGATTGCCACTGATGGGCCTACAATTATACCCATTCTTCAAATCCTTATCTGCGCGCCAAATCAGGTCAGTCCTTTGTCTAACTTTTGGCGGGCTCGTTTAAATGATTACAGCCATTTACTTTAACGACTTCTGGAGTGGTTGTCTCCAGGTCTAATGGCCCTGATGTCCTGGTTGTTTGTCATAGATAAAACTTAATTGTCCCCATCCTGACTTGATGGCTACTGTGAGCTGTTACCGATTAAATATGCAGAAACCTAATGGCCTCGATTTAGGCCCATTCTAGCTTGATCTATTTCAAGTTGAGTGAATGCATATTCTGTGTTTACTTTGGCTGTCTGGCTCCAGAGTGTCCTTTTCACAGATTCCTGCATTTTTAAGTTTCATCTCCGGGCCTGCCTGTTTGCAGAGCCCTGTTTTAAAATCCTGTCGGTTTTGGTCACGAGGTTACAGAAGCCACTTTGGGTACCCTGTTTTTAATAACTTGTCCAAACAGGGTCCCTTGATCCATAATTTTGGGGAGTGCGGGAATTTTGAAACCCTGCACCCGCCACCCACCACTGTCCTGCTGGAGGAAGGAGATGACTCTCAGAGGAAGCTCCAGCCTCTGAGGGTGCACTGTCAGCAGACCCAAGCGCAGCCAGCACCAGCACAGATATGCACACCTCGGTGGCTCCTGTGCAAGATAGAATAGTGTTGTCAACTAGTATCTCTTCACCACAAGTGAGCAAGAGCAGATGGTGCTGACAGGCACAGCAGCGGAGACTCCTTGCTGGATGCTCCAAGCTCTGCTGAGTTGCGTGCAGATGTTGGACCTCAGGGGCCATCGAGAAAGATGGTAATCTTGGAGGGACAGCAACAATTGCGTGAGGCTCTGGCAGCTTTTGCAGCCATGATGTCTGCAACTGTACATAGAATGGAGGAGCCCATCTCCAACATGAGCACCACCATCTCGCAGGCGATGGCGATGATGTGCTGTTCCATGGAAAGGATGGCCACCTGCACGGAGCAGCAAATGCGCCAGTCACACGAGAACATGCTAGCTGTGGACAACAGTTGGCAGACGCTCATAGATGTCATCTTGAGGAGGGATATAAACGTAGACTTGGGCATTCATTGCCCCACTGATGTGCAGGAAGGTGCTCTCCAGCTCCTTGCTAGCAGGGAAGTGTGGGTGGCCCATGAGAGGGATGATGGTGAGAGTGGACATGGAAGTAAGGGCTCTTCTCTCCTGTTGCCTCCCCTTCAGTCAGAGCCCCACATGCTTCCTCAGATCCCGATGGCCGAGTCTGCCCCTGCACAGTCGCAGGAGGAGCAGTCTTTGGCGGGGCCCTCACTGGCTCCAAAACCCAGAGCACATCCACCAAAAGTGCCTAAGCAGTCGCAGCAGGGAAGTGAGCACCTCTGCTGAAGCCACACGGGTTGCACCTTATAGAAGCATGCTGAAAAGAAAAAAGACACAATCCTAGATACACAAGGGTATACACATGGTTGTATGAGCAAATGTTCGTGATAAGTTTCAGTTATATTTATGACACAGTTAAATTTATGTCTTTGCACCACTTTCCGGTCTTGTCCATTTTTGCCTGCTGCCTGGGATGTGGCCTTGTCACTTGGAGTGAATGGTGAGACATTACTTAACCTCGAGCAATGGGGTGAGAGGAATGGCTTGGTCATTGTAGGGCTGCTTTATGGTGTTGTTGGTGGGTGGGGGTGGGGGCTGGGTGGGGGACTTAGTGCAGCAAGTGGCAGCCATATGGGTGCATTGGAGCAAGTTAAGTAAATCGGGCCATTATGAGGCCATCTTGGGCCTCCCAAGCAGAAATGTGTGCCGCTGCTGGTGCCATTTCCACTTCAGGTTCCTCCTCCTCATCTTCCACCTGTTCCTCATCCTCCTCCTCTGCGCCTTGTGCAGCTCCAATCCTCGTTGCTGTGCTATGTTGTGCAATGCGCAGCATACTACGATGCTTCTGGAGACTCTGGCTGGTGCGTACTGAAAGACTCTTCCAGATCTGTCAAGGCATCTGAAGAGCATCTTCAGCATGCCAATTGCTTGTTCTATGACACATTTGGTGGAGATGTGGCTCTCATTATAACGCTCCTGGTCCTCAGTGCTTGGTCTCCTCAAGGGTGTTATGAGCCACGTCTTCAGTGGATAACCCTTGTTTCCAAGCAGCCAGTTGGTAAGTTTGTTTGGCAGTGGGAAAGCTGAGGAAGGGTTGACTGTCACAGCACGAAAGAGTCATGACAGCTACCAGGGAATCTGGTGACTCATGCATGATGATCTTTTTATGGTTGCAGACGAGCTGCACATTGAGGGATTGGAAGCCCTTGCAGTTCACAAACACGCCTGGGTGATGATGGGGTTCCTTGATGGTCACATGTGTGCAGTCGATGATGCCCTGCACCAGTGGGAAGCCAGCCAGAGTCACAAAGCCGAGCGCCTGCTCAGTAACACTGACATCATCAGTAGCAAAGTTTACATAATTGGCTGACTTGTCAAAAATGGCATCGATGAACTGGGTGATGCATCTGTGGGCGTCGACTGCGAGATCCTGCAAATGTCTGCTTCAGATCCCTGGAAGGAGCCTGAGGCGAAGAATTTGAGGGCAGTGGTGATTTTGACAGCCACTGGTAAGGCATGTCCACCAGGACCTCTGGGCAGCAGGTCCTGTTCCAGCAAGCTACAAATATCTGCAATGACCTGGCGCGATAGCCTGAGCCTCCTGAAGCACTGCTACTCAGTCATGTCTAGGAAGCTCATCCTCTGCCTGTATACCCTATGTTGGGGTTATGGCCTCCGGCGCAGTGCAGGCCAGTGCTGACCCTCTCTCTCCTGTGGAGCATCAGGTTGTTGAGGAGAAGGCTGCTGTTGTGGTTGCTGCTGCTGCTGGTGTTGTGGTTGCTGCTGCTGCTGGTGTTGTGGCTGCTGCTCCTGGTGTGGCTGGTGTTGTTGGTGCTGGGGCTCATCTTGGTCCGATTCTGACGTCCAAGGTGAGACAGCATAAGTGGCACCCATGCTGACATAATAAATGGCAGGCAAAGTGGAGATCAGAGGCCCAATCCCTCAATGTTGTGATAGTGACTAGTAATGTGGCGAGAGTGGGTTCTGAGGTTGCAGAAATGTCCTGCAAACTGCTGACAGCTAAATCTCTGCACAAACTGGAATCAGCAAGAGCCTTTCCATCAGCCAAGTAATCAGATGTAATGTGGGAGTATTTATGTATTTGTCCCAGTTCTCAATTAATGGACTTGCACAATGACCACTGAGCTTCTGCCCCCCCGCTTCACAAGCGAGATTCCCGAGGTGCGTGAATCTCGTGCGCATCAAGTTAAAGTCAAAACGTACTGTTCAAAAGCCTCTTAAGGGTCCCTGAACAAGCATTTAAGTACTTCAATGAGGCCGCCCGCCTCTGCCGAGCGGGTCCGTGGCCTGTTGGGAAACGTGCCCGAGTTAAATGCGGATGTCGGCTGGATGATGGCAAGTTCCCGACAAGCTGACAATTTCGGCAATTTTTACTGCTGACCCGCCCCCAAACCCACACGCTCGGGACTGGGAAAATTCCGGCCATACTGTCTGAAATACCATAATAAATAGCATTCTTCGCCAATGCTGTATTTTTTGTTATGTAATGCTGAATTTCCTATTGCAATATAGTCCCATTAAACTTACATGGTCTGACTATTTTTATTAGCATTACCTATACTGTATTTTTTTTACATTTTCCATTACATTTTAAATGTCTGACCATTCCAATAGTACATAATGTTGTGGAAATCAGTTACTGAGTGTCAACCACTTACAGTTACATTTAGTGAAGCAGTAACAAATGTAGGTTTGAATCCCACTGAACTCCCAATTGGTGCTGTATCAAGTGGTAAGAGGCAACACAGCCTTTCCACGGTGTGGAAGGAAAATCAGAGGTGTGGCTCGTTGCCTGGGAGCTCTCTGGCGCTCTCAGTGTATTGCCTGCGATCTGGGAGCAAGGAGGTGGATTCGGCCGCAGGCCAGGTGGATGAAGCAGGTGAGATAAAAATAAAGACAAAGCCAAAGGCGGAAAACTTACCAATATATCTCCTTAACAATAAAATGAAATTTGTCTTGTGCGGTAGCTATTGACTTCAATGGAGAAGAAAATCAGGTGGGGTGTAAAACGGGCTACCGATTCCCTGTCACTCATTTTGTGCTATGCCCCAAGAACAATTTCACCCCAATTATCCTTATCCCTTTGGGAACCACCCATTTAAAAAAATCAACTCACACACTGTAAAATTGAAACAAGCATTAGCATTACATTAATTAAGTTCCTCCATGACCGCACCGTAACCTATCTCTGCAATCTCCTCCAACTCAGCATCTCCCCTGCCCTCAACCCCAAACACTTCTCTCTTCTGGTTTTAGCCTTTTGTGCATCCCCCCGCCCCCTGCATCCCACCACTGACAGCAGACCTTCAGTCATCTGATTCCGACTTTGGGAATTCCCTCACTAAACCTCTCTGTCTCCTTTAACAAACTTCTCAAAATCCATCTCTTTGACCAACCCAATGGTCACCCCTCCTAACCTAACCTTGCCCTTCCTGGCTTGGGTGTTTGCTCTATGGCTATCTGCAAAGCACCTTGAGATGTTCATTATGCTGATGTCGATTGTGATGATGGAATTTCTGTGAATCCTGTACAACTAATATCTCGACTTAAAATTTAAATTTAATGAAGTACTCCACTCACCTTGTTTTCCCTTTCATCCACATTCTTTTTCCCTAAGTTTCTGTTTTCTATTTTATAATAATGTACTGTGGCTTTATTTCTATATATAATATACTGTATTCTGTCTACTTTGACCCATTTTTTAAAAAAAGTCTTCTTTTTCTGAGCTTCATGGGGACTGTTCATTAACCTCCAATTGGCGAAAGTTTTATTTTTTGGCTAATTTAGTGCCATAAATTTGAAAATTCATCTAATCACATAAAGGGTGAATTTACTTTGTTGACACTCAAGAAGCCCAATCATGCCAGGATACGACATTTTGTCCATGGCATGGTATGAGTTAATACAAAAATCACGCTGATTCATTGGATGAAGACCAAACCTATTTATCTCACAGTCTGCTAGAAGATTAGAATCAGAGCAACACCAGAAGAATTATTAGCATTTAAGATAGGCCTCCATTGTATGCCAGGAACACAAAAGCTGTTGCAGCTGCAGCTCAGCATTTTATATTAATCTAACCAATCTGTACAGAATACCAGTGCTGAAGCTTCATACATTGCTTCTCCTGCATGTGGAACACTGCCTCAGACAGTGTTATTCCTCAGAATCTATTTCTTGCACATGGAAATTTAAGAAATATTTTAAGGAGGAGCCTTTGAGAAATAAGTTCCTGACAAGTTGTTAGGCCTGCCCCATTCACAATTCTTCAGCATCTTTCTGTGGAGCCAGGAGGAGCACGAGTGCTTCCCACAATCTACAGTCCTGGTGATCACCGCCACCCCCTCCCCGCCAACACCATTAGAGGTTCATCCTAATATTTATTCTAAAACTTACTCTTTAATAATTTGAATTTTCAGTCTCTGGCCGATTTCTCTGGCTTGAGATTTGAACTCAGCCATCACCGACCCTCTTTGCATCTGCCTGCAGAATGTCCGTTCACTTGTGAACAAGGCCCATGCCATCCATGAGCTTATCATGGATGATTGCATCAACATAAAGGCCCTGACGGAAACTTGGCTGAGGGTTGATGATACCTTATCCTTAAATGAAGCCTCCCCACCTGGCTATACCTTCCACCACCTGCCCTGCCCAGACCGCCATGGTGGCGGTGTGGCTTGTAATGTATGTACCTTTAAGGGGGGAACTACTTTCTATGGCTCATGTATACTGTAGTACCGGCAGTGACCACACCTGTATATAATGCTGAGTAGTAATCTGTTGTTTCAGTTGCAGTTTGAATCACGTTGAGTAAACACCTGTTGCACTGTTCTCTGCAGTCCTTTTCTTATTATTACACGGACGTAACAGTGGCAACGAGCAAGTTCAAACCTACCTGCAACACTGCATCACCTCCCAGGGATTCGCTCCTGGAGAACAGTGGAAGAAGATTGAGTCCAGAAGCACGGGCGTCGACCACGGGCAACCGCCCAGTCATCCAGCGGAGATTTGAGCATCGCAGAGGAGGCTGTCGAGAGCCAGGCTTGGCTTTCCAGTCACGGTGGTCCAGCGAAACGGGCTGGCAACAGGTACTGCGCAGACCCTTCCTGGACAGCGACGGGCTAGAGCCCGACCGAGCGGCACAGAAAAAGGCCAAGCAGCGTCGACGGGGGAGAGAGAGAGGGCAGAGCGCACAGGGCGCAGCCGGTGTTCAGGACCGAGAGGCGTCAATGGGGGAGAGAGGCAAGAGAGGGCAGAGCGCAGCCAGTGGTCAAGGGCTGAGCAGCGTCAACAGGGAAGAGGCGCGCAGGAAAACGCGAGGCGCTGCCATTGCCACGAGGACCGCAGAGAGTGGCATTGGCAGCAGTGCAGGAGCAGTGCACGAAACCCACAGGGCGTCACCATTTGCCACGAGGACCGCCGAGAGCGGCGTTGGCAGCAGCGCAGGAGACGCCATTTTAAGCCGCAGCGGGGAAGAAAGGAAAGTGCGGGAGACGCCATTTTAAGCCAGTCTAACCACACCCAAAAATACCGAAGAGTGGCAGTATCACAGCGTTCGACAATGAAGTCGAAGATTGGACGACATATGTCGAACGCATAGAAGTATACTGCAAGGCGAATGAAGTGCCAGATGACAAGAAAGCGCTGGTATTGTTGAATTCAATGGGTGCAAAAACGTATGGCTTACTACGAAACCTAGTAACCCCAGAGAAGCCAGTGGATAAGGATTTTGAAAACATAGTGTCAATCCTACAGGACCACCTAAACCCCACACTGCTGCTGATAGCAGAAAGATTTAAGTTTCACAAAAGGAACCAGCATAAAGATGAAAGTAATGCTGAGTATTTAACGGAACTGCGCAAGCTATCGAAACACTGCCAGTTTGGAACGGGACTAGCAGATACTTTAAAGGACAAGTTTGTGTGTGGGCTTCAAAGTGAAGGAACCCAGAAACGGCTTCTATCAGAAAAGGATCTTACACTGGACAAGGCTTTCAGCATTGCAGTATCACACGAAGCAGCAGCACGGGGCACTGCAGAGATACAACAGAGACCACAAGAATATGGCACAAATGAAATGTCATACGGAACAGTGAAGTGCTATCGCTGCGGCAGAACAACACACGACCATAATGATTGCTGGTTCAAGGACAAAGTGTGCAGACAGTGTGGAAACGTAGGACACATAGCAAGAGTCTGCAGGTCGGGGAAAGAAAACCAGCAGCAAGAAATCTCCACAGGAGAAGTACAAGAAGGTACATAAGGTGACGGAGAGTAGTTCAGACGAACAGAAGAGTGATACAGACTCCGGAAGCAAGGAGCTGGGTTGTCTGAAACTACATAATGTGATCAAAACGGAGGATCACCAAACTATCTGGGTCACGCTCAAGATAGCAGGAGTCCAAGTGAAAATGGAATTGGACACAGGATCAGCCCTAACAGTCATAAACCGAAGGGACTACAAGTGGTTATTCTCACATATACCCTTGAGAGATACAAAGATTGTCTTGAAGATGTACACGGGGCAAAAAGTCTACCCCAAAGGAAAAATAAGGGTGAACGTTATATATAATGGCAAGGAAACACCAAAAATGGACCTATATGTATTGCCAGATGGAGGACCACCACTACTAGGACGTGAATGGATCCGGAAGATACAGCTAGATTGGCATGCCATACAAGCACTGACTGTAGATGCCAAAAAGGATGACGATGTCACACCTGGACGACTGTCAAAAATGCTAACTGACGCACAAGAAGTGTTCCAGCAGGGACTCGGAACACTAAAAGGCATAACAGCGATGATCAAAATAGAGGAAAATGCAAGCCCAAAGTTTTTTAAGGCCAGACTTGTACCTTATGTGATCCGCCCAGCCGTCGAAGCAGAGCTGGAAGGTTTGGAACATTCAGGAGTACTGTCCAAAGTGGACTGGAGCGAGTGGGCTACACCAATCGTTCCTGTAATGAAGAGGTTGTTGAGTAATACGCCTGGGGAACCAAAGGAGGTTCGCATCTGTGGGGACATTAAGGTGACAGTGAACCCAAACCTTCACACTGTACAATATCCGCTTCCGCGGATTGAAGATATTTTTGCTTCGCTATCTGGAGGGAAACGCTTCACTAAGATTGATCTGGCCCAGGCGTACCTGCAAATGGAGGTAGAAGAAGCCTCGAAACAGTACCTCAAAAACAACACTCATAAAGGTCTCTACCAATACAACCAGCTGGTGTTCGGGGTAGCATCAGCTCCGGCTATTTGGCAAAGGGCAATGGAACAAGTCCTGCAAGGGATTCCAGGGACCCAGTGTTATTTGGACGACATCCTGGTCACGGGCGAAAATGACAGTGATCACCTCGCCAACCTGGAGCAAGTGCTCACTAGATTGAAGGAATATGGGCTCCGAGCTAATCGCCACAAATGCGAGTTTTTCCAGAAGCAGATCTCGTATTGTGGCCACGTTATTGATAAAGAGGGGTTACATAAGTCCCCTGAAAAGATTGAGGCAGTAGTCAAGGCTCCAGCACCGGAAAATGTGTCAGAACTGAGGTCGTTCCTCGGGCTGGTGAACTACTACCATAAGTTCTTGCCGAATTTATCTACCGTACTTCACCCACTGAGCAACCTACTGCAAACGGGGGTACCACGGAAGTGGAGTGACGAATGTAAACGAGCTTTCCAGAAGAGCAAAGCATTGATCACATCAAAAGAGGTGTTGACTCATTTCAACCCAGCACTACCAATTCGGTTGGCGTGTGATGCATCACCCTATGGCATTGGAGTGCTGCTGTCGCACAAATTCCCGGACGGCTCGGAAAGGCCAGTAGCCTTTGCGTCTCGGTCACTAACCTCATCCAAGCGTAACTACGCCCAGATTGACAGGGAGGCCCTCAGCCTAGTGTGGGGAGTGAAAAAGTTCAATCACTATCTGCACGGGCAGAAGTTCACCTTGCTGACTGACCACCAACCACTTGTCTCCATCTTTAATCCAACGAAGGGCGTTCCGGTGATGACAGCGCAACAGCTACAAAGATGGTCCCTTTTTCTAGGGGCGCACCAATATCAAATCGAGTATAAGGGCACAAAACTGCATGGAAACGCTGATGGGCTATCACGCCTGCCACTGCCTACTGCGGAGGAAGAACCAGCAGTGGATCCTGTCAAAATATTTCATTCGACTATAATTCAATGCTTGCCAGTAACTAACGCTTGTATAGAGAAGGAGACCCGAAATGACGCGACACTGTCTCGGGTATATGACTTGACGGTGAAGGGATGGCCAGCACATGGCGACTCACTGTTGCCAGCATTCTCATCCAGAAGAGAACAGCTGTCAGTATGCCAGGGGACCTTAATGTGTGGATCCCGAGTGGTAATTCCACCCAAGTTAAGGGAGAGAGTGCTCAATGAGCTTCACGAAGGTCATCTGGGAGGGGTGAAAATGAAAAGCCTTGCTAGGGCTTATGTGTGGTGGCCGGGGATCGATCAGCAAATCGAGGACCTGACCAAGAGCTGCTCAGGATGCCAGAAGGTCCAAAATGCACCACCACATGCCCCATTACACCCATGGGAGTGGCCCTCATCTCCATGGCAACGGGTGCATATTGATTTTGCTGGTCCATTCATGGACTCAATGTTTTTAATAGCCGTGGATGCGCACTCGAAATGGCCTGAGGTGATCAAAATGTCCTCCACCACCATGGAGAAAACTATTGCAGTCCTACGGACCATTTTTGCCAGGAATGGCTTGCCAGAGCAGATTTGCTCTGATAACGGACCACAGTTTGTGTCCGAAGAGATTCGAAGATTTATGAAAAGGAATGGGGTAAGGCATTACACATCCGCCCCGTATCATCCAGCCACAAATGGATTGGCTGAGAGGTTCATACAAGCCTTTAATAAAGCAGTAAAGGCCATGTGCGATGACGACATTCCACTGCAGCATAAGTTGGACAATTTCCTGTTAGCCTACAGAAATGCGACACATGCAGTCACCAACCAGGCCCCGGCCATGATGTTCTTTAACTGAAGGTTGAGATCTCACCTGGATTTGCTCAGACCAAATGTACGTAGAGATGCTGAGAGTAAGCAATTCCAGCACATCAATGAGAAGCCGACAAGGAGCTTCAATGTAGGGCAACCAGTCTTGGCCCGCGACTACCGAACAGAGAAATGGCAACCCGGAACGATATGCACACGGCAGGGGCCACTAATGTACACAGTGGACGTTGGGGAGAGCATCGTGAGACGCCATGCTGACCAGATCCTAGAGTCACAGGAACGAGTCAACCCCATGTCTCGCCCATACGTACCTGGTGATGAACCCGACGTACAGGTAGCATCTACCCCAGAAACAGTAGCATCGGAAGCTGATGAACCAACCGACGACAGGGGGCCAGAATCGCCTCCGCACCAAGAGCAAGACACTCGGGAAAGGCGCTATCCAGAAAGGATCAGGAAGCCTCCCCAAAGACTGAATTTATAAATCGACTATTTTTCAGCTAATGTTGCATGTTAAAACTGTAAATTGTAATTAGTTTGGTATTTAATTGTTAAATGAGTGTTATGATACTGTTAATCTAAAAGGGAGGAATTGTAATGCATGTACCTTTAAGGGGGGAACTACTTTCTACAGCTCATAGATACATAGATACATAGAAGATAGGAGCAGGAGTAGGCCATTCGGCCCTTCGTGCCTGCTCCGCCATTCGATGAGATCATGGCTGATCCTTTAATTCAGTATCCCGTCCCCGCCTTCTCTCCGTAACCCTTAACCCCTTTTGCCCGTAGAAATATATCTAATTCCCTCTTAAATATATTTAATGAGCTGGCGTACACTGCCCTCTGTGGCAATGAGTTCCACAGGTTCACCACTCTCTGAGTGAAGAAATTCCCCCTCATCTCTGTCCTAAATGGTTTAGCCCTTATCCTTAAATTATGTCCTCTAGTTCTGTTCTCACCCGCCAAGGGAAACATTCCTTCTGCATCCAGTCTGTCTAGACCTGTCAGAATTTTATACACTTCTATGAGGTCCCCTCTCAATCTTCTAAACTCCAGTGTGTACATCCCTAAACTACATAGTCTCTCCTCATAGGTCATTCCCGCCATTCCTGGTATCAGCCTGGTGAATCGCCGCTGCACCCCCTCCATGGCAAGAACATGTATACTGTAGTACCAGCAGTGACCACACCGGTATATAACGCTGCGTAGTAATCTGTTGTTTCAGTTGCAGTTTGAACCACGTTGAGTAAAGACCTGTTGTACCGTTCTCTGCAGTCCTTTTCTTATTATTACACGGACGTAACATGGCTCTCATCACCAAATCACACCTTGGTCTGTCACCATACTCTCTGGCACTCTCTCCTCCTCATAGCATCTCACCTTATTCCACCCCTCTCACCTTTCATTTAAAATTCTCATTCTCTACCAACCACCCAAGTACCATAAAAATTATATCAACGCGGTATCTTCACTGCTTTCCTCCCTCAGCCTCCGCACCAAGCGACTTCTCATCCTCGGTGATTTAAACCTCCATCTCAATTCATCATGCACTCTCTCCTCTGAGTTCACTAGCCTCCTATCCTCCCTTAATCTCTCCCTTCATGTAAACTCTCCAACCCATATTCGCAGCCACCCACTTGACCTTGCCATCTCTCGTGGCCTTGCTACTACCATCGTGTCAATTGCAAATAAGGCTATCTCTGATCTCTTACTTGTATCGCTCTCCACCCACATCCGCTTTCCCCCGCTCCCATCCCCCTGCCCTGCCCCCAACCCTACTTCCTTCTGTGTCCGCCCCTGGGAAAAATCTCTCTCCCAACTTTCTTACAACTGCACTTACGAAATTCCAACTGTCCAGTCTTTAGCCCTCCTTTCACCATGACATTTCACCGATCTGCTCAACCACACCCTCACCACCACCTTTGATGCCCTAATCCCTATTAAAATCATTACTCTCTCTCACCCTGGTTGTTCCCCTGGTACGGCCCTCACCTTTGCTCCCTTAAGTCCAAGGGACGCAGAATGAATGGATATGGTGGACAACTGGTTTAGCCATTCACCGCCAGATCTGGCTGGACCACATAAACAATTATCGGGTCCTATTCTTGCCTGTCAAAACTGCTCAATATTCCAAGATCATTCTGGAATGCAAAGATAACCCCCGGCTTCTATTCTCTACTGCTAACTGTCTTCGTAAACTACTCTCCCATGCCTCCTCCACCCTCACCTCCAACAAGTGAGAGGAGCTCATGGACTTCTTTGTCTCTAAGATTGAGACCATCCGATCAGCTGCCTCTGCCACTTCCCTTCCTTCCCCTAGCCCACTGGACCAACCTTCCTCTAAGGTTCCCCCCTGCCCTAGCCCTGAACTCGCATCTTTCTCCAGTTTCTCTCCGATCTCCCCTCATGACCTCTCGGTGCTCCTCTTGTCGTGAAACCCACTTCCTGCTCCCTCAACCCTATTCCCACTAAACTGCTGACCATCCAACTTCCTTTTCTGGCTCCCATGTTAGCTGACATTGTTAATGGTTCATTCTCCTCAGGCACTGTCCCCCTCTCCTTCAAATCTGCCATCATCACCCCTCTCCTCAAAAAACAACCTTTGACCCCTCCATCCTTGCAAACTACCGCCCCATCTCCAAACTCCATTTCCTCTCCAAAGTTCTTGAATGTGTTGTCGCCTCCCAAATCCGTGCCCATCTTTCCAGGAACTCCGGTCTGGATTTTACGGGTTGGGGTGGGGGGGTCAGTGGGCACGATCGGTGGCGGGTCAGGTGGGAAAGTGTTAATTTTCCCCAGCGGGTCATGGCCCTGCTGTCAGCCCACCTCCATGTGCCTTTACCAAATGTCAGGTCTACCAATGCAGAGCAGACACAACACGCAGCAGTGGGGAGGCAATTCAGGTCATTGTGACCTTATTCACAGAGGATTAACATCAATTTTGAGCACACCTTTAGAATTTACCTGCTCGCCCATGGGGTCCACATTGCTCGGGGATCACATAAGAACATAAGAAATAAGAGCAGGAGGAGGCCATACGGCCCCTCGAGCCTGCTTCGCTATTCAGTAAGATCATGGCTGATCATCGACCTCAACTCCACTTTCCTGCCCGATCTCCATATCCCTTGATTCACCTAGAGTCCAAAAATCTATCGCTCTCAGCCTTGAACATACTCAAAGACTCAGCATTCACAGCCCTCTGGGGCAGAGAATTCCAAAGATTCACAACCTTCTGAGTGAAGAAATTCCTCCTCATCTCGGTCTTATGTGGCCTACCCCTTATCCTGAGACTATGCCTCCTCGTTCTAGACACTCCAGCCAGTGGAAACAACCTCTCAGCATCTACCCTGTCAATCCCTTTCAGAGTCTTGTATGTTTCAATGAGATCACCTCTCATTCTTCTAAACTCCAGAGATTATAGGCCCATTCTACACAATCTCTCATCATAGGACAGCTCTCTCATCCCAGGAATCAATCTAGTGAACCTTCATTGCACCGCCTCCAATGCAAGTATATCCTTCCTTGGATAAGGAGACCAAAACTGTGCCCAATACTCCAGGTGTGGTCTCAGCAAGGCTCTCTACAGTGGATTCCAGCATTTTCCCGATGACCGATGTCAGGCTAACTGGCCTGTAGTTCTCTTTTTTCTCTCTCCCTCCTTTGTTTCTGTTCCTGGGACTAGGGACAGGGTCACTGGCAAGGCTTGGAAGCTAAGCTAGAGCCAGGCCTGGTTTGTACCTGGAGAGGTAACCATCAGGGAAGACTAGGTGCAGAAGGTCACAGAAAGAGCCCTGAGGAGGGGCGGTTGGTGAGAAGGTCACAGAAGGAGCCCCAGGAGGGGCGGCTGGTGAGCAGGCCCGGGCGTTGGGCTGAAGATTGTCGGACAGGAGGAAATGGAATGGCAGCGCGCACAGACGCAGTGGCTTTGCTGCTCCCAGGACGGTGCTATTTACGTTTAATGTTAATGTTATTTGTACTGGACTCATGGGAGCTTGCAAGATCACATTTCGTTGTACAATGACAATAAAGTTGAATTATTATTATTATTGTTGAATAGTGGTATTACATTTGCTACCTTCCAATCCACTGGGGCTGTTCTAGAATCTAGGGAATTTTGGAAGATCAAAACCAATGCATTCACTATCTCTTCAGCCATCTCTTTTAGAACCCTAAGATGTAGGCCGTCAGGTCCACAGGATTTGTTGGCTTTTAGTTCCATCAGTTTCTCTAGTACTTTTTCTCTACTTATATTAATTCCGTTAAGTTCCTCACCCTCATTAGACCCTTGGTTCCCCACCATTTTTGGTATGCTTTTTGAGTCTTCTACTGTGAAGACAGATACAAAATATTTGTTTTACACTTCTGCCATTTCCTTATTCCCCATAATAATTCCTCCTGCCTCAGCCTCTAAGGGACCAACATTTACTTTTGCTACTGTCTTCCTTTTTACATACTTGTAGAAGCTCTTACAATCTGCTTTTATATTTCCTGCTAGTTTTCTCTCATATTCTATTTTTTCCCTTTTAATCAATTTTTTGGTCAACCTTTGCTGGTTTCTGAAACTCTCCCAATCCTCAGGCTTACTATTATTCTTTGCAACATTATAAGCTTCTTCTTTCAATCTAATGCTATCCTTAACTTTTTTAATTAACCACGGTTGGATCACTTTCCCATTGAGTTTTTGTTTCTCAATGGGATGTATTTTTGTTGAGAATTATGAAATATTTCTTTAAATGCTAGCCATTGCTTATCTACCACCATACTTTTAATCCATTTATCCAATCTACCTTAGACAACTCACCCCTCATACCTATGTAATTGACTTTATTTAAGTTTAAGACTCTAGTTTCAGACTTAGGCAAGTCACTCTCAAAATTATGGTGAAATTCTATCATGTTATGATCACTCTGCCCCAGAGGATCCTTTACTATGAGATTGCTAATTAACCCTGTCTCATTACACAATATAAGATCTAAAATAGCCTGTTCCCTGGTTGGTTCCATGACATATTGTTCTAGGAAACTGTCCCAAATGCATTCCATGAACTCGTCCTCCAGACTACCTTTGCCAATTTGATTTGTCCAGTCTATATGAAGATTAAAGTCCCCCAAGATTATTGCATTACCTTTGTTGCAAGCTCCTACCATTTCTTGATTAATATTCTGTCCAACTTTATAGCTACTGTTAGGGGGCCTATATACTACTCCTACCAATGTTTTCTGCCCCTTGTTATTCCTGACCTCCACCCATACTGATTCTACTTCCTGATCTTCTGAACTGAGATCCTTTCTCGCTACTGTCCTTATGTCATTCTTTATTATATGGGCTACTCCCCCTCCTTTTCCATTCTGCCTGTCTTTCGAAACATCAAGTATCCTGGAACATTTAGTTCCCAACCTTGGCCACCTTGCAACCACGTCTCTGTAATGGCTATTAGATAAACCCATTTATCTCTATTTGTGCCAGTAGTTCGTTTATCTTGTTACGAATGCTTTGTGCATTCAGATAAAGAGCCTTTAATTCAAATTTTTTACCATTATTCGCTGCCTTGACCTTATTCTCTGCTTCACTGCTACCATTATAATCTCTGTCCTTTCCTGTCACACTCTGCTTATTTTTACCAAAATCGCTACACCGCTCTATTGCCTTGAACTTTCTTTTTAGATTTCTAAATTTCCCCTCACCTGACCCCTCTCCCCTTTTTTAGTTTAAAGCCCTATCTACAGCCCTAGTTATTTGTTTTGCCAGGATGCTGGTCCCAGCCCGGTTTAAGTGGAGCCCGTCCTGACAGAACAGCTCCCTCTTTCCCCAGTAATGGTGCCAGTGCCCCATGAAATGAAACCCCTTTTTCCTACATCACTCTTTGAGCCATGCATTTAACCCTCTGATCTGCTTGACCCTATGCCAATTTGCACATGGCTCAGGTAGTAATCCAGAGATTATTTCCCTTGTGCTTCTGCTTATTAATTTAGACCCTAGCTCCTCAAACTCCCTCAGCAGAACCTCATTCTTTGTTCTACCTATGTCCTTGGTTCCTACATGGACCACGACAACTGGATCCTCCCCCTCCCACTCCAAGTTCTTCTCCAGCCGTGAGGAGATATCCTTAACCCTGGCAGGCAACACAGCCTTTGGGACTGTCTTTCGCAGCTGCAGAGAATAGTATCTATCCCCCTGACTATACTGTCTCTTACTACTACCCCATTCCTTCCTTCTCCCCTCACTTGGATGGCCCCCTGTACCACAGAGCCGTGGTCAGTTTGCCCATCCTCCCTGCAGTCCTTTTCCTCATCCATACAGGTAGAAAGTACCTCGTACCTGTTGAATAAGGTCCAGGGCTGAGCCTCCTCCATCACTACATTCTGATTCCCCATACCTTCCTGACTTGCAGTCAAACCCTCCTGTCCCTAACCACTAACGAACTCTAAAGAACTACATAACCTAGAGGGTGTCACTGCCTCCTGGAACAAAGTGTCCAGGTAACTCTCCCCCTCCCTGATAGATCGCACTGTCTGCAGCTCGTACTCCAGCTCAATTCTGAGCCGAAGTTCCTCGAGTTGCAGACACTTACTGTAGATGTGGTTGCTCGGGATTGCGGTGCTCACCACAGACTCCCACATGCTGCAGTTATGACACACCACCTGCTCTGCCATCTCTAACCTTGATCTATTTATTAATTAATTCATTAAAAATTTTATTCAATCAATATATTAAGTTTATTGTTTGATTATTTTATTTAATTTAAGTTATTAATTTAATAAGTACTAGCAAGTTACAGTTTCTCAGCTCTTAATTTAACCCCCTTCGCTAACTTAGAGAGCAAAAAAGACCTGTAATACTCACCAACCAATCACCTACCTGCTGAACTGTGACATCGCTCTTTGATGTTGTTTTTGAATCGGAGCCGCTGCCGCTGCTTTAATTCAGGTCCGCTCTCGGGCCGCTCTTTATCCTCTCGCCGCTGCCGCTGCTTTAATTCAGGTCTGCTCTCGAGCCGCTCTTTATCCTCTCGCCGCTGCCGCTGCTTTAATTCAGGTCCGCTCTCGGGCCGCTCTATATCCTCTCGCCGCTGCCGCTGCTTTAATTCAGGTCCGCTCTCGGGCCGCTCTTTATCCTCTCGCCGCTGCCGCTGCTTTAATTCAGGTTCGCTCTCGGGCCGCTCTTTATCCTCTCGCCGCTGCCGCTGCTTTAATTCAGGTCTGTTCTCGGGCCGCTCTTTATCCTCTCGCCGCTGCCGCTGCTTTAATTCAGGTCTGCTCTCGGGCCGCTCTTTATCCTCTCGCCGCTGCCGCTGCTTTAATTCAGGTCTGCTCTCAGGCCGCTCTTTATCCTCTTGCCGCTGCTGCTGCTTTAATTCAGGTCCGCTCTCGGGCCGCTCTTTATCCTCATGCCGCTGCCGCTGCTTTAATTCAGGTCTGCTCTCGGGCCGCTCTTTATCCTCTCGCCGCTGCTGCTGCTTTAATTCAGGTCCGCTCTCGGGCCGCTCTTTATCCTCATGCCGCTGCCGCTGCTTTAATTCAGGTCTGTTCTCGGGCCGCTCTTTATCCTCTCGCCGCTGCCGCTGCTTTAATTCAGGTCTGCTCTCGGGCCGCTCTTTATCCTCTCGCTGCTGCCGCTGCTTTAATTCAGGTCTGCTCTCAGGCCGCTCTTTATCCTCTCGCCGCTGCTGCTGCTTTAATTCAGGTCTGCTCTCGGGCTGCTCTTTATCCTCTCGCCGCTGCCGCTGCTTTAATTCAGGTCCACTCTCGGGCCGCTCTTTATCCTCTCGCCGCTGCCGCTGCTTTAATTCAGGTCTGCTCTCGGGCCGCTCTTTATCCTCTCGCCGCTGCTGCTGCTTTAATTCAGGTCTGCTCTCAGGCCGCTCTTTATCCTCATGCCGCTGCCACTGCTTTAATTCAGGTCTGCTCTCGGGCCGCTCTTTATCCTCTCGCTGCTGCTGCTGCTTTAATTCAGGTCTGCTCTCAGGCCACTCTTTAACCTCTTGCCGCTGCCACTGCTTTAAGCTGGGCAGGAGTTGAATGTCCATGGAATCATCTCATTATTTGACAGCTACAAATGTGTTATAAAAGCTTCCATCTCACAGATGTTCACTTTCCAAGCTCAGAAGCTGTTGCTTACTCCATTTGGAACACAGATTGAGCTTTATGCAGATTGCAAGTGTTTGGAGCGAAATCTCTATCCAGTGTCACCTCATTGGAACAACCTTGCTCACCATTGAGATTGCTTCTGTCATCTGAAGTTCACCTGCCATCTATTCCATCAGCATGTGTACGGTTTATACTCTCTCATCTTGGTCCTCAGAATCTGACTACGATCATCCACAACACCAGTATCACCAGGCACACCAGCAGCCCCAACAACCACACCAACCTTCTCTGCAGTCACCTGATGCTGCACAGGACAGAGGGCATCAGCACCCAACCACATTGCTGCCCAGGACGCCAGGGATGGTCTCACCATGGCAAGATTTACTTCACTTGATGCTGCACATGATGTGCCAGGTCGGCACCACCCCACACCAACCTACAATGCCCAAGCCATTCCTTTAACACTCATCAGCATTGTGGGGGTACCATTATGTATCAGCATTTACTGCAACTCACTAAACCACTTCCAAAGGTGCACACAGATCTGTAGAAGAAAGCAAAGTGTTGAAAATAAATATCTCAAAAGTTTGACAACACATTAACAGAAACTTTACATGAACATTGATGATAACACCCAACAGCCTACCCTTGTGTGTTGTTAGTTGGTATGATTGGGCTCGGATGAGGGTGAGTGTGAGGGGTGGATAGTGAGATGGGGAAGTGATAATGTGTAGATAGAGAGGAATGGGTGGAGGTGCAAGGTAAGTTGGTGTGAGTAAGGATTGCAGGAGTAGGGAAGGGAAGGCAGAGTGATGAGGTATGATGAGTGGCACAGCAGGATGAGGCTGAGTGTGGCTTTGCAGTAACATTTTGTGATCTACTGAGATCATTGAAAGGTTTGCGCCACTGCAACCTGGTCCTCCTGACCACATCCCTGCTTGTGTCCTCCTGTGCAATGTGCAGCCAGGCTGTGTTGGTGTCCTGGGGAGGTCTCTTCCACCCATTGGAAGGGAAGAGAACCTCCCTGTGTGCTGTGACTACCTCTATAAGCATATGGAGGGAGTCATGAGAGAGCCTGGGTGCAGCCATGCACCTTTGTGCAGTGCTTGTCAGTGTTTGCAGCACCTCAATGCTATAGAATACTGACAGCACAAATGTCAAAGTAAATTTGCGCATGGTCCCTTTAAGGAAACCGGCTGATGATGCATCATCAAATTACGTCATCAGACCCACTTCCTTCAATTGGCTGGGAAACTCGCTGGGCAGGCTTAACAAGCCCAATCAGTGGAAAGTCATATCGGAGGCCGGGATGGAGCCAGCAGCGAGGCCGCGACCCGCCACTGACATCGCCCGCCACGGACCTGCCAAGGTAGGGAAAATCACGGCCTTTATGTTTGAATTCCTCCAATCAGGTTTCCACCACTGCCACAGTACAAAAATGTCTCTCATCAAAGTCACAAATAACATCCTTTGTGACTGTGACAAAGGTAAACTATCCCTCTTCGTCCTTCTCAACCTGTCTGCAGGTTTTGACACGGTTGACCACTCCATCCACCTCCAACGCCTCTCCACCATCATACAGCTGTGTGGGATTGCACTTGCCTGGTTCCATTCTTATTTATCTAATTGTAGCCAAAAAATCACCTGCAATCACTCCCGCATCGTTACCTCTGGTATCCCCCAAGGATCTATCCGAGGCACCCTCTTACTTATCATATACATGCTACCCCTTGGCGACATCATCCGAAAACACAGCGTCAGTTTCCACATGTAAAGTGATGACACCCAGCTCTACCTCACCACCACTTCTCTCGACTCCTCCATGGTCTCTAAATTGTCAGACTGCTTGTCCGACATCCAGGACTGGAGGAGCAGGAATTTTCTCCAGTTAAATATCGGGAAGACTGAAGCCATTGTCTTCAGCCCCCATCACAAACTCTTTGCCCTATCCACCAACTCCATCCCTCTACCCAACATCTGTCTGAGGCTGAACCAGACTGTTCGCAACCTTGGTGGCATACTTGACCCTGAAATGAGCTTCCGACCGCATATCTGCGGCATAACTAAGACCGCCTATTTCCAGCTCCATAACATCACCTGTCTCCACCACTGCCTCAGCTCATCTGCTGCTGAAACCCTCATCAATGCCTTTATTACCTCTAGACTTGACTATTCCAATGCACTCCTGGTTGGCCTCCCACATTCTACCCTACGTAAACTTGAGGTCATCCAAAACTCAGCTGCCCTTGTCCTAACTCGCACCAATTCCCGTTCACCCATCACCCCTGTGCTCGCTGACCTACATTGGCTCCCAGTTTTAAAATTCTCATCCTTCTTTTCAAAAGGCCTCACCCCTCCCTATCTCTGTAATCTCCTCCTGCCCTACAACCCCCCAAGATATCCACATTCCTGTAATTCTGCCATCTTGAGCATCTCTGATTATAATCGCTCAACCATTGGTGGCCGTGCCTTCTGTTGCCAAGGCTCTAAACTCTGGAATTCCATCCCTAAACCTCTCTGTCTCTCTACCTCTCTTTCCTCCTTTAAGACGCTCCTTAAAACCTACCTCTTTGACCAAGTTTTTGGTCATCTGCCCTAATTGCTCCTTATGTGGCTCGGTGTCAAATTTTTGTCTTATACAGTAACACCAATGTGAAGCACCATGGTACGTTTTACTACGTTAAAGGCGCTATATAAATACAAGTTGTTGTTGTTGTTGAAGTAATATTCTGCATTTATCTTTTCCACACCATTTATTTATGTTGTGTGTACTTTGATGAGCTCAAATCTTTGTATCCTCATTAGGCACATTTTTTTGACCCGTGTGAAAAACTTTACATTTATCAATGTCAAATTTAGTTTGCCATTTGTTTGCCTAACTGCATAACTTCTTCTATAACCCTTTCCTTCCATTCTTTATCTCTACATCTTCCTCTATTTTAGCATTGACAGCAATTTCAACAAGCTTACAGTTAAATATCCAGAATTCAAATGTAGATTAGAAACAGCGACAGCGGGGCTCCAAGTACTGACCTCCTGGTCTACAATCAGCAGTGGCTCTCATTCTAACCAGTACGCTCTTGTTTCCTATTTTTTAAGCAATTTATCATCCAGTTCCATTTAAACATTGGATTCACATGGATTTTGGTTTAATTAGGAGTCTTTACGAATGTATGAAAAAAACGGATGGAAAAAGACCAGACGGCCCATTGAGTCTATCCCTTTCAGCCATGTCGTTCACAAAGCAATTATGACCCCACCAGCAGCCATTTCATTTCCTGGTAGAGGCAAAAAAATATTTAAAAATTATCCTTAGGCCAGCTAAGGAAAAAAGAGGTGAGAAATTCTTCTTTGAAGGTGATTAAATGTGAGTTCCAAGAGTTAACAATGGCCACAACTTCAGCACATGAACTGCAACGGTTCAAGAAGGCGGCTCAGCACCATGTTCTCGAGGGCAAATAGGGATGGGAAATATATGCGGGCCTTGCTAGCGACGCCCACATCCTTAGCATTAATTTTTAAAAATTAGGTACATTACCCAACATGCCATCGACTTTTTGTGCTCAGTGATTTCAGCTCACTCCTAGAGCTTGACCAGCTCCCTTTGGAATATTTGTAGCAAATCTGCATCCACTGCATTAGCCATCTACTTATTCCAAAGGTCAACTATTCTCTGTGGGAAAAAAGCGAGATTTGTCAAAAGCTTTCTGAAAAACCAAAAGGAGCAGTATCACAGGAATTCCACTGTCTATTTTATCTGTAACATTCTGAAAGAATTTTAAACCACTTTTATATTGGCATTTCTTCAGATCGAATTCTGGGAGACCACCATGTGTGAATCAGCTCCCATCATTTAAACTAGTAAATGGTATCCCTTATTCTCGTGACAGACTCATAGACCCAGTATTTGATGAGTTTTCTAGTCTTCCATCAGGAATCTGAATTAAAACAGTGGAATAATAAAAGTGCTAGAAAGCATGCCAGATAGAATGATTCCCCTTCTAAATCTATGGTGTTTTTGCTATTAAGTTATTGCCGTACAGGTATTTCTCCAGACCACCCCTGAGAACAGCTTCCACCATTTTAACTGTGTGCTTTTGCTGTTAGGTTAAAGGGCCTGCAGTTGCCTGCCTCAGATTTGTTGCGCTTTTAAAATATAGCCATTGTGTTTACTCGTTGAAAGTCTGCTGAGCCTGTTTGATGGTGATAGCCCATAACTGCCATCCGTGGTCTCCTTCAGAAACCTAGGACACATGTTGTTTGACTCAGGGGATTCATTAGTCTTAAGTCCCTTTAACTCATCAAGTAGCTCTCCAACACTGATTTTAAAATCTACAAGAATTGGACAGCAAGTTCGTGTTATCCTCTTTGATGAAAACCTCTGGAAAGTATTAATTTGCTATTTTATTTTCTTCAGTTTCACTGCCACTTTTAAGTTTTATAATTCTAATTTCCCCTCCAACTACTCTTGCATTATGACACCAGAAGAATGTTCTACTGTTATTCTTAATATATTTTGGTATCCTATCTCTGGGGTCCTTTTTGCACCTTTGACATCTCTTTCAATCTGTTTTCTCCCCCTCCCCTCTCTGAGTTATTCTCCCTCCCACAGTTTGTTTTGCTTTCTTAGTCCTTCTTTCTTATTTTATTACGACGTAGGTAATCTGTTGGCACTCCAGGACAATTCATCCAAATCGTTCTGTGCTCTTCACTAACAACCAGGATCAAATTTCTGAAGAATCTATCTTCACGGCAGTTATCCACATCTGCTACCTGATAATAAAAATTGTGTAGCAGACCACACCAAACGTACAAGAACCAACAGATGGGAGAACCTATTTTTCTGTATCTTCAGCAGATTTTTGCTGTAATGAGTCCAAATCATGCTGAGAAAATGTCATTGATGACAAGGGTTTAGATACATTTAAAATGTCGCAATTGGAATCACGTATTTGGATCAATAAATATAAACTAACAGAATACAATGCTGTGACAATGGCCTGAAATCCTGTTGTGTGGGAAAGTGGATTGCATCTAAAGACTTTACGTAAATTGTATGTATGATCAACAGATCAGTCAAAAAATTGGTAAAAACAAAAAAAAATGCTGAATACTTGTCTCACACTTTACTGACTCAAGCACCTGAAAAATTAATATAGATCACAAAAGATTATGAATGGAATTGGTAAAATTATTCCAAACAGAGTCTTCTCTGTGGTGAAGACTTGAAAGAGCAGGAAACACAAATTAAACCTGAGGAGGTTAGCATTAGGTAAGTTAGGGTGACAATGATGAGGGGCAGTTGGGGGGCGGGGGGTTGGGGCAGTTGTCATCCATTTAAAATAGCTAATACGAGAGTGAGGAGAGAGGTTAGGAGAAGTCTATTTACATTGAGAGTTGTTAGAGCATGGATGGTAGTTAAGACCTTATCATCATTTATGAAAACATAGAAACATAGAACATAGGAGCAGGAGAAGGCCATTCGGCCCTTCGAGCCCGCTCTGCCATTTAATGAGATGATAGCTGATCATCCAAATTCAGTACCCTGTCCTTGCTTTCTCCCCATATGCCTTGATCCCTTTAGCCTCAAGAAATATATCCAACTCCTTCTTGAATATATTTAACGAATTGGCCTCAACTGCCCTGTGTGGCAGAGAATTCCATAGGTTCACCACTCTCTGGGTGAAGAAAATCCTCCTCATCTCAGTCCTAATTGGCTTACCCCTTATCCTTAGCTGGTGACCCCCGGTTCTGGACACCCCCACCATCGAGTACATCCTTCCTGCATCTAGTCTGTCTAGTCCTGTTAGAATTTTATACGTTTCAATGAGATCCCCGCTCATTCTTCTAAACTCCAGCGAATATAAGCCTAATCGACCCAATCTCTCTTCATACGTCATTCCTGCCATCCCAGGTATCAGTCTGGTGAATCTTCGCTGCACTCCCTCCATGGCAAGAACATCCTTCCTCAGATAAGGTGACCAAAACTGCACACAATACTCAAGGTGTGGTCTCACCAAGGCCCTGTACAACTACAGCAAGGCATCCTTGCTCCTGTACTCAAATTCTCTCGCTATGAAGGTCAACATACCATTTGCCTTTTTAACCGCCTGCTGCACCTGCATTTTTACCTTCAGTGACTGGTGCACAAGGACACCCAGGTCTCGTTGCACTTCCCCTTTTCCCAATCTATTGTCATTCAGATAATAATCTGTCTTATTGTTTTTGCCACCGAAGTGGATAACCTCACATTTATCCACATTATACTGCATTTGCCATGCATCTGCCCAATCACCCAACCTGTCCAAATCATACTGGATTTTCTCTGCATCCTCCTCACAGCACACATGCTCACCCAGCTTTGTGTCGTCTGCAAACTTGGAGATATTACATCTAGTTCCCTCGGCCAGATCATTTATATATATTGTGAATAGCTGGGGTCCTTGCACTGATCCCTGCGGTACCCCACTAGTCACTGCCTGCCACTCAGAAAAAGACCCGTTTATTCCAACTCTTTGCTTCCTGTCTGCCAACCAGTTCTCTATCCAAGACAGTACCTTACCCCCAATCCCATGTGCTTTAACTTTGCATGCTAATCTCTTATGTGGGACCTTATCGAAAGCCTTCTGTAAGTCCAAATAAACCACATCTACTGATGCTCCCTTATCTATTCTACCAGTTACATCCTCAAAAAATTCCAGTAGATTATTCAAGCGTGTTTTACCTTTCATAAATCCATGTTGACTTTGTCCGATCCTGTCACTGTTTTCCAAGAGCTCTGCTATTACATCTTTTATAATGGACTCTAGCATTTTCCCCACTACCGATATCAGGCTTACCGGTCTATAATTCCCCGTTTTCTCTCTACCACACTTTTTAAATAGTGGGGTTACATTAGCTACCCTCCAATCCATGGGAACTGTTCTAGATTCCATAGAATTTTGGAAGATGACCAGCAATGCAGCTACTATTTCAAGGGCCACTTCCTTAAGTTCCCTAGGATGTAGATTATCAGGCCATGGGGACTTATCGGCCTTCAATCCCGTCAATTTCCCTAACACCATTTCCCTACAAATACTGATTTCATTCAATTCCTCCCTCTCATTAGACCCTATATTCCCCGACAGCTCTGGAAGGTTATATGTGTCCTCCTTTGTGAAGACAGAACCAAAGTATGCATTTAATTGGTAAGCCATTTCTTTGTTCCCCATTATAAATTCCCCTGATTCTGACTGCAAGTGACCTACGCTTGACTTTACCAATCTTTTCCTCTTCAGATATCTATAGAAGCTTTTACAGTCAGTTTTTATGTTCCCTGTAAGCTTACTCTCATACTCTATTTTCCCCCTCTTAATTAATCCCTTTGTCCCCCTTTGTCCAATCCTAAACTGTCACATTTTTTTGTTTTCTTATTATGCCAAATAGGGATGAACAAATTATGTAGTTCATCCATGCGATCTTTAAATGCTTGCCATTGCCTATCCACCATCAACCCTTTAAGTAACGTTCCCCAATCCATCCTAGCCAACTCTTGCCTCATACCATCGTAGTTTCCTTTATTTAAATTCAGGACTCTAGTCTCTGAGTCAGCTACTTCACTCTCCATTTTAATGAAGAATTCCAACTTATTATGATTGCTCCTCCCCAAGGGGCCTCGCATAACAAGATTGCTAATTACATAATGCCCAGTCTAAGATGGCCTGATCTCTGGTTGGTTCCTTGACATATTGGTCCAGGAAAACATCCCATATACACTCTCGAAATTCCTCCTCCACAGTATTTTTACTAATTTGGTTAGCCCAATCTATTTATAGATTAAAGTCACCCATGATGACTGCTGTGCCCTTATTGCACGCAACTCTAATTTCCCATTTGATGCATCCCCAACCTCAGCATTACTGTTTGGGGTCTGTATACAACTCCCACTAATGTTTTCTGCCCCTTGGTATTTCTCAGCTCTCCCATACAGATTCCACATCATCAGAGCTAATATCCTTCCTTACTATTGTGTTAATCTCCTCTTTAACCAACAATGCTACCCCACCTCCTTTTCCTTTTTTCCTGTCCTTCCTGAATATTGAAGACCCCTGTGTAATGTATATACTTTAAGGGGGGAACTATGTTTTACAGCTCATGTATACTGCAGTACCGGCAGTGACCACACCTGTATATAGCACTGAGTAGTAATCTGTACAGATCAGTTGCAGTGTGAGCCACATTGAGTAAACACCTGTTGTACCATTCTCCACAGTCTGTGTCTTATTATACATGGACGCAACATTGGCGACAAGGCAGGTTCGAACCTACCTGCAACTCTGCATCACCTCCCGGAGATTCGTTCCTGGAGACCAGTGGATTGGAGGTCAAGGCCAGAGACTCGGGTGTCGACCACGGGCAACCGCCCAGTCATCCAGCAGAGACTTGAGAATTGCGGGGGAGGCTGTCGAGAGCCAGGCTTGGCTTTCCAGTCGAGGTGGTCCAGCGAAACGGGCTGGCAACAGATAGTGTGCAGACCCTTCCCGGACAGCGGCGGGCTAGAGCCCGACAGAGCGGCACAGCAAAGGGCTGAGCAGAGTCGACGGGGGAGAGAGAGAGAGGGCAGAGCGCACAGGGCACAGCCGGTGTTCAGGGGCCGAGCAGCGTCGGAGAGAGGGAGAGAGAGACGCGCAGAAACCCGCGAGGCGCCGCCATTGCCACGAGGACTGCCGAGAGCGGCGTTGGCAGCAGCGCAGGAGAAGCACGCAAATCCTATAGGTCGCCGCCATTGCCACGAGAACCGCCGGGAGCAGCGTTGGCAGCAGCGGGGGAGGAAGGAAAGCGTGGGAGATGCCATTTTAAACCACACCCAAAATGCCAAAGAGTGGCAGTATCACCGCATTTGACAATGAAGTCGAAGATTGGACTACATATGTCGAATGAATAGAGGTGTACTGCAAGGCAAATGAGGTGTCAGATGACAAGAAAGCGTCGTTATTGTTAAATTTAATGGGTGCAAAGACATATGGTTTATTACGAAATCTAGTAACCCCAATGAAGCCAATGGAAAGGAGTTTTGAAGACATAGTAACGATACTAAAGGAACATTTAAACCCCACACCGCTGCTGATAGCAGAAAGATTCAAGTTTCACAAATGGAACCAGCATAAGGATGAAAGCAATGCTGATTATTTAACAGAACTGCGCAAACTATCGAAACACTGCCAATTTGGAGCGGGACTGGCAGATACCTTAAGGGACAAGTTTGTGTGTGGGCTTCAAAGTGAAGGAACCCAGAAACAGCTTTTATCTGAAAAGGACCTTACGCTGGAAAAGGCTTTCAGCATTGCAGTACCATATGAAGCAGCAGCATGGGGCGCTACAGAGATACAACAGAGACCGCAAGAATGTGGCACAAACGAAATGTCATATAGAACAGAGAAGTGCTATCGCTGCGGCAGAACAACACATGACCAGAATGATTGCTGGTTCAAAGACAAAGTGTGCAGACAATGTGGAAAAGTAGGACACATAGCATGAGTCTGCAGGTCGGGAAAGAAAACCAGCAATAAGAAACCTACCAAAGGAAAGTACAAGAAGGTACATAAGATGACGGAAAATAGTTCAGATGAACAAAAGAGTGATAACGACTCCGAAAGCAGGGAATTGAGTTGTCTGAAACTACATAATGTGATCACTGTTGGGTCACTCTCAAGTTAGCAGGAGTCCAGGTAAAGATAGAATTGGACAGAGGATCAGCCCTAACTGTCATAAACCGACAGGACTACGAGCGGCTATTCTTACACATACCCTTGAGAGACACAAAAATTATTTTGAAGACGTACACGGGGCAAAAAGTCTACGCCAAAGGAAAAATAAGGGTGTCCGTTATATATAACGGTAAGGAAACACCAAAACTAGACCTGTATGTATTGCAAGATGGAGGACCACCATTACTGGGACGTGAATGGATCCAGAAAATACAACTGGATTGGCATTCCATACAGGCACTGACTGTGGCTGACAAAAAGGATGATGACGTCACACCTGGGCGACTGTCAAAGATCCTAACTGACGCAAAAGAGGTGTTCCAGCAAGGACTCGGAACACTAAAAGGCATGACAGCGATGATTAAAATTGAAGAAAACGCAAGCCCAAAATTTTTTAAGGCCAGACCGGTACCTTATGCGATCCGCCCAGCCATCGAAGCAGAGCTGGAGAGTCTGGAACGTTCAGGTGTACTGTCCAAGGTAGACTGGAGTGAGTGGGCTACACCCATCGTCCCTGTGATGAAAAAGTCATTGAAAATAAGAACATAAGAACATAAGAAATAGGAGCAGGGGTAGGCCAATCGGCCCCTCGAGCCTGCTCCACCATTCAATAAGATAATGGCTGATCTGATCCTAACCTCAAATCTTCTATCACTCTCCATCCACCCGAACCCATGTGATCTCCCGGGAGAGGCGAAAAACCAGATAAAAGACCCAATGGCCAATTTGGGAGAAAAAAATCTGGGAAATTCCTCTCCGACCCATCTAGGCGATCGAAATTCTTCCTGGAGATCACTCTTTCCCTATATTTTCTACAGTACTTACCTTCTGTAAAGGCGATCTCCACCCCAGCCTGGAACAGGAATAAAACCATCTCCTGAAATCTAACACAGAATTAGAACACAGTAGGAGCAGAACCAGGCTACACGGCCCCTGGGCCCACTCCACTACCCACAGGGCCATGGCCATTCCGAACCTAGACTCATGTCCAATTTCCTGCCCGCTCCCCGTAACCCTTAATTCCGTTTACTTCTAGGAAACTATCTATTTCTGTTTAAATTTCTTTAATGATGTAGCTTCCACAGCTTTCTTGGGCAGCAAATTCCACAAACCTACCACCCTCTGAGTGAAGAAGTTTCTCCTCATCTCAGTTTTGAAAGAGCAGCCCCTTATTCTAAGATTATGCCCCCTAGTTCTAGTTTCACCCATCATTGGGAACATCCTCACCGCATCCACCTGATCAAGCCCCTTCACAATCTTATATGTTTCAATAAGATCGCCTCTCATTCTTCTGAACTCCAATGAGTAGAGTCCCAATCTACTCAACCTCTCCTCATATGACCACCCCCTCATCCCCGGGATTAACCGAGTGAACCTTCTTTGTACTGACTCGAAAGCAAGTATGTCTTTTCTTAAGTATGGACACCAAAACTGTATGCAGTATTCCAGGTGCGGTCTCACCAATGCCTTGTACAACTGCAGCAATACCTCCCTGTTTTTATATTCCATCCCCCTAGCAATAAAAGCCAACATTCCATTGGCCTTCTTGATCACTTGCTGCACCTGCATACTAACTTTTTGAGTTTTGTGTACCAGGACCCCCAGATCCCTTTGTACTACAGTACTTTCCAGTTTCTTGCCATTAAGATAATAACTTGCTCTATGATTTTTCCTGCCAAAGTGCATAACCTCACACTTTCCAGTATTGTATTCCATCTGCCAAATCTCTGCCCACTTACTTAGCCTGTCTATGTCCCTTTGCAGGTTTTTTATGTCCTCCTCACTCACTACTTTCCGTCCCATCTTTGTATCATCTGCAAACTTTGATATGTTACACTCGGTCCCCTCCTCCAAATTGTTAATATAGATTGTAAAGAGTTGGGGACCCAGCACTGACCCCTGCGGAACACCACTAGTTACTAGTTGCCAATCTGAGAATGAACCATTTATCGCAACTCTCTGCTTTCTGTTAGAGAGCCAATCCTCCACCCACGCCAGAATATTACCCCCAATCCCGTGATTTTTTATCTTGAGCAATAATCTTTTGTGTGGCACCTTGTCAAATGCCTTTTGGAAGTCTAAATACACTATGTCCACTGGTTCCCCTTTATCCACCCTGTATGTTACTTCCTCAAAAAACTCAAGCAAATTTGTCAAACATGACTTCCCCTTTATTTAACCATGCTGAGTTTGTCCTATTAAATTATGTTTATACAAATGTCCCGTTACTGTCTCCTTAATAATGGGCTCTAACATTTGACCAACCACAGATGTTAGGCTAACAGGTCTATAGTTTCCAGCCTTCTGCCTAATACCCTTTTTAAATAAGGGTGTTACATTAGCAGTTTTCCAATCTGCCGGGACCTTTGCTGAGTCCAGGGAGTTTTGGAAAATTATTACCAATGCTTCCACAATCCCTACCGCCACTTCCCTCAAGACCCTAGGATGCAAGCCATCAGGTCCAGGGGATTTATCCGCCTTGAGTCCCATTATTTTACCAAGTACCACTTCCTTAGTGATTTTAATCGTATTTAGTACGCCTGGGGAACCAAGGAATGTTCGCATCCGTGGGGACTTTAAGGTAACAGTGAACCCGGTCCTTCACACCGTACAATATCCACTTCCGTGGATTGAAGATATTTTCGCCTCGCTATCAGGAGGGAAACACTTCACTTCACTAAGATTGATCTGGCCCAGGTGTGTCTGCAAATGGAGGTAGAAGAAGCATCAAAAAAATACCTCACAATCAACACCCATAAAGGTCTCTACCAATACAACCGGCTGGTATTCGGGGTAGCATCAGCTCCGGCTATTTGGCAGAGGGCAATGGAACAAGTCCTGCAAGGGATCCCAGGGACCCAGTGTTATTTGGATGACATCCTGGTCACGGGCGAAAATGACAGTGATCACCTTGCCAACCTGGAGCAGGTGCTCACTAGATTGCAGGAATATGGGCTCCGAGCTAACCGCCCCAAATGCGAGTTTTTTAGAAAACAGATCTCGTATTGTGGCCACGTTATCGATAAAGAGGGGTTACATAAGTCCCCAGAGAAGATTGAGGCAGTAGTCAAGGCTCCAGCACCGGAAAATGTGTCACAACTGAGGTCGTTCCTCGGGCTGGTAAACTACTACCATAAGTTCTTGCCAAATTTGTCTACAAAACTACACCCACTGAACACCCTACTGCAAACTGGGGTGCCATGGAAGTGGAGTGACGAATGTAGACGAGCTTTCCAGAAGAGCAAAACACTAATCACATCGAAAGAGGTATTGGCCCATTACAACCCGGCATTACCAATTTGGTTGTCATGTGATGCGTCACCCTACGGCATTGGAGCGGTGCTGTCGCACAAATTCTCGGAAGGCTCAGAGAGGCCAATAGCGTTTGCGTCACGATCACAACCTCAGCTGAGCGTAACTACGCCCAGATTGACAGGGTGGCCCTGAGCCTAGTGTGGGGAGTGAAAAAGTTCAATCACTATCTGCACGGGCAGAAATTCACCTTGCTGACTGACCACCAGCCTCTTGTCTCCATTTTTAATCCGAAGAAGGGCGTTCCGGTGATGACTGCGCAACGACTACAAAGATGGTCACTTTTTCTAGGGGCGCACCACTATGAGATTGAATATAAGGGCACGAAACAGCATGGAAATGCTGATGGGCTATCACGCCTGCCACTGCCTACTGCGGAGGAAGCACCAGCAGTGGATCCTGTCGAAATATTCCATTCGACTATAGTTGAATACCTACCGGTAACTAACGCTTGTATCGAAAAGGAAACCCGAAATGACCCGACAATGTCTCGGGTATATGATTTGACGGTGAAGGGATGGCCAGCACATGGTGACTCACTGTTGCCAGCATTCTTGACAAGGAGAGAACAGCTGTCAGTGTGCCGGGGGACCTTGATGTGTGGATCCCGAGTGGTAATTCCACCCAAGTTAAGGGATAGAGTGCTCAATGCGCTTCATGAGGTTCATCTGGGAGGGGTAAAAATGAAATGCCTAGCCAGGGCTTATGTGTGGTGGCCGGGAATCGATAAACAAATCGAGGACCTGACCAAGAGCTGCTCAGGATGCCAGAGAGTCCAAACTGCACCACCACAGGCCCCTCTACACCCATGGGAGTGGCCCTCATCTCCTTGGCAACGGGTGCATATTGATTTTGCTGGTCCATTCATGGACTCAATGTTTTTAATAGCCATGGATGCGCACTCGAAATGGCCTGAGGTCATCAAAATGTCCTTCACCACCACGGAGTAAACTATTGCAGTCCTACGGACCATTTTTTGCCAGGAATGGCTTGCCAGAACAGATTTGCTCCAACAACGGACCACAGTTTGTGTCCGAAGAATTCCGGAGGTTCTTGAAAAAGAATGGGGTAAGGCATTACACATCCGCCCCGTATCATCCAGCCACAAATGGATTGGCTGAGAGGTTTGTACAAACCTTTAAGAAGGCAATAAAGGCTATGTACAATGACCACATTCCGCTGCAGCACAAGGTGGACAATTTTCTGTTCACCTACCGGAATGCGACACATGCAGTCACCAACCAGGCCCCGGCCATGATGTTCTTTAACTGAAGGTTAAGATCTTGCCTGGATTTGCTCAGACCAAATGTACGAAGAGATGTTGAGAGTAAGCAATTCCAGCACATCCATGAGAAGCCAGCAAGGAGCTTCAATGTAGGGCAACCAGTCTTGGCCCGCGACTACTGAACAGAAAAATGGCAGCCAGGAACGATATGCACACGGCAGGGCCCACTAATGTACACAGTGGACGTTGGGGAGAGCATCGTGAGACGCCATGCTGACCAGATCCTAGAGTCACAGGAACAAGTCAACCCCATGCCTCGCCCATATGTACCTGGTGATGAACCCGACGTACAGGTCGCATCTACCCCAGAAACAGTAGCATCGGAAGCTGATGAACCAACCAACGACAGGGGGCCAGAATCACCTCCGCACCAAGAGCAAGACACTCAGGAAAGGCGCTATCCAGAAAGGATCAGGAAGCCTCCCCAAAGACTGAATATATAAATAGACTATTTTCAGCTAATGTTGCATGTTAAAAGTGTTAATTGTAATTAGTTTGATATTTAATTGTTAAATGAGTGTTATGGTACTGTTAATCTAAAAGGGGAGGAATTGTAATGTATATACCTTTAAGGGGGGAACTATGTTTTACAGCTCATGTATACTGCAGTACCGGCAGAGGCCACACCTGTATATAGCACTGAGTAGTAATCTGTACAGATCAGTTGCAGTGTGAGCCACGTTGAGTAAACACCTGTTGTACCGTTCTCCGCAGTCTGTGTCTTATTATACACGGACGCAACACCCTGGCTGTTGAATTCCCAGTCTTGGTCAACCTGGAACCATTTTTCCGTAATCCCAATTATATAATATCTGTTTACATCTATTTACGCAGCTAATTCATCCACCTTATTACGAATGCTCATCGCATTAAGACACAAAGCCTTCAGGCTTGTTTTTTTAACACTCTTAATCCTTTTAAAATTATTATGTACTGTGGCCGTGTTTGATTTACACCCTTGATTTCTCTGACTTCCACATTTGCTTTTCTCCTTCCTGTCTTTTGTTTCTATCCTTGCTTCCCTTTCCTCTGTCTCTTGCACAGGTTCCCAACCCCCTGCCATTTTAGTTTAAACCCTCCCCAACAGCACTAGCAAACACTCCCCCTAGGACATCGGTTCCGGTCCCGCCCAGGTGCAAACCGTCCAGTTTGTACTGGTCCCACCTCCCCCAGAACCAGTTCCTATGTCCTAGGAATTTGAATCCTCCCCCTTTCACCATTCCTCTAGCCATGTATTCATCTGAAATATCCTTCTATTTCTACTCTGACTAGCACGTGGCACTGGTAGCAATCCTGAGATTACTACCTTTGAGGTCCTATTTTTTAATTTACCTCCTAACTCCCTATATTCAGCTTTTAGGTCCTCATCCCATTTTTTACCGATATCATTGGTACCTATATGCACCATGATAACTGGCTGTTCACCCTCCCCCTCCAGAATGCCCTGCAGCCGCTTCGAGACATCCTTGATCCTTGCACCAGGGAGGCAACATACCATCCTGGAGTCTCGTTTGCGGCCACAGAAACGCCTATCTATTCCCCTTACAATAGAATCCCCTATTATTTTGCTCTCCTGCTCTTTTTCCTCCTGTCCTGTGCAGCAGGACCACCCATGGTGCCAGGAAGTTGGCTGCTGCTGCCTTCCCCCGATAAGCCATCTCCCTCAACAATATCCAAAGTGGTATATCTGTTTGAAAGGGGGATGGCCACAGGGGACCCCTGCACTACCTGCCTGTGCCTACTACGCTGCCTGGTGGTCACCCATTCCCTTCCTGCCTGTGCAGCTTTTACCTGCGGTGTGACCAACTCCCTAAATGTGCTATCCATGACGTGCTCAGCATTGCGAATGCTCCAGTATGTATCCATTCGCAGCTCCAGCGCTGCAATGCAGTCTGTCAGTAGCTGCAGCTGGATACACTTCCCGCACTCATGGTCGTCAGGGACAGAAGAAGTGTCCCTGATTTCCCACATAGTGCAGAAGGAACAGGCCACAGGACCGAGCTGTGCTGCCATGACTTACCCTTTAATTAATTCAAATTAAATTAAATCAAATCAATACCACTAATTACACTACAATTAAATGATATACTCAAGGGCCCTTGCTTACTATCACTCCCCGCTACACAACAGAGACCCTAGAAACTATAAACCAAAAAAATTAAGTTTGAAAAAAAGCGAGAAAGAGAGAAATGCTCACCAACCAATCACTTACCTGCTTTCTGGTGATGTCACACTTCGATTACTTTTTGCTTCTCGCTGATGCCGCCGGTGCGTCTGGGCCGCTCTCACTCCCCGCTCTTTAATTCCTCGGTCTCCGCGCTCAATCTCCACCCAGGGCCGCTCTCGCTTCTGCTGCCGGATAAATAAATATTTAAGATGGTGGAAGATATAAGGCTATGCGAGAGAGAGAAGGGCATCAGATTTGTAGAGCTGGCACAGACACAATTATTCGAATAGCCTCCCTCTTTACAGTAAGCTTCTATGGTCTTAAGTCGAATGGAATGTTTTCACCCAAAAAGTAATTTGTGCAGTGATGCTTGGCCATTGAAGCAGAGAGTATAAAAGGGTTCAAGAGACAATTAGATATGTTCCTGGGGAGAGAAGGGATCGAGGGATATGTTTAGAAGATCAATAAGTGGGATTAATCTCTGAAAATAAATGGCAGGCTTATTGGGATTTTGTAATTCCTAAAAAGTAATTCATGCATTTATAAGAATACTGTATTTTGATAACAAAAATAAAATTAATAAACTATAACATTTATTAACTTCATAATCTGAGGAACTGCATAATGTCCAGCTTATAATAAAAGCTGTTATACTTTGACTAAAACATAGAGCTTATAAATTGGAAGCCTCTAGGAGGTATGTATAATAAAAGGAGGAAGTTTTTTGTCTACTTTTCTTTGGGTAGCCCAGTTGCACAGGGCCCAATTCCCACTGTGAGACATGTAACCACACATTGCAGAGAATGGGATGAGATAGACAATGAGCTGCCAAGCTAAAATTAGGAAGAAAAGAGGGCAGACTTGCATTTATATAGCACCTTTCATGACATCAGGATATCCAAAAGTGCTTTACTTTTGAAGCGTTGTCACTGTTGTAATGTAGGAAACATGGCAGCCAATTTGCAAACAGCAAGCTCCCACAAACAGCAATGAAAAAGATGACCATGTAGGAGCTTGATCTGCTGCCATGAGGGTGTAATCGATGCCTAAATTGACCGTATTGACGGTCGTGCGGGAGAGGCAGTGTGCCACCAGGTTGTCCTTACCGGCCACGTGCTGTATATCCGTGGTGAACTCGGATATGTAGGTCAGTTGACGTTGCTGTCGGGATGACCACGGTTCGGCGGTCTTGGCCATGGCGAAGGTGAGCGGCTTATGGTCCACGAAGGCGGTGAAGGGACGTCCTTCCAGGAGGAAGCGAAAATGGCGGATGGACAGAAAAAGAGCGAGCAACTCCCAGTCGAACGTGCTATACGTTCTCTCGTTCCGCCGTAGTTGACGGCTGAAGAATGCCAACGGCTGCCAGGTCCCGTTCACCCACTGCTCTTGCACGGCGCCGATTGCGTAGCCTGACGCGTCGGTGGTGAGGGCGATGGTGGCTCCTGGCAGCAGGTGCGCCAGCATAGTCGCATTGGCCAAGGCACTTTTGGTGTCGGCGAACGCCCGGACCATGTCATCCGTCCAGTCTACCTTATCTTTGCTAGTCTTGCCCTTGAGGGTCTCGTACAGGGGCTGCATGAGTAGTGCTGCCTTAGGCACGAAACAGTGGTAAAAGTTTACCATGCCTAGGAATTCCTGCAGGGCCTTAATGGTTTGCAGGCGTGGAAAGGATGTCACTGCCTCTACCTTCGCTTGTAAAGGAACCGCTTCCTCTGAAGTGATGCGATGCCCCAGGAAATCAATTTGTTGCAGGCCAAACTGACACTTGGCCGGGTTGATAATCAAGCCATGTTGGCTGAGACGCCGAAAAAGGGTGCGTAGGTGACAGATGTGTTCTTCTTTGGTGGGACTGGCAATGAGAATATCGTCCAGATAGACGAAGAGGAACTTGAGGTCCCACAGCACGGAATCCATCAGGCGTTGGAAAGCCTGGGCGGCGTTCTTTAAGCCAAACGACAGTCTTAAAAAGTCGAAAAGGCCGAATGGGGTGATGACTGCGGTCTTCCGAACGTCTTGGGGATGAACGGGGACCTGGTGGTAGCCCCGGATGAGGTCGACTTTCGAGAAGACAGTGTTCCCTGCCAAATGGGCGGAGAAATCCTGGATATGGGGGATTGGGTACCGATCAGGAGTGGTGGCATCGTTTAGGCGCCGATAGTCGACGCATGGCCGCCATCCGCTGCCAGGCTTCGGGACGATGTGGAGGGGTGAAGCCCAGGGACTATTCAACCGGCGAATAATCCCTAACTGTTCCATGGTCGCGAACTCCGCTTTTGCGACCACCAGCTTGCCAGGTTCCAGGCGCCGGGCCCGCGCGTAGACCGGGGGGCCGTTGGTGGTGATGTGGTGTTCAACACCATGTTTCGTGGCCGTGGAGGAGAACGTGGGTCTTGTCAGGTCGGGGAATTCACTGAGCAGGTGAGCGAACTCATCCGGAGCCGGAAAAGCACAGGCGACGGTGCGCGACTTAGTGTTACTGTGGTAACAAGGGATAGAATGAAAAGTTGCCACGTTGATCAACCGCCGGTTCTTCACGTCAACCAGGGGGCTGTTGGCGCAGAGGAAATCCGCGCCGAGAATGGGTTGCGAAACCTTGGCCGTCACAAACTCCCAGTGGAAACGTTGGCCCCCGAAACACAACTGCACCCGCCGTCTGCCGAAGGTCCGAATTGCTGCGCCATTGGCCGCTTCAAGGGCGAGGCTGTGAATCCCGGTCTGCACATCGAGGGCGGACGCGGGTAATATGCTGCACTGTGCCCCGGTGTCGCACAGAAAACGACGACCAGAGAGAGTATCGGTGATAAACAGCAACTTGCCCGCGTTGCCGATCGCCATCTCAGCCGCGGGGCGCCCGTTAGACCCATTCCTCGGTGGTCGTAGTTGTTTTTTTTTTATGGAAACTGCAGGGAGGGCGGCAACGTCTCGCTTTTGCAGCGAACTGCGCGTGGTAGGAACACAGCCCAGCAGGCTGACGAGCTGGGGTGGCGTCTGTGGGGGATGGGCGCCTCGTGGCGGTGCATCACTGCTGAGTAACCGTGAAAATTTTGTCCGCCTCTGCCGCGAGTGCTGCACAGTCCTCAACTTCAGATCTGGCCAGAGCGGCTTGCACCTGTTCCGATAGCTGGCTGAGGACTAATTCCCGGAATAGGAAGCATTCCAGTTCGGAGCCAAGGAGAGCGAGCATTTGGCTCATTAACTCCGAAGGCTTGGAGTCCCCGAGCCCGGGCATAGTGAGCAGTCGCCCGGCGCGCTCCGATTTAGTGAGCCCGAAAACTTGCAGCAACCGCGCCTTGAGGGTATCATGCTTGCGCTCTGTTGGAGGGTTCTCGAGGAGGCTGACGATCCATGAGGCGGCAGAGCCATCGAGGGCGGAGACCGCATAGAGATATCTGGTCTGATCCGCAACGATACCCCTCAGGGCGAATTGGGCCTCAACCTGAATGAGCCACGAGGTCGCTTGCTGCTCCCAGAACTGTGGTAGCTTCAGCGAAACGGCGTTGGCCTCCATGCTGTGTCCTTTTTGCAAAAAACGTTCGCAAAAAACGGGGTCACCAATGTAGGAATTGACGAATTCCTAACTAATAACTGAGGTCAACTCAGGAGATCAATCTAACAGGTCTTTAATGTAAAACTAAACGAGTTCAAACAGTTTGATGAGATCGATAGAGGAGAACCATAAAAACAGGTCTCAACAAGATGGAGATTCCATGAGGACTGACTGGGCAGTCACGTGGTTTGCGACGTGACGTCATCGCGTTTGCCCGCGCTCTTAAAGGGGCTACGCCCCGTGCATACAAACACTATATACAAAACAAAGTAATGTCTAACACAATGGTACAGGCTTAGGCTGGTGTTAGAACATCGTTAAAGGGAATTATATACAATTGCCCAGAGTCATTCAGTGGCTCCGCCACAACCAGATCATTTGTTTTAAGTGTTGGTTGAGTGACACGACGGAGAACCCCCTACTCTTCTTCAAATACTGCTGTGGGATCTTTTACGCCCACCTAAGAGTGCAGTTGGGGCCTCGCTTTAACATCTCACCCAAAGGACAGCACCTCTGACAGTGTAGCACTCCCTCAGTACTGCACTGGAATGTCAGCCGAGATTATGTGCTCAAGTCTCTGAACTGGGATTTGAATTCACAACCTATACACTCAGAGGCTAGTGTGCTACCACCGAGCTATGGCTAAACCAAAATAAAACAACTCAGGCCAACATTAAAATGGAAATGGCTGTCTCTCACACAACGCAGACTGCACAAGTGATACCACCTAGCATAATACTTTCAAGTAAACCATTAAATCAAGAAATAAAATTGAATGAAAGATACATACCTATATGGAGCCATTTAAAACAAAATTAAAAGAGTTAATCGAAAACCTCAAAACATTATGTGAGTTATATTTCCCATTAATGTAATTCCCTGAGATTTCATTTGGTGGTTTGACTAATTTTATATTGACCACCATCCATCATTTATCTTAGAAAGCTAAGTTAGTTATGACTATTGCCTGGGATCCTACTGTGTGATTGACCACCATGATTAGGGAAAGCAAAAAGTTTAAAAATAAAATAAATGCTTATTTACTTTTTGATAAATGAGAGCACTTTCCTCCCAATGATGGAATTATTTAAGGACTGTTGTCCTTACATGTGATTGTGCCAAAGTAAAGCAAGGCCATAGCAAAAATGCCCTCTTTGTTGTCTTAAGGAGATAGAATTAAACCACTGAAATTTAAAAAAAAATACAAAATAGAGAAACTAGATGCTGCTGTGGGCTAGCAAACATGTACTTTCATCAGAGCCACGGGGGTAATTTTGACTTTGGGCAATAGTATAAAACGGGCAATATCAGATCAGCCGCCTGTTATACATCTCTCCTGATTTTTATTTCCATTGCTGTCTGGATGAACATCGGGAGAGATGTAAAATGGGCGGCTGATCCAATATCGTTCATTTTACACTATCGCTCAAATCTAATATGACCCCCTTGGGTTCTTAGCTAGTCCAAGCTGATGGGTGAAAGTTCCTCTCTTTACTGGCTGCAAGCATCATATATGAAATAGTTTTGGGCAGTCTTAGGCTAGTTCCTAATAAGCATGGGTCCACAAATGAAACGGCTCTTAATTTGCTACTACTCAGCATTAAGTTAGCAACCTAACGTAGAAAGCCCGAAAGGATAGAGGAGAAATACAAGGAGGTCATTCTAAACCTATACAAATCATTGGTAAGCATATTCAGGCCAGTTTTTCTGTCGCATTATGACAGAAAGCTGGGATTTTCTGCCAGAACTGACGTCAGACATATAATACGCCTGTCTAAATATGGATGGGCGTATTATATTGATATGCAAATCATGGGATGGTATCTCCTGATGTATTTGCGATCATTTATATTTGAATGACATAGGACACAAGGAAAGCTTTTGCATTCTTGTCTTCAAATGTGGCTATGGGCCTTGGGGAGTTCAAATTTTAAAATGGCCTCTTTGCCTAGTGCAATCAGATGAATTGTGTTAGTCAAAGTGGCAAGTTCAAATGTGAAGATGAACAATTGTTTTTTTCCCTTATTGATCTTCAGCTAGCACCACTGACCACACTACACTATGGCAAAGCACAGCAGCAATTACCATTCTGAGGTGGGTAACCCAGTATAAGTGACCCCCACTGTCCATCCAATATATTTAATTTATCCTAACCCTGGGATATGGATAGGCACCAGGAATTTTCATCCTGCTGAAGATCCATCATGATTACAGCAAAGAGAAATCTAGGTTATTGCATTCAATTTTAGGTGGCCTACTTTAGAAAGGATGTCAAGGCCATGGAGAGGGTACAGAATATATTTACTAAGTTGATACCAGGAATATGAAGCTTTACTTATGAGGAGGTACTAGAGAAATTGGGGTTCTTTTCACTGTAATAAAGAAGGTAAACAGAAGATCTGATGGGTGTGAAAAATTATGAGGGGCTTTGTAAGGTAACTAGCAAAAAATTATTTCCATTGGTTGATGTCAGTAACTAGAGGGCATAAATGTAAGATTGTCACCCAAAGAACAAAGGAAGAAGTCAGGAGAATTTGTTTTAATGCATAGGAATGTTAGGATATGGAAACAGAATCTGTAATAGCTATTAAAAGGGAAGCGGATAAATATTTGAGAAAGGAAAATTTAAAAGGATATGCGGAAAGGGTAGGTGGTAAGTGGACTTTGAACCAAGTTACCATTTTGTGCTGTAAAACCCTGCCATTCGAAAAATGCCTGGTATAGGATATATAGCGATTTTCTTCTTGGATTCAGGCTAAGGCACATTTTTTGAGGCAGAATACAATGAACTTTACACTGCACCTGATGATAGGGAGTTTAAGGCTGACATTGGGTGCCTGAAATTGGAAAATGTTTTTATTTCCATGTCCTGACAGACCGAACATTGCTAAGCACAAAAATTCACAGTTTTTTTAACAATAATAAAACAATAGAAAAATAATAGCAAAGGCTCCATTACATTTTAACAAATTACTTGGAGGTATATTCCACAATGGAAATAAAATCGGAAGAGATGTAAAACAGGGTGCTGACTCTTTGGCAGCGATTTTACTTACCTCGGTGGGTCCGTGGCGGGTGACGTTGGTGACGGGTCCTGACCCCGCTGCTGTCGCCATCCTGGCCTCTGAAATGAATTTCCATTGATGGTACTTGTTAAGCCCACACAGCACGTTTCCCGGCCAATTAAAGGAATTGGGTCTGGTGACGTCATTTGATGATGTGTATTCAGCCAGTTTCCTTAAAGAGACCATGGCCAAATTAATTTTGACATTTGTGCGGTCAGTGTTCTACAGCATTGAGGTGCTGCAAACACTGACAAGCACTGCACCGAGGTGCAGGGCTGCACCCAGGCTCTCCCATGGGAGTCACAGCACACAGGGAGGTCCTTTTCCCATCCCATGGGTGGAAGAGACCTCCCCAGGAGATCAACACAGCCTGGTAGTGCATTGCAGAGGAGGGTACAGGCAGGGATGTGATCAGGAGGACCTGGGTGCAATGCCGCAAACATTTCAATAATCTCATTAGATCACGAAACATTAGTACAAAGCCACACTCAACCTCATCCTGCTGTGCCTCTCATCACATCCCCATCACTCTGCCTTCCCTGCCCTACTCCTGCACATCCTTACTCACACCAATTTATCTTGGACCTCCACCCATCCCTCTCTATCTACATTATCACACCCCCATCTCACTAGCCACCCCTCACACTCACCCTCATCCTTGTCCAATCATATCAACTAACAACACACAAGGGTAGGCACTTGGGTGTTTTATGCAATGTTCATGTAAAGTTTCTGTTAATGTGGTGTCAAACATTGAAACCTTTATTTTCAACACTTTGCTTTTTTGGACAGCTTTGTGTGCACCTTTGGAAGTGGCCTAATGAGTTTCAGTGAATGATGAGACATAACAGCACCACCCCCGTCCCGCCCCCCGCAATGGCGATGACTGAAAGGAATGGCTTGGACATTGTAGGGATGCTTTATGGTGTTGGTGTGGGGTGGTGCCAACTTGGCACATCATGTGGCAGCCAGGGTGCACAGCGTCAAGTGAAGTGAATCTGGCCATGGTGAGGCCATCCCTGGTGTGCCTGGTGCTGCTGGTGTGTCTGGAGCTGCTGGTGTGTCTGGAGCTGCTGCTGTTCGGGTTGATCGTGGTGGGATTCTGAGGACCAAAGTGAGAGAGTATAAAGGGCACCCATGCTGATGGAATAGATGGCAGGTGAAGTAGGGATGATATAAGCAACCTGTCAATGGCGAGAGAGGTAATGAGGTCAGACTGGATAGAGACTTGTGTAAAGACTTGCAACATGGTGAATCTATTGTGCAAATTCAGTGAGAAAGAAGGCCACGGTTTTGCCGGCGCTCAGAGGATGGGTTTGGAGGCGGGTCAGAGGTTACAGTCAATTTCATTGACAATGAGTTCCGATCCCACCATTAACTCACCTCCAAACAGCTTTCCCAAGTGTCGGGTCCCCGATTTGTGAATGGACCCGACACCTAGTGGCGGGAAGTGGATTAAAGCCTATTAGCAGGTACTTGCCAGTAATTATCAGCCTGTTTTTGGATTTACCCACTTCTGGGTCGGGTTCCCCAACATCCGGACACCACACCAGGTAAGCGTGGTGTGTTGTGAGTCTGCTGTAATGTTTGTGGAATGATGACAGCTGCAGAAGTGGTGTGAAGGATTCAATGTTGCACATGGTGAGTTTCAGAGCAAAGAAAATGTTGGGTACTGCATTTTAAAACATTTACAGATTTCTTTAGCTTACAAGTTTTTAAATCCATGTCCAGTGCCACCTCATTGGGAGAACCTCTCTCACCAGTGACAGATCACTTCTGTCACCTCACCTGCAGCTGCCATCTATTCCAGCCTATTGAGGGAATCATTGTAGAGCCTGGGTGCAAGAGGTCACCTTTGTGCAGTGATTGTCAGTGTTTTCAGCACCTCAATGCTGTCAAGCGCTAAGAAATCAAACGTCAAAATAAAACTGTGCGTGGTCCTTTTAAGGAAACTGACAGATGACACGTCATCAAATGACATCATCAGACTCGCTTTCTGTTAATTGGCCGGCAAGCCCACAGGGCAGGATTAACAAGGTCAATCAAGGCAAAATCACATCTGTGGAGTGGATGCAGCTGGGGGCGGGACTAGAAGCCGGAAACCAGCTGTCCCGCACAAAACCCGCCTCCATTAATAAAATCGTGACCTTTGTGGCTGAGGCAAAATATCTCTGTAAGGTGGGAGCTTTTACTGTACATTTGAAGCTGTCAGCTCAACAGCTGATTCAATGACCACTGACATCCCGCCTCAGCTTCACAGACGAGGTCTAGGCACAGCGGGAAACCAGTGGGCGACCTGTCAAATCCAAAATGTTTGGAAAAAAACATGGATAAGTGGCTGTAAAAAAGCTCCGAATGATTTAAATTGTGTCCCCCGCCGCTGCCTGTCGGGTCTGCTCGGCACTGGCAGACCCGACATTGGGAAAGTCCAGTGTGCGCATTTTGACAGCAGGTTCCCGACCCACTATCAATCATTTTAAATTTAACAGTTGACCCGCCACCCATCCCATCCGCTGAGCACCGGCAAAATTCCGGCCATTATCACCCGTTTTACACTGTCGTATAAAGTCAAGATCTACCCCACTGACCCTACACACAGCACCTCGGATTTTTCACAGGCCCTTCAACAAGAGAATTAAAATGAACTTGCTTGAATATTTGGGAAAGCTTGCTAGCACAACGTGTGAGGTAGACAGTCACAGAATCTAATCCTTTTTTTTAGAGATTTTATAATGAAATAGAAACTGATGTGTTTGCTGGATAAACAAGTGCATCTTCCTTCCAAGCTAAGCAGATTATCTAAGGATTGTCAGAAGTCACAGATGTGCTTGATTTGTTTTTTATTTTGGTCTCAGAATGTGGTGACGCATTCATTACCCATTCCCAGTTGCCCTGAGAAGGTGCTGGTGAGCCTTCTCCTTGAACCACTATAGTACTTAATGAATCTGCTCTGTAGCAATTATTTTACAAGAAAGTGGCTTGCTAGGCCACTGCAGAGGGCATTAAGAGTCAAGCAAATATTATGAGACTGGAGTCACGTGTCGACCCGACTGGGTAGAGGTGGCAAGTTCTACCCCCAAAGGACATGAGTGAACCAGTTGGATTTTTATAACAATTAGCAACTTTAATTATCATTTTTCCTGATGCTACACCATCAGTTACCAGATTATTTTATTTAAATTCACAACATGCCACAGCGTGATTTGATCTCACACCTTCAGGGTTGCTGGTACAGTATTATAACTACTGCTGTCAAGGTGAAATAAGACTATGTTCGCCCTAGTTATCTGAGAAACAGGAATATAAATTATAAATTTCATCTGATTTTTCTCTTGCTGAAACATGGAGAAGCAGCCACTCTGGCAACAGCTAGCTCAGAGCAAACCAATCTTGCAGTGGGTGCCTCAAACAAGCAATAGGCCCCTCATTTACATATGCAAATGTGCTAACTCCTGCATCAGGCATGGATCCTGGATGCCTATTTTTTACCATCACCAATATTGCGGGTGGGGCATTCCTGGCCAAAAATATGTACGTGCTTCCTGCCCTCCATATTGGAGGCTTAGTAGAAAAACAGGCGCTGCGCAGTCTAATTTATAGGCCATATAGATTGGATAAACAGAAAACTGGATTTGACCATGGGTTAAACAAAGATTTAGAGCAGCAAACATTAAGCATACTTGGACTGTGACTTGCAGTGAAGGTGACTGCTGTAATTTCCTTTCATACTACTTGCTCATTTGATAATATCACAGACATTATTTACTGCTCCATGTCTATTTGCATTACCATGGCTATTACTGCAATGATCAAGAGACCAGAACACTAGATCTGCTTCTCCAAATTTCAGCAAGAGAAAAATCATAGCTTCTCTAGTCTCGCCTCAAATTTCCATTGTTTTCAGGGAAAGCCACCATTGTGCCCCCTTATCCAGCCCTGCATTGCCCTCAAAAGACAAACATGAATGAGTCAGAATAGGAGCATAGGAGTATACTGTACAGAAGGAGGCCATTTGGCCCATTGTGTCTGTGCCAGCTCTTTGCTAGAGCAATGCAAAGCTAATCTCACTGTCCTACTCTCCACCTATACTCTTGTATCTTTCTCTGCATCAAATATTTATTAAACTTTCCCTTAAAAGAGGCAGTGTTCTCTGCCTCAACCATCCCCTGTGGAGATGCATTCCATATTTCAACAACCCCCTGCATAAAGAAATTTCTGCTTACATTCCTCCACACTCTTAGTGCCAATTTTAAATTGGTGACCTCTCGCCACTCCCCAACCAGAAGAAATAGCCTATCCCTATTCATTGTATCAAAGCCCTTCGTAATTTTAAAAACCTGTATTGGTGACCTCTCGCCAATCCCCAACCAGAAGAAATAGCCTATCCCTATTCATTGTATCAAAGCCCTTCGTAATTTTAAAAACCTGTATTAAATCTCTGTTTGGCCCTCTCTGCTCCAATGTAAATAATCCTAGTATCTCTAGTCTCTCCTCTTAACTGTAGTTTCCCATCCTGGCATTATCCTGGTGAATCTATGCTGTAAGCTCTCTATAGTTCTGTTGTCCTTTTGATAATGGGGAACCCATAACTGCACATAGGACTCTAACTGAGGCCTAACCATTGGTCTTGTACAATGACTTATTTACCCTGGTATTATATGGTCCCTTTTATAACATCCAAAATGTGGTTGGCATTTTTAATGATCAGCTCTTGCCTGGGTGGGACATATTCACTAGAAATCTGATTTAGAAGTAAAGACAGCAGCATGGGGGAAAAATTCGGTATAGCCCCATTTGGGGCGCCATTATTGGCGGTGCGCAAAGTTTAGCGCCTGGCGCTAATTAGCGCCTTCGACAGCAAACTTTGCTTTTATCGCCCCTGGAGGTGATTGGAGCACTAAATCAGACGCTTCACACCTATCTTAAGACGTAAAGGCCGAGGAGCGAGGCGTTACCTCAGAGCGCAGGCGAAGCAAGGAAGGGCAAATCCAAATAAACCTGCAAAGTGCTGCTCAGTACTCAAAACTCCTTCACACAGCGTTGAATCTCTCCAGAAGTCTCTCTCTCTCTCTCTCAGAATGCGTGGTGCAAAAATGTCACCGGCCAAAAATGGCAGGAAGCGGTCGCCTTTAAATAGAGCTCCCCTAGTCCCTTTCTGACAGCATAGCGCTCCCCTCAACCTGTCATTGCTAGCGGCAGGCGGTAAGGCAGGGGGCGCCACTCAATATCCGGTCCGGGGCGCTAATGGGGTGTTGGGCACTCGAATGACGTCACAATCTGCCGGCGCAGGAGATCGTGGCGGTAGTGTTTAGCGCCGCCGCAAAATGTCTAGTTAATTTTGTGAGCAGCACAAACATCGCCGCGCTTGGCCTCTAGTTGCTTTGCGCCCCACTTGGGACCCTCTTAAGGTGCTAAGGGGAGGTGCAACCAACTGAATTTCTCCCCCTTAATCTTTAGATTGGCAGGTAGGGTTGTCCATCAGGGCAGAAGCGCACAGCTGCACCATTGGACCTGGGTATTGCCAGATAATGTGCCCATTCAATTTGCCTATTTCAGAAATCATGGGGTAGATCTTGCCTTTGAGTTGAAAGGATATTTACTAGCCCTAGCCCCTTTGGGACTATCCCGGATCAGGTGAATTCCTCAGATGTTCACTTTCAACTACAGGTTGCGGTAGCCGAATCCTAAAGATGCTTAATTGGGTCCAAAGGTCCTGTTTATCTCTCCCCAAAGGAAAGGAGCAACCTGAGAATGTTACCATCCTACTGATAGCACTTTTATTAAGTTTAGCCAGACTGTAACGTCCCGAATATTATAAGGGTCCGGAGATCTCACCTTAGAAATGTACCTCTTCACCAAAGAGTGTACAGAGATTGGGTTCGCGAGTTAGTGATACAGAAGATTTATGTGAGACAATTCTATAAAAAAATAAGGATTTATTAAAAGAACCGACATGCAATTTACAGTTGGTGAATCAGTCAATCACAACATTAACAGTTCTAAAAAGGGAAAAAATACAATCTTATTCTTAACAGAGAATCTTACTTTTAAATCTTACCTTCACTACAGTATTACAGTTCTTAAAATTTTCTATACAGGATATCCATCAACTATCAAGGTAGCAGTTACCTTCAATCCCCAAGGTACAAAAGAATGAAGGACCACAGAGCTGCCTCTGTAGTCGAGAATCGCTTTTCCCGATTAAAGCGCGTCTGATATCTCATTCGAGACATCAATATTTATACCCTTTTTCAGTAGTATTTCATAAGGTTTTTGTTGATCCAAGTTAATTATCACAAATCGGCCTAGAAATTGGCCTGAGATGCCCAAGCGGCGCAAAGTTCGCCTGGGCACTGGAATTTGCGCCGCGATCGCCGCATTAGCGATCGCCACAAATTCAGTTGAAGTGCCCCTAGAGGGAGATAGGGCGCGGCTCAAGGCGCTCCGCGTCCCTCTTAGGGTGCTGAAAGTGAATTTTGCAGTGCTACGTGCCGCAGCGCCACACGCTGCGGCATGGCACGCTGCGGTACTGCAGGCCTTCATCCCACTGTTAAGGGGGAGGGGCCTGCAACAGCGCGAACCCTGATCGCGAGTGCCGGCAAAAGAGCCCGGCACCAAGGAGAAGTGCCGGGCTCTCGGGAAACAGCCGGCAATGCCGCGGGGGGGGGGGGACTAGGAGGCCGGGGACGGAGGTGCTGGCAGGCGAAAAAGCGGCCGCCCCGCACCTCCACCTTAACTTGCGCCTCTGCCGGCACAGTAAGGCCCCGTGAACCGGGCGCGGGTAGCGAATGGCGCGACTGCGGCGTTCGCTACCAAATATTACGAACGGGGCGCGAATGGGGCACTGCGCACACCGATGACGTCATCGGTGGCGGCGCAGCGCAAATGTCTAACGCCACCAATAGCGCCCCTGCTGAATATCACGGGAGGTGCAGCCAGTGGTGCTACAGCCACTGACTGCCTCTTTAGGTGCTAACAGGTGGCGCTACTCACCCAATTTTTCCCCCATCATCTTTTAGCTGACCCCTGCACTTCTTACTGCTGCATCATCAATAGTTATTGGGAGTTTATTATTTTGTTCAAAGGGCAGATGTCCTTTGTTTGTGCATTATTTTTTTACATCATGGTCATTCTTAAGAAGTTTAATCAAGATCATTTATCCAGGGTTGACCATTGTCCTGTTTTAATAAGGTTACCTGTTTAGGGCCAACAATTGTCCTGTTTTAATAAGGTTATTTATTCAGGGTCAGAATTCTTTCATAGCTAAGATTTCCAAATCCAGCTTGTCTTGTTTTTAAAAAAGTTATAAGGTAGAATTCCTTCATAGTGTAAAATGGGTGTTAGCGAGCTAGAAGCCAGTTTACATCCGTCCCCATTTAATACAGTCTGATTCAAAATTTAAATCCACTTTTATTATAATTTTTCATGTACAATTCCGATATTAATTCTCACATCTGAAGCAACAGGTTGTGGGTTCAAGCCCAACTCCAGCACTTGACATTATCTAAACTGACACTTTGGCCTCGATTTTAATAGCCCTGAGGAAGCGGGTTTGGAGGCGGGTGTGCAGCGAACATCGGAAAAAATGGCTTCAGAATGCCAAGCCACCTCCATCCCACCCCCACTCGATTTTCGTGAGTGGCGGGTCAGCCGCTTCCAAACTGACCTGACTGGAACCGGTGGGACAGGTAGTTAAGGCAGTTAACAGCTTGGTAACTGCCTTGCTAATCCTATTTTTATAGTGGTTTCCCATTTCATGCTTCTAGCTCCTGTTTCCTGTCTTGTCAGAAATAGGTCAGCTGCAAGGAGATGAGTTGCTGGAGGACATGATTTGGAGTCATTGGTGCAGCACTTTAAAAGCGCCCCTGAAACATGGCTGACACTCAAATGCAACAGCTTGGTTGTTGGAGGTTTGGGATAAGATTTTGCAAATCTACTGACCTTGTGACTGTTCAAGCTGACACACATCTGCAGTGTGACCTGATTGGAATAATTTCAGGCCACATCAACTGTGAGCTTGCAAGCTTCTTGCCTCAAATGAAATCTATAGCAATGGGATGGGAACCATTTATATCCTCTCATCCTGGTCATCAGATTCGAAGGAAGAGCAGCCGCGGCAGCACCACAACCAGCCACAACAGCAGCACCAGTACCAGGAGCGCCAATCTCCTCCTCACCCACCTGATGCTGCACAGGGCGGAGGGCCTCAGTGCAGGGCTGCACCTTGCCACAGGAGATACCCCCAACTTACAATTTACCGGCAGAGAATCAGCTTCTTCAGCATGACTGAGCAGCAGTGCCAAAGGAGGCTGAGACTTTCAAGAGACATAGTCGCTGACATCTGCGTAATGCTACACCAACACCTGGAGCTGAGAGGAGTATGTAGACACTCCTCACCAGTTGCTGTCAAAGTCACCACCACAATTAACTTTTTTACTGCGGGCTCCTTCCAGGGATCAGCTGCAGACATCCACGGCACCTCCCAGTCGGCTGCACACACCTGCATCACGCAGGACACCGATGCCCTCTTTGCAAAGGTGCACAATTACATCCACTTCTCCACGGATGGCCCAAGTGTGACACCGCGTGTGGTTGGCTTTGCCAATATGGCAGGCTTGCCAATGGTGCAGGGCGTCATTGACTGTACACATGTAGCCATTAGGACCCCCTATCACAACCCAGCTGTATTTGTCAACCACAAGGGATTCCACGCCCTTAGCGTCCAGCTGGTGTGTAACCATAGGAAGATCATCATGCCTGTTTGCGCAAAGTACCCTGCCAGTTGCCATGACTCCTTCATCCTGCTCCAGTCTACTGTGCCTCAACCCTTCCATCGCCAAGATTGCTTCTTGGCGACAAGGGCTAGCCCCTGAAAAAGTGGCTTATGACTCTGATGAGGAGGCCATCAAACGATACTGAGGAGTGGTACAATGTGAGTCAGATATCCACCAGAAGCATCATCGAGCAAATCATCGGCTTGCTCAAAATGCACTTCCGATGTCTAGACAAATCTGGAGGAGCCTTGAAGTATGCACCAGCCAGGGTGTTCAGAATCGTCGTGGTCTGCTGTGCCCTGCACAACATCGCACAGCAGCATGGCTTAGTGCTGCTGGATTAACAAGTGGCCCAGCACACAGCCTCCTCGAAGGAAGAGGAAGAGGACGAGGAGGAGAACGAGGATGAGGATGAGGAGGAAAATGGGGAGCGACGCTTCGCGGGGCTGGATGTGGCCAATCCAACAGCAGGCGACCACATTGCTGGCCGTCAGGCAAGGGATGCACTCATCCATACCAGATTCGCGTAAGCTTACGCTTCAACCACAGGTGGCTGGCACATGGAGATGACTATAAGTCCGACATCCTCAAAACCCCAGGCATCATCTGTCCAATAAACAGTGGTTTGCACTCAGTGTCACCCCAACATTCTACATGGAATTTGTCCTGAGCCCTCAGTCTTGAACTTCCATTTCCCAGAACACAGAGGCCACACTTTAGGTGATCTCAGCAGATCATTAAACTTTTTTTGATATTGAACCCATGTTTGTCTGCACACAGACCTCAAACTCACTTCCTCAGCAACTTGTAGCCAAGCTTCCTTGGTTTGCTGAGGAGGCCTCCTCCTTCTGTTTCCAGGGAAGAGGACCTCCTGACATCCTCTAACTCCCTCTACAAGAGCATGGAGGGAGCCCTCATTGAACCTGGGTGCAGCCTTAGTTTTTGGGGCTGCCATTCCTGCAGCAGCCAGCACCTTTAAGAGGAAATACCTAATGCTTTTGCAAAGGGGACATGGCTCCTTTAAATTTTTACTCAAACAACGCATCATCAGACGCAAGAAACTGACATGCTCCAAGCAATTGCCTGGAGGGATCCGCACGTCGGCCGCAACGAGGTCAATCAAGGTAAAATCGTAACTGCTGGGTGGCGGCTTCCGGGAGCGGGTCCGAAAGCTGCCGAGCAGCGGGCCCGCCCTCAACCTGCCTCCATTAATAAAATTGCGGCGTTCAGTGCAGTGCTGAGAGAACGGTACATTGTCGGAGGTGCCTTCTTTCCAATGAGTTATTAAACCAAGGTCCTGTATGCCTGTTCATATAGTTAAGGTCGATTCAAAAGCATTTGAAAGAGAGCAGGGAGTTATCCATATGCAACAATCCACCTTCACCCAACATCACCCAAAACAAACCAGCAGACCATTCCTCTCATTGCTACTTTGTGGGATTTGGTTATTGCAAATGGTTGCTGCATTTTTTACATATCAATGACTACTGCAAAATAATTTGTTGTATATGTATATATCACATTTCTGAGAGATGTGGTAAAATGCTATATGAATGCAAGTCTTTCCTTTCGCTTCTTTATTAAATCATTGCACTGCATGGTGAAGTATAGCTTTCAGTGTTGCTGCTCAAATAATCTATGAGGAAAAACAACAAAAATATATAATGTGGCAGGCAAAATATTGCTTTGAATCAATGAAGAAGTTGATCTCCAGGTGAGTACGGAACAAAGTTGGTGGGATTAATTCTGGAGAGCTAGGTGCCGACTCTTCACTGGTGGCTTTGATTGTTCTCAGCCCTCTCATGAAACAGAGCCTTGGTCATAAATACATGTCAGTAATCCACACAGCTGTATAGAGCAAACTAAAGGAAAAAAAAGATAAAATTGCAGCAGGCCACAAAACAATACTGGATAGATTTTCGTTCTTACCATTTGGGCATTAAGCATCTCCAGGGCTGAGCGCATATCAGGTGGGGAGGATTGCATACCTGGTACAGAACATGATTAATTTTCCTTCCATTGATTCCAGAAGAGGGAGATTTCAGGTAGTTCTGTTACTTTGTGTGAACCTCCCTACCTGATTTCCTCTCTGCTCTTCAGAGGTCATCCTTAATGGCAGGTGCTAAAGAAAAGATTTTGACCCAGTGACGATGAAGGATCGGTGATATATTTCCAAGTCTGGATGGTGTGTAAGTTGGAGGAGAACTTGGAGGTGATGGTGTCCCCATGCGCCTGCTATCCTTGTCCTTCTAGGTGGTAGAGGTCACGGGTTTGGGAGGTGCTGCCGAAGAAGTCTTGGCGAGTTGCTGCATTGCATCTTGTAGATGGTACACACTGCAGCCATGGTGCGTCAGTGGTGGAGGAAGTGAATGTTTAAGGTGGTGGATGGTGTACCAATCAATCGGGTTGCTATGTCCTGGATGGTGTCGAGCTTCTTGAGTGTTGTTGAAGCTGCACTCTGTCTTGTTTTACACAATTTACATGAAAATAATAAATTGCAGGACAACGGAGTGTTACAGTTTAACTCTGTTATTAAGCAGTATGTCTGTGATCTTACTCATAGCAGCACCAGTGGGAAAAGCCAGGCATTAGGACCTCTAGCCTGGGTCTTCAAAACAATAGTAGTCCTTACAGATGCCTGCGGGCCAATGATAATTCAATATGCAAATGTTACATCCCCTTTCTTTTAAAAGAAAAATGTTATGCATTACTTTTAAACCTTTCTTCTACATAATGTTCTCAGTAGCATAAACATAGAAGTAAACTCAGCATTTAACTAGCACTGAAAACATCTCAATGTTTCAATAACGATGTACAGTTTTTATTTAGGGCAGCGATCCGCCTACACCCTTAGACAGTTCACAAGTCAAGGATAACTCTAGGCTTGACCTCTCATCCCGACCTTGTGTGGTATGACACTGAGCATGCTCCTGAATCGGTCAGCAATTCAGGTTCAGATTTAGGTTCAGGTAAGTATGATGTGTTTTGTGTATTGCTCTGTTCATCACACTCTGTTGAACTGATCCTCTTGTCGGAATGACGGTGTTGTTCCTTGGTGTTCAGGAGGTGCCTGCGATTGCGGCGGTACACCTGTCCTTCTGGGGTGCGGACGTGATACGATCGCTCAATGTCAGCTGGCTGGATGACGACTGCTGGCTTCCAGTAGTCATGCTCCTGGATCCTGACGGATTCTCCATTGTGCAGCAGCGGCAGTAGTCTAGCTGACCTGTCATAGTACCTCTTTTGGTGTTGCTGTCTCTGTACACGGTTTGCATGCACTTGCTTGCAGCTGACGACCTCTGGGTGCAGCTGCTGGTTGGTGCTTGGGAGGATTGAGTGAAGTCTACGGCTCATCAACAGCTGCGCTGGTGACTTGAAGTTGTCAACCGGAGTGTTGCCGTACTCAAGGAGACTGATGTAGGGGTCTCTTTTGTCCGCTTTGGCTTTGTCCATGAGTGTTTTTGCAATCTGGACAGTTTTTTCAGCAAGGCCATTATTTGAGGGTAATGTGGGCTTGATGTGACATTTGTGAAATCCCATGCCTTGGCAAACGAATTGAAATCTTTTGATTTGTATTGGGGGCCATTGTCTGAGACAAAAGTCTCCACCATGCCATGCCTGGCAAAGGCTGCCTTTAGCTTGTGGATCACAGCTGCAGATATGGTGCTGTGAAGCTTGTCCAGTTCAAAAAATCTGCTGTAGTAATCAACAGTCACTATGTAGTCCTCGTTGTTCCATGTGAACAGATCCGTTGCCGCGACCTGCCAGGGCCTGTCTGGGATACGGTGAGGTATCATGGGCTCTTTGACATTTGATGGGCGGCGTTCTAGACAAATGGAACATTTCCGACAATATCCTCAATGTGTTTGCACATTCCGGGCCAAAGCATAATATCACGTGCTCTTTGTTTGCATTTTTCCATGCCCATATGTCCAGCATGAATTTTTGTCAACATCTCTTCTCTGAGACTGGTAGGAATGATGATTTTCTGCCCTTTGAAGATGATTCTGTTGATTTGTGACAGATCATCTCTGTAGTTCCAGAATTCAGATATGCTCTGAGGGCATTTCCTCCTTTCCTCAGGCCATCCTTCATGTATGACTTTGCTCAGCAGTGTGAGTTGTGCATCTTTCTCTGTTCCTGCTCGGATCTCCTTCAGTTTTGAGTCACTCACAGGTAAGCTGTTGTACACCATGTGCACCTGCACATCCATGCCTTCACTGAGGCTGCTGTCCTGGTAGCTAAGAGACTTTCTGGAGAACGTGTCTGCGACAGGAATATCTTTGCCTGGACGGTGAATGATTGTGGTCGTACTTCTGTAGCTGAAGGATCATTCTCTGTAGCCGTGGTGGGGCTGTGGCTAGTGGTTTCCTCATGATTGACTCGAGGGGCTTGTGGTTGGATTCCACAATGACTTGTCGGCCATAGACGTACTGGTGGAAACGCTTACATCCAAAGAGAATTGCATATAGCTCTTTCTCGATTTGAGCATAGTTGATTTCACTGTCTGTGAGAGATCTGGAAGCATAGCCGATGGGCTTTCCTTCTTGCAGTAATACTGCACCTAGTCCATACTTTGACGCGTCCACTTGTAGTCTGAGCTCTTTGTTGGGGTCGAAGTAGGCAAGAACTGGTCCTGGTTCTCTGGTGATTAGGTCTATCATTTTCTGAAATGCTGTGTCATGTTGTTTGTCCCACAGGAACTCATTGGATTGTTTGAGCAACTGACGCATGGGTGTATTGATTTCGGAGAGGCTCGGGGCAAACTTGGCTAAGTAGTTAACCATGCCTAGTACTGTCTCTAGCTCTGCGCGGTTCTTCGGCGGTGTTACGTCCGTGAATAATTGAGACACGGACAGCAGGAGTGAACAAAGTAAGTCTTTACTGGTGGAAGTCAATAGTGAAATTAAAAACACAGAGGCTCAATAGTGCCTTTTATACAGGGGTGGTCACTGCCGGTACTGCAGTCTAAGACCAGTTATTCTCTTAAAGGTACATACACAACAATTCCTCCCCTTTTAGATAAACAGTACATAACATTCATTTAACAACTAAATGATAACTAGTTACAATCACAATTACTGTTGCTAGATACATTGGTTAAGTTTAAGCAATTATACGTTCAATCTTTGAGGAGGCTTCCTGATTCTGTCTGGATAACGCCTCCTTGGGGTACCAGGTTCTTCTGGCAATGTTGAGTCGGGATCAATGTCGTTGTTTGGTTCATCTGCTTCCAATATTACCGGTTCTGCGGTAGCTGCAATTGGAACGTCGATTTCATTACCAGGTGTATCAGATCGTGATGTGGAGTTGACGTTTTCCCGTGACTCTAGAATCTGGTCAGCATGGCGTCTTACAATGCTCTCCCCAATGTCCATGGTATACATGAGAGGTCCTTGTCATGTACAAATCGTTCCTGGCTGCCATTTCTCAGTGCGGTAGTCCCGGGCCAAAACTGGTTGACCTATCTTAAAACTCCTGGTCGGTCTTTCATTCATATTCTGAAACTGCCTGTTCTCCACATCTCTTCGGACGTTTGGCTTAACCAAATCCAAGCGGCATCGTAGTCTTCGATTGAAGAACATGATGGCTGGAGTTTGGTTGGTAACCGCATGTGTCGCATTCCGGTAGGCAAACAAGAAGTTGTCCACCTTGTGTTGTAGGGGTATAGCTTCATTACACATTGCCTTGATAGCCTTCTTGAATGTTTGGACAAACCTCTCAGCCAATCCATTAGTGGCTGGATGATATGGGGCAGATGTGTAATGCTTAACACCATTGTTCTTTAAGAACCTCCGGAACTCTTCAGACACAAACTGTGGTCCATTGTCAGAGCAAATCTGTTCAGGCAGCCCATTCATGGCGAATATGGTTCGTAAAACTGTGATAGTTTTTTCCGTGGTGGTTGAGGCCATTTTTATTACCTCTGGCCACTTTGAATGTGCATCCACCGCAATTAAAAACATCGAGTCCATGAAGGGACCAGCAAAATCAATGTGCACCCTTTGCCATGGAGATGAGGGCCACTCCCATGGATGCAGAGGAGCTTGTGGTGGGGCGTTTTGGACCTTCTGGCATCCTGCACAGCTCTTGGTCATCTCTTCGATTTCTCTATCGATTCCCGGCCACCACACAAACGCTCTGGCTAAGCTCTTCATTTTTACCCCACCCAAATGACCCTCATCAAGCTCATTGAGCACTCTATCCATCAACTTAGGTTGAATTACTACTCTGGATCCACACATCAAGGTTCCTCTGCACACTGACAGCTGTTCTCTTCTCGGCGAGAATGCTGGCAGCAGTGGTTCGCCATGTGCTGGCCATCCCTTCACCGTTAAATCATAGACCCATGATAGTGTCGGGTCATTCCGTGTTTCCTTTTCTATGTTTGCATTCGTCACAGGGAGACATTCGACTATGGTCGAGTGGAATAACTCTATTGGATCCACTGCAAGGTCTTCTTCTTCCACCGTCGGCAACGGTAGATGTGACAATCCATCAGCATTTCCATGCTGTTTAGTTCCTTTGTACTCAATGTCATATTGGTGTGCCCCTAGGAAAAGGGACCATCTCTGCAGCCGTTGTGCTGTCATTATCGGTACGCCCTTCTGAGGGTTGAAAATGGAGACAAGAGGTTGATGATCGGTTAGTAGAGTAAATTTTTGACCGTGCAGGTAGTGATTGAACTTCTTCACCCCCCACACTACGCTGAGGGCCTCTCTGTCAATCTGGGCATAGTTACGCTCAGCAGAAGTTAACGAGCGTGACGCAAAAGCTATCGGCCTCTCTGAACCATCAAGGAATTTATGTGACAGTACCGCCCCAATGCCGTAGGGAGACGCATCACACGCCAGCCTGATTGGCAGTGCTGGGTTGTATTGAGCCAATACTTCCCTTGAAGTGATTAAGTCCTTACTCTTCTGAAAAGCACGCTTACAATCATCGCTCCATTTCCATCCTACCCCCGTTTGTAGCAGGGCGTTCAGTGGGTGCAGAATTGTCGACAAATTTGGCAAAAACTTATGATAGTAATTCACCAATCCGAGGAATGACCTCAGTTGCGACACATTTTCAGGCGCTGGGGCCTTAACAACCGCTTCAATTTTGTCAGGGTACTTATGTAACCCCTCTTCATCAATCACGTGGTCACAATACGATATCTGTTTCTTAAAAAATTCGCACTTGGGGCGGTTGGCTCGCAGCCCATGCTCCCGTAGCCTAGTGAGCACCTGTTCTAGGTTGTTAAGGTGTTCACTGTCATCTTCACCTGTTAAAAGGATGTCATCCAAGTAACACTGAGTCCCCGGAATCCCTTGCAGGACTTGTTCCATCGCTCTTTGCCATATCGCCGGAGCCGATGCTACTCCGAATACCAATCGATGATACTGGTAAAGACCTTTGTGAGTGTTTATCGTGAGATACTTCCTAGAGGACTCCTCAACCTCCATCTGCAAATATGCTTGTGCTAGGTCAATTTTTGTAAAACGCTTCCCTCCAGACAGTGAGGCGAATATGTCTTCTATCCTTGGAAGAGGATATTGTACTGTGTGAAGGACCGGGTTCACCGTCACCTTGAAATCCCCACAGATGCGAATCTTCCTTGGCTCCCCGGACGTATTGCTTAACGTTTTCTTCATGACAGGAACGATGGGTGTCGCCCACTCGCTCCAGTCGACCTTAGACAACACGCCCGCCTTCTCCAGATTCTCCAGCTCTGCCTCGCCGGCTGGGCGAATTGCATATGGTACCGGTCTTGCTTTGAAAAACTTGGGAACTGCATTCTCTTCTATTTTTATCGAGGCGGTTACGCCTTTAAGCGTGCCCAGTTCTTGTTGAAATACCTCTTTGGCGTTAGCTAAGATTGTTGACAATCGTCCAGGAGTGACGTCTTCATCTTTTTTACCGTCCACCGTCATTGCATGAATGGAGTGCCAATCTAAGTTTATCTTCCTGATCCATTCCTGTCCCAATAACAGTGGTCCACCATTTGGCAGTATGTAGAGATACAATTTCCGTATTTTCTTGCCGTTATATTCGACAGGCACCCTTATTTTTCCTCTGGGGTATACCTTTTGCCCCGTATACATCGTCAAGACGATGGATGTCTCGCTCAAGGGTATGTGTGAAAATAGCCGCTCGTAGTTTCATCGATTCATGATGGTTAGCGCTGATCCTGTATCCAATTCCATTTTAACTTGGGACCCTGCTATCGTGAGGGTGACCCAAATGGTTCGGTGATCCTCTTTTGCGATTACATTGTGAAGTTTGAGACAGCTTAGTCTCCTGTTCCCAGATTCACTATCGCTCATCTGGTCTTCGGAACTACTGTCCGTCATCTTTTGTACTTTCTTGTACGGATCCTTAGTAGCCTTTTTGTTGTCACTGGTCTTCTTCCCAGACCTGCAAACTCGTGCAATGTGTCCCATCTTTCCGCATTGCCTGCATATTTTGTCCTTGGACCAGCAGTCCTTCTGGTCATGGCTAGTTCTGCCACAGCGATAACATTTTGCAAATCCCCATGTCATTTCGTGGGTGCCGTATTCCTGTGGTTTTTGTTGAATTTCTGCAGCTCCCCTGGCTGCTGCTTCATACGATACTGCCACGCTGAAAGCCTTATCTAGCGTCAGCTCTTTCCCTGAGAGTAACTTCTTCTGTGTTCCTTCACTCAGGAGTCCACAGACAAATTTGTCCCGTAGGGTATCTGCCAGTCCTGCTCCGAACTGGCAGTGGTTTGATAGCTTGCGTAGTTCCGTAAGATACTCAGCATTGCTCTCATCTTTGTGCTGAGTTCTCCTGTGGAATTTAAATCTTTCTGCTATCAACAGCGGTGCAGGGTTTAAGTGTTCCTGTAGGACAGCAACAATTTCGTTAAAACTCTTCGCCTTCGGTTTGGCTGGCGTAATCAGGTCCTGCAATAGGCCGTACGTTCTAGCGCCCATTAAGTTTAGCAATATCGATGCCTTTTTCCCCTCCGCTATTTCGTTTGCCTCGAAATATACCTCGACTCTTTCCACATACGTGGTCCAGTCCTCTATTGTATTGTCAAAAGCAGTGATACAGCCAGTCTTCGGCATCTTGCAAATCTAAAATGGCGCCTTCTTCCCCGATTTAACAAAATGGCGCCTCCCGTGCTTTGCCTTCTTCCCCGCTGTTGTTAGCGCTGCTTTCCACGGTTTCTTGTGCGTTTAATATTGATTTTTTTTCTTTTATTATTTTCCCATCGTGGAGCGGACCCTCTGGGACACTTCCCTCCCTCTTCTTAGGTCCGAACGCTGCCCGGCTCCGAAGCACCAGCCGCGCCCTGTTTGCTCCACCCTCTCTCTCTTTGCTTCCCGACTTGCTGCCCGGCCCCGTTGAAAAGCCACCCGATCGAGCTTCAGCCCGCCGCAGCCCAGGAAGGATCAGTGCACTACCTGCCAGCAGCCCGATTAGCTGGGAAATCACAGACCGAGGAACCAAGCCTGGCTCTGGACAGTCTCTCCTGCAAGTTTCCAATCCGACGATTTGGAGGGCGGTTGCCCATGGTCGACGCCCGTTTCTCGATTTTCTTTGGATTTTATTTATTTTTTCTTTCTTCTGGCTTCGACCTTCAATAACGTAATCTGAGGTGCTGCCGAGTTGCAGGTAAGTTCGTTTCTTACTCGTCGCCAGTGTTACGTCTGTGAATAATTGAGACACGGACAGCAGGAGTGAACAAAGTAAGTCTTTACTGGTGGAAGTCAATAGTGAAACTAAAAACACAGAGGCTCAATAGCGTCTTTTATACAGGGGTGGTCACTGCCGGTACTGCAGTCTGAGACCAGTTATTCTCTTAAAGGTACATATACAACAGGCGGCTCCATCTTCTTGATGGCGGAGATTTTCTCTGGATCTGGCTTAATGCCATCAGTTGAGAGGCGATGCCCAAAATAACTGATCTCGGTGGATCCGATTATGCTTTTCTCCGGGTTGAGCTGGATATCTTTCTCCCGTGATCTTTGTAGCATCGCACGGAGGTTCCTGTCATGTTCCTCTCTATTCTTGCCATAGATGAGGATGTCATCTATGATTGTGACTACTCCGTCACGGCCTTCATAGGTTTTGTCGATCTTCCGCTGGAATTCATCCTGAGCTGAGATAAGACCAAATGGGAAACGCAGAAATCGGTAGCGTCCAAATTGGGTGTTGAACATTGTTAGCTTAGATGACTCTTCCGTGAGCTTGATAGTCCAGTATCCTGATCGTGCGTCCATTACACTGAAGTAACGTGCTCCCACTAGCTTGGGTGTGATGTCATCTAGCGTTGGTAGAGGGTAGTGAGGGCGTTTGATAGCCTTGTTCAAATCTCTGGGGTTGAGACAGACTCTGAGCTTGCCTGTACGTGGTTTCTCAACCACTACTAACGCGTTGACCCACTCTGTCAGTTCTGTTTCCTGGACGATGATTTCTGTATTCTCCATGCTCTGCAGCTCCTTCTTCAGGTGACTATGTAGAGCAAGGGCTATCCTTCTCAGTGGGGAAACCACAGGGGTTGCTGCTGGGTCAAGGTGAATAGTGCATTCACCTGGGAATAGACCGATTCCTTTGAAAACGTCAGCAAACTCCTCCATGACTGTCTGCTTCTGAACTGGTGTTGTCAATGATAGCGCTAGCTTGACAAGGTCCATGTCTAAACATGCCTTTAGACCTAGCACTGGAGGTGCTCGAGTGTCAACAATGTAAAAGTCCAACATCATGTCGCTTTCTTTGTACTTGCATTTCATCACGCATGTGCCTTTTGCAATGAGCTGCTCACCCCCATAGCTGGTCAGTCTGCGTGAGGTGGGCTGTAGCTCACACTCATTCTTCAAGCTGTGATACTCACTCAGATGAATTACATTAACCTGAGTTCCAGTGTCTAGTTTAAACCTAAGCTCTGTGCCCTGTTTTCCTATCTCAATATCTGCAAAGGCTTGCTCAGTCTCTGAAATCTTTTTTTTTCTGTGACACAGAATCAATAAACAGTTCCTCTGTATTTGGCTCTCTATCTGGCATTTGGCTGTCACTCACTGTGTGTACTGCCTTTCCAAAAACATTCCTGAAAACCTTAGCAAAGTGGTTCCGGTTACCACATTTAGCACGTTGCCTTCCTTTGGCAGGGCAGTGCTCCTTTTCCCCATGCACCTTATTTACACAATATCCAGTTTTTGAAGCGTTTTATGTCTGTGTCGCTCATTTTTAGAACTCCCTCTGTTCTTTCTGTTCTGAAACACGCTCTCTGGGTGGTGTTCTTTGGTGTGTGTCTATTAACTACGTGCACTGTCTGTTCATGCGAGCTCCTCGTGGCACCGGTTATGGTTTTCAACTGTGCTTGGGCTATCTCGTCCAATCTAGTTATGTCCATAGCTTTGTCCAGCGTTAGCCCGGACCCAACATTCAAAAGTTTCTCTCTCACTTTAGCTGAATGTAGTCCAAACACGATGCAGTCTCTGACCATCTCATCTTTATCTGCGTATTCATAGTCTTTTACCTGCAGTTTTAACTCAGTCACGAACTGTTCAAACGACTCACTAGCTCCTTGTACTTTCTCCTAAAACTTGTACCTAGCGAATATCGTATTTGTCTTGGGCATCTCATATGATTCAAAACAGTCAAAATAACTTTTCAGTACCTTTGCTTCATCCGCGGTGAGAGACCATGACCTAGAAATGCAGTGGGCTGTGCCACCTGTTAGCGCCTTAAGAGGGCGCTAAGTGGGTCGCAAGCCACTGGCCACACTTCCGCTAAATTTAGTGGGACGCTAGTGGTGGCGCTAGCCATTAGCGCTGCGCCACTACCGATGATGTCATTGGTGTGCGCAGTGCCCCGCTGTCGCCCCAGCCGCAATATTTAGATGCACCCTCTGATTTAACGCTGGACACTATGTGCGACCGGTTCAGGGGGGCCTACCTGTGGCGGTGGAGGCACAAATTAAAGGAGAGGTGCGGGGCGGCCAATTTTGTTGCTGGCCGCCTGCCAGCACCTCTCCGTGCTGCCATCCCCGGCCGCCTGAACCCCCCCCCCCGCGGAGTGCTGACTGCATTCCAAGAGACTGGCACTTCTCCTTGGTGCCGGGCTCTTTTGCCAGCGCTCGTAATCCTCGGGGGCCCAGCTGGGCCCCAGATCGCGCTGCACAAGGCCCCTCCCCTTTAAGAAGGGGAGGAAGGCCTGCAGTACCACAGCGTGACATGCCACAGCGTGTGGTGCAGCGGCACATTGCGCAGCGATATTCAGTTGCAGCGCCCCAAAGGGATGCGGGGCGCCTCCAGTAGCGCCGCGCTTCCCTTTGGGGCGCTCCAACTGAATTTCCGGCGGGCGGCCACGACTGCTTCTGGGGCGCTACTTTTAGCGCCCTGGCGAGGCTGGCACCCCAAACGGGGCTATAGTCAATTTCTAGGCCCATGTGTTAAAAATGTCTCTCCCTTTTTCTCCGATCCACAGGAGTAGGTAGCTGCATTTTTCTTCCTCCCCTTTGCTTTTCAGCGGACCCGAGAACATCAACTCCACGTGTTGCTTGAACTTGCGCCATTCTCTAGGCAAGTTCAAAGATTCCTAACCCATTCGAGGCAAGGGAGCTCCAACAATGTCCATTTACAATCCCACTTCTGACACCATGTCTTGTTTTACACACTTTGTATAAAAATAATAAATTGCAGGACGATGGAGTATTACAGTTTAACTCTTTTATTAAGCAGTAGTTCTGTGATCTTACTCATAGCAGCACCAGTGGCGAAGGCATGGCATTAGGACCCCTAGCCTGGGTCTTCAAAACAAGAGTAGTCAGGCCAATGACAACTCAGCATGTGAATATAATAGGTATTCCTTACAGATGCCTGCGGGCCAATGATAATTCAATATGCAAATGTTACACACTCATCCAGGCAAGTGGAGAGTATTCCATCACACTCCTTGTGCCTTGTAGATGGTGGGAAGGCTTTGGGGAGTCAGGAGGTGAGACACTCACCGCAGAATATCCAGCCTCCGACCCACTCTTGTTGCCACAGTATTAATGGGGCTGGTCCAGTTAAGTTTCTGGTCAATAGTGACCCCCAGGATGTTAATAGTGGGGGATTCGGTGATGGTAATGCCGTTGAATGTCAAGGGGTGGTGTTTAGACTCTCACTTGTTGGAGGTAGTCATTGCCTGACACTTGAGTGGTGCAAATTTTACTTGCCACCTATCAGCCCAAGGTTGAATGTTGTCCAGGTCATGCTGCATACGGGCATGGACTGCTTCATTATCTTAGGAGTTGCAAATGGAACTGAACACTTTTCAATCATCAGCGAACACCCCCACTTCTGACATTATGATGGAGGGAAGTTCATTGATGAAGCAGCTGAAGATGGTTGGGCCTAGGACACTGCCCTGAGGAACTCCTGCAGCAATGTGCTGGGGCTGTGATGATTGACCTCCAACAACCACAACCTTCTTCCTTTGTGCTAGGTAAAACTCCAGCCAGTGGAGAGTTTTTCCCCTGATTCCCATTGACTTCAATTTTACTAGGGCTCCTTGATGCCACACTTGGTCAAATGCTGCCTTGATGTCAAGGGCAGTCACTCTCACCTCATCTCTGGAATTCAGCTCTTTTGTCCATGTTTGGACCAAGGCTGTATTGAGTTCTGGAGCCGAGTGGTCCTAGTGGAACCCAAACCGAGCATCGGTGAGCAGGTTATTGATGAGTAAGTACCACATGATAGCACTGTTGATGACACCTTTCATCACTTTGCGGATGATTGAGAGTAGACTGATGGGGCGGTAATTGGCTGGATTGAATTTGTTCTGCTTTTTGTGGACAGGATGTAAAGGAAATAGCCATTTTCCAAGAGATACACCATCTTTTAAATGGAATTATGACTTTATTAATACATGACATACTGGGTTTAAAAGTCTGGAAAGCCTTGACGACATAGGCTACAAACAGAACACAGGCTTTTGAGATAAGATCAGTTGTTAATAAAAGTTGTAAACACCACACAAGCTTTTGAAATGGGAATTGATTGTTAATACTAAAACAATGGCCCTATTGAACCAGCAAGTTGCAGCTTCCAGAATGTCTGCAGTTTGGAACCAACACAATAGCAATGCCCAAGTAAAGTGTTAAAAACTTACACTTTGGACAGAAACATAGAACATTAAAAAACGATGTGCCTTTGTAAAAGTAATAGCAAATGAAACAGGGAACATGATTAATATACAACCAATTGAAGTAGCTAAGAAATGCGGGGAACACCCTAGATGAAGTGTTTTTGATTTACATGTTGTAAATATGATACCTACAGAAAACTTTGTAGATATGACTTCAGTAGATACACCAAACAATTACATTGTGTTTGTATGGAAAATGGAATAGTTAGTAGACACAATGTCTGCTTTCAAACAGTAGAGGTGATTTAGAAATTGAATGAAAGTCCTTCGATAAGAATGGCATCAAAGAGATAAATCTGTTATAACCATTTTATGGTAAGTTTTTGAAACACCTATACAGTAGACAGGATTCTTAGAGTTGGCAGCTGAAATGACAGTAAGAATAGAAAAGAATTCAACAAAGAATGACTAGAGATAATTAGATTACATCAGCAGAAAACTTCAAAGAATAAACCACTAAAAAAAGGTATAACAATAGAGCTTTTCAGATGGAAAGTCAGAAGTCGCTGGAAAGGGCAAGCATTTCTTAACTTCAGAGGCAGTCTCTGTAAGTTTTTAATTCTTTGAGTCTCGGGGATCAAGAGGTACTCTTATTTGATTTTGGTGACTATTCTGGATTAAGAAACAATAAGAAATATAAAAAAGTATGAAGTTAAGATTTGAGAATAAGGATCTCTGAGAATAAGAAATGTAAACTATTTGTATTTTGAACTTTTAAAGTCACGATTGACTCACAAGCTATTAACTGAATGTCGGTTCTTTAATAAATTTATATATTTTTAGAATTGTCTCAATTAGTATTTCTGTATCAAACTTATGAACTCAGTCTCTGTATACTTTTTTGTGAGGAGTTGCAGATTTCTGGGGGGTTTTCCGGACCCTCATAATATCCAGAAGGTTATAGTCTAGTTAAACTTATTAAAAGTGCTATCTGGAGGACGGTAACATCTTCAGTCGTTCCTTTCATTTAGAAAGAGATAGCCTGGACCTTTAGACCCAATTAAGCGTCTTATAGAATTCGGCTATCTCTAACTTTAGTTGAAGGTGAACGTCTGGGGAATACGCCTGATCTGGGGTAGCCCAAAAAGTGTTAGGACTAGTAATTAACCCTTCAAGGACATACCTGGGCAGTTTTCCACATTGTCAGGTAGATGCCAGTGTTGTAGCTGTACTGGAACAGCTTGGCTAGAGGTGTGGCTAGTTCTGGAGCACAAGTCTTCAACAAGACATCTAGGATGTTGTAGGGGCCCATACCCTTTTCTGTATCAGTGCACTCAGCCATTTCTTGATATCACGTGGAATGAATCATATTGGCTGAAGACTGGCTTCTTTGATGGTGGGGACCTTGGGAGAAGGCCAAGATGAATAATCCACTCGGCACCTTTGGCTGAAGATGGTTGCAAACGCTTTAGCCTTGTCTTTTGCACTTGCATGCTGGGCTCCACTATCATTGAGGATGGGGATATTCATCCTCCTCCTGTTAGTTGTTTAATTGTCCACCACCATTCATGACTAGATGTAGCAGGACTGCAGAGCTTTGATCTGATCCGTTGATTGTGGGATTACTTAGCCCTGTCTATAGCATGCTGCTTCTGCTGTTTAGCATGCATGTAGTCCTGTGTTGCAGCTTCCCCAGGTTGGCACCACATTTATAGATAAGCCTGGTGTTGCTCCTGGCATGCTCTTCTGCACTTCTCATTGAATCAGGGTTTGTCCCCTGGCTTGATAGTAATGGTAGAGTGAGGGATATGCTGGCCCATGAGGTTACAGATTGTGGTGGAATACAATTCTGCTGCTGCTGATGGCCCACAATGCCTCATGGATGCCCAGATTTGAGCTGCTATATCTGTTCTGAATCTATCCCATTTAGCACGGTGGTAGTGCTACACAACCCGATGGAGGGCGTCCTCAGTGTGACGACAGGTGGTCACTTCTACCAATGCTGTCATGGGCAGATGCATCTGCGACAGGTAGATTGATGAGGACGAGGTCAAGTAAGTTTTTCCCTCATGTTGGCTCTCTCGCTACCTGCCACAGGCCCAGTCTGACAAATATGTCCTTCAGGTTCGGCCAGCTCAGTCAGTAGTGGTGCTACTGAGCCACTCTTGGTGATGGACAATAAAGTCCCCCACCCAGAGTACTTTCTGTGCCCTTGCTACCCTCAGTTTGCCTTCCAATTGGTGTTCAACTTGGAGGAGTGCTGATTCATCAGCTGAGGGAGGGAGGTAGATGGTAATCAGCAGGAGGTTTTCTTGCCCATGTTTGACCTGAAGCCATGAGACTTTATGGGGTCCGGAGTCAATGTTGAAGACTCCCAGTGCCACGCCCTCCCGACTGTATACCACTGTGCCACCATCTCTAATAGGTCTGTCCTGCTGGTGGGACAGGACATATCCAGGGATAGTGACGGAGGAGTCTGGGATATTGACTGAAAGTTATTATTCTGTGAGTATGACTATGTCAGGCAGTTGCTTGACTAGTCTGTGGGACAGCTCTCCAAATTTTGACAGAAGTCCCCAGATGTTGGTGAGGAGGACTTTGCAGGGTCGACTGGGCTGGGTGTGCTGTTGCCATGTTTGAAGCAGGTGCCTAGGTCACTGCCAGGTGGTCTGTCCAGTTTTATTCTTGTTATTGTCTCTTGTAGCGGTTTGTTCCAACTGAGTGGCTTGCTATGCCATTTCAGAGGGCAGTTAACTGCACCTGTATCAAAAGAATTAACCTTGGGTCTGAGGGTTGAAGGAGAAGCATGTTCAGCATTAGATCTGCTCCATCTTGAATTATATCCAATCCATCTAATCTCCTAAGGAAAGATTCAGAAACGTTTCTTCTTGCATACTCACAGATAAATACAGTAAAAGAAAGAACTTGCATTTATATAGCACCGTTCACAACTTCAAGCCATCCCAAAGCATCTCACAGCCAATGAATTGCCTTTGAAGTTTAGTCACTATTGTGATGTTGGAAACTGTGGCAGCCAATTTGCACACGGCAAGGTTCCAAAAATAGGAGTGAGATAATGACCAGATAATCTGTTTTAGTGGTGTTAGTTGAGGGATAGATGGGGACCAGGACTCTGGGGAGAACTATCCTGCCCCTCTTTGACATAGTGCCATGGGCTATTTTGTATCCACCCAAGAGTGTAGACAATCCACAGTTTAACATCTCATCCAAAAGACAGCGCCTTTGACAGTGCAGCACTCCCTCCATACTGCACTGGAGTTTCATCCTAGATTATGTGCTCAAGTCTCTGAAGAGGACTTGAACCACACAACCTTCTGACTCAGAGGTGAAAGTATGACCATTGAGCTGAGGCTGCCATCTTGCAAAGGTCCTGAACATATACCCACGCTTACATTCCATATTAGTCATCCATGATTACCTTCATTTGTATGACATTTCCAAGGTCCTATATATGCAAAACCATCAAGGTTAAATTACCTCTATCTGTACTTATTCTGTAACAATCAACATTCCTCCACCCTCCAACATGCCCATCCATATATTCACCCCAAGCTTTTTAATCAACATTGGATTCACTGCTTTAACTGGGAATCTGTTGCATCCATCTACTGCTGCTATCTGTTTATCTGGTCATTATCACATTGCTGTTTGTGGGAGCTTGTTGTGCCGCGTTTCCTACATTACAACAGTGACTGCACTTCAAAAATACTGCATTGGCTGTAAAGCACTTTTGGACATTCTGAGGTAGTGAAAGGCGCTATAGAAATTCTAATCTTTCTTTTTCTATTTTTTGTGGGAAATCAACTTGGGGATCATTTTCAAAGTAAACACTGATGAACAACATCACTGTATATTGTCAAATCACTGGCATTAAAATTACAATTTTTCTTTCAACCTCGTGTGTTGGTTGAGGTTTTACACCATGAGAGACTTGAGAGAGAAGCTTTTTATTCTCGGGGGGCAATTTTGACTTTGGGCAATAGTGTAAATCGGACATTATCGATTCAGTCGCCCATTATACACCTCTCCTGATAATCTCCCAAAGCTGCCCTGGGTTAGGATTAGGGTTATCTCATGGTAGCAGAGTACTTAAGGAGAGCTCTACCTGGAGTACAACAAATTGGTAAAAGCTCCATCTTGAAAAAGCTCTGCTCATATGCTAAACACACTAGAGAAACTTCAGAGTTCTATGGATTATCACCTTTACAGTTTACTCTTAATTCAACATTGCTTAATCCAAATGATTCAATACCTCCATTTTTTCAGCATGAAATTCCCACCTTGTCCTGTTGTTTACATAGCTTAATTCAATGATTGGAAAATCCAAGTTATTTAGCACAGAAAATAACTTTGTCAGGAGTAGACAGAAGGGGATAATTTTGACTTTGAGCAATAGCGTAAAACGAGCAATGGCGAATCAGCAGCCAGTTTTGTTGTTTGTAGCAAAATGTGCTGAAAGGTTACCGGAGAGCAAACAGGTTAAGAAATTGACAATGAATGATAAACATGGCAAATCTTTCAATTTCTCTGAACCAGTATTTGAAGTATGATACTTAAAATTACATAGAAATGATTTGAGCTGCATCCTTATGTATTAATTCTGCTCAAATTCATTGCCGTTTTGTTAAACAACTATATAAGCAAAACAAGGATTTGTACAAGGGCAGGTCAAGTGTTGAAATACCATTTTCCCCTTTAAGGAACAAGTCTATTGATGTGGTCCTTTGATGTTTTGTTCTAATTTTGATTCAGTCCCTGGGGTCTATATAAAATTTTCACCAGATTTAAGTTTTCCCACGCAAGGAAGAAAAAGCAAATTGAAAAATGTCATTGAAATATTCAAAGAGTGAAAAAAATAATAAAAAGAAACTACAATCAATGACCTTGCCAGTGGACCTGCTTCTTAAAGGACAAATCAAATTCTTGTCATTTCCTCATCCATAGATGTATCTATAAGCTAATAGCTTGTTATTTATTAAACACTTATTTGATAATTGCTTTATAAATGTCAGAGCAGCTTATTTGTTTAGTAAGAAGTTTATATTGTTGCCACTGAAGCAGATATAAATAATGTTTATAGGATGCTGCCTTAAATATCCTATCTCAGTTGGCCTAAGGCAAGAATTTCCATGAATGACGGCTTAAAATAGCACCAAATTGACTGAGATAAAAGTATTTTTTTCTATAAAGGTTTAAGCTTCATCATTCTGTGTTGTAATCCTTTAAAGTAGATTGAATTAAGACATATTACGTCTGACTGGAGGCAGTGTCAATATTTTTGTGTTTTCTGCACGTGGAGGGTTGCTGTGCATGGCTCAACCTGAAGTAACATAATGCAGGATTCTCAAAATACAGAAAAGCTCTATTTTGACGTGATTACAGGGAATATTACTTCTGTAGTGCGTCCTGACAATGAAATCATTCATTGATGCTACTCCATCAATAACTCTCCACAGTTGGAAATAGTTAACATTTTACATGAGAAATGAGAACAATTATTCTGATTTTTGGAAAGATTGGCTGCCATTTATGTCATTGTTGATATTTAGGACAAAATGTCATTATCTGTCACGATTGGCATTGATCTGATGTGCCAAACTGCAATCAACACATTCTATTTCATGGTAATGCATGTTGTCAGATGTATATATAGGCTTAGAAATTTGTTTAGGCCAGTTTTGAAGTGCCAAATGGGAACAGGGAACAATCCCTGCACCCGAAGATGGAGGCCCGACAATCATGACAAATTGGTTCTCGGGCCTCATCTACATAATTGCGGTGATTAAATTGCTGTGATAATCGTTGGCGCCTGTCACTCCTCCACAGGCAGCTCACCCGACTGAAGAATCCAACTTTAAGCCGTCTGCTTCACCAGCAGCAGCCCTCAGATAAGGTCTAGGAGGGGGAGGTCAGCGAGATGGGGCTGATCGCAGTCGGTAAGCAGTCAGTAGGAGAGTTGTGGAGCCAAGAGGAGTGTTCCTGTTCTTCCTGGCTCCATATTAAAAATAAATTACATTTATCTTTTCAGCTACGGCAGCTGGCTGAGCTAAGTAAGTGGAATTTTCTCTGATTGTTATTTTGTATATTCACTTGCTGTCTGTGAAATAAAGCAGTTTAACAATTCATATCTGGCCTTATCTTGCTAATTGTTTTCTTAGTCCACCTTTAAAAAGATTGGAGAAGCGCTGTGAGGTCACAATAACTAGTTCAGATCACAAGATTGTTACACCCCGAGATTACGCTATCGTATACTTGGATATCGGGCAGTACGGACACACCTCTATATGTAAGGTGCTCAGACTACTTACATCACTGTAACCAAGGGAATGTCTAAGGCAGACCCTAAACATGTAACAATGTCATAGAGAAGACTTTTAAGTCTAGATTTTCTAATTGGAAAAACACCCCAATCTTGGTATGCCATGTGTTCAGTGGTATTGCGTGAGAGAAGGCATGCCAGGGTGATCACCTGCCAGTGTACCCTGAATGGCTGCACCCACCAAGATGTTGCCAACCATATCTTACCTGGCAGTGACTGAGGGGAGCTGTCTAGACAGGCTCTGAGTCATCAGAGAGCCACATGTCGAGCTGTGCCATTTGCTGCAAGGACGTCTGCAGCTACCATGCAGCAATGGAATGGCATAGCCAGTGATGATCATGTTCAGCTGCCACCTGAAACTTCACTTCACATCCTTGGAGGCATGTTGTGATGCTGCCCTATGGGGACAATGCCATGGAGTGGCACAGAGGGCCATTCTTCTCTCATTTGGCTCGTGTGGTGCTGCCTCCAATTCAGCAACCATCCAACATGGAGTCAGGTGCTGGGCTCTTCTGTGACTTGTTTGCATACTCATGCCTACACCGGTCACTTCTTAGTTCCCTCCCCCTTCAGCCTCAGCAAAGATTGTCAAAGGGTTGAGGTGCCTTTTGGATCTTTCCAGAGGCTTTTAGAATTTTTGTCACCCAATTGTGACACGTTCCTTTAATCGTCCTGGCTCTTGAAATTCCATTTGTACACAATTTTTCTGATCCCAACAGGAGCTCGCTGCACTCCTTGAAATAAGCAGCTGGAACGAAACATAGTTAGGATCTCAGAAAATTGGGTACAAACAGCACAGCTTTCATTAGTGTCAGTACAAAAATCCTTATTAACCACTCAGGTGTAACTTACACCCAGATCAGAAAATTCCCCTCCTGTTTCCATTAACTCACTTCTGATGTGTAGCTAGATCTTTGGGTGAATTTGTGCATAACTCCGAGAATGTATAACATATGGTTTGTTAAACCCTATCCAATACTGCCATCAGCTATAGAATAAAGCCTGACCTTTAGTTGCATTAAGATCCTTAATTTATTCATAATTACAAGGTCTGCAGTTTGCTAATGAGCCAAAAATAGTCCAGTGAAGTCTGAGATCAACTATTCCATAATATATTTAGGTAGTATTAGGAAAAATACAAAAAGGAGTTTTACAATGGAACATGTTTCATTGTTTTAATATTTCAGATGATTTCTCCCCTCATGTAATTCATTTTCAGAACAAATTGGTTGACTTGTGACAGTCTCAATCGCATGGTCTATAAATAGAATGCTACTCTTGATGTCCAGCACAGTTAGAGCGCAATCCCTTAACATTTCTAGAGGTGTCAATGGCATTGGGGTATTCTGATGTAGTTGAGAAGCTGACCCTTTGCCAAATATCTGCTGAGGTGTTGAAATGATACTTAGCTTAGAGAGAGTAATCATTGGGTAACACAGTTGTACCAGCTCCTACACAGGTCATTGCAGAATTATGCTTGTTCCTACTGTTCCTTGTTTTCATCAATGGCCTGGGAAATGCTCTCAAAAAACTGTCTAGACAGGCTCTGAGTCATCAGAGAGCCACATGTAGAGCTGTGCCATTTGCTGCAAGGACGTCTGGGGTGAAGGTCCACGGGGACTTTCCCGTTTGTCCACCATAACTTTGATTTTAATAGACTTAGCATGGTCCGACGAATGGATGGGACTGAGTAGATAGAAACAGAGGGCTAGAAATTGGATAAAGCCTGAAAGCAGGTGCGAGAATCGTCATGTACGAGTAGCTTGTGCCCATTGAGTCCAATGCAGGCAGCATATAAACTTCATGCTGCCTGCTAATTAAAATGATTGTGGTGGTAAGGAAGCGCTAAACACGCTGTTCAGTGGCTTAGCGCCTCATCAGAGGGTCCAAGTTTGTGCGAGGCTAGCACCAATGAAAGCTAACCTGCACTTCTTAAAGGCAGTCTGCACCTCTTAAAGAGGAGGTGCATTCTGGCTTTAGCAGGCTCTCACACACTGCCAGCTATTCAGCCATGATAGCCACATCACCCAAACAGATTGCATGACACACACTAACACACTTCCCTCTTTCTTGCGGGAGAAAGTGGTGCACACCCAAAGGGACAGCGGCGCGCCTGCATAATCTTACCCCGATGGAGGAGACAGTGCTGGCCATTATTCGTAGAGACATTGTTGAGCCTGTGGCTGAATCAATTGAAGATGATGGTTTCCTCATAGCTAATCCTCCTTCTCACATCCCACTTCCCCCTCATCCCGGAATCTCTTCTGACTTACAAGTTGCAGATGGTGTAAGCATGTACCTATTGTTCCCGACGCGAAGAAGTTCAAGGCCACGCTCACCTTTACAGCCTCTGGCAATGCCGTCCTCATGCTGGACTGAGGTTGCAGGTCTGCCTGCAGTAACATAGAAACATAGAAACATAGAAGATAGGAGCAGGAGTAGGCCATTCGGCCCTTCGAGCCCGCTCCGCCATTCAATGAGATCATGGCTGATCATCCAAATTCAGTACCCTGTCCCTGCCTTCTCCCCATATCCCTTGATCCCTTTAGCCTCAAGAAATATATCCAACTCTTTCTTGAATATATTTAATGAACTGGCCTCCACCGCCCTCTGTGGCAGAGAATTCCACAGGTTCACCACTCACTGGGTGAAGAAATTCCTCCTCATTTCAGTCCTAAATGGCTTACCCCTTATCCTTAGACTATGACCCCTGGTTCTGGACTCCCCGGCCATCAGAAACATCCTTCCTGCATCGAGTCTGTCCAGACCTGACAGAATTTTATAGGTTTCGATGAGATCCCCTCTCAATCTTCTAAACTCCAGTGAGTATAAGCCCAATCGACACAATCTCTCCTCATACGTCATTCCTGCCATCCCAGGTATCAGCCTGGTGAATCTTCGCTGCACTCCCTCCATGGCAAGAACGTCCTTCCTCAGGTGAGGTGACCAAAACTGCACACAATACTCAAGGTGCGGTCTCACCAAGGCCCTGTACAACTGTAGCAAGACATCTTGTTCCTGTACTCAAACCCTCTTGCTACAAAGGCCAACATACCATTTGCCTTCTTAACCGCCTGCTGCACCTGCATGCTTACCTTCAGCGACTGGTGTACAATAACACCCAGGTCTCTTTGCACTTCCCCTTCTCCCAATCTATTGCCATTCAAATAATAATCTGCCTTCCTGTTTTTGCCACCAAAGTGGATAACCTCACATTTATCCACATTATAGTGCATTTGCCATGTTTCTGCCCAATCACCCAACCTGTCCAAATCGTACTGGAGTTTCACTGGCAGATTTCAGTGAGTACCTCCTTAGTCAAACGGAGACGCTGCGCACACTGTTCATCGCTGAGGTTCAGCTCGAAGAATTGCTCCCTGAAGGCCGTGGGTGGTTATTGCTTCCTGCTGAGAGCCCTTCTCCCCCTCCTCCTCCAGCCTCTTCTAACAGCTTGTTCTGCTCTGTGTCGCCTCTGCTCATCCTCCCTATCATGCTGCAGGTCAAGGGGAATACAAACTACTGCACCCATGTCTGGGAGCAACTGGTGTGAGTAGACCCCTTGCAAGTCAGTACCAGTTCGTTGAGCATGTGCCACACCACTCCTTGTAGACTTAAGGCAACTTTAAAGAAATCTAGAAAGCACCAAACACTTCTACAAGCTCAGCAACAACTAGTAGAAATCAATCAGATACTAACCTGTAAGTAGATCCCTTTAAATAGTGCTGGTGTGATGTCCTTCTGCTGCTGAATGCACTTTCAGCTGTGTGAGGTTAAGAGAGGGTGTCAGCTCCAGCATTGAGGTTGAAAATTGCAGCATTGGCGTCAAATCAGTGCAAACGCTGACTGACGTCACGATTTGCTACTCTGCATACTTATGGCACCCGCTCCTAGCGCTGCTGCTAACGCTCTCACCAAAATGCCATCCAGTGCGACCTGTACCAGAAGTAGACACGCGCTGCTCGGCCACCAATTTGGACACAAAACGGCATCCGTAGCACCAAAAAACGGAGTGCTACAGAGCTAAATTTCTAACCCAGAATGTTCCCACTGGTTGAAGGATCTAGAATGAGCGGACATACATATCAGTTAAATGTAAGAAAGTTAGAACGGAGAGCAGGAAAAACATTTTTACACAGAAGGTTGCGAGGCTGCAGTTCCACTAACAGTGTGCTGCCTTCCTTTAGGAATTTATGTTAGTTTTCCAGTTAATTCAGGGGTTTGAGTAATTTGGGTTGATTTCCATTGTGTGCCGCCACCTAGTGGATATTTGGTACCTAGCAAGTGCAGTAAAGCGCAGTAAAGTGCAGTAAAGCACAGTAAAGTGCAGTAAAGATAACTACTGTATATCACAGACCTGCAGCCACACATGGTCTGGGAAGTTATATTCTTGTCACGCTCCAGCTTTGGACACTATGGCCTAGAAATTGAGTTTGCGCTGCGCCAGGGCTTTAGCGCCGGAAGTTAGCGCCGGCGCTAAGTCCCTTTGCGCGCGCCAAAAATTCAGTAGCGCCGCGCCCAAACGGCTGCCGGCGCTACTGAAGGGTTTTAGCGCCTGAAAACTGGCGCAACGCGCCGCATTGCGGCGCTATTCCAGCGCTGCGGCGCCCGCTGCGGTGCGGCAGGCTCGGGAAGTGCAGGCCTCCTCCTTCCGTTAAGGAGGAGCTGCCTGCACCCGGCCGCGGCCCGCGCAAATCTCTTAAAAAATGAGCCCGGCACCTCGGACAAGTGCCGGGCTTGCATCTGTTCCAGGGGGGGGGGTGGGGGAGAAGTCCGGGGAGGGAGCTGCGGGCAGGCGGCCGGCGGGAAAGCGGCCGGCCGCCGCGCCTCCTTAAAGCGCCGGCGCAGACTCCGGCAACACTCGTTTGCCGGAGTCTTAGTTGCGGCTGCCACTGGCGAGGCGGCCGCAACTGAATTTCGGCTTGGGGCCGGGTTACCACGGCAACCGGGACGCTGCGCACACCGATGACGTCATCGGTGCCGGCGCAGCGCTACCGGTCTACCGCCGCGGAAGGGCCCCAGGCAATTTAGGAACCGGCGCCAATTGCAGCGCTAGGCCCTCTGGCGCCGCAAAATCGGTGCTAAGGGCACTGAATTTCTAGGCCTATTTGTCTGTAAGTACTTGAGAATGTTATAGATGATTAGTGTACACTATATTTTGCAGAAAATGTTTAGTTTGTAACTTTTCTCTGTAAGCAAACTTACACAGCTAGCCGTGAAGTGCTCGCTCTCTGTCTAGCTGGTTAACTTGTAGCTGTATTTTGATGTGCTATGTACAGGGCTAATTTAAAGAGAATGCCTTTCAGTTTGCTAAATGTATATTCACAGTAAGCTGTGTTTCCACGTGTTTTGGTAAGTTACATGCCAAATGTACTGTGTTGCTCAGGCGTACCTAAATTTGTGTATGCATATCAGTTATGTGCTTGTATACTAATGTGTGCTTCCATTTCTGTATTGTATTTCAGTTTCACAATAAGAATCTTTCAGTAAAGTTTACAAGAAAAGTCAAGCCTTGTGATTTTTATGGGAAGATATCAAGTTGTTAGCTACCTGTCTAGCTCTGCATAGGAACGCGCTGCAAGGGCAGAAAAACCAGAGTTAATAATTGAAGAAGAGACCATGTTATCGGTTAAATAGGTGGTTCAAGGAAATGGGGATAAAGGGATATGGGAACAAAGTGGGCACTTGGGTACTAGGAGTACCAGGAACATAGGAACAGGAGTAGGCCATTCAGCCTCTCGAGCCTGCTCTGCCATTCAATTAGATCATGGCAGATCTGTACCTCAACTCCATTTACCTGCCTTACCTCCATATACCCTTGATACCCTTAGCTAACCAAAATCAATTGATCTCAATCATAAAAGCTCTAGGTTTCTACTACCCTTTGTGTGAAGAGTGCTGCCTAATTTTGTTCCTAAATGGCCCCACTCTAATTTTAAAATTATGTCCCCATATTCTTGCTTCCCCCACCAGAGGTAATACTTTCTCTTTATCTACCCTATCGAATCCATTTATGATTTTAAACACCTCAATTAGATCATCCCTCAATCTTCTAAACTCAAGGGAATACAAGCCAAGTTTAAGCAACCTGTCCTCATAATTTAACTCTCTAAGCCCCAGTATCATTCTGGTGAAGAGTTTTGGACTACTTTCATGGAGGATAAACACCAACATGGATTGGTTAGCCGGAATGACCTATTTCCATTTTTACTTCCTCTGGAATTCCATGTTCTCTATGCAGAACTGATGAAAGGGTAGTGTTTGAGTAATGATGAAATGTATCCTTGCGATCAATTGCTCATAAAGTTACGGCTGCAATGCCGGAACATGAGTTTCTTGGGGGGAGAAATTCGGTGGCACCCCTTTGGGGTGCTAACTTCAAGCACCCCAAAAAAGTTAGTGCCCCTGCGCCGTAAATTCAGTGGTAGAGCCCCAAGTAGGAGGCGGGGTGCTACTGGAAGTGCTCCCCCTCCTTCTTGGGGCGCTACCTGTGAATTTCGCAGCGCTACATGTAACAGATCCACAAGTGTCAGTATGTAGTGCCGTGTAATTGCAGGCCTCCTCCTCTGATTAAAGGGGAGGGGCCGAGCACCGCACACACCGGGGCCCTGCTGGACCATAGGGGAGCGCGATGTTGAGAAAACAGCCCTGCACTCAAGAGGAATGCCGGGTTGAGCGTTTGCGGCTGGCACCCTGAAGAAAAAAGGGGAAGGGGGCAGGTGCTGGCAGTCAGCAAAAAAATAATAGCCACCCGACATCTGCCCCTTAACTTGCGCCGCTGCGGCTGCAAAAACGTCACCCTGATCCTGTCGGACATATCACCCGCCGATAGGTCAGGGAGCGCAACCGAAGTTAGCGAGCAGGATGCGAGCGGGGTGTGAGCAGGGCGCTGCGTACGGTGATGACGTCAACACAGCGCCGCAGGATCCTACCGGCTACCGCTACCGCTAACCTCCCACTGAATTTCGCAGGAGGTATTAGCGGTGCCGTGCCCGGGCGCTAGGGGCTTTGCTGGGGGGCGCTAATGGGAGGCACAAAGCAACTCAATTTTTCCCCCATAACTTCTTAAGGCAGATTGCCAAACAAATGCATTTACCATTTCACTGCAAATGAGAATCTTCATGAAAGTGTTTCTGATGTTGTTATGCACAATGATTAGAGCAGTTCTTGCACCCCTGTTGTGTCACTAAATGTACAGAAAAAAGCACAGTCTTTAATAAATTTTTCAATAGACTCGACGGGTTGCCATTATGCAAATCAGTAAGCAATGACAGGCAAAGTTCCACACTGAAATTTGCTTTATGCAACACACATTTCCTTATGGCACTAAGCAAATTAGGACATTGGAAATTCTGAATGTTATCAGTGGATGCTGTCTGTACATGTTTCCAACAAGAAGCCAGCTTCAACTGATCACTAATAACTCTGTTGTTCAGGAGGGTGTTTCAACTGGTTCAGGTGTTGCTGATTCCTGTGTCAGCATCAATATATTACCACATTCTGCCACTTCAATTTTTAAAAATTTGACAAAGAGTGGATTTCGGCACTGGTGATTAACGTCAATTATACAAGACTGTCAGAATGAGAAAGTTCAGGCATATCAGGGAATAATGTTTTCTATTAGTAAAAGAAAACAAAAAGCACGTTTTAAACTACATTGGCAGACAACTTCAAAATGGGAAATTCAGTATAACTTAAAATATATACATATATATATATATTTGCTCCTGGAAGATGGGCGACACTGGCAGGACAGTATGTATTGTCCATCCCTAGTTACCCTGAGGGCATTAAGAGTCTATCAAATAGTGTGGGACTGGAGTCATGTGTAAGCCAGTCCAGGTAGGGATGGCAGGTTCACTTCTTTAATGGACATTAATGAACCAGTTGGGTTTTTACCACACTCTGGCAAATTACCCAGTACCACATTTTCTCTTTTAATTGATCATAAAGCATAACCCCCTGCCATATGCTAGGAAGTGCTTATGGAGAGTGACCCTTTCTCAATTGCAGCAATATCCAGAAACATGTAACTGTGAAGTGTATATTTGTAATTTACAAAAGCAAAGTACTGTGGATGCTGATAATCTGAAATAAAAACAGAAAATGCTGGAAACGCTCAGCAGGTCAGGCAGCATCTGTGGAGAGAGAAACAAAGTTAACGGGGTCAATTTTCTGGTCGCCGTTGGGCGTCTTTTCAGGCGGCCGGGGGCCGAAAATCACCGAAAAAGCAGGTCGGAACCCCCCCCGCTGGATTCCCCGCCCCGTCCGACTTTCGGACCGCCGTTTCCCCGCGACCCGCTTCAGTCCTGGCCGCCGCTGGCGGGACTGGTCGTCGGCACACTAATGACCAATAATAACCTTGTTGAAGAAGATTTTCCGGGGCCGTTGCAACTTTGGGGCTTTCCCCACATCAAACATGCCTGCGGGGAACCCCGCTGATGAGATCTGGCGTGAAGCTTGCCGGCTTGCTTGCTGTCAGCTGCAGGTCAGGGAAAGCTGCGATTTAAAGGGACAGCACTTGTATGTTGAAGGACCTTGTTGTTGCAGGTTTGGGGCTACTTCTTCAAGGCTTAGGCACAGCTGTGGAAGGTTGGAGCCTCACACACTTCTCCAATGCAATCTCCTGGGAAGCCCCTCTCGCCACCCTCACTCAGCGCATCCTCAGCGGAGGCATCTGCGAGAAGCATGGGATGCCTTTTTTTCCTTCCCTTCGTGCCATTACAGGATCTCCAGCAGCAGAGCTGGCAGCAGCAGAACCAGGAACAGCAGGATGAGCACCAGGAGCACCAGGCTGCTGCTCACTCACCTGAAGCTGCACAGGCCAGAAGGGGCCAGCACTTGGAAGTGGCTTGAGAGCACCTTGCTGCACTTTAGGGAGCCATGGGGACCCGTTTCTGCACTGGCAGTCCTACTCAGAAGGACTTCCATGAAGATCTTGTTTCTCTGTTCAACAGATGGCCAACGCTCCTCAAGAGATGTCATTCTCTTATGAGCACTCACCATGTTTTCCGTACCCTGGCGAGTTATCTCCTCCATGGAGGTTGCCAACCTTTCCATGGTGATGCGTTCATGCGCCAATGACTCCACAAAGGCTTTGCTCATGGTCACTATGGACTCCTCCATTCACTCCACACTCGCAGCGACCCTGGAGACAAAACCTGCCAGAGACTCCTGCATCTGTGCATGGAGATCCATCACCTCTTCTCTTGCGGATGGACCAAGAGGCAGAGGGTCGACATGCAGTGCAGCTGAGCTGGCAGAGTCCTGCGCCCTCCGACAAGGACTCTCCACTGCTGTCCCTGTCTCCAGAATCTGCTGAGGCTCACTTGTGAGCTGTGAAACACCAAGTGACAACACTACTCTATGTCCCGAAGGTCCCCCCAAGGTGTGAGTGTCTGCGCTGGGGCTGGGTGCGCTTACTTCTGCTGACACTGTGCCCTCAGAGGCTGGAGCTTCCTCTGAGGAGTCTGGCTGCACAACATCTTCCTCCTCCACAGTGAGGACGTGGGCTCTGGATGGTACTGTGGGGGAGTAAAGGAAGGAGTTAGAGATGTAATGCCAAGGTTCTTCTGGTGACTCCCAGCGTGTTGGCATCTGCTGACACCTGCATCCATGCAGCATTGGTCTCAGTGGGAGGCGTCTTCCTCCCTGACCTAGGGAAGAGGACCCCCCTGTGGGCCCTAACCCCATCCAATAATGCCTGCAGTGAAGTCTCGTCGAATTTGAAGGCAGCTCGGGGTCTAGCACTGGCCACAGCTTGCTGCAGGCTCCTCTGCCATCCTGTATGGTTTGTTTGGAAGCCTTCAGATGATGCAGTGCTTGCTATGTACCTTGAAATGTATGGGGTTTTTAGATCGCGGAGGTTTCTCGCTCTAGAGGCCTCTCTCTCTTGCACAGTAAAACCTTGAGTGGTTCGACCCACTTGCCCATTAGGTTCTATACACTGGAATTTGAGGCAGGAACTACAATGCAGAGAATACTCTATAAGTTTAATGAAAACGAAATGAAATTTTATTGCATAAAGGAGCAAAATTGAATGTAAGCCAATAAGGTACATGGGAGGGAAAAACAAATCATAACACAGGACTAACCAACATATATACAGGCATGTTATACTTTACAAAAGTCATCTCGAAATGGGGAAACACACGGAACATCGAGGGACAACAACTCATAATTAATTATACCCAAAATGCCCACCCCCTAAGCCTAGCTAGATCAGATTATGAGGGGCCAGAAACATGCTCACCAATCCAATGAAAAAGTATAAGATTTTGAAAGGTCTGCGCTTTGATCCTCTCAGGCGTCCTGTCTCCACATGGTCAACGCTACGGGTTGCGACACTCTCTCTTCTTCCTCGAGGTGAAGGTCACTGACAGGCTGGATGCTGGCGGGCCTGGACAGCGGCGTGGACGGAGACCACCTATTTGATCATGGTCAAATAGATTTCTTCGCAGAGCCCAGCTGGTTTACCATTTTCAGATAGGTTTCTTCTGAAGGGCTGCTGTCCTTTGTCTCGTCAATGGCCCGGGGTTTGTCGATGATCTCCCGATGGTTACCCCGGGGCGGGACGCAGACTCGAATCACCTTCTTGGCTGGCCTCCGGATCAACGTTCCTCCACGGTTCTCGAAAAAGCAAGCTGGCTCAAAAGCTACCAGCTACGGGCTCCAGGCTGCAAAAGCTACCAATGGCTACCCCAGGACTCCAGTTATACTTTTCCGTGGAGGCCCTTATCTCCCGCCAAATCAAGGTTAGTCTTTGTTTAACTTTTGGTGGGCTTGTAGCACAGCGGGGTAGTCTTTGTTTTTTAAAGTATCTTCGAATGGCCGGTAACGGCCATCTCTGGTCTGGAACGACCCTGTATTTTCTTTAAAGTCCTTCTGATGTCTTAAACGGTGCTTGCTGTTCCCCCTATGAATATGAAACTGTTTCCCTTTGTCTGGGTAAACATTTTGATGGCCTTTATCTACAGGCCGATCTGATCGGATCTGCATCCAATCTATATGTATGGGGCTCTGTCTGGTTTCATTTTCCCTGAAACTGCCTTCCAGAACTTACAATGGGCTGAATCCACAAAATCTGTCTGGGGACTGCAGGAACCATTTTAAAGTGTCCCAAAAGCTGGTCACAGGGTCTGGCGGCCATTTTGTGTGCCCCTTTTTCTGGGCTTCTTTTAAAACAGTCTTTAAAAGTTAAGGCCTTTTCTGCCAATAGACCCTTATAGGACAATGTTCAATTTTGCAAATTCTACAGAAAGCACCATGAATGATGACATCATACTGTGGGGATTTCTGACTCGAATTGGACAATTAGCAAGGCTTCCCACATGCTGGGAATTAATTGGCCAATTGAGGGAAAATTGCGTGGAGCTGGCTGACACTTTTTTATGTGTGTCAGAAACCCCAGATTCAGGGAAACCCGACCATTTCCAATACAAGCCGAAAATCGGGGCCAACGTTTCAGGCTGATGACCTTTCATTAGAACTGGATAAAGTTAGCAAAGTAACAGGTTTTAAGCAATACAGAGGCTGGGAAAGCTGGGAGGGGAGGAGAGAACAAAAGGGAAGGTCTCCTCTAGACCCATCATTTCTTTCTTTAATTTTCCTATCACCATCTCCTTTTGCCTTGCACCATCATCTCTTTTGTCATTTAATCTCTCCTGCACCTTGACTACACTTCCTCCCACCCCACTTCTTGTAAGGACTCTATTCCATTCTCCCAGTTTTTCCATCTCTGTTGCATCTGTTCTGACAACGCTGCCTTCTATACCAGTGCTTCTGATATGTCTTCATTTTTCCTCAACCAAGGATTTCCATCCGCCGTGGTTGACAGGGTCCCCCCCTCGACTGTGTCTGATCCATTTCCTACTCTTCTATTCTCACCCCTTCCCCTCCCTCCCAGAACAATGATAGGGTTCTCCTTGTCCTCACCTTCCACCCCATCAGCCTTCACTTTCAATGGATCATCGTCTGCCATTTCTGCCACCAAACATAGCTTCCCCTTCCCTCCTCTTTCATCATTCCGAAGGGACCGTTCCCTCCATGACAACCTGGTCCACACCTCAATCACCCCTGCCCTTCCCACGGCACCTTCCCATGCAAGAGCAGGAGATGCAACACATGCCATTTACATCCTCCCTTCCCACTGTCCAGGGCGCCAAACACTCCTTCCAGCTGAAACAGTGATTTACTTGTATTTCTTTCAATTTAGTATACTGTATTTGCTGCTCATGAAGTGGTCTCATAGAGTCATAGAGTCATAGAGTTACACAGCACAGAAAGAGGCCCTTTGGCCCATCGTGTCCGCGCCAGCCATCAAGCCCGGTCTATTCTAATCCCATTTTCCAGCACTTGGTCTGTAGCCTTGTATGCTATGGCATTTCAAGTGCTCATCTAAATGCTTCTTGAATGTTGAGGGTTCCTGCCTCTACCACCCTTTCAGGCAGTGAGTTCCAGATTCCAACCACCCACTGGGTGAAAAAGTTTTTCCTCAAATCCCCTCTAAATCTCCTGCCCCTTACCTTGAAACTATGCCCCCTGGTTATTGACCCCTCTACTAAGGGGAAAAGTTCCTTTCTATCTACCCTACCTATGCCCCTCATAATTTTGTACACCTGAATGAGGTCCCCCCTCAGCCTTCTCTGCTCTAAGGAAAACAACCCCAGCCTGTCCAGTCTCTCTTCATAGCTGAAGCACTCCAGCCCAGGTAACATCCTGGTGAATCTCCTCTGCACCCTCTCCAATGCAATCACATCCTTCCTATAGTGTGGCGACCAGAACTGCACACAGTATTCCAGCTGTGGCCTAACTAGCATTTTGTACAGCTCCATCATAACCTCCCTGCTCTTATATTCTATGCCTCGGCTAATTAAGGCAAGTATCCCATATGCCTTTTTAACTACCTTATCTACCTGTCCTGCTGCCTTCAGGGATCTATGTACATGCACACCAAGGTCCCTCTGATCCTCTGTCTTTCCTAGGGTCCTACCATTCATTGTGTATTCCCTTGCCTTGTTAGTCCTCCCAAAATGCATCACCTCACACTTTTCAGGGTTAAATTCCATTTGCCACTGTTCTGCCCATCTGACCAACACGTCTATATCATCCTGTAGCCTGAGGCTTCCCTCCTCGCTATTTACTACCCCACCTCTACACTGTGGAGGCCAAATGCAGATTGGGTGACCGCTTTGTGGAACACATCCATTCAGTCTGCAATTGTGACCCCGAGCTTCCGGTCGCCTGTCACTTTAATGCTCCGCTTCACTCCCACTCTGGCCTCTCTGTCTTTGGCCTCCTACACTGTTCCTCCTACACTGTTCCAATGACACTCAACGTATGCTCAAGGAACAGCACCTCATCTTTTGATTAGGCACTTTACAACCTTGGGGACTCAACACTGAGTTCAACAATTTCAGATCATAACTTCTGCCTCCATTTTTTCAGACAGCAGCTGTTAGTGATGGTTCTGCTATTCCAATTTACACCTCCTCTGAACCCATCTATTGTTCCTTTACTTGTCCCATTACAATCCCCTTTTGCCATGCACCATTATCCCTTTTGTCATTTAATCTCTCCTGCCTTCCACCCTCTCACGGTCCTTCCCTTTTGTTCTTTCCTCCCCGCCCCCCTTTCCCTGCCTCTGTACTTGCTTAAAACCTGTTACATCTCTAACTTTTTCCAGTTCTGACAAAAGGTCATCGACCTGAAATATTAACTCTGCTTCTCTCTCCACAGATGCTGCCTGACCTGTTGAGTATTTCCAGCACTTTCTGCTTTTATTTAGAACTAGCTGGGGGTGCCCGGCGGTGCCTAGGGTTTTTTGAGGGCATGTTGTTGTTGGAAGAGAGAGAGAGTGCGACTGGGGGGAAGAGAGCGCACGACTGGGGGGAAGAGAGAGAGTGCGACTGGGGGGAAGAGAGAGAGCGAGCGACTGGGGGGAAGAGAGAGAGCGAGCGACTGGGGGGAAGAGAGAGAGCGACTGGGGGGAAGAGAGAGAGTGTGACTGGGGGGAAGAGAGAGAGCGAGCGACTGGGGGGAAGAGAGCGAGCGACTGGGGGGAAGAGAGCAAGCAACTGGGGGGAAGAGAGAGAGCGGCTGGGGGGACGAGAGAGAGCGACTGGGGGGAAGAGAGAGAGTGACTAGGGGGAAGAGAGAGAGCAACTGGGGGGAAGAGAGAGCGACTGGGGGAAGAGAGAGAGCGACTGGGGGGAAGAGAGAGAGCGACTGGGGGGAAGAGAGAGAGCGACTGGAGGAAAGAGACTGCTGGTACTGCAGTCTAAGACCAGTTACTCCCTTAAAGGTACATACACATCCTCCCCTTTTCGATAAACAGTACATAACATTCATTTAACAACTAAACAATAACTAATTACAATTACAATTGTCTCAGTAATACAGGTAGACTATCCTCCATCCGAAAACCTCGGGACCAGCCGTGTTTCGGTTTTCGGAGAATTTCGGATTTCGGAAGGTGGGTCGGCGGGGGTCCGCGGGGGGGTCGGCAGGGGTCCGCGGGGGGGTCGGCGGGGGGTCGTGCGCACGACTTACGCTGACGCTCAGCATAAGTCGGCGGGGGTCGGCAGGGGGGTCGGCGGGGGTCGGGGCCGGCGGGGTCGGCGGGGGGGTCAGCGGGGGGGGTCGGCGGGGGGGTCGGCGGGGGTCGGGGCCGGCGGGGTCGGCGGGGGGGTCGGCGGGGGTCGGGGCCGGCAGGGTCCGCGGGGGGGTCGGCGGGGGTGTCGGCGGGGGTCGGAGTCGGCGGGGGTCCACGGGGGGTCGTGCGCACGACTTACGCTGACGCTCAGCGTAAGTGGGTGGGGGTCGGGGTTGGCAGGGGTCCGCGGGGGGGTCGGTGGGGGTCGGGGTCAGCGGGGGGGTCGGCGGTGGTCCGCGGGGGGGTCCGCGGGGGGTCGTGCGCATGACTTACCCTTTATCTGAACTTCCGAAACCGGAACCCTCTAAAAACCGAAGGTTTTTTCGTTCAGCGTAAGTCGTGCGCACGACTTACGCTGAACGAAAAAACCTTCGGTTTTTAGAGGGCTTCGGTTTTCGGAAGTTCGGATAAAGGGTAGTCTACCTGTATATACATCAACTGAAATAGTCATTTATAAGTTCAGTCTTTGAGGAGGCTTCCTGATCCGGACTGGATAGCGCCTTTCTCGCGTATCCTGTTCTGGCGGTGGAGTCAATTCTGGCTCATTGTCATTGGTTGGTTCGTCAGCTTCCAATACCCCTGCTTCTGAGGTAGACGCAATCTGTACTTCGGGCTCATTACCAGGTGCACATGCTTGTGGCACAGGTTTGGCTTGTTCCTGTGACTCTAGAATCTGGTCAGCATGGCGTCTCACGATGCTCTCTCCAACGTCCACTGTGTACATTAGTGGTCCCTGCTGTGTGCATATTGTGCCTGGCTGCCATTTTTCTGTTCGGTAGTCGCGGGCCAAGACTGGTTGCCCTATCTTGAAGCTCCTGGTTGGCATCTCATTTATGTGCTGAAACTGCTTATCCTCAACATCTCGTCTTATGTTTGGTTTGAGCAAATCCAAGCGACACCTTAGTCTCCGGTTGAAAAACAGTACAGCTGGAGTTTGGTTGGTTACTGCATGTGTCGCATTCCGGTAAGCAAACAGGAAGTTATCCACCTTGTGTTGCAGTGGTATGTCGTCATTATACATTGCCTTTATGGCCTTTTTAAAGGTCTGAACAAACCTCTCAGCCAATCCATTTGTGGCTGGATGATATGGGGCAGATGTGTAATGTTTCACCCCATTATTCTTCAGGAACCTCCGGAAATCCTCAGACACAAACTATGGGCCATTGTCGGAACAGGTCTGTTCTGGCAACCCATTCCTGGCGAAGATGGTCCTTAGGACTGCAATAGTTTTCTCTGTGGTGTTGGAGGACATTTTAATGAGCTCTGGCCATTTCGAATGGGCGTCCACAGCGATTAGAAACTATGGGCTAGAAATTCAGTTGGTTGCGCCAGCCGTTAGCGCCTTAGGAGGAGTAGATGTCGAGCGCTAGGCGCTTAGCGCCCGGGCGCAGCGCGATCTGCGCCTCGCCCCAACTTCAGTAGACATTTAGCGCCGGCGCAAAGTCTTTGTGCGCGCTCAGCTGCACGCGCAGATCATGACGTCATTTCCTCGTGCAACGCCCTTTGTGCTCCCCAAACCGGAACTTCAGTCGCGCCGGCCCATTTTGCGCCTGGCGGCCCTCGCGACTGTTGAGTGGAACGGTGCTCAGCCGATGCGGGCCGCGGGGAGCGCAAATTAAAGGGCCCTCCTCCTGCAGTAGATACGGCAGCCATCAGAAGAAGAAACGACGAGGACGAGGAGGAGGACGAGGACGAGGATGAAGACGAGGAGGAGGAGGAGGAGGAGGAGGAGGAGGATGATGATGATGATGATCCGTACCACATAACAAACTAATGCCGGCCTTTTAGAAACACAAATGCACCCTCCCCCTTTAAGAGCTCACCGGCGCCAGAGTGACTGCCGTCAATCAACAGCTCATCGCACCTGCCCTGCGCCCGACTTCCGGGTTTTCGCCCCGGGCCACCAGCTTAGCGCCTAATGATAGTCGTGCATCGCCTGTTTTAGCGCAGCACCAACCTCTTAGGGCGGTGCGACTGGATATCGGCGAAGGGGGCTCGACTTTGCGCCGGGCGCAAACTTTAGCGGCCGCCCGACTTTACCGCCCCAAAAGTGGCAATACTGAATTTCTAGGCCATTGAGTCCATAAATGGACCAGCGAAATCAATGTGTACCCGTTGCCATGGAGATGAGGGCCACTCCCATGGATGTAGCGGGGCCTGTGGTGGAGCGGTTTGGACCTTCTGGCATCCTGTGCATCTCTTGGTCATATCCTCGATTTCTTTATCGATTCCCGGCCACCACACAAACGTCCTGGCTAGGCTTTTCATTTTTACCCCTCCCAGATGGCCCTCGTGAAGCTCATTGAGTACTCTATCTCTCAACTTGGGTGGAATTACCACTCGGGATCCACACATCAAGGTTCCCCAGCACACTGACAGCTGTTCCCTCCTTGGCAAGAATGCTGCCAACAGTGAATCGCCATATGCTGGCCATCCCTTCACCGTCAAATCATAGACCCGAGAGAGTGTCGGGTCATTTCGGGTTTCCTTCTCAAGACTTGCGTTTGTAACAGGCAAACATTCGACTATGGTCACATGGAATATCTCCACCGGGTCCACTGCAGGTCCTTCTTCCCCCATAGGCAACGGTAGGCGCGACAGCCCATCAGCGTTTCCATGTTGTTTCGTACCTTTGTACTCTATGTCATACTGATGTGCCCCCAGAAAAAGTGACCATCTTTGCAGCCGTTGCGCCGTCATCACCGGAACGCCCTTCTTTGGGTTAAAAATTGAGACCAGGGGTTGATGATCAGTCAGTAGGGTGAATTTCTGCCCGTGCAGATAGTGATTGAACTTCTTCACCCCCACACCAGGCTGAGGGCCTCCCTGTCAATCTGGGCGTAGTTACGCTCGGCTGAGGTTAGCGAGCGCGATGCAAAGGCTATTGGCCTCTCTGAACCGTCACGGAATTTGTGTGACAGCACCGCTCCAATGCCGCAAGGTGACGCATCACATGCCAACCGAATCGTTATTGTTGGGTTGTAGTGGGCCAATACTTCTTTTGAAGTGATTTGGCATTTACATTCCTGAAAGGCACGCTTACACTCATCACTCCATTTCCATGTTACACCAGTTTGAAGGAGGGCATTCAGTGGGTGCAGAATTGTAGATAAATTCGGCAAGAACTTATGGCAGTAGTTCACCAACCCGAGGAACGACCTCAGTTGCGACACATTTTCTGGTGCTGGAGCCTTGACTACAGCCTCAATCTTGTCCGGCAACTTATGCAACCCTTCCTCATCAATCATGTGGCCACAATACGAGATTTGTCTCCTGAAGAACTCGCATTTGGGACGTTTGGCTCGTAGCCCATATTCCTGCAATCTCGTGAGCACCTGTTCCAGGTTGGCAAGGTGTTCATTGTCATTTTCGCCCGGAACCAGGATGTCGTCCAAATAACACTGGGTCCCCGGGATCCCTTGCAGGACTTGTTCCATTGCACTCTGCCACATAACCGGGGCCGATGCTACCCCAAATACCAGTCGATTGTACTGGTAAAGGCCTTTGTGAGTGTTTATCCTGAGGTATTTCCTAGATGCTTCTTCCACCTCCATTTGTAGATACGCTTGAGCCAGGTCAATCTTTGTAAAATGTTTCCCTCCAGATAGTGAGGCGAAAATATCTTCTATCCGCGGAAGCGGATACTGTACTGTGTGCAGGACTGGATTCACAGTCACCTTGAAGTCCCCACAGATGCGAACCTTCCTTGGCTCCCCAGGCATGCTGCTCAATGCTTTCTTCATTACAGGAACGATGGGTGTGGCCCACTCGCTCCAGTCCACCTTAGACAGCACCCCCGAATGCTCCAGACTCTCCAGTTCAGCTTCCACAGCTGGGTGTACCGCGTATGGCACCGGTCTGGCCTTGAAAAATTTTGGGGTTGCGTTAACCTCAATCTTTATGGTTGCCTTTATTCCTTTTAGAGTCCCAAGTCCTTGGTGGAACACCTCCTCCGCGTCAGATAGAATTTGTGACAGACGTCCAGGTGCGACGTCATCATCTTTTTTGTCAGTCACAGTTAGAGCCAGAATGGAATGCCAATCCAATTGTAATCTTCGGATCCATTCACGTCCCAATAATGGTGGTCCTCCATCTCGTAGTATATACATGTATAGTTTCTGTGTTTCCTTTCCGTTATATTCAACTGGCACCCTTATTTTTCCTCTGGGGTAGACCTTTTGCCCCGTGCATGTCTTCAATACAATGGACGTGTCCTTTAAGGGTATGTGTGAGAATAGCCGTTCATAGTCTCGTCGATTCATGACAGTTAGGGCCGATCCTGTGTCCAATTCCATCTTCACTGGGGACCCTGCTATCATGAGGGTGACCCAAATGGTTCGGTGATCTTCTTTTGCGATCACGTTGTGTAACTTTAAACAACTTAGTCGCCTGCTCCCGGAGTCCTTATCACTCTCCTGATCTTCTGAACTGCTATCTGTCAGTTTCTTTACTTTCCTGTACTGTTCCTTAGTAGTTCTTGTCATGTTGGTCTTCTTTCCCGACCTGCAGACTCTTGCTATATGTCCCATTTTCCCGCATTGCCTGCATATTTTGTCTTTAAACCAACAGTCCTCCTGCTCATGGGTTGTTCTGCCGCAGCGATAGCACTTTTCGGCTCCATACGCCATTTCGTTAGCGCTGTATTCTTGTGGTTTCTGTTGTATTTCCGCAGCTCCCCGTGCTGCTGCTTCGTAGGATACTTCCACGCTGAAAGCCTGTTCTAGAGTCAGGTCCTTTTTTGAAAGTAGTCGTTTCTGGGTTCCTTCACTCTGGAGCCCGCAGACAAACTTATCCCGTAAGGTGTCTGCCAGTCCTGCTCCGAACTGGCAGTGCTTCGATAACTTGCGTAGTTCCGTAAGATAGTCAGCATTGCTCTCATCTTTGTGCTGGTTTCTTTTATGGAACTTGAATCTTTCTGCTATCAGCAGTGGTGTAGGTCTTAGATGTTCCTGTAAGATATAAACAATCTCCTCAAAACTTTTCTCCATTGGTTTAGCTGGGGTAATTAAATTCCGCAATAGGCCGTACGTACTCGCACCCATCAAATTTAATAATACCGACGCCCTCTTTCCATCAGCCACCTCATTTGCCTTGCAGTACACTTCAATTCTTTTCACATACGTGGTCCAGTCTTCTACCTCGTTGTCGAAAGCAGTGATACTGCCACTTTTCGGCATCTTGGGCGATTTTAAATGGCGCCTCCCGCACTTTGGCTTCTTCCCCTTACTGCCACGCTGCTCCTAGCATTCTACGGGGTAATGGCGGCGACCCGCAGCTTCGGCACATCTCGCTTTCCTTCCCCCCGTTTAGTTTCTCTCCGCTGTCCTGTTCCCGAGCACCGACCACGCCCTGTGCGCTCCACCCTCTCTCTCTTGTTTTCTATTCCCGGCGACGCTGCGCGGCCCGATTTGTAGAGCAGCTCGATCGAGCTCGAGCCCGCCGCAGTCCGGAAGGGTCAGCGCGCTACCTGCTACCAGCACGATTCACTGGAACCACAGTCTCTCCCGCAATTCTCCAAACACCGATGGATTCTTTGGGCGGTTGTCCTCGGTCGACGCCCGTTGCTCAGACTACGACCTTCCAGGACCTTCCTTTCAGGCGAGATCCCCGTGAGATGATGCCACACTGCAGGTGAGTTCGAACTTACTCGCCGCCACTGTAAAGTCAATAATACACGGACTTCGGGAGAACAGTTTAACAGGTACTTTACTGAACAAGAGGCAGCTTGAAACTGAAACTACAGAAGCCTGCTAGGGCCTTTTATACAGGGGTGGTCACTGCCGGTACTGCAGTCTAAGACCAGTTATTCCCTTAAATGTACATACACAACAGGGGGAAGAGAGAGAGCGAGAGACTGGGGGGAAGAGAGAGAGCGAGAGACGGGGGGAAGAGAGAGAGCGAGAGACTGGGGGGAAGAGAGAGCGCGAGAGACTGGGGGGAAGAGAAAGAGCGAGAGACTGGGGGGAAAAGAGAGAGCGAGAGACGGGGGAAGAGAGAGAGCGAGAGACTGGGGGAAGAGAGAGAGAGAGAGACTGGGGGGGAAGAGAGAGCGAGAGACTGGGGGGGAAGTGAGAGAGCGAGAGACTGGGGGGAAGAGAGAGAGCGAGAGACTGGGGGGAAGAGAGAGAGTGAGAGACTGGGGGGAAGAGAGAGAGTGAGAAACTGGGGGGAAGAGAGAGAGCGAGAGACTGGGGGAAGAGAGAGACTGGGGGGAAGAGAGAGAGTGAGAGACTGGGGGGAAGAGAGAGCGCAACTGGGAGGAAGGGGAAGGGGAGGAAGGGGAAGGGGAGGAAGGGAAGGGGGAGGAAGGGGAAGGGGAGGAGGGGGGAGGGGGGAGAGAGGGGGAGGGGGGGAGAGAGAGAGAGGGGGGAGGGGGAGAGAGAGAGAGGGGGAGGGGGAGAGAGAGAGGGGGGGGTGGGGGAGAGAGAGAGAGGGGGGGAGAGAGAGAGAGAGGGGGCAGGGGGGGAGAGGGGGGGAAGGGGAAGGGGGAGGAGGAGAAGGGGAAGGGGGAGGAGGGGGGAGGGGGCAGAAAGGGAGAGGGGGAGAGAGGGGGAGGGGGTGAGAGAGAGGGGGGAGGGGGAGAGAGAGAGAGGGGAGGGGGAGAGAGAGAGAGGGGGAGGGGGAGAGAGAGAGGGGGGAGGGGGGAGAGAGAGAGGGGGGTGGGGGAGAGGGGGGGAGAGAAAGAGGGGGGAGAGAGAGTGGGAGGAGGGGGGAGAGAGAGGGGGGGAGGGGAGAGAGGGGGAGGGGGAGAGAGAGAGAGGGGGGAGGGGGGAGAGAGAGGGGGAGGGGGGAGACAGAGAGGGGGGAGGGGGGGAGAGAGAGAGAAGGGGGAGGAGGGGAGAGAGAGAGAGGGGGGGAGAGAGAAAGGGTGAGGCAGGGGAGAGAGAGTGAGGGGGGCCTCTCTCCCTCACACTCCTCCCACACACACTCCCCCTCTCTCTCACACACTTCACCACTCCCTCACATTCTCCCTCTCTCTCACCCCCTCTCCCTCACACACCGCCCCTCCCCCTCACACACACACTCCCCCTCTCCCTCACACACACACTCCCCCCTCTCCCTCACACACACACTCCCCCCTCTCCCTCACACACACACTCCCCCCCTCTCCCTCACACACACACTCCCCCCTCTCCCTCACACACTCCCCCTCTCCTCTCCCTCCTTTCCTTTCGCTCCCTGCCTCCCCTCTCCCTCGCTAGCGCCTCAGGCCCGGCCGGACTCACCTCGGTAGCAGAACGGAGTCAGTCCGACAACGGGAGGCCGGGTGCCCAGCGCTCCGAAGCGAGCCCAGGGTTTCTGTTGGTGAATGCAGCGGGCCTTTGGACCCGGTTGGCCGGGCGGCAGACGAACGCCTTTCGCTGCAGATTCCCGTGTCCGATTGCGATCGGGGACAGCTGTTTGGAAAGCCCCGGTTTTGCCGGTCCCGCACTCATGGCAAGAGAGAGAGGGGGAAGTAGAGAGAGAGAAGGAGAGAGAGAGAGAGAAGGAAAGAGAGAGAGAGAGGGTAGAAGAGAGGAGAGAGAGAGAGAGACATTTTTTGAGCTTCAGGCCTGCCTGCAGCGGGCGGAGAGCAGCCCCGAGTCCCCCCTGTGCGAGGGTGAGGAGGAGGGGGGGATGGCGGCAGTTAGAGCGGAGCGCTGAACTCGAGGCCCAGGCTTCCCGCGCTGCTAGGCCGCGGCTTCGCGCATCCACTACAATAAAGAGAGATTCCTAAATATTAAAGTTCAGGTTTTGAAGCACCCCATAGCTAAGAAGACAACTGCACAAAAGAACCTAATGGGGTACACACAGAAAGTGGGAAAAATAAAGACACAGAAAGTGTGGGAAAAAAATCGTTAAGAATCAAGATGGCGGCCACTCACCTCGGTTCAGAATGATAAGGCCCGCCCACACACGCACCGATTGGTCAACCATCAGGTCACTGAACTGTAGGATTGGTCAATCGTCAAGTCACTCAACACTCAACTGTAGGATAGCCCGCCCGCACGCGCAATGAACCCGCCCCCGTGACGCAGCGATTGGTCAACCGTTGGTCAACTGTCAGGTCGCTCGACCGCACGATTGGTCAACCTTCACGTCACTCAATGCTAATGAGCAAATGAGCAGAACTTTTCCCATTTAATGAGCGAAATTTTGAACGTTTTTTGGATACCGTGGGCACAATTTTTGTCTGACCGAAAAGTAAATACGCTTATGACCGTTCCGGAATCGTAAGCTTTCTTTTGATGTAACACGCGTGTAGGTACACTCTATAACTTTCGAATGTATAGAAGACAGACAGACAGACAGACAGAAGAGCAATTTTTATATATATATAGATATACGTTACACAGTCTCAAAATACTTTTCTTTTTGAATTTTGGAAGAAGATGAATGCAAGAAGCAAATACATTTGAACTGCAATATGCAATTGGTTGGTCCCTGCTGTTTTGAAGGTTTCCTATCAAACTATATTGAACCAATTGTCAAAAACATAAAGAAATGGCAATTCAGTGATGAGTTAAAAAGCACTAGTTTACCAATAAGTATGATGTTTGAAACAATAACAATGTGAAGTCAAATGATAAGAGCATGACCAATTTGTATCTTAGCCCATTTAGTCTCATCTCATAACTAAATGTAATTTTAGAAGACTTGATAAATTCAAATACAATCTCTTACAAGGAGTTATTAATGTGGAAGCGATGGGTGACATCAGCTGACCTGACAATTCACTGTGTGCTGAGCAATGAAACATGGATAATTGAGGAATTTGCTATGCTTGGATCATGCTTATACACTTATACGTTTTAATTGCATCAGCAGTTCCGTATAACTGGAGGGAATGAGGAATTGTGTTACACAGGGAGCCCATTGGATTAGATAGATTTTTAATTCAATGGCTGTCACATTTCTGTAGAGAGCACAAGCCTTTCAACCTTTAATTTTTTTTTGCTATGTAATGGAAATATATATATTTAAATTTGGGCTTTGATTGTTATGGTAGGCTACTGTTCAATAAAAAGAAAACTGTAAATCTTGTTAGTCTGAAATGAAAACAAAAACTGCTGGAAAGACACAGCAGGTCAGTGAGCCTGTGTGGGGAGAGGAGAGATTATTGACATTTCAGTTAAGTACCCATTATCAGAACTGAAGACTGAAACATTTTAGTAAGGTTGGAAAAAATTGAGAGAAAAAGGGGTGGGAAAGCGAGCAACAGAAAGAGAGAAAATGGGTACGTATCAACAGACACAACAATCGCACATAGTGGGGGGAAATTTTACCCCCAAAAATGGGTAGGTTGGGGTCAGGTGGGAGGGTAAAGTGGAAAAAATCTGAATCCCAACCCCAACCTGCCTCCAATCCGCTCACTTCCGGTTTTAACAGAGGCGGGACGGTGGGCAGGCGGGTTGGCACTTTAAATATTATAATGAGGCTGCGTGCCTCATTTTGAAGTTCCATTTTAAATTTAACTTTTGGTGGACGGGTGTCCCTGGCCTCAGGGAATCTGCCAGATAAAGGAAGGCAAGCACTGCTGGATCCAGGAGGTACATGCCTTTCCCATTACCTGCTGGATCTAGCATTCCTGCCTCACCCACCTCCCGTGATCAGACAATCCCTCCCCCGACCCTTCCGATCTCCCCCCGACCTCCCACTTCGAGCCCTCCGACTTCCCACCCCCCAGCCTTTGATCCCCGGCCCCTGACACCTCCCGGCCTTCAAGCCCCATCCGGCCCCCCTCCAACTTCCAGCCTTCCGAGCCCTCCATGATCTCCATCCTTTGACCCGTCCATGATCTTCATCCTTTGACCCCTCCATGATCTCCATCCTTTGACCCCCTACATGATCTCCATCCTTTGACCCCTTCATGATCTCCATCCTTTGACCCCTTCATGATCTCCATCCTTTGACCCGTCCATGATCTCCATCCTTTGACCACCCACCCCCCCCACACTCTCTGCGACCTGGTGCCGCAAGCCTACCCACCTGACAGCCAGCCAGCCTCTCCATGTGGTTAGCTGTGGGCGGGAAATGAGAAGCTAACTGTAAATCAGGCCGTGCCATTAATTTCGGCAGGGCCTGAGGGAAGCCCATTCTCCCGGGTTTCGCGTCCGCATTGCAGCACACTCCCCCCACCCTCCCCCCACCCCCCCATCCCCGCCAACAACCCTGCTCCCTACCCGCCTCCAAGATAAAATTCCGTCCAGGATGTCAATGGGTTAAATCACCCACAAACTGCTTAATAGAAAACTGTTGGGTGATTAAAAGATCATCAACGATCTGATGCAGAGCCAAAATAGGTTGTAAGAAATGTGAATAATATAAGGTGAAGACACACAGGAAAGGCAAAGACACACAGGAGAGGGCCAATGAAAAACTGTAAGAAAATAAAGAAAATAGAGGAAGAGAGGAAAGAAAAAAGACAAATTGTAAATGCAGGACATCTGAAATGTAAAGCTGAAAGGCGCAACTTATACTGCTGACTGCATTGCACTGCAGGTTATGTTGAGCTCAACGATAAAAGGAACGACACACACATGTACTTTGGTGCTTGTACAAGCTCCATTCTTGGGATAGCTAATTTACAATGTTATCAGTAGCAGTGGTGTTTCTCCCATAAAACATTAAAAGGAAGCCAATGCAAAGTTTATAGGGACAATTTTTCTCTGGCTACTCCCCCTGTGTACGCCTGGGGCAGTATAAGGGCCAAAATCATGTGGAGGATTGACCCACTAATTACACCTTGTTGACCCCTGCCCCAAACCCCCCACAACCAGAAATAGGTGAAAGCATCATCATTATATGCAAATAAGGGTCAATTGTCGCAGATAAGAACCCAACAGGATTTTCGTCTCCACCCGTGTTGCTACTGCCAGTTCCTGAACCTGTTCACAAACCATGGGCAGTACAAGTCAGGAGGAAGCCATTTCCAGCAGTATTTAAAAGGATTCTTAGCTGCAACAACAGCTGGAAGCAGATCTTTATTTTACTTCAGCTTTTTTTATTTTCTTTGCTTTAAAGGTCTCCAGTATTTGATTTCCTTGCTGTTGCTGATGCGATAGAAATGTTTCCTGCCACTCTAAACCGCGGCATTCAATGCTGCCAGCCCCCCTCTTTAAGGTGCTGCTGTAGGCCCATCAGGAGTCCTGACAGATTTCCCACCCTCCCAAATGGCAAGCTCACTTTATGGAGCTCAATTAATGTTGGCAGCTCACCAGTACAATATTAATGAGAACTTACCATGAAAAATGATTAGGCTTTCCGTGGACTGCATTGGGTGAGCGGAGCAGATGCCCTACCCACTGAACCTCCTGGCTGTAATTATACTTTCAATGGTGCAAAGCATGAGTGGTGTGAGAATACCTAGCAGAGGTGACCTTACACCTTTGGGGGTAATTTTGACTTCAGATGATATTGTTAAATGGACGATATCGATTCAATCGCCTGTTACTCATCTCTTCCACACATTTCTCCAACAAGCGAGCGTCTAACCACCACCCCTTGACATTCAACAGCATTACCATCGCTGAATCCCCCACCATCAATATCCTGGGGGGTCACCATTGACCAGAAACTTAACTGGACCAGCCACATAAATACTGTGGCTATAAGAGCAGGTCAGAGGCTGGGTATTCTGTGATGAGTGTCTCATTTCCTGACTCCCCAAAGCCTTTCCACCATCTACAAGGCACAAGTCAGGAGTGTGATGGAATACTCTCCACTTGCCTGGATGAGTGCAGCTCCAACAACACTCAAGAAGCTTGACACCATAAAAGACTCCAAAACAAAGCAGCCTGCTTGATTGGCACCCCATCCACCACCTTAAACATTCACTCCCTCCACCACTGGCATAGTGTGGAATGTGTACCATCTACAAGATGCACTGCAGCAACTCACCAAGGCTTCTTCGGCAGCACCTCCCAAACCCACGACCTCTACCACCTAGAAGGACAAGGGCAGCAGGTGCATGGGAACACCATCACCTCCAAGTTTCCCTCCAAGTCACACACCATCCTGACTTGGAAGTATATCGCCATTCCTTCATCGTCGCTGGGTCAAAATCCTGGAACTCCCTCCCAAACAGCACTGTGGCAGTACCTTCACCACACAGACTGCAGCGGTTCAAGAAGGCGGCTCACCACCACCTTCTCAAGGGCAACTAGGCATGGGCAATAAATGCTGGCCTTGCCAACAACGCACACATCCCATGAACGAATATAAAAAAACCCACATCTCTCCCGATTTTGACTTCAATGGAGATGAAAATGAGGAGAGATGTATACAGGCGGCTGAAATGATAGAACCTGTTTTACACTAACACCTAAAGTCACTTCTTGTTTTAGTGTGGTTAGAAGTTATGCTACTAATTTCATGTCACAGTGTACCTGAAATCACTTTGCATCAACATGAAAGAGGTTATATAATGGCAACCTCACTTGCCAGTTTGTTTTGGTAATAATGAATATAAAATTGTGCATTTGATGACAGTGATTTCAGCTCATAACTTTCATTTTGGCACAAGGTGAACCAGCTAATCATTGGCATTAGATTACAGATTTCTTTTCATGATTGTTGAAATGACTTGTAGTTTCAGACTGGCGCCAGGCTTAGTGTGTGAGATGTTAATGATGGTGGTTTTACCTCCTACATACAAACAGAACAAGATGCAATATTAGAAAATAAGCAAACATTAATGTTGCATTGTACCAACTTTGAGGTCTCACCGTCAGTAAATGTTATGAATATAAAAATGAATGTCAGCCATCGATCGGGGTAGCACTCTTGCCTCTGAGTCAGAAGTTGTGGGTTCAAGACCCACACCAGAGAAAACATCTAGGCTAACACTCCAGTGCAGTACTGAGTGAGTGCTGCACTGTCAAAGGTGCCATCTTTTGGATGAGACATTAAACAGAGGCCCCATCTGCCCTCTCAGTTGGCTGTAAATGATCCCATAGCACTATTTCAAAGAAGAGCAGGGGAGTTCTCCCCATTGTCCTGGCCAACATTTATCCCTCAACCAACATCATTAAAAAAATGGATTATCTGGTCATTAGCTCAGTGTTATTTGTGAGACCTTGCTATGTGCAAATTGGTTGCCTTGTTCCCTACATTACAACAGTGACCACACTTCAAAAGTACATTATAGGCTATAAAATTATTTGGGACATCCTGAGGTCATGAAAGGGGTTATATTAGTGCAAGTCTTTCTTTTTATGTAAGTGGGTGGATGTTAACGGACTGCTGTCACCATGGTATCACAACTGTTGTTGCTCAAACTTTAGAAAACTTTAGCTAACATTGCGACAAAGTTTCAGATATAAACCTCGCTAGAAAATCAGCAACCTTGTCCCTCTAACCATAAAGGCTCTATAAGCAAATAATTTATCTGTGGCCTCCATGCTTCAGCTCTAACCACCATATAAAAGAGGACAATCATAGAATCATAGATGGTTACAGCATGGAAGAAGGCCATTTGGCCCTTTGAGCCCGTGCCAGCTCTCTGCAAGAGCACTTCAACTAGTCCCATTGAGGTCAACCAGAGTCTGCTGCTGCTTCAACCTGTTTACTTTTGTCAGTTTACTGCTTTGAAATTTATTCAGGATTAGACAAGCTGAATGTTTCTTATCAGCCTCAACACATTTTTCATCCAGTCAGAGTCCTTCATGAATAGATTTTTACTCTGGTTATGGTCTATGGACCCATAATATAAAACCAATTGGATGGGATTTTTTTCTCTATTGAACTACTATATTCCATATTTGGAAAGCACACGTGAGAGTCTTATTTAATACACCCTGGGCAGTCACAAAGATTCTAACACACACAAACCCCAGCCTATTACACAAAATCATAAAGAGTTTTACTGACTTGAAAACATTTTTCAATCTTACATATCAAGTCTTGGTCCAGTACATCGCAAATCAAGATAAATTATCAAGATAGGCTCTCCATGCCCACATGCAGCAAGACCTGGAGGACATTTAAGCTTGGGCTGATAAGTGGCAGGTAACATTTGTGCCACACAAGTGCCAGGCAATGACTATCTCCAACAGAAGAGAGTCTAACCACCTCCCCATGATATTCAACGGCATTACCATCGCCAAATCCCTCACCATCAACATCTTGGGTGTTACCATTGACCAGAAACTTAACTGGACCAGCCACATAAATATTGTGGCTACAAGAGCAGTGTCAGAGGCTGGATATTCTGCGGCGAGTGTCTCGCCTCCTGACTCCCCAAAGTCTTTCCACCATCTACAAGGCACAAGTAAGGAGTGTGATGGAATACTCTCCACTTGCCTGGATGAGTGCAGCTGCAACAACACTCAAGAAGCTCAACACCATCCAGGACAAAGCAGCCCACTTGATTGGCACCCCATCCACCACCTTAAACATTCACTCCCTCCACCACCGGTGCACCGTGGTTGCAGTGTGTACCATCCTGACTTGGAAATATATCGCCATTCCTTCATCGTCGCTGGATCAAAATCCTAGAACTCCCTCCCTAACAACACTGTGGGAGTACCTTCAACACATAGACTGCAGCAGTTCAAGAAGGTGGCTCACCACCACCTTCTCAAGGGCAATTAGGGATGGGCAATAAATGCTGGCCTTGCCATCAATGCCTACATCCCAGGAATGATAACTTGCTCCTCAACCTCAACAAATCCTCACTCAGAGGCTCAGCTAACAGAACAGTCAGAGCCCTGCCCAGGCGTCAAAAACTCCAGAACAATTGGAATATAAATGCGAATATGAATGAATCATCACAGCCACATTACTTCACCCAACATTGTCCATGAAATTTGTCCGCAAAAGGCACTCCAGCTTTGTATTTCTTAAAGATTTGATTGTTCTGATTTTTATTTGCTAACAATTACCTCAGCACTTCAACAACATCATGGTGTAGATAAAAAAAAAACAATGTAGGCTTCCTTTGAATAAAATATTTATACAATTCCCCAGACATGTTTTCTTAAACTCACTCACAAATTTATTACTTATGTTATTCAATCTGTTTTTTGTATAATGCCATTTGCAGTAATTTCTATTTCTTTCTTACTAGTTCTCTCCCCCATACTTTACTTACTTCTCCACATTACCCCTTTTTTCAGGATTTATATTCTCTTTTTTCTAGAATATCCTTTCTTCTGGATTAGTTTGCCTGCAGCAGGGGGAACAAAGCAAACCACATGTGGCCCATTTGCAAGATCTGATTAATTTGGCCCTTGAGATCCAGGTGACTGAGTCTGGGCAGCTTCTGACTGGACAGAAGCCTTCAACAGGTGAAGTATTGTGACTATTATGGAAGGAGAGGAGGCCACTTGCGAAGCCCTCACCCTTCAACTAATAAACTAGGAGGTTTGTCATTGTCACCGCAGGGACGATTGCCAACCATCTCCTGGCAGATGCTGCGACTGGCAGTATCAGCTGCGACAAGAATTGAAATTGGGACAGTTTGCCAGAGCCCAACACTCTGCTGTTATTTATATGTAGTGGGGAAGGGGCTGTTGGCAACTTTCCTGGCTGGGGTATGGGAGGGAAGTAGAGGTCAGGGTAGGAACATAGCATGAGGCCTCACTGTCCAATTTTCCTGTATTTACCACCACTATCCCACCCAATTTGGAGCAGGATAATGCAGGAAAATCCAAGCCTTAGTAGTCCAGTCAGTCAGATTTTTTTATGCGATACAATAAAGTTTATTTTTGCATTGCTTTATTGTTTTAATGTAGAATTTTTATTACTTTCAACCCTATTGTTTGATGGTCATAACTGACTTAAATTGATTGTGATTCTGATATGGTGCATATTGTTTATGCTATCTATTCAGTGCATTCTTCTATTGATCTCAGAAAGACATGAGAAAGTGGCCTGAACTGATCTGAATCCATATAGACAACTTATTCGGCGTGGCTTCGTCTGAAGCCATTCTTGGCTGTCGCTGTGCAAAATGATCCTAATGCGTCTTTTACACTGCTCGTTTTCAATTCAGTCTGATTAGTTCAGGTGAGCTTTGAGCATAATGAGAAGAAGCAAAGCAACTACCTCTTCTGTCATGTAGCAATGATGTCTTCATATTTGTACGGTCTTCATTCGTGCCTAGCTTTTGGATAAATAGTACGATAAAGTTCTTAGATATGTTCATTAAGCAGTGAATATATTTTTATTTATTAAGAGTACAATTTACATCTTAGGCTATTGTTTCTTTCCTACTTTTTAGTGAGTGCACCAGATTTTGTCAAGGTTTGTAAACCATTTTATTCTTAGTTATTGAGCTTACTCTGATCTAAATTGTTTTCAGATAAAACACTAAAGTAAATAGTTATTTAAATAGTTTAAATTGATAAATAAATGCAAAGAATTTCCTCAAGGGTTCTTCCAAGCGGCTGCCGCTACTTCGATGGACACTGCATTTGCACGTGTAAAGAAGGTCTCCGCCAATGTTATGGCGGCCAATCGGGAGAACCCCCAAGGAAATTCTCGCTGAATATTTCTGGACTGCACATGATTCCTTCATCAGATAAATAACTGAAAAATTCCCTCACCGCTTTGGATTTGGAATGTTACTGCTAGTTCCCAATATCTGGAATTAAGTTAATAAAAAAAGGCATGACATACATCATCACCCTAGTATAGGGCCCCTGTGCTTTAGGCTGACCCCAAACTGAGAGAGTGACAAGGCCTTTGATCCTGGGCCTCTCCCCATGCTGTTCCTGAGCTCGTTGCTGAGGGGGATTGGGGGGCCGGGGGTGGGGTGGGGGCAGTTTGTGAAAGAGGCTTGGGTTTACTCAGTCTCAGATTTTCATTTTTCCCTGGGTGGCTCTCCTTGCTGAGAGCAGGAAGTCACAGTGAAAAACCATGGGCACAATCCTATGTTGTACAACACTACGGCAGAGCTGTTGATAGACGAATACATTTTGCCATCGGAATGGTTCGTTGCATCTTACTGGTAGTTATGCTTAGTTATGTTTACCGAGAATGGACACAAAAGGTGGCTAAAATTCCAATAAATTCAATATGAGTAAATTCAGGAAAAGTCCAAATAGTTTGGTCCCTGCACATTTTAAAGGTTATCAAGACATTGGAGAAGTCACAAAGG